>NC_062292.1:20000000-21200000 GCF_902655055.1 Lutra lutra | reverse complement strand
AAAAATTGAAGAAGACACAAAAAGATGGAAAAACATTCCATGCTCATGGAATAAACATTGTTAAAATGTCTATGCTGCCCAGAGCAATCTATACTTTCAATGCCATCCTGATCAAAATACCATTGGTGTTTGCTGGAACAATCCAAAAATTTGTATGTAACAAAGAAAAGACCACAAATCACCAAGGAAATGTTGAAAAAGAAAAACAAAGCTAGGGGCATCACATTGCCTGATTTCAAGCTATATTACAAAGCTATGATCACCAAGACAGCATGGTACTGGTACAAAAACAGACACATAGACCAATGGAACAGAACAGAGAGCCTAGATTTGGACCTGTAACTCTATGGCCAACTAATCTTTGACAAAGCAGGAAAAAAATCCAGTGGAAAAAAGACAGTCTCTTCAATTAATGGTGCTGGGAAAACGGGACAGCTATGTATAGAAGAATGAAACTTGACCATGCTCTTATATCATACACAAAGATAAACTCTAAATGGATTAAAGACCTCAATTTGAGACATGAATCCATCAAAATCCTAGAGGAGAACATAGGCAGTAACCTCTTCAACATCTACCACAGCAACCTCTTTCAAGACATGTCTCCAAAGGCAAAGGAAACAAAAGCGAAAATGAACTTTTGGGACTTCATCAAGATCAAAAACTTCTGCACACCAAAGGAAACAGTCAACAAAACAAAGAGGCATTAAAAGTATAGATTGCTCTAGGCAGTATAGACATTTTAACAATGTTTATTCTTCTGCTCCAAGAGCATGGAATGGTCTTCCATCTTTTTGTGTCTTCTTCAATTTCTTTCATGAGTGTTCTGTAGTTCCTTGAGTACAGATCCTTTACCTCTTTGGTTAGGTTTATTCCCAGGTATCTTATGGTTCTTGGTGCTATAGTAAATGGAATCGATTCTCTAATTTCCCTTTCTGTATTTTCATTGTTAGTGTATAAGAAAGCCACTGATTTCTGTATATTGACTTTGTATCCTGCCATGTTACTGAATTGCTATATGAGTTCTAGTAGTTTGGGGGTTGAGTCTTTTGGGTTTTCCATATAAAGAATCATGTCATCTGCGAAGAGAGAGAGTTTGACTTCTTCATTGCCAATTTGGATACCTTTTATTTCTCTCTGTTGTCTGATTGGTGTTGCTAGGACTTCTAATACTATGTTGAACAAGAGTGGTGAGAGTGGGCATCCTTGTCATGTTCCTGATCTCAACGGGAAGGCTGCAAGCTTTTTCCCATTGAGGATGATATTTGCTGTGGGTTTTTCATAGATAGATTTGATGAAGTTCAGGAATGATCCCTCTATCCCTATACTTTGAAGCGTTTTTTAATCAGGAACGGATGCTGGATTTTGTCAAATGCTTTTTCTGCATCAATTGAGAGGACCATGTGGTTCTTCTCTCTTTTCTTATTAATTTGTTCTATCACATTGATTGATTTGTGAATGTTGAACCATCCTTGTAGCCCAGGGATGAATCCCACCTGGTCATGGTGGATAATCTTTGTAATGTGCTGTTGGATCCTGTTTGCTAGGATCTTGTTGAGAATCTTAGCATCCATATTCATCAGTGATATTGGTCTGAAATTCTCCTTTTTGGTAGGGTCTTTGCCTGGTTTGGGGGTCAGGGTAATGCCATTCCAATCAAAATTCCACGGGTATTCTTCAAAGAGCTGGAGCAAATAATCCAAAAATTTGTATGGAACCAGAAAAGACCCCAAATCACTAAGGAAATGTTGAAAAACAAAAATAAAACTGTGGGCATCACATTACCTGCTTTCAAGCTTTACTACAAAGCTGTGATCACCAAGACAGCATGGTACTGGCATAAAAACAGACACATAGACCAGTGGAACAGAGTAGAGAGCCCAGATATGGACCCTCAACTCTATGGTCAGTTAATCTTCGACAAAACAGGAAAAAAATATACAGTGGAAAAAAGACAGTCTCTTCAATAAATGGTGCTGGGAAAACTGGGTAGCTATATGTAGAAGAATGAAACTTGACCATTCTCTTACACCGTACACAAAGATAAACTCAAAATGGATAAAAGACCTCAACGTGAGACAGGAATCCATCAGAATCCTAGAGGAGAACATAGGCAGTAATCTCTTCGATATCAGCCACAGCAACTTCTTTCAAGATATGTCTCCAAAGGCAAAGGAAACAAAAGCCAAAATAAACTTTTGGGACTTCATCAAAATCAAAAGCTTCTGCACAGCAAAGGAAACAGTCAAGAAAACAAAGAGGCAACCCATGGAATGGGAGAAGATATTTGCAAATGACAGTACAGACAAAAGATTGATATCCAGGATCTATAAAGAACTCCTCAAACTCAACACACACAAAACAGATAATCATATCAAAAAATGGGCAAAAGATATGAACAGACACTTCTCCAATGATGACATACAAATGGCTATCAGACACATGAAAAAATGTTCATCCTCACTAGCTATCAGGGAGATTCAAATTAAAACCACATTGAGATATCACCTTACACCAGTTATAATGGCCAAAATTAGCAAGACAGGAAACAACATGTGTTGGAGGGGATGTGGAGAAAGGGGAACCCTCTTACACTATTGGTGGGAATGCAAGTTGGTGCAGCCACTTTGGAGAACAGTGTGGAGATTCCTCAAGAAATTAAAAATAGAGCTTCCCTATGACCCTGCAATTGCACTACTGGGTATTTACCCCAAGGATAAAGATGTAGTGAAAAGAAGGGCCATCGGTACCCCAATGTTTATAGCAGCAATGGCCACGGTCGCCAAACTGTGGAAAGAACCAAGATGCCCTTCAACGGACGAATGGATAAGGAAGATGTGGTCCATATACACTATGGAGTATTATGCCTCCATCAGAAAGGATGAATACCCAACTTTAGTAGCAACATGGATGGGACTGGAAGAGATAATGCTGAGTAAAATAAGTCAAGCAGAGAGAGTCAATTATCATATGGTTTCACTTATTTGTGGAGCATAACAAATAGCATGGAGGACATGGGGAGTTAGGAGAAGGCATTTGGGGGAAATTGGAAGGGGAGGTGAACAATGAGAGACTATGAACTCTGAAAAACAATCTGAAGGGTTTGAAGAGGTGGGGGGGGTGGGAGGTTGGGGGAACCAGGTGGTGGGTATTAGAGAGGACACAGACTGCATGGAGCACTGGGTGTGGTAGAAAAACAATGAATACTGTTATGCTGAAAATAAATTAAGAAAAAAAAAACAACAAAAAACAAAGAGGCAACCCATGGGATAGGAGAAGATATTTGCAAATGACACTACAGATAAAAGGCTGATATCCAAGATCTATAAAAAAAACTTCTCAAACTCAACACTCAAAAAACAAATAATCATGTCAAAAAATGGGCAGAAGACATGAAAAGACACTTCTCCAAAAAAGACATACAAATAGCTAATAAACACATGAAAAAAAAAAATGTTCAACATCATTAACCATCAGGGAAATTCAAATCAAAACCACATTGAGATATCACCTTACACCAGTTAGAATGGCAAAAATTGACAAGGCAAGAAACAACAAATGTGGGAGAGGTTGTGGAGAAAGGGGAACCCTCCTACACTGTTGGTGGGAATGCAAGTTGCTACAGCCACTTTGGAAAACAGTGTGGAGTTTCCTCAAAAAGTTATAAACAGAACTACCCTATGACCCAGCAATTACACTACTGGGTATTTACCCCAAAGATACAGATAAAGTGAAAAGAAGGGCCATATGTACCCCCAATGTTTATAGCAGCAATGTTCACAATAGCCAAACTGTGGAAGAAGCTGAGATGCCCTTCAACAGACAAATGGATAGAGAAGATGTGGTCCATATATACAACAGAATATTACTCAGCCATCAGAAAGGATGAATACCCAACATTTGCATCAACATGGATGGAACTGGAGGAGATTATGCTAAGTAAAATAAATCAAGCAGAGGAAGACCATTATCATATGGTTTCATTTATTTGTGGAACATAAGGAATAGCATAGAGGACATTGGGAGAAGAAAGGGAATAATGAAGGGGGGGAATGGGGGAAACAAACCATGAGAGACTATGGACTCTGAGAAACAAACTGAAGGTTTTAGAGGGGAGGAGGGTGAGTAGATGTCTGAGCCTGGTGATGGGTATTAAGGAGGGCACATATTGCATGGAGCACTGGGTGTTACATGCAAACAATGATCATGGAACACTACATCAAAAACTAATGATGTACTGTATGGTGACTAATATAATTTTTTAAAATTTTTTAAAAAAATAAAGACTTATTTATTTAAGAGAGAGAGAGAGACAAACAGGAAGGGCAGAGGGAGAGAGAGAGACTCGAGCAGACTGGGCACTGAGCGTGCAGCCTGACGTAGGGATCCCTGCAGGACTCCATGTGGCTCGATCCTACAACCCTGAGATCACAATCCAAGCTGAAACCGAGAGTCAGACACCCAACTGACTGTGCCACCCAGGCACCCCTTGTAGTAGTGTTTAAAGTATGTATACATACCCCATAGCTTTAAATTCAGTGGTTCATTCTTATTAGATATTCATTGCATTAAAACTACTGTGCAGTTTCAGAGTGCTTCTCCCTGTGGTTTATCACAAAGGATTAAGTTTCTTATCCTCCTATACAAAATAAGAACTAATAATTACTTCTTTGTTCAAATAAGCATTTGGAGGGAAAAGCCTCTTAAAACATTTGGTGGAAACATACATAAAAGCACTTTGTAAAAAAATTGCTTAAACATATACACCTCTCTCTTCTGAACAGACAGCCACTGAACTAGCATAGTGAGTTCATATTGAATATTTCACAATTGTCTTACAGAACAAACATTCTCTCTAGAATCAATAAAGCCTTAAATCAAGAATTTACTGTGAGATCAATACCTTCATATTTGCTGACTGTTTAGGAAAGTTCATTGCTTTTGGAAGACATCACAAAAGAATGGGGCTAAGATTTCCAGAGACTAAGTTAGGAAAGGTCAAATGTTAGAGGATGTGAGGAGCCTAAGGCCCTCCATGTCTTCCCAATACAGCTATTTGCTTTTGGGGTCAGATGCTACCTTCTGCCCACTCCCATTTTGTTTAAGCCATTCAGGGATGAGTATTTTTATATTCTTTCGGTAAATACCTGATAGTGCTGAATCACTATATTGTACACCTGATACTAATATTATACTCTATGTTAACCGGAATTTATATAAAAACTTTAAAAAGAGAACCCAGTAACTCACGGCCACCAAGTGCGTCAAAAGAAACTGAATACTTACAGGAGTAATCTCAAAGAAAGAAAGAAACAGGAAAGGAAGAAAGAAAGAAAGAAAGAAAGAAAGAAAGAAAGAAAGAAAGAAAGAAAGAAAGAAAGAAAGAAAGAAAAGGAAAGGAAAGGAAAGGAAAGGAAAGGAAAGGAAAGGAAAGGAAAGGAAAGGAAAGGAAAGGAAAGGAAAGGAAAGGAAAGGAAAGGAAAGGAAAGGAAAAGAAAAGAAAAGAAAAGAAAAGAAAAGAAAAGAAAAGAAAAGAAAAGAAAAGAAGAGATATTCCTGCCGATAAAGTGGATTGGCCAGCAGCCAGGAGTTACTGAACCCTTCTCATAAAGGGTGCATAAGCATTGTGTTCTATATGCAGTAGTCCTCCCCTCATTCATACGGGATACATTCCAAGACCCCCAGTGGATACCTGAAATAGTACCAAACCCTATAGATACTGTTTTTTCTCCACACATACCTATGATAAAAAGTTTAATTTTTGAACTAGACACAGTAAGAGATTAATAACAGTAACTAATAAACTAGAACTCTAACAATACACTCTAGTAAAATCTATGTGAATGTAGTCTCTCTCTCTCAAAATCTCTTATTGTACTGTCCTCAGCCTTCGTCTTGTGATGCTGTGAGGTGACAAAACATCTGTGTGATGAGATGAAGTGAGGCGAATGACACAGCCTTGTGACCCAGCATCAGGCTGCTGTTGACTTTCTGAGGATTCCTCAGAAGGAGAATGTTTCCCACCACAGCTGATGGCGGGTAACTGAAACAAAGAAAGTGAAACAGGAAATGGAACTGTGGCTGAGGGGAGACTCCTGTGCATCATTTCATCCTCATACTACACCTATGAAGTAGGTACATCATCACCTCCATCCCACAGATGAGGAAGATTAGGCCTAGAGCAATGAAGGGACTTACTCAAGATCACACAGCTGGCAACAATGGGATTCCAGGAACCATGCTTTCCATGTGTACTGTCCAATACAGTGACCACTCATCACCTGTGACCACTTAAATTTTGATTAAAATTAAATAATGTTAAAAATTCAGTTTCTCAGTTGCACTGGCCATATTTCAAGTGTTCAGTAACCACTGATGGATAGCGACAGCTGTTTCTGGACAGTGCCAACTAGAGAACACTTCAGTCACTGCAGAAAGTTCTATTCAATAGCTATTTTGACTTACACAATTAAAGAAACTACTTTAAAAATACACACACACACACACATACACTTCCCCTTCACCTTCTATCCAGTAGTTATCATGAAAAGAGCATCATCTCATCCATAGATGAGAGCAGAGAAACAGAACAAGGGTCAACAGTATCACCACTGGGGTTCAGGAGAAACTTGGAGCAGTGGGAAATCCTACAAGACACTGAAGAAACTTGTGTGTGGATAGTCCAGAGATCTGTAAGATTAAGCCCCCTACCTACTTTCCCATGTTAAAGGAGGGAACCTCTGATGACAAAAGGGATAGACCTTCATGTTACAAATATATATGGGACCCGCTGTGCTCACAAGCCAGGAAGAATCGCATCCCATCGCTTTACAAGTAGCACAGACATGTCGTGTTTGACAAGTACAGCTCAGGGAGAGTTGGTGCTTCGAAAACATTCTGATTGGTTCTAAAACATTTATTAGAATAATGCTTGTGCTAACAAATCATAGTTATGTATGACCTGAAATTTTTAAAGAAACTAGTTTCTCTTAGTTGTGAAAAGTAATATAATGTTTCAAAATAAAATTCTAATACACTTGATCCACATGGTTTCTTTGAATAGTAAGCGTTTCATACTCTCTTGATGACCTGAGGGTTCTTTAGAATTTAATGTTTATGCCAAAAGACACATAAAATGCAGACCTTGTTTGAAAAGCAATCACAAATTACAAGTAAAATTTTAATACTATATTTTAAAGATACAATGAGCCAGCTAGCTACAGTTATGGAACACAAACGCAGGTAGTTGTGCTTTCAGATAATATAATGAAATAGTCCCTGATGTGCATTTAAAGAAACAGCAAAATCCTTTTTGTTCAGTGTAAGTTAGCTTCTCTCCTCTCCCATTGTTTTTTCATTATAAATTTATTTCTTTTCTTTTTTTTTTAAGATTTTATTTATTTATTTGAGAGAGAGACAGTGAGAGAGAGCATGAGCGAGGAGAAGGTCAGAGGGAGAAGCAGACTCCCCATGGAGCTGGGAGCCCGATGTGGGACTCGATCCCAGGACCCCAGGATCATGACCTGAGCCGAAGGCAGTCGTCCAACCAACTGAGCCACCCAGGCGTCCCATAAATTTATTTCTTTTAGGAAAACTTTTTTTCTTGTGTCATTTGAAAAGATTATTTTATTTTTTAAATCAACAGATTTCACTGTCCTTCACTAAATCATAAGATATGAACCAGGTAAATTCATGCTGCATAAAAGTTTACATGGTGAAACATCTCTCTGACCTGGCCGTCCAGATTTCTTCTTCCCTGATTTCCTTCCCCAGAGCTAATCACTTTTTCCAGTTTCTGATAAACCAGCCCCAAGATATTCTACACAGTGACATCATAGGTGTCTATATTACTTTTTAAAACACAAATGAAAACATCACAGTAATAACAGTTCAGGCAAAAATCATCAATGGATACTAAAATTAGTAGAAAAGCAAGCATGATGTCAATAAGATATTTATATAGTCTCAAATTAACTCCCCACAAGATATTTATTAATTATCAAAGGAAAAGATAACAAGGACCATGGAGAACCCAGATACCACCATAACCACATGATCTAGTTGACGTCTCCAGCAATGAGACATATCAACATCAAGCATCTCTTGATATGTACTGTGAAGTGCACACTACCTCTGTGGTATTCTTGCCAAAAAAATTATAATCTGAATCTAACCATGAAGAAACATTAGAAAGACCCAGTCGAGGGACACTCTATAAAATATCTGGTGTGAATACTCTTCAAAACTGTCAAGGTCATAAAAGACAAAGACTAATGAATTGGAGAAGCTGCCCCAGATTAAAATATGCTCAAGGACATTAGTGAGACAACTGAAAAAGAATTTGAAGACAGTGTGTAGATTAATTAGTAAAACTGCCTCAATGTTAATTTCCTAGTTTTGATCATTATATGCTAGCTATATAAAGTTCTAACTTTGGGGGGAACTGAGTGAAGGTAAACAGGACTGTTTTGTACCATTTTTGCAACTGTTTGTAAGTATAAATTATTTCAAACTGGAAAGTAAAATTTTTTAATTAAAGACACAAATGGTAGTATTCTGTATGTACCATTCTCCATCTTCCATTTCTCACTTAAAAGTATGTCTTGGCGCACCTGGGTGGCTCAGTGGGTTAAAGCCTCTGCCTTCGGCTCGGGTCATGATCTCAGGGTCCTGGGATCAAGCCTCACATTGGGCTCTCTGCTCTATGGGGAGCCTGTTTCCTCCTCTCTCTCTTTCTGTCTGCCTCTCTGCCTACTTGTGATCTCTGTTTGTCAAGTAAATAAATAAAATCTTTAAAAAAAAAATTTGTCTTGCAGCATGAACAGACATTTCTACAAAGAAGACATCCAGATGGCCAACAGACACATGAAAAAGTGCTCCACATCTCTTGGCATCAGGGAAATACAAATCAAAACCACAGTGAGATACCACCTCACACCAGTCAGAATGGCGAAAATTAACAAGTCAGGAAATGACAGATGTTGGCAAGGATGCAGAGAAAGGGGAACCCTCCTACACTGTTGGTGGGAATGCAAGCTGGGGCAGCCACCCTGGAAAACAGCATGGAGGTTCCTCAAAAAGTTGAAAATAGAGCTACCCTATGACCTAGCAATCACACTACTGGGTATTTACCCTAAAGATACAAATGTAGTGATCTGAAGGGGCACACGTACCTGAATGTTTACAGCAGCAATGTCCACAATAGCCAAACTATGGAAAGAACCTAGATGTCCATCGACAGATAAATGGATAAAGAAGATGTGGTATATATATACTATGGAATACTATGCAGTCATCAAAAGAAATGAAATCTTGCCATTTGCAACGACGTGGATGGAACTAGAAAGTATTATGCTGAGCGAAAAAAGTCAATCAGAGAATGACAATTATCATATGATCTCCCTGATATGAGGAACTTGAGAGGCAGGGTGGGGGGTTTGGGGGGTAGGGAAGGAAAAAATGAAACAAGATGGGATCAGGAGGGAAACAAACCATAAGAGACTCTTAATCTCACAAAACAAACTGAGGGTTGCTGGGTGGAGAGGGGGTATGGAGAGGGTGGTTGGGTTATGGACATTGGGGAGGTGAATGCTATGAAATGTGTAAGCCTGACAATTCACAGAACTGTACCCCTGGGGCAAATAATACATTATATGTTAATAAAAATAATTAATAATAAAAAGTATGTCTTGCAGATCATTCCATATAAGTATAGATACTGAATTTTTAATGGATGTGAAATGTTCCATTTTATGAATTTATAATATATTTAACCATTTCCTATTAATAGGTACTCAGACTGTTTCCTAGCACTCAAAGTTAACATTCTTTTATGCAAGACATCTTGTATATGTGGTAAGACCACTCTCAATGTACAATAAACCAATGGCTCCCTTCCTGTGTGAGTTAAAATTCGTGCTGTGAGAAGTTCACCCAGAGTAATGGATGTGGTCAAGCCATTTATCAAACCCAGATCTGAGACAAAGAACATGTCTCATTTGCTGATAGTATAAATTCTCAATGTTGCTGTTAAAATGAACTGACTTTTTAAAGTTGTCTTGTATATTGAATACATATGGTTTGACTTTCTCTTTTTTCCTAAATTGATTTGGGGATACAAAAAAGCCAAATTATTACAAATTTTACCAATTGAAGTGTTTTTTTTTTAAGATAAAATCAATTATCTTATAGTTTCACTTACTTGTGGAGCATAAGGAATAACACAGAGGACATTGGGAGAAAGAGAGAAGTGATTTGGGGGAAATCAGAGGGGGAGACAAATCATGAGAGACTGTAGACTCTGAGAAACAAACTGAGGGTTTTGGAGGGGAGGGGGGTTTGTGGGTTGGGTGAGCCTGGTGCTGAGTATTAAGGAGGGCATGTATTGCATAGAGCACTGGGTTTGGTACATAAACGATGAATCGTAGAACACTGAAAAAAATAAATTTTAAAAAAGATGAAATTATATCCTAAATTAGAAATGTATATCTATCTTCTCTAGGAATTGAGATTAACCAAATCTTTGGGATACAAATTAGCTGTTTCAAATATCTGCATTCTAAAGAGTAGATAAGAATTTAAGACAAACTTGATAATTAGAAGGATCTAAGTAAGCCCTAAACATAAGAAAATGATAAAGTGCATTTTTCTGCAAGAAAGATTGTATTGTTAATCAGAAAACTCTGAATGTCATAGAATGAGAACTGAGAGAATACATTATCTCTCTCCTCCTTCCTGTACTAAAAACATAAAGTTTCTTACTTTCCATTTGTGACTTTGACTTATGTTAAAAAGCAAGGCACCTTAACCCCAAGCACAGACTTAATGAAAGAGGAGATATTTTTGTTAAAATTGTTATTCTCATAATTCTTTCTCCTTTAAAGTCTTCCATATTCTTTGCCATTCAAACAGCATCTATAGTGCATTAGGTTGGGTACGTCATGACTGAATGAACAATTCCCTTCTACTTTTTAGCTTCTAACAAACCAAAAGCAATTATGATACAGAAAAGCAATAAACATTTGGGTTTTCTCCTGAAGATCAGGTAAATAGAACAGTGGATGATGTGTGGAAGTGCTATTAGGGACTCTTTATTTTTTCATAGAGTCCTTAATAGAGATAAGATACTAGGAGTTGGGGCGCCTGGGTGGCTCAGTGGGTTAAAGCCTCTGCCTTCAGCTCAGGTCCTGATCTCAGGGTCCTGGGATCGAGGCCCGCATCAGGCTCTCTGCTCAAGCAGGGAGCCTGCTTCCTCCTCCTTCTCTCTCTCTGCCTGCCTCTCTGTCTACTTGTGATCCCTGTCATATAAGTAAATAAATAAATAAAAATCTTTTTTAAAAAAAAAGATACTAGGAGTCATTTGAAGGAACAGTTGGGAGGCTGTATTAGTTTCCAGTGGCTGCTGTAACAAAGTACCATAGACTTGGCAGTTTAAAACAACAGGCATTTGGGGTACCTGGGTGGCTCAGTGGGTTAAGCCTCTGCCTTCCACTCAGGTTGTGATCCCAGGGTCCTGGGATCGAGCCCCGCATCGGGCTCTCTGCTCAGCAGGGAGCCTGCTTCCTCCTCTCTCTCTGCCTGCCTCTCTGCCTACCTGTGATCTCCGTCTGTCAAATAAATAAATTTAAAAAAAAAATTAAAACAACAAGAATTTATTGTCTCATAGTTCTGGAGGCCAGAAGTCCAAAATTGGTATCACTGGGCCATAATCTGCCCTAGAGAATCCCCAAAGGTTCCAGAGGAGAATCAGTTCTTGTCTCTTCCAGCTTCTGGGGGCCGCTGGCATTCATTCCTTGGCTTGTGACCACATCACTCCAGTCTGTCTCTGTGCTCACATGGCCTTCTCCTCTTCTGTCTGTATCAGATCTCCCTTAGCCTCTCTCTTGTTAGGATGTCTCTAACTGGCTTTAGGGCCCACCCAGAAAATCCAGCAAAGTCTCCCATTTCGATATTTTTTACTTAGTCACCCCTGCAAAGGCCCTTTTTCCATATATGGTAGCATTCACAGTTTCCAGAGATGAGATCTGCTAACTTTGGGGGCCAATGTCCAGCTTACTCCTGAGGATTTTCCCTTTTCTGAAGAGCCATATTCAAGAAACCTTGTGATGAAAAGGGTGCAGAGTCTGCCATGGAACAAGAGTGAAGAGCATTTGTTTTTGCTGCCCTTGTTCATCAGAGTACCTAAGATCCTGCTGGGGAATGCACTTACTGAGGTAAAATACAACTGGCAGGGGATCTAGAAGAGAGAAACAGAGTGGTCACCAAGGGAAGCCCAGGGATGGCAGGAGCCAGGCTCAGCAGAACACTGGGCTAGGAGCTAATACTATTTTTACCTACTTATGGCTTTTGTCAGATCTTAGCCTCCCACCAGGACCCCCAGGACTCTCACACTATCAGAGGATCTTGCAGACCCCATCCCCATCCAGTTCTAGTCACCGAATGCCCTTTCTTTCACAACCCTGCATATCTGTCTCATTCTACGCTTTTCACCAGATGGTCTACTCTTTCCTATTATAGCTCAGAAGGATTTAAATGAAAATAAATCCTCTATAGTCATCACCTAAGTTTTTTTTTTCCCCAAGTCTTTACTTAAATTTCAGTTATTAACATACAGTGTAATATTAATTTCAGGTATAGAATTTAGTGATTCAAGACTTAGATACAACAGCCGGTGCTCATCACAACAAATGCACTCCTTCATCTCCAACACCTATTTCGCCCATCCCCCCACCCACCACCCCTCTGGTAACCCCCAGTTTGTTCTCTATAGTTAAGAGTCTGTTTCTTATTGGACAGCCACATGCAGAAAAATGAAATTGGATCATTTCCTTACACCACACACGAAAATAGACTCAAAATGGATGAAGGATCTCAATGTGAGAAAGGAATCCATCAAAATCCTCGAGGAGAACACAGGCAACAACCTCTTCGACCTCAGCCGCAGCAACATCTTCCTAGGAACATCGCCAAAAGCAAGGGAAGCAAGGGCAAAAATGAACTATTGGGATTTTATCAAGATCAAAAGCTTTTGCACAGCAAAGGAAACAGTTAACAAAACCAAAAGACAACTGACAGAATGGGAGAAGATATTTGCAAATGACATATCAGATAAAGGGCTAGTGTCCAAAATCTATAAAGAACTTAGCAAACTCAACACCCAAAGAACAAATAATCCAATCAAGAAATGGGCAGAGGACATGAACAGACATTTCTGCAAAGAAGACATCCAGATGGCCAACAGACACATGAAAAAGTGCTCCATATCACTCGGCATCAGGGAAATACAAATCAAAACCACAATGAGATATCACCTCACACCAGTCAGAATGGCTAAAATTAACAAGTCGGGAAATGACAGATGCTGGCGAGGATGCAGAGAAAGGGGAACCCTCCTACACTGTTGGTGGGAATGCAAGCTGGTGCAACCACTCTGGAAAACAGCATGGAGGTTCCTCAAAATGTTGAAAATAGAACTACCCTATGACCCAGCAATTGCACTGCTGGGTATTTACCCTAAAGATACAAACGTAGTGATCCGAAGGGGCACGTGCACCCGAATGTTTATAGCAGCAATGTCCACAATAGCCAAACTATGGAAGGAACCTAGATATCCATCAACAGACGAATGGATAAAGAAGATGTGGTATATATACACAATGGAATACTATGCAGCCATCAAAAGAAATGAAATCTTGCCATTTGCGATGACGCGGATGGAACTAGAGGGTATCATGCTTAGCGAAATAAGTCAATCGGAGAAAGACAACTATCATATGATCTCCCTGATATAAGGGATAGGAGATACAACATGGGGGTTAAAGGGGTAGGAGAAGAGTAAATGAAACAAGATGGAATTGGGAGGGAGACAAACCATAAGTGACTCTTAATCTCACAAAACAGAGGGTTGATGGGGGGAGGGGGGTTGGGAGGGGGGTGGGATTATGGACACTGGGGAGGGTATGTGCTATTGTGAGTGCTGTGAAGTGTGTAAACCTGGTGATTCACAGACCTGTACCCCTGGGGATAAAAATATATTATATGTTTATAAAAAATAAAATTAATAAAAAAAAAAGAAAATATACATTCTTTAAAAAAAAAAAAAGAGTCTGTTTCTTGGTTTGTCTCTTTTTCCCCCCTGTTCATTTTTTTTGTTTCTTAAATTCCACATATGAGTGAAATCATAGAGTATTTATCTTTCTCTGACTTATTTTGCTTAGCATAATACTCTCCAGCTCCATCCATGTCGTTACAAATGGCAAGATTTCATTCTCTTTTATAGCTGAGTCCATTGTGTGTGTGTGTGTGTGTGTGTGTGTGTTTGAGAGAGAGAGAGAGAGAGCAGGGGAGTGGCTGAGGAAGAGGGAGAGAGAGTTCTAAGCAAACCACACTGAGTGCAGAGCCCAACACCAGGCTCAATCTCAAAACCCTGAGATCACAGCCTGAGCCAAAACCAAGAGTTGGACATTCAACTGACTGCACACCACCTACGTGCCCTGAGATAATACATGTTTAATGGGTCAACTTGTCTAGGTTCTAGTTCTTAGCTATTCAAGCAAACATTAATCTAAGTGCTGCTTTCAAAGCATTTTATAGATATAATTAAAGTCCATAATCAAATTGACTTTCAGAGAAATTATTCTCAGTAATTTTTATGGGCCTGATTCAGTCAGTTGAAAGAACTTAAGAGTTCATGGCCAAGAGCTCCAACTTGTCCTTAACAACCTAGTCTATGGATCTCCGCAATTACATATGCCAATTCCTTGCAATCAACCTCTTGATGCATACGTCTCCTACTGCTCCTGTGTCTCTGATTGAGCACTGATATGACATATAAGGCTGTGGATTAGAGACTGACACAGAGTAAGGGCTCAGAAAGTCTTTGCAACTATATTTGCTGTTAGTGGTGGTAGTATTGGTATTGTTACATACATACACTTCTGGAATTTTCCAAAATTGTTCCAATATTCTGTCCCACTGATCGCAACAAGCACATTCTTTCTTGTCAGGTCATGTCATTCAATGCTTGATTCAAAATATGCAACCACTAAAATACTCTACTTCAGACAAAGCCACATCACATTCCAAATCAGGGCATGCAATTTCCACAGTGCAATAATGAATACACTTTCCAATAGAGATACATTTTTAGTCAACCATTAGCCTAGAGAAATTCTTCACCCCTTGTGTAGTTAGGACAAATTCTATGTTTATTTTTAAACCTAGAAATTACCTTATTCCTTTCAGTTTGTTTTCCTTATATATTTTTTTTAATATTTTATTTATTTATTTGACAGAGAGAGAAAACACAAGTAGGCAGAGGGACAAGCAGAGGGAGAAGGAGAAGCAGGCTTTATGCTGAGCAGAGAGCCCAACTTGGGGCTCAATCCCAGGACACTGTATTCATGACCTGAGCCAAAGGCAGACATTTAACCAACTGAGCCACCCCGGTGCCCCATGCTCTCCTTATATTTTCCGTATTCTTTCATATATATTCATTTTCACATCTTTCTTTCTTCCTCTGCTATTTTCCATTTAAGATGGCAGGATTTCTTAAACCCCATAAAGCTCTTTCCTCGGAACAGTCAGGTCTTTACTAATATCTTTATTGTATCTGTAACTGCTTTAGTTTGTACCAGGAGCAACAAAAACAATGCTTAGACCTGACAAAAATCAAATTTTCCACTTACCTAAATGTCCCATGCAAATTTGAAATATAATGCAAGATATTTTTCCACTTTTTCTTTCTAATAGTATCTATTCTTTCATTACTACTTTGTCCTCCAGAAGTATGCTTTACTGGTTCATTCAAAAGTCACTTACTGAGCATTGACTTGAGCAAAAAGAGGTTTCACATTTCCTGTTCTGAAAAAATGAATTTTTTCAGAAGGATGCGAGATAAACCCAAATAACTATATCACTTAGAAGACTGATAATGGCCACCAGAGTGACTCAATGCTATAGTGATTCTGAGAACAGAATCACCCTTGCTTGGGATGGGTGATGAAATAAGAAAAGCTTAAGAGATGGCTTCTGAGAAAATTGCTAAAGAATGGCTAGGATTTCAACAGGCTGGCAAGGAATTTCAGAGAACCAGAACAGCACATGAGCACTGGAAGTGAATCACTTTAGATGTGAGGAAAGAGAGCCAGAAAAATGTGCTAGTCAGTGGCAGGAAGAACCAGAAGAGAGTCCAGAAACCTCAAGGGAGCCCAGCCAGCACCTTCTGCCTGCAGTTCCACATTCCTTCTAGTTGTTTTACAAGATAAAGACCTGAACTGCCGGACCTTTCATGTACAGGCCATCAAGGCTATCATGTCTTATATCCCCTTCTACTCCACCGCTCTCATTCATTAACTCCCTATCATTCGTCCATCTGTCTCCCTCCAGTCTGAATCCCATAATCCTATGTCTATCCTTTTCATCCTTCTCCAACTTCTCCCTTACTGGGCCATACAGAACTTCTAGTTTTTACCTTCTCTGAATGATTCCTTCACCCTCTTTCTCTAATTGAAACCTTGTTCTTCCTAAGGACACAGAAAAGTTTGCTGTTTTCTTTATAGCTCAAGAACTCGAGAGCCTGGCTATTGTCCCCTAGCTTCCAGTGTGACTTTCAAAGCTTTTATTTATTTGCCTTCTCTTCTTTAAAATATGCAGCTCAGGGGTGCCTGGGTGGCTCAGTGGGTTAAGCCTCTGCCTTCGGCTCAGGTCATGATCCCAGGGTCCTGGGATCGAGCCCCGCATCAGGCTCTCTGCTCACTGGGAAGCCTGCTTCCCCCCCGGCCCCCTGCCCCCCAGCCTGCCTCTGCCTACTTGTGATCTCTCTGTCAGATAAATAAATAAAATCTTTTTTAAAAACTTAAAAAAAATTTTTTTAAATAAAATAAATAAAATAAAATATGCAGTTCATTTGGAGCCCTACCATCAGACTACAATTCACTCACTTCTACCTACTTATAGATCATGTAAGTCCACCTCCTGATGACTTTTTCCCTCAACCTATCACACTTCATGTCCTCACTACTTTCTATGCCCAGAAAATCACTCATGTGCAAACTCCTTTAATTACTTTCCTTCTCTCTCTCTCTCCTTCCTACTCACATGGAAAATCTCCAAACCAGATTAAACTCAATTCCAGACATATTCTAGTAAGTGAAGTTTGACAAAACCATTTAACACTCCTAACTAGTTCCACAATAAATTCATAACTCAGAGTCACAAATGGATATCTGATCCTTCCTGACAACTACTTACATGTACCCGAAACATCTGTTGTCTCACTCTCATAGATGACCATCCCACACTTTCTGCTCTCCCCTTAAACATCTCTGTCTCACCTTAACCCTTGACCTTACCTTATATTTTCCTTAGAAGCAGTTTAAAGGGAGTGCCCTTATCTTTCTATAAATTTACTTTCTTCTGTGCCTATTCATTCTATCGTCTTTCCTACAGATACTAAGGAGTTGTGTACCTTCTTCTAAAAAGGCCCACCTGCTCCGCTGGGACTTCCTGATCCATGTCCTCTTATTACCTTGCCGTTGGGCTCCCTCTCTCCTACATCATCTATTTCTCCCACTCTTCTGAATTGGTCTCATCTGGTCTAGTTTATTTGATCTTAAAAATCATCTCCCCCCTGATCCAAAGTAGTCTATAGTTTTCAACCCATTTCTTTATAGCAAAAACCTAAGAGTAACTATATCCCAACTTTCTTACCTCGTAAGAGGCCATCAAAACTAATCTCTTACACCTGTTTCCCTTTCTAGACAACCACTCTCTGAACTCTGAGACCCTATCACTACATCCATCCATCTCCCTTCAGTCTGGATCCCACAGTTCCATGTCCATCCTTTCAAACTCCTCTGTGTCCTCATCTCTGCCACTCCAATTAAGCTTCTGATTCTTCCATTTTCTTGTCCGGGTCCCAAATAAACTAACGTTGCCTAATCCAATGGAAACATCTGTGCCCTCATCCTACTGAACCAGGTAGCAACATTTAGCATTATTGACCACTCCCTACTTTCTGAGACACCTTCACTCTTGGCCTTAGTGTCATCCACTTTCCTAGTTTTCTTACCTCACTGGCCCTTTATCTTTTTTTTTTTCACTTTCAAGTGAACAGGCTTATCTGTTTTACCTCCTCCATCTTGCTCTGAAGCTCCTGAATTTCCTCTTTTTAAAAAAATTTTATTTTTATTTTTTTATTGTGTTATGTTAATCACCATACAGTACATCATTAGTTCTTGATGTAGTATTCATGATTCATCGTTTGTGTGTAACACTCCGTGCTCCATGCAATCGGTGCCCTCCTTAATACCCATCACCACGTTCACCCATTCCCCCAACCCCCTTCTTTCTAAAACACTTCGTTTGTTTCCTGGAGTCCATAGTCTCTCATGGTTTATCTCCCACTCTGATTTCTCCTTCATTTCCCCCTTCTAATGAATTTCCTCTTGCTTCCTCTCCTGAATCCACTTCCTGTCACAGAATATTCCAGAATGAATCCAACACAACCACCTCTCATTTACCCTGATCCTCTGACTCTGCATCCAGGATTTTTTCCACAATGTCAGGCTGCCCCTCAGTCCCTAACTTATAGATAAGTTTCATTTTATGCTACCCTGTATACATCTTTTGCATGAGATTGCTATCCTCCATCTATACCAACCCCCCCCCCCAAAATAACTGAGCATCCACCTATAAGGCTCCATAAAATACTAGCAGGCAATTCAGTGTGGCACAGAGAGGTTTATTTTTCCAAACAAGTAAGACAAAAAGCTTAGCTTAAAAATAAGAAACACATTATACTCATGCATATAACATCAAAAAGAAGTATGTGTTTTCCATTGTTTTCCTTTGCAACAATTTCTTACTATGTCATATTTCAAAACAAAAGCTAGTTTCCATAGGAAAGGAAAACAAATTAAGTCAAATAATGAAGAAAGGAGTAATGTTTACAAGGTTTAGATTTTTAATCTTACATAGTTTTTCCAAAGACACTGATGTTTGCTGGCACTTTACTACTTTTAATCCTGAGCATGAAATTCAAACCTCTATGGAGACAAAAACCATATCTCTATTAAAAAAAAAAAAAAAAAAAAACAGGGGCGCCTGGGTGGCTCAGTGGGTTAAGCCGCTGCCCTCGGCTCAGGTCATGATCCCAGGTCCTGGGTTCGAGCCCCGCATCGGGCTTTCTGCTCAGCAGGGAGCCTGCTTCCTCCTCTCTCTCTGCCTGCCTCTCTGCCTACTTGTGATTTCTCTCTGTCAAATAAATAAATAAAAATCTTTAAAAAAAAAAAAAAATACATGGGTCCCTTCCTGGTGTGACTCTTGGATAAATTTCTTCTGCAACTCTTTCCAGTGTGAGTAAGGTGTCTCCTTCTCTAGACTTTTAAAATTGGTTGGATTGCAAACAACTCTTTCCGGTGTGAGTAAGGTGTCTCTTTCTCTAAACTTTTAAAATTGGTTGGATTGCAAACAACTCTGTCAGGAAAGAGTCAAGTGACAACTAAAGCAAAATAAGATATGAAGAAAGATACGTTTCTCAAAGCATGTTCCCCTGACAATGCATTGGTTAGTAATGATGTTTATGACAAAGTCTATACTTTTGTTTGGGTTATGAATCATTTATTTATGACCTTTAATAAGAACCAGACATTGCCTCATTACTGTCTCATCTAAGAACTATGTCTTGCAATGAATTCTGGTATGGTCTTTTTCTTCCCCATTAGTGTGGCATGGTGTGTTAAAAATTAACAGTAGGATTATTAGGTGACCTGTTCAGGCCGGTGTTTCTAGGACTATAAATCTATGGCTAGCAAGTATTAATTTGTTTTTATCAGAAATTTGAACAATCCATAAGAAGAATTAGTGAAGCAGTCAGATTCCTGATCTTTACTGACCATCATTAATCCTGGTGCATAGGAAGGAACCACAATGCAACTGTATTCCAATGTTGGTTACTTGGACACTCAGAGGGTACAGACACAGATTATCTAATAGCACACTCATTTGTTACTTGTTCTTGGCATTTAAGGTATATTTTATTGAACCAAGAGTTCAACTGATTAGTGAACTATTAATAGGACAGGAATGATCCCAAAGGCCCTAAATATTTTGGGGGCAGGCAGACCTGCATTTCAATCTCAGCTCTACTTTGCACCAGCTATGTGGCTTCAGGCAAATTGATTTATTCCTTAGCTTTAATATCTTCTGAATATTGGAGTGCTAACATGTAACCTTAACAAAACTGTAGTTTGGATTTAATGATATAAATGTAGGCACAGTATCTGGTTCCCAAGAAATATTAGTTTCTTTCCCTTGAACAATTTTACATTGAGCATCAATGGCTGACTCCATCATATCACAATTGCTAACTGATTAGCTTAGGTATTCCTACAGTATTTGCTTATATGCTGCCTCTAGAGACAAAAAGATTTTTAGAGCTTTGGAGTTCAATATAAAACCCATCTGATGACTTTCATCCAATGGCCAATTTCATAAATAGAACTTGTCATTTACAAATGCTACTGAGTTAAAATTATAAAAATATGAAACCTTTATGAGAGAGAATAATACCTGTGGGCCCACTAGATTTTTTTTTAAAACTAAATTTAGTCAGTTTGTAATACCCACTGAGTTCACTAAAGTATATGCTTCAGAGCAAAGCGAAGGAAGTAGTTATCTAAACTGAAAAACAAAACAAAACAGTGATGTTGCAAATGCAGAAGAAAATAAGATGAGATCAGAGCAAACAAAAATTCTATCCAACTGTCCCTCTGACTTCACTGATAAGTACATGGTAAATACCACACTAGTCAAAACAATGATATTTCTGATTCAGGCCCCAAAATAGAGAACTGCAAATTAAACTAGGCTACATTCATACAACAAAGTTGTATGTAACCGTCAAAAATGATGTTAAAGAATAATATTCAATTTATTTTTTAGAAGGTTATTTAATAACATGGAAATATATTAATAATTGATTATATAAAAAAGAAAGCTATGAAAGACTATGGGTAGCATTCTTCTACTAAGGAAGGAAAGCATGGAAGGAAGAAAAGGGGGAAGAAAAGAAGGAAGGAAAGGAGGGAGGGAAGAAAAAAGAAGGAGAAAAAGAAAGAAGGGAAGGAAGGAAGAAGGAAAAAGGGAGGGAAGGAGAAAACACCAATATATTAATAGTAGTTTACCCTGGATAATGGAAATTTGAGTGACTTTTTATTTTTTACTAGCTTTATTGAAATATTTTTGACATATTATAGGGTGTAAGTTTAAGGTAGATAACATGATTTTATATACATTATGAAATGATTAGCACAAAAAGGTTAGTTAGCATATCCATCACCTCACATATTTGTGTGTATGTGTATGTGTGTGTGTGTGTGTGTGTCGATAAGAATGTTAAAGATTTACTCTATTACCAATTCTCAAATATACAATACAGTATTACCTATAGTCATCATAGTGTACATTACATCCTCAGAATTTATTCACCTTACAGACGAAAGTCTGTACCCCAAATCAAACTGGGAAATCACACTCAATTTATTTTATTTCAAAGCCTAACCTCCTAACACTCTCTGTGTAACCTTCAGATATTAGAATAATCATCTCAGCAAGCTGTGCAATAAACTGGACATAGATACAGTACTGTATTTAATTCTACACAATTTAAAATGTATCCAGAGGAAAGTGCAAATAATTCTATAAAGTCTATTAACTGAGAAAAACAAGAAAAAGAAAGGCTGATTTAGGTTGGAGAAGATAAAACTCATGAAGGACACAAAGAGAGGGGTAAATTGTCTCCTCTTACTGCTATCTCATCTGCTCTGGTTCCTCTAGGGAACAAGCTTCCCACCACCACTCATGGAAAGACATCTAGCCTCTCATGCTTATTACTGGATTTATGTTGAACTCTCAGTCCTCATGGTCTTTATCACACAAGAGTCTTCTTGGTCTTTGTAGGCTCACCTAGAACTTCTAGATAACCCCTTCCAAGACCATCTCTGCCTCTGACCACACTACCTTCAGCATGATGTTTTCTTAAGTTCCCTTCCAGGTAACACACCAATGAGACTGAGCTGGCCTCAAACACTTCTCTCTTCTCTCTACAATGCCATAGTGAGGAAGCCCCTCCACACCACAAACACACATTTTCTTACCTGGCCTTGCTTTAGAGATCAATAGCTAAAACTGGCAGGATTTAATCATACTTTGGCTTGTTAAAGAGGAGATATTTCTAATAATTAGACATGTGAATAAAAGCACTGGTGGGGCGCTTGGGTGGCTCAGTGGGTTAAAGCCTCTGCCTTCGGCTCAGGTCATGATCCCAGGGTCCTGGGATTAAGCCCTACATCGGGCTCTCTGCTCAGCAGGGAGCCTGCTTCCTCCTCTCTCTCTGCCTGCTTCTCTGCCTACTTGTGATCTCTGTCTGTCAAATAAAAAATTAAAAAAAATTTTTTTTAAAAGCACTGACACTTCATGGTATAATGAAGACACATCCTAGGAAACACGGTACGTAGTATGTATAGTGGAATCCTCATTGTGTGATAACTCAGGTAGCACAAGCTGCTGAAATAAGTACTAAATTTTTAGTAGCTTTAAATAATATAATATTATGTTTCACTCTTGTACTAATCAATGAGAATGTTTCTAGTTGACTGGTAGCCTTCCTGCATGTGGTGATTCAAGGACCCAGCTTCCCTCTATCTTGTGCCTCCACTATCCTCAGAAACATGGAGGTTTGTTTGTTTGTTTGTTTGTTTGTTTAATCCAGCCAGAAATGAGAGAAGAAAGAGAATATGCTTCTTGACCACCTCAGGCAACAAATTATGTGTGCCAGATTCCAAAAGTGAGAGCTAGTCATACACCGCCACTGAAGTATAAGAGCAATTGGGAAATGCAGTCATTGGCCACTGCCAAGAAGCCACTGCAACTACTCCTCACTATGGAAGAGGACGGCAAATCTTTGACAAAGAGCCCATCGGTGCTTCTACCATTGGATAATAAAATAAATGCGATTTAAGTACTGTTTTAACTCTAATTTTTATGGCCCTCAACTTTCATAAAGGTTCAACACAAGAAATATACACTTGTATTTAACTGCAAACTCTTCTAATTTCTAGAGTTTGAACATTTTGATCCTAAGCTCTTCTATTAGGCTCTAAGGACTTGGAGGGCAAGAACTAACTCTTCTGAACTTTGTATGCCTGAAACCTGACACTCTCTCTGCATGTAAAAGCCATCCAAGAACTGTTTGTTGAGTAAATGAATGGGGCATGATGTTATCCAGTGTTCCTTACACAAAATGAACCTGAATTCATCTCTGAACTCAGTGTCAAGTATGTTTGTTTCTCAAGATAAATTTCTATGTCTGTCTGCTCCCACCATATTAAGCTAGTCATGGTTCTGTGAGCATATGATATTGTAGTCCTTCACACATTTGCAGACACAGACTTCTCTGCCTGATTACCCTATCCCCACATTCACCTGGAAAATGACTTCCCCTTCCTCAAAAGTTGACTCAAGAATAACCACCTCTTCTCCACACCATCTTACCCAATTCTCCCTGCAGACGTAAATACGTCTTCCCCTGTGCATCCATTATACCCATTATAATTCTTATCCACATTTCTGGTAATTAACTGCTTATTATCAGTCTCTCCATCAGATTATAAACCATCTAAAGGTAAGAACTATGGCAGTTTATCCTTATGTGTTCAACATATTGGGCACTATCTGATATATCAGAGAAGCTCAATTCATTTTTTTTAATTTATAAATTGTCATTGCTTTAATGTATTCCATGTTTAAATAAAAACCATATTGGTACTTGAAAAATGATATGCCTTCCTCTCTCGCTTCCTTTCCCTCAAACACCCAGTGATCTGATTTGTTGAAGCAAATCAGAGTAGACAATGAAAGCAGATAATCCTCAATATCATATTTAATTTGGAAAGCCTCTCATTCTCCTCAAAATGTAAAACTTGTATCTCTAAACACAATAATGCATTCTTTGTTGCATTACATTATAGTTTCATACTGACTGATCCCTAACTGGATACTAACCAGTATTTTGTCCATCTGATATTCACTTCAGCAGAAATGTTTTTCATATTTTGTATCTGTAATACAATATTTATAAATTTCAAAGGCTGACTCGCCTCCTAACTGAAATCTTTAACTTCTCAGATATTACATGAGAAGGCAGGGAAAAAAAAACTAACATTAACTGAAGTCCTGTGGGGTCCTTGATGCTTTACATACTTTATTCATCAAAATCTTAGATCAACCTAGTGAGAGATAACATTATTATCAACATTTAGATATGAACAACCTAAGGCACAGAAAGTATAAAACAATGTTAGAGCCAGGATTCAAATTCAGATGCATCAGGCTCTGTAGTAGGCTGAATAACGATTCCCCAAGATGTCCATAACCACATCCCCAAAACCTGTGAATATTACCTTATATGGCCAAATCGATTTACCAGATGTGATTAAGGATCTTGAGATAGGGAGTCTATTCTGGATTATCTGGGTGGCCCTAGGTCTAATCACAGATTCCTTGTAGGAGGGAAGAAGAGAAATTTTGACTACAGTAGAGAAGACAGTGTGACCATGAAAACAGAGATCAGAGTGATGTGTTCAAGGCCTGCAGGGGTACTCTGGAAGTGGAAAAGGTAAGGAACAGACTCTCCCCGGTAATCTCCAGAAAGAACCAGTCTTGTTGACACCTAGACGTTAGCTTCTCAAAACTTCCTTTGGACTTCTGACTTCCAGAATGCAGGAAAATAAATTTACTTTGTTTTACATTTGGGGAATTTTTTGTAGCAGCAACAGAAAACTAATACGGTCTCCAAACTTAAGACCTATATAAATCAATTCAATGCAACACATACTCAGTGCATTCTTAAGACCAAATCTGGCAATACCGCCCCATCAGGAAAAGCCAACAACTGGAGCCATGTCAGACCAGATAGAGAAGTTCCAAATATGAACCCTCCAAGAACACTTGAGCCATCATTATGACTGTTCCAAAATAAAATCTGGAATTCTTTAGCCAAGTGCTCTAGGAGATATTCCCAGCTGAGAGGAAGGAACAGTGTGAGGGCCAGTCTCTCAGGTAGCCAAGCCATAAAACCTGTAGAACTAAATAAAAAATTTGAACTGAACCCACAAGCCTGAGGTGGCCAACACAAACCTCACTAGAACTAGTTGTACTTCCAGTAGCAAAACACTTTTAAACGAGGGCCATATTACATTTCCAACTCTTGGGTCAAAGCCTTGCCTATGTCCTACAGTAGCCCAGGACTGGAATTTACCAGAGAATGAGTAACTCAGAAAAAAAGCTTGCAAACTCTGTGCCTAGCCCAGATGGAAAAACGAGCTACTAACTTTGATGCAGTACAAACTCCAGACCTCATGCCAGCAATAGTCTCCTCCAGGATCACATTTGGCATAAAAATGGAATTATAGTAGTTTGAATTACACATACTTTCCAATGCAAAATAAGCACTGCCATGAACTGAAAGAAAGTTTGTTTATATCTTTTGTTGGTCATTGAGACAATTCTCAGTGGCTCTTGAGGCTGCTGTCCAGTGTTACCCTCTCAGGGGAAGTGACTCGAGCAGGAAACCACCACTATGGCCAAGAGAAAAGAGAATCTTCCAAATGAAATTAGCTTTTGTTTTCCTGCCCCATTTTGCTGTTGGTGGATATTTCTGCGTGAAAAATTTTCAGTTTTAGTTTTCTGAAATATTCAAAAAGGTAAAGCTCAGAGGATAAATGGTAAGGTTGTCTGTGTGGTAAGGGAAGTTTTTCTGATTGAGGACAAAACATAAACATAATGAGAACTGTGATGGAAACCTAAAGGGAATTTTAACAGTAAAGATTTAAAGTAGTACAAATATTTTATAGAAATCCTTAATGAGGGGCGCCTGGGTGGCTCAGTGGGTTAAAGCCTCTGCTTTCGGCTCAGGTCATGATCCCAGGGTCCTGGGATCGGGCCCCACGTCGGGCTCTCTGCTCAGCGGGGAGCCTGCTTCCCCCTCTCTCTCTGCCTGCCTCTCTGCCTACTTGTGATCTCTCTCTGTCAAATAAATAAATAAAATCTTTAAAAAAAAATCCTTAATGAGGGGTGCCTGGGTGGCTCAGTGGGTTAAGCCTCTGCCTTCAGCTCAAGTCGTGATCTCAGGGTCTTGGGATCGAGCCCCACATCGGGCTCTCTGCTCAGCGGGGAGCCTGCTTCCCCCTCTATCTCTGCCTGCTGCTCTGCCTACTTGTGATCTCTCTCTCCCTCTCTCTCTCTCTGTCAAATAAATAAATAAAATCTTAAAAAAAAGGAAATCCTTAATAAGTAATCTATTCTCAAATTTTAAAATTCTATTTATTCCTTCATCAGTCTCCCTCAATTTCTGACATGGTGGATATAAGAATTGCCAAGTCCCATGAACTGTACTTCATGCTTTAAAGTGATCTTGACTATTTCAGATCAACTCTATCAGCAAGTGTCTCCCTAACACTCATTAAAATCAAAACAATAGGTAGTAATTGAACATCAGTGATCCGTGAATTGGTGTGGGAGATACGGCATTCAAAGTCAGCACCCTCTCAAGGCTACTAAAGAGAAAGAACATAAGTATGTAAACTATTAAATGACAAAGTTTTAAATATTGGGTAAAAATAGAAACCCATTACAATGTAGTACTTGGGTAGACAACACACGATTCTATAGGCAAAGGCCACCATGAGGGTTTAAGGAGAAGGAAATCATACTGAAACAGCAAGTCTAGCAGACTAGGAAACCAGGTGTTTCTATCATGTTATGGTGTGGCTAAAGCACAGTGAGTAATTGGTATGATGGAGAGGGACGCAGACATTGGAAGTCATACAGACCAAGTTTTATACCCTAGCTCCACTACTTGCCAGGTATTAGATCAGGGCAATTACTTAAACACTCTGTAAAATGTGGATCAACCGTACCTCTCAAGATTGTACTGAGGTTAAAGTGAGAATGTATATAAAGTTCTCAGCAGATAGTAGATACTCAAAATATTAAAGCCTTTCCTGTGGCAGGAGTTGTTCAGTCCTCAACAAAAATTTTTCTGAAATTGTCACGACACCCTGTTATTCTCCTAGATATATAGATTTTATTTCAGAAGTCTCCTGCACAGGTAGTGTCATGAGCTTTTGTGACTATCCGATAAGGTATCGGTTTACAGACTGTCATCACAGACAGCACACAGAGAGTGACTTTCCCCTCAGAAACTCAACTCCATGGGGGCCTGCCTGGCTCAGTCAGTAGAGCATGTGATCTTGATCTCAGGGTTGTGAGTTTGATCCCCACATTAGGCATGGAGCATACTTTAAAAAATAAATAAAATAAGGGGCGCCTGGGTGGCTCAGTTGGTTGGGCCACTGCCTTCGGCTCAGGTCATGATCTCAGGGTACTGGGATGGAGTCCTGCATCGGGCTCTTTGTCCAGCAGGGAGCCTGCTTCTCTCTCTGCCTCTGCCTGCCACTCTGCTGCTTGTGCTCTCTCTCTCTCTCTGACAAATAAATAAAATCTTAAAAAACTAATTAATTAATTAATTAATTTAATTAAGCCTTTAAAAAAAAAGGAACATTTTAATTCCTGCCATTGCCACAGGACACAGAGCAGCTACATATTTCCTCAATTCTATGACGCACATTTTCTACATATTAATACTTCTGAAATAGGAATGTGGTTTATAAATGACATCCAAGGAAATTTGCCAGGAATAGCCTTTTAAATAAAACATTGCTATTAATATAGCAGTTTGTTTTACAATTAATGGCATCTTGACCTGGAGGAAATACAGTCATGGCATTAGAAAAAATAGAGCTTCCATGGAAAATAAAGATGGGCTGAAGTTTAGAGGCAAAAACCACAGACTTAATGTCATAAAGCTGTACACTTAAAATTTGTCAAAGAATAATTTTTTGTTTATATATATTACTACAAAAAACAATTTTAAGCCACAGAATATGT
This sequence comes from Lutra lutra, assembly GCF_902655055.1. NCBI lineage: Eukaryota > Metazoa > Chordata > Mammalia > Carnivora > Mustelidae > Lutra > Lutra lutra. Next base: position 21,171,992 of record NC_062292.1, on the reverse strand, counting down.
AACCATCTCCTGGATTAAGAAGTCATTACTGGGCAATGGAACTAGAACCATATACGGCATATTAGAAAAGAACAAAGCCTTCCACAGAAACCAACTAGTTATCTGTTCTCCAAGCCTATTCTTTGAAGAAAAGCCGATGCATAGCCTAAGACAAATCTACAATTAGTCATCCACGCTCTATAGCAGCATGTGGGAGCAACCACGGGGACAAGAGTAAATAAAAACCCAGAGGAGATGATGGTGAAACACTCATCTCTTAGTCTTACTAATCAAGGTGCACTCAGTGCAGAAGACCTAGAGAATGATACTGGAAGCCCCCCACCTCCTACCCCATGGATTCTTCAAAGCGCTCTAAGTGCTTTGTGAATGGTTCTCTGGAGAAGAATCCATCAGGGCAACAAGTAACTTCTCCCAGAAAGACAATTCACTGCATTCACTGAGTTCTGCTGTTGTTTCCAAAAAGTGATACAGATCCTGGTGGTTCAAGTACTCCACAATTGGTGCTGCTGGGTCAGAAGTGGATCATCCCTCCACACCTCACTTGGCATATGTTACCATATGAAATGTCCAGGATTGGGCATTGCTTAGAAAACTTGGCTAGTGGGCAAGCCAATCTTCGAAAGGGAAAACTTTGTTGTTGAATGCACACACCGCCTACAGCCCTGACTCCTACTTTGCTCACAAAACATTGGACAAGCACCAGCATAACTGGGGAGGAGGCCGAGTGACATCCACAGAACAGCTCACCATGCACACCCTTTTGTGGAGAGTCATGTACTTTGACCAGTCCTCTTACAAGACATATCCTAGAGCCCAGGGGAAGAGAATCACCTACTGGACTCTTCCCAATCCTCCTTGCCATCAGTGTTCAAGTCTTCTCTCCTTCCAGGCAAAATGGAACACACGGTAGATTGTTCAGAATGCTGTCCCTTGGGAGGATTTCCCTCCTCCTCCAGCCTCCAGAGCAGATGGCCCTGTGGGTGCCTCACTCCAATGGGTGAGAGCAGAGCCATCTGTAAACCAGACTCAAGCTTTTCCCCTTTGCCTAAATGAAGCCAACACCGCATGAAACCCCTGGTGTGGGTTCTACAAGCATAATGGCAAAACCAATAAAAACAATGGAAATGCCCAGAATTGGGGGTTGGTTAAATAAAGCAAGGTATATAGAATGAAATAATACGCATCCATTTTAAATGATGCTATGAATATTCAATAAGATTTTTTTTAGATGAAAAGACTGGTTGCTATAAGATTGTGAACACACACGTTAGCAAACGGTGATTATCTCTGACATGCAAAATTATGAGGTGTTACTTTGCTTTTTTCTGCTTATTTGCCTATTTTAAATTGCATTCTATGAAAATGTATTAGTTTTGTAATATACCTTTAAAATAAAAACATTTGGTAAACAAAACATCACCAGCCTTCCTGACAACAAGCATGTTTTCAGTATGACTGAAGAGTAATGCTAGGGAGAGTATAGCAAACAGGCGGGAGAAGTCATCTTCTGCAGAAAACTGCTTAAAGTTATTTTTCAAAAGACCCAAGGCATCCAAAAGGGACTTTCTAAATTTTGAGATAACCAAGTCAGTCCTTAATAAAATGTTTAATTCTAGTTGCCAAATAAATTTTTGATACAGTAAAAGTATATCTTTATATCATATCCTCTTCTGTAATCAATATAGATGCTACACTCACATCTATTTTATTAGGATTAAACACATTCACTTATTTGAATACTATGTGTTTCCTTTTATAACATACTTTTTAAAAAAGATTTTATTTATTTATTTGACAGAGAGAGATCACAAGTAGACAGAGACACAGGCAGAGAGGGGGGAAGCAGGCTCCCCACCAAGCAGAGAGCCAGATGTGGGGCTCGATCCCAGGACCCCGAGATCATGACCTGAGCTGAAAGCAGAGGCTTTAACCCACTGAGCCACCCAGGTGCCCCTATTACATGTTATTGACCGTATCAATGACTCATTTATTTCAAAGTTCAATTCTAATATTGTTTCTATAGAGAAAATGCAATCTACTCCATATTGATCTACTTTATTATAGTATCTAAAATATGCTACAAAGGAAACTATCCAAATAAAAATATGCAATGGACTTTTCTTGGCCAGAGCCATAGACTCTCCTTTATACTCCTGTATGAGGGTATTATCTGCAATTCTTTTACTGTGTCCAGTTGAAGTGCCCTCTCCAACAAGTTACCAGTCAATACATAGGCCTACATACATGCATTTACAAAGTTCATCTTTGTCATTTGGGCCAGAGACTAAAAAGACTATGGTGCAGATCCTAAAAAGATTTTCTTCCAAAGCGTTATTTTTGTGTTTGAGCCACAGTATTAATTATCCCTCACAGATATACATTTGGTTTCTTTGGGGAAGAGTTGGGGTTATGTATTTAAAGAGAATTGCAACATCAGAAGAAATGACATACAATTTAGCCAAGGGATTTTTTTTCTTCCACATGATTAATGGCTATTTCTCTCCCACCCATGAGTACAGACACTGAGGTTGAAATGGGCATTTTTCACACCCTTTCATGGGACCACTCCGCATCTAGGGGCCATACATTGACATATAACCCATTCCCATGCCTACAAAGAAGAAGAAGAAGAAGAAAAATAGAAAAAAAGAAATGATCACCATTTCAATCAAATGAAACTTTAAGTGAAATAGTATAAAAATAATTACCTAGATAATTTCTTTCCATATGTAATATGTAATATTTTATTTGACCCAGAATACAGAGGGATGCAGGTTTCTTATGTTTCTAGAAGGCTACCTCTAGTTCCATTCATCCGTGCGCTATTACCATGATTCTCCCTCGTAGCATTCTCTATTTCATTCACACACAGAACACTCATTGATTATAGAGAGTAACCTACTAGAAACTTTAGGAGGGTCTTCTGCCTCACAGAATCTTCCCCAGTGCTCAGAAATTATATCCTTAGAAGCTCATTTTAGGGAGTCTTAACGGTTCCTTTTCAGTCTTCAACAATCTCACTGAGAAAAGAGTAAATCCTGTTCCCTAAAACTACTTACATCTTGAGGGTGTGGGGATGGGCTGCAGTTTTGGGGGAAGGAGCCCAGGGAAGGAAGGAGAGAGAGAGATTACGCAGGAGCAGAAATCTTACGGGAGGACAGACTGCCTCTGACTTCAAACACAAAAGCATTTCTACAAGCTACACAGTTTTTCTACTGCCGTGGAAGACTCATTTGTGTTCATGTTGAAAACAAAATGATGACAAATAAAAATACCAACATTGTAAACTACACCACACTATAGTCAGGAGTCAGAGAAACAGGAAAAGTTAAACACTTCAGTGGAGGGCAGGGGGCAGGAATGGGTTCTGGTTTACTGAGTGCTGGCCGGGGTGTTTTGTTTTTATTGTTCTCCACATTTCCTTCCCCAATTGCACCACATCCTTTACGCTTGAAGCAGAAGTTTCTGATCAGAATGTTGCAGCACCTAAGAGGCCAAAAGAAGGGCCTCAGAGACTAGCCATCTCAACCATGGAACTGTGAAGCAACCACCACAGCCCTGTGCCCCCAGAGCCCAGGGAGGCTCCCATTCTGGGAAGGAGGCACCACCGAGGAAGAAACAACATTCCACCCTGCTTCCCACAAACCAGTCAGAGACTCTTTCCAGGCTGATGTTGGGCAGATCCGGGAAGGAAAGGACCTGATGATCTGTGCCTTTCCACCGCCTCCTTCACTGCCCCTTTCCCGGACTCTCTCAAAACCCACATCCCACACTCACAGTCCACCAACAGACCTAGTACAGTCTCACCTTACCATGAGATGTTGAACACTGGGAAATGTGCTAAGGAAACCTCACTCACTGGAGTTGGAAAGCCATGAAGTAAGGGCTCTCACACGCATGGCTCAACACAGCTTGCACGTTTAGCATGAAGAAGGGAGAGTCTCTCTCCGCCCAGCAACAGCAAGCTCCCCTTGCCTGGTCAAGAGAAGCCACAACCACTTCAAATTCTCATTTTCTTCCAATTAACTTTTGTTCAAAACAACCCCTCCCAACACCCCTTTCCTCCATGGTTCTCTGGACTCTCGCCTACAGTTCACCATCCTGTGTTTATCCCAAATTGAGATTCCTCTGCTCTTCCCAGATAAACTCAATTTTCCCGGCTGAATTGCTTACCTTTTTCTTTTAAAGGTTGAGAACACTTAAAAAAAAAAAAAAAGGCTTCAATACTTCCCTACAAATTGCTAATGATATGATACCTGATCTGCGGAGAAAGATATTTAAGATGGGTGCCTTCAAAGTACCCGGAGCTTTTGTCTGTCCACTGGCCCTCAAAAACCTGGGACCCTGAGGGCCTGGCACTGAGGGCTCTTCCTCTGACCCAGGCTTCACTAGAGAGTGCTTTGAGCGCAGTATCTCCTGCTTCAAGATCACCTGAAGACAATTTTACGTGCAGTAGCTGGCTAGGGCTGCCATTACCAAACACCACAGACTGTGTGCCTTAAAGAACAGAAATGTCCCACTGTTCTAGATCAAGGTCTTGGCAGGTTTGTTTCCTTCTGAGGTCCCTCTCCTTTTGGATGACTGCCTTGTCACTGTCCTCACATGGTCATATGTCCTAATCTTCTCTTCTTATAAGGACACCGGTCACATTGCATTAGGGCTCACTCATATGACCTCATTTTAACTTAATTATCTACTTAAAGGCTTATATCTAAATACAGTGACGTCCTGAGGTGCCAGGGGTCAGGGCTTCAACATATGCATTTTGGAAGGACACAATTCAACCCATCATGCTATCCTCCCATCTTCAGAAAGGAATTTCAAAAGCCACAGGGGTAAAACCATTGTTTTGTGATTTAGCTAGAAAAGTTAAATCAGGTCTTCTTCAAAGAGAAAAGGTTCTAGCATCTGAAGTGGAGAAGAGATGTTTCAAAAGGAAGAAACCTGTCAGAGATTTTCCCTTTTGAGATTATTAACTCAGGAGGACATACACAAAGGAAAAGAAACGAACTTGACCATGAACCTGCCATGACCATACCCAAAGGAAGCTGAGGGGTCTCTTATGTTGTCAACAGGCGGTACAGGATGGGAAGCATCACTAAGCTGGATGCATTAGACACTTTGGACACCAGGTCATGAGTGAGACCAACTGGGATCACTCAGGTTTGATGACTTGAAAGAGTGACCCAGCGAGAACACCTGGCACTGCTTAGGGCTGTTTGTCATCTAACACAACCACACCATTCTTTTTTTCTTTACTTTCAGTAACAGCAATAATACCAGCGATAACGATTACTATGTATTGAACTTCTGCTGCAGAGCTGGCATTGGGTTAATTGCTTTTTATACATTTTCCCACTTAATTCTCACATTATTATCTCTATTAATGAGGAGAAACTATTAAGGGAAGAACCATTAAGGGGACTATTAATGGGAAGAAACCGAAGCACAGAGGAGTTAGATTAATTATCTAAGGTGCCACAGCTTGTAAGAGGAAGAGCTGGTATTTGAACCTGAACTCTGACTCCAGAGCTCTTAGCTTCGTCTCTTCATTGATCCATCTTCATGAGGCAATACAGTTTGACTAGAACAGTCTAGTGGAGAAACACAGGCGATAGCCTCACAAAAGGCAGTGTTCAAATCCTAGTTCTGCAACCATGGGCAAGTTATTTAATCTCTCTTATGAAATTTATAACTTATGAAAAAATCCAATCAAAGTAACTCATAAGGAGTATCTGTCATTTTTATTATTACTATTGTTATTTTCTCCCTGAGCTCTATCCTGTGATTAAGTTGGTAACAGTATAAACCAATAAAATGGTATTAAAATACAAAATAAAATAGTAAATGGGAGTTGCCAGGGGTTGGAAGTAGGGGAATAGGAAAGATATTGTCTAAGGGTAGAACCTACAATTAGTACATAAATAAGTCCTAGAGATATAATGCACAGTATAGTGATTATAAACAATAATACTATATTATTCCATCAAACTTGCTAATAAACCAGTTCTTAATTTTTCCCACCGCAAAGAAAGAAATAACTATGAGACATAATAGAGGCATTAGCTAATGTCAACCGTGTCAATCATACTGCAATATGGAACTGTATCAAATCAACATGTTGTAGACCTTGACCTTATATAATGTCATATGGCAAATATATTTTATTTAACAATAAAATAATAGAATAAAAAATTTAAAAAAAATAATAGAATAAAATTAAAAATAAAGCACTGTCTTGCATTGCAAGTTCACATTAATTAGTACTACTAATTTAAACTTATCCTTTTAGCAAAGGTAAAATTTTAATGGACACTGCTTTTTTACCTCCCTTTTAAAGTAACTATGGATTGCTTATTAAATTGCATTTTCATTATCCCTACAGCATCTCAATCTCTTAGGAAGACTCAATGAATAATTTAAAATTTATGTTTAATTTATTATACAGGCTTATAGCAACTCTTCTCATGGACTGATCCTCGTTAAAGTTCTCAAGGCCTGAAGGCACAGGTGGCTCCATTAAAAATGTATTTCTCGGGGCGCCTGGGTGGCTCAGTGGGTTAAGCCTCTGCCTTCGGCTCAGGTCATGGTCTCAGGGTCCTGGGATCGAGCCCCATATCGGGCTCTCTGCTTAGCAGGGAGCCTGCTTCTCTTCCTCTCTCTCTCTGCCTGCCTCTCTGCCTACTTGTGATCTCTGTCTGTCAAATTTAAAAAAAAAAAAATTTTTTTTTAAATGTATTTCTCAGCTTTCTTGAGGGGTTCTCTTTGAAAGTGCTGGGATGGGCACATTCATAGTTAATTGACAGTAGGTTACATGCTACTTTATTCACCACATTTGAGGAAACATTGCTTTTTTGGTCTGATAATTAGTTGTGTGCCAATACTTTCCATTACCTGCTTTTTGGATAATAATTAAAGCATATGCCATAAGATGATGTGACTGATTCAACTATGTCCTGGGAAATGGCTGAAGGGAGAATTACAGGTGTGATTCAGGAGTGGGAAAAAGAGATACAGAGTGGAAAATCTATTCTTCCAAATAGGGCCTTGGAAAGTTACACAAGAGTGGGACACAGTGGGGAGGCCAGGATCCTACTTGTGCCTCAAGCAGGTGCTCTGAATGGAATAATTAAAAAGATGTGAGGCACCTTTCTCTGGTTTTGACCTCTGTTTGAGGCCAAGATGCACCCTCCATTTACATATCTCCCACTTCCTGGAACAAAAATGAAGTCAGAACATAGCATGTTTTTCTGCTGAATCTACTTCCATAATCTATCAAATGGTTTATGTCTTATTTACATTTATCCTGAGTCTGAAGTCTCTTAAGACCTAAAGTGGGCCTCCTTATACACGACTATGATGCCTTCTATTTACTGAGTCAAAAAGTTATTCATTTGTAGAGATAAGAAAAATGTGAATACAACCAAGTATAAATCCAAAATAACATGGTCTGAGAGGTATTAATTCTCCCCACATTAGAACATATTAGTATTTTTTCAGAATGTACTGTGCTTTGGGACACCTGGGTGGGTCAGTCAGTTAAGTGTCTGCCTCTGGCTCAGGTCATGGCTGGGATTGAGTCCTGTATCAGGTTCCTTGCTCAGCGGAGAGCCTGCTTCTACCTCTGCCTGCCGCTCCCCCCTTCTTGTGCGCTCACTCTCTCTCTGACAAATAAATAAAATCTTTAAAAAAAAAAAAAAGTACTGTGTTTAAAGGTTTCCCTTACCTGGTGTTGCTCAATAAGGGTCCAACCGGCCTTGGAAAAACCTCTTTCTCTGGATGAGGGGCTCAGGGAAGCCCTATACTACTAGCCCACATGGTTTTCACTCTACTTGCCTGACAGATGGACCATCTGACTTAGGGTTGGCTCTAGAACTCTCTCTCAAAATAACTTTTTTACTCCAAACAGATGAAACTATTTTAGTAATATGAATAATCGCTCGGGGTAAGGACAAAAAAATTAGACAATCTATTTGTCAACATTCCCTGGGAAAAAAATTATGGATACTTTTACTTAGGGCTTATTTAGTGCAGACCATTAAAAGCAGCTGTTGAACGCCATGACATTGATTTCACTTGTCATTACGTCTCCAATACCTAGCACAGAATCTATTAACACAGTAGATTTATAGTATGTGTTAAATACGCAAAAAATATATGTTTAAAAGTGAACAGTTTCCAGCATCCTGATTTATCTTATAGAATACATTCAAATAGAGAATAAATGAATTTATTCTTCAAAGCATCAAATGCCTGTAAGATATGCTTGCCAAGGGGTCAGTTTCCTTTCAGAGAAGAGAAGTCATTAACTTTGAAGAAGACCTTCTTGGATGCAAATCACAAGACAAAACTCTACCCTTGGGAATAGGAATAGGCCTTCATTTGCAAACTTCCCGATGCTCCATTTTAAAAAATAAGCTATTTTTGGGCGCCTGGGTGGCTCAGTGGGTTAAAAGCCTCTGCCTTCAGCTCAGGTCATGATCCCAGGGTCCTGGGATCGAGCCCCACATCGGGCTCTCTGCTCCGCGGGGAGCCTGCTTCCTCCTCTCTCTCTCTCTCTCTGCCTGCCTCTCTGCCTACTTGTGATCTCTGTCAAATAAATAAATAAAATCTTTAAAAAAAATAAAAATAAAAATAAAAATAAGCTATTTTTAAAATGAGACCCCGGAATTTCAACAGCAGCATCTCATTTTACAGGTGAAGAATTAAAATCCAAAAGCTATAATTATAGCTGACATTAATTGACATTACGTATTTAATGCTTAAGACCCTAAGCTAAATCTGTAGGCGTGTTATCAGTCCTCACCCTGATCTTGTGAGGAAGACGGGAATTTAGCACCCTATGATACTGGAGGAAACTGAGGCCCAGAGAGGCCAAATGACTGATCAGATGTCACATGGCTTCAAGCGATAAAGACAGGATTTGAACTAAGTTCTGTCTGGCTCCAGAGTTCAGGTGCTTCATTGTCTCTGTGCTCTCTTGTCTTCGGAGAGTCACAAAGGCTTTGGTAATGTCCATTTCTGGAATTGGCAGTTTCATGATGTAGGCTCTTCTAAGCTCTCAAAGCAAAAATTCTTTAAAGAGTAGAAACAAGGGCTACCTGGGTGTCTCAGACTGTTAAGCCTCTGACTCTTGATTTCAGCTCAGGTCACAGTCCTAGGGTTGTGAGATCGAGCCCCGCGGCTGGTTCCATGTGCAGTGGGAAGTCTGCTTGAGATTCTCTCTCTCTCTTCCCCCCCAGCTTGTGCGCGCTCTCTCCCTTTCTCTCTCTCAAAAACAAAACAAAACAAAACAAAACCACCTTTAAAGAAGATAGAAACTATAATGAAAATGAATGAAAGTGAACCCTTTGAGGCAGGAGCCAGGGTATGTGCAGAGGTTTATTAACCCTCATGTCAAAGTTCTGGTTCTAGGCTTTCAACCCTTGGGCCTCTCGGGCTGCCCCCTGGTTGATTTCCAGATGCTCCCCAACAGGCCTTCTCTATTTTAATCAGGTTGAACTCCTTAAAATTCCTACTATGGCATTTATATTTTCTTGTCTCTATTCCCTTCCAGAAGCTGTCCTCTCCATCTGAAATCCCTGCAAGAAATTAAACATGGCCACAGATTTTTTTACAGTAATTTCCATAAAAAGGTGGAAGCTATTTCCCCACTGCCTTGAATCTGGGCTGACTTTGTGACTTGCTTTGTCCCATAGGATGTGGCATAAGTGACATCCTACGACTTCCAAGCCTTGGCTTCCAGAAGCCCCAAATCCTCTGCTTTCACACTCTGAACACTGAGGCCATGTGAACAAGCCCATCTGTGAGGATGAGAGACCACAAGGAGAGGCCCAGCCATCCAGCCATTAGGAGCCTTTACTGAGGCTCCAACTGTAAGCCCTCCGTGACCAGCTGACCCACCAACAACTACAAACAAATGCAGAGTGAGATGAGCCATCCTAGCTGAGCTCTGCCCAAATTGCCAAGCCGAAGAACAGTGACAAATGAGGGACCTCTTAAGCCCTTAAGTTTTGGGTAGTTTGTAATGTAGCAGTAGGCATGCTAACACACGCTTTTTAATTCCTTTCTTCCTAATATGCCCACCACCTTCTTGTAGCCTGAACTTCAAAGTCATTCCTCCAAGAAGTTTTCCCTGATGGAAACCTCCCCTGCAAGCCAGCCTCACTTAGGTTTAAGATAAAAAGTACAAAGACCTAGCTGCCTCCCTAAGTACTTCCCCCATCCACTGGCTCATGCCTAGGATCTCACCATTAAAGTTTAATTACTTACATAAAAGCATAAATGTCTATTAAATTTTAAGAGTCCCTGGAAGGGATAACAACTTTTGTGCTTTTGATTTTGCTCTTATTATAAAAGTGTACGGGAATAGAAAGTGACCCTAAAGTAAGGTCATTTCCCAAAGAGAAAAAAAAAGTTAGTTTTTACCAGTTGGAATATAAGCCTTTAAGGAGGGACATCAACAAAACAACTATGTATCTGATTTCAATGTTTAATTGATTAATTTTTTTTTATTTTTTTGAAGATTTTATTTATTTATTTGACAAACAGAGATCACAAGCAGGCAGAGAGAGAGGGGAGAAGCAGGCTCTCTGAGCAGGCTCCCCGAGCAGGCTCCCCGCGGAGCTGAGAGCCCAACTTGGGGCTCGATCCCAGGACCCTGAGATCATGACCTGAGCTGAAGGCAGAGGCTTTAACCCACTGAGCCACCCAGGTGCCTCTAATTGATTAATTTAATTAAGCATACATATTTAAAATAACATATAAAACAACACTCAGCTTAGAAGTATTTCTTTCTTCCACTCTTGCATTCTGTGAAGGTATTTGATTTACATTCGCCATATGCATCTAGTGGCAAGTACTCTCCATGTCACAAGACACTTTGAGCCATCTGACAGTCTTCCAGATGGAAAACATCACCCTCCCTCACATCTAATTTGTATTTTTTAAATACAAATTTGATGCTGCCATTGAAGTTCTTATGGCGAGCCACAAGTACCCATTCAAAAAACACTAAGATAATGATTTGTCTTATTCATCCTACAAGTGTATATTCATGATCTTCACAGGGGAATCACTTACAGGATCATCATGTAAGGAACTTTTGGAAAGCAGGTTTATGAGGACAGCTAGGCTTGCAGTTTAGGGATCTTATCCCAAAGAACAAATTCATTAAATTCATGTTATATTTCTTTGCTCTCTTTTTTTTTTAGCCAAAAGGCCACCATAAACATCTAAAATTTCATTATTTCTCCCCCCCCCCTTTTTTTTCAGAGAGAGAGAGACAGAGAGGGGTGGGAAAGGGCAGAGGGAGAGGGAGAGAGAGAATCTTTTTTTTTTTTTTTTTTTTGGAGAGAAAGAATCTTAAGCATGCTCCATGCCTAGCCTGACACAGGGCTTGCTCTCACAACCCTGAGATCATGATCTGAGCCAAAATCAAAAGTTGGACACTCAACTACCTGAACCACCCAGGTGCCCCAAAAGTTCATGATTTCTTGATGTCATTTCAAGCTAATGTGTTTTCTCCAACCAGTACTTTGTGGTTCCAAAAAAGTCAGAGAGAACATCCCATAATGCAAAACACTCTGGAAGGATGAGAATGTAAGGCAACTCCCCTTTTTCTGAGGGAAATATTTTGGGAGAAAATCAAATTTTGTTATGTGATTGATATATGTTAATACAAGCTCCTTCCAGAAATTTCAGACAATGCAGAAAATTTGATGGATAAAAATTAAAATAACTGATAATGCTATAATTGAGATCATCATTTAAACATTTTGGTTCATTTCCTTCCAGATCTTTCTCCTATGCGTGATTATATATTACATTAAATTCAATCAGCTCCATCTCTACTTAACATTATAACATAAGCATCTCCCTTATTGGAAACTCTTTGTAAGAAAGATATGTCATCATGCACTCGATCACCTTCATATTACTGTACATTTACATTCTCTGGGGAAGGGACAGCATCTCGCGCAAACACCAGCTCCTTGTACCCTAGTGTACATGGTTTTAGATTTTTTTTTAACTTTATTGAGCATCTACCCATGTAAAATATATTTAAAATGAATAAAAGTCAGTTCTCGCCCTCAGAGGAGAGAGACCTGTAAACAATTGTACAATATATGATAACGGGGGGAGAAGGTTTCATGGAGGAGTCAACATTTGAGATTTCGGGGCTTTTGCTGTTTGTTTGTTAACTGCTTATTTTTAGGTCATTGAGACTTAATTTTGCAAATATTTGCCAAGTCAAGAGACACCCACAGGAATCTTTCCCCATTGAGATTTCCCGAACACAGCACCTGTGCCACGTGGAAAGCAGCTGGACCACACCTTTATTATGCACCCACTGCAGGTTTCCAGGACTGGGGAATTTTCCCTGAGAGCAGGTTTGGATGGGCCTGAAGCGATGGGACAAGGAAGCAGGAACAAGTGTGAACTTGGAAGGCCAGAACAAGTTCTGTCAGTACCACGCTCACTGGCACTTTGCATTTCCATGTCCCACGTGCACCACACTGACACCCACCTCTGCTCTCTGGTTCTTTAACATAGGCGGGCTTCATCGCCCTCCAGCAAGTTTTGGCATTCAGTAGAAACAACCATAAGGTTCACTATACTGAACCCCTGGCCTGGGTGTGAGGCCCAACTCCATTACCGACTGTGGGTACAGTCTGACCCTGGGTAATTCCCAGCCTCTTTCATGCACACATTTCTACCCAAACAACCAGACACTCTGTTTCTATAGATATGGTCATGGACAAGTGACAGATGGCGCCACTGCTGGCCACACTGACCCTACAGATTCTTCACCTCAGATCTGTTTCTCATTTGGACACAGCACCTGGGATGTAACAGTTTCTGACTGCCATAAGCTGGCAAGACCCAGAACTCACGACAACCCACAGAACTCAGTCTGTTTATTTTCTGCGTGGGGTGAATCCCTTTCTGAAATGATCTTTTTTGTTGGTTTACTTGTTTATTGTGTGTCTTCCTACCAAAATCCACTGTGAGAGCAGGAATCTTGCCCAGTGCTAACACAGTGCACGACAGACACTAAAGAGGCAGGAGTGTGAACGAATAAATGAACGCAGAAGAAATGTGGCTACAGAAGGTGGATAAGAATGGCAAAGCACGAGGTATGGGAGAAAGAATATCCCTGACCTCCAAAGCTCACAGTCTAATAAGAAGAGAGAATAAAAAGACAAAAGAATTGCAACACAGGGTGAAAAGCATCATCACAAATGTACACGTAGGAACAGAGATGGTACAGAGGAAGGGACCTAGACATTTTCTGAAGGAAGTGACTTCTGAACTTAGTTTCAAAGAATTAGTGGCAATCTGCCAGGTAGGTAATGAGGGAAATCCTTTCGAGAGGGCCCCACGGATCTCTATTCTGACCTAATCATTGACCTCATTTCCCTTCCCCATGGAAACTTGGGGTTAAAAATACCCTTGAAGATCATCCAGTCCAATGGTTCTTAAAGAGGACTTTGCCTTTTTAAAAGAGGTCTGTAAATTCTCTGATACTCACCCCTTCAGCGGAGCCTAATTCCCCTCCCCTCGAGTGTGGGCTGTCCGTAGTGACTCATTTCTAACGAAGAGAATGTGGCAAAATGGTGGGGTGTGACCTGAGGTTAGGTTATGAAAGGTCATAAAATGTGGCTTCCATTTTTCTCTCTCTCTCTTTCTCTTGTGGATCGCTCAGTTTAGAGGAAGCCAGTTGTCAAGTTATGAGGACACACAAGACAAGGTACGGAGGCCTCTTGCCCACAGCCAGTGAGCCTTGCTAGAGACAATTCTCCAGCCCAGGTGGGCCTTCCAGATGACAGCAACTACAGTCAACGTCTTGGCGGCAACCTCATGAGACCCAGAATTCCACACCATCAGAAACTGCAACATAGTACATGTTTGTTGTTTTAAGGCACTAAATTTGGGGATGATTTGTTACATAGCAATAGATAATAAATAGGAGGCCTCAAACAGTTTGCATTTATGGGAATGATGACTGTATTTATCCTACTAGAGATTAAAACTGAAGAGTGTTAAAAATATTTGTGTGTTACTTCATTGAAAACAACAGTGATAAATATACACAGTACGTGTTAACACAGATAACATTTTGGTGAAAAATAACAGTTTCATAAAACAAAAATTAGTTACAAGAATGGCATCATTTTATGTTTTTACAAAGCTTTTTAATGCCCAATTTAACGGGAGATAGCTGGATTCTCATATATCTATCTCCATTTAGTCACTTGTGAAATCACAAATCAGGTAGCGTCTAAAAAACTCCACCATACACTTGTAAGACAGAGTGAAAAAGGTCACTGATCTCATCAAGGCTCCCTACAACAGCCATGACTAGTAGATGCTCAGGTCACATGTGAGCATACCCAGTGACCAGAAACTCACTAGTTCCCCAGAAAGCCTACCACTCCCCCAAAACATCACTGGGGTTGGAAAGGTCCTTCCTCTGCCACGCTCCCTTTGTTCTCCCATTAGTCTGGTGATTCTGAATAAGTTTAATCATTCCTTTAAGGCTAAGGTCCTTATAGGGTCTATTTTAAGGGTTATTCATGACTCTACAGTTTACAGCGTACTTTTGCCAAGGTTCCCTTAAAAAAAATTCTTTAAGAAAATCAACTGAATTCTGAATGAATATCTCAAAAGGATTTATCATGAATAAGGCCCTCCTGATACTCTCAAGGACCTTATGATCTCTTACCAGACACAAATAGCCCTAGAGTGACTGTTTTCAGATATCAGACTGGCAGAACTTAACAGATACATAAGGAATGGGATGGTAAAATTAAAAGAACACTGAAAACAATCAGTGCAACTTATCTATTTATTATTTTTTAAAGATTTTATTTTTAAGCTATCTCTACACCCAACATGGGGCTCAAACCCACAACTCTGAGATCAAGAGTCACACACTCCAAAGGACCCAGCCAGGTGCCCCTCAAAACAGTGAGCTTTAAAACAGAGATCTCTCGTGGCACCTGGGTGGCTCAGTGGGTTAAGCCTCTGCCTTCGGCTCAGGTCATGATCTCAGGGTTCTGGGATCGAGCCCCGCATCGGGCTCTCTGCTCAGCAGTGAGCCTGCTTCCTCCTCTCTCTGCCGGCCTCTCTGCCTACTTGTGATCTCTCTCTCTCTCTCTCTGTCAAAAAAAAAAAAAAAAAAAAAAACAGAGATCTCTCTTTTCTGCTTAAGGCACAGCCTTCTGATCGCATTAGACATCCAAGTCTTGTGTTTTAAGTTCCTCCTATAGCATCCTGAAGGTTTCATGAAAGTTTCCATACGCCTCTCATACATATTTTCGGTTTAGCTGTTCACCAAAATTGTCCCCCATGTCCCTGTTTAAAGATGACGTTGGAGATGACGTCTGCTGGTTTTTGAGAATGGAAAGACAAACTTTGTGGCTGGTTCTGAAACATAGAAACAAGTCTGGAAACATTTCCCAAGAAACTATCCAGAATAGAGATTAAAGTTTCTCTTCGTGTTAACCCTAAACTCTGAGGAGAAAGAGCAGCACTCCGCTGAGCGCTTGAGTTTTAACTCAAGTTAAAACTTGAGTTTGAAATCCTCTCATATCCACATCAAAATACTTGGCACCCTCCCCCACAACACACACACACACACACAAAAGCACACTGTTGGTGGGTATGTAAATTGGTGCTGCCACTATGGAAAACAGTATAGAGGCTCCTCAAAAAATTAAGAATAAAATTACAAGATGACCCAGCAATCCCACTTCTGGGTATCTATCCAAATGAAATCAGGATTTCAAAGCACTCTGTGTACCCTACATTCATGGCACGTTACTCAAAGAGCCAAGACACGGAAACAACATGAATGTCCACTGACAGATGGGTGGCTAGAGAAAATGTGGTATATACATACAATGGAATATTATTCATCCATAAGAACGTAGGAAATCCTGCCCTTTACACAGATGAAACTTGAGGGCAATATACCAAGTGAAATAAGCCAAACAAAGACAGATACTGCATGATCTCACTGATATGAGGAAGCTAAAAAAAAAAAAAAAAGTTAAACTCATAGTTAGAGAGACTAGAATGGTAGTTACCATGGGCTGGAGGGAAGGGAATGGGGAGATGTTGGTAAAAGGATACAAGCCTTTTAATAAAAGGAGCATTGCTGGATGGGATGCACAGTGAAATTAATTTTTTTTTGGTAAAACGAAGATCAAATAGAAACCCGTTTTTATCTCAGCCTTTAATGAAAATATTTCTCAAAAGTGTACAGCTACTCTCCTACCTTAATACTGAACATGAGAAGATTAGGTTGACTCAGTGTTGATGCTGGCACTTAATCTGAAAATCAAAGAAGGTCTTTGATAACATCTTGGTTTTGTTTCCTCCCCAAAATAGATTTCTTTGTTCATGAAAGAAAATGTGTTTCTTGAGTTTTAATTAATTGAGGGTTTGATATTTTTCTTGTAGCTCTTGTTTATATGCTACCACAGAATGAGGTGTGACCATAATATTTAGTCAGTCTGAGTCATGATGGCTCATGATGTCAGGAACATAAGTCAAGGTTTAATATCTCCAAGTTTCTGTGTAGCTAGTCTACATGATCTCCCAGTGAGGAAGCAAATCTTGTAGTCATGTCTTGTTCTACTCTATTGAGATGAATATGTCAAAAATGGAAAGAATAGTGGCATGCTTCTTTAATCACATTAGGCAACATTTCAAGCAGAGCAATTCTGAAAATAATATAACAGACTCTCAAGTTACTGCAATCCAGATTTTACACAGGATTTGAGGACTTATAAATCCTTCAAAAATTCAGTGTAAAAGGTAAAGATATCTGTCTCTCCCTAATACTCTTCCCTTTCCTTTCCTTAATAGTCTTTTTTAATCCCAAAAGGGCATTGTTCTGAAGATAGTGTACGCAGCGCTTAAGCCGTTGCTGTATATAAAAATTACTGCAAGCACTCAGTGGCTTAACACAACAAACTGTTATTATTGCTCATGAGTGTACAGGTCAGCTGGGTGGTTCTACTGATATGAAATGGGGTGCGCTAATCTTAGTGAGGCTTGCTCATACGTCTGTGGTCAAATGGCAGGTCAGCAGGGAGCTGGCTTGTTGTGGTAACAGTCTTAATCACGTGTCTGGTGGTTAACTGATTGTAGGCTGAAGCGAATGGATTGGCTGGCCAGCCTAGCTCAGGGTTATTCACAAGGTAACAGAGAGATTTTAAGAGGGAAAGTGGAATGGAAATGTGTAGGCCCCTGGCAAAACATTGCTTCCACGGCAATCTGTTGGTGAAAATGAGTGTCAACAAAGACACCAGAATGAAGAGACAGGAAAACAGACTCTGCTTCTTGGTGGAAGCAGTGGTAAATATTATAAAGGGGGATGGATTTCTAGGAGGGGAGGAAGATTGTGTCTGCTTCTATGACTTACTACAAAGCATGTGTATTTTTTTCATGTATGTGGCTTTACATTTTTAGGTGTGTTTATATTTATAAGTAATATTTTGTATTAAAAAATTAACACAATGAGGGACACCTGGGTGGCTCAGTTGGTTAAGCCACTGCCTTCGGCTCAGGTCATGATCCCAGCGTCCTGGGATCGAGTCCCGCATCGGGCTCCTTGTTCTGTGGGGAGCCTGCTTCTCCCTCTGCCTCTGCCTGCCACTCTGTCTGCCTGTGCTTGCTCTCTCTCTCTCTGACAAATAAATAAATAAAATCTTTAAAAAAAAAAAATTAACACAATGAATATTCTACTCAACATATGGCCTTGCACATTGTTTTTTAAAAAATTCTTAGTGGTGTTTTTGAAATTTCCTCTTATGTTGAATTTAATGCATATGATATCACAATTTATCTATACATTCTCTTATTGATGGCCATTTAAACTATTTCCCATTATTTTTTGCAATCACAAGCAAAGCTCCAATGAACATGCTTGTATGAAATTTTGTGTGTATGCATTAAGAGTTTCTAAGGTACATTTCTAAAAATGAACCTATTAGGTTGTACCTTACATACCTTACATCAGCTTTATTAGATATTGTCAGCTTGTTCTCCAAAGTTGTTAGAACAATTTACATACCCCATCAAGATGTATAAGTTTCACTTCCCCCTACATCTTTATGAATTACACTTTGCATTATTAGATTTACTTTTATTTTATGTGGAGCCAGTTAAAGAAGATTATCATTTTAATTACATGTCATTTAGTAAGGTTGGACATATTTCATATGTACACTGGCCAGATAAATTTCCTCTTCTGCAAATTAATTGCCTAGTCATATATAAACATTTAAATTTTATTTATTAGAGAGCATGCACAAGCATGGTGGGAGAGGGGCAAAGGGAGAGGGACAGAGAGAATCCCAAGCAGGCTCCATGTCCAGCATGGAGTGGGATGCAGAGTTGATCTCACGACCCTGAGATCGTGATTTGAGCCAAAATCAAGAGTCAGACACTTAACTGACTGGGCCACCCAGGTGCACCTAAATTTTATTTAAATTCAATTAATTAACATATAGCATATTATTAGTTTCAGAGGTAGAGTTCAGTGATTGATCACTTGCATAGAACATCCAGTGCCCATTACATCAAGTGCCTCCTTAATGTCCATCTCCCAGTTACCCCATCTCCCTCCTGACCTTCCCTCCAGCAACTCTCAGTTTGTTTCCTATAGTGAAGACTCTCTTATGATTTATTTCCCTCTCTAATTTTGTCTTATTTTATTTTCGCCTCCCTTCCCCTATGATCCTCTGTTTTGTTTCTTAAATTCCACATATGAATAACATCATATGGTATTTTCTTTCTCTGACTGACTTATTTTGCTCAGCATTATACTCTCTAGCTCCATCCATGTCCTTACAAATGGCAAGATTTCATTCTTTTTTATGGCTGAGTAATATTCCATCACATATATCTTTTTAATATTATTTTTTTAAGATTTTATTTATTTATTTGACAGAGAAAGATCACAAGTAGGCAGAGAGACAGGTGGGGGATGGGGAATCAGGCTCCCTGCTGAGCAGAGAGCCCAATGCAGAGCTCGATCCCAGGACCCTGAGATCATGACCTGAGCCGAAGGCAGAGGCTTAACCCACTGAGCCACCCAGGCGCCCAATTTTTAGTATTATTTTTATGGCTTTTTCATGTATATATATAAAATGTCACGTGTGTCTGTGTGTGTGTGTGTACACTATTTATCTATCTATCTATCTATACCACTTCTTCACCCATTCATCAATCAATGGACACTTGAGGTGTTTCTATGTCTTGGCTATTATAAATAATGTTGCTACAAACATAGACATGCATGTATCCCTTTGAATTAGTATTATTTGGGTAAATACGAAGTAGTGCATAGTGACCATAGGGTAGTTCTAATTTTAACTTTTTGAGGAACCTCTGTACTGTTTTCCACTATGGCTACACAGTTTACATTTCCACCAACAGCACATGAATGTTCCTTTTGTCCACATCCTTGCCAAAACTGTTGTTTCTTGTGGTGTTGATCTTAGCCATTCCGACAGTTGTGAGGTGATATCTCCTTGTAGTTGTGATTTGCATTTCTCTGAATTGAATGATATTGAGCATCTCTTCATGTGTCTGTTGGCAATCTGTATAATCTTCCTTGGAAAAATGTCCTTTCATGTCTTCTGTCCATCTTTTAATTAGATTTTTTTTTGTTTTTTTAGGTGTTGAGTTGTGTAAGTTCTTTATGTATATTGGATACTAACCCTTTGTTCGGTATGTCTTTTGCACATAACTTCTCCCATTCTATAGGTTGCCTTTTAGTTTTGTTATGGTTGTGTATGTTTTGTCTTTTTGAGAAAACTTTCCCTATAGAGATGTCATAAATATATTTTCCTATATTTTATTCTAAGTTTTTCTTTTTGTGTTTAGCCTCTTAATCCCTCTGGATTAATATTTAATACATACATATTAATAGATACTTTGTGTATGATATAAAATAGACATCTAATTTTATTTTTTTCCAAATAGAAAGCCAATTGTCCTGGCACAAATTATTAAATAATCTTTTCTTTCTTAATGATTTGTGTTGCTAAAATGTTATATCCCAAGTTCCTGTGTAGACATAGCTTTATTTCTGGGTCCTTATGCTATTTGATTGGTCCCATTTTTTCCATCTCTGCCCCATTGCTGTACCCTGTTAATGATAGCAGCTTTATAGTAAGTTTTATATCTGGTAGGAATAATATCCTTCCTCATTCTTCTTCAAAATTACCTAGGCTCTTCTTTGCCCTTTGCTTTTTCCTATTAAATTTAAGAGCAGCTTATCGAGTTAAGAGTGGGAAATGCTATGCAATGAGAAAAAGTAGAATAAGGCAAGAGGAATTAAAAGTGCAGGAGGGAATCTAAGGTATTAAACATGGTGATGGAGGTAGGCCTCACTGAGAAGTAAGACTTGAGGAAAGGCTTGCAGAGATAAAGAAATTAGGCAAACAGTTTCCTGGGGAAGAGTCTTACTAGCAGAAATGACGGTCGGTACTGAGGTTCTGAGCAACGTGTGTTGGAGGAAGAGCAAGTAGGCCAGTGAAACTGAAGCAGAGTGAACAAGGGGAATAGCACTAGGAGTTGTGGTCTTATGGGGACCCCAGATGCTTCTGGGGAGTGCCTATGGGGACCAGTGAGCCACTGTCAGGATATTGGCTTTTGTTCTGAATGAGATGGGAAACCACTGCAGGGTTTTTTGTAGTTTTTTTTTTTTTTTAAGATTTTATTTATTTACTTGAGAGAGAGAGAGAGATCACAAGTAGGCAGAAGTTGGGGGGAAGCAGGCTCCCTGCTGAGCAGAGAGCCCGATGTGGGTCCTGATCCCAGGACCCCGGGATCATGACCTGAGCTAAAGGCAGAGGCTCAACCCACTGAGCCAGCCAGGCACCCCCATTGCAGGGATTTGAATGGAGTTGTGACACAGTCTGCCTTAAAACTTAAAAGAATCACTCAGGGGGCGCCTGGGTGGCTCAGTGGGTTAAGCCGCTGCCTTCGGCTCAGGTCGTGATCTCAGGGTCCTGGGATCGAGCCCCGCATCGGGCTCTCTGCTCAGCGGGGAGCCTGCTTCCTCCTCTCTCTCTGCGTGCCTCTCTGCCTGCTTGTGATCTCTCTCTGTCAAATAAATGAATAAAAAAATCTTAAAAAAAAAAAAAAAGAATCACTCAGGCACCTGTGTTGAGGACTGAACGTGAGGCGGAAGCACCGGAGCAAGAGAGAAGGAATGAGGCGACGGCAGGAATCCAGGCGGCCGATGTTGCCGCTTAGACCCCGCTGCCAGCAGCGTCTGCATGAGAAGCAGCTGGATTCTGGTCGTATTTTACAGGTGGGGCCAATAGGATTTCTTGGTGGATTGGGTGTTGGAGTGTGAAGAAAGAGAGGCGTCAGGGTGGCTCCCAGGGTTTTGGCAGGGGCACCTGGAATAAAGAATTGCTATTAACTGGGTAGGATTGTGGGAGGAGCAGTTTTAGTGAAAGATCAAAACTCCGTTTTGGGCAGGCTGAGTTTGAGATGCCTATTAGACATCTAAGAGGAGAGGAGTCTGGAGTTTAGGGGAGAGGTTCGGGTGGGGATAGAGATTTGGGAGTCATCAGTATACGTCTGGTATTTAAAATGTGGAGACCAGATGAGATCATCTAGGATGTGAGTGTAAAGAGCAGTGGTCCAAGACTAAGCTCCTGGCTAAGAAAGAAATGCACACAGGGGACCTTTTTGGAGTGATGGAAATGCTCCCAAACTGGATTGAGTTAGCATGGTTGTGTGACTTTAAATTTTCCAAAAAAATCACTGAATTGGACACTTAAAACATGTCAAGTTTATGGTATGTAAATTATGTCTCAATTTAACATTAGCTATTTTAAAAATATATTTTAAAAAGGAGTCAAAGAGGGGAACTAGTAAAGGATATTTGAGAAGTGGCCAGGATTAAGGGAAAAATAACGAAGAATCATGGAATTCCAGCAAACAACTCAGTATAATCTTCATTCTTTTTGTTAGTCCTTCCTGGTATTTTTTCTAGCTAAAGTTGGGTAAGAGAAATGAAAAATTGTTTAACTTGCATTTGCTTGAATATGTTCTTAATCCGGCTGACATCCTTGTTCTGTGAGCATTTTTTGGAGTGAGTAAAAATCTTTAAAGTTTTGCTAGATTTTGCTAGACAGATTTCCCTCAGACTAAGAAAAAGACAGATTAATATTGAAGAAGAGTGGTAATGAGAAAAGGTGACTTCACCCAGAAGCCTCTTGGCTAAGATGCTCTCCCACGGGTGCGGAAGGAACAATGGAGGGTAGAGTGACCTGGGTCTGAGTCCTAGAGCCCCAGGAGAGCTCTGTCGTGGTGGCGGGCGGTTTCATAAATAGAGAAGCAAAGTTGACAACAATTCAAAATGACATTAAATGTAGCCAATTCCATGGCAATGGCTTTTCCTGTATTTATAGAGAGCCCATGACATGTAGGTCATGCTTTGTGCCTTTGGGAACTGATACAAGAAGAGGCACTAGCAGATGCCTATCTTCTTTCTAATATAAGGGCTTGGGGAGCATTATGCAAAGCAGCCCAGGGTTTTAGTCGGTGCTCCAATGGAAGCCTCCACTTTAAAGGGTGTGGTGTCTTGCAAGATGCATTAAGTCACTTCTTAGAAGTAGACTTAATAAGGGAGGATTAAAGAGAAGCAAATACAATTCTCAGGATCAGAATAACCTGTGAGCAAGCACATATTTTAATTGTTCTTTTTTCTTTTTTTTTTTTCTCTCTCCATGCTGAGAAATTGTGTCAAAATCTGAGGCCCAAACTGGGAAACTCAAAAATGAACTGCATCTATTTGAACCAAAAATGTTAACAGGTGAAGAAGCAACCTTGTAGTAGGTAACCAAGTCAGTCAGAAAAATTCATGCCAACCTTCTGCATCTTTTGCTAGGGAATGTGAAGATGTTTCTTGAGGATGAACATAAAGGAGATCTAGAAAATAAAGATCTAGAGCAGGACCTGGATAAAATACCTGTGTTTTAAAAGACAGGTGTTGGGAGCATTTCATCTTCACTGCTGCATTGGCATGAAAGAGACTATTCGTTTTAGCACATCTCATCCAGGAGCCTCAACACTAGCATGGGGTAGATTATTTGGGTTAGAAAAGCATCTGTTGATTTTTTCTATTAGACAACACTACAAATCACAGAATCCTTTTAAAATTAATTTGAACATATTGCCATTTCCTTTTATCTGAAGAGGACCTGCCATCACAAGGGAGTAGGGGAGCCAGCCTGCTGGCCTCTCAGGTAGGTTTCTCTGCATGGGCAGCGGGCAGGAAGGAGTGGACAGCTGAAAATGCTTCCCGGTGTTTCTAGCAGGGAGGTAGTCTTTGAAGACAGGGGGTTCCTTTTGAAGGGTGGTGATTTATTCCTATGCGTGCGGTCCAGGGAGGGACAGTTGCACAGTGGAGGACAGGAAACCTCCCAGAGAAGTGGCTGCTTTGTTTTCCTAGGAGAGCAGTCCTTCTGGAGGCACTCAACTCCTAAGTAGATTTCTCCTCTACGCCAAGCCCTGGGGACAGTAAACAAGCCCTCCTGTGGCACAGGCTGCACCTGACAGTGAGTGGGTTGCCTGAGACAGTCAGCGGGGTCAGACAGCCATTTGCTCATCATCCACTGAAAATGTGTTACTGAGTTGCCATCCATGCACCCAGAACAGTATTAGGAGCTACAATATAGTAACGAACCCCAGAGACAGGGATCCTGCCTCCATTACCTTAGTAAACTAATATATGATTGGAACTTGTGCTCAGTTTGATAAAGCAGAAGCACAGGAGTCCGTGAAAGGGCAGATGGGGTGGGGTAGGGCAGGGCGGGAACCCAGGGAGTAGGGTGCCGGGGCGGGGGGGGGGGGGAGAAAGGGGAAGAAAAGGGCACAGTGAAGGGGCCGTGTGTCCCGGCAGTTATGGTGGCATTGTGCGATTTCCCAAGCGGTGTTGAGGCCTGCCCTGAAGGAGCAGGAGTCCAAGAGGAAGGGCCGCTTTGGCAGTGGAAGCTTGATTGGGTCCTATCAGAAGGAGCATGGGGTGGGGTGTCTTGTATTTTCTTATTTTTCATTTGTCTCATATTCCTATGATACCTCAGGCCCCTGAGTCCTCTCACCCATTCTTCTTCCTTTTTCACTTTTTGAATTTACACATGAGAGTTCATGACCCCCCCCATCCTCCACAGGTGGTTGTGGCAGAGCAGAGGTTTTTGTCAGGACTCTGTGTCTGAGTGGCAGCTCTCCTGATGGGTGGCAGCCCCCTTATGCGGTTCTCTGAAATGCAGGGTGAGGCCATAGTTTTTCCCATATTTTATTGACAGATAAAGTGATAAAGATTAAATAGTGGTCCCAGGAGCAAACAGTGACTCAATGATAAGTGTTTCTCCAACTACGTATCCATTAGAAGTTGGTCCATCGATAATATTCTTGTATACTATCTCAAACATTATAAATACTCTTCTAAACACAACTGACAGCTTCATGAAGACCCCAGTGCAGGTTCTTGGGAAGATTCCCTGCTTCTCTGCCCTCCAGGCCCCCAGAAGCATCCTCTTTCATCTCGACAGGCTCAGATGCTCGACCCGCTCTCCTTTCTGAGCGAGGAGCCTATGACCTACTTCCTCCTCCCCTTTAATAAAAGGAGTATCAGACATTAGAGTTTCCCAAGGATTACTGAGCATTTGATTTGTTCATGCACACTATTTAGTATCATACGTTTAAGGCCAGTATCAAGCCCTAGAATGGGATCTCCTGGTTCCCTCTGTTCCATCGTTTAAAATCCCATAGAATATATTTCTGGATTCACCAGCTCCTATTTTAGATGTCTTGGCTGTTCTGATGGTACGACCAGTGTGGTTGTATCTAGATGCTGGGCATTTCTGTGTGACCAGATAAGAGTGTGCCTGTGGAGTGAACAGGTCTATTCTCCAACAACCCTGGTTACTTCGTTGCCATAAACGTTTTGCCCTTTCACTCCAGAAGAATCACGAGGAATGGTCCCTTCTCTGTTCATGATGCTGGATCTATTTCAGCCGTGGGTCAGTGGAGGTTGTTTTATAAACTTAAAAATAGCCTCCACCTTTTATTCTCATTCTTCTGTTACTCCAGCCCTCTACTCCGTTCATTCTCTTTTCCTCTCTTAGCAAGTTACTGCGTTTGCTGAAGGATATAGAAGTCCCAGCATGGGGGGCAGTGAGGAGGTGAGACTATAAATTAGAAACACAACAGCAGAATAGAGGGAGGTGAGGACAATGCTTTCCTCTAATTAAAAAACCAAAACTTGGGTGCCTGGGTGGCTCAGTGGGTTGGGCCTCTGCCTTCAGCTCAGGTCGTGATCTCAGGGTCCTGGGATTGAGCCCCCCATCTGGCTCTCTGCTCAGCAGGAAGTCTGCTTCTCCCTCTCTCTCTCTGCCTATTTCTCTGCCTACTTATGATCTCTCTCACTGTCAAATAAATAAATAAAATCTTTAAAAAAAAAAACAAAACTGTTTCAAGCTTTCAAAATTGATCAGATAGCCATGCTTATTACTCATTATAATGATACAACTATTAGTTAGCAAAGCACCATGTCCTTTACATATATTAAATCCTAGATTAAGACATGTCCTTCACTTTTTTATCTCCATTTTACAGGTGAGAAAACTGAGTTTAGAGAATTTATATAGCTTGTCCCAGGCCTCACAGCCAATAAAAGGTTTCAGACCCAGATGACGACGGCAGCCAAGCCCATACTGTGCCACTTCTCTGCTCTCAGATGTGGTCTGAGAGGCCCAATGGGAAGAACATGTTGCTATAAAATAAAACATATATAATAAATGCACAAAATCTGTGCAATCTGATATCATGTACAATAAATGTAGATGGAAGCACACAGACGCTTTTAATTAGTATTACTCTTATGCAGTCAAATCAATTTTTTGCTGTTTCTTTTCTCATTTTGTTAGTTTTCAAATATCTTCAATCACTGTTAAAGTGAATATTTTCCCTGATGCCTGGAAGGTCATTTCAAGGTCTTTTGCCTAATAGGCATGTCGTGACAAGTCAAAGGCTTTTTTTTTCTGGTATTGTCAGGCAGCTCCCAGGTCATCCTTTCCAAGATCAAACTGTAAGAAAGTCACCATTCCAATCCAAATGTATTGAACGTTTATCATGCTACTAGATTTTTACAGATTTTTACAAAAGCCTCTGCCTTCAGCTCAGGTCATGATCCCAGGGTCCTGGGATCAAGCCCCACATCGGGCTCTCTGCTCAGCGGGGAACCTGCTTCCTCCCCTCTCTCTGCCTGCCTCTCTGCCTACTTGTGATCTCTGTCAAATAAAAGAAATCTTTAAAAAAAAAATTTCACACTGTAAGAAGACTGGGAGAAGACCTTATAAAGAATTTATGCAAAACTAGATATATCCATTGTGTGTCAACTGTACACAAATAAAAAACTAAAATAAAAAATAAAAATCTTTACTATTATTAAAAACAAAAACAAAAACCAAATTCGTCCATAAATCCCAAGTCCCTAATGCAACCTGCTGAAAAAGTTCCACTAATCTTTACATGCCAAGAGATTTCTAAGGCGTTAGTGTCCCTGGTTTTGACTGGATCCTTTCACCCTAAACCCCAGAATCTAATTAAATGAAGAACCTAGGTCTGTACCTAACACGTTGTGTGGAAACTCAGCAAGCAAGGACCAATCTCTCTGCAGCTTAGAGCCAGGAATACAAACACTTCCTTTGCATGGAAAGTAATGGATAGAGTGAAACCAACATTATTACTGATGGCAAGAGATGAGAAAAGGCATTTGTGGCCAAAAGACAAGGTCAAGGGAGGGGATCTGGAAGAGCCTGAGGTGAGACAAACAGACAAAACCCAGTAGGAAGTGTATGCGCTGTGGCGAGTCAAGTCATGTATGAGCCAGGCCAGGAGAATAAATCAAGGTTACCCAGAGCTGAAAATGAATCAGTCTCATCTATAAACAGAGTTGTAGGACCAACCCTTTCCAACTTACTTATCTATAAATATATTAAATGCCCGCTTTTCTTTCTGTTTCTTCAACTGTCCGTAAGTGCTTATGAGTCAGTTTGTTATCAGCTTTTTAGGTTTAATTTCTAATAAAGAATGACTATAGAGCTTCAAGAATAGTAAATCTGAAGGCCAATATGGCAGAGGGAACAAAATAGCACAACCACCTATCTCAAATTTGAGAAAACAAACATCAAATATATGTATCAATAATATTTAAAATGTGAACAGTGCTTATAATGCATTACCTGGCGTTATTCTAAGGACTTTATACATATTAACCCATTTGATAATATAATATCTTTGTGAAAACCAATACTACCATCATCCTCATTTTACAGATGTAGAAACTGAAGCACAGATCCTACGTAGTAATTGGGAGACCTGAGATTTGATCCCAAGCAGTCTAAGCTTGTATCTTTTTAACAACCATATTACTTTGCTCTCAAATAGACAAAATAGGCATGTAAGCAATGTGAAAGCAGAAAGGAAAAAAAAAAAGCTACCAGACAAGGCAAGAGTCTAAGTTTATGTCGTAAACTTTGAAAAGATAAATCTGAAAAAAAAGAAATAAAAGAAATTGAGTGTGCTACCAGTCCTATTTCTAGTTACCAAAAACAATATTGAATATTCTGAGTCAAGCAAATCCAGAAAATTCTTGCTAACACCACTCTCCTCTCTCCCCACCCCACCCCCAAAATTTAGAGTCATTTAGAGAACTGAAAGAGTGCATAGGCTTGGTTAACACTCCAGGCTTTACCATTTTCCAGGACGCCATAAAGAATTGGGAAATGAATTAATGCCTAATGAATCTGTCCAAGAATAAAATGCACTCCCAACCAGTTTAACTGACCTTTAGTATAGAATACTTAGGAAAACCTCAGGTGAGAGAACAGGGCTCAGGTCTTCTGATAAAGACTGCACGTCGTTCTAATCTCATTATGGGCTCATAAACCGTCCTCTGAATGAAGAGAGACAAATCTCAGATGAGGTGGAAAGTGTCCAGAAGAATGCACCTTACATCAGAGCAAACTAAAGTTCAGTCCACACTGAAAGATAAAAGCTCATAGGGCGCCTGGGTGGCTCAGTGGATTAAGCCTCTGCCTTCGGCTCAGGTCATGATCTCAGGATCCTGGGATTGAGCCCCGCATCGGGCTTTCTGCTCAGCAGGGAGCCTGCTTCCCCCTCTCCCTCTGCCTGCCTCTCTGCCTACTTGTGATCTCTATCTCTCTGTCAAATAAATAAATCTTCAAAAAAAAATTCGTGACTTAGCAATGACTAGACACATACACACAGAGAGGTTCAAAAAATAAAATAAGATTCAAAAATAATTTGTTGAGTTAAGAAAACTAATTGAGCACCAAAACCTCACCACTGGAGTAGAAGTCTATAGACTATGACTGCTGGCACAAATCCAGAACACCACTTATTTTTATAAAACTTTATTGGAATATGTACTGTCTGCGGTTGTATTTATCAGAGTAGGTATTGTCTCAACAGCAGAGTTAAATAATTACAGCAGAAATCATACGGCCTACCAAGTGTCAAATATTTACCAAGGGGTCCTTTGCAGAAAAAGTTTGCCAACACCTGCATTAGAAAATTAATACATCACGAACAATCTGGCCCTACTGTCTGGGACCCTTCTACCCTACCTCTGGACTTCCGCTTTCTGGTTATACCCTGAAATTGAAGACATCCTAGTGTAAATACCATATGAGTGGGTGGCTCACACTTCCGGCCCCCAAACCTGGCCCCTGAGAACTACCACATTATTACATGCTTTGAAAAATGTATACTTCACACCCCCAACTTGAGCCAGGCATCTTTGATAATACACAATTATAACATCCAACATTTGTTCAGCACTATATACTAGGTACTATTGTGCTTTCATAAAACAGGAAAAAAATGATAATGGTGGAATACAAACAAAATAAAATGAGGTAATATTGCCTCAGTGGATAATACTCCCTATTGTATAATAATCCTCTTTTATTGACCTCTAAAAATGAGAAAATGAGGAAGCAGAAAAATTAGGCTCCAAGTTTACAACACTTTGTTCTACTTCTTTAAACATGTTTTATCAGAAGCATATTTTAGTAAACATTTTAGTGATTCATTTACCTTATTAACGTTCAGAAAAAAAAAATCAGCCTACAGCCCTGATTATTGAAGATTTAGAATTCTTTCAAAAAGTTATAAAGTACAGTGAAAAATTATATGTTACTATTTTAACCTTAGTTAGAAATAAATAGAAAGCACGTTTTATTCTCACTGGCCATTGTATTGAAATTTACAACTTTGAGGAAAATACCACACTGAACTACCTACTACTACCTCTTTAAACCCCCAATTCAAGCTTTTACAGCTCCCCTGTGTGTTTCTCATTACTGAACGGATCTTAAGTTTACTTAGTTGAAAATAATTATAAAGTCTCATATAGAAGGTAATTTTTGTTTCGAAATAAAATGTCTCAACATGCACATACGTCATTGTAATATTGTCACTATTTTGTATATCCTCTATGATCACTGCATTTCAACTTTAATTGCATTCAAACATCAAAAAATATGTCAGAATATACTCAGACATTGCTAACTAATCAAACATTTCATCATTTATTCTTCAAATATTTATCCAACTCAAACTATGCTCTCCAGGCACTGGGCAAGAGGCTGGAGACTGTAATGAATAAGCCCTGGGATTTCTGGAATTAAAGTCACGACTACAGATGAGCTCCTCTGAGATGGATATGTAGAACAGGCATGGGGAAAAATATTTCTTCTCATATGTGAACTCTGATCATTTGGTGGTTTCCTGAACCATTTGCCAGAATTCTAGGATAGCATCAAGGATGAGAGAAAATTGCCAAAATCAATTAGCAGTATCTGCTATTGGGCACGTGTGATTTGGTTCATACGCTCTGTTCACAAATTTGTTTTGTAGGGGAAAGAAAGACAAAGTATGGAATACTGGATATCAATATTTATGAGAGGAGTGAACCAAAGAAAGAAAAAAGCAGCAGAAAACTATTCCACAGCAATAGCAACATCATGGAAGCAACATCATAGAAGGAAGAGAGTATACAGGAGAAAGTAGACGATAGTGTCAAATGTCATATTCCTTGAAGATGGACGTTTGGCAAACTGCGATTCGTTAGTGACTTCGCTGGAAGCAGTTTCAGGACAGCGGAGGAGTAGAAACAAGTACAGAGGCTGAAAAAATAAGGAAGTGGATGCAATCAACACTTTTTTAGAAATCTCAGATTCCTCACACTTCATGCTGTTCCTTAATATACAAAAATGCATTATCTGGTTCTGGGATGATTTCTCTATTCACAACTCTCTACTCTGAAATTGCAACATCTAGGCTGTGTTCATCTGGTATATCCAAATCTCCATGATACCATTTTTTCTCTATCTGCCATATGCCATCCTGATGCTCCACTCATATACCTACTTTGCCTTTTTCGGTAATTTTTTTAGTTCAACTTTTGCTAAATATCATCTTCTGTTTCAATAATATGATATATGCCATTCCTATACAATATTTACAACTCCTAGGATATCAGATTAGCTCTTTCCAAAGAAAAGAAGTTATTAAAGTTCAATAATGAGTTTTGGGTCTCCAATATCTAGTTTATTAATCAAAGTTTATGTTTTTAAAGATCCTTTTAGAATATATATAAATCCTAGGGGTGCCTGGGTGGCTCAGTGGGTTGAGGCCTCTGCCTTTGGCTCAGGTCATGATCCCAGGGTCCTGGGATCGAGCCCCCCATCGGGCTCTCTGCTCAGCGGGGAACCTGCTTCCTCCTCTCTCTCTCTGCCTGCCTCTCTGCCTACTTGTAATCTCTGCCTGTCAAATAAATTTAAAAAAAAAATCTTAAAAAAAAAAAAAATATATATATATAAACCCTGAATTTGGCTCAGGAACTGCCGTGTAATTAATTCAGTAAGGAATACTTGAAGTCATACTGCAATGCATAAGGAGAAATAAACATGATTTCTCGATGTGAATATTCACTAAAATTAGAGACAATTTTGCACACAATTTATGAGTCGCAATTGCCAAACATGCAATAGGATGAGTACACCCAAATCCAACAGCATGTCCTATGGCCAATTTGCCACACCTCAGTGGTGAGAATCTCGAAATACCAGTGTTTCCACTCACACATCAAGGCTTGTTCTAGAGAAAAGACTGAACATGGTGTTTCAGATTAATCTAATTTTTCCACACTTTAATACATCTGAAGAAAAAAATTAAATCAGGAGTCAGAGAAATTGAAAGAAGCTGAGTTGGGTAGAAATATAAACCATCAGCAGAGAGCTCGGAGTTATGACCTAGTCTATACTCCAAAGCTGACGAAAATGACTGACTTGCCTGGATCATAGTTTTCACATGTGAAAACTGAGCGAGTGGAGTTAGATTACCTCTAAGGTTCTCTCCTGTTCTCATACCCTAGGCCACTATGAGTCTACAATGATAGAAAAAGCAGAGTAAGATACCAAGAGAAATAACAACACAGAAGATCAGCCTCAAACTCCAGCAGCAGGACATGAGCCTGTGTTTTAAAGATTAGGTTGGTACTTAGGACATTTAGGAAAACTGCATCTAAGTTCACTCAGAAACAAGTACTGGTCAGTCTGTGGGGTCTTTCTTAAGCTGCAGAGCTATTACGAAGGTAAGCTATGGTCAGCTGAAATGGGTACAATCAAATCATCCTTGTAAAGTAAGGAAGAAGGAAATGCCAGTCCATTGCATCATGAGTCATTAAGTGCGTCACTTAAGCTATGTCAATAGCTTGTGTAACAAGAAAAAGAAATCCGTTGTTGTTAAATATTAGGGTAAGACTTGTGCCACATAGTTTAAAAGTCAAGAAGGAAACTTAGTTGTAGCACATGCAAACTACGAGCTCTTTACTTCAGGATTATACCTTATCGCATTAAAAATATTTTTTCCCTTTATTTTTATGTCTGGTAAATAGTAAGTCTTCATTGGTGGGCAGTTCATAAAACTAGAGCAGTCTAAAACAGTCTAGTAAAAAGTTCCATTCTATCAAGCCAGTCATGATTCATTCCCTACCTGAATGTTCAATTTTTTAACCTCATTCTCAAAGACCAGTATAAAAAGGTTAATCATTTGACAGAGGTAAGGTCAAACCACTTGATGTTTCTAGAATCACCAAGTGAGATCCAGTTCTGAACAGATATATCAGGTTGCAGTTTGCTTTGACCAAAATGTTGGAAGAGTACCTCACCATATTTGCCATTTAAGTAATAATCACTATTTGGTTTTTACTATGTTTCAATTGCACCAAGCATTGCACATAAATTATCTCATATAATCCTCACAGGAATTTGGGAGGTAAATATCATTATTTTTACTTCACAGATGAAGGAGAGAAGGCTTAAGGTAGTAGAATGTCAAAGTGACAAAGCCAGTCTTGAAGTCACTTCTCTTAACCTCTGTGGCAGTGGAAGTGTCACAGACAGAAGGGGAGCAGTTGTTGAATTCAGGGCAATAAAAACTTGCTTGTTCTTGCAAAATCAAGACAAGTGAAATTCCATTTACCTGCTGGCACTTTGGAATATCCAGCAGGCACTCAATAAATGTGCAGGGATTGACAGCTGATTGATCAAGCCTGGAATTCTATGATAACATCATCAAAGATGAGGAGAGTTTGTTTGTGATAGCAACTGGGTCAGAGAAGCAGAGAAGGTGTCATGATCCTTATCGCACAAAGGAGCATTTACAAGGTGCCTGGGTGGCTCAGTTGCTTAAGCATCTGCCTTCAGCTCAGGTCATAATCCCAGGATCCTGGGATCAAGTCCCGCATTGGACTCTCTGTTCAGCTGGATGTCTGCTTCTCCCTCTGCCTCTCCCCCCGACTGGTGCTATCTCTCACTCACTCTCTTTCTCTCAAGTCAATAAGTAAAATCTTAAAAAAAAAAAAAAAAAAAGGAGCACTTAAAGCACCTCAGAGAGGGTAAATAATTTATAGAAGGGCACA
This sequence comes from Lutra lutra, assembly GCF_902655055.1. Taxonomy (NCBI): domain Eukaryota; kingdom Metazoa; phylum Chordata; class Mammalia; order Carnivora; family Mustelidae; genus Lutra; species Lutra lutra. Next base: position 21,138,937 of record NC_062292.1, on the reverse strand, counting down.
TAGCCAGTAAGGAAAGAAGCACAGACACGAACATAGGTCCTTCAAAACCAAGTCCAGTGTTCTTCCCACAGCACCACATAATCTTCCCAAACAGGGTGCTCTATCTAATTCAGTGAGGACTGTTTACCTATTTTAATTTGTTGTTTAGATTTTTTTTTAAAGATTTTATCCATTTCTTTGACAGAGAGATCACAAGTAGGCAGAGAGGCAGGCAGAGAGAGAAGGGGAAGCAGGCTCCCCACTGAGCAGAGAGCCTGATGCGGGGCTTGATCCCAGGACCCTGAGATCATGATCTGAGCTGAAGGCAGAGGCTTTAACCCACTGAGCCACCCAGGCACCCCTGTTGCTTAGATTCTTAATGACGTACCAAGACTATCTGGGACTTTATTCCAATTCCAAATATTCTGTTAAGTTATATTTTTGTGACTTTAAACATAGCCATGAACTAGATTAGATGTAATACCACTCTTGTGCCTGGAGATGAACTAAACCCTCCTACCCACAGAAGCTAGAAGTGACAAAGTGCTTGCATACGATGAGGCAGTGATGTTATTAATGCTTCCATAGGACAGGAGAAGATGGTCATTCATGGTGAGGTCTTGGAGTCTTTGCAAGGAACCCTGTAAATGTTTGCTTAATAGGTGATTGAATAAACACAACTATAGTGACCACTTAAAATCTGGCCAGTGGTCTCCAGGTTAGGGACATGAATCCCAAAGGGTATATTATATGATCCAGTAGGTTATGAGAAGCAAATATTAAAATTTTTACATAAAATATTCATCTTTTTTAAATTTCTATTTTGTATTATAATCTATTTTGTATTTTGTATATTTTGTATTATAAATTATTGTACATGGTGGTACATGTAAATAATTTACAAATAAATAAATAAATATAAGTATGTAAACATTAGCCTTACATTATATAAAAGTTTTATTAATAAGGGTACATAATTTTAAAAATTTGTAAACTTCTGGTTAAGATCAGTTCAGCTGCCTTGCCTTCTGTGAGCCTTACAAGGGTTCTAGAATACCTCCTATTCCCAAATTTTAGTGGGCATAAGAATCATTTGGGTTGCTTGGTAAGAATGCAGATTACAGGGTTTCATCCTTATGCTGACTCAGTAGATCTGAGGTAGAATCTGCATTTTTAACAAACGACCGGGTAATTCCGTGGCAAGTGGTCTCAGGGGGAACACCACCTCACACGCTACAGGAGACGGGGGGGTCACCCCCTCCTTCAACCAGCAACGTTCAGATACTTCGATGTAGTTTTGCAAACCAAGGGTATAAAAGTTCTCCCAGGTAGGAATAAGGGCATACTGGTTGTGAGCTTAATGCCTTGAAGAAAAATTATAATGATAACAATAATACACTAACATTAATAGAATCAGCTACCACTTACGGAGTTTAGCGTAGGGTTATTTCTAATCATCACAATAATCCCACAAGGTTGCGAACAACAGCCTCACTTGACAGAGAGGAAATGGGCATTAACGAGGTTGGGGAATTTACCCAAGATTTTCCTTTACTTTTTCTGAAAGTTTGGAAGCCTAAGAAGAAACTTTATTTATAATTTCCCAACAACCCACTGTCCCACCTGTGTGGGGAACAACTAAGCTTATGATCTTGATCCTTTTCCTGCATTCAAATTCACATAATTCAAAGGTTGCTGAGAACCACATTTCCTGTCTTCATTGCCAGTCTCTATCTTGTCTGTTCACTGAGAATGATCATCTCCTTCTGTCATGTTAACGCACTAATAACATTACTACCACCTGGTGTGTAAACATTTTGTTATGAGCTTGGGGAGTCCACAGATAGCTTATCTATACTCTCCTGTATAATCTACCCACAAACAAAGGTTAATTAAAGAAGATGACTCTTCAAAATAAAAACAGTCAAATATTTATGTAGAATTTCACTTCTCATGTCCTCATCTTTAAAATGAAAGGTATGGGGCACCTGTGTGGCTCAGTGGGTTAAGCCTTTGCCTTCAGCTCAGGTCATGATCTCAGGGTCCTGGGATCGAGCCCCACATTGGGCTCTCTGCTCAGCGGGGAGCCTGCTTCCCCCTCTCTGCCTGCCTCTCTGCCTACTTGCGATCTCTCTCTTTCTGTGTCTAATAAATAAATAAATAAATAAAGACTTTTAAATGAAAGGTTTGGGCTAAACATTTGCTCAAACCCTTCTATCCCAAACGTTTAAAAAAAAAAAAAAAAGGATAATTTACCACTGCTTTCAGCAACGCATAATGGTCATTTATTTAAAAGACTTCTCCTGATTTCAGTGCCATAGCCACCTCCTTCCTTCTGCCTCTTCCAGTGTGGACTCATTTTCTTCTCAAGTTAAAGCAAGTTAGACAATCACCCTGGGAAATACACCCTGGGAAAGCCACACTATTGTGGCTGTTAGAGGTGTGAAGCTATGAAGCAACTTATTGGTGTCAAGACTCTGTAAATCTCAAAGTCCAATTCCAAAAGCCACACTGATTATAGTCCTACCTTCTCTCTGAGATTGCCCACTTTGAGGGAAACTGGCTACCTTATCATAAAGACACTCAAGGAGGCCACCAGACAGGTTGAAGGCAAAACGTAAGGAACTAAGGCCTCCAGCCAACAGCCATGTGAATGAGCCACATTGAGCCAATGATGCACAATCTTGGAAGAAGATCCTGGAGCCCCCATTCAAGCCTTCAGATGATCACAGCTCTGGCTGACCCTTAGGGTACAACCTCATGAGAGATCCTAGGACAGAATTACCCAGCTAATCCACTCTCAAAGTCCTGGCCCTCGGAAATCATGTGCGATAGTAATGTTTGTTATGTTGAGCTTAAACACACACACACACACACACACACGCGCGCGCGCGCACACACACACCAGCAATGATACTAGTAGGACTTGCCCCGAAATAGAATACCCAAACCACTCCCTCAGAGATTTTCCCTGGGAGGAAATCTGACCTGGACACCAAAACAATGTTTTATGATTGTGTCTTGTTGAATCTCATCCTTATTTCATCAGCCCCCAAATGGTTATCAAGAGCTAACATATTTCTTCCATCTCACTGCCCTCCTGGATCTAATCAGGAGGAGAATGGTAAGTTCTGGGGCAGCTATGAGTCTGGTTTTTAACCATAAACTCATTGTTGAGTGTTGGCCTCTCATATCAAATCATTCTGACCCTATTCTATTCACCAAGCTTATATTAAAGCAGCCTACAGCTACAGGGAATCTACCCACAATAAAGACAGTGTGAACACTGATTTCGAGCCTCGAGGAGACTCTCCATGAGGCTGCATGGAATTTAGGTTGGCCTATGTGGTCTGTTAGTGCGACATTCATGCTATTGGGCCATTGTTTCTATCCTACCCTCTTGAGATTTCTAGGAATTTACACAAACAGGTGCCAAAGATGAACCATGTATTTCATTTTGGCCCAGAAGGAAGCAAGGAGGATTCTAATTATTCAAACAAGGAATCTGTGAATCTTTGGACCTTAATGATAACTCTTTGTGACTGGAAATATGAGCAGGAATTTCTTTGGCTGGTCCAGAATGCCAGTGTAATAAGATAAAAATCGGTCTTGTTTACACTTGCTCCGTGTGGGCCTGGGGGCATATCCTCACCACAAAGTTCACTCTCAGACTTCAAAGCAAATTCTGTTGTGAAGAAATGATGCCTTTGGAACTGGAGAATGAAACTAAATATATACTTGTCTATAATGATGGTTGCAAAGACTTTTTTTTAAAACTTCCTTGTCTATGTTTTTCAAATCATAGGTTTTTACTTTGAAATGTGTGCTGCCCACATGAAATGACCCAGATACAACCTAGTAGCCTTTTCAATAGGAGATTCTCCCATTTAGTGCCCTTCATCTTAAACAATTTGCACTGAGTTTCAAAAATATGACCATTTAGTGATTCATTGCCGTTTAATTTTCTAAATAAAAAAATCTGACCTGGACACCAAAACAATGTGGGTTTTTTTGTTTTTTTGGTTTTTTTTTAAGATTTTATTTATTTGACAGAGAGAGATCACGAGTAGGCAGAGGCAGGCAGAGAGAGGGGGTGGGGAAGCAGGCTCCCCACTGAGCAGAGAGCCCAATGCGGGGCTCGATCCCAGGACCCTGAGATCATGACCTGAGCTGAAGGCAGAAGCTTAACCCACTGAGCCACCCAGGCGCCCCCAACACAATGTTTTATAATTGTGTCTTGTTGACTCTTATTCTTATTTCATCAACCCCCAAATGGTTGAAATAACTTTTGTTGTTTTTATATTTTAATGGTTATGTTTCTTTGTGCCGCAGAACCTTCTTCATTACTGGCAATGCAACACAGAGAAGCCATGCTGCCCCCACTTACCATGCTACTGGCACCCATCTACACCATTCCAAACAGATCCAGGTTGAACCACTCTGCCACTAACCAGCTATGGAACACTGGGCCTCAATTTCTCCAATATTGGAAGTTTGGGATTACATGGTGTTTAAGTTTCCTTTCCATGGTAATATTCTGTAGACCACCCCCCCAAAAAAAGTTTGTTGTTTGTTTAAAGAAAAGCTTGTGAAAAGTTAACTCCTTGCAGTTTCAATTACAAAACTTAGGTAGAATATAAAGAGTCTAGTCCAAGATACTTCTAGATAATCTTCCAACATGTCTGCATGCTTTCAGAAAACACAGCCTCTTCCTTCCACCTTCTGGATCTCCCACTCTCCAAGGAAGGGCTTCCTCCCCAGTGGGTTCCTTGGTTGAACAAATTTCAAGATGAATAGCTGAAAAAAAAAAAAAAAAAAAAAACCACTAGAACACTGTGATCATTTATCACAGTAGTTTCTCACCTGGTCATGAACATCCTATATGAACTGTCAGGAGAACAGAAGTGAACAGTGGAATGTGCTCTGGTTCTGTGTGTGTGGTCCTTCTCTGTTCATCAAATATCTTCCCCTCCTTGAAAATCTGACTGTGTGAACCATATTCTAGCTCCTAGTCCTATTCATCAGAGATCATAAACTGACCACCTACAGACTTTGTTCAGCCTACAGAGGTGTTTCCATTTTCCTCCACATTCTAGAAGGACCAACCATCCCAGTTTGTCCAGAATTCTCCCTGTTTTAGCACCAAAAGACCCACTTCCTAGGAGAACTCTCAGTTCCTGACAAACCAGGATGGTTGATCAACTAATTAAAAATGTTGGCCCAGGGGCACCTGGGTGGCTCAGTGGGTTAAGCCGCTGCCTTCGGCTCAGGTCATGATCTCAGGGTCCTGGGATCGAGTCCCACGTCGGGCTCTCTGCTCAGCAGGGAGCCTGCTTCCCTTCCCCTCTCTCTGCCTGCCTCTCTGCCTTCTTGTGATCTCTCTCTGTCAAATAAATAAATAAAATCTTTAAAAAAAAAAAATGTTGGCCCAAGGGTCACCTGGGTGACTCAGTCAGTTGGGTGTCTGACTCTTGATTTCAGCTTGGATTATGATTTCAGGGTTGGGAGATCAAGCCTCCCATTGTGCTCAATGCTCAGCATGGAGTCTGCCTGAGATTCTCTTTCTTTCTTCCTTTGTCCTCCTCCCTCTCTCTCTCCAAACAAACAAATAAAATCTTTTTTAAAAATAAAATTAAAAATAACAGTGTTTGCCTGAGAAGTTTGTTTTGTTTTGTTTTTCTAAATTAGTTGCCAAGGGGCACCTGGGTGGCTCAGTGGGCTAAGCCTCTGCCTTCGACTCGGGTCATGGTCTCAGGGTCCTGGGATCAAGCCTTGAGTCGGGCTCTCTGCTCAGCGGGGAGCCTGCTTCCCCTTCTCTCTCTGCCTACTTGTGATCTCTCTCTCTGTTAAATAAATAAATAAAATATTAAATTAGTTGCCAAGATGTAATTATCAGGTGGTTTCATAGAAAAAAAAAATCCAGATTTCTGGCTTCTCTTTAAGAAATGAAATGTCCGGCCCCACTGGGTCCTCTTCCGTGGCAACAATTAGCAGGAGCTGAGTATCTGCTGCCCTTTTGGATAAGGCATGTTATTTCCAGGGTGCCACAGTCCTTGGCACTCCACACTATTTCCCCAGAGGCTGACCACCAGCCATTCATCACGGCCCTGGGCCTATTGTTTTTCTTATGGTAAAGCAGAAAGTGAAACATTCCCTATATCTATGTCTCTCTCAGAAGGAGCAAAATGGGAAAGACCTACAAAGAGGAGAAAACACATTCTTGTGCGTGGAAGTAAAGAAAACTCCCACCTGCTAATAGACCTGGCCCTCCACACCCACTACATGACCGACTGGACCCTCCAGGCACTGACGTCCTGACATGCGTAATAGGTTCTGCCATTTCTAGTTGATGGCTGGTGAGTTTAGTTCTTTTACTCAGGAATTTGGCAATTTTCCTGCGAAATGTGCTCAGGCCACTAGCACCCCAGAAACATTATTAAACCATGTCTTAAACACTTGATCCTTTGCGACAGGAACTCAATTTCTGTCATTGCTTCTGTCTTGTATAAAAATCAGATAAACCTTATTTTCCTTGCCAGGGATTTCTTGAGTTTTAGCCTCTCTAATTAATTTCTGTGCTTCATTAATCTTGCAGTCATCAAGGACTCTAGGCAAACACATATAACCTGGGGCTGGCAATCAATTTTAATATTCTTTCACAAGGGAATATTTTATAAAATGGTCATCTCCTCCATAAAACAAAAAAGGCAATCTTTACATACCTGTCTGTTTTTGCAGGAAGTTAATCCTCATCTATAAATCCTGAGGGATAGTACCCCTCTTTCGGCTCATCATTTTAATCCCAGCAAACAGCACATGTCTGGCCCATAGTAAGCACTAGAGCACATTAACTGAATACATGAATAAATGCGTGAATAAATAAATAAACATTGCAGAAGAAGGAGTAAGCTTTGAAGTTGGGAGGGTATGCAGTCAAAAGCCAGTTTGTGATCCCAGCTCTGCCTCTTCATAGCCAGGAGTCTTTGAACAAGCAATTTCTCTGAGCCTCAGTGTCCACATTGGCATAACAGAAATAATATCCACACCTCAAAGAGAAGCCATGGGGATTAAATGAGAAAATGTTCAAGGCCTAGTCCATAGCATGTACTCAAAAAGAATAGCTGGGTAAAAAAGTCCTTCACAAGGAAAATTGGAGAGAAAGGATGGATGAAATTTTGGATGGAAAGGATGGAAGAAAGCTATCTTTAAGTGTGAAGTACTTAAAGAGAAGAATTTAAAAGTTGTAGAGAGTTTTAAGCTTCCTATATGTGATAAATAAAATAAAATAAATTAAATAAAGCATATTCTAAAATCTTGCTCAGGTTTTTCTGTATCTCTATTTTTTTAAAAGATGTTATTTATTTATTTGAAAGACAGAGATCACAAGTAGGCAGAGAGGCAGGCAGAGAGAGCAGGGGAAGCAGGCTCGCAGCTGAGCAGAGAGCCCGATGCGGGGCTTGATCCCAGGACCCTGAGAACATGACCTGAGCTGAAGGCAGAGGCTCAACCCACTGAGCCACCCAGGCGCCCCTATATCTCTATATTTTTAATTGGGCAAAGGCCCCCCAGTTATCACTTCATACTAATTCCATTTAGAGTTAGATTTTTAAGTGTGTAAAACAGATAAACCATGTATCATTGCAATTAGGTTTTAAATATTGAAAAGCATGCAGATGTAAAGTTAAGAATAGAAAGACTGTGTGGGTTTTATTCTTCCAATAAAATGAATTAAATAATACATATATAGCCATTCCGTGGTGTGAGATGAATGAGGTACACAATAAATCTTATAAAAATAGATTTATTCCGGGGCGCCTGGGTGGCTCAGTGGGTTAAGCCGCTGCCTTCGGCTCGGGTCATGGTCTCAGGGTCCTGGGATCGAGTCCCGCCTCGGGCTCTCTGCTCAGCGGGGAGCCTGCTTCCTCCTCTCTCTCTGCCTGCCTCTCCGTCTACTTGTGATCTCTGTCTGTCAAATAAATAAATAAAATCTTTAAAAAAAATAGATTTATTCAAATAAAGAAACCCTTATGGATGTCAAATAATAAAAAAGAAATCAAGTAAAGGATTTTTTGCTTAGCCAACATAAAAATTGCCAATCCGAGATTCTATGCAATTTAAGCCTTTTCTAAGACTTAAGTTTAAACCAGTGCTCTAAACTAGAAATAAATGTACATGGCCAGCTATGAAAATCAGTGCTCAGGCTGAGCAATCTCACACTTTTCGAGTTGTAAGGTATAAACTGCTCTGACCTCCAGGAGATCTCGGATCACGGTTTTATTGAGCTTGGTTTGTCTGAGACTGCTGCTTCAGGGCCGTGATGCTACTCGTAGTCACAGACATGCTGCCGCATCATTGGGGAAAAGTAATTATTTCTGAAGACGTGTAAATACTACCGATCAGTACTACCTACAAGGGACTCTCGATTATTTGGCTGTTTTTTTAGTATGAATACGTATTTCCTGGCAGATAGAAACTTGAAGATTCATTTACTTTTTTATCACTCATCTCTCCATCCTGCCATACCACCATACCTGTGTTCTAGGTGGCCCGGCCCTCAGCGTTCATTCTAACCCCCTTCCAAAGTGCCTTCTTGGGCTGCAGAATCTGGAGAGCTAAAATCCACATATCCCAGACCTGTCAGCCGCCAGGGTTTTAGTTTTAATTTGTTCCACTAATCAGAAGCACAAGAGCCGGAAGATCAGGGAAGCTGAAGCAGAAGCGTTGGTCGTTTTGCTCTTTCTTTTGGCCAGTGCAGAGATGACAGTACCTGGTTTTTCAGGGGCAGTTTCCCAATCTTGACAGCTCCTGACAGTGCTGACCTTCTCATGCTAACTTCGTGATCCTGGCAGTCGTGGTCTGGTCTCAGAGCCAGCAGCGGACACTTCAGCTTCCTGGTTCGGCAGGAGAGCGGGCTCCTGAACACTCCCTTGGGGGGTCAGTCAGTGTGTGGCTTTCCAGATTGTTCTTGAAAGCCCAATCTGGAGGATGTTTCTTCAGCACTCTCAGGGATTCCATAAACCACACGCTACAGTTAATCCCTTTCTGCTTAAACTGGCTAAAATGGATTCTATTCTTTGCAACTGAACCCTGACAGACACAACACCCTTCACTTCTAACTACTGAGAATCTCTTCCACGCTGAAATTGCTTAGGAGATAGGCTTATTCATTCAATCAGCACACAAATTATCGGCCTGGAACTGTTTTAATTATGGGGCTGCCATGATAAATAAAGCGGATAAGGTTGAGGGCTCAGAGAGCATCCTTGTAAGAGAGAGAAAAACAGAAATTCACCATGTAAACAAAGAATAATTCAACCTACATAAAACAAATAATTGCAGAGATAAATGTAATGAAGAAATTAATCACAGTAACATGATACACAGTATCTCTGGCAGGCAGGGAGAGTCCTCAGAGAAGGCTTCTCTGAGCAAGTTACATTTGAGTAGGGACCTGAGTAACAAGCTGGGGTCCATCCCTATGTGATGATGTGTCGATAGGGCTTTCCAGAAGCAGAAACTGAAAGAAAAAGACAGGAAGGTGAGAATCAGTTCAGGATGTACAAGAGGCAGAAGAAAGGCTTGTATGACTACAGCTTAATGAGGACAGAGGCATGAGGTAGGAGCCCATTCATTCATTCATTCATTAGATATTTGCTAAGCACTTACTATTCTGGGCACTCGCAGTAGAGCAGTGAACAGAGACAAAAATCACTGTTCTCATGGAGGTTATATTGTAGCAGTAGGAAAGGGAGGTGAATAAATAGGAAAAGCACATATTGTATTAGATCAGCTGTTCTCAACCAGGGATGATTTTTCTCCCCAGGAGACATTTGGCAATGTCTGGAGATCTTTTTGGTTGTCACAACTGGGAAGAAGAAAAGAGTTGCTAGTATTTACTGGGTAAGAAGCCAGGGATGCTTCTGAACATCCTACAAAGCACAGAGTAAACCCCAACAACAAAGAATCATTCCAAAATGTCAATAGTGCCAAGATGGTGGGGCACCTGAGTGGTTCAGTTGGTTAATGTCTCCTTTCCGCTCAGGTCATAATCCCAGGATCCTGTGATCAGCCCGGAGTCAGGCTCCTTGCTCAGCAGGGAGCCTACTTCTCCCTCTCCCTCTGCCTTCTGTTCCTCCTGATCATGTTCTCTTTCTCTCTCAGATGAATAAATAAAATCTTAAAAAAAAAAAAATAGTGCCAAGGCAGAGAAACCCGGTATTTTGTAGTAACAAGAACTATGGAGGAAAAGGTCAGAAAAAGGTGACAGGAGAAAACAGGGGCAGGGCATGGGGAATTGAGGGCAGGTAAGGGAAGCAGTTCAGGGAAGAATACAATAAGAATATAACATTTGAACAAAAACCTGGGCAAGACAAGGCAGGAGCTTTGAGGATTATCTGTGGGGAAAACATCTCAGGGCAGGAAACAGCAAATGCAAAGGCCCGGGGACCGACATGTCTGGCAAGCTCCAGGGAGAGTGACGTGGCAGGGACTAGTGAGCTTGGGGAGGGGGGCGGACCAGAGATGAAATCGAAAAGGGTACCGTGGCCCGAGTTTCTGCCTGTGCTCTGAGTGATCAAGAATCAACTACTGACTCAGATAAGTTAAGGAGCTTTGGGCAGGCCAGTGACATGGTTTCTGACTTCATTTGTAAATGGATTGGACTGGCTGCTGTTTGGAAAATGATTCATAAAAGAATGGGGGCAGAAAACAGGGAGACTAATTAGGAGACAGTGGATTGTGAGAGGAGGAGAAGTGGTAAGGATGACATCCAAACTGTGGCGTGAGCATGTGGAAGGTCTAAGTTGCTCCAGCAGTGATGGGGAGCAGCAGGGGGGTGTGGGGGGCATTTTGGGAGGCAGTGGAGAGGAGGCATTCTGTGTTGGACACGTTCAGTCTGAGGTTCCTACTAGAAATTCAAATGAGGATGTCACTGATGGTATAATACAAGTCTGGATTTTAGGAGAGAAGCCTGGGCTGGATATGTAGATCTACTGGAATTGATGAAGAGTTGGCATCTAAAGCCGCAGGTATACAAATCACTACGGAACTAAGCATGGAGAGCAGTCTGTTGACTGAAGAGCTAAGCAGGTGGCCCAGGTTGTGCACAACATGTATCAAACTGCTAAAAATATATGGTCCAATGTTTTGTTAGAAAAGACAAGTTACAGGGCATCTGGGTGGCTCAGTCAGTTAAGTGATCTACTCTTGATTTCAGCTCAGGTCATGATCTCAGAGTCCTGAGATCAAGCTCTGGATCAGGTTCCATGCTCAGCTCGGAGTCTGTTTGAGTCTCTCTCTCTCTCTCTCCCTCTGCCCCGAACCCTGGTCACACTCCTGCTCTCTCTTTCTGTCTCTCAAATAAAATAAATAAATAAAATCTTTTTTTTTTAAGTTACAATTTTTTTTCTTTTTTTTTTTAAGATTTTATTTATTTATTTGACAGAGAGAGATCACAAGTAGACGGAGAGGCAGGCAGAGAGAGAGAGAGGGAAGCAGGCTTCTTGCTGAGCAGAGAGCCCGATGTGGGACTCGATCCCAGGACCCTGAGATCATGACCTGAGCCGAAGGCAGCGGCTTAACCCACTGAGCCACCCAGGCGCCCCTTAAGTTACAATTTTAAATAGGAAGCCTGCTTGTAAAACGCATTACTGCTGTTTAACTTTCATATGTTCATCTTTTGAATTAATTCTCAAGAGTTAATAATTATCATCATAAATTCCTCAAGAAAAGACTAAAAACAAGATATATAAAGTAACAGTATCATAGATGGCTGAAATTGTTAGAGAATTCCATATTTAGACTGTAAACACCACCTAATCTGAATCCAAAATATTAGACATGGCAAAACTGAGGCTCCATATGGCCAGATCATAAACTAGCAAGACTTTAGAGTGCCATTTGTCCAAAGTCACATAGTTAATTACAGACACAACCAGAATAGGTAGCTTAATCTATTTCTTATTCCTATGCTCTTCCTAAGAAGTCAACTCAAAACAAAGAAGAAACTCTTTTGAAATAATAAATCCAACTAGGGGAGAAATCTGATTTGTTTGAAGATATTTACTATTCACCAAACTCATCCTATAAACAGCCTATTGCAGAAAGCAATGCACCTCTGCATCTGTAGAAGAGTAAGAATCTAGCTTGTGGACTGAACTCAAGGACAAAACAGCAACCCTGGCTGGGGAAGGCAAAATAAGCCCTTTGGCAACTGGCCCTATTGCTCTAGCAGCTAGGAGGAGGGTAAGGAAGTGAGTCAACATGGGAATATAAGTTGGTTAGCCCAAGATTTCATTCTTACCCTGCAATAAACAAGCCAACATTGAGAAAGTTGTTTTTATCCTCGATGGACTATCCCGGGGTTGGTGTTGGTGCAACAGTAATAGAATTGAAAGTGATTCTGTGCTTTGCCTACTCTCCTTACCATTCTTGTCTCAAAAAATACTCACAAATATACACATTTATTTCCATGGAATGAAGTGAAGTGAAAATTGTCCATTATACACAAAGGAACAGAAACTTCAGAAGGGGAAGTGAGCTGGCCCAGCCACCTTGTGAGTCAGTGGTGGAAGAGGCAGCATTCTATGCCGTGGCTTAGCCACTGACCATATCCCTCCTCTGCGTTCAGTAAGCAAACCCGAAGAGACACAGAAGATCTGGGTCTGGACTGGCCCAAGGAAGGGGGTGATGAATAAAAGAGCTTATATTCTGGCCATGAGTAACCCATATGGCACATCCAGGGAATGTAAATCAAAAAACCTCAGACTTCAAACTTCTGCAGAGTAAGTATGCCAAGGCTCTCCCTCTTAGATGGCATTTGTATTCTACAGGACAATATCTGGGCTACTTGCCTTTTTGTTCCTTTTTTTTAAAAAAGTTCTGAACAAAAGTACCTTTAAAAATGTCTCCTTTGGATATTTTTTCAAAATAAATAGGGTTTAAGGTTGCTTTCTGGAACCCTATTTACTTCCTTTCTTCTATTCAGTTTAAGATCACTCTGGGGAGAGGAAATATGATTTAGTAGGAAACTTCTGTTGAAAAAGAGAACTACTAACATTATCTTTGAAAAATCAAAGAGTGCAATAATATACATTCCCAAAACCAAGTCCTTTGATGGAAAGTTCCCGGTTCTGTCTTCTGGGAAATAAGAGTCCTTAAGCAAGTAACCTGAATTCTACTGCATTATTCTCCCATGTGATAGAATTTTGCTTATTTTCTAGGCCATTTTTGGAAAATTCCTTCCAAATTTTACCCACACTTTAAGGTTAAGCTCACATAACATCTCTTCTCTGAAATTTCCTTGATTATTCCTCCCAAAGTGCATCCTCTGCCTAAATTCGTCCACTAGACCGAAATGTCCTTAAAGCCAGAATTTGATTCTGTATTATTCAATCCTCTCCTCTCTCTGTAGATTCTAGCGTGTGCTTTTGCACAAAAATGGTGAAATCTAGAAGGAAAAGGTTATTTGGCTACCACACGGAAGAGAATGTTTCTCAAAGATTATAACTATGTGAGGGGAATATGTAAATATTCCTCAAAAGGCTACTACCAAAATGGGTATTTAAGTATATTCCATTTCATGATAGGAGTTCATGCAGAAAGTAGATGATAACTCGTGAGAGATGCTGTAGAGGAATCCTTAGAGCAGATGGGGAGGTAGATCAGATGACCTTTAAAGCCTTTCCAACCATAGATTTCAAAATGATTTTTAAAAGGTTTCCCTTAACTGAATACTCCTGTTTAACTCTTGCTTCCATGGACACTGCCTTCCATGGACACAGAGCAGGCAACTCTTTAAGATTTTCCAAACAGCCTTATTTAAAACACCACAGTTTACAGCTCCTAAGGAATGCATTCAGGAGCCTTCCAACTCTGATATAATCCCAACCTCCTTTCACTTGGTCATCACAGAGGCCCAGGATTCAGCAAGTCCACAGAGTAGTTGGAAGCTAGACTCCTTAACCCTCAACCTCAGATTGAGGAATTCAAGTTTATGTGCCAGTTTTATCCTCAATGGCTCTGTGTGATTGACCTCTGCAAGCATAAGTCAGATCCAGAAGAGTGTGTGAGAATGATTATCCCAATATTTACCATTATTGGTCTTTCTTTTCTATCTCATCAGTCAGGAATATTGAATGGACTTTTGGTTATCACCATTCTTGCCCAGTAAGAAGTGCCAGGTTAACGGCACAGAGGAAAGGTATCACAAAAGGTGAAAACATGCTCCTCGAATATGCCACACTTTCTGATGATTAGTGCTCCTTAAGGTAGCATCACTGTCCAGAGCACACGTGCAAAACACTGCTGAAAGGGACTATGCCCAACACTATGGAGGAAGGGGCATTTCAGGCATCAGTAGGGTTTGGAGATTAAGTTAGCAAGAGTACTTCTTTGCTGTCTGTCCGTCTGTCTGTCTATCTAGCTAGCTATGTTCTAATCATAGCATATATCACAATAATGCTAGTCCCTTTGTGTTGCAAATGCAAATGTATATAATACAAGTGGTTGAAGGGATGCAGGTTAATCAGGACCCAAATAGCAATGTTATAATACAGTAATCTGTTCCTTTATCTATTCTTTCTCATTTTTTTACTACTTTGAAAGAAAAAACTTATAAAAATACCATAATAGACCTGTCACACGTTTCTTTTACCAATCTACTTCACAATATAAATCTTTGTGAGATTAACACCACCATTTTCCCAGCTAGAGATTACTCTTGCCGATATTATATATTAAATTCGGAAGCACCATTATCACAGATTACTTAAAGTCACTTTAGCTAATTGAAAAATAAGTTCTCTGTTTAAAAACGATCTCTCAGGATGCCTGGGTGGCGCAGTCAGTTAAGTGTCTGCCTTCGGCTCAGGTCATGATCCCAAGGTCCTGGGGTCAAGTCCCATACCAGGTTCCCTGCTTGGCGGAAGCCTGCTTCTCCCTCTGCCTGCTGCTCCCCCTGCTTGTGCTCTCTCTCTCACTCTCTCTCAAATAAATAAATAAATAAATAATCTTTTTAAAAATTCAAAAATTTAAAAAAAATACTGGACAAGCAATGTTCTACCCAGCTTTAAAAAAAATAAAAAATAAAAATGATCTCTCATGTTTTCAAGAGCTTCTTTGTCCTCAATTTAAAATGGAATCTGTCTTGGTATCTGTGGAAGTAGCAACAGTGCAAAGCAATCAAACCACCCCCTATGGTAAACAACCCAACAAATGAGAGCAAGACCATTATTGCTTCTAAAAAGACTTCTTCCAAAATTTAAAAAAAATAAAAATAAAAAGACTTCTTCCATTATGTCACTGTCAAGTGCGCAAGATATTATGTTGATGCATTGCTTCTATATAAATATATGAAAAAGCATATCCTAAAAGGGTTGTAATGAATATAGCAAAAAGGCTCAAACCCATTTTAGGACTAAAGATGTATGTATGTATGCATGTATATAAGCATTCATTCTTTCTTTCTTTCTTTCTTTCTTTTATTATTTATTTTCTATATATTTCCAAACCCTCCCTGATCGTTGTAAATGTCAGCTTTAGCCTTCTGTATCCTAGCACATGCTGGCTGTTTATTAAGTAGTTGCTAGGGTGAATTAAATCAAATATCTACCAAATCTGGTTAATAAACACTACAAATTCACTCTTATCCTGAGCAAAAAAAAAGAAAGAAGTCAGGCATCTCACCTCAGCTGCTATAAATCTGATGAGTTTATTCTGGTACAAGCGACCAGAATCAGATGAATTATAGGACCCTCAATAATTCATTGAAAGGCTAGAAAGGAAAAATCCCATCCCTTCATTTTCCTGCTGAAAATCACTGACCAGGGCATGGAAAAATCCCAAACTCAGCACCTTTGCTTTCTTTAACCAGTCCTGCTGGCGTCCTGGCAGACCAATTTGGAAACCATGATTAATTCCCTGGTAAACAGAAAATAGGCTCCAGAGCCAAGAGAAGCCAAACCTGAGTCACTCTCTGGAGACTCTACCCTTAGCCAATTTAACTCTACCTCCTCCTCCAGGAGCTGGCTAACTCGCCTGGTGATTTTCAGCAAACAGAAAGGCCTTTCCTTGGTGACAGAGAGCCCCAAGAAGCAGAGGCTGAAGCGTCACTGTGAGTGACCACAAGCTGGTATAACCCACATATAAGCAGGGGCTACCATGTCCTACATGGTTCAGGTGAAATTGGCTGGAGCCCCAAGCTCCATGAAATGGAAAACTCGGCATCCTTCCCACTTCCTGCAGGGACTGGAGGAAGGAGGACAATGTACCTACATTTGTCTTTGTCACCAATGGCTCCAACTTAATTTGGTCTGCCAACCACTTTGGAACTGCATGAGAGCTACACCGCTCATGCTAGACATGACCCTGCTTCCTTCACACACACTGTATGTGCCTTCCTAAGTATCACCGACTCAAGGCTCTGGGTACAAATATTTTTTTTAAAGATATTATTTATTTATTTACAGAGAGAGAGAGAGAATAAGCAGGGGGAGAGGGAGAGGGAGAAGGAGAAGCAGACTCCCTGCTGAGCAGGGAGCCCGGCACAGGGCTTGATCCCCAGAACCTGGGATCATGACCTGAGTAAAAGGCAGTCGTTAACTGACTGAGCCACTCAGGCGTCCCTGGGTATGACTTTTTATGGAAGATTCAAGGCAATGGTGAAGAATTGCATGGAAGCACCGAAAATAATTTAAAAGTAAAAATTAAATAGCTCTGTTCTTTTTTCCTTTTTTAGCCCTGTTCTTGAGAGTCCTTTAGCTGCCCTAGCCCCAAGGTACCTGTTGTACTTTTTCCTCAGGCTCTGCCCTCCCCGCTCTTACCTTCCCTTCTCTACTTCCTTCCTTCCCCTCTTTCTCCTGCTAACCCCTTCTCCTAAATTCTGTCACTTTATTATGTAAGTGTTACTTTGATTTCCCTATTTGCAGACTATGTCTTCACCTTGCATCCTGAAAACATTTTCCTAAGAGGAACTTTATGACCTGGTATGCAAATACATTGACACACACCTACAGACATGGATGAGCATGTACACACACACACACACACACACACACACACACACGTGATCCTCAGAAAACCCAGGAGAAGAGCTGTAAGTTCTGAGGAGCTATGTCTGTAGGACTAGAACAGGAGACTTGAACAGAAAGAAAGAGAGGTTTTTAAGTTGTGTTTTAATGTTTAGATAGGAGTATGGCTTTTTCCCTACTTTTTAGGGTGCAGTGCTCACAGAAATATTAAAAAGATTCTCAGCTGCTGTGTAACTCTGAAGCCAGGTGGGCACCACGAAGCCTAGCTCCCATTACTCAGCACACACACTTTGTGCTTCTGACAGATCCCATTATCACTTCCCCAAGTCCACACGCTGTTTCAGCCTCTACGCTTCTGCCCATTCACTCTCACCCCCACCACACACACACACACACACACACACACACACACACACATCTGGTGCCTCTCAGAATGCTTTTCCACCTTTCACCCCTCTGGATCAGATCCATTCAAGGTTTTCTGCATAAAGTCTCCCAGATTGTGGCCTTTGATTTTATTCTTTCTCTGACTATTCACTCCATTTAAGTAGGTATTCCTCCCTCATAATATGCATTCTCTGAGAGCAAGCACCGTGTCCAGCATTTTCTACAAAGGACCCCATACTAACTAGCACGGTTCTAGACATGCAATAGATGCTTGCAAATGCCTGTCAGATGGAATGAAAGAGGCCACAAGAACCACAGTGTAATGAGCCATGGCATAATTACCACAAATATTAATACACCTTGTTGAGGGTAGCTAAGGAAATCCAGATCCCTAGAAACAGCATTGTATAGATTTTAGTAGTTTCTAATTTCAAAGCTAACAGCTACCTTTTTTGTGTGTGTGTGTGTGACCTTGGGCCAGTCATTTAACTTTTGTGGGCATCACTGTTTCCTATTTGTACAACAAGAAAAATAAAAATACCTGCTCTGCACAGCTCACCTAGTAGTTGCAAGGAGTAAATGGGAATACAGGAGTCCCCCCTTCTCTGCAGGGGACACATTCCAAGACCCCCAAGTGGATACCTGAAACCATGGATAATACCAAATCTTATACAGGATATGTTTTCCTATACATAGTCACACCTATGGTGAAATTTAATTTATGAATTAGGCACAGTGAGAGATTAACAATGATAATAATAAAAAATAGAACAATTATAACAGTAAATGTAATAAAAGTTATGTAAAGTGCTCTCTCTCTCTCTCTTAAAATATCTTATTGTACTGTACTCACCCTTTTTGTGATGACAGGAGATGATAAAACGCCTATGGGATGAGAGGAAGCGAAAAGACGTGAATGACGCAGGCGTAGTGATGTAAAGTTAAGCTACGGTTGACCTTCCAATGATTCGTCAGGAGGAGGATCATCTGCTTCCGGACGCGACTGGCAGTGGGTAACGAAACTGTGGAAGCGAAAATGGTGGATAAGGGGGGATTACTATGTGTGTGTGTGTATCTGAGAAGCACTATGCACAAGAGAAATGTTATTACAAGTATTACGATGTTCCAGGTATTTTATTTTATTTTAAAGATTTACTTACTGGGGTGCCTGGGTGGCTCAGTGGGTTAAAGCCTCTGCCTTTGGCTCAGGTCATGATCTCAGGGTCCTGGGATCGAGCCACACATCGGGCTCTCTGCTCAGCAGGGAGCCTGCTTGCCTCTCTGCCTACTTGTGATCTCTATCTGTCAAATAAATAAATAAAATCTTTAAAAAATTTTTTAACTTATTTATTTGACAGAGAGAGACAGCGAGAGAGGGAACACAAGCCGGGGGGTGGGGGCGTGGGACAGGGAGAAGCAGGCACACACCACCCTCACCCACCGAGCAGGGAGCCCGATGCAGGGCTCGATCCCAGGACCCTGGGACCATGACCTGAGCAGAAGGCAGATGCCCAATGACTGAGCCATCCAGGTGCCCCCTGGTCCATGTATTCTAAAAAAGCTTGAGTATTTTACCAAGTAGCATAATTAGAGATAGAAAATCTTCTCATATTTATTCTGAAGCATTTTCCTTAAAGAAATGTCACTATTATTTTTCAAGAACATTTTCTTATCCATAAAGGAAAATTTATTACAGCTCTATAACTCATGCAAATCTTACCTATAAGCAAAATGTCTCCTGTTTGTTTGTTGTTGTTTTTTTTTTCAACCCAACAGAATTTGTTTCCTTTCCCTGCAGGATTAGCTTATCATAGGAAAATCAAGGTGTATAAAGGCAATCTTTGATGCTAACATTATGAAAATTATTACACTTTAACACTCAATAGCAAACTGTGTTAGGAAAATGTTTTAGATGTGACAAATTTTAGTAAACACAAAAGAATAACTATTTTTAGAATTTTAAAGTAATAGCAAGTACATTTTCTTATTATAAGAATCTAGTGGATTTTTAAGTACTTTATCCTACAGTTCTTCTTATTTTGGTGTGCATTAGTTCCTGTGGCTACTGGTTAATAAATTACCACAACTTGGTAGCCTAAAACAATAGAAATGTGTTGTCTCACTGTTCTAGACTCCAAAAGTTTGAAATCCATTTCATCAAGTGGAAATCAAAGTGTCTGCAAGGCCACCCTGCACTCCCCCATTCCTTGCCTGAGGGAGAGTCAATTCCTTGCCTCTGCCAGCTTCTGTGTAGTCGTTGTGGACATTCCTTCCCTCCTGGCTGCTTCACTCCAGTCTCTGCCTCCTGGGCACAGGGCCTCTTCCTCTTCTGTATAATCTACCTGTCTTTCTCTTATGAGGACACTTGTGAGGGCATTTAGGGTCTCCCCAGATAATCCAGGGAAATCTCATCTCCAAAGACCCTTTTTCCAAATAAGGTAAAGTTTACAGGTCCCAGGGATTAGAACATGGATCTTTTGGGGTTTTATTTTCAGCCTACTACGCAGAAGTTCTCAAACTTCAGCACTTATCAGAATCATCTGGAAGGCTTATTAAAACACCTATTGCTGAAACCCACTCCCAAAGTTTCTGTTCAGTAAGTGGGGGATGGGGCCCAAGATTTTGAATTATTTGCAAATTCTGAGAACCACTAGCTTATGTCATCCAGTGCTTTAAAAATTATCCTGTTTTATTTTCCCACCTCAAGCTATAGGTCATCCACTTTTTGTAGGCCTTTTGTACATATTCTAACATCAGACGTGCTGACAATAACAGCACGGCTGACACCTGTTTCTCCTTTATTTACTGCCATGCTTTCTTCTCACTATGAGAGCTCTGCAGGAAGACATATCCAGAGATCACATTTTTTCCCTCCACAGACTCATTTGGTATTCCCATTGGTTTCAGTGAGAGAGAGCATAGGATTTATTAGCACACATTCCTTAGGTCAGAAGTCAAGGGCCACCCTAGTATGTATGACTTTAAATCATTCTTCAGCTTGCAGCTGGATTCCCTACAGGTCTCTGCACACCTCCCCCAAGAAGGAGACTTCCACATGTAGCTTCAGCCAGATGAAGTATCTGCTCATCACCTGTCCAAAGTTCCAACTATGCTTATCAACCCTGATGCTCCATGAAGTCCAAACAAAAGACCTTGTTCAAATCAATAGGGTCTCTCCCTCTGCACAACACTTTCTGTAGCACTTCATGTGCTTTTGCTGATTAACGGTATTCTCCTTTGAATCATGATTACATATGCATTTTTTAATCCCTCCATGTATTATAAACTTTTTAAGGATAAAGTCTATTTCTGTTCACTTTATTTTGTGACACCTAGCACAGTGATAAATGTCTGTAAAATTAGCAACAGAATTTTCTTGCTGTTTAGCACTTCATATCTGCTCCAATTTCGTTGTAGTGAAAAGGTGCACAGGTGCAGCCACTGTCTTTTGCTTTGGGGACCCTGCACTACACTTCTTTGGGGGAAATGCTCCAACCTCACCCCAACTATGTGGTTCTGATGATGACTGCTAATCACAGTACCCTCTCATATAACCCATACTTCTTCCCTACCTTTCCCACAGACGTGAGCACCTTTCTCAGAATTTTTTAACTAAGGTCTAAAGAAATGAGGATTTTCCTCTTAGGTAGAGAAGTCAGGGATACGTCAGCCCTGTGAGGAAAACAGGCTTGAGAGAATGAGGTTGGCATACAAAGGGATATAAGGATGAATAAAAGGCAGATGTGAGTCCTTATGCCATCAAATTCCCAGGCTCTGTGGTTCCTGCTTCCTGGCAGTTTCATTATATGAGCTAATATGGTCACCATTTTGTCTACTCTGGTTCAAGTTAGATTCTGTCACTTGTAGTCCAGAGTCCTGGCTACTGTGAAAAGTAGGACTCATAATCCTTTCACAATTCTTTTTTTTTTTTTCCCCAAAGATTTTATTTATTTATTTATTTAACAGACAGAGATCACAAGTAGGCAGAGAGGCAGGAAGAGAGAGAGGGGAAGGGAAGCAGGCTCCCTGCCGAGCAGAGAGCCTGATTCGGGGCTCGATCCCAGAACCCTGGAATCATGACCTGAGCCGAAGGCAGAGGCTTTAACCCACTGAGCCACCCAGGCGCCCCTCCTTTCACAATTCTTGTGAGAAAAGCAGCACCTCCATTGTCCTGATGAGAGTCTCTAACTCCCTATGTATATTACATCATGCACTGACCTTGAACGTGTTAAGGTATAATGGAAAATTATATATAAGTAATTGTCATGATTCCAAGGCAGTAGAAAAATAAAAACAGAAAAGTCCAACTCTTTCCCTTCACAAAAAAATTTCACAGGAATCCTGGTGAGGGAGGCCAATATTGTCAGTTTTACATCTGATCATTTTAAAAGAGAAAAGCCAGAGAGGTCCAGGAGTCTGATTCTCTCTTTCGAGATGCTTAGATCTAATAGAAGGGGAAGATACGTAAACAAATTAAAAATAAAGTATATGAGTACTGTGTAGAAGTATGAACAATGCTCACCATGGGGCACAAAGGAGTGGGTATTTCGACTTAGAGGCACTGGAGAGAAAGGACTGACAACTTTATGGAGGTAGCAACGCTTGAATCCAATTCCTCAGGGCAAAGCCTGCCTTACAACATCAAACTTGTTCTCGCTAGACTTTTACTCTTTCACATGAAAGGCATTCATCACTCAGTCAACAAGTATTTATGATACCTATACCTGTGAGGTGCAAGTTATGTAAGACAACGATCCTTCTCTCAGAAAGCTCTTGGTTTAGGGCAACCTGGGTGGCTCAGTCAGTTAAGCATCTGCCTTCAGCTCGGGCCCTGATCCCAGAGTCCAGAGATCAAGTTCCGCATCGCGCTCCCTGCTCAGCAGGGAGTCTGCTTCTCCTTTTGCCCTTCGTCCTGATTGTGCTCTCTCTCTAAAAAATAAATAAAATCTTAAACAAACGAACAAAAAGCCTTGTGGTTTAGATGCAGAAAAATCTCAACTTTTGAAGTACAACATGATTTGAAGATAAAATGGTATGATGCCTAGGATTTTCTTCCCCCCAGATGGATGGGTGACAGGAAGAGGGTGGAGGAGCTGATGAAACAGAGCTCACCGTGGGATGATAATTGTTGCAATGAGGTGTGGTGGCTTCGCCATGTGTCAGCTTGGCTACCCTGAATCTCACTTCCCAGAGCTCTCTTCCCTCTATGTTTCTGGTTAGGGTGGTCCACTGGAGCCATTCTTGAGTGGAATTGGGGGGGATGGAAGTAAAGCTGCAGCTACTTTTATAGCCATACATTATCTGCTCATTCACCAGCTTGATGAGACTGTGGACAGCCTACATCTGTTCCACCTATTCTTCGAACTCTCTTCAGTTTCTCCAACTCCAGGGCAAGGTGTGTGCCTCTAGCTCTTTGATGAAGGGACCCGAGTTCAGCAGGACACCCACGCTACTAAGGTCCGACGCAAGACGAGTTTCAGTTTGTCCTCCAAGTTCCCAGCTCCGGCTTATTCTTGCTCTCCCCCACTTTGTACCCAGCTTCCCTTCCTGATTGCCTGGCCCAGCACTTCAAATCCCAGCAGGAGAGGCAAGGACAAGGACAACAGCCTTACAGACACTATGGAACCAGTCCCACCGTGGCAAGATCGTACAAGCATCACACACATATAATGTATACAGGTATCCCTACTTCTGAAAGTTCCTTCCCTGGGGACGACACTCAGCATCTCATCAAGCTGCCATAGCTTGGAACTGTGTCTGTGAGCATCTGTGATTTATCTTGATTTATTTTGGGCATCCTTTGGCAAGATGTGGCTAAATGTATTAGAAAAACCTGAGAGGGGTTACTTTTTTAGGTCTGGGAACACTCAAAAAATTTTCCATATAAATGAATGGTAATTGCTTTTTTGCTTTACACCATTTTGGCTTGTGAATGGTTTCAGAGGAATGCTCTACTTTTGGATAGCTAGGGAAACCTATTTTTAGACACACACACCACACACACACACACACACACACACGCACGCACGCATACACACATCTGGGTGGTTCTGCTTTATTTATTGAACTCTGATATACTGGGCAATTGGTACACTGAGTTCATGATCTTAATGTCAATTTTTTTGACACATTTGAAATTTTCCCCCTTAGTATTTTAAGGGGGGAAATAAGAATATATTTCTCCCTATGGGAGAATTTGGTGATAGAGGGCATACAACATGCTGTAGAAGCACCTGAGCATAGCCATCTCAGGCATGGAGGAAGGAAAAGGGTCCTTTTTACTAGCCAGTGTCCCTATTTGCTTCACCAGCTCCCCCTTTATATTCTTCCCCCACAAATGCAGGTCAGCTTAATCCCCCAGATCCCTCTCTCTAAGCATCCACTCTCAAATTTCAACCAGCCTGCCTGTGGCATAATTCTGAATTCTCCATAAAGATCTCAGTCCTCTTACTGGATTTCCAAACTCTCATTTCCAACTCCATGCTCCATGTCTCCATAGTCAAAGCCAACCAAGTAACATTACCTTTCAGAAGTAAAAGCTAATCCTTCTGAATTCTAGTTTCTCTTGGTCATTTATTTCCGGTCTCTAAACACCAAATCCAGAGTTGTCTAACACATCAACTCTCTTCCATACAGTCTTTGTTAATGTACTTCCACTGACCTTCTACTCTAGGACATCAAAATGGTCTCTCTTCTCCTCACTATCTCACCCATCTGATCACTCCTTCATTCATTCAACAATGGTTTCCTAAGTACCTACAACATGGAAAATCTTGAGACAGAAGGAAGAAATATATCCTTACTCTGTATCATTGCTTTAAAACTTTCAGTGTGTCTATTTACTTAGAGAATAAAACTCATGCTCTTGAACTTTAAGACCATCTACAATCTTGCTCTGTCTGTGGGAGATGTGACTGCTCCTGGTGACCAAACTGCCAAAGACGCTTTGGGGAGGACTGTTTCCAGAAGAAGAGCTTCCCTAGAGATCAGGCTGGGAGAATGTTTGTCTTCCTACACCGATCTGAGTCTGGCTGAGAGTTAAGAGAACACAGTTTTTAATTTCTTCCTATGTTAAAAAAAAAAAAACTGATTACACAAATTTTTTTTTCTAATTTCAAAAATACAAAGAAGCAAAAAGAATAAAACAACAATGACCTATCATACCACCACCCAGAAACAACAGGTTTTTTTGTATTCTGGTGAGCCTTCTTCAAGAATATTTACAGCTTTTTAATTTATAACTCTTTATAAAAATGTAAACCTTTAATTTGGATGGCACTGTACATACTGTTTCCTACTCTGTATATATTTCATTTAACAATTTGTTGTGAGCAAATTTCCATGTCAATAAATATATTTCTCATCTATCATTTTTTTCTCATCTATCATTTTTTTCTCATCTATTATTTTTAAAGGTGGTATGTTATTCTATTGTATGGACATAACAATTTATGCACACGCTTTCTTTTTTGGGTACATCTAGGTCATTCTCTTTTTTTTTTTTTTTTAAACAACAAAACATTTTGCAGTAAATATCCTTATAGATGAATCTTTTTCTGCATCCTCAATGTTCTCCTTAGGATAAACTCCTAAAAGTAGAATTTCTGGATCATAGGGGGTATATATTTTTAAGGGTTTTGATATAAGACTATGTCTTTTTCTGAGGGACCATTTGAAACCTTTATATAGAATTTCAGGAACATACCAATAATATGAGGAGTCTGAAAGTGGCAGAACTATACCTAAGATATCCTTAATCACTTGCTCTCTAAGGATATTAGAACTCTGGGGTGCCAATAGGTTAATTAATTCTTTGGTACAATATGTATTATCCTAATAGTTTGAAAGACAACAGTTTATGTGTAGGTAACACACACTGTAGGAATTTTACTCATCATTTTATAATATTACTTTAATTTCCTCTAGGGCTTATTTCTTTGAGTAGAAAGGTTGTTATTGTTATTTTTTTTTAATAAGTAGACATTTTCTGTTTTAGCACAATAAGATAGTAATAAGTTTGTGATGAGATGCTATGGAAGAAAACCTCCACTCTACCCTATAGTAAGTTCTAAAAGAACAGAACTTACCCACCAACTAAGAGCTATGTATCTCAGCTCTTCACTGCTAGGTATGGCCATGTGACTAGGTTCTGGCCAATGATATGTAAGCTAAATGGCTATGTGCCCTCCCCTTTGCCTTTCCCACTGGTTGGAATGCAGATATGGCAGTTGCACAGGCAGCCATATTAGACCACAAGATGGAAACTTCATGTTGAAGATGATGGAGCAACTAAATAGAAAAACATTAGTACCTTGCACCATAAAACTGCCAAATCAGCCCTAGTCTACCCAAGCTTGTTTATTTTGTGAGAAAGAAACAAATTTCTATTTTGTTTGAGACCATTATTTCGACCTTTGTTTTAGGAACTGACCTGGTATCCTAACACATAGGGATAATTTGGGGAGCTCGACTATTTATTTTCAATGGTCATTATGGAAATAATCCAATTGACAGATCAAATTGTAATAGAGGCCTTTTTGGGTGGAGGAACAAGGAATATTGTTAATAGCCAACTAAGTGAAAGCCAAAATATTTTACCAGAGAAATATGTGCCAACTCTTTCACCATCTAAGGAGCTTTTTCTTTGAATCAAAAATCCAATAATGCAAAGGTATTATTTGGCATATTGCCTCTTGGTTTGCTTCTACCTTGCATAGAAAGTTACACTCAATAACTTTGGTTTAATTTTATTCTTGATTTAATTAATTCTTGTTTTAATTTCTGTGATTCTACAGATTTTTTCAATGTCCTTGATATTTGGCAATAGTATAAAGTTAAATAAGGTTTCAAATCATAAAAATTAATGACTTAAATTGTATACAAAAATATACAAACAATACTGTTTATAAATTCTAACTGAACTTACATATTACCTCTCTAAAATGACCTAGATACCACCAACTCAATGATAATTTTATAGTACCTAGTAAATATATAAAGTTGATGATTTTTATATCACTTCAGAGGTAAGGAACATCAGGAGACATAAGCAATTAGGTCATAGATGAGTTGATCTGTAGACCCTGAAGACTTACTGTAAGTAAGTCCTACACAACATTTTTCCATGTTTATAGCCATATATATGTTTATAGCCATATATACGTCTCCAACACTCATTTCTAACAGCACCCAGATATACTTTTGGGGAAGAGAAGTCTCCTGAGTAGTGTTCAGTCCTATAAATCCAGTTGCATACCTTTACGGAAGTTGAAAACACCAGATCCTTCCTGGTCCCCCACTCACCCCAGCCAAAGAGCAGGCATATAAGGAATTAGCCAGCAGGTGCTCTCCCCTGGACTTTTGAAATATTAAGTAAGACAGAAGGAAATAGCAATCACCACAAGAAGTATTCTGAAGTACCTGAAATTCCAGGACATTTCCAAGCCTTATTCCTCAATAATCCTATCAATCCTGAGCTCACCATCAACACCACCAAAACCTTTCATTCCAGTCAATATTCTTTAGCTCTAGAGTCAGTGTTTGTTAGCAGCAGACAAGGGAATCTTGCCACCATATAATCTCTTACCACCATAGGACATGAGCTCTCTTTTCCTAGTGAATAATCTAGGCAAAAAACCTAAATGAAGGAAGAAGGGGCACCTGGGTGGCTTACTTGGTTAAGTGTCTGCCTTCAGTTCAGGTCATGATCCCAGGACCCTGGGATCAAGCCCCACATTGGGTTCCTTGCTCATTGGGAGCCTGCTTTTCCCTCTGCCCCTCCCCTCTGCTCATGCTCTCTCTCTCTCTGGTTTGCTCTCTCTTTCTCTCTCTCTCTCCCAAATAAATAAATAAAGAAAAGAAAAGAAAGAAAGAGAGGAAATACATATAAAATCATGCTGAAAGTTTTATAAGGGTATAAACATATTTTTTGTTGGCTACAACTTGAGTATTCAGTATGTATTTTAGTTTTCTTCCTTTCTGTTTTAAGATGTAAAACATTTGTTTTAAGATGTAAACATTAATGTTTGAAACATTAAACATATACTTCAAAACTCAGGTAATTTTTTTATCCTTGAATTATTCCTTTTTTATACACTAATTTACATCTTGTGAATCAATCTGTGTTCTTTAAAAATAATTAGTAAATATCATGATACAGCTTCCATCTCATGTATTTTCTATACAAGGAGCCACAAACTAAGTTGGGAGCTAACTTAATTGTTAAAACCAGTAACTCAGCACTCCTAATGGACAGAATTATTTGCCTCTTATTTGCACGACTTTCCATTTTACACATCAGCCAAGCAGAAACCACTGGTTGCTAAGCAACAGCTTTCCTCTTAATGACTAGAAATAGAATACATAGAAGGGCAATTTCTAAAATACAATATACATATATATATGAAGTTAAAGAGAAACTCAGCCCCATAGTTTGGGTGTTCACCCAGAATGCTTGTCATGAATATTGAATTCACACTGACAATGTGAGAATTCTGAGTACGTTTGATCATGAATTCTTCAGTAACTATATCATCTTGTATTTTCTTCCAGTATCTTTCTTACTACTGAGAAACCATGAAGTAATACAGAAACCAGGTTTTGAAGCAAATTTCCTTAGAAAAATTATTTGTAAACTATACTTTTAGATTTTGTTGAACCAAGCCATTGCTAACATAGCATTAACATTCCTTTTGCAATACTGCTTTTTTTGGTTAAAACTACATATTTAGGGGTGCCTGGGTGGCTTATTCGGTTAAGTGTCTGACTCTTGATTTTGACTCAGGTCATGATCTCAAGGTTGTGAGATCTAGCCCCACATCTGGCTCCATACTCAGAGGGTAGTCTGCTAGAGATTCTCTCTCTCTCTCCCCCCCCCCCGTGACTCCCCCACTCATGCTTTTTCTCTCTCCCTCTAAAATAAATAAATAAATATTTCTTTAAAAAACTACATATTTAGGGGCACCTAAATAGCTCAGTCAGTGAAGCACTGCCTTTGGCTCAGGTCATAATCTCAGGGTCCTGGAATTGAGCCCCACATTGGGCTCCCTGCTCAGCGGGGAGTCTGCTTCTCCCTCTCTCTCTGCTGCTCCCCCTGCTTGTGCTCTCTCTCCTTCTCTCTGTCAAATAAATAAATAAAATCTTTTAAAAATCTTAAAAAAAAACCCTACATATTTAATGCTCTGGGAGGATTACCAGTGGGAAATAACCATTTGCTATTCCTTCTATGTATTCTATGTATTATTATGAAAATAATAATTGCTAGTAGTTGCTGGGTGTTTATGAAATGCTGGGCACTGTTTAAGCTCATTCTATGTATTGTTACATTGGTATTCCCCTTTGACAGATAAGGAAAGGAGCTCAAAAGTTGCATAACTTTTCCAAAGTTACACGTGTAGAAAGCAGTAGAGAGCCAGGATTCTAATTCAGGCAGAGAGACTCCAGGTCTTCACCACTTCACTTATTTGTCCTTGTAAAGGTGGTTCCTGTAATACTTTTTTTTCTTAATTATATTATCTCAGGACACACAGAATTATATTTGGGTGCTCAATTCATTAGCAAATTTCCACCTACAGCTTCAATCAGTTTCACATCAGTAGGCGTTAAGAGCATAACAAATCTAATAAGTGTATGAGGAGCAACATGTGGGCTGATTTTAGTCAACAGAGAACTGAAATTGTGCCAGTTCAACTGAACCTGAGGCTTCATGCTGTGTTTACTCAAAGTAGATTTCTAAGGAATCACTTAAAATAAATACTACTTCTGGGAATTGGTTTTCTTCTCAAATATATACTTAGTAACTTTTAAAAAGATTGACTCAGTAGACCAAAAAAATAAAATAAATAAAAGCAAAAATAAAAGACAAATTATTCTCATTTAGAGTACTTGATAATAACTACCTGTTTAAGGTGCAGAAAAAGAATTTGACAAAGTGCAACATCCATTCATGATAAAAACCCTCAACAAATAGACTTAGAAGGAACATAACTCAATATAATATATGAAAAACCCACAGCTATGTCATACCTGATGGTGAAAAACTAAGAGCTTTTCCTTTAAGGTTAAGAAGAAGACAAGGAAATCCACTCTCACTACTTTTATTTAACATAATACTGGAGGTCCTAGCCACAGCCACAGACAAGAAAAAGAAATAAAAAGCATCCAGATTGGTAAAGGACAGACAAAACTTTCACTATTTGCAGATGACATGATACTCTATATAGAAAACCTTAAAGGGGCGCCTGGGTGGCTCAGTGGGTTAAAGCCTCTGCCTTCGACTCAGGTCATGATCTCAGGGTCCTGGGATCGAGCCCCGCATCGAGCCCTGCATCGAGCCCCGCATCAGGCTCTCTGCTCAGCGGGGAGCCTGCTTCCCTTCCTCTCTCTCTGCCTGCCTCTCTGACTGCTTATGATCTCTCTCTGTCATATAAATAAATAAATAAATAAAAATCTTTTAAAAAAATTTTTTTTAAAGAAAGAAAAGAAAACTCTAAAGATTCCACCAAAAAACTACAAGAACTGATAAAGGAATTCAGTAAGGTCACAGGTTACAAAATCAATATACAGAAATCCATTGCATTTCTATAAACTAATAGTGGAGTAGCAGAAAGAGAAATTAAGAAAACAATCCCATTTACAGTTGCACCAAAAATAATAAAATACCTGGGAACAAACTTAGCCGAGGAGGTGAAAGACCTATACTCTGAAAACTATAAAACACTGATGAAAGAAATTGAAGAAGACACAAAGAAATGGAGAGACATTCCATGCTCATGGCTTAGAAGAACACAGTTAAAATGTCCATACTAACTAGAGCAATCTACAGATTTAATACAATCCCTAATAAAACATGAACAGCATTCTTCACAGAACTAGAAAAAATAATCCTAAAATTTTTATGAAATCACAAAAGACCCCAAATACCCAGAGGAATCTTGAAAAAGAAGAACATAACTGGAGGTATCATCATCCCAGATTTTGAGATCTACTACAAAGCTGTAGTAATCAAAACAGTGTGGTACTAGCACAGTAATAGAAACATAGATCAACAGAACAGAACAGAGCCCAGAAACAAACCATGATTATAATGATCAATTAATCTTCAACAAAGGAGGAATAAATATATAATGAGGAAAAGATAATCTCTTCAACAAATGGTGCTGGGAAAACTGGAGAGCTACATGCAAAAGAATGAAACTGGACCACTTTCTTATAAACTCAAAAATAAAAATAAACTCAAAACGCATTAAGGACCTACACATGAGGCCTGAAAACATGAAAATCCTAGAGGAGAACACAGGCAGTAATTTCTCTGACATCAGCCATAGCAAGATTTTTCTAGATATGTCTCCTGAGGCAAGGAAAACAAAAGCACACACAAAAAATAAACTATTAGAACTACATCAAAATAAAAAGCTTCTGCACAGCAAAGGAAACCACCAACAAATCAAAACAAAATAATCTACTAAATGGAAGAGGATATTTGCAAACGACGTGCCACTAAGGGGTTAGTACCCAAAATACATAAAGACTTATACCAAAAAAATAAATAATCCTATTTAAAAATGGGCAGAAAACATGAACAAACATTTCTCCGAAGAAGGCATACAGATGGCCAACAGACTGATGAAAAGATGCTCAACATCACTAATCATCAGGGAAATTCAAATCAAAATCAAGCTGAGATGTCATCTCATACCTGTTAGAATTGTTAAAATAAAAAAAATATAAGAAACAAAATGTTTTGGTGAAGATGTGGAGAAAAAGAAACACTCCTGTACTGCTGTTGGGAAAGCAAAATGGTGCAGCCATTGTAAAAAAAACAGTATGGAGGTTCCTCAAAAAATGAAACATAGCATTACCATATGTTCCAGTAATTCCACTACTGGATATTTACCCAAAGAATGCAAAAACACTAATTTGAATGGATATAGGCACCCCTATGTTAATTGCAGCATTATTTACAATAGCCAAATTATGGAAGCAGCCCAAGTGTCCATAGATAGATGAATGGATAAAGAAGATATAGAGAGATAGACAGATACATACATACATACATACATACATATAGATACAGATACAGATATAGATATATTTTTCCCCAGCCATAAAAAAGGATGAGATCTTGCCATTTCCAACATAGACAGATCTAGAGGGTATAATGCTAAGTGAAATAAGCCAGTCAAAGAAAGACAAATACCATATGATTTCACTCATATGTGGAATTTAAGAAATAAAGCGAATGAACAAATTTTTAAAAAGAGACAAACCCCGAAACAGACTCTTAGTTATTGAGAACAAAGAGATGGTTACCAGGGGCGCCTGGATGGCTCAGTTGGTTAAGCAACTGCCTTCAGCTCAGGTCATGATCCTGGAGTCCCAGAATCGAGTCCCACATCAGGCTCCCTGCTCTACAGGGAGTCTGCTTCTCCCTCTGACCCTCCCCCTTCTCATGCTCCTTCTGTCTCTCTCTCTCCCTCTCTCAAATAAATAAATAAAATCTTAAAAAAAAAAAAAAGAGTACACTTACCAAGATGAGTACCGAGTAATGTATAGAATTGTTGAATCACATTTTACACCTGAAACTAATATAACTGTATATTAACTACACTGGGATTAAAATTTTTAAAAATACAAATAAATAAATAGATAAATAAAATACTAGTGGCTTGGAAAATAAATAAATATCCTTTCAGAATAATTTCACCTTCTCTTTATTCTGTCATTTGAATTTCTAAAATAGTATATACTGATAGAAAGTGATGTTTTGGTGTATAAGTTTCTCTTTTTCTTCCTCGCTTTTGAGCTCAATGCAGCAAAGGTGAGTATTTACCAGCAATCAGCAGAAATTATTTTCTCCTTCCATTACTCCCACCTTGAGGAGGTAAATAAGGTATTTAAAGTAACGAAAAATGTAAAAAAGACCAGGAAGGAACCACTGAAAATTTTGCTTAGTAAAACTGATTTAGGGAAAAAAGAAAACCCCAAGTGTATTGTTTGATATTTGTTAAGACTTTTTCTTAATCCATTTATCCATTCACTCGTTCAGGGTGGACACAGGACACTGAATGCTAGGGACGAAGAAATAAAATGCCCAATCTAATGTTTACCTGCAAGGACAGGACACAGATACATAAACCTGAAATCATAGTTTATAGGTAAATGCTATTATGGAGGTAGGAAGAGGACGGCGGGAGTCCATGGAGTTGAACACCTAAGAAACTGGGAGTCCAGAACGCTTCTGTCCAAGGGTACGTGGATCTGGGTCTTGAAGTAGGAGAAGAATTTGCCAGAAAGGAAAGCAGTTGGATTTCCAGAGTTAGAGTTAATCAGTATGCAAGGTCCCGGCAAGATAAAAGGTCATAGTGTAATAAAAACAGTGAGAACCCTGAACTGCAGATTAGGCTAGGGAGATACGATGGGCCATGTGGTTAAGGATTTTATTTATGGTAGAGAATTTGTAAATAATATGATTGAGAACTTTATCCTGAGAGTACCCAGGACCTGATAAAGCTGCTAGAAGACAAGGAAGCATGTGATAAATATGAATGCTATAAACTATGGCAATATAAAAATAAAAACATAACTAAGGAAAAGTGGGAGGAAAAGAGTAGAACAGTGGATACGTATGCTAATTTCCTCAACTTTCATAGCTACGAGTCAACAGACACATCTACACATCAGTCAGAAAATAGAGAACATCTATATTATCCAGTCATTAAAGGCAACCTGTAGAACGGAACATATTATGGGGGTAAAAAATACCAGGAGGCAAAAGATGGTAATTTAGATAGAAGTTTCCATGAGAATTCTTTCCATTCTTTAGAGCTAGTTAGTACGTATTGCCCAGAACTGATACATCAAGAATAGAAATTAGCCCCAGAGCTTAAAATAGTTGCCTCTGCAGAAGGAGACTTGGATGGAAAATACTCTGTGTTGGTTTTAATACCTGGAATTCCCTGTATTTTGCGTCAAATACAAAAGGAGCATAGATGCTCTTTCTTTCTCTTTCATCACTTTCTCCAACAGGTTATTTATTCCTGCATTACCTTTATGATACAGCCTCTTACCTCCTCTCTTAGGAGAAAGTCTCCAAAGGGATGTTTATTGCTTTTCTAGGTATAGTCAGGCTTCATTCTAATAATGAGGAAAATAGTCTTTAGCCCATGCACTAATGATAAAATACTGACTCCAAAGACTTCAATGTGCTTAAAGTGATCAGTACTGATATTGCTTCTCTAGATACAGAAAACATAAGGAACAAGAAATGTGACGACTTTCACCAGAAGTTAATTGAGAAAAGACTGTGAGTCATACCTTAGGTGTTAAATTAGCAATTTTTTATTTCTTTACTGTTTCTCATGCATGTTAAGGAAGGTTCAAACCTTACTAAAACTGTCTTAATTACTTAAATGGAAAAATGTCACAAGGGTTTTAACACTCCCTTGGGAATAGCATCTTTATGACAAAATTCAAGCTAATTTTTCAAAAACCATGTTTGAAAAATGCAACAACCACCTACCAGAAGATTATGCTAAAAAGAGCCAATATCCCTAAAAAAGAAAATGTCCATGTCACCAACCTTCTGACAAAAAGAATGGCACCCAGTATACTATATGGAAAAACAATTTTTTAAAATATTTCTCCTGGTAGGGGGGTCATCTGCACAAACATCAAGGCATAACCAATACGACTTTCCTCTTCTCAGGCAAAAAATTATATATATTTATGAGATTATACTCTATAATACTCAGAAATACAGGGGCTGACTCTGCAAGACCTAGACTAGAAACTCAACCCTGACACTACCTGGGTGACTGTGGACAAATCATTTGATCTAAGTTTTGGTTTCCTAACAGTACTTATCCCCAGGGGTTGTGATGAGAGACTACCCAGAAGAATGGATATAAAGTGCTTAG
This sequence comes from Lutra lutra, assembly GCF_902655055.1. Classification (NCBI taxonomy): domain Eukaryota; kingdom Metazoa; phylum Chordata; class Mammalia; order Carnivora; family Mustelidae; genus Lutra; species Lutra lutra. The sequence goes on along the minus strand of NC_062292.1, from coordinate 21,104,628 downwards.
GAGTGATGATGATGATGATGATGATGATGATATAATACCAGGCTGTCAGGTAACTTAAAATAAACAAAAAATCAAAATTTTGTTTAGTTAGATGATATAGATCCAATAAGGTATACCCAAACAGTATCCTAGGAAAAAAAAATCTAGAACTTACAAGGCAGCTTATGACATCAGCCAACCCTTCAATGGCAGCACAATCTTCATTCAGACCACCTCCTTCTGGAGGTGAATCTCTTCCAAGGAATGGCTTTTCATTGAGAAGCTGTTTTCCTAGGAGCCAGAAAAAATTTGGTTATTGTCTATCTACCGGAGTGAGAAGACTGGTTATGTGATTAAGGCTAATTCCTACAAAACACTTAATAAATCCAAATGACAAATGCCAATAGGATTTTCTTCTGACAGTTTTATCCAAACATGTTGATGGCTTCAAGGTCAAGCAGTCTTCTCTGGGCAAAGAATGAAGTGGTGGAGCAGAGGAGGCACTGAAAATATGCACACATACAGAGAAGATAAGTAAAATATTACTATCTGTCTCTATATGGAAGAAGTTTGCTGACCCCTGCTATAGAGCCTAAACACTGACCTTTGAGAACTTAAAGTTTTCAAACTCTAGAGGCAATCGGATCAAAATCTTGGTTTTGCATAACTAATGATTTGACCACATTCTTCTAGTCATGGTTCTGGAACATTGAATAGAAAAGGATATTTTCCCTCCTCTGTATTTTTGCTTGAATTATTATAGATGAAATTGTTCACTATTAGATAATTGGTTTATTGGATGACCCTGAATTGTCATTTGATCAGAATCATGTGTCATTTGTTCTAACACTGGCTTTGCAACTGAGAAGGAACAGAACCTTTCCTGCGGCCAACAGCCCTCTGGCCATGACATGTGCAGTGTTACCACCAGCAACAACAAATAATACCCCTAAGCCAGAAGAACAACTTGAAAGTTCTGAAAACCAAGTTTTTTCCATGCTTTTGGCATCAAAGCTCACTTCTGTGGAATAACTCGAATGGAATGGATGTAGATTTGTTGTCTTTACCCTACCAAGTGTGACTAGGCCTGTAGCTGACCTTGACCAATGAGGGTTAGGAATGCCAATCCCTGCACAGTGAAAACTCCATGTAAACTTTTGACCCCCCCCACCCCCAAATTTAACTACTAATAGCCTACTGTTGATTTAGCCTTTCCAATAACATAAATAGTCATTAACACATTTTGTATGTCACATGCATTATATACTATATTTTTACAATTAATCAAACTGAAGAAAAGAAAATGTTATTAAGAAAAATCATAAGGTAGAGAAAATACATTTATGGTACTGGACTGTAATTATCAAAAAAAATCTACATATACATGGACCCATGTAGTTCAAACCCATGTTGTTCTAGAGTCAACTGTACTTTTCTCTGCAGGTGTGTTGACATGGTGGAATGTGGGGCCCTGCCCCAAAGCCTGGTGTGTATGTAATGAATGAGTACATTCTACCTTCTGAAACCTGTGGGGGGGTGAGGAGGGAGGGGTTGGGGGTGGGAAACGAATCCTGAAACCAGCCTGTCCTAAAGGTTTTGAGCAAAGAACTATGGACCTACACTCCATTTGGTTGTGACGGCAGGTGCCACTACTTTGAAGCCAGCAAACTTCTTTTACCACCATGTTCCCACATAAAATGCTCGTCCAGTATTTTAGTGTTTGCAAACAGTATGAGGCTAACATTTGTTCCAGCAAAGAAGAAAATACGTTGTACTAAGAGTTCCTCTTTTAAGGATTGTGTACAAAGCAGTAATGACCCCGTTAGGAACATTATGAATACAAATGTAACTTTTCTTAAAGTGGCACACCTTATTTTCTCTCCACTGTTATCAAACCCAATTTAAATAATGAATTTAGGGACACCTGGGTGGTTCAGTGGGTTAAGCCTCTGCCTTCAGCTCAGGTCATGATCCCAGGGTCTTGGGATCAAGCCCTGCATTAGGCTCTCTGCTCAGCAGGGAGCCTGCTTCCCTCTCTCTCTCTGCCTGCCTCTCTGCCTACTTGTGATCTCTCTGTCAAATAAATAAATAAAATCTTTTCCAAAAAAATCATTAATTTAAATAAATAAATAAATAAATAAATAAATAATGAATTTAATTCAGGAAACCATTTTTTGAGACTCTGCCATGTGCCAGCCAATAAGGTGGGTACACTGGTAAATAGAACCGGTATCTTCTCCTCTAAGAAAACAACAATTTAACAGGACACCTGAGTGGCTCAGTGTCTGCGGTTGGCTCAGATCATGATCCAAGGGTCCTGAGATCGAGTCCCACATGTGGCTCCTTGTTCAGCAGGGAACCTGCTTCTCCCTCTGCCTCTGCTGCTCCCCCCCACCCGTATTCTATCTATCTCTGTCAAATAATTAAAATCTTAAAAACAAAATGAAACAAAAAAAAATTTTTTAAGAGATTTAAAGAAAAAAACAATTTGAAAGTGGATATATAAGAGGTATCTATCGACTCATTCATTTATTCCACAAATAAATTTGTTGAGCACCTACTACAGACTAAACACTAGACTAAGGGCTGGGATTTTAGCAGTGAACAAAAATCCCTATCATCTAAAAATTTACATGCTAGTGGAGAGAGACGTATAATAAGCAACATGAATAAGTAAAATAAATTAATATAAAACAGAGAAGAAATAGAGAATGACAGAATAGGAGATGCCATTTTAAATAAGGTGACCGCAGAAGGCCTCATTGACAATGTATCATTTGAGAAATGAAAGCATGTCAAGTAAATATTGCAGCATAGGAGATGTTCCAAGTAGAGGGAACAGCAAATGCAAAGGTGCTAGGGCAGGAGGGTACCTGGCCAACCTGGAGGAATAATAATGAAGCCAGTATGTCTGGAGCAGGATAAATAAGGAGAATGGGTAGCAGAAGGTCATAGAAGTCCAGGGACATGGGAAGAGAGATCATATTGGATAGCATAAGCCACTCCAAGGACTTTGGATTTTAGTCTGAATGAAATGAAGAGTCTTTGAAGGATTTTGAACAGCTGAGAGACTAACCAATATTTTTAAATGTTGGTTCTGCTATGAAAGTGTTAAGTATGGAAGACCATCTAGTAAAGGGATGCACCTAGGTAAAAAGTCAGTGAAGTCCTCCTGAACAAATGGCATTTGAGCCTGAAGAATTGGTTTACTGTGGGGAGTTAGCACTAGGGAAATGGGAGGCGCTCTCTTCTGACAAGAGGACCAGCTGATGAGAGAAAAGAGCAAGCTGGAGGCTTTTAATGCCACAGTGAGCATCTTCTACTTTCTCTTAAGGCTAATTATTGAAAGATTTTAAGCAAGGGAGTGACACAATCTGTTCAATGTTTTATAACAACTGTCAGATTGTTATTTGCAAAATGGAATCAGTAGTTGTTTTTTAAACCACAGGTCATGACTCATCAATTCAGGAGATGACCAAATTGCAATTTTTTAAAAATGAAACAGAATAGAAAACATCATAATGCCCCTCAGGTTTTAAGGGTAAGGATAGTGGCAGGGAACTTTTGATTCTGTGTATACATACATTCATGCGTATATGTGTGTGTGTTTGTCATTGTCCAAAGTTTGAAAGTCACTTCATTAGCAGGAAAGACATAAAAAGAGGGAAAACAGTAGAGGGAATATGCTGGAATCTTTTAAACGTATCACTGGTCACCTAGAGAGAGAGAAACAAAGAGGCTTGTGAAAGCTCTTGCAGACCTACCTAAAGGGTTCCAGGGGCAAATGAATGGTCCAGGACAGTTCAGCAACTAGATGGACAGCTGAAATTGAGATTATGGGTAGGGAAGATAATGAGCTTAGATTTCAACATACTACCTGCAAGCCATCACAGTGGAGATACTTAGTTAAGAGCACATGATAAGACTAGACACTGAGATTTGGAACTGGTCAGCACTGATAGATTAAAAAAAATTGTTAAGGGGCGCCTGGGTGGCTCAGTGGGTTTAAGTCCCTGCCTTCAGCTCAGGTCATAGAAGGCTCAGGGTCCTAGGATCAAGCCCCACGTCGGGCTCTCTGCTCAGCAAGGAGCCTGCTTCTTCCTCTCTCTCTGCCTGCTTCTCTGCCTACTTGTGCTCTCTGTCTGTCAAATAAATAAATAAAATCTTTTTTAAAAATTGTTAAAAGTAATGCCATCATACCTTATAGTGATCCCATACAATATCTGGGGACAAAATATACTACATCTTTTGGGACACAACAGTTACAAAAAAAAAATCGTTTTGCTTCTCTGGAATTCACATTTAACAGGATCTTCTGTATTTTATCTGGTGATTCTAATCACTGTTCAAGTTCCCTGAAAACAGAAGTGGACATACCAGTCAGGACCCAATGACAACAACACAGGCAAAGAGGTGAGGAGCCCTAAAGTTAGTGTTTCTCGAGGATTCTTTGCTTGACTAGTATAAATGCAAATTTGAAATGTAAAACTGAATCATTAACCAATGAATTAATTAGAAGCACAATGATGTCCTTCAGAGATCCTCCTCCCTTGGGCTCAGGATATGTACCTGCGTGGCTCGTGGCTCGGGTTTCTGATGCTCCCCACTGTCGCTGCGGCTCAGCTAGGGGCTAGCTCCAGGATCTCACAGAGCGGCACACAGCCCTAAAGAGGAAGCTAAGAGCTAACACCTAGTTGCCCTGTCCAAAAGAGACTTCTCTTTAGGGATAAACAGCTGGGAGTAAAGTTCTGTCTGCATTTTCACTTGCATAGAACTTGTTGATAGTGTCAAACTTGACACAAAACCAAAAACTGAAAGGCTACTATTGTGGATATAGCTTTCCTTCAGGAAAGAAATTATTATTTTTTTAACTATACACATTTTCAATATATTGAAATGGTTTGAGTGATCTGGCTTTTTAAAAAAACCAATGAAAAATGACATAAATATAAATCCAACATGTCAAAACTATTTCAAATTATATAATATTTTCTTCTCTCGGGCAGTTGTGCTCCTACCATCCTGAGGTTTCACACACTATACACTATAAACTGAATTCCTTGGCCTTGATCTATCAGCAAACACTGAAGATCCTATTGTACCTGAACTCTGTCTCCAAAGGGCTCCATGGAAGGGAAGGAGCAAGCAATTATATACACACATACATGTTCTCAAAGTACATTGACAGAGCCCACACCGACAGCGGCTTGGTTTTTTTGCAGGCCCGGCTTCCATAATCATATATACCTACAATTGCAGAGGCATTCTGAAAAACCTGTAAGGAGGTGTGTAATAGAAATGTAACTAGAGAAACATGAATGACATCTGCCAATTAACCATATACATTTCAGCACTGAGGTTCTTTAAAAAAAAAAAAAAGATTATTTAAGAGAGAGTGACAGAGAGCAGGAGTAGGGGCAGAGGAAGAGGGAGAGAGGGAATCCCAAGCTGACTATCCACTAAGCATGGAGCCCGACTCAGGGCTCAATCTCTCAACCCTAAGATCATGACCTGAGCTGAAATCAAGAGGCAGATGCTTAACACACTGAGCCACCCAGGTGCCCCTCAACACCCAGATTCTAATGTAACTTCAGTGAGGGCAGGAATCCTAGTCTGTGCGTTGTTTGCCAATGTGGTTTCCAAAAAGCGGGCAAGATTGGGGCACCGGGGTGGCTCAGTGGGTTAAAGGCTCTGCCTTCGGCTCGGGTCATGATCTCAGGGTGCTGGGATCGAGTCCCGCATCGGGCTCACTGCTCAGCAGGGAGCCTGCTTCCTCCTCTCTCTCTCTCTCTCTCTCTCTCTCTCTGCCTGCCTCTCTGCCTACTTGTGATCTCTATCTGTCAAATAAATAAATAAAATCTTAAAAAAAAAAAACAGGCAAGATGAAGAGTCCACAATGCCAACCATTATGTTCAGAGGGATGCTGAACCTACTCAAAGTTTGCATTTTAAACTTGTCAAAAGCAACTCAGTAACCAAAGGCAGACACTTTATTTCTTTCATTCAATCAATAAATGTCTACTGAGAGCAATAAATTGCCAGGCACTCAAGAATAGGCAATGGGAAAAACAGTCTTTTCAACAAATGGTGTTGGGAAAACTGAACTGAGTTTACCTGCGAAAGAATGAAACTGGACCACCTTCTTACCATACACAAAAATAAACTCAAAATGCATTAAGGACCCACACATGAGACCTGGAACCATAAAAGCCCTAGAAAAGAACACAGGGAGTAATTTCTCTGACATTGACTGTAGCAACATTTTTTCTAGATAAATCTCCTGAGGCAAGGAAAACAGAAGCAAAAATAAACAATTGGGACTACATCAAAATAAAAAACTTCTGCACAGAAGACAAACAAGTAATCAACAAAACAGAACAAACAACGTACTGAATGGGAGAGGATATTTTCAAATGACATATCCAGTAAAGAGTTAATATCCAAAATACGTAAAGAACTTATGCAACTCAACACCAAAAAAATCAATAATCCAATTAAAAAATGGGAAGTAGACATGAACAGACATTTGTCCGAAGAAAACATACAGATGGCCGACACATGAAAAGATGCTCAACGTCACTTATCATCAGGGAAATGTAAATCAAAACCACAATGACCTATCACCTCACACCTGTCAGAATGGTTAAAATAAAAAATACAAGAAACAACAAGTGTTGGTGAGAATGTGGAGAAAAAAATAACTTGCTCTCTCACTTTATAAACAATGTCTGATCTAAATAAGGGAAATCAACAAGTCTGAGATTTTGAGGAAAAGATTTTAAAGCATAATGATAACAATATAAAATATATTATTTGTACATGTTCAGATGCAAACTTGCAAATGCACAAAGACACGGAGTTTTACAGAATTTCGAAGACCACTGGTTTAAAGAACTTAACCCAGTGAGGGAAGGTCTATGCTGGCTTATATGCACGATAAAGCGACAAGCACAGGCCTTCTAGAGGAAAAGGTGATTTTGAATGAGTTGGGTTATTCTCAGCCCAATCCTCAGGAACTTCTGCCCATTCCCAGGGAAAAGACACCTACAATAGTGCTGGTAAATAATAACGTGGGGCCACATTACCCAGACACATGTGGGAAACTGCTCAAGGAGGCACTGTTGGAAGACAGATTACAACGCAAGTGAGGAGTGAGGTACTATCTTCACGACCGTGCCCATCTCAAGAGCCATAAGGCCACAGAAATATCTGAAACCATGAGGTAGCCAGGAAGACCACAGGTCAAATCACTTGTGTGACAAACCTTGGAGACATCCTGGTGGGAGGGGTCATGAGACCCTGTATTTCCTCCAATCTGCAGGATCAGCATCTCATTGCGTTTCTTGGGAGCCATGGGTGTGGTCTGGGGAGAGCAAGGAACTCTAAATCAAACGTCTAGAAGTCATTAAATATGAAATCACTTCCTTTACTGTCTCTACCTAGCCTGCCCCTCTTCCCAATTAAAAATAAGACAAAACTAAGGTGCTCAAGGAAGCTGAATTGTCCAAGATTCTGAGTTCTTCTAATTTCAAGTCTAGAATTTTAGCCACAGACCAGACACTACTGGAAACCAACTGTCTTGGAAAGACATAACTTTGTATTTTCCTCAAGTTGTTTTTTTTGTCATTTGGCTAAGAAACAAAATTGGCTTGAGTTTGGCCAGGAAGCTGGGTAAGAAGTTGTCACTGTCCTGACTCACCAGGTGCGTCACCCATATTGGGTGGCAGCATATCCAACCAACAGAATGAGCCCCGCTGAGAGATGGGCACTAGGATTTGTTTGGATACAGCATGATCAGCAAGGACACAGCACTTTCCTTCTCCATTCTCCATGAAGTCTCCCTCAGTTTGACCATGTCACCCATCGGAGGGACTTTGGGATCCCTGTAAACAACAGAGACCCCATTTGCTAAAGGAAAGAAACTTCCTTCCTCTTTATATTTAGAATTCCACTAAAGATTTACAGTGCCAGGGACACGTGAGTGGCTCAGTTGGTTAAGCGTCTGCCTTTGGCTCAGGTCATGATCCCAGGGTCCTTGCTCAGCAGGGAGCCTGCTTCTGCCTTTGCCTGATGATCTCCCCATTTGTGCTCTCCCTCTCTCTCTCTGGCAAATAAATAAATAAAATCTTTAAAAAAAAAAGTTTTACAGTGCCAAGTGACAAAACAGATAATGAACATGAATTTGATGTATTCAGAAAAGATCAACTATGTAGTCTCCCCACAGAAATTCTCATACTTTACTAAATTTGAAGACTTATACTTTGTGTGTTAAAAGAAATTTGTAGATTTCTTTGTCAAGGACCTCGGTCTATGGGGCTGGGTGTTGTACCATATTTCTGAAAAGCTCACATTTCTAACCCAAATCAGTGTAATATGGTTCCCTTTTAGACCGATATAGTTATATACACTAGGTGATTTGACAAGGTCTTCTGATCATTTTTAAAATATTTTATTTACTTATTTGAGAGAGAGACAGAGATATCGAGAGAGAGCACGAGAGGGAAGGAGAGAGAGAAGCAGGCTCCTTGAGCAGGGAGCCTGACATGGGGCTCAATCCCAGGACCCCAGGATCATGACCTGAGCTGAAGGCAGACACTTAACTGACTGAGCCACCCAGGTGCCCCATGAATCATTTTTCAAGAAACTATACTTCCCAAATAGTTGTTTCTGATCCAATCCAGGTCACCAGCTCCCTATGACTTCACATACCTCCAAATATAGCTTAAAAGGGGGACGGTAACCACAAGGATGGGGAACTTCACTCTCTCTCCCCGTACAAGGCAGATATCATTCATCAATTGTCGCACTTATTCCACTACATTGAGACTTGGTCTTGATTCTTCACAGCCCAACACTGCGAACAACACCGTCAACTAACTGGTCTTGACATCTAAATTGAAATCTATTTGCAATACCAGAATTAAATTAAATCACTAGGAAATCTAACTATTCTCGAGAAGTTTCTTTGAACACCCCAAATTTTATCTCTGGCTACCTAATATCACATTCCTAGTGGTAATGTTCTTTAGATGGCTCAAAAGTTCCGTCTCTGTGTTTTACATATTAGAATTGTAACTCCCATTCTGAGTTTTGAGTTGCATTAGGAAATAATTTCAGATGGGGAGATAAGGAACAGATTATCTATTCCCTATTTTATTTCTTTGAAATGAGTAGAGCTATGGTTTCCCAGATTGTCTACTAAGGTGACCCTCAGGATTCTAGTTTGATTTGTGTTTAAGGCCAACATATATGTTCATATTTTACCTGACTTATTCATCCTTAAAATAAGGACCCTGAAAACTAATCATTGCTTGGTTATTATTTAATATTGGCAGACTTGGGGATCCCAGGTGGCTCAGTTGGTTGAGCATCTGCCTTCAACTCAGGTTATGATCCCAGGGTCCTGGGATTGAGCCCCACCCACATCAGGCTTCCTGCTCAATGGGGAGCCTGCTTCTCCTTCTGCCCCTTCCCCTGTTTGTGCTCTCTCTCTCTCTCTCAAATAAATAAGTAAAATAAAAATAAAAAAAACTTTAGTGTGTGTGTAAAATCACAGTAATATGAATAATTTCTGATTTTGTCCAAAAAATTAATTCTCCCAACAATTACATTGCAATGAGTTCTCAAAGATGTAAACCACTTTGACTGGATTATATTTCCTTTTAAATCTCTTTATTAGAAGAATGTCTCAGGCACTAGGGAGAATACTATTCTTTGCATGTTAAAGAATTTTAGTTTACTTAAAAAGTTTTGGTAATTCAGGGTTAATTATATACTTTATACTGGAACATGAAAGATTAGTAACCTAAAGATATTTAGATAGTTTCTCTAAAGATTAATAAAAATGATGAATAAAATGAATATAAGCCTTCCTTGTTAAATTATTATGGGAAATGAATAAGAAAATTTCATCAGCCATACATAAAACAGTAAAATTCAGAATCACAAACTATACATCCAAATAAAACATTAGTGTATTTTTCAAAATCATTACTAATAGTAGTTCTTCTCATGTGTCCCATGGCCAGAAGAATCCCAGAGCAGGACAATAATAGGTCCTTTTAATTATCATCACTCTCTGGAAAAAGTACATCTTGAGAAAATATGCAAGGGACATACCAGTTCTGATGACAATGCACAGGTAAAGATTTAAGTCGATAAATGGCATAACAACCAGCCCTATTGGGCTGTAAGTGTTGAAAAGCCAAATCACTTGGCTTATGGGTGGGGGGGTAGGGGTGGATTAACTGACTCATACAAAAAGTGTAGGCATTGACTTCAGGCATGGCTGGATCCAGTGCAACATCACTGCACTTTGGTCCCTTTCCATCTCTCACATCCACTTTTCTGTTTATTGCCTTCACTCTGAGGCAAGTTCTCTCCCTGTGACAGCCGGAACAGCACTAGGCATATATCTTCCATTCCTATCCAGCCAATACCCAAGTACTTGTTCTAATTGCACAAATTTGGTCACACACCCATTCATGAACATTCACTGCAGCCAAAGGATGCTGGTCCAAGCAGAAAAAAGAGTGAATGCTACACAGCCAGAACTAGTAGCTTTCTATCCTAATAAGGCATAACCAATTTTATATTGCTTTTGAGCTATGTAAATGCCTAGGTTCCTGTTTCCTAAAATTTGGACATCTTGAGTTCATGGAGCCATCTGCTCATATCATATGATTACCTCAAATTCAAATGTTCTTTTTGGAACAGAGCACACCAGTTTGTGAGAAGGTTCTTATCTACTCAGCGTGTTGCCTCTATATTATACCTGAAGTCCCAAAGCTGAGAATAATAAGAGACAATTCCACCACCACCCCCCAGCCCCATTCTAAAGAGAGTGCCTAAAACATACAGGCCAGACTTAATGAAAGAAAACAAATCAGGGGCACCTGGGTGGCTCAGTCAGTTGAGCGTTCAACTAGATTTCAGCTCAGGTCATGTACGCTTGGGTCGCAGGACTGAGTTTTGCATGGGCTCGGTGCTCAGTGGGGAGTCTGCTTGGGATTCTCTCTCCCTCTCCCATGACCCCTCCCCCAACACACTCTCTCTCTCAAATAAATAAATAAATAAATAAATAAATAAATAAATAAACAAACAAATCTTAAAAAAACAAAACAGAACAAATCAATCCAGTATCTGTGAAGCCCTCACTTCCAGCTTTTATAGGACATGGCCAAATTGTGAAAGATCATGGAAGAAGGTCAAGGAGAGCAGGAATTCAAAGGAGTAGAGAGTGTTTGAGCTCTTTTTCCTTCTCTCCTCACACATTTCTCCTCCCAGAGAAAGGTATGTTACCTCCCAACCTCCCCCATAAAAGATGGAAGGAATCTGCAGAAGGGGAGACAGGCGCCTTGCTTCGTAGCAGACAACTTATCAGATGATGAGATGAGAAAAATAGAGTAAGTGGTGGGTGTGGCTGTGTGTTGCTTGAGATGGAGTGATCAGGGAAGACCTCACTGATAAAAGGACACTGGGGCCAAGGCCTAAAAGTGAGGGAAAAAGCCATGCAGAGAGAACAGAATACCCAAAGGTCCTTAGCAAGAACATGTTTAGTAGTTTCTGGAGAGGAAAGGAGCCAACAGGACTGGATAAAAGTGAGCAAGAGGGAATGTCAAAGGGATAAAGGGTGGAGGTTAGAATAGCCCGTTGCATTTACTACAATGGGTGGAGAGTAATGGAAGAGTGTGCAAGACCACACACCACACCCTGCATAATGTACTGCCTGAGCTTTTGCTCAGGCCTGGACTGGGGGCTGGAGGAGGTCAGGGAAACTTTGAACTGTATGTGAGATTAGATGTAATTAGATTAGAAAACTAGGCATTAGGTTTGGATTTAGACTGAACTGTACTTGTCTTTTAATACCTGAAGGTAAGCCTTACTTTTCAGGTATTAAAGTGGCTGGAAAGCCATGAGGTCTATATGAAGGGTTATATCCAGGGCAGGAATGAGTAGGTAAGTGCGTGTTTGAGGGTTAGGGGAAAATAAAGCCATTCCCGATGTGTACCTCACAGAGTTTACTTTATTCAATAAACTGATTCATTTCTAAAAGAATCAAAACCCTTACAATCCATCTGTGAATTCACCATACACAACACAATGTTTTACACACTATTATGCAAACCCAGTACACATTTGCTAAGTATGGAGTAGTATAATATGCTATTTGGGGGGAAAATGATGTGGCACTAGATAATGGTCAGATCAGGGAAAGCTGAAGGAGGGCTTAACTTCCTAAGTAGTATAATTCAAAACTTGAGATTATTTGTAGGGTTTACATGTGGATTCCTGACCTTTAATTACAGTCACCAACAAAGGTCTCACTGTGAACTTGTTAGAAAGGATCAATACCCAAACAGCCTATAACACAGAAATGATATTTGCTGCTTGCTAGTTTTAATATGCAGTGTAGGGTCCAGGAAGTAGAAACAGCTGCAGGATTGTAAGATGAAATAAATTGAACAGAAACAGAATAACACAGAGAAGTGACACTTTTTTAAAGGACGGAAATCCCTAAATTGGCTATTTCCACTTCCATTTTGGGCTTAAACAAGATGACAATTTGTTACCCTTTCATAGAGAAGAAATCCAGAATTTGGCAGTCCAGAGCAGAAATGGCAGCTCCGGGGTGCCTGGGTGGCTCAGTGGGTTAAGCCTCTGCCTTCGGCTCAGGTCATGGTCTCAGGGTCCTGGGATCGAGCCCCACATCGGGCTCTCTGCTCAGCAGAGAGCCTGCTTCCCTTCCTCTCTCTCTCTGCCTGCCTCTCTGCCTACTTGTGATCTCTGTCTGTCAAATAACTAAATAAAATCTTTAAAAAGAAAAGAAAAGAAAAGAAAAGAAAAGAAAAGAAAAGAAAAGAAAAGAAAAGAAAAGAAAAGAAAAGAAATGGCAGCTCCAAGGTCAGCAGAAGCCAGATTCTTCCTATGGCACTGCTTTGGTCAGTCCTGGGCCCACCACCTCCTGATCCACAATGGCTACTTGATTTCAACCCATCACATCTGCCTCCCAGCCAGGCAGAAAAAAGAAAGAAGAAGAGGACTCCTCTTTCCTTTGAATGATACTCCTATGAAGTCCCCACAAAATTCAGTTTACCAAAACTAGCTGCAATTTAGTATTGTGTTTCTAAGGAAGAAAAGGAGAATGGATGGAAGACATAGTCAATTAGCCATTTCTGCCTCATCTAGTTTCTCTTAAAGACCTGTAGGTGAAGTTAGATTGGATGCTTTTTATCAAGAACAGTTACTCCCTTCCTATGTCTGCCTGTTAGGTTAGTGTGTTCACAGCTCTATTTACTGGTTATATTGTGCTTCTGATCTTTAATAGCTAATTCCACTAGTTTCAAAGACAAAAGTTCAGTTATATAACCTATCAACGTCCTCCCTGTCCAACCCTCCACCAATGAATTGGCTGTGCCTGATGATTCATCTGCCTCCTATGGAAATTATTAATAATTTGAGTCAGGAAACATAGAAGGAAAGGCAGAGTATGGTGGTGGAACAGGGGTGGGCTTCAGATGAGACTCCCCTGGACTGAACTCCTGCCCCCAACATTCACATAACATGACTTTGGGTAAGTTTCCAGCATCTCAAAATTCCCATTTCCTTCTCCATAAGACAAGGATGATAATACCTCTTGAAGCTGCTATGAGGAATGAATTAAATAACATGTGAAGTGACCCTATGCCCCTATAGCACTCAAAGTCATTCTTCTGTAATTCGCTCATTGTTCTCAGACCCCTGCAATTTGCTAGATACCACGCTGGATGCTGTGGTTGTTGAAGCCTAAAGAAGACATGCAGGAAGCTCGTGATGTAATACAGGAGCTTAAGACACACAGAAACAGGCTCTGCAGAGTAGGAAAGGTTTTACACATGTGCAACATTAGAATGACACCTCTCTTGACTGATATCAAAATGGTAGATACATTATCTTCCAGAAAACGGGATGATTCAATCTGTTAAGGATCCGTGTGCTTGATTTGCTGTTTGGTAACAAGCACTGACATGTGGGCCACCCCACGTACATAAATAGGGTCACATGCAATGCTTGCAGTGGCCCCCCTGGTACATTTTTCTGAAAAGTGACAGAGAAGTACCTGCGTGATACTCTCTTGACCACTCCGTGAACATCGCATATTACTTTAGGTTAGAATGTGAAAGCTAAAACAAACTGATCATTGCACTACAAAAATTCAGCCAAAAGTGCCTTTTTTACATCGATATGTCTTCAAAGCTTATGGCAATAGTAATGATAAACTCTCTAGTCCCCACTGCCTTTGTAGAGATGTGTTGAAGATCTCTACGTGCCTGGCCCAGGGTGGGCACTGCGGTTGTGAAGATGAACAAGATGGCATCTGTCCTCCCAGAATGGAGCACACAGAAGGGGCACAGACAAGTGGGATTTTCATTACCGTGTGATTAACGCTACGGAGAGAACAGATATGCTGGAGCGCTAGGCAAGTTCATAGAAGGGGACAGCCCATCTAGCTTTGGCCAGTGAGGGAATGTTGCCTGGAGCAAGCAAGTTCTACACTGAGGCCTAGAAAATGAGCAGAAATTAACCAAGCGAAGGGTGCCTCAATTAGTGCAAAGGGCAAGTCCAAAGGGCGTGGTATATTAAGGACAGGAGGGATTCAGTGTGGCTGAAGAGGAACATGAAAGATGAGATTTGCTAGGTCCAGATATTGTATCCCGGCACAGACACATACCATGAAGAATTTTGATCCCCGCTGTGATGATTCAGTTCACGGGCTTCTCTTAATTTTCTAGGACATGCAGAGAAATAACAAATAAACAAAAGAGGATTCATTTTGTTATGGCAGAAAATAATTTTATGTAAAATCGGAGAAACAGCTCCATAGTATCACCTTTCCACATAGAAGAAACACAGGAAAAGTAGTATACTGTTACTGTACATATATTCTAAACAGCTTGCCAATTCATTAAAGTGCTCAAGCTTTCAGTAACTTGGGTTTAATTCTTTATACCACTTCAAGAATAATATGGTAGGATGTCTCAGTCAGTTAAGCATCTACCTTCGGCTCAGGTCATGATCTCAGGGTCCGGGGCTCCCTACTCAGTTGGGAGTCTGCTTCTCCCTCTTTCTCTCCCTCTGCCCCTCCCCTCCGCTTATGTTCTTTCTCTCTCTCTCTTTCTCTAATAAATAAATAAAATATTTAAGAAAAAAATAACACAGTAAAGAAATGATCATGATTCTGCAGTGTCTTTGAAAATTTTTTAAATCTATATTTAACTTGTTTCCTTGATGTAGACCCTCAAAGAAGTTCAGGCTAATTATAAGGTATGTCTATATTACTATCCTTTTGGGTGAGAGAGCCCATCACATTTCATAAACTTAATGGAATGAATAAGAATTTATACAACACTAAAAGATTAACCAGAAATTTCCACATAGTGACACTGTGGCCAATTAATTAAGCTAATTTCTCAGTAGGCAATCTGGTACCTTTAAAAAATGCATATAACTAAAGGATTTTTCTCTTTCATTTATGGTTACTATGCAAATTGAATATCCATAAATTCATTCTAGATAGAGTAAAAGCAATAAAATTTTCATGATTTGGCAGGCTTTAAATCATTTACGTACAACACTATATAAGTTATTGAAGAAAGAGGCTTATAAATTGACAGAATCCCCTTAATAGCAAAGAAAATGTTAGTACTTTGCAGAGAAAAAAAAAGCAGAATTTCCTATTTAACTGACACAAAGAAAACAATTTCCGAAAGTTCAATAGATATTTTTAGAAGACAAAAATCATTCACGAAAATACTAGGTTAGGTGCTATGATCAGATTAAAAAAAAAATGAACCATGGTCCTTATCCCACAGAGCACAAAGTGGAATAGATTACCCTCTCCTCACAACAGTATGGATTTTCAGGTTCCCACAACTAATGGAATAGAACATACCTTGAATCTGGACCACAAGAAATCAAGATGAAGAAGTAGAGTTGACAATCCTACATCCCCTTCAGCATATTTGAGACCTCTTTGAGAAGGGGAAGGGATATTAGGTAAGGAGATCTAATGTCCTTGTTCTAAGTCATTTGAAGTAACTTTATTCCCTCTGCTATGGGATATGCCTCAATTACCACTCCCTTTTAATTTTTCTACTCCATCACAGCCTTGCCTTCCATTACTTACCTTCATTATTTGGAAACATCCATTTGACAGAAAGAGCCATGAAAGGTACATGTGATTCTGACATTCATTCTTCCAACACTTCAAAGATGCCTGAGGGCAGAGGAACAACTGACTTAAGAGCCTGAGTTGCTGTTATGAATTCAAATATTCAATTCACTCATCTCTTAGATCTGCAAGTATAAAAGTATCCTGTGGCGAATTAAATGAGTGTTAACAAGTGATGTGCCCAGGCTCAGGAAGACAGAAGAAAAATTATGTATTCTGGAGTAACTGGGGGAGGTATTTAAATAAATTTATATATACATTTTTACTTATCACCCACTATGTGCCAAGTATATAATTCTGTGAAACAGATATTATTGTTCCCGTTTTAAGGATTAGAAAACACAATCATTAAGACAAGAGATTTTCCTTAAATAGTTAAGGAACAGAGACAAGATATGGGCCTAGACCTGCCAGTCCAGCACTCTTCCCATAACACTAGTCCACTTCTTGGAAGTAGCAAGGTGCTAACTGGGTCTTGAAAGATATAGATTGGAGCAAGGTATTGAGAAGAGACAAGTACATAAGAAGAGAAGTGTGTCTTAGGCCTGATTACCCTTAAGGATATTGGGGGAACACACTGCCACTAGATTTCCTTTCACGTTTTTCTCTCTAGTAAGACATTAGAGAAGAGATGACTGGGACAGAAAACCTCTTACTTCACAATTCTGTTCCTGAGGGTACCAATTTAGGAAGACCATAGCCTTGAGGGATCACTATCAAGGGTGGGGGAACCCTTAGATAACAAGTTTATGACTTTCTGTCTTCAGTAGTTTAGAAAGCCTAATTCATTGGACTCTTGTAAAATTTCAGTATTATCTCATTGTCCTTCATTCCAGTCTCCTCCAGAGAGTGGGACACATTACAGAAAAAGGAGAACCGATGTTACAACCCCACTGCTCTATCTTTTCTGTTTCGTTCCCTAAAGACTTCATTTATCAGGAGATCAGTTTACACTAGGCAACAGTTGGCTGGTAGTACAACTGAACTATAGTGTGTAACTTCCATCCATTTAGGGATCAAGTTCTGGATGTGAACACAATAAAAGATCTCTCCTGGATTGAACTGTATAGATTTGCACTTAAGTTACCACAGTTTTGTTTATACATTTGATTATAATGTTGACATTAAAAACTCAGCTAAGTATGGTGACTAACCTAACATTAAAAAAAAAAAAACTGGGGCGCCTGGGTGGCTCAGTGGGTTAAGCCACTGCCTTCAGCTCAGGTCATGATCTCAGGGTCCTGGGATCGAGCCCCGCATTGGGCTCTCTGCTCAGCAGGGAGCCTGCTTCCTCCTCTCTCTCTGCCTGCCTCTCTGCCTGCTTGTGATCTCTCTCTGTCAAATAAATGAATTAAAAAAAAAAAAACTCAGCTGCTTATTCCATGCGTTGCTTATTTTCAACAATTAATTTTTTTTTTTTTTAAACAAAAGGTGTTCTGGATGAAGGCTTAGTAAAGCTTAGGTTACACATTAGAATTCAAGAGCTGAATATACAGTTGTTGGCCGCATAGTCTAAGAAGGTAGCAGGCTTGAAGGTCATATAATGTCACTAGAAGAACGTCTGAATGATATGAGAAGTTTTTTTTTTTTTTTTAAGATTTTTACTTATTTATTTGACAGAGAGAGATCACAAGTAGGCAGAGAGGCAGGCAGAGAGAGAGGAAGGGAAGCAGGCTCCCTGCAGGGCTCGATCCCAGGACCCCGGGATCATGACCTGAGCCGAAGGCAGAGGCTTAACCCACTGAGCCACCCAGGTGCCCCTGATATGAGAAGTTTTAATTCCTAAGGAATCGTTAAAGAGAAAGAAACTATTAGAGGTTTTGGTTACTGGAAGGGGGGCTAGAGTTCTTAAAATTTTATCAGTGATGACTTTAGAAAACCAACAAAAGGTCATTAGTAAAACAGTTGGCTTAGATAATATAAGAGCGAGGCTAATGCAGGATCAAAGTATCAGATTATATAATCTGTTCTGATGCAAACTCTCTATGGAAGTCTTACCAGGAAAATGGAAGATTCTAAAAGGGAATACTTAAAACAATTTTTAGAAAGGTAGCAAGTTCTCTGTTTGTTATATACTGTAATACATAATAGTTTCCAAAGACCTACTTTAATGAAGTTTTAGGATTTTCCCCTGTGTTTCTTGTGCCTTTTATGACACTACCATTTTCTTGCTTGTGCTCTTAAGCCACCACTAATGTACCACAAAAATATTTTCAAATGCCAAAAGAGACAAAAAAAGGGGGGGGGCACAGCAAACATAGACTATAAGAGATGAGAGCAATATATGAAATAGACAAGTCAGTCGGCCACTCAGAGTACAACAGAAATCAGGGGACAAGAGGAGGCAAAGCATTGACTTGTCAAACCATAAATTTGCAACGGTTTTTTCATTTGGCAAAGGACATCCAGAATAGGAAGACAGTTGACCAAAACAAGGTAATGTGGTATAGAAGTGTTAAAATGTAAACACGTTTCCAGTTGAAGGAGCGCCTAGGTGGCTCGGTGGGTTAAGCCCCTGCCTTCGGCTGGGTGTCCTGGGATGGAGCCCTGCATTGGGCTCTCTGCTCGGCGGGGAGCCTGCTTCCTCCTCTCTCTTTGCCTGCCCCTCTGCCTACTTGTGATCTCTCTCTCTGTCAAATAAATAAATAAAATCTTTAAAAAAAAAAAAAAGATGTTAGGGGGAGATGAGTAAACTGTGTGAATTGCTAAGTAATAATATTTACTTAGATTAACTTATAGTTTGCATGGCTAATCAAGAAGAGGTGTGACTAATATCTGGAACAAAATGGTTCATGTTCACATGCCTAGAAAAGGCTTTTGTATCTGTGGTGGTTTCCAAACTTTAGTATGGATACAGGTTTTTGGGATGCATATCAAAATGTACATTTTCAGGCCCCTTTCCCAGATTCTGATCTAGCAGTTCTAGAGTAGGGTTTCCAAATCTTGGGCCCTATTAATTATATTAAGAGATGATTTTCTTGCTGTGGGGACTACCCTGTGCCTTGTAGGTGGTTGAGCAGCATTCCAGGTCCACTAGATACCACAGCATCCTTCCCCTGGGCCTATTCCAGATGTTGCTAAATGTGCCCTCCGGGCAAAAATCACTCTCCTCCTTTGGGAATCACTTGTTAGGGTGAAGCCTATGGACTGCATTTCTAATAAGAACATCTGAGTGGTTTTGGTCAGTGAACCAAACTTGAGAAACACTGAACTAATGTGCTCAATTATGTCCCCTCCAAAATTCATATGTTAAAGTCCTAACCATCAATACCTCAAAATGTGATCCTGTTTGGAAATAGTCACTGCAGATTTAGTTAAGATGAGATCATACTCAGTTAGAATGGGCCACTAATCCAATATGACTAGCATCCTTATAAAAAGGGAAAATTTGGACCCAAGAGATAAGCACACAGGGAAAATGACATGCAAGCCAAAGAACTACCAGAAGCCAGGAGAAAGGGCTGGAACAGAGTCTTCCTTAGCTCCCACAGGCAGAGCATGGCCCTGCAGACATCCTGACCTCATACTTCTGGCCTCCAGAACTGTGAGACAATAAATTTCTGTTGTTTAAGCCATCCAGTTTGTGGCACTTTGTTAGAGGAGCCCTAGCAAACTCGCATATAATAAATAAAACACAAGTCAGAGTTTAGCACTGGGACAACATTTGAAGCAGGATCAGAAAGAAAAATGGAGAGATTACAGATGGGCACCAATTCCCAATTTATCTTTCTCGGTGCCTGACATAAAACAGAAGTTGATAGTTTTATTTTTATTAAGCACTCTCCACATATATCTTGCCTAAGTTAAATATTAAGAATAACATCTTATAATTTGTTGCTTTATAAGGCTGAAATTGCCAGTGTTCCATTTTCAAGTCTTCCTCTAGATTACACAGTACTTGGATAGGCTTGAGTCTGCAGTAGACTAGAGGACAAATGGAACTAATTAATTATGCCATTATCTACAGAAAAGGTAACATGTAAATGTGAGATTCCATACAAGGCAAAAATGTACTGACTGATCACACTGTAGCTTTAAGAAAAGTGTTGACTGTTTCAGGTCACAAAGGCACTATTTAGAGTACAGCAAGTGGGACCATGTGTCCAGCAGGCCACACGGTCATGTGCTTCTCTAAAGCAGGCAATTCATACTCTCTCACTGAAAGAATGAACCCCATGATATTTTAAAAAAAAACCTGAAGAGGCATGTACTCTGATAGTTCCATTTGCAGTAAAAGTGAGCACTGCTGTGGGTTATTATCAGGAGGCAAAAACAAGAGCCCAGTGGCAAATGGCAGTCTTTTTATCCTCAAGATATAAGAGTCATACTAATAGATATCTCAGTTCCTGTTTCCTCCCACAATTGAACAGGGGTGAAAAACCACGCCGCCTTGCCTCAGGATTTTAGAAAGAAAACTTGTAAAGCTTCTATTGCAGATGAAGGGCCCCAACATTTATTTTTCCTGCTCCCATAAGCATAAATACTTCATGATAAAGAATGGTAGGCTCCTAGAAATGTCTACAAATTAACTTGAATGGTCAAATACAAAGTTGGGCGTATGCTGTAAGTGCCCTCCCTACATCAGGATAAACTAACAGGACGTTTGCCTGGAAGCCTCTGCCAAACTCTCAACAACTTCACCTCTGTAAATCCCCTCACCTTTAATCTAGGAATCTTTCCAGCATGCCCTCAGTCACATGAAGTTACCGTCAGAGCCCAGGATACCTCCTGTCCCCGGGACAGGTTTGACTCTTGGGGGCAAAGTGGCAGGGTGGATAACTAAGTTTGGCATGTGTTCTGAAAGGCCCCGGAAGATTAGGATAAGGACTGCCGATTTCTCCAGGGTTTTTTTTTTTTTTTTTTCTTTTTTTTTCTTCTTTTTCCAAAAGACGGCCAAGACCAGCAAAGAACGGACCGTCTCCGAAAGGAGAGCCGTGCTCAGACAAAACAGAAATCCGGGGGACCAAAAGCAGGTTTTTATAGCAACACTAATATAACAGAAGGCCTTCTCTGACCGCGCCAATAGTTTTTTGTTTTGTTTTGTTTTGTTTTTTATCGGTTCCTGAACCCTTTCACCCCTTCCCCCAGCGTGCCTCTCTTCTCACTCACAATCCCCACGCCCCATGCCTCCCTCCCTCCAACAAAGGTGAGGGCCCACGCCAACCGCAGACTCTAAGGTCCAGGGCGGCCAACTCCAGTCTAGGGCAGTTGCCTAGATGTAAATTTGACGTCGAGACGTCTAATCTCCCACGTCTGATCTCCGGCTATTGTGCCTCGAGAGGGAGGCAGAACAGGTGAGGGAGGCAGAACAGGTGAGGGCGGCTGGAGGAAACCAGTTCCGGCACAGTCCGAAAGGGCGAAGCGAGGGTGCGAGGCTAGGGAAGGAGACCACAACGCGATAAATAAAAGGAGGCGAGCCCCAAACTCTGTCTCTCTCTCCCTGAGATCACCTTGCCTTGACCTAGTTGAGCCGAGCAGGAAGGAACCCAAGAGGGCGAAGGAGAGGCTGGGCGAGCGGTGGGCGGGGCCGCGAGCGGGAGCTTTCTCGTGCTCGCTTGTGATTCGCTGACGGATTCGGGCCGGAAGCTGCCGGGAGACATTGGCGGCGGCGGCGGGGACGGCAGCGGCGCACGTGGTGACGTGCGAGGGGGTGCGGCGCGAGCGGGGCGGCGGCGGCGGCAGTGTCTCCGGGACGCGCGTGGAGGTCGGTCGCTCAGAGCTGAGCTGCACAGTCTCTCCGCCTGCTGCTTCGGCGCGGCAGTGCCAGCGAGCGAGCGAGTCCCCGCGAACCCTCGGTGGCGCGGCCCCTCCTCGCAGCCTCTGCGGCTGACTGCTGGTCTTCCCGCTCAACCGCTCCCCCGTTCCGCGGCCTCGAGGCGCTTTCCGTTGGGCCGATTCCCGCCCGCTTCCTCCTGCTCCCCATCGAAGCTCCAGACATGAGTTTTTCCATCTCTTCAGAGATGAACCAGGTAATACGCGCAGGTTCCAGACGGTGGAGGAGGAAGAGGGCGCGACCGGAGTCCGAGCAGAGGGATGGCGCGAGCGGCTGGGGAGACGGTGCGAGGCGCGGAGCAGAGTCCTGGTCCCGGGGGAGGACGCTCCAAGCCGCTGCTGCCGCTTTCTGGGGGCGAGGAGCTGGCGCCGCGCGGGCCCCGCGCTCCCGGCGCTGCCATGGTTGCCGAGTCGCGTTGGCGGCCGAGGCGGCTGCGGGCCGCCTCTGAGGGAGCTCGGGCAGAGGAAGTAGGGCGGGAGTTTTTGCCCTTGGGATTCTCGGGGGCCTGGGTCAGGGCGACACGCGGCAGGGATGACTGCCGGAAGGAGAACGCGGGAATCTCCTTTCCCGCTGTCAGGAACCGACTCCCTGTGTCTGGGTCTCTCACGAGGTCTGGACTCTCTTCCCGGGGACCTCCCAGGACTCGGCGCGTGTGGGCGGGGAGCCGGCCCCGGGCTGCATCGGTGCCTCGGGCCTGGAGTGGGGTGGCCCCGCGTCCCGGATCGCCGTGGGCCGCGGGGTCCTTTGTTCCCGCTCCACGTTGCCCGCTTTTCTTGCCAAGCGCGGGGAGAAGGGGGCGGGAGGAGGGAGGGAGCGGCTGCCCTGACGTGTCGGCGCTGAATGACTGCGTGGCCGGCCAATCCCAGCCGGGGGTGTGCGGGCGCTGGGCTCCTCGCCTTCCAGCCTTGGGAGTGGGCGCCCTCCTGGCCGCGCTGGGAGGAAGGCCTGGGGCTACCCGACTCTTCAGTCACTCTGAGGCGATCGCCACTTGCCTTGTTTAAAAAAAAAAAAAAAAAAATCGGCGGAGAGGTCTGCTCTTTTTCCATTCTTGCACGCGTCTTGCAAAACGGCGTTTGGTTGTAAGTTCTTGATGGTAGGAAAGTATCAGGCAATATCAGATTGAGAGTTGAATGTAAGAAGACTTGGACGACAAATATTTTAGAAATAGATTCACTGTTTCTCAATACATAGTAGATTTGAAACAGCTGACGTTTCAAAAACCTGTAGCAAGTAGACATAGGCCTAAAGAGCGTCGTTTTGTTTCCTAATGTCTATTGCCAGTGATGGAGGATTAGAATACTCTCGTATCGAACTGTTCTTTGAGGATTTTGCGTGGTCTTCGGTCTAGTGGTAAGTAACAACTTTGGAAGCGTGGTACTTAACTACTCTTAACAGTTGAACAAGTACAGCGTGGACCAGACTACCAGAATCCGTATTTTCCTTTAATAACTCTGGCATTGGCAGTTGATTTTAGGATAACAAAATACTGGTGAATAGTTAGTTGTAGGCATAATCGTGCTGAAATCTTCCTCTTAAGGATGCTAAGGAGAGCAGTTGTCTATCTGGAGATGAGACAAACACTGTTTAGAATTGGATTAACAATAGTATCATTTAAAGCTAGCTGGCAGGCTTCTCAGATGTCTGTAGTTTGGTAGTTGGTGGTAAAACTGGACTAGAACACACTGACCTAAAAGAGACCTGGAATGGTTTTCCTCTGAATTTTTATAATATGTGAAATCTATATAGTTAGTTAATAGATATTAATTATACCTTTTATCTTAATTTGTACTGTCTACCACCCCCCCCACCCCACCCCCCCAGCCCCGCAAAAAAAAAAAAAAAAAAAAAAAACACCCAGAGGATCCAGGTTTGGATTTAGTTTTAAATTGGTATCTTTTGGGCTACTCTGGAGTGGGGTTTTTTCCTTGGTTGAGGTATATTTGTGATGGCAATTGAATGTAGTTTTGCAAATGTGGTTTTTAATGTAGAATGTTCTTTTATTGGGGAAATGTCTTAATTACTGATACCAAGATAAAGTACTCCTAAAGATAATTTCATTGACTTTTCTTTTTTAAAAAGATTTTATTTATTTGTGTGACAGAGAGAGACACAGCAGTATGATTTTATAGTCAATCTCCATGGAGGAATTCTAAAAGGTTGGAGATCCTCCCACCTTAGGCTAGAGAGTGTAAATGGAGAAATTATGAACAAGGGAGTGATCTCTGGGTTCTTGTTAGAAGCACAGAAAATACATGCTTATGTTCACTTGTAAACTTGAATTACCACCTTGTAAGTGATTTCTAAACCTTATCAGTATTTTCCTACCTATCAGATCAGTATTTTAACACATTTGGTATCAAGCTGGATACCAAGCAAGTAAACTCAGCATTACAATGTCCCACAGCAAATTCCTCTTCTTCTAACTAACTTTGAGCTTGCAGCAAACTACAAATAACTGTTAAGTAACACTTTTTGGAATTCTAATTTTGATACTGATTTTGTTAATGATGCCACACATATCCAAGCTAAAATAATAGGATAAGCAGGGGTATATAATATCTTAATGTCCCTTTATATGTTCCTCTAGACCATCCCCCCCAGTTCTGCTAGAGTGTTCTTACTATAATCCATTTCTGCTCTCCAGCATTGTTTAAACCTTAGCATTGATCTTTCTTACTTCCTCTCCCACTATTTACCATCTGCATCCTGCAGGCTATAATCCATTGAAGCAGAAATAGCTGCAGTTTCTGGAATCTGTATGTCCTGCCCCTTTCCTCTTTTGTTTGAATTGTTTTCACTGCTTGGTATCGGGCTTTCTGGTTGGTCTGTGAAGTGTTCAGTGCTGGGAATGGAGTTAACTCCATTGGTATTATAAGCATCCCGTTCCAGATTGTCCCTGCCATATGTTTGGTGCCATAAATGGGGATATAAGAATTGCGGAACAATGAGGATAGAGGAATTGAGTGAGTTTGACTTTTGAGATCGTAGTTTGAAAGGTGACGTGGAATGTATAACTTCTGGTTTTACGAAGATTGAATTTGTAATTATAAAAAATCTGCCCTTTAAAAATAGAGTTCATTGCTATTTTGTGAGTTGGCTGCCCTCAAAAGATTGCCTTGCAACTTAAATAATAAAATTGTTACTTGCCTTGAGGTTTTAAGGATGCTTTGAAAGTTTAATGATAACATTTTATCTTTTAAAACTGGTAACATTTTATTCTTGGGCTTACTGAAGGCCCAAGAAGAATTTAGAGGCCAGGCCATAGTGTGCCTACCTTTTTTACAACTCTTGGGTAAGACCTGTTGAATTGTATTTCAGTTAAGCTAATCTTTTGGGGGCCTGTGGTAACATAACATGTGAACTTCTGGGTGTTACTGAAGCAGTTTAATTACTCATTTATGAGTCTTCTGTCTCCATTTTCTTGCACTGGCCATACTAAGGAATGAAGGTGTATTTACCAGAATATATTGTATTTGACCCCAGTTTTAATTTTTAAAGTGGATTAGTCGATTGTATATTTTAAGTAGCAAAGAAATTTTTTTTTAGATTTTAATTCCAGTGTAGTCAACATACAGTGTTATTAGTTTCAGGTGTACAATATTGTGATTTAACAGTTCCATATATTACCGAGTGCACATTAAGACAAGTATACTCTTAATCCCCTTCACCTAGTTCACTCATTGCTCTACCCACCTCCCCTCTAGTAACCATCTCTTTGTCCTCTATAGTTATGAGTCTTTTTTTTTTTTTTTTTTCGGTTTGTCTCTTTTTTTCTTTTCATTTGGTTCTTGAATTTCACATATGAGTGAAATCATGTGGTATTTGTCTTTCTCTGGTATATTCTGCTTAGCATTATACTCTCTAGATCCATCCATGTTGTTGCAGATGGCAAGATTTCATTCTTTTTTATGGCTGAGTAATATCCCATTGTATGTATGTATATATATATGCTACAATTTCTTTATCCGTTCATCTATGGATGGATACTTGGCCTGCTTCCATAGTTTGACTCTTGTAAATAATGCTGCAGTAAACATAGGGTGGATATATCGCTTTAGGTTTGTGTTTTTGTATTCTTTAAATAACAAAGAAAATTTTAAATTTTATACTTTGATGTAACTCTAGGGTGTTGGGGCTTTTGGTTTGGTTTTTCAAGGAAAAAAAAATTCTGCATATTTTTATCCACCAGTTATTGAGTTTGAGTCTCACAAACCAAAATAAGATGTACTAGAATTTTTAGCATCTTTTGAAACTCAATTTGCCCAATGCCTACTTGAGTGAAAGTGACTGTGATCTTTCAAAGACATGGTTTTGCAGGCAAGAGCTGATACGACCTCCTCCAACTTGGCGGGGGTGGGGATGCTAGTAGGGACCTACAGCATATGAGGATGATAATTGAATAAAAATGTCAAGTGGACTTGAGCTAGCTCTTAAAATCGAGTAGGGTTATACTGATCATTAAAGACATTAAAGAGACGAGGTTCATATTAAGACCCTAATATACTGGAAAGTCTTCCAGGTTCTAAATGTAGAAGAACTCATTTTATTGCAAACTAATAATATTGTACAAAGTTGTATACCTAGAGTTGCTCCCAAAATTTTCCAGTTTTTTCTTCCAATGGACTGAGTGATTTTAACCATCTCCCCTCCACCCCCCCAAAATTTAAGGTAGAACTTTGATGTCATTTTTTATTCTTGGTTAGATCAAGACTAGTTTACAGAAAAACACTGAATAATGAATAAAACTGGTCAATATTTAAAATGTTTATAAATCTCCATATTGTAAGTTTATGGTTTTTCAAAAAGCACATTTTAATGATATCAACATAATTTGCATGGAGGGATTCCCCCCCCCTTTACCCTTCTTATAAGAGCAGCTTATGACGGGGTGCCTGGGTGGCTCAGTGGGTTAAAGCCTCTGCCTCGGCTCGGGTCATGATCCCAGGATCCTGGGATCAAGCCCCGCATTGGGCTCTTTGCTCAGCAGGGAGCCTGCTCCCCCCTCTCTCTCTGCCTGCCTCTCTGCCTACTTGTGATCTCTGTCAAATAAATAAAATCTTAAAAAAAAAAAAAAAAGCTTATGAAACTGAAGTGAAGAGTTACCAACTATGTCTGTGGATTGGCCACCCCCAAGTATATATCATATATACAAAGATTTTCTTAATTTGAGCTAGATCTTGGCTGAAATGTCTGAACGTTTCCTTAGGATGGTGTGTCTCTCTATGTACATAGAATTGTGTGGTACTTGGAAATCATTTGTTAGAACTGATTTCTTAAAAGCTGAACTAATCTAGATGCAGCTATAGAGTAGAGGAAATCAGTATTACATACTAGTTTAATACAGTTTAGTTGCAGGGGAAAGCATTGACCACAACCCCAGCCTAAGTCAGAATTACTCGGGATGTCCTTGAAGTAGAACTTACATTATGGAGAAACCACTTAGGGCATGTGGGATCCAGCTCCATTACAGAGTATGCATGTGTTGAACTTAACAGTTTGTTCAGTTGGAGCTGGACCAGCCTTCAGTGGGTCCTGGGTTAAGTGATTATTCATTAACCTGAACATAATTGTTAGAATTCTGGGTTTCATAAATGTAGAAGGAAAACCCAGGTAATTTTAAGATGTCCATTTTTTAAAAGTATGCACATCTTTCAAAGTATTTAGTTCTCATTTCCTAAATTATACTGACAGTGGTGTCATAGCAGTTCAGGTGATTAAAAAATAATTGCCGTCTGAATTTGACACTTGCAGTTGATGCCACGTGAAAATGAGGGGGGAAAGGGAAGTAGGAGGACTGAATATGATTACTTTCACGATGTGGATTGAACTAGAATTAATTCCATTGGTAGTTTATTACTGTATATAAGTACAAGGACCATATAAAAAACAGGCATCAGTATTTTCCCTTTTGTTTATTTAGTTCACTTCAACAAGTACTCATATTTAAGTTTCTAGGCTAGTTGTTTTGGTAGTGGGGAGATGGGATGGATACAAAGATGAGCAAGACAGAGGCTCTGCTTTCCAGAGCCTTGAATCAAGGAAGATAAGAAGGTCCACAGAAGCCCAGCTCAGAACAGACCAGCTGGAAGATTACACATGCCTTTCAGACAGTGTTCAGAACGTAGAAGATAGGGAGAAACTTCTCTCAACTCGGGGGATTTGGCAGGAGCTCTTTGGAGGTAAGACTTCATCGGCAGAGGTTGCATTAACGGTATTCCAAGAAGAGAGAACAACTTGAACAAAGGTGCGGAGGCTGGGGAGAGGGGACCACATTTTGGGGAACAGTGTATCCGATTTGACTGTTAAGATTGTATACGTGTCTGGGAGTGATGCCCAAAGGTTGCTTGCTGGCTGGTGAAAATGGACAGATCGTATGTTTGTATGTTTGTGTGTTAGTTGTAATCCAAGAGTAAAGAATCTCAGAGTTCACAAGTATTTATATTTGTTCTCCAGTCTTGGGCTTGAATATCTCATTTAAATGATATATATTAGCTCCTGTCTTCCAGGGAAGGTGTTTTTTGTTTGTTTAATCTGATTGCAACCTGAATAGTTGCTGGTTAAAAGAAAAAGGTTTATGATTACTGCATTTGTGTTTGTTATTTTCTGTATTTGTGTCCATTTACATCAAGATTTCTTCAAGAGGGCCGCATGGGGGGCTCAGTCGTTAAGCGTCTGCCTTTGGCTCAGGTCATGATCGGGGTCCTGGGATCGAGCCCTGCATCAGGGTCCCTGCTGGGTAGGAAGCCTGCTTCTCCCTCTCCCACTCCCCGTGTTTGTGTTCCCTCTCACTGTCTCTGTCGAACATATAAATAAAAATCTTAAAAAAAAAAAAAGATTCCTCAAAGATAAGGACTTTGTTTGATTTAATCCACTTAGATCAATGACAGTCTTAGGTCATCCTGAGTAACTGATATTTGTCATTATTACAGATTATGATGCATGATTATCACAGAAGAAATTCATGTCTATAGCTTTTAAGGACTTGATTACATCATTTCAAGCCTGATAGTTTTGGAATCACCATTTAGAGCTTAAGACACCTCTGCCTTCACTTCAACCACCTGTCTTCATACCTTGAGGAAGTTGCTGAGTTTTAACACTCCTTTGTCCTTGGATTGTCTAAGACTTCCCAGAAATCCATTTCTCACCAGTTGAGTAGGTAAGTGAATATTCAGTGCCCAGTGCAACATTAAGACACATTGTTCTTCTGAAGACTATGCCCAGTATACTAACAGCCTTTCATAATTTTCTTAAAGGGAACGTCAGTAATCATGTGTAGGAAAAAAACCACTTTTCTGGTTTTTTTCTTCCTGTAAACTATTTTGAATTTAAATAAATCAGCTCAAACTGAAATCTATTACTGCCTTTTAATGGTGAATTTTGTATAGCCATTAGTCAATTCTTCACAAGTAAAGGTGAAATGGACATTTTTAAAAAGAGGCTTATAACTTTTTTTTAAAGTTTCTAGCATGTGTTCTTAGGAGATAAGTGATCCCTAATATCTGAATCTTGCAAAGGGAACAGAATTTACATTTGTCTTATATATCTTTCATTTGGGAGTCCAGCAATGACAGCAGGCTTCTTAGGTTACTCCGTGTATGGGTTTGGGCCAAGCTCGGGTGATGTTCTTTCCCTCTCAGAATGAATGTGCATGGAAACCTAGACCAAAAGCATTGAGATAACTCACCTCTGTAATAAAGCTCAAAAAGCCTTAGGACCCGAGTACAGGGGTACAGAAACTTGCACATCCAGTGCTAGTGTTTCCACAGTGTTGTTGTGTAATAACATTTTTGTGTTGATATGATGGAATTTTGAAAATAAAGGTACCATGTTACTCTTTAAGGTATAATTATAAAGTTCCTCATTCACAAGAGTAATAATTCCGCTTTCTTTCTGCCCTTTAGCCAAATTTATAAGGAAAAATGATTCCCAACGGATATTTAATGTTTGAAGACGAAAATTTTATTGAGTCTTCTGTTGCCAAATTAAATGCCCTGAGGAAAAGTGGCCAGTTCTGTGATGTTCGACTTCAGGTATAAAAATTGGTATTTTATTACTAAAAGCAGTAAATTAAGCAGATTTGCTTAATTTCTTTTTCATGGTAGGCATTTCATGAAATAACTTTAAAAAGCAATGATTTACTTATAAATATTAGATAAAGAATCTGACGTGGTAATTAGCCAGAGAAATACATAGTCCACAGTACTTCTGATTTCAGTTCCTCCTAATTTCAGGTCTGTGGCCATGAGATGTTGGCACACAGAGCGGTCCTGGCTTGCTGCAGTCCCTATTTGTTTGAAATCTTTAATAGTGATAGTGATCCTCATGGAGTTTCTCACGTTAAATTTGATGATCTCAATCCAGAAGCTGTTGAAGTCTTACTGAATTACGCCTACACCGCTCAGTAAGTACTTTATAAACTGTGTAATTAGGGGATATCATCAGGAAATTCCAAGTCTCTCTAACTTTATTTCAGTTAAGGATCTGTGTTTTAAGGCCTTAGTATCGCAAATGATAAAGAACTTTTCTTTAATAGGTTGAAAGCCGATAAAGAATTGGTAAAAGATGTCTATTCTGCAGCAAAAAAGCTGAAGATGGACCGAGTAAAGCAGGTAGAGTACGAGAAGTTAATATATAAGGAGAACTATTACTAGCAAGTCTGCTTTTACATGGTTAGAGGGCATAATTCGTCATAAGCCATTCTTAGTATCAAGAACTTGAAAAATGGCCCCCTTTTCCCGTAGAGAACTGAATGTTATTTTAACCATTTAGTTATAGTTATATAGCAGGGTCATACTTCGCTCAGATACTTTGAGCTAAACCCTTTCTCTTCCAGTAGTCTTCTCGGCTGGGTAGCTGTACCAGTCACTGATAGCAGGGTGTAAAATAAACCTGTTTTTCCTCAAGAGTTAATCATATAGCTTATATTCTCAGTTTATTTGTTCTACACGCTGGAGTTCCTCTTTAAAAGGACTCCTTCTAGAATTTAACGCCATTGAGAACTGCTTAATAATTCATAGGGCAAAGGGCTTTAAGTCTTGTGGTGTCTGGGTGGCTCAGTTGGTAAAGCGTCTGTCTTCAGCTCAGGTCATGGTCCCTGCTTCCTCTATTCTGCATTCAGCAGCATCTCTCGTGTAGAACCCAGTTCAGATTCTGCCTTCATAATGAAGTCTTTTCTAATTATCTAGTTGGAAATAATTTATTTGAACATTTCATATGCATTATCACAGCATTTCAGTTTGTGGCATCTTTCCTTAAACAACTTAGACATTTGTATACCATTCTTTGATGTTTATTGTTTGTATACATATGTTCTTCCCAATTTTAAAGTTGTTTGATTAGGGCAGTGATTCTTAATTCATCTTTCTATCTTCACGTAATGCTTACACACTGAGTATTAAATATTCATCAAGTAAAATATATGTAAGTATTGGTACTTGTGCATTTCTTTTCCAAGGTTTGTGGTGATTATTTGCTATCTAGAATGGATGTTACCAGCTGCATCTCTTACCGAAATTTTGCAAGTTGTATGGGAGACTCCCGTTTGTTGAATAAGGTTGATGCTTATATTCAGGAGCATTTGTTACAAATTTCAGAAGAGGAGGAGTTTCTTAAACTTCCACGGCTAAAGGTGAGTAAAAATCTATAAAGAGATATATACTACTTAGTTCCAGGCAGGGAATCTTTGTCCACGTTTCAAGCATGTAAGTAATGGTTAGAAAAAAATAGTACATTCAAATACTTTTACTTTTGGCAGTGTAACAGTTTTCTGCCTACCTGTTTGTGTATTTTTTTGGCTACTGATTTTCTTTCTTTCTTTCTTTCTTTCTTTCTTTCTTTCTTTCTTTCTTTCTTTCTTTTTTTTTTAAGATTTTATTTATTTGACAGACAGAGATCACAAGTAGGCAGAGAGGCAGGCAGAGAGAGAGGAAGGGAAGCAGGCTTCCCGCAGAGCAGAGCGCCCGATGTGGGGCTCGATCCCAGGACGCTGGGATCGTGACCTGAGTCGAAGACAGAGGCTTTAACCCACTGAGCCACCGAGGCACCCTGGCTACTGATTTTCTTATAAATTAAATATGTGGAATGTGATTGGGCATCTGTGAGCATTTTATTATGAAATTGAGCCGTAAGCTGAGAATTGCAGGCTCAACACTGATCTATGTGTCACTGTTTTTTCCTAATTCTAGTTGGAGGTAATGCTTGAAGATAATGTCTGCTTGCCCAGCAATGGCAAATTGTACACAAAGGTAATCAACTGGGTGCAGCGTAGCATCTGGGAGAATGGAGACAGTCTGGAAGAGCTGATGGAAGAGGTTAGTTTTAAAGTAAATGGGTTTCAGCAGTTCTTAAAAATTATTTTGCTATAACATGAAGGATTCCCTTTCACTTTTATTTTATAACCATCACCCTAAAGAATTTAAATTTTGCTATAGGTACCCCTAAGCTGAGAAACAGGGGGGGTGTCCAGGTGAGCTGAATGAACCGTTCAGTTTGGTCTTCTGCTTTTCTTTATTTCTTTGCTTATTATGTGCTGTTAACTTCCTTTAAAGTAGCATGTAATTTGCTTTAGAAATGGGAGGTGATACTGAAATTTTCTGTAGATTCTTAATTTTTCTTCACAGGTTTTTGCTTTAAATTTGAAAGTAGGTAAAAGCTTCTAATGGTTGTTCCTCCCCATTGATTTATCTCCCCATAGGTTTATTAACAAAACTAGGATACCCAAGACTGAAGAAACAAGAAGAAACCTCCAGTGTATTGACACGTAAAGAAGCAGCAGTCCTGCCCCAGTTCTCCTAAGAAAAATCCGCTGTGGGCAGAGAGCGATGATGATTTAATGGTGTTTACTCCTTTACAGGATTCTCTCTTTAAAGCTTTGTGTTTTTCAATGGTGTTGTTCATACATATAGTCACTCACTTACCTTGGGCTACTTTTTAAAAATAACACAAGAAAGATTTGATGGAGAAATGGTGGGAATTAAACATATGCCAACGGAGCAGTAGAGTGGCCCTGCATCTGTCATTCCACTTAAGCCTCTCAGACTCACTAAAGGCTTACCAGATCTGTTAGGCCTTGAAACATGCTGTTATCATTATGTTCTAAGGAGGCTAACAGGTGATCCCTAAGTTTTATATCCTTTCCCACTTGAAAATCAGCTGCATTAACCATGTGTTTGCATCTGCTGAGGGAGTTATCTCTGTCTCTACAGCTTGTTTGCATTTTGCATTTGCTTTTTATCTGTTTTTCTTGAAATTGCCTGCAGGACAGAAATATGTTAATGCAAATCAGACCACTTCAAAGGTGTAAACCATATTCCATATTTTATTGTAAATATGTATATTTTTTAAGAGCCTATATATATTGTACTAGTGCTTTTTTTCTTACTGCTATATAATAGAAGCTATGAGAAAATGAAGATTTCTTTCAAGCCAATCAAGCCAAGGACTCTTCAGCCAGTATTAGAAGAATCAAATCTGTATTTGATTTTTGTTTTTTAAATTTTTACAACCATGACCTGTATTTTCTTTACTTCGGGATCCTGCCAGAGCAAGATGTCAAGTTCAGGAAGCACACTGGAGGTTACCTTGAGGCGTTTGTGTGAGCTGCATACTAGTGGAGTAGCCATGGAGACGGTAGCCACATGGGTGTTCTGTTGCTGTTTTGCAGGTTCAAACCTTGTACTACTCAGCTGATCACAAGCTGCTTGATGGGAACCTACTAGATGGACAGGCTGAGGTGTTTGGCAGTGATGATGACCACATTCAGTTTGTGCAGGTACACATTGCACATCTGAGGTAACCTCAGGTTAAAATGTGATTAGAGCATTTTGTAGCATACTGAAATTTTCCTTTAATGAAGGAAAGTGGAAGAATTTCCTTGCTATAACTGAACAGAAACATTTTTGGGACAAAACAAGCCTATCTTTCTTAACAGTTACTACTGTTTTGGGCACATAAAAAGAAATAAATTCAACACATTTAGATTTTTTTCTCAATGAAATAGGATTTACAGTAAGAAAGGCTGATAAGATGAAACAAAGTAGAAATTGACTTTTTGGGTTAGGTTACAAAAAAATAGTTTGCAACAGGAATGAGTGTTGTTAGACCCTGGGGTTTTTTTTTTTGTTTTGTTCTGTTCCATTTTTTGGTTTTTGTTTTGTTTTGTTTTGTTTTTAAATCTTAGGTATAAACTTTTTTAGTCTGGAGACAAATAATTTAAAGTAAACAAATCATAAATGTCAAATAGTGAACCCACTAATTTAAACACTCCTTGGGTCAAGAAGAGATTTCTGCTGCCTGGAAAGCTCTTATCCCTTCCCAGTCACCTCCCTTCACAACCCCCCAGACAAAACCATTATTCTAACTTCTGAAACAACAGACTACTTTGCCTGTGTTTAGCGTGGACATGAATGGCCATGTAGTATGCATTCTTTTTTTTGGCCTTCAACTCAGCGTTGTATTTGTGAGGCATTAACTGTAAAATAGGCTGAGTTAACCCAGTTTTAAGGAATGGTTTTCTTTAATAGAAAGTGAAATAAAACATGAGTATTCTGTGGCAGTAGTCACCAAATATCTTTATTTTCACAAAAGTGTCAGGGTGTGAGTTAGTTGAGAACTTTATTTGTAGTTGTGCATTTTGAACATTTAGAGTATTTTTCCTCGTGACTCTAAAGATGTATTTTTTTTTTTTAAATTATACCGTCAACAATTAAAGTTTGCGTGCCCGGTAAGTGGCAGGCCATGATGTTAACGTGTATGAAGGATAGTTTCTGGTTGTAGGACCTTACAGCAGTAGACTGAAACAGTACACTCTTACAGGAGTTATCTACGAAAGGCATACAGGGGAGGGCATGGTAGAGCAGGAGAGAAACTAGGGGAATTTTACAGAGGTGGCAACATTTGAGCAGCCCTGGATTGAGAAGAGTTTGCATAGCATATAAAGAGAGGTATGTCGGTTACATAGGGGGATAGGTTAAATTACTGTACTTCTATACAGCAAAAATCTATACATTAGTCCTATTTTAGACATGTGGCTAACTATCAGATGGGCAGTCTCTAGGTCATGGGACTCCAGCTGATCCGTGGTTTATTTCCTTTTGTTTTTCTTACTCCTGTAAAGGATGGCATTAACCCCTTCAGTTTTTACAACCCAAGCACAGGGGGTAAAGCTTGTAAGACCAATTTACAGCCTATTGTAAGAAGTCATTTTAAAAAAAATGACAAGGGCTTGATTCAAGGGCATGGAGGAGGAAGAGTGGACTCTAGACCTTTATAGTTTCAAAGGTTGAGTGAGTCCTTAGTGATCATTTAGAATAAGAAAATTAAGCAAAAGGAAAAGGAAGAATTTGAGAAAACGGAATTCTGACATATGTGACTCATTAGAAGGTGGTTCCCTGGATATAAAGATCATGAAGTTAAACAGGATGCGGTGACACATTAGGCTTGAGGAATATGAAAAGAGTTTGACAAGAAGCCATTAGAAAGGAAGGAGGAAATTAGAATCAAAAGCTAGCTAACATAGGTGGAGATAATTTTGGAGGAGGACAATAAGTTATTAATTGAGTCAAATCATTCTTCGGGAGGTCATGTAAAAGAAGGTTATAGATACCATCTCTTCTGCATTCATTGTGGGAGGCCACTTCATAATCTTTAGTGGATATAAGTTCCAAAGAGTATTAAGGTCAGGAATCTGTTAGCTTGAGAAGTAATAATGGTTGAAAAAGAAACCGCCACCAGAGATAACCCTCTGGTGAGCCAGAGGCAAAGAAAGCAGAGCCAGTGGGTGGCTGGGTGAGAGTTGATACAGGAAAGTTTGAAGATAAAGGAGAGGGAAGGATGGGTTTGGAAATGTTCCAGAAGGAATATAGAGGAGTTATCCAGCACTTCTGTATAACTTGTTTAAAAAAAAAAACAGTCTTTGCTGTTACCCTGCTTTTCTTTTACATTGATTTTTTTTTTCTCAATTATAGTCCATACATTAGAACAGTTTTCCTACTGCGATAAAAGCTCTTAATGTAAGCATTATCAATTTGTGATACTTTGGATCCCTTCTTCCCACAGGTTGGGATGGGGTTTTATGTACCTTGTAATTCTAGTAGCAGAAGACACAAGTCTGGCATAGTATAAAAAGAGTGGCTTTAAACTCAGAATTTCTAATCTTTCTTTTAGTTGTATTGCATTAGGCAATGCATATCTTCTCTATTGTTACCTATAAAATGGATTGGCAGTACTGGCCGTAACTGGATCAAAAGAGATGATGTGAATAAAGTTCCTAATAATACCTAGGTATATAGTAAATGTCTAAGTAGAACTTAATGTTAACCGTTAACCTAGTACATGCTCTACCTGTTCTCAAAATAGCCTACATACGCTATAACCACAATTGTTGAATGGCCCAGACCAAACTTCACGGCTTCAAGTAGCTACCAAAATCTTTTCCTCTCAGAGTTGTTACTTGGCTTTATTGCTTCCACAAGAAACAAATTTCTACTGTAAATCTTACCTACCCATGTGGCTCTGGCCCTGGGGACCAAAGTAAGTGGATAAGCAGACTTGATCAGGTACTGAGGGTGGTACCTGTTTATTTGGTAGTTCCGCCTAGGGGGTCTTTGACTTCTCTAATTCCATATGATCATATCCTTTAAAAGTCAAGGGCTAA
The DNA here is from genome assembly GCF_902655055.1 of Lutra lutra. NCBI lineage: Eukaryota > Metazoa > Chordata > Mammalia > Carnivora > Mustelidae > Lutra > Lutra lutra. Next base: position 21,068,011 of record NC_062292.1, on the reverse strand, counting down.
TGTTATTGGAAGAAAACCATCAAAGGGAACTCATACACAAGAACACAATGTGATTCTCTTAAAGTTATTTGGGAAAATTTGTAGCTTTGCCCATTAGTGTTCCTGAATAAGTATTCTACTTTGGTGAATGTTTGGTTCTTTTAGTAGTATTGTTCCATTTCTGGTTTCTGTTTTTTATTTCTGTGTTTTGATGTAGTTTGATTTGTCTAGAAAAGCACTCTAATATCTGTAAGGTGGTCCTGAGAAGTGCTTCTCAGAGGGACTGGATTGGATAAATTTCTGCTCACTTTTTTGCTGGCATTGTATGAAGGATATCAGAGTTCATATGATATGATTACATTCGATAATTTCTTGGAGACAGTGGGTTAAATGTATTATTTCAGATAATTCATACCCTTTTAAATTAATAACCTCTTTTGAAAGATGATTCTACACTTAGTATAAAGAGTATGTGAGCTTATGTAGATTATGAAGGGGGGTTCCTTCCCGTCTCCCCCACCCCCCATTGAAGTATTCTGATATTTGATCTACAGTGTTTTTTAAATTTCTTAAATTGAGCTTTTCCTGGCCAGGCTATTTGTATAGTTATAGTTGTTTCATTACAAGTGGAGATGGACATATGCCAGTAATTTGTGTCAATTGGAAAGTGTTGGTTTGTCTTAAATTTAGGTATGCTATAAACGTCATACATAGGTGAAAGACACGTTTTTTTCAGTGTTGTGGAATAGTTCAGGAGCAAAGGTACACCAGGTATGGTCTTTGGCTAGGTTTCTGTAGCTACCTTTTGATTTTGCAGAAAAAGCCACCACGTGAGAATGGCCATAAGCCGATAAGTAGCAGTTCCACTGGATGTCTCTCTTCTCCAAATGCTACAGTACAAAGCCCTAAGCATGAATGGAAAATCGTTGCTTCGGAAAAGACTTCAAGTAAGTGTATTACGCTTGTCAAATTGTCTTTGAAGTACTTATTTTTAAAGAAGGAGTGTTGAGCGGAACCATTTAATAACTTTGAAAGTCACTGTGGAGAAAAAACTCAGAAGCAACTAAATTTGGAAAACAATAGCAGATCATTCTATGCTGGAATCTGGAGTCCAATTCAGGATCACACAGGAAACCAAAAGTAACAATAACTGCATCTTAAACATAGAACTTTTGTGCTTACAGATAACACTTACTTGTGCCTGGCTGTGCTGGATGGTATATTCTGTGTAATTTTCCTTCATGGGCGAAACAGCCCACAGAGCTCACCAACGAGTACTCCAAAACTAATTAAAAGTTTAAGCTTTGAGATGCAACCAGATGAGCTAATAGAAAAGCCCATGTCTCCCATGCAGTATGCACGGTCTGGCCTGGGGACAGCAGAGATGAACGGCAAGCTGATAGCAGCAGGTAAGAACAGAAGGATGAGCGTTTTCTTACTGAAAATTTTCAACTGGCTAAGCCTCTTAAATGGACATTTGTGCTTGCCATGTGACATGTGAACTTCGGAAGATAGGGTTTAATGCAAGCCTTCTTCCTTGGCATTCTGCTTTCCCACATTTTGAAAAGATCAAGAAGTAAAAAGTAAATACTTTCGTGTTGTCTAACCTTTAAATAAATGTCTGTTTCTAATTCTTAAACTATAACGTAGCTGAATTTTTGTCCTTATTTTGAAAGCAAGACTAAGCAATTTAGTCATACTGATAAATGTTGTTAAAACGTCAACTAATGGGGCCTCACTGAGTTTATGGATAAAACTCCTTTTCTCGTTGTGCAGATTACTTAAATCCTTCTAGGCCAGGAACTCTGGTCCAGCTCGATATCTTACACACACATCTTGATGATTCTTTTACCAGGCGGCTATAACAGAGAGGAGTGTCTTCGAACAGTCGAATGCTATGATCCACATACAGATCACTGGTCCTTTCTTGCTCCCATGAGAACACCAAGGGCTCGATTTCAAATGGCTGTACTTATGGTAAGTGCACTGTGTTGCAAGAAGAAGTAATCCGTATTTAGCTGTTCCTCATACTTCAGAATGGCAGAAATTCTAATCTCTCACTTTTGATGCAGGGCCAACTCTATGTGGTAGGTGGATCGAATGGCCACTCAGATGACCTGAGCTGTGGAGAGATGTATGATCCAAGCATAGATGACTGGACTCCTGTTCCAGAATTGAGAACTAACCGTTGTAATGCAGGTAAAATTACTCTTCTTCTGGGATATTCAGTATTTAAATATGATAATTAAATTACCAATATATAACCTTATTTTATATTCGCATAGGAGTATGTGCTCTGAATGGGAAATTATACATTGTTGGTGGCTCTGATCCATATGGTCAAAAAGGACTGAAAAACTGTGATGTATTTGATCCTGTAACAAAGTCATGGACAAGCTGTGCTCCTCTTAACATTCGTGAGTTGATTTTTTGTGTGTCCTGTTTTTTGTTTTTTTGGGGGTGGGTGTGTGTGTGTGTGTGTGTGTGTGTGTGTTCTGAATCAACAGTATATGTAGTGTACGACTTACAGTTCGGGGAGATAAAATAATAATTTTGGCTCAACTTGATTTTATAGGTAGACACCAGGCTGCAGTCTGTGAGCTTGGTGGGTTTTTGTACATAATTGGAGGTGCAGAGTCTTGGAATTGCCTGAACACAGTAGAACGTTACAATCCTGAAAATAACACCTGGACTTTAATTGCACCCATGAATGTGGCTAGGCGAGGAGCTGGCGTAGCTGTTCTTGATGGTGAGTGTTGGGATTTGGAAAACTGAGGAATAGGGAGTGACAACAGTTTCTTATAAAATTCTGAACGAATGTCAGTGATGACTATATACTTGTATAATTAGAACTCAGAAGCAGCCATCTTTGCCAATGCGATAGGGATTGTTGGTTTGTTTTTTAGAAGTCTTTTCTAATAGAGACTCCGTTCTTAAAATAATAATATAAATATATCAACACACTATCATCTTTTGATGAGTTCACTGAATGAAGTTCTAAGTCCTTTCCTTCCATAAACCATATGCAAAGTATATCATCTTGGAGTTTGTTCCTTTAGAGCAAGAATTGAAAGAACTTGATCTGCAAAGCAAAAATAAGTACCGATCATCTAGATTAGTCTTTTCTAATTGTCTACTCCCTACCTAAATGAAAGCAATACTTAAGACCATTTTAACAAGTCTTTTGAAAGCATTAAACTTGGTTTTATATAGAAACAGCTTTCTTTTCACATCCATTTTATTGAGTTACATGTTTATGTAATTAAGAGTTTAGTCAGCCTTGTCTTGGGAATAAAGCAGAATCTTAGTTAAGCTTGTGGCTCAACTGCTGAAAGCATAGATGTGTAGACATGCCAGCAAGTAGCCTACTGGACCATAGCCTGCAGGGCACCCCACCCCCAGCCTTGTCAGTTCTTATATAAATATATAGATGCAGATAGGTTAAGTGACAGATGAGAAAATAACGCTTTTTTTAAAGTTATACAGTATTTAATGCTAACATTTTATCTGTTTGAAAATAACTTACTAACTGTTCTGCATATATATTTGAAAATAAGTGATAACTTCTGGTCTGTTTCCAAGAAGTTTTTGTGCCAAAGTAATTTTATATAGTTGGAAAGCTCAAGAAAATGTTATCTGAAACCTGCTTTTCTGTAACTTTTGAATCTCAGTTCTTAGGCACTAGAGTAATACAGAATTTCCAGTGCACAAAACTGCTGTGGCTTGCCACTACTTAGCTGCATTTTTAGGTGAATTGTCCACCTTCTTTGTGCCTCATTTCATCTGTGAAATGGCAATAATAGTAGCTACCACAAAGAATTACGGGAATTCAGTTAGATGCTACCCCTCTCCTTTTAAATTACCCGAGTTCCAGGTGTGAATGGGTTTTTATCAATTTTGTTGCATTTGTATCCACAGCTCCTAGAGAGCGTTTGCCACATTAGCGAGGCAGTTAATGAGTACTTTCTACACAATGAGCAGGCATTTCTACTAAGAACCACTGATTTTAGCAAAAAATAATTAAGTAGGGTTTTTTTTTCTTATTCTCTTTAGATTTACCTTGTTTCCTTTCTCTTTTAGGGAAATTGTTTGTAGGTGGTGGCTTTGATGGTTCTCATGCCATCAGTTGTGTAGAGATGTACGACCCAACGAGAAATGAATGGAAGATGATGCGAAACATGACTTCACCAAGGAGCAACGCTGGGATTGCAACTGTAGGGAACACCATTTATGCAGTGGGAGGATTTGATGGCAATGAATTTCTGAATACGGTGGAAGTCTATAACCTTGAGTCAAATGAGTGGAGCCCCTATACGAAGATTTTCCAGTTTTAACAAATTTAAGACCCTTTCAAACTAACAGGCTTAGTGATGTAATTGTGTTTAGTAGAGGTACACTTGTGAATAAGGAGGGTGGGTGGGTAATAGATGTTGCTAACAGCAACACAAAGCTTTTGCATATTGCATATTATTAAACATGCTGTACATTTTGTGTTTATTGGGAAAGGAATGCAAAGATGAAGGTCTGTTTTGTGTATTTTTAGGACTACTTTGGTTATTTTACTTTTTGGAAGTTAATATTGTAAAAGAATAAACGAAGACTTGATCAGGCATGTCATTTCAAGAAGTCCCCTCCTCCACATTTGTTTTTGCCAATTTGCACATTAAATGACTCTTCCCTCAAACATGTATAGCGGGGCAAGGGGGTAGGGTTTAAGATCTAGACAGTTGGGTTTTTTTAAGGGCCCTTTTTCAATAACTGGAACACTCTATACAAAAGAGACTTCTTTAACTAAAAGACAATGACTATTTTTGTTTTTATTAAAAGAAAGCGGACATGCCTACCAAGACTTAATCTTTTATGATTGCCTTTTTATAACTCAACTTTTTATATTCTCAGCACAGTGCTTTACCTATTGACGATAGGGCGGATTCAAATAGCGAAGCAGAGTGGTGGTCTCAAAGGATGCAGAGTAGGGTGTTTCTGTTATACGCCCACAGTGCAAACTTCGAAGCTTTTGCCTCAGCTACTTTTTTTTTTTTTTTTTTGGAGACTGCAGTACCAATAGTTTATTTGAATGGAGTTGCTGAACAGTAACGTAGCTGTGATTTTTATTTGAAACACTGATTTCAAATATTCTGACTTCTTGAGGGTATATTTTATATAGCAAGACACTTAATATATAACAGTAAAGAATGGTGAAGTACTTTATTTTCTAAATAATTCCTGTCTTTATTTATCATTAACAATCCTAAATAGCACCCTCGATTGTGAAAAAAATTAAAACTGTATTGGGTTTATGAATGCAGCCTTTATCAGAACTATGTTTTTGCTCAGTTTTTCTCTTCATATGGATAAATACTGGTTGGGGTGACTTTATGGAATGTGTAGTGCTGCACATATAACTTATGGTGCCAAAATTAGCACATCCTAATGCTTGCTGCCAATGCAAATGTATTAAAGGTACTTTGCAGGAAATCCTTGCACCATGGAATTAATATCCAAATGTTGTTTGTGTACTCATTCGTAACTTAAAAGTTTGGGACAGTTTTTTTTCCCCAGTAATGATGAGCTTAAGGTATTTGGGAAAACCGGCACCTGCCATGTCTGAAATAGAACTGATGGTAAGATTTTTTTTCTCAGAGAAGGCAAACACGTAAGAATCTAATGAGCCAACTAGGACAAGATGACGATCAGTGGCTAACTTGGGTTAGAAAGAAAATTGTTCCACTGGTACTTAGACACCTTCTTTCATTTACTCCACGAAGCACCATCGAGAACCTGGTGGCTCTGTAGTCAGTGACTTTTTTATTTATTGCTGGTTTGGTTCTGGATTAAAAGTAGGTAGGCAGATTTGATTTTGCCTCATACGATGACTATTTTTTTAAATGGATCTGTATCTGTTCTGTTTAGCCCAAGGAAATAAAATCTTAGTTGGGGGATTCAGCAGTGAAATATTTGAAATTACTTCCTAATTCCTAAGTAGCATTAAGCAAATAATAGGTATGAATACTCTGGGTCAGAGTTTTTCTATATTATTGATGCCAAACAGGTAGTTTGGTGGTTAAAAGTATGTTTTTTAAGTATGTTAGAAGCTCCCCATAAAGGGGAGGGAAAGTGCTCAATGACCATTTGTTTATATTAATTTCCATCTAAAAGTTACATGTTTTTCTTGAGGGAAGGAGAAAATACGGCATAGCCTCAACATAATTAAAAAAATGTTTTTACCATCAGTATGGGTTTTGGGGTAGTTTAGAAAGAACATTGGTAATAACTTCCCTGTGATCAGTTGTGAGAATGCCTAAAACGTACTAGATGACTAATACAGTAGCAAAACTATAAAATACCTGCTTGAATTAATAACTTGTTATACTCACACATGAATTTTATTGTGACGTTCAAGGTAGGGTTTTGATTGGGGCCTCTAGTACGTCTTCCATGCTTTCCCTTTCAACATGTTTTAGAATTCCTTATCTTTTAGAGCACTGTGAACTGTGTAAGACTGTTGATTTCACAGACCTGTACCCCTGAAACAAATAATACATTATATGTTATTTTTTTTAAAAAATTCCTTCTATTTTAGAAGAAAAAACTGGATCTGGAAGTGTGATACAATCCTTGCTTAATATTCTAGGTGTGTACCCTATGATTTCTCCAGATCTTAAAATTCTTAAAACTGAAGTAAGTGACAGAGAAAGAGTCCCTGGAGGAGATTTCTGCAACTTCAGCGTTGCCTTTGGAGGAACAGGAGATCACAGAAAATTTTGTCTTAAAATCTTAGTCATTTATTTGTATCCTACTTGGTTCTAAAAAAGGATGTGAAGAGTCTTTCATTAAATGACTATAGATGTATTAACTGGGTGGTTAAAAAAAAACGAAAAGAAAAAGGGAAAAGCAAGGAAACATCAATGTATGTAGTAAAATGGTGGTTACCAGAGGATTGGGGCGGGGGGGTTGGAGAAGAGTGATGGTGTTTAACGGTACAGACTTGTAATGAGTAATAAATAAACCTGAGATCTAATGTGCAGTATGATGAGTATAGATAATGTGATGCTATAATTACGTACTGTGGTAAGTATCACTCCATGGCAGTCATGTTGCAACATATAAATGCATCAAAGTAAGCTTTACACCTTAAACTTAACACAGTGTTACATGTCACATTTATTCTTTTTTTTTAAATCAAGAAATAGGAAGGAAGCATCATTAGGTTAACAAGGAATTCTCTGAAGCACCGGTTTCTTTCATAGTGAAACCAGAATGTTCTCAGTTGTAAAATGATGCGCTGAGCAACAAGTCCTAGCACAATGGCCAACAGAATATTGAAGCTTCACTATTAATAGCTCCGTGTGTTCCTGCGGGTTGAATAGGAGCGAGAAGCAAAAGCTCAGTTACTAAGTGTGTATAGGGTTGATACCTGGGGGGAATTTAAGAATCTAAAAAGGGTATACGTCTTAATAGACGGCTACACATTTGCTCAAAGTGAGCAAAGGGAGTAATTTTAGCTTGGAAAAGAGGCACACGCAGCACCCAACTTGGATGAAAGAGAGAATGAGGCTGACACAAGAGGAGCTGGATGAAGTATACAGCAAGCTAGCGGGGCTGCCGGGCGGAAAGGTTGAAAGGCACCTACCAAATGTGACTAGTTCAGTAACTAGCAGGGCCGGCTATCCGTTAAGGCTGCTCCCAAATCAAAAGATCTCTAGATCTTATAATTGATAAAGTTGATTGCTTAAGCAAGTGTTTTGTCTCAAACAGGTGGTGGTACTGAGTCTTTAAAGGTCCAGGCTTGAAAGAAAATGTTCTGGTACCCAGAACTCAACAACAAAAAGTAAATGGGGAAAAGATTTAAACAAGACACTTTACCAAATAAATGGATTCCAATAAGCACATGAAAAGATGCTCACTGTCATAAACTGGGGAAATGTCGAGAGTAAAATTACATACACACCTGTTAAAACAGTATCAAATTCTGGATGGGTTGCAGATCAATAGAACTCAAATTGCTGAGGAATCAAAATTGGAAGGTCACTTGGGAAAACTGGCGGTTTCCGACCAAATACCCGATGACACAGTAATCACTTACCTAGGTATTAACCCAAGTGAAGTGAGAACCTGTTCACTCCCAAACCTGTCTGTGAGTATAGCGGCTTTATTCAGTCACCAACTCAAATAGCCTTCCAACTGCTGAATGGATAATTTGGTGCATCCATGCAATGAAATACTACTTGGGAATTAAAAGGATGGAGTCTTGTGGAGCAGTGGAATTCATATTTTAATCATGCTGGTGATGACGCAATTGTGTTTTGGCAAAACTCAAAACTAGTTTAACCAAAGGGGCACCAAACCTTTTAAAAAAAAAAAAAACTTTTTTTCTTAGTATGCAGGAGGAGTAGAGGTAGAGGGACAAGCAGGCTCTGCTGAGCATGGTGCCCAATGTGGGGCTCAATACCAGGACCCTGAAATCCCCACCTGAACTGAAACCAAGAGTTAGTTGCTGAATCAGTAGAGCCACCTAGGTGCCCCCCAAAAGGTATCAAACCTTTAAAGGAAAAAAAGGCTTTAAAGGGGGGACTAGGAAGCAGCCTTATTTTACCTTGCTGGAAATCCCAGCAGGGAACCATTGATTCCCACTGGCCTTGCAAGGATTATATACCGAGCTAATGGAGTTTAACCCATAACCATCAGACTACGGTAAAATTGCAAAAGCTAAGGAAAGATTAGAACTAAAAGAAAAACACGTTGACATCAAGTTTGTAGTTAGGGGCACTGAGCCACCTCACCTTCTAGTGTCATAGCTGGTAATTGTTCAAGTTCATAGTGATGTTTTCACTGGAGTGGGTTTTATTGGTAAAATAGCCACAGAACCATTAACTGGGAGACTGGCCTGTCAATTCAGTCTAAACCAGAAAAGGGCTTTGCGTGGCATCACTTACTGAGAGCGGAAGATGTATTTGATTTCTCAACAGTGAGATATGTTCCCTCTTAAAAAGGGAAATTCATCCTGACTCATAGGATAAGAAAGGATGTTTGAAAAGGGCTCCAGGAGATGGGTGGGCTACGGGGAGTTGTCAGAAAGTGATCCGAGGTAGATCAAGACACCCATCTAGAGAAATGGGTCCACCCTGAGAGAGAGAAAAGATTTCCGTCCTCCCTGAGGGTGATGGTCAAAAGATGAAACAAGCTTCAGGTTTGTCCTTCAGGTGACGGGCAAAGACCACAACAGGAAACTGAAGCTGACCAGCTGTGAGGTTCTGATCTGTGCAGTCCCAAATTGCCCACTACAGGGACTAACAAAATCCCAGTAGGGCACGAAACCCCAATTCTTACACCAGCGTTCCTTTGGCCCAGCATGCTGGGATCACTGGGGTTGCTACACCCAAAGGATCCCGATCTTCTCAGGAAGTGCGTTATCTTTGGCAAAAGTAAACTGGAAAAGGCTAGTGGAAAATGGTGCCAGAACCTTTGCTGGGATAATCCTCATGGACGTCCCTCGTGAAGTTATTACGGACTCCTCACTAGGGCAAGGCCAAGGGCATTATGTAGAAAGCCCTTCCCCTGTGTGACTTCCCTCATCCGTCCCTACTGGCATGCTCAGGATGGCTTCTACCCAAAATACAACAGGCATACATAATGAAGAATGGAGATTTTAGAACTGAAGTTCCTCTCCCAAGGATCTTCCACCAAAGCAAATGTGTGTTTTGCAAGGTAGAGTTTATGATCCTTAGGTCAACTGAGTTATCTCAATCCAGAGGAGGGATCCAGAAAAAGAGGAAGGGAGAGGGAACCCTAAACTGCATTATACTAGTGTATAACAGAAAAGTACAGTATGATAGTTAAAGTATAAAATTAAGATTAGATTAGATAAAAAAAAAAACAACGGTTACAATTAGAAAAAAAAGGCAACAAAGAAACCTGACATTTCAAAGAAACAAAGCCTAAACATGTTTAAAAGAATGTTTAAAAAGAACAGCAAAAAGACTAGGAAGTCAGAGGAAAACATCTTCACATATCAGTAAAATTTTTAAAAATTTTGAGGTTGAAATAATTGACAAATTACTGTACAAAGGAAAAGATACATAAACTAAGATAAAATATATGCACATGTGAAAGTGTGCAGGGGAGAAATTTCCTAAAAATCACAACCTATGTTAAAAAGATAAGAGGGAAAAAGGAGCGGGAGGCAACAGCAGAACCAAAACCCAGGAACCACCACCAGAAGCAGCTGAGGGATAAAGATCTGAAAAAACTTCAGGGTGGAGGGGATGTTTTTTGCAGAGAACGGAGATCCTCTGGAAGCTTCTCCCACATGGCTCCTATCCCTATCCCTAATGTCATTGGAGCCCCAGGTAGGGGTGCGGCTTCCGATGCAAACATACAGCTCAGTGGGTCCTGCAGAGACTGACCGCGAGCATCTTGGGTAGATTCTCTTTAACTGGCGAGGGTTGCTTTTATCATCATACCTTGTCACAGTTCAGAAACACAATTTGGAAGTAAAATGAAAAAGCAAAATCTTACTAAAAATAAAATTTATTGTTTTGTAAAAAATAAATTAACATCATAGAATAGCAAATTAGATTTAATCTAATGTATTAACAAAAGCATAATATACTCTAGTAAACAAGGATTTCCAGCTTACTCTGTAACTAAGAAGTCAATTAAACACTTGGTTTAGCTAGAGGCAAATATGAATTCCCTGCCACCTACTCCCATAAATCCATGCTCCTTCACATTTAAGGGAAAAATCAGTATAGAGGTCTCCCCTGCTCTTCCCATTAGAAATGCACTGAAAAGTGACAAACCCAGGGAAGAAGAGAAGAAACTATATAGCAAGTACAAGCTGAAGTAAAAATTCTACTTACATTACCTTAGCGGAAGTGGAAGGGACATGTGTTACGTTCATCTGGTCTATAGGGAAGACAATTTGTTCATAAAACAGCCCAGGGTAAGATTTCATTGTGTGGCAGGGTGAGCATGGCCGTGTCCTAATTCTTTCTTGAGGTTTGGAAATGCCTCTGGTCATGGACCCATGCTTAGGGTTGAGAGAGATGGGAATCCCCTGTCCCCAGACCGTCCACAGATGCCAAAGTGGCTCCTGCCCTAAGACGATTAAAAAGATGGCTCTCCTTTCCTTCAGACAGACTGGCTCAGTGTCAGGAGTAGAGGTAGGGAAGTACTGATAACTCCAATGAGTTGAGTCCATAGTTTATCCCACAATGGATGCATTTAGGCTTTTTAGAACCGCAATGAGATTTTCAGCAATAGGCAACCACCTTCTTGCACCTATGAGACATTTTTTACAAGTCTCTTGGGTTTGACTCAAAAGGCTGAAGGCTACTCTTGTTCTTGAAGACAAATGCAATTCCTTTGAAGTTACAGATCAGCATTTAGGTCCTATAGTTGAGCATGTCTTCACACCATCCCCTGCTTTGGGCCTCCATATAGACAGAGGCACTGCACTGCTGCATGGAACATTCCATCTCAACCAGCTGGTGGCATCCAATGGTTAACTTTTCCCTAGGGGATAAAGAAATGTTAAATCACTGCAAGACATCGGGTCAGATAAATGAAAAAGTATTAATACAAGAGGACAACACTGGGATTTGAAATACATTCTTTGACAGTTGAGAGTTACAGTTTCTTAGTACAGACAAAACAGCATGGGGGAGATAAGCACTTAGTGGCACAGATTTCTCAGTCAACATGGAAAAGATCTTGGTACAATTCCTAGAATTCAGGACTAAGGGTTCCCATGGCAGACCTCCTGCAAACAAGCAAAGTTGGATGCTTAAAAATAGTCCTTTGTATGGTCTCTAAGGGACCTCTCCCAGCAGGAGATGGGCTGATGATATGGCGTTCTAATCCAAAGCATAAGCAATGCTGTAGCCTAGATCACAGATTGTTGTCTTAACTAAAGAACGAGGAGCCTGGAGGATACTAAAAGGGTGCACCTCCTGACAGGAGCAGATAATGGAGAGGAGATGGCAAGTGGACAGAGCTTCGGCTCTTAAAAAGAACTGCTAAATTAACAAATGAGTACTAACTAATTACTCTGAGCCAGAGGCAGGGAAGCAGGGAGCAATGCCTATTAAACGCCATGCCAACTCAGAGTTTTATCTAAGACTAAGCCTAGTCCGTCTCTCAGAAGCTGACTTGGGCCTACAAACTACGGGATGTGTAAGTCATCAGAGCACCAACCCATCACATCTGATGTCAGGTTTAAATCTACTGGGAGACGGTCTATATAAGCTCACGAAGAATAACCAGTGAAAGCATCTGGCACATTAGGTGCTGGGAGAAATGGCAGGTTTTTTAATGTAAATTACACTGTTATTAGTTTCTTGGCTTCTAAGATGCTCTGGCCATTTCCTCTGTGTTGGGGAGGACCACTAGCCACCCCTCTCCACTGCCCCACCCCCCTTCGGAACTCAGGGATTAGGACGAGAGGTAGTCGTGACAGCAAAAGGAAATACACAGTATTTTGAGCAGCTCCACTTCCTCAAGATGTGTGGTTTCTCTGACACGGCCTAAAAGCTGACTTTTGGTTTTGTGTTGCTCTAGTCCCGTTTCCTATATTTACAGTGCTTACAATTAATGTTATGTTGCCGTCAACTCTTCCTAACTACTCAGAAAATGATTTTTGGAAGACCCTAAGAGGTCCCCAAATAGGAGAGATGTTGTAAAACAAATACCCACTAGATTTTCTTCTTGTACCTAGAAAGAATTTTAGAAAAACTGCATGAAATACTACCTTAGTTTTCTCATAACTTATCTAACACAAGTAAGTTTTCTCATAAAAATGAAATAAAAAGGGCCCATTCCTGCTCTTGGTGATTTATTCCACATGTGGGGGGAAAAAAAACACCCTTTACAACTAGACTTTGAATCTATTTCTGTGTCTTGTCTTCTTTCTTTTTTCCCCTCCTCTCACAGTTTAGAAGTGAGCTCTGTCTCCTCTTTTCATCCTACTGGCATCTGGTGTCTTCGTGTGTGTGTGTGTGTGTGTGTGTGTGTGTGTGTGTGTGTGTGTGTGTGTGTGTGTGTGTGTGTGTGAGAGTCAGCATTCTCACAGGGGATTATCACCTACAGATTCTCTCTTCTGCAGCAAGTCGTCATTGCTGACTGAGGAAAGTAGCATGTGTTTTTCATCGTGTACGCTTGGTCTCTACTGTATTAAGACAGGAATTCTTAAGTTCCTTATCCCCAGGGCTTTTATGTAGAATGGCAGAATATCAGATGTGGGGGCACCTTAATGCCTTTGCATAATATTCTGCAGCATTTCTGGTTGATTCATATCATGTTGGCTTTCACCAAGTTGTGAGAGCACACACAATTCTGAGAGGTAGCCCAGTTCATCTCTCTTAATTTCTAGAAAGTTCTTCCTTGGACCTAAAAACAAAAACAAAAACAAAACAAAACAAAAACAAAAACCAAAAAACCATTCTCTGACATGAGTAGCCTAAATTTAAAGAAAGACTCATTATCTCAGAGTACAAATATTTTATGTCTCATAGTGATCCTATTTCTCTTTTGCAAACTAAACAATCCCAACTCCTACTCTGTTCTGGAAGAGAGCTCAAGACTGGAATTTGCTTCTAGTTCTATAATTCTGTGTGGCTCAAGAGATTTCTACAAAACTGCCAGTTTCTCTGAATTGTCCTATTATAGGTATCAAACTCACCTTGACCAAGTCTCAGATAGGACAAAATAAACTGGAAATTTGAGCAAATCAATTTAAAAATAATTTTAGTGGTTATCTGATTCATGTCCATGGCTACTTTTGTCAAAATGGCATGGCAGTAGTGAACTTAAATGATCTAATGACAGTTTTTCCAAAATTCTTTCTAGGTTCAAGAAGAAAGTCTACAATGGATATTTGTTTTACAAATCTCTGAACTTTTCTATTTATTTGCAGTGTGTATCTCAAATGAAGGAAAATGGAATACAATGTAATGCTAATAAAAAAATAGCATAACAGCTAACAGCATATTCAATGGTAAAGACGAAAAGCTTTCCCCTAAAATCGTGAACAAGACAAGGATGCCCACGTATCACCACTTCTATTCAACACTGTACTGAAAATTCTAGCCAGATCAATTAGGCACAAAAAACAAATAATAATAAACATACAAATTATAATCAAAGAGGTAAAATTATCCCTATTTATAGGTACTAAAGAAACCACAAAATAACTGTTAGAATAAGCTAATTCAATCAGCAAACAAAAAATCAATTGCATTTTTCTTTTTTTTTTTTAAAGATGTATTTATTTTATTGAGAGAGCAAGAGCAAGTGGGAAAGGGGGACAGGGAGAGAGAGAATCTCAAGCTGACTCTGCACTGAGTGCAGAGTCCCACACAGGCTCAAGCACACCACCCTGAGATCAAGATCTGAGCCAAAACCAAGAGTCAGATGCTTAACTGGCTGAGCCACCCAGGCACCCTAACTGCATTTCCATACACTAGAAATGAACACTTAGAAAAGGAAATGACAATTCCATTTACAATAGCATGAAAAAAAGGAAAACACTTAGAAATAACTTCAAAGAGGCACAAGACTTGTACACTAAAACCCATAAAACATTGCCAAAAGAAATTAAAGACCCAAACTAGTGGCATACCATGCTTATGGATTGGAAGACAATGATAATACTCACCAAGGCAATCTACACAGTTAACAAAATCCTTATCAAACTCCCAATCTTTTTTTAACAAAAATTGATCCAAATATTCACATAGAATTGCAAGGGACCCCAAATAGTCAAATCTTAAAAAACAATGTTTAGAGGACTCCCACTTCCCAATTTTGAAAACTCAAAATACAAAGCAACTTTAATCAAAACAATGGTACTGGCATACAGACATACAGACCAAAGGAACAAACTTAAAGCCCAGAAATAAATCTCAAATACATGGTCGACTGATTTTCAACAAGGGTGCCAAGATCATTCAATGGGAAAAAAAAAAAAAAACAAACAAACTTTTATTTTTTCTTTTCAACATTTGGTGCTAGGACAACTTGATATCCACAAGCAAATGGACAAAGTCAGACCCCTACCTCACATCATATACAAAAATTAACTAAAAAACGCATCAATGACCTAACTGTAAGAGCTAAACAATAAAATTCTAGAAACATTCATGAGTTTAGCTTTGGCAGTGGACTGTTAGATATGATGCCAAAAGCCCCAGAAATACAAGAAAAAACACACAAATTGGACTTCAACAAAATTAAAAACTTTTGGGTCCCTGGGTCGCTCAGTTGGTTGGGCAACTACCTTCAGCTTGGATCATGATCCTGGAGTCCGAGGATCGAGTCCCACATCGGGCTCCTTGCCCAGCAGGGAGCCTGCTTCTCCCTCTGACCCTCCCCGCCATGCTCTCTCTCTCTCTCTCTCTCATTCTCAAATAAAATCTTAAAAAAAAATTAAGAACTTTTGTGTATCAAAGGGTGCTATCAAAGAAGTGAAAAGAGAATGTATAGAAAGTATTTGCAAAGTATATATCTGATGGGGTCTAATACCCATAACATGTAACACGTCAAACGGCCAGGTACCACGCTGGTTAATAAGGACAAGCTAAACTGAAAATAAAATCAACTTTTTTCATTTACTGTGACACTGCAAACAAGAGACAAAGTTAAAGGTGCCAGTGCCCTAGTGCTCCATTTTTCCGTATAGAATGGCACTGGGTTAGGGCCAGATGATATACAGTGCAGAAAGGGGACATCATCTCATTGCTGAGAATCCCAAAAGTAAGGCTCCTATCTCTTCATGGACCCAGGGGACTGAGAGGTGGGGGTCTTAGTTCATTCCAGCTGCTATAACAAAATACCAAGAGTGGGAGGCTTATAAACAACAGAAATTAATTTCTCACAGTTTTGGAGACTGGAAGCCCAAGATCAAGGCACCATCACGGTCACATTCTGGTGACAGCCCTCTTTTATGAGAGCATTAACTCCATTCATGAGGCTCAACCCTCATGACCTAATCACCTCCCAAAGGCCCCACCTTCTAAGACCATCACATTGGGCGACAGGATTTCAACGTATGAATTTGGGAGGGACACAAACATTCAGAATATACCAAAGGAAATAGGAATAGAAACCCACTGGGTCAGAGAGGAGAAAAATACCTCGGCCAAGGCCTCCAAATAATTCTCAGAAGTACCTGAGAGATGCCTCAGCCAAAGCCCCCAATAAGGACGCCACCAAATGGAAGTTGCCTGGGCTAGGAAGGCAGATACACATGCGAGCTCAGGGGCAGGGGGCCTGGGCTTTGCCCGTAACTCCCTCCAGAAGAGTGCCATACGCTGGCTGTGTTCCAAATCTGGAATGGGGAACGCAGCTTTTTCCCGAGGGGAGCCCACCAGACAGAGCCTTGGAAGCACCTCGTGTCAGGCCTGGAAGGTCACACATAGGATTCTGGCTTGGAGCCAGACTCCTCAGAAAGACTTCTTATAACTCAACAACAGCAAGAAAACGGCCCACTGAAAAATGGGCAAAGGACTTGCGTAGACATTTCTCCAAAGACAGACAAAACAGCCAATAAGCACACGGAAAGACGCTCCACATCATCAGAACTTAGGGAAATACAAATCAAAATCATGAGATCATACTTCATACTCATTTGGACAGCTGTCATCAAAAAAATAAATAAATAAATAAAAGAAAATAAATTTTGTGAAGGATCCAGAAAAACTGGAACCCTCATCTATTGCTGGTGGGAAGGCAAAATAGTGCAGCTACCAGGGAAAAAAGGGAGTAGCTCCTCAACAAGTTAAATGCAGAATTCCACTCTCAGGTACATACCCCCCCCCCCAGTCTGAAAGAATTGGAAGAATGCAAATGCTTGTATGCAAACAGTAACATTCACAACAGTCTAAAAGTGAAAACAATCCCGGTGTCCATCAACAGATAAGTGGAGAAACACAGCATGGCCTATCTACACAATGGAGTCTCACTGGGCCAGGAAAGCAGCAAAAATACTGACACATGCTACAACGTAGATGACCCTCAACACCATGAGGCTAAGTCACAGAAACCAGATACTGTTTATAAGAGACATTCAAAATATACAAATCCATAGAGAGAAAGCTGATGAGGGGTCGCCAGGGTCTGGGGGAAGGGAAGGGAAAGGCTTGCTGGGCATCAGACTTTCCTCTGGGGCGGCGGGGATGTCTCAGGACCAAGAGAGGGGACGACTTGCACAAGAGTGAATGCACTAAATATCCCTAAACGGTACACCTGATAATGGTTAATTCTTTTATGCGACCTTTATCTCAATTAAAAAAAGAAAAAAGTGCCTATGTTTATTTTGTAGTAACTTCTGTCATAAATAATGAGCCTGGGTGGCTCAGTGGGTTAAGCCTCTGCCTTCGGCTCAGGTCATGACGCCAGAGTCCTGGGATCAAGCCCCGCATCGGGCTCCCTGCTCAGTGGAGAGCCTGCTTCCCCCTCTCCCTCTGCCTGCCTCTCTGCTTACTTGTGCTCTCTTATCTCTCTGTCAAATAAATAAAATCTTTTAAAAAAAAAAATGAGTCAAATTTACTACAAACTATTACTGCTCCCTACAGACACAGAAAACAGTGTTTCTCTTCTAATTAAAGCAGAAGCGTCGAAAAGGCTCAATGTGGTTTGCAGATTACTTTTCTCCATGGCTTTTTTCTGTCTAAGGCTTCTTGGACAGACCAGGTCATTCATTTAATCCAAGGATTCTCCAAGGATTCTCCAACTGGAATGTTCCCTGCAGGCATGGACAACACAGATGGCCGGGCTCCACCCTCCAGAGTTTCTGACACAGAAGGTTCAGGGTAGAGCCTTCAAGTCTGCATTTGTTGCAAGTCCCCAGATGCTGCTGATACTCGGGCCCAGGAACCACAAGGAAGTGAACTACAACTCTAAGGTAATCTAGAAGATACTACCATGGAGTTGATTCCTGGCATCAGAAAGCAGTCATTCCCAAAAGCACCTGCCCCAAGGAACAGCAAGCAGCTTCTGACTCACAGGCCGGGTTAGGCAGCATTCTGTCTGGATGTTACTTCAGGATGCTGATGTCACAACTAACTTGCATTTCAGACAGAAAAAAGGGACCTTCGAGACTGGCCTTGCCCACATGCTAGAATACACGGTTCGAGCGCTCTCAGGGCAAACAAAGCAAATTGCAGGCTGCAGCTACCTTATTTCTCGTCTGTATGAAAGTGACCACCCAGGATACTTGTTTGGTCATCTAACTGATTATCTTATTTATTTACCATCCTGGATATTCTAGGCCAGCTCCTCGTCTGCTCAGGGTAAGCGGCAGCACAAGCACAAAAGCCCTCTGGAAAATTCTACAAACTACAGAAGACAAAACACAAACTTATTTATAGACATAAACACCAAGGTTCTATCCGCTGGGTCTTGGAATTCAACGTCTGATCAAAGCTAGACAAAGCATTCTGAAACCTTATTTCCTTACTTTATCAGAACCTATGAGATAGTTTTCTGTTCTTGAGCCATTGAATTACTTCTCTGTTGCAATAAATGTGGTGGTGGGCACATCAACAGTCTCCTCCTTCACCACGAATTTTTTATAAATTAAAAAAAAAAAAAAAAAAAGCTAGGGGCGCCTGGGGGGCTCAGTGGGTTAAGCCTCTGCCTTAGGCTCAGGTCATGATCTCAGGGTCCTGGGACCGAGTCCCGCATCGGGCTCTCTGCTCAGCAGGGGGCCTGCTTCCCCCTCTCTCTCTCTCTCTCTGTCTAATAAATAAATAAAATCTTTAAAAAAAAAAAAAGCCAGATTAGTAAATTCAGACAACATAAGTAATCATCTTCCTCAGCATTCCCCAAAGTGGTCCGCTGTCTGCAAGTTAAGTTATTCTTCTGTTTTCACCTCTGTGTCCCAGAAAAATTCTGCCACCTTTCCTCTGGTGCATCTGGCCCTGTGTCTAGTATGAGCCACAGAAACCAAAAGGACCTCTCTCGTTCGGTAGCTTATTTGAAAACCACGAGCCACAGAGCACATCAGAGGCAAGTCTGAGAGCTGCTGGTCATTACAGAGACAGCACATAATTTCAAAAAAAGAAAACACAGTAACGAATCTAAAAGCTCTTCACCAAAAGCCTTCTAAGCGGCAATCGCAATTTTTCTATGTATTCAAGATATTAGATATATTTCATCTCTCTTCAAAAATCATCCTTTTGGGTATAAGAGGGAGCTTATTAATTGACATCATACTTCAAATCCCTGGCAAAATAAGTGATAAGACAAAGAAGGAAAAGCCAACTACAACTACTTCAAATCTGAATATTCAACGTTGACCCCAGTACCACCCCATTAAAAAAAAATCCCAACTGTTCCAACAGTAAAGTCAAGTCAAAATAATTTTAGACATCTGATTGGAACCATCCTGCAAGGGACTCTGCCCTCCAAGTTATCCACAGCGAGCTTTCTCTACCTTCACAAATATGGCTAAGGTTGGGATGCCTGAGTGGCTCGGTTGGTTAAGTGCCCGACTCAAAAATATTGGCCAAGATTGACAGACATTATATATTTTAAGTCTTCATTTTAATTCCAGTTAGCTAACCTACAGGGTAATATTAGTTTCAGATGAACAATTTAGTGATTCAACACTTCCATACATCACCCAGTGCTCATCAGACCAAGCGCCCTCCTTCGTTCCCCATCACATATTTCAGCCATCCTCCCACCCACCTCCCCTCTGGTGACCATCAGTTTGTTCTCTATAGGCAAGAGTCTGTTTCTTGGTTGGCCTCTCTCGTTTTCCCTTTGCTCATTTGTTTTGTTTCCTAAATTCCACAGATGAGTGAAATCATATGGTATTTGTCTTTCTCTGACTGATTTATTTCACTTAGCCTTAATATACTCTCTAGCTTCATCCATCCAAATGGATTTTGCATTGTCATTGCCTTGCAAATGACAAAATTTCACTTTTGATGGCTGAGTAATATTCCACTGTGGTGTTCCATTCAATTATCTGTTCATCTGTTGATGGGCACTGAGGCTGCTTCCACAACTTAGCTATTGTAAACAATGCTGCAGTAAACATAGGGGTGCATGTATCCTTCCTTTGAATTAGTGACCTTGTATTCTTTGGGTAAATACCCAGAAGTGCGATTACTGGATCATACCGTAGTTTTATTTTTAACTGTTTGAGGAACCTCCATACTATTTTCCACAGTGCCTGCACCAGTTTGCATTCCAACCAACAGCGCACGAGTGTTGCTTTTTTTCCACATCCTCATCAACACCTGGTTTGTTTCTTGTATTTTTTATTTTAGCCATTCTGACAGTAGAGGGAGTAACTTGTAGTTTTGATTTACATTTCCTGAGTGATGTTGAGCATTTTTTCCTGTGTCTGATGGCCATCTGCATGTCTTCTTTGGAGAAACGTCTGTTCATCTCTTCTGCCTATCTTTCAATTGGATTATTTGGGGGGGCTATTAAGTTTTATAAGTTCTTTATACATTTTGGATACTAACACTTTACTGGATATATCATTTGCAAATAGCTTATCCCATTCAGTAGGCTGCCTTCCAGTTTTGTTGATTGTTTCTTTTGCTGTCAGAATCTTTTTATTTTGATGTCGTCCCAATAATTTATTTTTCCTTTTGTTTCCTTTGCCTCGGGAGACATGTCTAGAAATGTTTGCTAAGGTCGATGTCAAAGAAATTACTGCGTGTGTTCTCTTCTCGGATATTTATGGTTTCCTGTCTCAATTTAGGTCCTTAATCCATTTTGAATTTATTTTTATGTACAGTGTAAGAAAGTGGTCCAGTTTTTCCAGCACCATTTGTTGATGAGACTTTTTCCCACTGGACATTCTTTCCTGCTTTCTTGAAGAGGAATTGAGCATATAGCTGTGGGTTCATTTCTGGGTTTTCTATTCTGTTCCATTGGTTTATGTGTCTGTTTCTGTGCTGGGACCATACTGTCTGGATCACTACAGCTCTGTGATATAACTTGAAGTCCAAAACCGATTCCTCCAGATTTGCATTGCTTTTTCAAAATTGCTTTGGTTATTTGGGGTCTTTGTGCTTCCATACAAATTTTGTTTGTTCTAACTCTGTGAAAAATGCTCTTGGTATTTTGTTAGGGATTGTATTAGAAGTGTAGATTGCTTTGGGTAATATAGATACTTGAACAATATCATACCAGTCCATTAGCATGGAGTGCCCTTCCACTTCTTTGTGTCATCTTCAATTTCTTTCACCAGCGTTGTATAGTTTTCAGAGTACAGGTCTTTCACCTCTTTGGTTGGGTTTATTCCTTATGGTTTTTGGTGCAACTATAAATGGGATTATTTTCTTAATTTATCTTTCTACTGCTTCCTTATTAGTGTATAGAAATGCAACATATTGGGGCACCTGGGTGGCTCAGTGGGTTAAAGCCTCTGCCTTCGGCTCAGGTCATGATCCCAGGGTCCTGGGATTGAGTCCCGCATCGGGCTCTCTGCTCAGCGGGGAGCCTGCTTCTCCCTCTCTCTCTGCCTGCCTCTCTGCCTACTTGTGATCGCTCTCTGTCAAATAAGTAAATAAAATCTTTTTTAAAAAAAAGAAATGCAACAGATTTCTGTATATTGATTTTGTATCCTGTGACTTTGCTGAATTCACTTACTAGTTTTAGTAGTTTTTTGGTGGAATCTTCAGGGTTTTCTACATATAGTGAAAGTCTGGCTACTTCCTTGCTGATTTAGATGCCTTGTATTTCTTTTTGTTCTCTGGCTGCTGTGGCTAGGACTTTCAGTACCATGTACTATATTTAATAAAAGTGCCTTGTTCCTGGGGCACCTGGATGACTCAGTCGGTTAAGCAGCTGCCCTCAGCCCAGGTCATGATCTTGGGGTCCTGGGGTGGAGGCCAGTATCTGGCTCCCCATCCCCCTCTGCCTGCTCATCCTTGAGTGCTCTCTCTCTCTCTCAAATAAATAAAATCTTTAAAAAACAAGTGTCTTGTTCCTGACCTCAGGGGTAAAGCTCTCAATTTCTCCCCCACTGAGGATGATACTAGCTGTAGTATTTCACAGATAGCCTTTATTATGTTGAGGTATGTTCCCTCTAAACCTACTTTGTTGAAAGTTTTTATCATGAATGGATGTCAACTTTGTCAACTGCTTTTTCTGTGTTTATTGAAATAACCATATGGTTCTTATCCTTTCTCTTACTGATGTGATCTATTGAGTTGATTTGCAAATATTAAACTACTCTTACAACCCAGGAATAAATCCCATGCGATCATGGTGAATGACTTTTTTTAATGTGTGGTTGAGTTTGATAGATGTTATTTTATTTATTTATGTATATATGTATGTATGTATGTATGTATGTATGTATTTGGTGGGGGGGCAGAGAGAGAGAGAGTGGGGGAGAGAGAGAATCTTAAGCAGGCTCCATGCCCAGCACAGAGCCCAATGTGGGACTCGATTTCATGACAATGAGATCATGACTTTAACGGAAATCAAGAGTTGGGCGTTTAACCAACTAAGCCCCACAGGTGCCCCAACAGATGTTATATTTTGGACACAAATCTCTTGTACACAAACCTTCTGATGTGGCCTATCTGTAAAGATCCATAATAGAGTATAACTGAGGGAAAGTCTGAAGATTAAGGTAAAAAAATCATTTTCACCCCAGCTACTAGACTATGCATGCCCAATGGTTTTAGATTTTCTTGGAAAACTTTTACCTAGTGAGTAAGTGAGCTTTTATGGCTGTACTAAGTAACATTTGTGCATAATTATCGATCCTTGTGTCTTGGCATCGAATAAATTTATCAGTCTAGATTAATAGCAGATGCACCTTGATACTTAACACTGTACCTGCTCATAAAATTTTACAGCAACACAGATATATATGCAAGTTAGAAGTCGCAAATGAGTTGTGGTTCAGTGACAGAAATGGCATATTACACGGCAGTGGAAGTACTGTCACATGAACTTGTTCTAATACCACTGATGTATCAAAGAACAACTGGAGCATGATGCAAATTTCACATTTTCTTACATATAATTTCAGAGGAACAGAGAAAACTATCCAGCTCAACCAAGCTACTTAGGAATACACAAAACACACACGTGCACACGCTTTAAACATGTACCAGAACCTCATTCACTTCGGGTGTTGCGACTTTACGTTCAATTTCAGATAACCTTCCTTCCACCACTCTCACTGACCCACAAGCTCTAACCATTCCAAGGGCCACTTCCACAAGCAAACTTTGGTTCTTTTTCAACAAAAAGGGTCAGATTTACAGTCACATTTACATATTTCTATTTTAGCCATTTAACATGTTGTAAAACAGATGCCACTTTGATTAGGTTCCTACCTTCTTTTTTAATGTATCTCTTTTTTTTTTTTTAAGATTTTGTTTATTTGACAGAGAGAGAGAGAGAGATCACAAGTAGGCGGAGAGGCAGGCAGAGAGAGAGCGAAGAGGAGGAAGCAGGCTCCCCACTGAGCAGAGAGCCCTATACGGGGCTTGATCCCAGAACCCTGGGATCATGACCTGAGCTGAAGGCAGAGGCTTTAACCCACTGAGCCACCCAGGTGCCCCTAATGTATCTCTTAATTAAGTTTTTAAGTGATGTGCCTTAGACCCATTTTTCCCAAGTGTCTTTCTCTGGCATGATTTTGCATAGCACGGAGGTGATATTTAGGAATGAATAGATTATGTCACATTAGGACTGACTATAAACCAACTACTGCTCCATGCCACCACATGGATGAATCTTGATGTTGAGTCAAAAAAGAATGACAGGAACGGGGAGTATAAGACTGGAGGGCAACACTGACAGTGTTAAGTTGGTTTTTGTTCCTCATGAATTTGTTTGCCTGCACTCAGGACTGGAGGGCTTGACATGTACACCCTGTATATTAAAGAATCAGATTTATACTGCTTCCCCCTTTCTTGTTACATATGAATGCTATAAACTAAATTATTTTTAAAAGAATATATATGATACCATTAAGTACAAAAGCAGGTAAAATTAATCAACATATTTTTATTGACATATACACCCACAAAGATGAGAATATAAACACAAAATCTCTAAGGAGAAGCTGGAAGGAAGGATCCACTCAGGGATGGGTAAAGGTCTATTCTGTCCAATGAATGATAGGCATGAGTATTCTTTGTACTAGTGTGTCTTCAAGACATGGTCTGGGGAAAATAAGTCTTTCAAAGGGTCTGTGAGGTCAAAGAGGTCAAAGCTATTTTCATAACAAGACCAAGACACAATTTGCCTTTTGCAATCTCATTCTTGCAAGAATGTACAATAGTTTTCCAGTCATACATGACATGTGATTATCAAAACAGACTAAATTCAAAAGCAGCTATCAGAATCCATCTGTCTTCTATGAAGCCACACATTAAGAGATTTACAAAAATATAGAATCTCACCCTTTGCTGGGAAAAATTATTTTCATAATTATAAGCTTCTTATCTTAACATGAAATTAATTAGTTATTATTTTGAAATTTCTAATATAGCAAATATAGATATAACCCCACACAGAAAACAGGTCTTTGGGGTCTTCAACAATTTTGTAAAATATAAAGGAGCCTTGAGACCAAAAATATTGAGAACCACGTTAAACCTTATACCCATGTTTATACACACACACACATACACACACACACACGGCTCTTCTGGTATGTATGAACTATCTCATATTAATAAAGAAATATAATAATGAAATAATAAATTAATAAATAATTAAAAATCATAGTGTAGTAATGATAAGAATAGTGTAGTAGTAATAAAAATATTGTAATAACAGTAGTAGTAGTAACAAAATAATATTTAATAAATATTACTATTATTTTAGTAATACATGTAATACATACTAAATATAGTACATGTAATAAAAAATATGTGTAATAAAAATAATGCATTAATAATGAACTAAACATAGTACATGTAATAAGAAATAGTGTAATTAAAAATCATAAATAAAATATTAAAATAATTAAAAAATCATAGTATAGTGCAGACACGAAAAAGAGTCCTTCACCAGCACACCAAGTGGTGTTGTATACAGTAAAAGCTTATGACAACTGCATTACCTAGAATACAGATGGGACTTACCGATACTCAGACTGTGAAACACAATCATAAAGTTCCTGGGCAGTGAATGGGACATTTCTATTTACCTGAAAAGAACCAAGATGTAGTTACTAAAAATGTGTATGGAGTCAAATGAGCAGTAAGAGCACAAGTAGAGTGGCCCAGATTCTGAGGGAGCAGAATGTCAAGTTTCTAGCATTTACAAAAAAGAACAATCAGATGTTCAGTGATCACAACGCATCAAAAGAACAATCACAATTAGAGATCGCAATGTTTTACACAATAGTGAACTGTATGTAAATGTACTAGTCCTCTTGTTACAACTTAATCTGTTTATAGAACCAGAAGAAGTGATCTAGGATTCTGGGTTTATGGGAATCACAACAGAGCAGATAAGCACTCTGTAGATCAAGTGGAAAGAAAAAAATGTGTACTCCATGCAACACTAAATTTTACTCCTACTGGCTCTCATCAAAAGATTCATGCTTCAATTAGCCTAGAGTTTTAGAAGATTTCTAAAGCACATATTTAGTATTTCTTTTCTAAAAGAAGCAAATGTTAAGAAGTTAAAATTACTCTATATTTAAAGGACTAGAGTAGATTTGGGGTCATATAGGTAGACTATTTTAAAAGTAGAAGCAGCCACATCTTGTTTATATCCTAAACATTAGAAATAATTCAAGCTGAAAAACAAAATTAACCATTCAACTTTAACAACATTTGAATACTATGGCTGACCCTTGCAAAAATTATTACTGATGAACCTTCTCTTTTATTTAAATACTAACTTTATAAAAAGTTTTATTTGCAGACATTTTCTAAAGATATGTCTTTCAGACTATCAAGGTCTGAATGTTTTAACTAATATGTTTAAGTTCATAATATAATTCAGAGATATAATTTACAATACTGTAAGTATAGAAATCCTTGATCATACAAAGACTCACCACAGCACACACGTAGAGGACACAGTGATGGAATCCTGTATTTCTTGGGGCTTCCTATTGATTTTCTTATTGATTTAGGTTATATTCTACTTATGTGCAGGGGAAGATCTGGATATTAAGAAATTCTTTTTATCAGATAACAAACAGCCCAGTCCCTAAATTTCCATGAATTCTGAATTAGTGATGTAAAACTAAATGAGATTATCTTCTGTTCAATTTACTTAAAAAATATTTAAATAGTTATAAATTTTTGGGTGAGGAAATTATCATATTGTGTAGAACATGTTTCAGTAACTAGAGGTTAAAAATATTGTGTTTTTTTTTAAAGATTATTTATTTCAGAGAGGGAAAGTGCATGTGCCTGTGCAAGTGTGGGGAGGGGCACAGAGAGATGGGGAGAGACAGAGAGAGGGAGAGAGAGAATCCCAAGCAGACTCTATACTGGGTGAAGAGCCCATTGGAGGGCTTGATCTCATGACCAAGAGATCATGACCTGAGCCAAAAACAAGAGTTGCACAGACACTCAACCAACTGAGCCACGCAGGTGCCCCCATAGGTTTTATTTTTTTAAGATTTTATATATTTATCTGTCAGAGAGAGAGCATAAGCAGGGGGAGCAGCAGGCAGAGGGAGAAGCAGGTTCCCCACTGAGCAGGAAGCCCAATGCAGGACTCAATCCCAGGACCCAGGGATCATGACCTGAGCCAAAGGCAAACGTTTAACCGACTGAGCCACCCAAGCACCCCATCCTCCCTTAGTTTTTAAATACCACATTTTAAATCTATAATCTTAAATTTTTGCTTAAAATTAAGATTATATGCTTTGTGTTAATTATATATAATATTTAATATTAGATTTAATGACTATAAATTGGTATTTAATTATAATTAATTTTTAGGTACTTTATAATTTTTATTAAAAGATCTTCTAGGGGCACCTGGGTGGCTCAATGGGTTAAACCTCTGCCTTTGGCTCAGGTCATGATCTCAGGGTCCTGGGATCAAGCCCCGCATCAGGATCTCTGCTCAGCAGGGAGCCTGCTTCCCCCTCTCTCTTTGCCTGCTGTTACTTGTAATCTTTCTCTCTGTCAAATACATAAATAAAATTTTTTAAAAAAATAGATAATATAAAAGATCTTCTAAAAATGTTCAAGATATACATTTACATATACATGCCATATACATGTCAAACAGTCCAATTCCTTTTTCTTTGTGTGATCTCTCATATCAACCAGACTCTGGTATTTTCGCTATTGTCCCAATATGCCAGGACTTATAATGTATGCAAACTTAAGGCTGGCAAATGTCAACAACCCTGCTGATGTTTGATCAAAGGATGAAGGAAATAATCTGTTCTCCATCAACTGTTGAGGAAAAATCAGCTAAAGAAGTGGTTTTGAACCCGATGTGAATAAAAAATATGAATATAAAATAGTTCCTTGGGCTTTTAGATTTTTAGAAGAAAAAAGTATCGAGATGTAGCTTTCATTTTAAAAGCAATCACCCACATACATTTAGACATTTGTCCCAGAGCACAGTTGAGGTATAAGGATTGTACAGCTCCAATAGACCTCTGCCTTCGGCTCAGGTCATGGTCTCAGGGTCCTGGGATCGAGCCCCGCGTTGGGCTCTCTGCTCAGCAGGGAGCTTGCATCCCCCACTCCCTCTGTCTGCCTCTCTGCCTGCTTATGATCTCTCTCTCTGTCAAATAAATAAATAAAATCTTAAAAAGGGGGGGGGGGCGGCTGGGTGGCTCAGCGGGTTAAGCCGCTGCCTTCGGCTCAGGTCATGATCTCAGGGTCCTGGGATCGAGCCCCGCGTCGGGCTCTCTGCTCAGCAGGGAGCCTGCTTCCTCCTCTCTCTCTGCCTGCCTCTCTGCCTGCTTGTGATCTCTGTCTGTCAAATAAATGGATAAAATCTTAAAAAAAAAAAAAAAGGATTGTACAGCTCCAAGTCACAGCACATGACTTAAAAAGTAGGCAGCTAATTTACTACTAATAAAGGAAAACTGAAGCACAAATTCATGATATATACTACAGGCTCTAGCCTGAAATATCTCTTTTCATCATATTCATCAGTCTCGATACATTTTTAAGCACTCATATTGGGACACTTAAAATTACACTGTTAAGCATCATTTCTATGTCCAATTTTAACTCCCAGGGAAAAAAGAGCTAAAAGATGCCTTTGTCAGCAAACAGAGGTATGACTATAGAGCTGACTATGGAATTCGTGTCCTCAATTCTTTGTTGAACTGTTTATGATGAATGCCATGTACTAGAAATGGCTATACTGGTTTTAATCCTTAAAAATTCAAGAACAAAAGGCAGAAGTTGAGTATTAAAACAGCTCAACAGGAGTGCCTGGGTGGCTCGGTCAGTTAAGAGTCTGCCTTCAGCTCGGGTCATGATCCCGGTATTCTGGGATCAAGTCCAGCATTTGAGTCCCTGCTTGGCAGGGAGCCTGCTTCTCCCTTTCCCTCTGCTACTCCCTCAGCTTGTGCTTTCTCTCTCTCTCTCAAATAAATAAATATTTTTTAAAATTAAAAATAAAAATAAAATAGCTAAACATCTTAAAAGAAAATTTAGATGATCTCAAATGTGATGTTTATGATGTGAGAAATCCCTCCAATGTAGTAACTGGTATAGGGGTAAGTACTGCTAAGAGAAAGGATTTTAAAAATCTGGGAATCAGAGCCACAGAGTCTTATACATAATGATGTAGGCATTTCTCCCAGTACTCCCAGCAATAGGAAGTGCTAAACTTAAAAAAGACCTATGTCCCAGATTTTTCCAGGATATGTGATTTTTAAATTGCCCTATTGTTTCCACAAATGTATTTTTGTTAGAATTAATGGCTCCATTTAAAATTCAAAAAGTATGCTGTAATAATTATATAAATCATCCCCAAAGAAGAAATCCTCTTAATAAACACATCATGTGTTTATTATCAATACATTTATTATCAATACAGTATTAAGGCTGATTTTCTAAAAAGCACACATAAACACTACTCACTCCATAAACAAGGTAACACTACTGAACCCTTAGCAATGTGTCTGGTACTGTTTAGAACACTTCATGTACCTTAAATTATTTATTCTTTTAAAAATATCTCTTATTTATCTACTGATGTTATTCCCATTTTACAGATGAAGAAACTGAGACAAAGAGAACTAAGTAACTCTTCTAAGAGCATACCATACAGTTGAAAAGGGGTAGACCCAACATTTGAACACAGTTAGTTTGACCCCAGTCTGTGTTCTTAATGTCAGATGTTACATACAAAGACATATATAAAGGGCAAACCAAAAATAAAAGTGAATGTATTTTAAAAAGTTGGACTCCAGGGGCGCCTGGGTGGCTCAGTTGTTAAGCATCTGCCTTTGGGTCCTGGGATCAAGCCCACATGGGGCTCCCTGCTCGGCGGGAAGCCTGCTTCTCCCTCTCCCACTCCCCCGCTTGTGTTCCCTCTCTCGCTGTGTCTCTCTCTGTCAAACAAATAAATAAAATCTTAAAAAAAAAAAAAAAGTTGGACTCCATAAGAAATGTGAGACCTTAGGGGTGCCTAGGTGGCTCAGTGGGTTAAAGCCTCTGCCTTCAGCTCAGGTCATGATCCCAGGGTCCTGGGATCGAGCCCCACATCGGGCTCTCTGCTCGGCAGGGAGCCTGCTTCCCTTCCTCTCTCTCTCTGCCTGCCTCTCTGCCTGCTTGTGATCTCTGTCTGCCAAATAAATAAATAAAATCTTAAAAAAAAAAAAAAAGAAATGTAAGACCTTAATATATGTCACATTCCTTCATTTGGAACATTTAAAAACTTACAACACACACACACACGTGCACTTGAAAGAACATACAGGTACATGGGAAGAGAAACTGAAGATAACAGAATGCTCTCCCTGACTGAAGGAGATTTTGCTGAGTGAAATAGGTCAAGCAGAGAGAGTCAATTACCATACGGTTTCACTTACTTGTGGAGCATAAGGAATAACACGGAGGACACTGGGAGATGGAGAGGAGAAGCGAGTTGGGGGAAATCGGAGGGGGAGACAAACCATGAGACACTGTGGACTCTGAGAAACAAACTGAGGGTTTTGAGTGGGACGATGGGTGAGCCTGGTGGTGGGTATTAGGGAGGGCACGTATGGCATGGAGCACTAGGTGTGATGCATAAACAATGAATCTTGGAACACTGAAAAAATAAAAAATATAGAATAGAATAGAATAGAATACTCTCCCTCACTCAGTGCTGATGAGGAAAGCTCCCAAGTTCAGTCACAAAACACACCAGAGCCTCACCGCAGCCCCCAGCTCTCACACCAAGGGTGTATGCTGCAGCTACAGAGGAAGCGGAATCATAGCTTTCCTTTTCACTAATCTCTGGTTCTCAAACCGAGGTGGCTCTTTCTCCCTAGGGGCCTTCTGGGTCTGTGAGCTGAGTGGGGCAGAAGGATATTTTCGGTTGTCACACTGACTCAGATATTGGGATGTAGTATGTGAGGAGCAGCGATGCGAACACCTGCCGTGTTCCACACAATGGAGAAATGACCCGTTCCCGAAATGCCAACCGCACCCCTAATGAGAAACAATTCTGTGCTGGAGAGAGTGTGTTATTATAGGACTCTTATGTTTTTATTTTATGAATGAAAGAAAAAGTTTAATCTGTCTTTGACAGACTTCCATGGCCTTTGAAAATTTAAAGCAAATGACAGTTAAATAGCATTCCGATGGTTTTAGACCTCTATCATGTTTATTTATAGTAAAACTTGTTTATGGTGGAAATATGATAAACATTTTAAAATATTTCTCATACCTCATACTTGATTAGGAAGTTATAGAGGGGCTCAACATCTTGATAATTACTGTTAGGGGCCAAAATCCTAAAAAATAAAATAAAAACAAAGGAATGGGAATGAATGATTTAAAAAAACAATACCTTGAACTTTTCCTCAAAATATATCCATACTGTGAGATCATTTATTGTATGGTTAGTTTAATTCAACAGAGATCAATTTATTAAAATATTTTTGCTTATTTATATTGATACTTACATCACCATTTAACCAACAAGCATAAGCATTCTTACGTGAAATTCACCTTTGGAATTAAAATAATACAGATTTCTCAAAACACAGATAGAAATAAGAGGTGCGATTACACTTTATACCTTTTAAGCAACAGGTAACGCTTGAGGAGTTGCCACAGAAATGTTCAACCAATCCCAGTGGACAACTGATTAAACTATCAGACACATAAAAGAAATCCTAATAAAAGATTTCTGACTAAATTCAAGAAATACTGTTTCAACTATCGGCCTAGCATAGTATGAAAAATTATGAGTAAACAGAGCACATCAGTCACTGAGAATAACAATGAGTCATAAAAGTCACAATGGAAAGTAACATAAGGACATAAAAATATAAATTTATAACAGAAACATAAAAATACAAATGGAAACAAGGAGAAAATAAAAATAAAGAAGGAAATGGAAGAACATATTTCTCCACCTAGCAGCAGAGTATTAATTCTTATTTTCTTATACTACAGATTTCTTAACCCTTTCAGGATGAAGTTTTTTTGTTTTGCTTTTGAAAAGAAAAAGAAAAGTTGTCTTTTGATTTTGGTATGGTAATGAGGAGCCACGCCTGCCTGCCTGAATTTTCTAGCTGTGGGCCCCTGGATGAGTTCTGTGTGACCTATTTTCCTTTATCTGTTAAATAAGGATAGTAGTAATCCTTACCTCATAGGATTCTTATCAGAATCAAATGAGTGCCTTAAGAAAAGTCTTTTTAAAACAGTGTCTGACATACAGCCAGCACTAAATATTGTAAGAGTAACAATAACAACTATTATCATCTAATAGTTCCAAGCTACAGAATAACTGCACAATGATCTAACTGATGAGAAATCAAGCCACCTCTATTCATTCTTAAAATACAAGTGCCTTTTAATTAACAATGTCTCTAGGTCCTCACGTCCTTGCCAATGCTTGACATCTTCGGATTTTAGAGTTAACTGATCTCAATAAATTTAATTAGATCTTTAAACTATTTGGCTTTCATTAGACTTGTGGGAAAGCTTTTATAAATAATTTTTCAGGACAGAGTTGAATTTTTAAAGGGGCTGTACTCCTGGGGAGGAGACACATACGGAATACAAAAAATGCTAGTTTCGTGGAAAAACTTTTTTCACCCAACAAGTAATTTTAAAATACAAATAATCTCCAAACCAAAAAAAAAAAAAAAAAAAAAAAAAAAAAAAAAAGGTGGTGGAGGATGGGAGAGGGAGGATAGTAGATCAGTGAGAGAGTCCACAAATAATTCACTTAAGAAAATGAAAAGAAAGTAATCTAAGTGAGTTAATCTTTCAGAAAGGCAATGGAAAAAAAAAATAGGATGTCCTAATTCTGTAACCAAATGTAAATAAATTATCAGCAATGTGGAATAATTTACATCTATTCATCTTGTTAGCCTTGGATTATTCCTATAGAAGAGAATTAGGAAATTAGATGTAATAAGATGTTTTATATTGAAAACCTTATATATTCCAAGATAATATCACAAAGAAAGTACTTTTCCAGAGAATAAATGAACATCTCTCTGTCCTGAAATACTTCACAAGAAAATTGGTTTGAGGCAAATTAGTTATCTATAGCAACAAGTCATACCTAAAGTAAGAAATAAATAATTACATCATGCTAGTTTTCCAATTTTTCCAAGAATTTTTAGACTCCCAACCTGGTTTTGTTTTTTTAACAATTTTACTGAAATACAGTTCACATACTGTAAATTCACTCACTCCAACAATTCAGTGATTTTTAATAAGTTATAGAGCCGTGCATCTATTACCACAACCCAGTTTCAGAGCATTTCCTTCACCCAAACAGATCCCTACTGCCCCTCTGCAGCCACTTTCTGTTCTCACCTCCAATGCCAGCTCCAGACAACCACTAATCTACTTTCTGTCTCTACAGTGTGTCAGTCTGTACGTTCTTTCCCTCTTACCATCACAAAGCATAGGTGTCACTATAAATAATATCCTATTATAATACAGAGTCAGTGGATGAATCGAAATCTAGTGGATAGTGGCTAAACCTCCGAATGTATCTGGTAAGTAAAAAAGCAAGATGCATACTAGAGTTGCCCAAGAGCCGAACAACAGACCCTTTATTCTCTCATTCAACAAATATTTGGGTCCTACTATGAGCCAAGCACTGTTCCGGGCCCTTGGATACATCAGTGAACAAAAAAGACAAAGATGCATAATAGACCAAAGCATCGTAATTCTAAAGAGTTTGTGAAAGAAAGAAAAAAAAAATTCCTGACCAAGCACAGGAAGATAATGAAGGAAGAAAAATATCTCATTGTTATCCATTTGAAAATCTCCTCCCACTTATCAATTGCTACTTGTAAACAAGCAAGTTTATAAGTTATTCCAGTGATGAAACACAGAAATCTTAAATTTCAAAGGAAGAAGGCATTTGCTCCAAATGTAAAGATCGGATTGTCTGACTAAATACCACAAAATTATGTTCTAACAAAGAAAGGCATACTGGTATGCCAGCATCATTCACAGATATGTTACTGTTATAATCAGACTAAAACTATTCAAGCTGTTTTCTAAAACTAGGATATATATTATAGGATTTGTTATAAAATTAATATTCTTTTTTAACTCTAAATTTTTATCTTTATATTTTTATTTTTATTAATTTTAATGTTAACTTAATTTTTAATTAATTTTAATTTAATTTTTAACTTTAATTTTTAAATTTTTTTTTTTTTAAAGAGCGACAGCAAGAGAGGGAACACAAGCAGGGGGAGTGGGAGAGGGAGAAGCAGGCTTCCCGCCGAGCAGGGAGGAGCCCCATGCAGGGATCGATCCCAGGACCTGAAGGCAGACGCTTAAGGACTGAGCCACCCAGATACCCTAAAATTTACTATTCTTAAAGACTGTTTTGAGGTAAAGTGAGCCCCCAATACACTAGGCCATCTTTACTAAAATACACTCAATCTAGGGTAAATTTAGACTTCAATATGTCCTATGAACTCTGAGTTGATGAAAATGGAATTTGGCCTGGTACTAAAAAAAAATTGCCAACTTTCACTAAGCAGAAGTACAGCTTGTTGAAAATATACAAAAAAATAAATAGAGAAAAATGGCTTATGGACTTCCATGCCTTAGTAATTCCCCACACAGAAATTCTTGAGAGGTCAGCCTTCTCTATAGCTTTCTCATTTTCTTTTTCTTATACCAATGTGAAAACAAAAGACTCTTAGAATGAAAGTCCTAAAATTACCCTCCAATGGCAAGTTTTTAAAATAATGGAATGAAAGAATTAACACTGAAAGGAAATGAAATACTTTACAGAAAATGGCCATTTTTAATTTATAAATACATCCACATTTTTCCTTTCAAGAGAAATTTATAATCATCAATAAGTATTTATCAAATGTATACAATTTTCTCAAATGTATTTTAAGAGCCATGGAATATAAGAGAAAATTAACTATGTAGCCATCGAAAGAAATGAAATCTTGCCATTTGCGATGACGTGGATGGAACTAGAGGGTATTATGCTTAGCGAAATAAGTCAATCAGAGAAAGACAATTATCATATGATCTCCCCGATATGAGGAAGTTGAGGCAATGTGGGGGACTCGGGGGTTAGGAAAAGAATAAATGAAACAAGGGGCGCCTGGGTGGTTCAGTGGGTTAAGCCTCTGCCTTCGGCTCAGGTCATGATCCCAGGGTCCTGGGATAGAGCCCCACATCACATCGGGCTCTCAGCTCGGCAGAGAGCCTACTTCTCCCTTTCTCTCTGCCTGCCTCTCTGCCTACTTGTGGTCTCTGTGAAGTAAATAAATAAAATCTTAAAAAAAAAAAGAATAAATGAAACAAGATGGTATTGGGAGGGATACAAACCATTAAAGACTCTTAATCTCACAAAACAAAGGGAGGGTGGCCGGGGGTAGAGGGGTAGGGAGAGGGTGGTGGGCTATGGACACTGGGGAAGGGATGTGCTATGGTGAGTGCTGTTAAGTGTGTAAACCTGGCAATTCACAGACCTGTACCCCTGGGGCTAATAATACATTATATGTTAATTTAAAATTTTAAAAAGAGAATAAATAAATAAATAAGAGAAAATTAAGAGACATGGTTGCCTCTCTTCAAGTTGTTAATCTGGAAATTTCACCTTAGAATTCTGGAGTCAGAGTTGGGGAATCAGACATCTGAAATAGTATTTAATCCTCATATCTATAAACCAAATCTGATCCAAATGCACTTTGGTTTCTTTTAGAACAGCATCAGCAATAACTGATAATGTCTTGCTGAACACTTCAGAGTCTGACACTGCTTTACATCCATAGTACATACATCATCTCTAATTATTTTAGTATCACAAATTTAGTTATGTGACCTTGATCAAATCACCTGCTTTTCTGCACTTCTGGTCTTCACCTGTGAAATGAGTATGGAGCAGGATTTACCCTATAAAGTTACTATGTGAACTACATAAAATAATGTGTCTAAGAAGTTTAGCACATTCCTGGCATATGTCAATAAATATTAGCTGTTATGAAAATCAGTTTTCAGATGTAGAAACTAAGAGTCAGAGTTACAAAACACTTGCCCAAGATTATAGAGAGTGGTGATATTTAAATCTCAGTTGGTTTAACTCCATGCTTTTTTTTACTAAATAAAAAGGATAATCACCACCATCTTCTTACCTCTAAATGATTTTATAAAGTCAAATGAAATATAAAGTTCTTTTAAAGAATTTTAGGGGCACCTGGGTGGCTCAGTTGACTGAGCATCTGCCTTTAGCTCAGGTCATGATCTCAGGGTCCTGGTATTGAGCCCCAGGACTGAGCCTCCCTGCTCAGTGAGGAGTCTGCTTCTTCCTCCCCCAGCTCATGCATACAACCTCTCTCTCTCAAATAAATGGTCAAAATCTTTAAAAAAAAAAAATAATTAAAGAGTTCTAAATGTAAGCAAAGAAACTCTTTAATTTGCCTTTTATCAAATGCTTCTGGTAAACTGTTTTATATATGTTCAAACATACAATCTTTGTAGTTGTTACATCTTTCTCAAAGCTATAGAGGAATTAGAAGCAGAACCAAGACTCACTAGAAGTCCTGACACTTAACCACATAAGCACTTTGAGTTTTCTTATCTATGAGCAATTAGCATTAAATAAGCAACATGTTCATCTGAATCACACAGATTTCATTTCCCTCTCAGCCACTATCAATAGATCTCTTTAATAAAAAAGAAAGACTATTGATTCTTTTTTTTTTTTTTTAAAGGTGGAATGAGCAGAGGAAGAGGGAGATAGAGAATCCTAAGCAGGCCCCATGCCCAGCAAGGAGACAACTAGGGACTCAATCTCACAACTCTGAGATCATGACCTGAGCTGAAATCAAGAGTCAGATGTTTAACCAAGCCACCCAGGTGCCTCTATCCACTCAAAATTTTTAAAAAGATAAAAGATGGGCGCTTGGGTGGCTCAGAAGGTTGAGCCTCTGCCTTCGACTCCGGTCATGATCTCAGGGTCCTGGGACTGAGCCCCAAGTCATGCTCTCTGCTCAGCGGGGAGCCTACTTCCCCCTCTCTCTCTGCCTGCCTCTCTGCCTAATTGTGATCCCTCTCTCAAACAAATAAATAAAATCTCAAAAAAAAAAAAAAGATAAAAGTTAACCAAATAATCTGACTAAAATTAAAAATAAAGCAATGCACTAAAATGGACTAACTTTTCAATTAGAATTTTAAAAATTCAAACAAACCTTTCCTCCTACTTAGAAAAAATAAAGCAACAGACTCAGGAGCGGGAAAAGATGGCTAGAATATTCAAGTTTAATATCTAATTCTAGAAATCCAAAAGAAGAGAGAGCATATTCTTGGATATTTATAAATCATAACTTACATCCCACAGAACTGAATATATTATGTTCCCTGCTGGCAAGACAGAGTTTTACATTAATATCATCTTTAAAATAGTTTTTGAGAGTGTGAAAAAAATTAATTAAGTTTAAAAAATAATTACATGGTTTATTTCACTTAGCATAATGTCCTCAAGGCTTATCCATGCTGTAGCCTATGTCAGAATTTCCTTCCTTTTTAAGGTTGAATAATATTCCATTGTATGTATTATGCCATAATGCTTAACTATTCATCTGTTGATGGGCACTTGAGTTGTTTCCATGTTTTATGTATTATGACTAGTGCTGCTATGATCACATGATCATGATCTTTGAGACCCTGTTTTCAATTCTTTTGTGTAATTTAGTGTAGTCAAAATCACAGACAGTAAAATGTTGGCTGTTAAAGGCTACAGGGGGGAAATGAGGAGTTAATGGGAATACAGTTTCAATTATAGAGATGGGTGAACATTATAGAGTTGAAAGTTATAGAGATGAATAGTGTGATGGCTGTGCACTATGAATGTGTTTAATACCACATGAATACCCTTTTAAGTAAACTTAAAATGATAACAATGGTAAATTTTATGGTATATTTTACCACAATAAAAAATTAGATTAAAAAAATTACATAAAGTGAAAATGTTTGTTTACAGCATTTTTTGAAAAACTCATTTTACATTCTCTAAAGCTAAGAACTGATGGAAGACTTCGTTATTATTATGAGCTGCTGTTACATTATTATTGGGGATAATATAATTTGTTCAGCATCTAACCAGTGCCGGCCTGAACAAATGCTATCTCTAATCTCTGTAATTTAATAAAGCAACTTTTATAAACTCCACTTTCTAGATCAGGAAAAAGATACAAAAAGGTTAACCTATCTTGGTGATAGAGTTAGTAAATGGATGGAACTAGGATTCAACTTCCTGTTATTCTGACCACGCCCCCCCCAAAGCTCTATTCTTCTGATTTTAATACATGATGTACCTGGACAACCAATACTACCAAACTAGATTTTGCTGACAGTTTAAAATGTATTACTGATAAACTGGTGAAAATTTATCTAATCAACAATGAAGAAACACTCTGCAGGGGAAAAAAATTCTTAGACCCTAGAGTACCCTTTTTAATTTTTTTTATTTTATTTTATTTATTATTGATTTTATTTTTATTTTTATTTATTTATTTTATTTTTATTTATTACAAGTAAAATTAGAATGATATATTTTCTATAGTTAATTTGGTGAAATCAGCTATGCAAATGGGAGATATCCATCAGCTCTAAATTTTGAAAGAACACCATATATAATTAGAACTGGTAAAAAGAAAAAAATTAAACAAATTAAACAAATTAGATAAATTGTATGTTCCAGCTTTCCTTCAGGGACAAAGAACTTTGCAAGGTAATTATACTAATTAGATATAAGTATTAAATACAGGAACTTTTGAGTAGTTTGACCACAATTAATAATTAAAATTTGATCTACTGGAAATCTTTTTTTCTAAAGCTGGTGGTAGGACAAAAAGAGTTTGTAGGTAATTTTAATGAGTACATTTGTAATTTAATTATAAAAACAATTCTATAGAAGGAAAATATAATTCCAATAGATAAAGAAACAGATTATATGACTTAAGTATGTGCTAAGCATATATATATGTGTGTGTGTATACATATATATACACATATAATAAAAATATACTGACAAATACTACAGCTTTCTGTTAATTTTGTAGGAAGGTTACAATACTATATATATGGATATACTATATATCCATATACTTTTCACACGTCCTTTTATCTGGGTCATTAGCCTCTACCTACAGTGTACTTTCTATATTGGCATTTAAGCATAATAATATAATGGTCATAATCTCAGTCTCTTTGGAGTCAGTCCACGAAGTAAAAGAGCAGTGATTTAAACCTACTCAAAATGCCTCTAGATATATAGAACCTGTACAACGAATACTCATCTGAAGATATGGTTTGCAAATATACAGCTGACAGACATTTAATGATCATCACATTCTAATCCAAGTCTTCAAGATATATCCTTAGGAAACAGGAATGTAATGAAAGCAATGTAAACAACACTGATGTCTGTCCACTTGTGTTTCAAAATTTTAAGATATCTACCAGAATTGACAAAGTCAACAAAAAGTAGTAGTCTGCATAGAACCTGGAAGAAGAGATTAAAGGAAAAGAATTCCCCTGTATAGGGGCATGGCCGACCCTGACCGTAGCAGAAGAAGCACTGGAGTGAAAGAGAAATTACTTTAGCTTGCGGCCCATACCCCCAGGAGTCAGCCACGAAACATGGTAATAATCTAGTTTGTAGATTTTCCTCTAAGACTCAATCGGGATATAAATATTTTGGTTCAGTTACTAATTTCATGGTAAATAAATCAATGGGCATTCTGATATATCAGCTTACTTTGTTCTCAATTTGATCACTGTGAGTCTGAGAAGGTTTCAGTAAACTGATAAAATTCCTAAACTTGTAAGTTTGGGGACTTGTGTCAAAAGACACAAGGTATTATACTGGATAAAAAAGCAAAACCCATCAATGTGCTGTCTTCAAGAGATTCGTTTTAGACCCAAAGACACCTCCAGATTGAAAGTGAAAAGGGTAGAAAACCATTTATCATGCTAATAGACATCAAAAGAAATCTGCAGCAACAATCCTTATATCAGACAAATTAGATTTAAAACCAAAGACTGTAATAAGAGATGAGGAAGGACACTATATCATAATTAAAGGGTCTATCCAACAAGAAGATCTAACAATTATAAATATTTATGCCCCTAACTTGGGAGCATAACGTGGCTAAACTATATAAGCCAACTAATAACAGAATTAAAGAAACACATTGATAATAATACAGTAATAGGTGACTTCAACATCCCACTCATTACAATGGACAGATCACCTAAGCAGAAGATTAAAAAGGATACACGAGCTTTGAATGACACACTGGACCAGAGGGACTTCACAGATATATTCAGAACATTCCATCCTAAAGCAACAGAATACACAATCTTCTCGAGTGTACATGGAACATTCTCCAGAACAGATTACACAGTGGGTCACAAATCAAGTCTCAACTGGTACCAAAAGACGGGGATCATTCCCCGGCATATTTTCAGACCACAATGCTTTGAAACTGGAACTCAATCACAAGAGAAAATTGTAAAGAACTCAAATACATGGAAGGTTAAAGAACATCCTACCAGACAAACCATAAGTGACTCTTAATCTCACAAAACAAACTGAGGGTTGATGGGGGGAGGGGGTTGGGAGAGGGGGTGGGGTTATGGATATCGGGGAGGGTATGTGCTATGGTGAGTGTTGTGAAGTGTGTAAACCTGGCGATTCGCAGACCTGTACCCCTGGGGATAAAAATATATGTTTATAAAGCTGTAAAAAAAAAAAAAAAAAAAAAAGAAAGAAAGGATGAATCCCCAAGTTTTGTAGCAACATGGACGGGACTGGAAGAGATTATGCTGAGTGAAATAAGTCAAGCAGAGAGAGTCAATTATCATATGGTTTCACTTATTTGTGGAGCATAACAAATAGCATGGAGGACAAGGGGAGATGGAGAGGAGAAGGGAGTTGAGGGAAATTGGAAGGGGAGGTGAACCATGAGAGACTATGGACTCTGAAAAACGATCTGAGAATTTTGAAGGGGTGGGGGGTGGGAGGTTGGGGGCACCAGGTGGTGGGTATTGTAGAGGGCACGGATTGCATGGAGCACTGGGTGTGGTGCAAAAATAATGAATACTGTTATGCTGAAAAAAAAAAAAAAAAAAAAAAAAAAGAACATCCTACCAAAGAATAAATGGATCAACCAAGAAATTACAATGCCCGACTTCAAGCTCTGTATCAAAGCTGTAATCATCAAGACAATATGGTACTGACACAAAAATAGACATATAGATCAGTGGAAAAAAACAGAGAACCCAGAAATGGACCCTCAACTTTATAGTCAACTAATCTTTGACAAAGCCAAAAAGAATATCCAAAGGAAAAAAGACAGTCTCTTAAACAAATGGTGTTGGGAAAATTGTGTAGCTACATGCAGAAGAATGAAACTGGACCATTTCCTTACACCATACACAAAAACAGACTCAAATGGATGAAGACCTAAATGTGAGACAGGAATCCAACAAAATCCTAGAGGAGAACCCAGGTAGCAACCTCTCTGACCTGGGCCACAGCAACTTCTTGCTAGACATGTCTCCAAAGGCAAGGGAAACAAAGGCAAAAATGAACTATTGGGACCTCATCAAGATAAAAACTTTTGCACAGCAAAGGAAACAGTCATCAAAATCAAAAAACAACCAGTAGAATGGAAGAAGATATTTGCAAATGTCTTATCAGATAAAAGGGTAGTATCCAAAATCTATAAAGAACTTATAAAACTCAACACCCCAAAAAAGATAATCCAGTTTAAAAATGGGCAGAAGACATAGACATTTCTCCAAAAAAGAATGGCCAACAAACACATGAAAAAATGCTCAACACTCAGCATCAGGGAAATACAAATCAAAACTACAATGAGATACCACCTTACAATAGTCAGAGTGGCTAAAATTAACAAGACAGGAAATGACAGATGTTGGCGAGGATGCAGAAGAAGGGGACCCTTTTACACTGTTGGTGGGCATGCAAGCTGGGGCAGCCTCTCTGGAAAACAAATATAGAGGTTCCTCAAAACATTGAAAATAGAGCTAACCAGCAATTGCACTACTAGGTATCTACCACAAAGATACAAATGTAATGATCTGAAGGGGCATATGCACCCCAATGTTTATAGCAACGATGTCCACAATAGCCAAACTATGGAAAGAGCCCAGATGTCCATCAACAGATGAATGGATAAAGAAGATGTGTGTGTATATGTGTACACACACACTCACAATGGGATATTATTCAGCCATCAAAAAAATGAAGTCCTGCCATTTGCAACAACATAGATGGAACTAGAGTGTATTATGCTAGGATCACAGGGGAAGGGACTGTAAAATAAAAGAAGACAAAATCAGAGAGGGAGACAAACCATAAAAGAAACTCTTAACTATAGGAAACAAACTGAGGGTTGCTGGAGGAGATGAGAGCAGGGGATGGAGTAACTGGGTGATGGGCCTTAGGAGGACAAGTGATCTAATAGGCACTGGGTGTTATGTAAGACTGATGAATCACTGAACTCTACCTCTTAAACTAATAATATACTACATGTTAATTAATTGAATTTAAATTAAAAAAGAAAAATTAAAACCAAAGCTAGACATATCGAGATAAAATTACTAAACATATAACTAATAGAGGAGTATCTTAAAAGCTGTCAGAGAAAAAAGAAGACAGATGACCTACTAGGAAAAAGCAGTATGCTGACAGCTAATTTCCCATTTCCAAGAGGACGGAAGATAATGAAATTTTATGTTCAGTGTGCTCAGGGAAAATAACTGTCAGCCTGGAATCCACACTGAGCTAAGTATCAATTAAGAATGAAAGCAAAACATTGTGAGTCAGAAAGTGAGCATTTACCACTACTAGGTCTTCACTAAAAGAACAACTCAAAAATTTGCTTCATGAAATAGGAAACTGAACCTAAAAGAAAGAGTAGGATCAAGGAAGCATTGAAATTTCCAAACACCTAATAAATATCACGGGGCTAAAAACAAAAACTATTTTATGTAATAATAAATAGTCTGGGGAGTGGTTTAAAACAATGTGAAACTATAGTGTTAGAAAATAAGGATACTATGGACTCTGAAAAACAATCTGAAGGGTTTGAAGAGGTGCGGGGGTGGAAGG
The DNA here is from genome assembly GCF_902655055.1 of Lutra lutra. Classification (NCBI taxonomy): domain Eukaryota; kingdom Metazoa; phylum Chordata; class Mammalia; order Carnivora; family Mustelidae; genus Lutra; species Lutra lutra. Next base: position 21,025,285 of record NC_062292.1, on the reverse strand, counting down.
TTGGGGGAGCCAGGTGGTGGGTATTAGAGAGGGCACAGATTGCATGGAGCACTGGGTGTGGTACAAAAACAATGAATACTGTTATGCTGAAAATAAATTTTAAAAAATGTTAAAAAAAAAAAAAAAGAAAGAAAATAAGGATAAAGGGGAGCCTGGGTGGCTCAGTGGGTTAAAGCCTCTGCCTTTGGCTCAGGTTATGATCCCAGGGTCTTGGGATTGAACCCCCCAATGGGTTCTCTGCTCAGCGGGGAGCCTGCTTCCTCCTTTCTCTCTGCCTGCTTCTCTGCCTACTTGTGATCTCTGTCAAATAAATAAATAAAATCTTTAAAAAAAAAAAAAGGAAGGAAGGATAAGGAAGACAAGAGAGGGAGATCAGAAGTTACGTGTTCTTAAGATCCTTGTTTTACTCGGGATCTGAATAATCCTGATTTTCTTGGTGGGGGGAAGGGTGCAAAGGGAGAGGGAGAGAGAGAAAATCCCAAGCAGACTCCATACCCAGCAGGAGCCCAATGCTTGGTATTATGACCCTGAGATCATAACCTGAGCTAAAATCAAGAGTCAGATGCTTAATGACTGAGCAAGTCACCCAGGTGCCCCAATCCTGATAGTTTTAGACTTTATAAATCAAGTATGCATTTATTAGTTTAAGGGTATCAATAGAAATAAAAATAGAAATAGAAAATGGAAATAAAATGTGCAACTTCCCAATGACTAGTGGGATAAAAGAAGGATTGGAAAAAACTAACATTACACCTTGATCAAGCCAATAAAAGGCAAGCAAGGACAAAGGAAAATAAGACAAATATAAAAGGTAAAGTGACAGTGTGCAGCCCCACATTGGTGCACCTCAGGCTGGCCCTTACTATAGAACCACCCACGAAGATCTTTAAAGGAATTTTAGTAGCTGAACTTGTAGATGTTTGGGGAACACAGTTTTTGTTTAATAAGACGAACACAAGCCAACATTTTAGTTCAATGATGAGTAAGAAGCCTCCCTTCATCTCAAATATCCATTTGTATAGTCCTCAGAAAGGTTTTTTGCTGTTGTTGTTTTAGTTCTTTCATTCTGTGGGTTTATGTCTGCGACCTCTATGAGTAAGCACTTCTGTGCTGTTTTTCTTACAGTTTCTGTAACAATTGTTTATCCTTAAAGATCTCAACATTTGCGGGACGCCTGGGTGGCTCAGTTGGTTGGACGACTGCCTTCGGCTCAGGTCATGATCCTGGAGTCCTGGGATCGAGTCCCGCATCGGGCTCCCAGCTCCACGGAGAGTCTGCTTCTCCCTCTTCACCTTCTCGCTCATGCTCTCTTTCACTGCCTCTCTCTCAATAAATAAACAAAAATCTTAAAAAAAAAAAAATCTCAACATTTGCAAATGTAGGGTGGTATTTCTGGGTTAATAAACCTGTTTGAAACTTAAAAAATAAAATGATGGTAGAAATAAGTCCAAATATACCAGTAATAATATTTATGTAAATAGATTTTACTTATTATCAATCAAAAAACAAGTGTAGCTTTACGTCATGTAAAAAAAAAAATGAAAGGAGATGGGGGTGGGGTAACTGGGGGATGGACATTAAAAAGGGCAGGTGAGGTACTGAACACGGGGTGTTACATGCAAGTGATGAGCCACTGAACTCTATCCCCAAAACTAATAATACATTATATGTTAACTAAATGGAATTTAAGTTAAAAAAATTTTTTTTAATTAAAGAAACAATGACCTAGAATGGTTGGAGATAAAGAGAAAATACTAGCAAAAAAGAAAATAGAGAGTTGGTCTGGCAGGATTAACATATGACAAAATAAACCTGAAGGGAAAAATTATTAGAAGTAAAGGAGATCAATTCGCCAGGAAGATATACCATAACACCACAATATTGAAAGCAAATGTTGAAAGCATTACTAAAAAATTGAAAAGCTTACAATTACAGTTGGAAAGTTCAACAAAAACCACAGAACTGCTCAGACAACAATCAGTAACCATATACTAATATGAACATACAATGAACAAATTTAAGCGAAAGGACACAGAGAATGCTATACCTTAAGGAGAGCACGTGCTGTGATGAGCACTGGGTGTGATACGTAACTAATGAATCACTGAACACTACATCAAAAACAATGATGTACTATATGTTGGCTAACTGAACATAATAAGAAAATTTTCAAAAAAGAAATAGAGACAAAAACAGAAAGGAGTCACGTGGCACTAATTTAAATGATGAACTCAGTTTTAGCCAGTTAGAGGATGGGCAGCAAGCTCACAACTGAACCAAGGAGAGAGTAAGACTGAAATAATGTTCATGTGGAGATTGGGAGGAGATGTGATCACAAAAGGAGAGCTTATGCAGAGGGGAGGGTGATGGTGACAGGATCTAGGGGTGAGTCTAGGAAACATGTTGCAAAAGCACAGAGTGTATCAAGAGTTCATAAAGTAACAACCGAATTTATCAGTAGGTCATAACTGTATTATTCAATATTTACCTTTAATAGGTCTGGCAGGAAAACATGGTTTAAAGATGAAAACAGTAATAGTATTACCATAAAACCTTTTGCTAAAACCTCAGAAAGACCTACAGTGCCCTGGAGAATTTTCCAGACAGACAAATGGCCCTTTGGTGGTCTTAAGAGTGTGCCTCACAAATTCTGTTAGACAAGACTTCCAAAAATACTGACGGCGGGGCCCTGAAGCAGTGGCAGGAACCCAAAGTAGGGTTTAAGTGCAAGTGTTTATTTCAAACAAATTTGTGGTTGTGATTTTTGTCTATTGGACTGAACCCCAGTAAGATTCACAGAAGACAGTGTTTTAGAGGAATGTTCTAGTACAAGTACCACTCCTTGGACTAAATGGGCTAGAGATAATACAAAATGAAAAGAGGTTTTGGACTCTCCTACCTTTTATGAACAGGAGGCAGGCTGAGAAGGCTCCTCATTTGCAGCTTGTGTTAAAAGTTCAGAGGCCAAAACCAAGAGCCCAGAGAACAGAGTCAACAACATCTGTAAATAATTTGTAGGAAGCAGGACTGAGCCCTGCCTGACGAAGGAAGTGGCAACATGTGCATAGCTCAATTTTAGAATTGCTAAGAATTCTGTGAGCCTCTTGTTCCCTCAGCCCCATTTTGAATATGAAGTTATATAGCACGTATCCTTGCCTGTTTTGATATTATATGTTGGGAGATGGCGGCAACTAACTTGTCTCTTTAGTTCACACTAGAGATAGAAAAGAATGGTACCCAAGGAGTCACACCAAAGAAGCCTTGTCTCAACCAACCTGAACTTGATTTAAATGATAAGATCCTATATTTTAAGCTAATTTCATAATGGGATAAAACATGGTGGTCTTGAGAAGAGGGAATGAGTATATTTGGCTAGTTGAAGGGATATAAACTGTTGTGTTCCAAAATGGCCACACAACAAGATCTCTCATCCACATGTCCTTCTTACAGTGTAATGCTGACACTCCTCCTTCTATCAATAGGATCTAAGTTCCCTTCCTCTGGATCTAGGCAGGTCAGCGACTATAGGGAAAACGACACTATAGGATTAAAGGCAATATAGCTTTCACCTAATATTTTTGGACACTCTTGGAAACCAGCCTTCAATGTATGAGGAAGTTGAAGTACATGGAGATGCTACAGTTGGTGTTCTGGGCAACACCCCGTATCAACCAGCCTTTGGGATAACACCAGACAACATTTGACTGAAACTATATAAGAAAACTGCTCTTGTCTTTTTTTTTCTTTCTGTTTAGTCATATATTCATTAGCTTTTTAGTGAAGGTTCCCTTGATAAAAGTCCTACTGTATCTTAGTTGAACTAAGAATAGTTTTCATATCTCAGCATGTAGAGAAAAGAGAGATCAATGGCTCTGTTAGTGGTAGACAGATAGGTAGCGGCAGCAGGAACCAATCACCCTAGAGCCCAGATAAAACACAGACCTGAGGCAGACTGCAGACATCTATAAGGACTAGGTATATAAACAATGGTCCCGTCCCACAAGTCATTTCATCACAGAAGTATCTAAGTTCAAGAACTGGCAATACAGAGGCGCCTGGGTGGTTCAGTTGACAATACATTTCTGAACATGGAATTCTTTTGAAGTGACTTTCAGGATGCCTGGGTGGCTCAGTCAGTTAAGCCTTCGACTCTTGGTTTTGGCTCACATTATGATCTCAGAGTTGTGAGACTGAGCCCCACATCCAGTTCAATGCAGAGTCTGCTTAAGATTCTCTTTCTTCCTCCCCCCTCCCCTGCTCATGCAATCTCACTGTCTAAAATAAAATAGGTAAAATCTTTAAAATGACTTTCAATATTAAGTTGAAAATGCATGGGTATGAAAAGTATGTTGGCTCAAGTTATAATACAACTATCTCTCTGCAACTTCTCTGGAAATCTATACATTTATGAAAAGAACTAATTCCTGATTAAGGTATTGAAAATAAGTTGTATTTTCTGTTTTGCTTTGAGGACAAATGGCTGTCCTAAGCTTAAATATGTAAAGCAAAAATAACAATTAAAGCTTCACTGAATGCAACATACTGAAGAATGCCTCTTTCTGCACAGAAAATATTGAACAGTCACAGTTAATCATGTATTGTGTTCCTATGGTACAAAGGGCACCAGGATACAAGATATTTACAAAATGCATTAAAAACCCTCTTCTTTTTTGCACCTCCAGACATGCCCATCATCTCCCTTTTCCTCTTCTAGTCCTTCCAACAGTATTAGGATATATATTAAAATTTTCTGTTTGAAATACCTAAAGTCACATCTGTTTTCCTGACTAAGCAATGACTGAAGCAGTACCTTCTACCAGGAGAAGAGTTATTTAGTACACTAATAGAGAAACCATTACCGCTTACTCCCCTTAATTCTTGAATCCTGCATATTCTAAGGCGAAAACAGCCTTGAACTTCACCACTGCTGTGGTAACTAAAATGCTTACAGGTCACTCCAGTGTTTTGCAAAGGCAGATCCTTAGTGTATGATAAAGACAATGAACTCCATGTAGCCATAGCTGCGCTTTCGCTACAAAATTAGTTTCTTAGTTGAATGGCATACCAAGGCAGTGGCCAAGATACCCTTAAATCAATAGAGTTGCTGGCAGAACCACTACTATGAGGAAAAGCAAACCCTTACCCAAAAGAAGTATCTATTCTTGATGAGGACAAATCACTGTCACTAAATGACTTACTGATCTCCAAGGGAATGGTGCCTTATTGAATGCTTAGCATTTGCTTCTGCTGGTGAAAGTTTGGGCTCTCAGCACAGGTAGTAGCCAGAGCAGCCTTCATGAGCAGAAGTCCTACTTTTGAGCTCATCTTATAGAAGCAGCCATTGTCCCTTTGTATATGAGCTCACTGACCAAACACTCGGGTGGCTGGGGAGAGACTGACATCTATAGGACAGCTGGTCTTGCCCATCTGATCAGAGTCTTCCTCTGCATTGGGGAGCCTTTGATGTGTATTTACATGGGACACAAACACCCTCCCACCCAGTGCCCATTACAAGATGCCCATCTATATACCTCTTCTCCAGACACCTGTGTCAGCAGACTTTCAATCTTGTTTTCTCCAAGTTTTTAAACAAACCAGTAGTTACTGTGTATCAGTCAAGGTGGATTGGGTTCTCTCTGACCATTTCTCCAACTACAGTGGAATTTTAGGTCGCTGGAATTAGCATTAACTCTGAGCCAGTATCTAGCAATCCCCTAAAAGGTCGTAGTATTCACTTCTTTATAGCAATCACCCTAGCAAATGAATGCAAATCCTTTTGAAGAAGGCTGATGGGTACATTCTTTACACTATTTTATGCCCCACTAGTGTACCAAAGTACTCACACTTTTTAATCTATATAATCAAAAGGGTTTAAAATAAGATCTGCATAAATTGCCATCTTTAATATAGAAAATATAATTTTGATGATTTTCACAATTTGTCTTAGCTCAACAATTAAGTTGGGGAAATATAGATAGCTACATGCCGTCAAAAAGTAAATTAGCTTAATGTTGGCAAAAAGAAAGATTAACTGGAAAATTTACAACCTAGAGTTTCAGTTATATTATTATTAAGGGTAAGTATTTGTTGATTCTAGAAGGTTTATTATGCCTTATTAATAGTAACTGGAAGGTCAAAATGTTAGATAATTCCAGGGTTTCTGATATACAATAAATATTTATTGAGGGATGCCTGGGTGGCTCAGTTGGTTAAGCACCTGGCTTCAGCTCCCATCATGATCCCGGTCCTGGAATCAAGTCCCAAATCGGGCTCCTTGCTCAGCAGGGAGCCTGTTTCTCCCTCTGCCGGCTGCTCCCACTGCTTGTGTTCTCTCTCTTTAAAGAGAAGATAAGTATTTATTGTCTTCTATGTAGAAAATACTGTCCTGAGGTAGACTCACATCTTTTATATTATTAAGTAGCCTTGAGGATATTGATTGCATCACTTCTTAAAATAAGCAGATGGTTGGCCTACCACCAAGTGAGAAGATCTTTAGAAGCACAAGAGAGTATTTCTCAAAAGAGATGAGAATAATAGAGTCTCTAAATGCTTTGTACAACTACTCTGTGAGAAGGAATCAGAACTGATCATCTGGCTTTATCCTATATATTTACTCTTTAAGTTAAAATTACTATAAAAGCCCTTATTCAGCACCTTTAATTTCCCCTATTTCATTTATCTTACTAATGTTCAACCCCACTGGTTTAGTCAATTTACTCCATCTGCTTCACTGAAAAATGTAGTTTTAACTGATTTTAGCATTTCTTAACATAAGACTTAAATAGCAGGGAATTTTAATCAAATATCAAATCAAGAAATAATAACCAGCTATAAACAAAAGACAAATTTAAAAGAATATTGATTTTAAATAAAAACTACATAAACAAACTAAAATATTTGTAATCTTCAAGAAGTACCCTTTACATTTAATCGCTTAATTCTTCTGTGATCAAAGAGTTTACAATGGAAATATTTAACTCTCACCCCCAAACCTGGATTTTATTGATTAGAAGAAGGGAACACTGACACTTAGAAATGCTTCAGGGATGGAAGGAGTAATTATGACATCAACCCACTGATATTCAGAATAAAAATAAAGGTCCCTATGTCGTATTCTTGAATTGTAAGTCCTGGGAAGCATAGATAAGAGCTTCACATATGTAAAAATCTAGTTATTCTAAAAATTAAGTCCTCAGCAATAGCAATCTGTTATCCTCAGTAGCATTAAAGAGCCAGGTTAAAAGAACAGCAGCTAATGCTGGGTAATTCAGTCAGATTTATATGTGGATGTCTCATATTTTGTCAGCAAATGTAAATTTTATTATGTATTATATATAACACTTGCTATAAATGTTGTTAGAGCAGTGTTTATCAAGCTGCAATATATGTATCATAAAAAGCTTTTACTTATTAAATAACCATCTGTTGTGTGTTTTTTTGGTGGTTTTTCTTTTGTTTTTTTTTTTGAGAGAGCACACAGGGGGAGGGGCAGACAGAGAGGTTAGAAAGAGAATATATTAAGGAGGCTCCGCGCCCAGCACAGTGCCCAACCTGGGGCTCAATCTCACGACCCTGAGACAATGACCTGAGCCAAAATCAAGGGTCCCATAGTTAACTGACTGAGCTACCCAAGTGACCCCATTACCTATGTCTTATATAAGAAATATTTGCATATATTCCCTGAATTCCAATCCCTCCCATTAGCTCCTATCTTTCCTTCTAGCCATGTGGGCAAATTACTGAGGGTTCCATCATCTGTTCTAGAGATAAATACCTTTTTATTATCTCCTCAATCTCCTCCTTCCAGTTGTTCTCCTTCCTCCTGACTTTCTTATTCTTTACCCTTCCTTAGCTTGCACTCCTATCACTTTTAAAACCTTGACATTGCCTATTCATTGAATGTCATAACATAGTACTATTAGTAGTATTTAGCCCTAAGGAAGTTTCCCTTCACCAGAAAGACCATAAAAAGCTCATTCGATACTTTTCTCCCCATTTATTATGTATAGTTGTGATCTGGGCATAGACCCAGATATACAAAAGTAAGACAAACAAAAGTAGGCAAAGTTTCTGCCCTAAAGCTGTTCACAATCTCAGGGAGCTGATTAGAAAATAAATTATAAGAAAGTTGTGTACAAAATGATGGCATGGAGGGTGAAGGAAGTAGGTCCTTTCATTTTTAATTCATAGGTTGTATTATTTTCTCTTATTCAACACAGCAACTGATACTTTTGGTTTTGGACAGGACAAGGGGTACGCAAAGAGTACCTCTGATAAAGAGGTTCAGTGATACCTGGGGAGTTGTGTGAACTACGGGGGCGAGGGGGGATGTACAGTCCAATGATCTAAGGGTAGAAAGGCCAAGCCTCAAAGAAAGTAGGTCAGAGCTAACCATGAACAAACTTCTCCACCCTAGATAAGGACAATTTTTTTTATCAACGGCTGAACCACTTGCATACTGCCATGAGTCGAGATGTTGAAAAGCCACTTCTTACTGTTTTTATAATCTACACGTGTCTCTAACTGGGACCTGTTTCAGTGATTAGCTTGATCTGTAAAACAGCCTAAACATTGTTGTCCTTGTGTCAACTGAAGGATGACCTTTTCTAAATACGCTTTCTAAAATAACTCAAGAGGCCGGCTACCAAAACATGCACTATGAAGTTAACAAAATATTTTCGCAAATGCAAATTCCACCTTCTTGGAAGTGACTAAACCACTAGCAGATCTGAAAAGCTGTGATTATAGGATTCCTTTTCACAGGAATCATGGATGGTTATACCAGTACTTGTTTTGCTCTTAGGTTAACATGCCATAAGACAGCAATGGGAAGATTCATTTTTAGAGGCTTAATAAGATAAAAATACATGTAAATGACACACCAAAAAAAAAAATCCTAAACTTCATGACTACTACTGTGCTTTAGAAAAACAGCTCTATAGGGAGCCTGGGTGACTCAGTTGTTACGTGTCTGCCTTCAGCTCACATCAGGATCCCAGGATCCTGGGATCGAGCCCCACATCCAGCTCCCTGCTCAGCAAGAAGCCTGCTTCTCCCTCTCCCACTTCCCTTGCTTGTGTTCCCTCTCTCCTTGTCTCTCTCTCTGTCAAATAAATAATAATATCTTAAAAAAAAAAGAAAAGAAAAGAAAAACAGTTCTACAAAGTATTTCAAACCAAAATCATAGGACTGTAACAGAGGTTACTGAAGTTTTGAAGATCATTAAAGCATTTAAAGATGATAAAAATTAATCATCTTCCCTTCCCTAAATCCAAACACAAGTCTCATTTTCCAAAATCATATTCTATGATGAGGCATGAAACCCATCCAGAATATGACCAAGCCCAATGCATCAGTTAACACTCAATTAATCCTCATTTAAAAACAACCAAAGCAAATATGACAGTTAGGAAGAAAATGTTACTTAAACAAGAGATACCCTTACATATAAAAACATACCCCCTCTAAAATGTGGCAAGTTACTTACAAGGAATAGTAACTCCCTCTCCCACCTCTGCATATGATTCAAAATACGAAACTAAGAAAACATTCATTATTTCAAATTTCATCTAAAGCCACCTGAGCATGGAATCTAGAGTTCATTAAATTAACACAGAAGTACAGTTTTACATGTTAAATCAAGTGTTAAGATGAATATGCACATTTAGGAATGATCTACTTATATTTTTAGATTCAAAATGCTACTATTTTTCTGTTTTTTAAAAATAATTTCAAGTTTCTTTTATAACGATGAAACAGACAAACACGATTACAAAATTTAGGCAGAGTGCAATTTCCTACATTCCCTTTTCACTTTCTTCCCTGCTTCCAAACCAGGCAGCTCATCATCTACTTCAGAGATACAAAAACCTCCATAAAACATTGTCATTGTTGTTTTGAGTATTAGCTTTCAAGTCAATCTACACACCACATTTACAGTATGCTTTGGAGTTGGATTATATGACCTATTTACTTAACTTTGTAGAGATGCCAGTTGAAACATACAGATATATAACATTTTTTATTACTATACAAGCAGAACTTCTCTTTAGAATTTGTCATATGACTCCCCAATTAATTTTTCACTCCAAATGAAACTTAGTAGTCTTTAAGTACTAAGCAAAAAGGTTTTTGTGATCTTGAGAGTAACCTGATGATGTTACTAAAGTATAAAATGAGACTAGATAGTACAAATCTAAATAAAAACAAAACACCACCACCAACAACAACAAAAAAAACCTTAATGCACTTTTGTCTACATGGAAAGAGTACGGGCTCTGGTTCTCCAGTGATCAGATAAAAAGGCCATTAACAAAAGTGCTCAGATTACTCCTATATACACAAAAAGCAGAGATGAGAAAGAGAAAAGCAATTTCTAAACCAAGAGCAAATATATTAAGTTCCCTCTCCCACCCAGGAAGAAATGTGTAGAAAGTATAACCATCAGCAATATTCCCACCTCTTTTTCAACTTTTGCAAACTCAGGTATTCTGCTCCCAATTCTATAACTGTGTGGACAACTGCTCCACCAACGTTTTTTATTTTGATTTACCACAGTCATGTTTAAACATTTCAACATTTCAAGTATAACATATCAGCTTTAAGGAGAAAACAAAAACTAACACTTATGTTACAGATTACAAAGTATTTTCACATTCATTACCTCATTCTGCTAAGAAGGTATCAGGATTCTCATTTCATAAGAAAAGAGACCAGCTTAAAAAGGGGACATAACGGGTCTAAAGTCAAAGGGATAAGTCTGGAACTAGAAGCCCAAACTCTTAGTTTAATAAACACATTTTCATGTACTTCTTTAATGAAAAGACTGGGTTAACAGGTCACCTTCTTATTGATTCCCAATGTAACAACACCCATGATCTGCTATGATAAAAACAAGAGTTGAGCTATATTCGATGAGTATGTATCTCAAAATCAAATGAAACTATTCCAGTTTAACAAGTATCAGAAAATGCTAATGATATGCAGTCACTACAAAGTTGGGTGTATTTTTCAATGTTTAAAAAATTTAAAAATCTACCCATAGTTAGCCACCCAAAAAAAATTTAACTGAGTTGAACATGACTGTTTCTTAAAAGATTTTAAGACTACATACACACTTGACAAAATAACATAATTATTAACTTCTATTACATTTTGATTTAATCTATTTAATCTATTACATTTTATTTAAGTGCCTATTGTCTGAAGGGCTTCAAAAAGAAAAACCTTGCGATGTTAGTAATTTCCTGTAGATTAATGAATGCTGAAATGAGCAACTTTTTTATTCACAATGCCCTCTACTGGTGGCAAAGCAGTTCTAATATATTTATTATAAGAATTTGAATTTGTGGGACGCCTGGGTGGCTCAGTTGGTTGGACGACTGCCTTCGGCTCAGGTCATGATCCTGGAGTCCCGGGATCGAGTCCCGCATCGGGCTCCCAGCTCCACGGGGAGTCTGCTTCTCTCTCTGACCTTCTCCTAGCTCATGCTCTCTCTCACTGTCTCTCTCTCAAATAAATAATAAATAAAATCTTTAAAAAAAAAAAAAAAGAATTTGAATTTGTTTCCTTACTGTGGTCCCCCACCACCTGCATATAAATCCTCTGGAATGCTTGTTAAAAATACAATTTCCCTCCCTCTATGAAATATCTACAGATACTGTGATTTCACTACAACTAGAACTCTGCATTTTTAACAAGTTCCCCCAACAAGTAACTAACTGGTTTGGTTAATTATATCAACACCTGACTTTCAAAGCACAGTAACTTTGTGAAAAGTTCTGGAAAGGTATTATTGTATTAGGTTTATATATATACTATATTATTATATAAGGTTTACAGATGAATACCAAGGCTCAAGACAATTTATGGCCCCAGGTTAACATGCAAAAAAGTAACAGGGCCACTAATATTTTCTTATTTCTGGAGGTGTTGTGTCCTTAGAAGAAAGAATCACAAAATTCTATCAGCCTTAAAATTCAAATATTTATTTCTTTAAATACAGCTTATGGAAGCAGTACATGCTATAACTTTTCCACTCTGGCTTGACATGATACCAGTGGTGCTCAGTCTAGGATGAGTTTCTGATTCAGGAGGGTTTGGCAGGTATTTGAGAATTTGGATTTGTAACAAGTTCCAGGTGGAGACGAGGATGTCAACTCTGTGACTACAAAGAATATTGTCTAGTGGTTCTCAACCTTGACTACACATTAGGATCACCTGCTGAAGGTTTAAAAATCTGTTAGCCAGGTACACACTTAGACCAATTACATCAGAGTCTCTGGCATGGGGCATCCAGACACCTATATGTTTAAAGCTCCTAAAATTAAAAAAGTTTATAAAACCCATCAATACGTAAATGGGCATACAGTGATTTTCCAAGAGCATAGTGTAGTGTGCAGTATCTCCAAAACTTTTTGGATTAGAAACACTTCTGTCCAGGGACATAATTAACAGACCTAAATGTGTGCAATGCTAGCCTATGGGATAAAGTAGAAATTGCTTTGAGCGGCCTAGAAGACATTCACCACCAACCTCATCTATTGCCAAACACTTCCTCCCTCCACTGCATATTTTCCTATTAGAATATTAGCAATTCCATTGCAATTATCTGTTGTAATGTGACTGTTTACACTCTTTCTACAAACAACCTCTTTGAAGTCAGAGATTGAATCTAATTTAGATTCCCCAGAGCCTTGTATGAGTAACTGAATACAGATTGCTAGCCCTACTTTCTGGAGAAAAGGTTGTTCACGAATGGCTTTAAAACAACCTAGAATATGAAAATATGTAACTAAAATTAAAAATTAACTATTTCTCCCTCATAAAGCTACTCTTATTTCGTATTCCCTTATTATTTCCACTGAGAGATGATAAATTTCACTTGCCTTGGGATCTGCCACATCTTCAATTCATTAGCAACTTAAGAACACCAAAAAGCTATTCTAAGAATCATTTAGCCCAACTGTGATCCAAAAAGGAGTAAAAAGAGTGTGTGTGTTAACAGTGAGATGAAGTTTCCAAAAACCCTTAAGAGAAAAGGGGAAAATGGGGCACCTGGGTGGCTCAGTGGGTTAAGCCACTGCCTTCGGCTCAGGTCGTGATCTCAGGGTCCTGGGATCGAGCCCCGCATCGGACTCTCCGCTCAGCCAGGAGCCTGCTTTCCCCTCTCTCTCTGCCTGCCTCTCTGCCTACTTGTGATCTCTCTCTCTGTCACATAAAAAAATAAATAAAAGAGAAAAGGGGAAAAAAAGCTTAAAAATTACTGTTGTTTCAAAAATCCAAGGTTTTAAAGTTTGGACATAATCAAACCAAATCAGTTTTATTTCTTTGGTTTTTGGTTTTTAATTTATAAGGAACAATAGTCTTCTTCTTTTTTTTTTTTTTTTAAATACTTTTTTTTTTTTTATTTGACAGAGAGATCACAAGCAGGCAGAGAGAGAGGAGGAAGCAGGCTCCCAGAGAGAGCAGAGAGCCCGATGCGGGGCTCGATTCCAGGACTCCGAGATCATGACCTGAGCCGAAGGCAGCGGCTTAACCCACTGAGCCACCCAGGCGCCCCGGAACAATAGTCTTCTGTGAGCAAGCTGCATATTTAACTCAGGTCAAGCAATTTTGGTATGTATTCAAAAACTTTCAAGTATTAAGTACAGTATTCTTTACTGTCACAAAAGAAAACATCTGACTTTATTCTATAAAGGTGATATGTGGTTCATTCTACAGCTTTCCAGCTCTATGGTTTCTATGTGCTCCACAAATATTTAAAATAATCACATACATCTAAGTCTCAAAGCATTTTAAGACTATGCTGCTTCACAGACTTTTTCAATCTGAGGTCCTATGAGACTGTATTTGAGGAAATCAATCATGTTAACAAATATTAACATGTATTTGTTTTTAAAGGGTAGTGATAATTACCTACATATATATTTATTCAACAAGGAATTACTGAGTGCCCATTATATGCCAGGCACTGTTTTCAGAGCTAAAGTTGCACAATAATGAAAATAAGGTTCTTTATGAAGCTTACAACCTGGTATATTTTTTCTACAAAGGAAAAACTAGAAACATTCTAGTGGTCCAGACTCTAAATAGGGATTCTTTACGAGGGAGAGAAAAAAAGTAAGCCTAAAAGTCATTAGTTTATAAAGTTTTTTGGAAGGCTCCCAGAACCTCTGAAAAGGCCCATAAACCTGGAAGAAAGAGAAAAGTAATAAATGAAATTTTAAAATTAATTAGTGTTTACCTCTGAATTCCTTCAAGAATATCTTTCACAGCTGCCATTAACTTTTGAAGAGATACATATGCTTCTTCAAATGATGCTATTTTTGAAGAAGTCAAAGCTGCATTTGAGCCCAATCTTTGAAATACATCCATGCTAAATAGAGAAAAAGAAAAGATACTCATAGGTATACATGCACATTTATTGTAATTCAAGCATTTCCATTTCTAATATATAAAATGAGGTAATATTTATAACTCCTCTCTCATAATCCTGATTGAATTAAATTAGAAATAAGAGACAATGACTTGTGAATGTCCAGGCTACCATTCATGTGAAGGATCCAGAGTAACAACTATGTGTGTCTAATCTAAAGTAATACTTACAAGCTGTGGCAATAACGTTTCTTATCAAGAAACCATAAGACACAGAATACTGTTAATCTGCATTCAAATCAATCCATAAATACTAACAGTGCTCCCATACATAAGGATGAAGGAAAAAAAAGACATCAGATACACGTTTCCTGAAACTAGCAGTTTTAAATATCCATACACCTTACTATAGTAATTCCAATTTTAGAAATCTAGCACATTAATAATAACTTGCAACTGGTCAACAATTAGTAATCACCTACATGTGCCATGATGTAAAAAGTGCTAAGTAAATAGTGAATTAGCCACCTGATGAAATACCAAAGAACTACTAAAATAATGCTTACGCCATCTATAAGATAGAAAATAAAGGTATACAAAATTTATTTAGAGAACATAACCACCACCATATAAAAAAATCAAAATATATGCTGTACTGGATTGATGAGTATGCCCCTGAAATTCATGTTCACCCAGAGCCTCAGAAAGTGACTTTATCTGAAATATCTTTGTAGAACTTCCCAAAAGAATCAACCCTGCAGACAGAGACATGGATTTCAGACTTTACAGTTTCCAGAACCATGAACAAATAAACCTCTGTTATTTTAAACCACCCAGTTTGTGGTGATTTGCTATGGCAGCCCTAGAAAACTAATAACCATGCTTTAAAATACAGCTGGGTATACATGAGAATAACCATGTTAACTACTGGTTACCTTTAGGTAGTAGCATTCAAGGGAAGTTTCTTACTTCACAGTACTTTCCAAAGCATTTTTTAAAATAATTGTGGTGAAAAAAAAAACCATAAAATTACCATTTTAACATTTTAAAGGACACAATTCTGTGGCATTTGATACAACCACAGTGTCTGCAACCATCACCACTATCTACTCATAGAATATCTTCACCGCACCAAAAGGAAACCCTGTATTCACTAAGCACTCACCGTTCCTCCCTCCCCGCAGTTCCTGGTAACCACTAATTATTTTCTATTTCTACAGATTGACCTGTTGTGGATATTAAATATAAGTGAAATCATATGCCATGTGACCTTTTGTGTCTGGCTTCCTTCATTTAGCATGTTTTTTAATTCATTCACACCATATTGTGTATGGATACTTCCTTATAGCTGTGTAACATTCCATTTTATGGATATACCCATTTTATGAGACACCACATTTCGTGTATCCACTCATCTGTTGATACACATAGAGGACTGTTTCCACTTTAGCTATTGTAAATAGTTGTGAACATTCATGCACATGTTTCTGTTTGAACACTTGTGTTCAGTTCTTTTAGGTATATATCTAAGAGTGGAACTGCAGGGTTATATGATGATGGCACATTTAATGTACTGAGGAACCATAAAATTGTTTTTCCACATTCCTACATGTATGAAAGGGGTAAAGCATTTTGACAAGTCTGCAAAAGGGAAAACTTAGGAAATCTGAAGAAATACAATGGTTAATAAGTACAGTTTGACCTTTCTAGAAGATAAAGTATTCTGAAACACTAGTAGCCTAGTACACCTTCATGATAAATGATTCTCCGTCCCCTCACTTTCAATCTGGAGGTGTCTTTAGGTTTCAAATAAACCTCTGGTAGACTGCATATGGATGGGTCCTGTCTTTGTATCCAATCTTCAACACCAGGCCATTTCAGGGAAGCATTTAGGCCATTCACGTTGAGAGTAACTACTGGAAGGTATTAATGTAGTGCCATCATATTGCCTGTAATGCCCGTTTCCTATAAAGGCCCTGTTTCTACAGATTGTCTCTGTAAATTTCTGGTCTATTATATTCTTGGAGGTCTTTCCTCTTTTATAGAACCCCCCTTTTATTGTTTCTTGCAGGGCTGGTTTGGTGGTCACATATTCTTTCATTTTCTGCCTGTCCTGGAAGCTTGTTGTCTCTCCATCTGTTGTGAATGACAGCTTTGCTCAATAAAGTACTCTTGGTTGCATGTTCTTCTCATTTAGTACCCTGATAATGTCTTGCCAGCCCTTTCTGGCTTGCCAGGTCTCTGTGGACAGGTCTGACATTATTCTGATGTTCCTCCCGCCATAGGTAAGAAATCTCTTCCCCCTAGTTGCTCTCAGGATAGCTGCCTTGGCTCTAAGATTAGCAAGTTTTACTATTATACCAGAGCAATTGCCTATTTTTACTGATCTTGGGAGGGATCCTCTCTGCCTCTCTTATTTCCTTCCCCAGATTAGGGAAGTTCTCAGCTATGATTTTCTCAAGTACACCTTCTAGTCCTCTCTCTCTCTCTCTCTCCAAACCTTCAAGGATCCAAATAATTCTGACTTTGGAACATTTCATGACATCATTGATCTCTCTAACTCTGCTCTCATGGGCTTCTAGTTGTTTATCCCTATCCTCCTTGACTTGCTTCCTTTCTATCATCTTATCTTCTTGACCACTAATTCGTTCTGCTTTCTCATGTACCCTGGCAGTCAGAGTATCCAGTTTAGACTGCATCTCCTTCATAGCATTTTTAAGTTTGGCGTGATTACCTCTCATTCCTGCCCTTAGAGATTCTATATTGTCACTAATACTTTTCTCAAGCCTAGTTAGTGACTTTATAAGTGTTACTCTGAAGTCTATTTCTGACATCTTGCTTATATCCATATCCATTAAGTCTGTGGCAGAGGCCACTGTCTCTGGTTCTTTTCTTTGTTGGGAGTTGTTCCTCCTAGTCATTCTGTTGAGGGATGTTGAGGGAATGTACAGAGTCCAAAATATCAACCATGACCCAGGCGGGATGCACCCTAGGAAAAATCGGAGCAGTCAGATGCCACTACTCAGGCCCAGTAGAGTTTTTCTGCTTGTAGAGCTCCAGATATATATTCTTACATCTCAGGCTGATTTCATGGGTGTTCGGGATGGTTTGGTAGATATCCAGATAAATTCAGGGCACCAGACAAAATGAGGTCCCCGATTCCTCTGCCATCTTGCCTCCCTTCTCACTACTCAACCTTCAAATGAGCAGCTCTCAATGAAGGGCTCAAGCATGAATATATTGAAAAGTTTTACAGTGACTCTGGTACACAATCAGGCATGAGAAGCAATGAAGTAGGCTTAAGAACTATGCACTGATACAGCAATATAAGAATTTTTCATGAATTACTGAAATACTACAAAGTAAAGTTGATTTATTATACAGAATTTACCTGGGACTCCAACACAAATGTATGCATATTATAGGTCAATTCTAAGACAAATAAGGTATTCAAATTTTGAATATTTGAATTTTTCTAAAATGAAAATTTTATTTTCTAAACGAAATTTAGAAATATTTTCTAAATGAAAAGAAGATTAAAATATCTTAGAAATGGCTTTAATCTATTTTATTTTGAAAGTGATAATCTTTGCCTAGTATATGGGGTAACTTCCTGCTAACAAGAATATCTGATAAGCCAAAACATTTCCAATATATTAAGACTGGACAAAACAAAGATATGAAAATACAAATGCATTACATGAAAACACAAAGTTTTAAGTATTGTTTTCTTCAGCTTACATGGTAGGTATTGGTATTTCTTTAGTGTGACAAACTACGCATTTGTTTGAAAGAACTTATAATTGTAGGCAAGGACTAAAAATGGGTCTACAGTGTTATAAGAGAGAAAAGATGTTTAAAAAGAGTGCTCATATTACTTTGCTGCCCATTTCCTGACAGAGGAAATGACAGATGATCTTAATCCAAAATAACAGTGATACTGGGCCCTTGTACAAAAATCATACTAAAAAGTTTTCAGTATGACCCGCAAATATATAATATATATATAAATCATATAAAGATTATGGGCTTGGGAAAAAGTAGAGGAGCGAAGTTTGGCCTACTTTAAAAGCAGTTATTTTAAATTATTTTTTTAAGCTACTCCAGCAGCATTTAAAGAACTACTCACAAATGGTCTCTATCTTTTCATTTTACCAAGAACAGAGTATGCTTTCATGGGTATCAAAGGAATAAAAGCATTTCTTCCTTTTAAATCTAAGTATTTATCTTTCTTTTTAGAAAGTCTTACATGAATTCTCCCTAAACTGAAATGACCTTTTCTTAGATTATCTTAAATGTCATTAAGGCTTTGTGTCCTGCTAATTTGTTTAGCCAATCTAGGTGGCTTTTATTGGTTCTGACATACATGGGAAATACTTGTCATGAAGGTTTCACATCCAAATCACCTATAGAGATTTTTTTTTTTTTAATAAACTATCTCAGTGTCACCTCAGTCCTATCAAGTCAGAATTTCTAGGGATAGGGCCTAGGCATATGTATTTTTAAAACACTCGAGATAAATCTGATTGCACCCTTATTTAAGCATCACTGTTTCTAAGGCACCAATTTGAAAAAAGGCCCTCAGTTAGATAATCTAATATATTAAACTCATAACCCAATCACTAACTGTTCAATGAATAACAATAACGATGGAAAAGCCTAGAATTCAAAAATTCTTGGAAATTTAGTACCTGTTCTGATATAATGTAATCCAAACATTCTCTAGGATAGACCAGATTTCTTGATGCCTGTTGGGTTGCGGAAGATGAGAACCTGAGAAAATGGTGATTTCTTGGTTATTAGACTTCATCAAAGAAGTATCTTCTTGCTTTTTACCCACTGTAGTTTCTGAAGGATTTTGCTTAAGTTTTGCCTTGACCTGGGGAAATAAGAATTACACAAATTTCAGCTTGTCCTTCACTAGGAAGTGAGAGAAACAATGCCAATTGTGCTTACAGTGTTCTAGGTTTCCAAGAAGTGTTGACTATTCTTTGTCCTTGATTATGTACAGAATATTCCAGAAAAGCATCAGAGCTAAAATATATATATTTTTTCCTTTTCCATTTATATCAAATAGTTCCAATGTATTTATTATAGTGACCTTTCTTAGCTAACATGCTAATATCAATTTAAGAATACTATTTGAACCCTTCTACACATATGGTACTGAACAAGACAGAGAACACTTAGGATACAATGATAAACATGTGGAATCAGGCCTCCAAGTACCCTACGATCCATTAACAAGAATGGATTATTATTAAAAAAAAAAAAAAAAAAAAAAAGAATGTAAACCTTTTGCCATTGAAGAAGCTACCAAAGGTTTCTCGAGAGGCAAGGAGACTGTCTAGAAGGCTACTGAAATAATCCAGTAGACTAGTCCTGAGAACTTGAATTAGGTTGAAAAGGCAGAAGAAGAAAAAGAAAAAAAAATGTACACAAGAAAAAATTTTATTTTTTATTTATTTTTTTTTAAAGAGGATTTTTTTTTAAAGATTTTATCTATTTATTTGACAGAGAGATCACAAGCAGGCAGAGAGGCAGGCAGAGAGAGAGGAGGAAGCAGGCTCCCTGCTGAGCAGAGAGCCCGATGTGGGGCTCGATCCCAGGACTCTGAGATCATGACCTGAGCCGAAGGCAGCGGCTTAACCCACTGAGCCACCCAGGCGCCCCACAAGAAAAAATTTTAAAAGACTTAGCCAAAATCTAGATTCAGGAAATGAAAGAGACTCTAAGATTTTTTAAATTTAGATGTCTACAAGAATAATTGCACAAGTAATAGAAATATAAAGTGTCCATAAGGTAAAAATAGATCAAACCTCCTTGATTTACTGCTTGATTTACAGAGGAATGTAAAGACACAGTTTTATTTGAAGGCAACACACTGAATGTATCATGTATTATAATGTAAGAGCAGTAAGGCATTTAATGTACATTTATCTACATTTCTGGATTTTACAGCTACCTGTAGTAAAGCCAAGAAGAAAGGCTGGTTATGGAAAAGAAGAGAAACAGACCACAGGTCTGTGTTTAGAATGTCTACTGTGAAGAATAAAAAGATATTTAAGTAATGATATCTAGCAGGTAATTGGATATGCAGATTTGTAGCTCAAAAGATAAAGCTGGGACTCATTCCCATGCAGAAAAACCTCAGAGGTAGATGATATTGTTAGAGAGAAATAGCAAAAACAGAAAAAGAAGAAGGAGGAGGAGGAAGAGGAAGGGGAAGAGGAGAAGAGGGAGGGGGAGGAGAAGGTAGTGAAAGGTAGATAAATTAAAGGAGGAAGGGAGGAAATTAGCAAGAAGAAAAAGAGAGACTGACAAGATATGGGAAGAGTCAGAAGTACTCGAAAGCAAGAGAAGCCCAAAGAGGTAAGTTTCGGGAAATAAAGAGTGGACTACATCAAGTGCTGAGAAAGGCTGAGAAACTAGGAAGAGGGAGAAAATGGTGGATTGGGTCAATGATAACCTAATTCTCCTAACAGAATATGGAGACAGAATTCTACTTGTAAAGGATTAAGAAACAGAAACAAGGGTTAATAGATCACTCTTTAAGAAGTTTGGTAATTGTTGGAAGGAGTTAGTGCAGTAAACACCATGGCCAACGACAAGTACTTAAGAATGCAGACCTGAGCATATTTTAAATATTGATAATTAAAGATACTGAACAGAGTATAAGAGGTATGTTATTGATTCAAATAATTTTTTTTAAAATCACCTTCGGGGAAAATATTAAGTGGAAAAAACCTCTGGTAGAATGAAAAAAACTTTATGACATTTAAAACTTGGGGTTTTTTTGTCTTGGCTCTACTGTAACTTAAATAAAATCATTCCATTTCTCTAAGCTTCCTTATTGATAACAGTATGATTTCAAAGGTTAGCTTATGGGTTGTTAGTTTCATGTTAATTAAAAAATAAAAAAGTTCCAACACTATTGGAAATAACTATTTATGGAGCATTTCTTACGCATAGGAACTTTCTAAAAACTTTGTATCTATTAGCTCATTTAATCCTCAGAACTGCCCTGTGAAACAGATACTATGATTATCCATATTTTCGGGTCAATAACTCATACAAGGTCACACAGCTGGTAAAACTCATAAATAGAACCTGACCTTCAGGAAGCTGACTCTGAATGGGCTTCTGATCTCTCTCCAACAATAAAAGTAAATATTCCCCTTTTCTTTCTTTTTTTTTTTTTTTTAAAGATTTTATTTATTTATTTGACAGAGAGATCACAAGTAGGCAGAGAGGCAGGCAGAGAGAGAGGAAGGGAAGCAGGCTCACCGCTGTGCAGAGAGCCCGATGCGGGGCTCGATCCCAGGACCCTGGGATCATGACCCAAGCCGAAGGCAGCGGCTTAACCCACTGAGCCACCCAGGCGCCCCATCCCCTTTTCTATCTTTGGGAGCAGGAAGAAAAAGTAATGTTATTCCTCCTGTTTTTCCCTATTTACATTAATTATGCACTTAATAAATATACATGGATGGAAAGACATATTTTATTCCAAGATATATTCTTTTGATCACCACATACTGCCTCGTTTCCTCAGCTCTCATGTATTAGTGTATGCAACTATGCAGATGGATGTCTTTCCCAAACACCTACACAGCGCTTACTAGTGCCAGGCACTCAATGCTTTAAAAGTATTAATTTATTTAATTCTCATGACAGTTCGGAGGCACAGATTATTATTCTCATTTCATAAAAGAAGAAATTAGGCTCAGAGAGGTTAATTAATCAGAGGTTTAAAACATAGCTAGTCAGGGGCACCCGGTGGCTCAGTTGGTTAAGCGTCCAACTCTTGATTTCGGCTCTGGTCATGATCTCAGGGCCGTGAGTTGAGCCCCGTGTTGGGCTCCACGTTGAGGGAGCAGTCTGCTTAGGATTCTCTCTTAGGATTCTGCTCCCTTACTCCATTCTCTGTCCCTGAAAACAAAACAAAACTTAAAGAAGAAAAAAAACCCAAAACACAACTACTCAGGATGAGGCTCCTTGGACATAAGGCTGACTTTAATTATTCTATCATCCTGGCAGAGCAAGTCTTATTTTTTTGGTTGGAAGGCCTATCAAAGAAAAATGTATATATCCTTTTCCTGTTCCCACCCCATTTATATAAAAATCTAGAAAATGATCATTTTGGTTGACTCTCTGCTTTGTTTTCTCACAAGCCTTTTCAGAAGTAAACAAGTGAATATTCCTCTTTTCCTGATTTTCTACACTTGGTACATTAAGTTTGGGGGCCTTCTTTTTTTTTTTTAATTTAACAATTACTGTATTTAGATACCCTGTCTCTGGAGGTAATCTATTTGTTGCTCGAGTTACTGAGACAGGCAGGACTAAATATTTAGGTCATATACCAAATCTAATGCATTCTACAAAATGACTCCTACTGAGTGTATTTTAAAAGCCCAAGCTAAATCACATAGTTCCTGGCTGACTTAGACAATGAATTAGCAACACTTCAGAGTTCTAATCATGGAAACAGCATAGGTTTCAAGCAATCACACTAATGCCAGGTGTTGAGGGAAAAGCACTAATGAGGATGTAGATTCTTCATCGATGGGCTTCAGGACTCTCGCTAATGTAGCAACTGGAAAATCAGGATCCAAGAATAAATAACAATTTAATTAACTACTCAGTAGACAACATACAGCTGGCACACTATTATCTGATAACACTACATTTTCATGCCACAGTTTCATGGTAACTCCCATCTCTTGGTTTCCAATTGATGAAAGAACCTTAAATCTGGACATTTGTTGTTGTTCTTATCTCAATCAGTCCTAGTTTTTTTTTTTTATTTTCAATAATCCTAATTCAAAGACTGATAAACCTATGAGTAACCTGAATTTTTCATTTGTTTTCACTAAAGATGGGGTTTAGGGCTTAATTATGTGATGGGAAATGCTAATATATGGTTCCCTACACAATTCAAGAACGGACTCAAGTTGTAACCCTTTATATATCCAAGTCCATTCTTTCCTACAGATGGTTCTCCAAGTCACATTTGCCATGGAAAAATACAACTGCTAAGGTTTTAGTCATCTTAACCCAAAAGATCATTTCACCCCTTAAATCAATTCTTTCACAGGAGTTCAACCACGTATTTATTAGTTTATAAAAAAAAAAGATGCTTCTTTTACTTCATGAGATGCTCTCTTAAGTACATAAGTCTTTCCCTATCAGCTATGATGAATTTTAGTATCATCGAATCCTTTCATTACTTCACAGGTAGTGGGAACTGTGTGACCTTGAAACATCACAGACAAAAACCTGGTCAACCGCATAACTCAGAAGAAAAAAAAAATGGAGATTATATATATATACGTACCATTAATGTCTAGGGGCGCCTGGGTGGCTCAGTGGGTTAAGCCTGTGCCTACAGCTCAGGTCATGATCTCAGAGTCCTGGGATGGAGCCCTGCATCTGGCTCTCTGCTCAGCAGGGAGCCTGCTTCCTCCTCTCTCTCTCTGCCTGCCTCTCTGCCTACTCATGATCTCTCTGTCAAATAAATAAATAAAATCTTAAAAAAAAAAATTAAGTACCATTAGTGTCTTATATCTCATAATGGTGATACTGAGTTTTTGACCTGTTTCTGACCTATAAAACTCCCAGAATCTTCTAGATTTTAAATTAGAAGGCTACAGAAATAGAGTATTACCAGAGACAAAACTTACAGAGTTAATCTAAAAGAGGTAAAAAGGCATCAGTGCTAGACTGACTGCATAAGAGTCACATGCAGAGATTGTTAAAAAAATTGGTAGGTGAGTTGCCAAAGTCTGAATAAGGTCTACAGATTAGATCACTGTATTATACCAATACTAATTTCCTAATTAATTATATTAGTTACATAAGATATCCTTGTTCTTTAGGAAATATATGAAAGTATTTAGGGATAAAGGAGCATTGTACTTGCAACATACTCTTAAACAGTTCAGGAAAAAAATGTGGCTAGATAAGCAGATAGATAGGCAGAGAAAACAATAAAGCAAATGTGAAAAAAGGGTAACACTGGGGAATCTGGGTAAAGGATACATACCGGAATCCTTTGAACTCTTCTTGCAACTTTTCTGTAAGTTTCAAATTATTTCAAAAATAAGTGACTCTTAATTTCACAAAACAAACTGAGGGTTGCTGGGGGGAGGGGGGTTGGGAGAAGTGGGGTGGGGTTATGGACATTGGGGAGGGTATGTGCTATGGTGAATGCTGTGAAGTGTGTAAACCTGACAATTCACAGATCTGTACCCTGGGGATAAAAATATATTATATATTTATAAAAAATTAAAAATTAAAAAATTTTTAAAAAAAGAATAAACTTAAGATGCAGAAGTAGACAAAAAAAAAAAAAAAAAACAAAAAAAAAAAACCAGTATTCCTGGGTACCACTACCAGAAGTTTGATTCAGTAAGGTTTGAGAGGGGCTTGGCATCTGCATCTTTAAAAAAAAAAAAAAAAACTTCCAAAGTATTCTGATGGATGCTGTGATCCACTTGTCTGGGGCACTGGGGAATAAGCTTGCAAACAACAAGGCATAGCTTGTGTCCATCCATAAATGAAATAATATAAAATTCCAACAAGTGCTGTAACAGTGCTTCCATAAGAGGATGTGTTTTATAACTTGCAATAAGAATTGTTTACTTTCCCTTCAATTCACTTAATAATCACTTAATGCCATTCATGTGTTAAAATAGGTAAGAATTAAAATATTCTTTACCTCTGTTGTCTGCTAAAACATTTTTAGAACGTATGTCATTAGCTACTCTAAACTGCATTCCAAAGATATCTTACCTCTGCAAAGGTCTGGAGTAGTTCATTGACTTGAGCAAAGGCCCGTGGAAGAATACCATCATAATTTGACCGTGTACTGAAAGCGTGTAGCAAACTTTTAGAATCCTGAAGCAGAAATTTCAATGTTGTAAAATCCACCGCATTGTTAGCTGGTAAGAGAAATTAAGAAGGAAAAAATAGGTAAGAATGAGTATTCAACACAAAAACATCTTTGGAAAACCAATCTAATGTTAATTATGAAATTTAAGAAAAGTATACATTTACACCTACACACCACTCCTCATCTCCCTCTCTGGCATAAAAAGCATTACAATTAAATTTAGCAAAAGAATGTTCTTGGAGTTGATTCGGGTACTCTGTATTCTTCAGAAGAGAGAATTACCAAGCAAGTTAAACTACAGAGTTTCAGGGCGGATCTTGTTTCATATACAGATGACTACGGAGGGTATCAGAAGACTCACTCGGCAGTAAGCATGTAAGTTACATGCAGTACTTCTCATAACCAACTCAGTTAATCATGTAGTGTTTTGCCTTCCAATTCCATTACAACAAATGTAATACTAGATTTGTTGAAAACAATCTTTCCTCTCTCTGCACAACACAACTAACACAACTTTAGAAAAATATAAATAATTTGGGTAACGGTGGGCTGTGGGCAACACAAGTTAGCAGAATATTTTCCTTATAAATTAGCAAAGTGAGTGAATCTACAAAAAATAATTCAAAGGTGTAACAATTTTCTTTCAACTAATCTTACTTACCTTAAATCCTCAAACCAATTAGGAGAGGTGGTAACAATGATTTCAAAGATTTTAAGTTACCAACAATGAAGTTAAGCAAATTTCTAATGTCACCAAAGCTTAGAACAGAAGAAATCTTTCCATTATTAGGGTAGAGCACTATATAACAGTTTTCAAAGGCATTTCAAATAAACATGCTACAATGTATTTGTTTTATTTTTTCTAAATATTTTATTTATTTATTTGACACAGAGAGAGAGAGCACAAGCAGGGGGAGAGACAGAGGGAGAGATAGAAGCAGACTCCCTGCTGAGGCTCGATTCCCAGGACGCTGGGATCATGACCTGAGGCGAAAGCAGAGCTTAACCAACGGAGCCACCCAGGCACCCTGTTTTATTTTCTTTTGATGTTCACAGTTTCAGAAACTCTTCTATGTTCTGAAACACCAGCATGTTTTTTTGCTGGCACTATGAGTTTTAAAAACTCTGTATCACTTATACAAGTATTTGCATAGAAATACTGAAAGGTCAAATGAAAATAAAAAGTAGATTTTAATAATTAATTATACAATATTCAGAAATTCTAGTCTAATGTGATGGCTATAGTCAGGCTTCTGGCTTCCCTTTATCAAACGAAGAGAGAAAAGTACATTTCCTTAGGAAGCACTCAGTTATTTTTAAATGCAAGGACTAGTTTAAATTCCTGTGGGAAAAGACCGATAAGAGATGCCGCATATAGGACAGAAGTAGATCTGATGAACCCAGTAAATCTCCTAAGGAGAAACTGGGCACAACTTCTTTAAGTATATAGTCAATATTCAATAGGGTTTATAGCCCTGAATTAATCA
The DNA here is from genome assembly GCF_902655055.1 of Lutra lutra. Lineage (NCBI taxonomy): Eukaryota > Metazoa > Chordata > Mammalia > Carnivora > Mustelidae > Lutra > Lutra lutra. Next base: position 20,998,531 of record NC_062292.1, on the reverse strand, counting down.
CTTGATTTCTCTCTTAGAAGAAGTCTTTCTAAGATTTTGTGCTAAAGGGAAATAATGATAAATTCAGTACCTAGACACAACATAAAAAGGAATCTACATGGTTGAAATACTGTAATGCTTATATAAGGTCAACAATCACTTAGACTAAAGTTATATGGATAACAAAATTTTAAAAAGCTACTAAACATTTCCCACACAATTTTCTATGAACTGATCTAAGAATCTCTTCTTTGGGATACTGAGGTTAACTGCATATACATAATTCAACAGCCAAGGATACTATTAAAAGACAGTAAACAAAATCATAAACTATGATTTTCCTAACTCAAAATTACTTGAGGGCAGAAGAGGCTTTTATAATTCTATTATATATTCTTTACAAGTCAGTAAACATCAAGCATTGGATTCTTCTAGACCAAGGATCAAATAAATTATGCTCACAATAATTCCAAAAATGAATTTTTAGCAAAAGGAAGTCACCATCTCTTCACTTCTCTCCTATTCCCTGTTAGAGCTGCTGCCTACAACCTCTAAGCCGTGTGCAAAAGACAAACACTGCCCATCCCTGGAAAAAGAGAAAAATGGAACATGGCAACTAGATATACCTTATTAAAACTAAATCTTGTTCAAGACCATATATGATTTAGGAACGTTCTCTTTTGATTGAACCAACTAAATTATGCTTCCATTCAAGATAATGGAAGATGTTTCTATATACCTTGTAAAAGTGCTCTGAAGATGCATCCAATAAGTCACTCCATAGTTCATATAATACCACTTATAAATAACTTCTATTGTTAAAGATAATGCCTGGAAATGTCTTTAACTTAAAAATTAGTAACTATTTTTTTTATTTTTTAATTTTTTTGAAGATTTTATTTGTATTTATTTGACAGAGAGAGAGCGAAAACAGGGAACACCAGCAGGGAGAGTGGGAGAGGGAGAAGCAGGCCACTCGCAGAGCAGGGAGCCCAATATGGGGCTCGATCCCAGGACCCTGGCATCATGACCTGAGCAAAAGGCAGATGCTTAACAACTGAGCCATCCAGGTGCCCCCCAAATTAGTAATTTTTAAAAGTCATAAGGCTGGGGCGCCTGGGTGGCTCAGTGGGTTAGGCCTCTGCCTTCGGCTCAGGTCATGATCTCAGGGTCCTGGGATCGAGCCCCGCATCCGGCTCCCTGCTCGGCGGTGAGCCTGCATCCTCCTCTCTCTGCCTGCCTCTCTGCCTACTTGTGATCTCTCTCTCTCTCTCTCTCTGTCAAATGAATAAATAAAATCTTTAAAAAAAATAAAAAATAAAATAAAATAAAATAAAATAAAAAAATAAAAGTCATAAGGCACTGAACCAGGTGCTTTAAATCCCTTGAGGTAGTCTTCAAAGATACAAAACATTTTCCAAAAACTTAGATTTCATGGGAAGGATAGAGGGTTGTGCTATACCTCCCATAGAATATGTTTCTGTTTTTCTTTTGTTTTAGCTTCCAGGATGCTTAGTGTTAAAATCTGTGTTCAAGTTTTGTAATAATTGTTTGCACATGTTTTATGGTAAAATTATCTTTCTTATTCTTCATTACCTCACTCTTGTAACTTGGCTTAAAACCATCTTGTGCTCAGGTTGTTACTTAATGGCCCTCTCACACTCACGGTTATTTTTCAAAAGTAGACAGGATATAACTAATACGTTAAAATAAATAGATCACTTCATGCCAGATGTTCAAAAAAGTCAAGGACCAACTGAACATCCTAGTAATTGTTACATATATACTTTGCTTTTTAAAGGTATAGCAAGAAAAATCCAGTTGTCTGACTTTGGATATATCACTTAACTTCTCAGGGTTAGTCTAATCATAAAACATGGGCTTTCATAACATTCCATCAGTGCTTTTCCCATCTTTTTCTTCTCAGCAGAGAAACTTTTTTTAATCCTATTCCTTTATCATATATTTTAGGTAGGTACTTTGATACACTACTTCTAAAATTAGTACATGAAATGTGGCCAAAGTTTGTGTGTTAACAAAAGTAAGAAATTTTAACACAGTAAGAAATTTTTTTTAAAAGATTTTATTTATTTATTTGACAGAGAGAGAGAGAGATCACAAGCATGTAGAGAGGCAGGGAGATGGGGAAGGGGAAGCAGGCTCCCTGTGGAGCAGAGAGCCCAATGTGGGGCCCCATCCCAGGACCCTGGGATCATGACCTGAGCCGAAGGCAGAAGCTTAACCCACTGAGCCACCCAGGCGCCCCCACAGTAAGAAATTTTTAAAAATCTAAATTTCAGGGGCACCTGGCTGACTCAGTGGCTTAAGCATCGGCCTTCAGCTCAGGTCATAACCCCAGAGTTCTGGGATCCAGCCCTGCACCAGGCTTCCTGCTGGGTGGAGAGCCTGCTTCTCCCACTCCCTCTGTAGCTCCCCCTGCTTGTGCTTGCTCTCTCTCTGTCAAATAAATAAATAAAATTGTTTCCAAAAAATCTAAATTTTATTTATATACCTGATAAACTGTAAAGTATGGTTTTAAAGTGTTTCAAACATTATAAAAAATAACATATTCACTATGTCTAGGAACATCAAGAGTGATACCATGAATAGTCACGAGCTCTGTGACCTGGGTCCATTCATGCAGCTGCCACAAACTCCCTTTAGAAGTCAGAAGTATAAATGATTAAAAAATAATGGACAAGTTTCTTAATAATTCATCTCCACATTCCATGGAATGTATCAACTAGTCTGACTTTAACATAACATTGCTGAAGACAAAATAAAAAAATCATACCTTTACAGAGATTTTTATATAGGCTCTCAATGGTTAAAAGCAAGTTCTTCTCCATAACTAATCCAAATACAGCCAACCAATGTTTTCTAAAGCACTGTAATAAATGAATTAGAGTCCATGGTGGTTTCAAGTACAGCATCTAAAAAGTATTTTGAAAAAATTACCACCTACTAATTTATTTATTAATCCTATTATTTAAAAGTACCTATTAAGGCATTCCTACATATATTTCTGGGTAAAATAGTTGAGTTCTTTTTAAATTAAAAGATGTTTTGTTAAAAGCCAATCATAATCTTAAAGTGCTAATTCCACTGCAAATTATTTTTGTAAAATTCATATTAGTATTAATCCTTATAGTTTTAGAAACTATGTGCAAAACAAAATGTGCATGTGTGCAAAGCAAAAGCACTGTTTTAATTAGAAGATAGTCACAATCAGAAAAGATGCACAATTTACTTTCCAACATAGTCAATTCTAGGAAGAAATTGATCTAATTATTTCATATAGCTGCAGGAAAATCTATACAGAAAAAAGATGTCAACTACCATTAACTCTGGCTACACTCCTGCAAAGACATGTTTATAAAGGAGATTAATCAGTTAGTATTACAAGATGTCAGTGCATCCTGTTTTGAATCATTCATATGCAATGACTTTCCCATGGATATTATAACATATTCAATTTAAGTCAACCCTTCTAGAATCTTCTGATTATTTCTCATCATTTTGGTTCAGTACTTGATAATATAATAAAGCAGCAAATACATCACATTAACAAGTAGTAGAATCTCACTGAATATCTGGTATAAATACAATCTATAATTGGTGGGGCGGGGCGCGGAGGTGGGGCACGGTGCACAAAACATTTCTCCTGGCTATAGATGTGAACAGCAAACAAACATTAACTAAACTAAAAAGACCATTTTGGCCAAATGCATTATTTTACTGATTTCAGAAAAGATATGAAATCTAGAAAATACAGACTATCTTGCTAATGATCATTTTTATACTTTGATTCTCATATTTATATGACTTAAGCCAAAATATACATTTCTTTTCTGAATACCTATTGCTATGTGAATTCCCTATACTATACATTCTAATTCAAAAAAACTACAGAAGATAGAAGTTTTTCTGAATTCAAATTAAGCTCCATGGGGGCAATGTGCCTGACACACAGTAAAAACCTAATAAATACTTGTTAACTGAAAAAGAATAAATGATAAAATACCATTTCTAATCTTTAGGAAATGTCTATCATTTAATGTTCAAGAAGTTATTTCAAAAACTTTTTAAAAATAATGGGTTATAGATCATCCCAATGAAGCTTACACATTTTATACAAGTCATATTTCCTAAGATAAGGTCATAAATCTTTAGCAATGAAACAGAAATTTTCAACTAATAGAATTAAAATGATCACCTCCATCCAAAGGTTTCCAAAAGCAATTTTCATTTCTGTTTCTAATATTGAAGATAAAGCTGTTCCAAGAGATTTTTCAAGATCAGATATAATGCTTTCAAGTATAATGGGTCGTCCAGAATGTGGAGTTTCTTCCTTATAGCTCTCTTCTAACAGCGTTGCTTCTTTAAAACAAATAGTTACAGGCTTTATTTAAGACACCAATAGAACAATAAATATTTTACATATATAATTGGTATTTGGCCATAAATAATAAACATTTTATGCATATAATTGGTATTTGAATTACACAGAAACCAAACCAATACTTCACTTCTTTAGACAGTATTTAGAAACATGTATCTGTAGAATAGTTGTCTTAGATACAACATAAATACATCACATTAGCAAATTGACAAAAGGCAACAAAATATTTTTTGCTAAAACAAATTTAGGAAATGTGTAATGTTTTAACCATAATTTTAGTTTTATTATTCTCAAAAAAAGGAAAAATTAGAAAAATGCTTTTCATCAATCAATAATAGAAAATGAACAATTATGGATCAAAGTGTGTTTTCTTCCAAACATAACGTATTCTTCCAATTGTAGGTCTCATCAGTAAATTGTTTTGAAAGAACCAAAATCTCTGGTTTAACTACCTTTATGCCAACACTTTTTTTTTTTATGCCAACACTTTTAAAGTAAGTTTTCATTACTTCAATTGATTATCATTTCACTAACATTACTATTTTGATACCTGAAGACAACAGCAATTTCTTTATGGCAAAATGCAAAATATTAAGTGGCTTATCTCTACAAATACCAACTAAGGACTTAAAAGTGATAGCAACAGAATGGATAACAAAAGCATGTTACCCCTGAAACATCATAAACTAAAACATCCTCTTCCTCCATCTAAATGTCATTTTGAACATTATGACAAAAGAAATCTTATTACTAAAAAGATAAGTAGCAGTAGTACTATATATGTGAATCTTTATACAATTACACATAAAAAGTACATATAATATTAAAGATTTCAATATTTATTTTGCCAACACAGGGAGAAGGGTTGGAATGTATTTTTAAATTATGTCAAATTTAATGTAACATTCCATCAAATACCAAGCTATAGGACAGATTATTCTGGTTAAAAAAAAAAAAAGATAAAATTATACTACCTTCACTTTTCTTAAGTATTAGTTTAAAATTAAAAATAAAGGACGCCTGGGTGGCTCAGTTGGTTAAGCAGCTGCCTTCGGCTCAGGTCATGATCCCAGCATCCTGGGATCGAGTCCACATCGGGCTCCTTGCTCGTCAGGGAACCTGCTTCTCCCTCTGCCTCTGCCTGCCATTCTGTCTGCCTGTGCTCGCTCTCTCTCCCTCTCTCTCTCTGACAAATAAATAAATAAAATCTTTACAAAAAATAAAAAAATTAAATTAAAAATAAAACTATTAGGGACACCTGGGTGGCTCAAAGCCTCTGCCTTGGGCTCAGGTCATGATTCCAGGGTCCTGGGACCAAGCCCTGCATCACATCAGGCTCTCTGCTCGGCAGGGAGCCTGCTTCCCTTCCTCTCGCTCTGCCTGCCTCTCTCCCTACTTGTGATCTCTGTCTGTCAAATACATAAATAAAATCTTAAATAAAATAAAACTATTATTTGAATCTTTCGAACTCCTATTACTCACTTTTTTATTGCATTAATAGAAGGTTATGAATAGGAAGCTAAAAATTTCTCTCCACTTTGAATGAGTATTTCCTGTATATTCTTATAGCTACTATTAATTTAAAGGTACAAAACAGCCTGCGCATGGTGATTATAAACATGTAAAAATGTTGTAAGTGTATGGACAAAAATTCAAATTTTTAAGAGCATATGTAGAAGACAATAATATTAACTGTGTTTTCTTTTGGATTACCATTGTAATTTTCATTTCTTTCTCTCTCTCTCTGTCCCTCTTTCTTTCCTTCTTTCTATTTTCATTTATTTCTAACCATTTGTGTGCCGGCAAATATTTCAATGTCATTTTAAACATATAAGATGAAAATTTCCTATTAATTCCAATTGTTATCAATAATGTCGATACATAAAAGATATATTTCTAATTATTTGTAGTAAGAATACTACCTGCTTTCAATTGTTGTTTAGATAGACAAGGCTGATGACATACATCTGTGTTCAGAGATAAGTTTAATAACTCTGCACTCAATTCTTCTTTACTGAGTGACTTCACACCACTTATTAGGCCTTTGTTTCTTAAATTTCTATCATCCCTAAGGTTGGGGTTAGGAGGAAAAAATATTTTATTTTTTATAAGATAAATCACATGGCAACTCAAAACACATGGGCTCCAATCAGAGGTGGGTGATTCTCAACATGTATATTAACAAAGGATAAGTTTTTTAAAACAGAGAAGATAAAGGAATTAACACACAGTACAGTCACAGCATATGAATTTTTGAAAATAATTATTATATATTCAGTGTTTTCCTGATACCAGGCACTGTTGTAAGTGTGTGTGTGTGTGTGTGTGTGTGTGTGTGTGTATAGTCAATCCATCCAATTCTCATAGTAAACCTCATAGGTAGGACTCATAGGTATTTTTATTCCCCTTTCACAAATGAAAAACTGAGGGGTAAAGAGGTTAAGTAACTTGCCCAAAATTGTACCTGTAAGTTGGAGCTGGATTTGAACACAGGAATATAATCATCCGAAAAGAAATAAACAGAGAACCAAAGTAAGAGAAATAATTTCCAGGTGGCAGGCAATTACAAATTTACTAACAGTGAACATAAGACAAATGGTGAGAATCTGCTATTTGCTGAAAGAAGGAAGTATGATTACAGCATAGTACATGAGACCAGTTTATGTGGCTACAGAGAAAGCCAAGGGCATTAATAATGGAAAGATATTTAAGGGCTTCAGTGGGTAAGTGACATGATCAGATCTGTGTTTATTAAATTGCTGTTCTGGAATCCAACAGATTAGACTAATCTTCCCACTGATAAGGATTAGAAAATGTGGACCAAAAAAAAAAAAAAAAAGCCTATCTGAAGGCACTCAGGAGAAATAAAATGAAGGCAGGAGCTGGAGGGAAGCTTACCCTCAATACAGAGGTACTACATGGTTCTATCTCTTTGCCCAAGGGCATTCTCTAATTTGTCAATGGCTACAACAGAAAGCACAGCCACCGTAACTTGGAATTTCAGAAGACTATGTTCAGGACTAGCCAGAGCAGACAAAAAGTTAAGGGGGGAACTGAAGAAGGGAGGAAGCCACGGAACACGTGAACCTTAAAATTTGCGTATAAATCTACCCAGAAAAAAAAACACACATGCTACCAAGAGACAAAGCAATCAACTGAACCAGACTTAGATATGACACAGATGTTGAAGCAATCTGATAGGGAATTTTAAATAATTCTGATTAAATTTGTTAAAGGCTCTAGTGGAAAAGGTGAATATCGTGCAAAATTACATGGGCAATTTCAGCACAGATGAAAATTAAATGTGACTGCTAGCAATTTAAAAAAAAAAAGCCACAGTAACATAAATGAAGAAGGTCTTTAAAACAGGCTCCATGGCAGACTTGTCATAGGCAAGGAAAGAAATATATATATATATATAAAGAGAGAGAGAGTATATCCAGTATATCCGTTGTCAACATCATATAGTTAAGATCTGTGCATTTCAATATTGTACATTTTCGCCCAAAACACAAAAAAACTTGTAAAAATAGTAAGTGGGGACAGGGAGTGAATGGATACAGATGACAGAAGAATGGGAGAATTTTTATAATTGTAGCTGAATACTTAGGAGTTTTTTAATTCTTCTTCACTTTGACTATCATTGGAAATTCTCCATAATGAAACTTTCTTTAATTAAAAGTGAAAAATTGCCATTATTACTTTCTGAAGAATAAATGGAGGAGAGCAAGTGTGAAAGTAGACAGCCTAAATTAGTCTTCGAGTCAAAAGGAAGTGGAACAATAGCATGATGGACAAAGATGGTGGCAGGGGAGATGAAGAAAAGATCGTATGGGACCCATTAACTGACCAGATATAGAGTATGAGGGAGGAGCAGTTATCAAAAATGACTCTTACATTTTTGGCTCTAGCAAATGGGTGGAAAGTGGCATTTTTTGTTCAGATGGAGAACATTTAGAAAGAAAAATCAAGAGTTCATTTTTGGAGATGGTATGTCCCAGATGTCTATAACACACCCAAGTAGAGAAAGAAAATAGTAGATGAATATAGAAATCAGAAGAGAGAGATAGAGGTATGAACTAGGGGTTGCTGGCCCACACTCAGGATTGTAAATGTAAAGTAATGCACCTGGAATTATGTATAGTACACAGTGTTGGAGAAGGGTTCTCCTGGCACTATCATTATCAATATTATCATCATAATCGTCACCATCAACCATTTAAGTAAAGTAAATGTGTTCTCATAATAAGTAGGTGGCACTTATGCAGTAGAACGATCTGGCCTTTTACAGATAAAAATAAAAACAAAAAACAGGCTCCCCCGGGAACATAATGCTAGATTGAAAGTAAAGTCCAACTTCAAATTTTCATTTCACTAAAAATGTTATATCTGCTTTCCTAAAACAGTTACTGTAGAAATAATGGAGAAACGATAAAGTCTCACCGGTTTAATTTTCATTCTAAGTTGAACTAAAAAAGCAACAATATGTAATTTATCTCTCAAATTTAGCTTATCTCAAATTCAAAATGATTAACATATTATCCTATTTCAACCTTCCACAAACTCCAAGCTAATATATTATGCCCTAGATGAAAATATAATTTTAAATAACCTAGAGACAGAAATCTTTAATATTTACTTTAATTCCAAATACTTTAATTCCAAAATGCCATCTTTGAAGACAACTAAAATGAAAATTTTTTTATGTTTTTTAAAGTTTTAATTCCACTTTAGTTAACATACAGCACTATATTAGTTTCAGGTATATAACATAGTGATTCAATGCTTCCATATATTTAAAGTGATAACTGACCTCGACCCCTTAGAAGAAAAACCTTAGGACTATTCATTTCTATAATCACTGTATTTCATATAGAATTTAGGCATGTTTGTGAAACTGTAAAAAAAACAAAAAAAAAGAACTCCATTTTTCAGTGAATAAAATTCAGACTAAAACGGCAGTTTAAATTGCTCTTCTTGGTTCCTTCAGAGCTTTTTCTCATAGACGACGAGTACAATTTTGCTTAACGATATGTTAGTTTTACCTTAGAACTAAGTTATGAAAATACTAGTTGAGAATGGAGGGGAAGGAGAAGAAAGGGAAGAGGAGGAAAAGACTCTTACTGAGATCATTTCATGTACTGGGCACTACCCTAAGTCCTTTATGTGTATACATTATCTAAGTCCTTGCAATAAATCCAGGAGGCAGGAATTAGTATCCCCCTATATTTTATATGTAAGGAAACTAAGTTAAGCAACTTTCCCAGGTCACAAGGCTAGTAAGTGGGAGAGCCACAACTCCAGCCCTCACTCTACGAACAGATGTTGCCCCTTCCCCACAAACTAATTAATTAATTAATCTTCTTGCCTTATGATCAAAAATCTGTCACACTTTTATTTCTGAACTATCTTATTGGCAGATTAAATTGGCTGTCCCCAACTTTTATAAAAGGTTTCTGAATGTCATATTAAAAAAACTGAAATAAGACTTCCTAAGTTTCAAATCTCATTCTTCTATAGCTTACATGTTGTAAGAATGTGATACAAAATTGAAATGCTTCCTGGAACATCTCGAAAATCATGTCCATTTTTGATCCTTAATCTGGTGGGTAGAATATGACTCCTAAAAATTCTCTGGTATAGTTGCTCAATCACAAGGAGAAGTTCAGAAGGAACTCAAACACCTGGAAGCTAAAGACCACCTTGCTTAAGAATGCTTGGATCAACCAGGAGATCAAAGAAGAACTGAAACAATTCATGGAAACCAACGAGAATGAAGACACTTTGGTCCAAAACCTATGGGATACAGCAAAGGCGGTCCTAAGGGGGAAATACATAGCCATCCCAGCCTCCCTCAAAAAAATGAAAAATCCAGAACACAGCAGCTGTCTCTACACCTTAAAGAACTGGAGAATCAACAACAAATCAAACCAACTCCACACACAAGAAGGGAAATAATCAAGATTAGAGCTGAGATCAATGAGGTAGAAACCAGAGATACAGTAGAACATATCAATGAAACTAGAAGCTGGTTTTTTGAAACAATCAATAAGATCGATAAACCATTGGCCACACTAATCCAAAAGTAAAGAGAGAAAGCCCAAATTAATAAAATTATGAATGAAAAGGGAGAGATCACAACTAACACCAAGGAAGTAGAAACAATCATCAGAAGTTATTATCAACAGTTATATTCCAATAAGCTAAGCAACCTATGAAATGGATGCATTCCTGGAAAACTGTAAACTCCCAAAATTGAACCAGGAAGAAATCGACAACCTAAATAGACCAATATCTAGTAACGAGATTGAAGCAGTGACCAAAAACCTCCCAAAAAAACAAGAGCCCAGGACCTGAAGGATTCCCTGGGGAATTCTACCAAACTTTCAAAGAAGAAATAACACCTATTCTCCTGAAGCTGTTTCCAAAAATTGAAGCAGAAGGAAAACTTCCAGACTCTTTCTATGAAGCCAGCATTACCCTGATCCCCAAACCAGGCAAAGACCCTACCAAAAAGGAGAATTTCAGACCAATATCACTGATGAATGTGGATGCTAAGATTCTCAACAAGATCCTAGCAAACAGGATCCAACAGCACATTACAAAGATTATCCACCATGACCAGGTGGGATTCATCCCTGGGCTACAAGGATGGTTCAACATTCGCAAATCAATCAATGTGATAGAACAAATTAATAAGAAAAGAGAGAAGAACCACATGGTCCTCTCAACTGATGCAGAAAAAGCATTTGACAAAATCCAGCATCCGTTCCTGATTAAAAAACGCTTCAAAGTATAGGGATAGAGGGATCATTCCTGAACTTCATCAAATCTATCTATGAAAAACCCACAGCAAATATCATCCTCAATGGGAAAAAGCTTGCAGCCTTCCCGTTGAGATCAGGAACATGACAAGGATGCCCACTCTCACCACTCTTGTTCAACATAGTATTAGAAGTCCTAGCAACAGCAATCAGACAACAAAGAGAAATAAAAGGTATCCAAATTGGCAATGAAGAAGTCAAACTCTCTCTCTTCGCAGATGACATGATTCTTTATATGGAAAACCCAAAAGACTCCACCCCCAAACTACTAGAACTCATATAGCAATTCAGTAACGTGGCAGGATACAAAGTCAATGTACAGAAATCAGTGGCTTTCTTATACACTAACAATGAAAATACAGAAAGGGAAATTAGAGAATCGATTCCATTTACTATAGCACCAAGAACCATAAGACACTTGGGAATAAACCTAACCAAAGAGGCAAAGGATCTGTACTCGAGGAACTACAGAACACTCATGAAAGAAATTGAAGAAGACACAAAAAGATGGAAGACCATTCCTTGCTCTTGGATCGGAAGAATAAACATTGTTCAAATGTCTATACTGCCTAGAGCAATCTATACTTTTAATGCCATTTCAATCAAAATTCCACCGGTATTCTTCAAAGAACTGGAGCAAATAATCCAAAAATTTGTATGGAACCAGAAGAGACCCCGAATCGCTAAGGAAATGTTGAAAAACAAAAATAAAACCGGGGGCATCACGTTACCTGATTTCAAGCTTTATTACAAAGCTGTGATCACCAAGACAGCATGGTACTGGCATAAAAACAGACACATAGACCAGTGGAACAGAGTAGAGAGCCCAGATATGGACCCTCAACTCTATGGTCAGTTAATCTTCGACAAAACAGGAAAAAATATACAGTGGAAAAAAGACAGTCTCTTCAATAAATGTTGCTGTTTAGAAAAATTTAAAAAAAGTTTGGAATGACTATGAAACTCACGTGCACAGAATAACAACAGAACAAGGGACTAATTCCTGGTACTGAAGACAGCATTTTAATACTCGATCGTCATTGTTCTCGTCACTCAGTCCATCTGGAAATTTAGCAAAAGTGACAATCAATAAGCATACTAAAAATCTGAACAGTCTAGGCTGTATTTACAGGTCAAAAACATCTAAAAGAATGAACACTCCTTAAATAAAAAGAGAAAAATAAGACACAGCAAAACAATGCCTTAAAAATTCGGGATCTACTCCCTGATATGAGGGAAAGGAGATGCAACATGGGGGGTTGAGGGGGTAGGAGAAGAGTAAATGAAACAAGATGGGATTGGGAGGGAGACAAACCATAAGTGACTCTTAATCTCACAAAACAAACTGAGGGTTGATGGGGGGAGGGGTTGGGAGAGGGGGGTGGGGTTATGGATATTGGGGAGGGTATGTGCTATGGTGAGTGCTGTGAAGTGTGTAAACCTGGCGATTCGCAGACCTGTACCCCTGGGGATAAAAATATATGTTTATAAAGCTGTAAAAAAAAAAAAAAAGAAAAAAGAAAGGATGAATACCCAAGTTTTGTAGCAACATGGACGGGACTGGAAGAGATTATGCTGAGTGAAATAAGTCAAGCAGAGAGAGTCAATTATATGGTTTCACTTATTTGTGGAGCATAACAAATAGCATGGAGGACAAGGGGAGATGGAGAGGAGAAGGGAGTTGAGGGAAATTGGAAGGGGAGGTGAACCATGAGAGACTATGGACTCTGAAAAACGATCTGAGAATTTTGAAGGGGTGGGGGGTGGGAGGTTGGGGGCACCAGGTGGTGGGTATTGTAGAGGGCACGGATTGCATGGAGCACTGGGTGTGGTGCAAAAATAATGAATACTGTTATGCTGAAAAAATAAAAAAAAACTAAAAAAAAAAAAAAAAAAATTCGGGATCTAGAGTTCAGGTAGAATTCCAAACAAGGTAGAATTCAGGTAGAATTACCAAAGTAGTTAGTTTACTACTAAAATGGAATAGGATATGACTATTAATAAACACAAAAGAAAGTGATCAATATGTTAAATGCCATACTAGAAACCTAAAGCTATTAATTCTAGTCTCAATTCAGTCACCTGTATCACGCTTAAAATGATCTCCACTTAAAAGAGGTCTGTAAAATAATGAATAACAGTTCTACCAGCAACGGAACCATTTTCATGTGTCTGCTTTTCCTTAATCTCTAAGCAATTAACATTTAGAGATCCACAGGAAAAGGTGATATGGACCCTATGTAGAAAACACAAAAAATTCCTACCAAGTGTCGTTAATCAATGGCTGACAGTGTGCTCTGGCAATCTGTAAGCCTTAAAGCATGATGTAAAAGTTTGGTTTTTGTGAAAATGATATAATGTGTAGCAACAAGATCAAAGACAATGTTTTTCCTAAGTTCTTACCCTGCCTGCCTCAAAACTCCCTCAAGTACTTAATAATAAGATTTCAGGGCTATACCCCAGACCCACTTCTGGATAAGAATCTTTAAAGTCTGGACCCAAGCACGAATTTAAGATTCAAGACATACTAGACAAGGAGCCTCAAAACTCTGTTTCTAGACTATAGCTTTTTTTTCCCCTCAACTTTTAGCCTATATTACTCAGTCCTCTGAATGTTCAAATAAGAAAACTCATTCATTCATGGAATGAATTTTTATGTAGGGCTGAATTTGTACCCAGGTCCCTGTGCTAAGTAACTGGATGTACAAGAACAAACTTTTGAGGAGCTCACTATCTCTAGTGAAATCGAGAGAGAACTGAATTGATCTCAGAGCATAAGCCTGAAGATACGATTCAGCTCTTTTATCAGAAAACCAGGAAGCCAAGCAGACGTAGAGTACAGTAGCCGATTTTTCTTCTTTTAGCTCACAGAGTCAGTATCACAATAAGGCAAAATGGGCAGCAGAAAATCATCAGCTTTAAATAAATCAGAAGATGAAAGAAAGTTAAAGGTTATAGTATACCACTCTAAATAAAATTGAAGATCATCTGTGTTCTCACTTTTTCTAGAATATGCAGGTCTTGAAAACACACCCAAAACTGCAAGAATATTCATGAAATATTTATTCAACAAATATTTTTGAGCCCCTGCTCAGGTACTGTTCAAAAGTGAACTAAACAAAGACTCTGGAAATAGATTTATCTGGTTCTGAATCCCTGCTTTCCCATTTACTAGGTATGAAAACCTGGGCAAACTACTTAACCAGGAAAATGAAACAAGAAAATTTATAGGAATAATTGGCCCAATAAGAGGCAATGGCAAGTACTTTTTAAGTAATATACATTATGTAAAACTCAAGCTTAAGTGGCACAACAGCATGACCTCTACTCAGAACACCAAACCCCCCACAAAATCCTGTATAAATTATAGTTAGCATGATGTTTAATATTTAAACATTTAGGAATTTAAGCTTCTCAACTGCTTCTCACTGATGTAGCCCCAGAACAGTGCTGGTATAGGTATTTGGCAAATACATGAATCAACAAAAATATAATACAAGAAAATATAAAAATGATGGAAAATGTGTGGTGTGGAGGTGTGGGGGTGGCAGATAACTTTATTTTGCCCTTATTAGAAAAGAAAAATAATTTAGAAAATCTGGAAAATACAAAGAAAATTAAAGTAACTCATAATTCTATCAGCTAAATATATCCAACATTCCCCACCTGTAAGTATATAATGCATAATCTAACAAATTTGGGATGATTTTTTTTTCTTTTAAATCCTACTTTGTCATTTTTTTTGAAATACAGTAGTATTCTTACACAAAGCTATAATATTGTAACTTCGCCAATTATTAGACACTCAAGTTATTTCAAAATTTTTGCTGTATTAATAGTGTTATGAACATTATTTATATAAAACACTGTCAGCATCTCTGATTGTGTCTTAGAGAACATTTCTAGAAAGGAAATTGTATCTTTAGGCTTCTTAAAACACACTGATAAACTGCTCTCCTGAGTAATTACTAATTCATATTCCCAAAGCACTGGTATGATGCAAAAGAATAACTTCCTAAACTTAGAAGCAATAAAAAGAAGAAAGAAAAAGATGAAAGATTTAAACTAAAAATATCTATACATAAGAAATTAACAACATTCAAAATGGCAAACGGGAAAATAATTGCAGCGAACAAGAGGCTGACTAGTCGTACTTCCTCTATGAATCACCTATTAATAATCTTTGTTCAGGGGAATCTGGGTGGCTCAGTGGGTTAAAGCCTCTACCTTTGGCTCAGGTCCTGATCCCAGGGTCCTGAAATCAAGTCACGCATAGGGCTCTCTGCTCAGCAGGGACCCTGCTTCCCTTCCTCTCTCTCTACCTGCCTCTCTGCCTACTTGTGATCTCTGTCTGTCAAATAAATAAATGAATAAATAAATAAATAAATAAATAAACTTTGTTCATTTAGGGAAAGGGGATCTTTTTGTTTCTCTGGTCAATTTACACAAGCTTTTCACATAACAAGGACACAAAAGAATTATTGCCTATTCTAGGCTATAAACCGTCAGATACGTTAACTCAAACAATCTTCACAATCATTTGTTGAGCTGGACGTTATTTTCCCCCATTTTATTTCCTTTGTTTCCTCATCTTTAACTTTCCCCAGGTCACGTTATAAACTCAGATCAATCAGATTTCAAATCCTATTCACCTCCCACGTTACTAAATACAACATTAAATAAATACAATCTTGAAAAGAGTTAAGGACCAGGCTAAAATTATAGTCCATAATGGCAATTTAACATAATCTACATTTATTTTTTTAATGGAAAAATGCTTGTTTAAAAAATACATTGCTATAATACTTACTGATGATGTAAAAGGAAAAGAACACAAAAGCAGCAATTACTAAGAGCTGGTTGCAAATGTGCCTGACATTTATAAGGTGTCATTTTGTTTTTGCTTTTTTCCAAACAGGAACTTTAATTTTACTCAATAATCCTGAATTGAGAGGCACGTGGGTGGCTCAGTGAGTTAAAGCCTCTGCCTTCAGCTCAGGTCATGATCCCAGTGTCCTGGGATAGAGCCCAGCATTGCACTGGGCTCTCTGCTCAGCAGAGCTCTCTCTGCCTGCCTCTCTGCCTACTTGTGATCTCTGTCAAATAAATAAATAAAATCTAAAAAAAAAAAAAAAAAAAAATCCTGAATGGAGGGGCACCTGAGTGACTCGGTGGGTTAAGACCTCTGCCTTCGGCTCAGGTCATGATCTCAGGGTCTTGAGATCAAGCCCCGAGTCAGGCTCTCTGTTCAGCAGGGAGCCTGCTTCCCCTTCTCTCTGTCTGCTTCTCCATCTACGTGTGATTCCTCTCTCTGTCAAATAAATAAATAAAATCTTTAAAACAATAATAATAATCCTGAATTGAGCTTTCTCATAAGACTATTAGTTTATCATTAGAATACAAAATGTAATTTCATTATGATAAAAAAGCCTAAAAATATTTCTAATGGATATCATAAAATCATTAACAGAATAAACCTATTAAGCACCTTGTACTTAATATAAGTAATGTTTTTTTTTTAATTTAGAAATTTTTAAGATTTTATTTATTTATTTGAGAGAGAATGAGTGAGAGAGAGCATGAGAGAAGAGAAGGTCAGAGGGAGAAGCAGACTCCCCAAGGAGCTGGGAGCCCGATGCGGGACTCGATCCTGGAAGTCCAGGATCATGACCTGAGCCGAAGGCAGTCGCTCAACCAACTGAGCCACCCAGGCGCCCTATAAGTAATGTTTTAATGATCAATGAAGAAAACAGGGATACAGAGAAACACATAAAGGACTTACCTGACACAGACAATTACAAATTATCTATTATTATATCTATGACCTTATACCTAATAGCAATTTCAGCAATTTAATAAAAACTACAATCTAATAATACCATTCAAACACTGAAGTAAAATATGGGTTTTGAGGAAGACACCCAGAAATTAAAACAACACAGAAGTCTGAGACCACTACTGTGATTTATTCTCCTTAGTCATCTAAAAAAGCAGAGACTGAGGAAGTCAAAGCATCAAAAAAGCATATGAACATGGAAAAGTCAAAAGAAACATACCAAGCATCTATAAATAATAAATGTGGCTGAAATATCTCTTCTAAAATAATTTTCAAAGCAAATCTATTCAAGAAATAGACATTCTATTTATAGCAAGTTCTTAACCCCTCTGTGTCTCAATTTCCTCATTTATAAAATGGGGCTATTAATTTCCACAAATACTGTATGGTTTGAATAAGATATTAGCTGGTAAAACACTTATAAAAGGGCTCAGAGAAAAATGGCTATGTTAAGTATTATCCATTATTATCATCCTTATCCAAACTATTATATAATAAAGTATAGTTTATATCAACAAACTAAAAAAAGTAAAAGATTAAGAGTAAAAATAATTCTCCTCTCCTTTTAAGGTTTAGGGTTTTACTGACATGGTTTAGATTGGGATTAATTTTGTAATTGTGAAGCCGTTCAGAAAAAAAAAGTCTTGCCTGTTAGCAACACATATCAAAGTATTTATGAGTAAAAATGATATCTTACAATATCTGGGACTTGCTTCAATCTACTGCAGGAGTTCCAAGAGTAGGAAGAGGAGAAAAGAAAATGAGAGAATAAATAAGAATGGCAAAATGTTGATAATTACTGAAAAAGAATGAAAGATACACAAGGAGTCATACATTATTCGACCTCTGCGTTTGAAATGTTTCATAATGAGAAGTGAAAAAAAAGACCACTTGAGATGTTCAATTTAACATAAATGTTCAAAATTTTAGTATTTTCTTAACTCTAATATTTGTGGTTTTCCTTTGAAAGCTTTTAAAAATGCCACATGAAGCTCCTGCTCAAAATGCATAAGGATTGTATATGGAACACACCAAGCGCTAATAAATATTTGTAAAGAAAATGAATGAATGAATGAATGAATGATGGAGGCCCTTCTTCAAAGATTTAAGACTAAATGACTACACTGAAAGCCTTCTCAGGGTTAATACCATGATTAGGTTCATCATAGAATGAATTTTTTCATATCTTATAGTATATATGAGTAGACAACGTTAAGTCTGTGATACTTAAGTTAGTATAAATGTACATATATAAATAATTTTGAGTTAAAAACAAGGTTTTAAAGAATAAAATAGATCCTCCTCTAAATATATGTATAAACTCTGCAGAGTCAACAGTGTTGCTTTACACATAGATCTTTTTTCCCCTCAAAGTGATTGATATATATATATATATCATATATGTGATATATATACATATATGACATTGCATACTTAGGTTCTAAGACTAAAATGACTTAAAAATGACTGAAAAGAAACAAGGAAAAAAAATGAATCAAGAGAAATTCCATAGACATTTATTACACAAACCCCTCCTTATTACAGATTCTGACAAACCAGAGGAAAACAATGCCTCTCTCTGCATTATACAAACTGCACAGTGACAAAGTCTAATCAGTGACAGATTAGAAACCTTGATTACTTACTGGACTCATCACTCAACACTGGTACTTAAAAAAAAAAAAAGAATCCAAAGTACTATAATATGGAAAATTATGCATACAGTACTATAGAGTCACTATCTGTGAAACAGAGACATAACCTAAGAAGGTCTAGAAGCAGAAAAATAAAAATCCAAGAACGCCTGAAACAAGACTATGAGAATACCTCTAAGCATCACTCTATCTGGCCATTCACATTCCAATGCTGCACCATCTGCACCATCTCCCCTCAATGAGTCAGCAGCCAAACAAACCTTAATCGGGAAACACCCTGAGAGAACAATACTTACAAAGTTTTTGCGACGCAAGCTGTAGTGACTGACCCCATAGCTTTCTATCTTGATTTTTGAGACTGTCATTGATGAAATGAACTGCAGGCACAGCTTTGTGCTGGACGTGTTTTAGCAGTTTTCCTGCCTTCATACGATCCAGCTCTTGGATAACCACCCAGGGAATTATTAACGCGAGTTTGTCAAAGCCTGAAAAATAAAAAAACATTCTTATTTCTTATATTTGTTCTAAGTCAACAAATATTTATTGAGCTACTAAACTGAACTGCTTTAGGAGCATTGGAAGTTTTAAAGTAAGGAGTTCACAGTCTAAATGAAGCAGTAATATATAAATAATGGTAATTAAAAACAGATGTAAGTATGGGGCACCTGCCTGGTGCAGTGGGTTGAGCATCTGACTCTTGATTTTGGCGCAGGTCGTGATCTCAGGGTCGGGAATGAACCCCATGTCCAGCTCTGAGGGCAGAGTTGGTTTAGGACTCTCTCTCCCTCTGCCCCTGCCCCTGTGCATAAGCACTCTCTCTCTCCCTCTCTCGCAAATAAATAAATCTTTAAAAGAACAACAGACGTAAGTGTCAAATGAATGTTAAAAAAAAAAAAACAGATACTGTAGGAGATCAAAGAAGAGTAACTTTGGATTGTTTGACCTGTGAAGGCTTTTTTTTTTTTTAACTTCTGCTGATTAATATATATTTTAAGATACATACTTCATGGGCTCCTGGGTGGCTCAGTTGGTTAAGCCACTGCCTTTGGCTCAGGTCATGATCCCAGAGTCCCGGGACTGAGTCCCGCATCGGGCTCCCAGCTCTGTGGGGAGTCTGCTTTTCTCTCTTACCTTCTCCCCTCTTAATGCTCTCTCTCACTCTCTCTCTCTCAAATAAATATATAAAATCTTTAAAAAAATAAAAAAGATACATACTTCATAACATATCTAAATGGAAATGTATTTGTGGGGAAAACAATACCCACATCATTGTTAATATAAAATTTCAACTCAAATAAGAAAATCAGAATTAGGCTTTATAAATACCTGGAATTTCTGTTGTCTTCAAAATTCTAACAAAATTGAGGTGATTCATCAGAATATTTGTGTCAATAACAATTAGAAGCTTTTTATCTGAAGCAGTATTTGCTAGAGAAAAAGAGCAAAGTTAGGATTTCAAGACATTTGATAACAGACTTGTACAATAACTAAAGTTTTGATATCATAGAACTTTGATGGCATTCTTAAGAGAAGACAGTCCTTCAGACAACAAAAACATTCACTCTAATCCTTAAAAGAACAGTAATCAATGTTTAACTATCTACCAGTAAAACATCATGAATTGTTTGAGTGCATTTTTAATCATAAACTGATTTGTTCCAGTAGGAACTATGTTTGCCAAACCTTATTCTGCATCACTAGTAGTGGTACACTTAGGATTTATAGGCTAATTTTAATACACTGTGAGTAAAATATAATTGAAAAGATAAATATGTGCAAATGAAAGAAAACATGTAACATTAGCATTATTATTTCATAGGGCCATTGTGAGGATCAGATAAGTTAATGCACAGGAAAACACTTAGTAAATTGAAAAGTATGATGTGAATGTAATGTAGCATTATATTTTTATAAATTCAAAATAGTACGCTAACAGACTTTGGGTAATATCTATCACCTTCTCCGAGTGGGAAGAATGATCAAAACTTTACTACATAAATAAGAAATCCAAAAAAATAAAAATAAAAAATAAGAAATCCATGAATACCTTTGAGAAATCTTCATTATTTCTAAGTTTTTATTTAAATTCCAGTTAACTAACATACAGTATGATATCAGTTTCAGATACAGAATTTAGTGATTGATCACTTAACATACAATACCTAGTGCTCATCACTGCAAGGGCCCTCCTTAACCCATCACCCATTTAACCCAAACCCCCAGCCCATCTTCCCCCCAGTAACCCTCAACTGTTCTCTATCTATTTCTGATCAGTGCTTTACATAATTGAAACTGTCAAAAGTCACGATTTAGGGCAAGAATAAAAGACAATTCTGATAGTTGATAGCAGAATAAAGATAACCCTGATTACTGACCCTTGGCAAAAAAAGAGAAAGAGAAAATATGTCTAAAATATCCTAATATTGTGAGATGTATAAAACAAATAGGACACATATTAGACCTGAACACTGTCACTAGAAGACATATACCATACCTTATTTTTCAAATGAACACAATTTAACATTTTTCATCTAAATATTATAAAAATTGCATGTTGGCTCATTAACTCCTGAGAAAACACAGATCACAGACATCATCATGTACAGATAGGGTATACCAGCAGAGGAATGTACATCATCTTCCACCAAGTCGATCTCCATGCTCGTTAACTCTCCGGAAGAGGAAACCACAGGCAAATCCACACTTTTTCCCGCACGTGCAGCATGGAGCTCTTCTACTATCTGCATCTAAATTGTGAAAGACCCACAGTAAAACATTTTGGATTATCTACTTGCAGATTAACAAGATTAGAAAGCAATGAACTCTAATAAATTTACTTGAGATGGTTTGTGGGGAAAAGGTCCCAAAAATATGGAGGTAGAATGGGGAAATGGTACAGATTTATAACTACACACAGGGTTTTAAAACTTTTACTACCTCTGTAACCTTAGGCAAGGAAATTATTTAGCTACCTTGGGTCTCTGTTTGTTCATCTACAAAATAGGAATGTTAAATATCTGTTTCCTATTACTATTTTTGTGAGGATTAAATAATATGAAGTTCCTTGCACAGAGCCTAGTACATAGTAGACCTCGTTCTCAACCTGTTTTCACATCAATGTACTTTGGGAGCCAACCATCTTTTCATCTGGATGATAAGCCTCTTCTTGTTCTAAGATTAGTTATGAGCCATCAAAAACTGAAATCTAGATTATTTTTTTTTTTGAAATCTAGATTTTAAGACCCTTCTCACTTCAGGGAAGTAGTTCCCTGATGTATTTTGATGCTAAGAATTATATGTCTAATCTAGATCTGGAGTAGGAGTGAGAAATCTTTCTTCTATCAAGAAGCACTGATCCACAGGGCAGAAAAATACAAATGATTATCACAAATAAAAAGCAATCAATATGGTTTTAAAGTCTTCCTTAGATAGAAAACTACAAAGTATTTCATGAACCTAATTTTAATTTAGGACCAAGAAACATAAAAATCTATGCAATAATTCCAAAAGGTTCAATCAAGAGATTCTACCTGGGAACTGAAACAACAGATGAAAAAATAAATAAATATGCATGTACTCTCATTTTCACTGAGTAACTTTCACCTTATTGCTAATTAGAAAAATGAAGCCAACAGATTAATATCATACTGAATTTTGGTAAGCTTAGGCATAAGCATGCAAAAGTATGATAACATTAAATCAAAATTCATGTAACTTGTAGGCTAGAGGCTCCATACTCTTTATTCCAAACCATTTAGAGCTTACTAGAAACAAAGACAAAAAGGTCATCAATTGGGGCGCCTGAGTGACTCAGTGGGTTAAGCCGCTGCCTTCGGCTTGGGTCATGATCCCAGGTCCTGGGTTCGAGCCCCGCATCGGGCTTTCTGCTCAGCAGGGAGCCTGCTTCCTCCTCTCTCTCTGCCTGCCTCTCTGCCTACTTGTGATTTCTCTCTGTCAAATAAATAAATAAAATCTTAAAAAAAAAAAAGTCATCAATTAAATGTAAGTATCTTCCAAGTAGTTTTTTATAACTTTGTAAAACGTACATATTGATTTAAGTAGAGATATCACTACTTTCATATTACCAAGGTGTTTATAGTCATTATTTTTTTTTAAAGATTTTATTTATGTATTTGACAGAGAGAGAGAGATCACAAGTAGGCAGAGAGGCAGGCAGAGAGAGAGGGGGAAGCAGGCTCCCTGCTGAACAGAGAGCCCGATGCGGAGCTCGATCCCAGGACCCTGAGATCATGACCTGAGCTGAAAGCAGAGGCTTAACCCACTGAGCCACCCAGGCGCCCGTCATTATTTATTATTAATATAGGAACTGTCTTGACTTAATTTCATTGAAATATTCAAAGTAAATAAGTAGGTCGGTAACCTCTTCATCTGTGTCTTGAATACTTTCAAGCGACGCTGAAGAACATGGAGCTTCAAAACTCTGAAATGAAAAGTAATTTTATTAGTTAAGAATGAAGCATATACTCCATTGTATTTATGGACCACATCTTCTTTATCCATTCATCTGTTAAAGGGCATCTCAGCTCCTTCCACAGTTTGGCTCTTGTGGACATTGCTGCTATGAACACTGGGGTGCACATGCCCCTTCTTTTCACTGTATCTTTGGCCTAGTTACCTAGTAGTGCAATTGCTGGGTCATAGGGTAGCTCTATTTTTAATGTCTTGAGGAGCCTCCATACTGTTTCCCAGAGTGGCTGTACTCAGCCATCAGAAAGGATGAACAAACCATCATTTGCATTGACAGGGATGGAACTGGAGGTGATTATGCTGAGTGAAATAAGTCAAGCAGAGAAAGACAATTATCATATGGTTTCACTCATATATGGAACATAAGGAATAGCACGGAGAACCACAGGGGAAGGGAGGGAAAACTGAATGGAAAGAAATCAGAGAGGAAGGCAAACCATGAGAGACTCTGGACTTCGGGGACCAAAAAGAGGATTATAGAAGGGAGGAGGGTGAGGGGATGGGGTAACTCGGTGATAGGTATCAAGGAGGGCATGTGTTGTGATGAGCACTGGGTGTTATATGCAGCTTAATGTATCGTTGAACACTACATCAAAAACTAATGATGTATCGTATGTTGGCTAATTGAACATAATTTTAAAAAAACAGTATAAAACAAAACAAACAAAAAAAACCTTGCAGGGTGGGGGCAGAGAATGAAGCATATACCGAGAGTAGGGTTTTTAACCTTGGCACTACTGACACTTGGCATTGGTTAATTCTCGGTTTTAAGGGCTATGATGTGCATTATGCTGTTTCACAGTATCCTGCCCCTACCCGCTAAATACCAGTAGCACGACTCCCTCCCAATCTTGACAATCAAAAATGTCTCCATCAAGTCAACAGCCAAATGCTCCCTCTGGGGTAAATCGCCCCTAGAAGAGAAACTGTCCCTAGAATAGAAAAGCCTCATTCTAGTAAGTCAATGAAACAAGGTGGAAAGTCTTTAAAGTTTACTCATTCATATATACATTCCTGAAAATACTCATGTTCTTTTTTTTTAATCATTTTTAAACAATTGTATTTATTTATTTGTCAGAGAGAAAGAAAGAGAGAACAAGCAGGGGGAGCAGGAGAGAGAGAAGCAGTCTCCCCTACTGAGCAAGGAGCCCAATGCAGTACTCAAGTCCAGGACCCTGGGATCATGACCTGAGCTGAAGGCAGACGCTTAACCAACTGAGCCACCCAGGTGTCCCTGAAAATACTCCTGTTCTAAGAATAGAACTACATGCCACCCTGAGAAACAGAAAGAGCCACAGACAAGATAAACAGGCTGGCCTTCAGTGGTGGAAAATTTTCACCCAGAAGTAGTGTGACCCATTTCTAGAAGTGACATGACAAAAAGAAGGAACCTGAAGATCAGGAGATGACTGAAGGGGGAAAACTGAAAACTGCAAGAGTTGTGTTCTACATGGGTGGAGGGCCAGAGGTGTGTGTTTTAATTCTCTCTTTAGCAGAGGTTGAAAATCTATTAATTCCAAGTTTTCACTGGCACTGTTGGTAAGCAGATGAGACTTACCTGACCCTCTGTACAGGTAATAGTGAACTCAGCAAAAGCCACCACTAAACCAAATCATCATCTAAGAATTCTCTGACATAACACCAAACTCAGGCAGCTATAAATGGCAGAAATGACATACTGTCTTTGAACAAGTATATCATATGTTGCTTACTGGGAATTCGGCTCTCATCCTGACTTCCCAACATCAGTCCTCATATGGTATATATAACACCATATACATCACACACTAAGTTCGTGATACCTTTACTGTCCCATGATTCTCCATCTGACTTTAAATTTCACCAGATCCCTAAGGTTCTCTCTGACTAGAAGTGCCAAACAAGGTAGAGATTATTATCAGAATTTCCTACGACTCCTGATGTTTGAAGTCTTGTTTGTTTATTTAGGTCGCGTTACTACCCTTCACTCTCTTTGACCACAGGCTACTTCCAGGGACTTCAACAAGTTTTGTCACTCCTCCAAACCAGGAAAGCTCACATCAATTGTTTCTGAAGACCTCTCCTTATTAAAAAGGAAAGTCTCAGTGGGCATTTAACTGTTTCCCTCCTCTTACCATGCTTTAGTAAATAAATGAACTGGGATACAGCATCCTGCAGATGGCAAAGAGGAGTATCAATAACAAGACTAACAATGGTTTTATCTACTAGTGTGATTCTAACCTGAAAACCAGATTACACTGCTTCCCTGATTATGTTTCGATGGCTTTCCATACCATCTGCAGGATACAAGATAAAACAAACAAACAAAAAAACCCTTCCCATGGGATACAAAGTACTCCATTGTCTGAACCCTGGCTTCCTCTCCCACAGCCTCTCCTATACATAGATTTTCTACACATCTCAACTCTAGTCATGCTGAACAACTTACATGCCCATGTACGCTCCTGTCATACAACCTCATGACTGTGGCCCTCTATCCTGGTCCTACCTGGTCCTTGCTCTACACACCCTTCACTACCAAGCTCAAGAATCTCCACCTTGGTGAGCCTTTCCTGAACTTACCCCCAAACTTATACTAACACCAGTCTAATTCGTAGGGCTCTAATATGTATTTCACTAAACTGCAACTGTATTTGTCTACTAATCTGCCTCCCTGGGAACTTCCTAAGGGTAAAGATCATCTTACTCATCTCTAAGACCCTAGAACCTAGAGATGTACCTAATACGTAACAGGTAGCTTTAATTAATGTTTGATAAACTGAACAGCTACCTCATAGGTCTGTAAGTATTAAGTGGGATGCTGTTTGTAAAAGTGTCCTATAAACCATAAATCTTTGGAATGTTGGTTTGCAAGGGTGAGGGGAGGATACAGACAAAGGGGTCTCTATCAAAGGACCATAATACTTAAGAAACAAAAGAAGTTTTTTCTCTTAAGAAAGCATAATAGGATTACTAAATAACAGGGTTACCAATTCCAGAAAATAACAATTATTTCCTTGTAAAGTACTCTCATCATTTTAGGAAGATAATTATCTATTGAGGAACTTGTGGGGAAAACAACAAACATAATATTAAGAGTAGCTACTGTCTGGGCGCCTGGGTGGCTCAGTGGGTTAAGCCGCTGCCTTCGGCTCAGGTCATGATCTCAGGGTCCTGGGATCGAGTCCCGCATCGGGCTCTCTGCTCAGCAAGAAGCCTGCTTCCCTCTCTCTCTCTCTCTCTGCCTGCCTCTCCGTCTGCTTGTGATCTCTCTCTCTGTCAAATAAATAAATAAATAATCTTTAAAAAAAAAAAAAAAAAAGAGTAGCTACTGTCGATAATATGCTAGAGAATATATTCAAGATAAGAACAATATTTACTTGCTGCTCCTGTGTCTAAATGACTTTAAGTCTGATAGGACTGCTATTAAAGAACAGCGGATAAAGAGTTTTAATTCCAATAACTGGAAAGTAATCATGTAAAAACTGCTTCTCCTACAACTTAATATTCATACTATATACCTCTTTTGATTTATGTGGTAATTCTATGTAGAGACTAAAAGAAACTATAAGGTAGGGGCACCTGGGTGGCTCAGTCAGTTAGGGGTCTGCCTTTGGTTTGGGTCATGATCCCAGGGTCCTAGGATCGAGCCCCTCATTGGGCTCCCTACAGTGGAGGACCTGCATCTCCCTCTGCCTGCTGCTCCCCCTGCTTGTGCTCTCTCGCTTTCTCTGACAAATAAAATCTTGGGAAAAAAAAAAAAAACCTAAACTAAAATACTGCTGGGGATTGCTCACATCTTTAGATGCACAATAGAGGGGAATGAACATCAAGCAACGATACAAAGATGTTCAATGAATAGACTCCCAACTTCAAACTCCATTCTCACATTTTATGCTAGAGAACTGGTTATAACACAGGAAAACTGAAGCTTTTCTTTAAGAAAGCAATAAAAAGAACAAACTCAGTTGTTTTTCTTCTTGGACTCCTTCAAGTTCATTGAACGAAAAGTCCTCTCTCCAGCTCTTCCAGCCTCCTTCGTTACAATCCCTCTGTTTTTCCTAAGAAGTATCTTATACTGCAATCTACAGTCTTCTTCATAAAAGGAGGTACGTTCAACCAGCCCTATTTTGTTTTGTTTTGTTTTCAAGATTTTACTGATTTATTTTAGATAGAGCATGAGTGGCAAGGAAGATGTGGAGGGGGAGAGACACACTCCACACTGAGTGCAGAGTCCCACGCAAGGATCAATCCCATGACCCATGAGATCATGACCTGAGCCGAAATCAGAAGTCGGCCACTTAAGCTGCTGAGCCACCCAGGTGCTCCTCAACCAGCCCTTTTTAAAAGCAGTCTCCAAATTTCAGTCTGTTGGAAGTTGTGAAGTTCCAAGGATTTGAAAGTTCTCTTAAAGGTAAATAACGTTATTTGCCACATAAACAAGACTGTATAGAGATGAGGTTCTCAAATTAGTTCACACATGCTGATTTATTACATAACTTAAAAGCAAAACTTTCCAACCCAGATCTCGGTATATGTAGTTCCCTTTGCCGGGAACATCCCTGCTTCTCCCATTCCACCCAACCTGGCCTTGCCTTGAGTTAACTCCTTTTCATTCTTCAGCTCTCACGTTCAATGTTACCCCCTCCAGTAAACTCTTTACTGAGCCATTACTCCTGGCTCTGGATTCCCATGTTAAGCGGTAAGTACTTATCAGACATAAGGTGATGGATTGCTTGTGTGTCTCCTCACATGAAGTCTCTGGAAGCAGACACCGTGAATGCAGTGCCTGGTATACAGTGGAACTCCAAAATGACTGTTAGAGGAATAGCTATTCAGAACATTGACCCCTGGACGTTCTATAGTACCCAGGGTTACAGAAGTGCCCAAGAGACAGTTGCAGGGCTTTTCTGAAAGGACTGTTTGTAACTGCTTCTTCCCACCTTTCACATTATCACCTTCTATTACAGATCCTTGATACTTGCCAGGATATCTTCCTAAGGAGGCTGGAACTAAAGGGGTAAGATAAAGGAACTAACACATATCTTCCTGACTAAACAGAATGAGCTCTCTGTGATCTTATTCGTAACAGAAACAACTCAAACCTGACCCTATTAAAATTCTCTCCTAAAACCTGTATTAACATTTTACACCACCTTACCTGGATTACATTTTCCCTGGAACTTGAATCACTTTCTTGTTGCTCGGGATGGTTTTTTACTTTCCACTCATGAACAACCTGCTTAGATGTGGAATCTGAAAATAAATGTTCACTTTTGTGCCTGGTCAAATTTAATGAAACTTGGGAGCCTTCCAGGCGTTTCTTCTCCTGCTTAGTCTTTGACTTGTTAGACTCTAAACTGAAGACATTTTCTTCTATAAGCTTCTGGAAGGTATCATGGGATTTTACTGGGATTTTGAAACTGATCTTCCTTCTTCTAGATTCTAGGGGTTCCTTAAGTATCTTGTTGGAATTATAATCCTGAGAAAAATGGATTCTCTTGCATTTCTCTGAAATGCGTTTTTCAGAACTGTCCCTACATTTCTTGTGCCTTTCCTTCTTGAGTTCTTTCATCTTCTCCCTCTGAACGAGTACATGAGGCCATTGTTTTTCACTTGCCTGGACTTCAGTTTTAGGTTTTACATCTTTGGGCATTTTAGGATTACTAAGGTTTTTAATTCCGTGGTCAGGCTTATTCCTAACATTTGTCAATTTAGTATCTTTAGAATCTACACATCTCCTTAGATCTTTTTTAGTTCCGTGTGAAGGACTCGGTGAAATAATTTGATTAGCATTTGAATGTGATGCTTCTTGGAGTTTAACAGGGCCTTGGGATGAAGAACTGATTTTTTGTTTCCTTCCTGGAGGCTCGGTTTCTACGTCCAATCTGTAAAGTAGCACAGAAACCCAAGTTACATTGCAATTATACATGATCATACATAATGTTGTGCTGTGTTATTCAGTCAGGAAATGACAGAACTGGTCTGATACCAATTTCATAAAGAATAAGAAATGGTTACATAAAGAAAGAAGTGAAAGAATTACAAATGGTATTGGCATAACTGGTCTATTTGGACAAAAACCAAATTTACAGCTTTATATAATACCAGGCAGCATAAATTCCATACAGATTATATATTGAAGTACAAAATAATTACAATTGCTACACTTCATATTAATCCCTTAAAAACCAAAGGGGAAAAAAGGAAATAGTTAATCTAATTTCTTAATAGGGAGCTTCCTAAACTTAAGAACAGTGAGAAAAATCACAAAGAAAAAGAATAATTGTAAATGACTATTTATGAGTAGCCTGGCTGGCTTATTAGTCAGAAGAGCACGTGACTCTTAATCTTGGGGTCATGAGTCTGAGCTCCACGTTGGGTGTAGGGATTACTTAAATAAATAAAATTTTAAAAATAAATAAATAGGGGCGCCTGGGTGGCTCACTGGATTGGGCTTCTGCCTTTAGCTCGGGTTGTGGTCTCAGGGTCCTGGGATCAAGCCCCACATCGGGCTCTCTACTCAGCAAGGAGCCTGCTTCCCCCTCTCTTTCTGCCTGCCTCTCTGCCTACTTGTGATCACTCTGTCAAATGAATAAAATCTTAAAAATAAATAAGTAAATAACTATTCACTTTAAAGCTTTAGCATATTAAAGAATAATAAAATTTTTAAAACTGGGAAATGGTATTTGTTATATATGTGACAGTTTATTAGCCTTAGTAAATGAAAAGCTCATCACAAAGGACTGATTCTGGGTGCCTGGGTGGCTCAGTTGGTTAAGCATCTGTCTTGGGGTCAAGTCATGATCCAGGAGTCTCAGGATCAAGCTCCACATCAGGCTCCCCGCTCAGCAGGAAGTCTGTTTCTCCCTCTGCCCCCCATCCTACTTGTGCTCTCTCTCCCTCTCGCTCTCAAACAAATACCTAAAATCTTAAAAAAAAAAAAAAAAGTACTGATTCTAGAATAAGACATAACAGAAAATATTGATAAGAAAAAGCGATTGGCTGATAGATATTTGGGGGGAAAAGTTTAACTTTACTAGTAATCAAAAACATTTTTTTTAAAAGACATTCTAATTATAACAGCATACCATTTTCTTTTATCAAATTAACAAAGATTTTAAAACAACATTAAGTACTGGCAAGGGGTTGAAAAATGGGCCCTCTCATGGTAGAAATGCAAAATGATATAGGAGTTCCACGAAGGTGGGGAGCCTGGGTGGCTCAGTTGACGAAGTGCCTCACTCTTGATTTTGGCTCAGGTCATGATCTCAGGGTGGTGAGATCAAGCCTCATATCAGACCCAGCCTAGAACCTGTTTAAGATTCTCTCCCTCTCTCCCCATCTGCCTCTCCCTCTCTGCTTCACCCCCCGGCCCCCGCTAGTGCTCCTTCTCTCTCTCAACCAAAAAAAAAAAAAAAAAAAAAAAAAAGAAAGAGAGAGAGAGAGAGAGAGAAAGAGTTCATAAAGGAATTTGATGATATAATTAAAAATTATAAAAATGCTCATATTCTTTGACTTCCTAGTAATTCCCATTTTAGAAATCTATACCACGGTGAAAAAAATTAAAAATGGACCAAAATCTTTTTTAAAATTCAGGATTATTTATAATAGCAAAAAGTAAGCTAACAGGGTAAATACTAAAATTTTGGAAATGACTAAGAAATATGCCATTCTACTAAATATGACAGAGTATCACGGTCATTTTAAATGATGTTTATGAAAGTTTTCAATGATCTAATAAAACATATTCATAAAATATTAAGCAAAAATCAACTAGGGCAAAAATCTATATATATCATGTGGTCTCAACAATTTATATAAATACAGGAAAAAGTCAAGAAAGAAATATGCTAAAATGTTAGAAGTAGCAATAGCTAGAGGTGATATTTTCCTGCTTCATAAAAGTCGATATTACTCGGTAGTCAGAAAGAAAGGCGAAAAAATTTCAATAATTTTGAGTGTCTTCTAAGTGCCTGTCACTCTACTAGGCCCTGGAGAGGCCATGGAGGACACACCCAATAGAGTTCTGACCCCCAATTTGCTTTCACTCTGGTGGGGGAGAAAAACAAAGGAAACAGCTGATTTCTCAAATAATTACATAAGAGCAAACTGTAACACCTCGGGAGTTTTTGTAGGAGTTTCACCTGAGTCTTCATTGGATTCCATCTTCTTTCTATCTCTGCCTACAAAAAGACTGCCCACCATTATTTATCTGTAAGTAAATAATGATAAAACAAAACTTGAGGGGCGCCTGGGTGGCTCAGTGGGTTAAGAAGCCTCTGCCTTCGGTTCAGGTCATGATCTCAGGGTCCTGGGATGGAGCCCCGCATTGGGCTCTCTGCTCAGCGGGGAGCCTGCTTCCTCCTCTCTCTCTGCCTGCCTGCCTCTCTGCCTATTCTCTCTCTGTCGAATAAATAAAATCTTTAAAAATTAAAAAAAGAAAAAAAACTTGAAATTTTAATAGGACTTTGGCTTCTAATAATATACCATGTTTACGATGCCAACTATATTAAAGAAAAACTAGGAGAACAACACAGAAAACATTAACTCAAAATTTTTAAGGGGACCCTGTAGTGCCCTGAGCATTTTCATGTTCCTTTTTTTTTTTTTTTTTTAAGATTTTATTTATTTTTGAGAAAGGGAGCAGACTCACCACTAAGCAGGGAGCTTAATGTGGGGGTCAATCCTAAGACCCTGGGATCCTGACCCAAGCTGAGGGCAGATGCTTAACTGACTGAGTCACCCAGGTACCCCTTCATATTGCTTTTTATTTGTTCTCCACAACAACCCTGTGCTGCACACTTTATAGTCATCTATGGATCATGGCCTTTATAGTCATAATTAATGAAAACTCAACAATATAATACTTTTTAAAAGACCAAAAAAATCAAACCTTAAAATTACCTCTTATCAAATAGCCTTATAAAAGACTAGATTGTGATAATGCAGTTTTATATTTGCAACCCAAAATACTAAAGTTCTGAGATCTTTTTTTTTTTTTAAAGATTTTATTTATTTATTTGACAGACAGAGATCACAAGTAGGCAGAGAGGCAGGCAGAGAGAAAGGAAGAAGCAGGCTCCCCGTCAAGCAGACAGCCCGATGCGGGGCTCAATCCCAGGACCCCGGGATCATGACCTGAGCTGAAGGCAGAGGCTTTAACCCACTGAGCCACCCAGGCGCCCCTGAGATCTTTTTAGATATGTTAGACATGCAGCAAATACTTATTTTTTATTTTTTTTTTATTTTTTATTTTTTTAGATTTTTTATTTATTTATTTGACAGAGAGAGATCACAAGCAGGCAGAGAGGCAGGCAGAGAGAGAGGAGGAAGCAGGCTCCCCGCTGAGCAGAGAGCCCGATGCGGGGCTCGATCCCAGGACCCTGAGATCACGACCTGAGCTGAAGGCAGCGGCCTAACCCACTGAGCCACCCAGGCGCCCCTGAGATCTTTTTAGATATGTTAGACATGCAGCAAATACTTATTTTTTAAAGTATGTATCTTTTATGAGTGACATAGTGTAAAATCAATATTCAGCTGAAGTTGAAACACATCCTAGATGAGCTCTCATGATATAAGAATAAGTGTGAAGTTTTGTCAAAACGTCATTACTAAAGTTTTGACAAAATTTCACACTTTTATTAGACTATGTAAAAATTTAGTAGCCATTTTAAAATATGACATACTTCAGAAACAATTTGTCAACACTATCAGCAGTTTAAACTTCTCTGTTGGTCATCATGACATACACTCACAATACTGAATTATATACTTACATTCAACTTAGCTCAGTTGAATAATAAATTACTTTTCGGCTAATTCTGCCAATAATGGCTTTGCTGGTGGCAATGTTGCCATCTATCTAACAGTAACTAAGGCAAAACTTCTCACCTCCTCAATTCCTGGACTTAAAAAGATTTGGTCAACAGTGATGATACAACCTTGTGAAGAAATCCCACTAACTGAAAGTGCACTGCTCAGAGAAATGCTCTCTGAATATTTTCAAAAGCAGATTTAGATTGTTGCCCTTAATTTAAGGAACGAAACAAATGAACACAGGGGAAGGGAAGGAAAAATAAAATAAGATGAAATCAGAGAGAGAGAGACAAACCACAAGAGACTCTTAACTATGGGACACAAACTGAGGGTTGCTGGAGAAGTGGGTGGGGAGATGGGGTAACTGGGTGATGAACATTAAGAAGGGCACCTGATGGAATGAGCACTGGGTGTTTTATGCAACTGATAATAACTGAACTCTAGTTCTGAAACTAATGATTCACTCTATGTTAATTAAATGATTTTAAATTTAAAAAAAGATTGTTGCCCTTGGTGATTTTTCATTATTAATACATCTATATACACTCAAACCATGGATTGAGAATTGTGGTAATTATTACCACAATTAAGTGGCTTCAGGATGATAAAATTCTCATTTTTCATCTGCACCTCAGCTTTCATTGCACACCAATTTTGGGACCATCCCTATACTGAATAGGGAAATTTTTACAGAAGATGCCACATACCATAAAGAAATACTCATAACCTTGAGGCAAGTAAGTTTGTTTACTTCTCCAATGGAGAAACAACAGCAGTAAATGAACCACATTCTCTTCAGGCAACTCAAAAAAGAAGTTCTGCACTGTCGATACTTATGTTTCCAAAGCACAGTAGGACAGTTTTCTTTCGTCCAGGCAACTTTTCAGTATATAATAGCTCCTATCCCATATTGTTTAAACACATGACAAGGCAGTCTTAAAATATCTTGTACGCCATACAGTTTGTCTTCAACAAAAGAAAATTTCACTTGCAAGTTGTATCTAGAGAGCTTACCAATATCTGAAAGTAAATATTCATATGTTAATGATTAATCTAAACGCCACACCTTGCTCACATTACTAACATTGTTACTCCCAGTAGATACGATGACAACCCACACAACGATGACAACCCACACAACGGCGTGGTCCACTGAGCACACGTGGGTTCAGGAATGCAGAAATGCAGCAGCAGGCTTTGACTATTCAGTGCTGCAAAACCTGAAGTCAAATTGCAGATTTTGAGTAAAAACTGAAGCCAAGGGGCACTTCGTTGTACTCCTGGAATAGTTTAGATCCTATTCTCGAAATAATTCAACAATACTGTTTCTTCCTCCTTCCAAAGACTGTGGACAAGTCTAGGAGAGTAGTATACATAGATCAAAAGTCTATTCATGCTCTTATACATACATATAAAATCAAGGGCTAGAAAATGTGCCCTTACTAAGGCTAAAGGTAACTAGTGAAAAACCATGCAGTGTTTAAGAACTAAAAAAAAAAAAAAAAAAAAAGAATATTAGGATAAAAGGCATTAATAATCCATTTTGAAAAAGTGTAGAAAGTAATAGTCAATGTGATGTCAAATTCATAACAGAATAATAATACAGAAGCAAAGTATCACAAAGAAAGAAGAGGAGACAAAAAAAAAAAAAAAAACTGAAGAAAAGCCAGAGGCAAGCTGAATTTTTTGTTTTTAGCAAACATTAACTAAATTTGTCTGGGAAGCAGAAATTTTATGTATATA
Organism: Lutra lutra; assembly: GCF_902655055.1. Taxonomy (NCBI): domain Eukaryota; kingdom Metazoa; phylum Chordata; class Mammalia; order Carnivora; family Mustelidae; genus Lutra; species Lutra lutra. The sequence goes on along the minus strand of NC_062292.1, from coordinate 20,963,806 downwards.
TTTAATGCCATTTTTATCATTTTCCCATAGCCACTTACTTTCAGAGAATCTATGATCTCCTCTACTTTCTTCACACACTATACTTTTATACTTACCCCATTAGTGGCAAGAAATACCATCACCACAAAGTTCTCTGAAATTTTTATCCAAAGAACACAGAAATTAAAGAAAAGTAATCTCCATTATCCCTACCATTATGCTACAAGTTCTCTAGTTGTAGCCATATCCTATTTAAATAACATGATTTTAAAACCATAACAATTCAATAAGCAACATATTCTCTTCACAGGTGACATATAATTTATCTTTCTAAATTTCTAAACCAGCCACACAACTTCTTCTATTACTATATATAACAAAGTTATGCATCTTATAAGAATGTGTCAAAATCAAATCACCAGAGATAAAAATCTGCATTTTACTTGAAAGTGTCATTTACATAGCATAGAATTATGATAGACTTTTTATTTCGCTCAACTTTTTATTAAATCTACACTAATATTTAAAAAATTCAATAATGTCAGTCTGTTAAAAATCTGCCTTTGGCTCAGGTCATGACGCCAGGGTCCTGAGCCCTGAGTTGGGCTCCCTACTCAGTGGGGACTCTGCATCTCCCTCTGCCTCTGCATCTCCCACACTGCTTGTGCACTCTTGCTATGCCTCTCTCTCAAATAAATAAAATCTTCAAAAAACAAATCAGGGGCATCTGGGTGACTCAGCGGGTTTAGCTTCTGCCTCCGGCTCGGATCATGATCTCAGGGTCCTGGGGTCGAGCCCCACATCGGGCTCTCTGCTCAGCAGGGAGCCTGCTTCCCTCTCTCTCTCTCTGCCTGTCTCTCTGCCTACTTGTGATCTCTGTCTGTCAAATAAATAAATAAAATCTTTAAAAAAAAATTCAATAATTATAACCTGTGCTACAGCTAGAAATATTGGCATGCAAATCAGTACTGATCAAATAAAAAACTTTGCATATCAAAATATTTAGTCTCACAATTCTAAGCCTCCAAAAGTAAAAGATATCAACAAAAAGAAGGAATTCACCTTTTCAGTTCTTGTCTTCTTTTTACATCACAGTACAGAATGTCTATATGATCTGATTTCTGAAAGAAAAAAAAAATGAATCATTCAGGAAATAGAAATCATGCACTGACACTTTAGTTACAGGAGAAAGACTGGGAGACAATATTTTTTCCCCACATCTATGTAATAGTGAATAGGCTGACACAATAATTTTTTTTAAGATTTTATTTACTTATTTGACAGAGAGACACAGTGAGACAGGGAATACAAGCAGGGGGAGTGAGAGAGGGAGAAGCAGGCTTCCCGCCAAGCAGGGATCCTGATGTGGGGTTCGATCCCAGGACCCTGGGATCATGACCTGAACCGAAGGTAGATGCTTAAGGACCGAGCCATCCAGGCACCCCCTGACACAATAATTTATTTAATCTTTCCAATAATCCTGTACAACAGGTTTTATCATCATGCCCCATTTTATAGGTAAAGTACTCAAGGTGCAAACAGAGAAAAGTATCTTCCTTAACATTACAGAGCAAGTCAGCAGCAGAGCCAGGACTGAAATAGTTCTGTCTACTATCTCTACTCTACCAATCTGTCTCTCCATGTGTTCTGGGGATACAGGCCTAGGCAGAAGAGAAGTAAGAGAGAAACAGGATATAGCCCTTGTCCTATAGACATTATAGAACAGAGAGAAGAAGAATATATACAAATAATCTAATGAAATTATACACCTAAGTGTGAAAGCAGAACATACATTAAGTTGTAAAAGAGTTCAAAGTATCAAGCACCAAAAGTTGGAACATACTTAGGAAAAAAGGCGGACAAAATATATGCTAAAGATTGAGGGGCGCCTGGTGGCTCAGTTGTTAAGCATCTGCCTTCGGCTCAGGTCATGATCCCAGGGTCCCAGGTTCGAGCCCAGCATAGGGCTCCCTGCTCAGTAAGGAGTGTGCTCCCTCTCCCACTCCCCCTGCTTGGGTTCCCTCTCTTGCTCTCTCTCTCTCCCTCTTTGTCAAATAAATAAATAAATAATTCTTTAAAAGATTTTATTATTTATTCATGAGAGACAGCAAGAGGCAGAGACAGAGGAAGAAACAAGCTCCCTTCAGAGCAGGGAGCCCAACAAAGGACTGGATGAGCTGAATGCAGATGCTTAGCCGACTGAGACACCCTGGCACCCCTAAATAAATATTTTATATATATATATATATATATATATATATATATATATATATATATAGACACACACACGTATATACATACATACATATACACACACACACACACACACACACACACTAACGATTGAATATAGATTAAATAAAGATTAACAAGTAAAAGAAAAAGGTTGTCTCAGCTAAGAAAACTTAGGCATTCTAAGCAGCTGGAGATGACTGGTATAAACTCAACAGAGAAAAAACAAACCAGCCTAGTTAGAAGCAGAAGGGCTGTTTTCAGGAAGAAAAAAGAAAACTGGCTAGTTGAGGGTGACCAAATTTAGGAGGGTCCGGAATCCCAGACTAAAAAGTGATTTTTCAACAGAGAAGAAATATATTGAAATCTGTGTTTTAAGAAGGTTAATACAGAAACAATAAATTGAAACAGCAGTGTCATTATATAAAAACAAGCAAATCCTTAAAAACAGAATTCTGTATTCCCACAAGTTTCACAATTACTTTCCCTTATTACCCATGACCACATTGCTATCCCAACATACACCTAACATTAACCTGAATGCCCTGAGTACTTCACCAACCACCCATGTACTAGCTTAATGTCTTTTTAATTATTTGAATGACTCTGGATTTGGCTCTGTTGCTATAAACAATTTTGTGTCCTTGGACAAGTCATGTAACCTCCTAGATCTCAATTTCTGAATCTGAAAACACAAAGGCTACACATCTGCCTTGGCTACCTCCAAAGGATATTGTAAAGCCAAATAAAACCATATATGGGAAAAGACTTAAAAACTCTCTTAATATTTGCAGATGACATATCAGATAAGGGGCTAGTATCCAAAATCTATAAAGAACTTATCAAATCCAACATGCAAAAAACAAATAATCCAGTCAAGATATGGGCAGAAGACATGAACAGACATTTCTCCAAAGAAGACATCCAAATGGCCAACAGACACATGAAAAAATGCTCGACATCACTTGGCATCAAGGAAACAACAAATCAAAACCATAATGAAATACCACTTCGCACCTGTCAGAATGGCTAAAATTAACAAGACAGGAAACAACAAATGTTGGGGAGGATGCAAAGAAAGGGGAACCCTCCTATACTGTTGGTGGGAATACAAACTGGTTCAGCCACTCTGAAAAACAGTATGGAGATTCCTCAAAAAGTTGAAAATAGAGCTACCCTATGACCCGGCAATTGCACTACTGGGTATTTACCCCAAAGATACAAATGTAGTGATCCGAAGGGGGACCGTACACTACTGTGCATAGCAGCAATGACCACAATAGCCAAACTGTGGAGAGAGCTCAGATGTCCATCGACAGATGAATGGATAAAGATGTGGTATGTGTATGTGTATACACACACACACACACACACACACAATGGAATATTACTCATCCATCAAAAAAGGATGAATATTTACCATTTACATTAATGTGGATGGTACTGGAGGGTATTATGCTGAGCGAAATAAGTCAATCAAAAAAAGTCAATTATCATACAGTTTCACTCATATGTGAAATATAAGAAACAGTGCAGAGGATCATAAGGGAAGGGAAAACTGAATGGGAAAAAATCAGAGAGGGAGACAAGCCATGACAAACTCTTAACTATAGGAAACAAACTGGGGGTTGCTGGAGGGCAGATGGATGGGGTGATGGAGTAACTGGGTGACAGGCATTAAGGAGGGCATGTGATGTGATGAGCATTGGGTGTTATATGCAACTGCTGAATTACTGACCTCTACATCTGAAACTAATGATGTACTATATGTTGGCTAAATGAATTAAAAAAACAACTCTCTTAATTTATATCCATGTTGTCTAACTCTGCATGATAGAGTCTAACTGCACAAAGAAATAACTTGTTAAATCCTTTTTGGTGAGTAGAAGGAAGAAACCAAACACTGGTGTTTTTTCTATTGGCTATCGCAAAGTATAAGAGAAAGAAAAGATGAGTGGAAAAGTAGTGGGGGAATATGTATCATAAACCTTCTCATCACACATTAAAACTTTAATATTAATAATATCTAGAGTTGGCTACAATATACGAACACTCACCAGTTTTCTCTTCTCTGATGAAACAGACCTTACACAGCAAGCTGAACTAGTAGAACTTGAAGTTTTTTTCTCTGTCTTATCCTAAGCATGCCATTTGGGGAAAAAAAAAAAGCACAAAATTAAGCATAGTCTAAGACAGCGTTATTTAATCATTGTTATTATAAACTAACATTCTTTCTACATTCATAATAAACTTCAGGGGGGAAAAAATGTTTAAAGCCACACAAACTTTGGTAAGGGGGAGGGAAACTCAATTAGAAGGAAAACTCAAGTAGAAATCAGAAGATCTAGATGCTCTTGAATTAGAGATGAGATGGGATACAAGAGCTAAAGCCGGAAGGCCAGTTGAGAGCTCAGATAAAGGCTTCGGGAGGAGGCATTGCCATGGTGGAATTCAGTCGTCTACAAAGCAAAACCATATATCCAGTCATTTCCCAGGGGATCCAAAATTCAGTAGACCCAGGACAAACATATTTTGAGGACCTACTGTGTACCAAAGATAATCTAGATGGTGGGGACAGATTAATGAAAACACAGAAGTCCCTGCCCTCATGGAAGTTAAAATTTTGGGCAGGAATTTACAAATAAACAATATATTTACTGTGTCAGATGAGACACTGGAAAAAATAAAATAAAAAAGAGAAAGAGGGCAGGAAGGGCTGGGAGGTGGTGTGGAAGCAGCTGCAATTTTAAACTGGGTAGTCAGAAAAAGCCCCACTGATAAGCCGATATCTGGCTGGAGACGATATCTGGCTGGAGACCTGAAGGAGGGAAGAAGAAACTATGCGCTTATCTAGAGTTTTCCACTGAAGGGCAAAGCCCCTGAGGCAGGAATGTGCCTGGATTGCGGAACCACAAAATGGTGAAAACAACAGGAGAATGAGAGGGAAGCCAGATGGGGGGTCAGTTGTTTTGTAGGCCCGGAGCCCCGACGTCAGCTGGCACTCTGGGTGAGGAGGACAACCATCAGGTAGTACTGAGCAAAGGAGAGCATGATCTGACTCACATTTTAACAGGATCATCCAGGGGGCTTGTTGAGAAAAGAACAATGGGAGGCAAAGGTGGAAGCAGGGAGATAAATTTGGAAACTCCTGCAACCATCTGAGGAAGCCAGCTGATTGTCTGGATTGTGGTGGTTAACAGAGGAGGTAGTCAGACTCTATCTTGTTAAAAGCTGATACAATTTGCTGATAGACTCGATGCCGGTGGGGGATGACAACCAGGATTTGGGCCCAACCAAATGAAAGAACGGAATTGCAACTTCTCAACTGGGTAAATGAAGCTGGGCACTTGAAGTTATAGTTTAAGACGAGGCGGAGTCAGCAAAGGACACTTGGTGAGCATCCATTCCCTACCCTTAGCCTCCCGCTGAAAACGATGGCCCATTCTGACTGATGAGCATATAACCTTATTCAATGCTCAGTAAATGACGATGGTGGTGCAAAAAAAAAGATGGTGAGTTATTTCTATGTAAAGGAGTCTGGGGGCCTAGAGTCAAGTCAGAAATGCCTCTGCAAATTACTTACCTCCCTAAGCCTCAGTTCTGGCATTTGTATAATTGGGATAATAGTACCTATCTCCTACAGTTGTGAAGAATCAACAAAATAATGCAAGTAAAGAATGGGGGGAAAGAAAGAATGAGAAAAACAAATTACTTCTCCTGGGTGAGAAGGGCAAAACAAAACATTTACATATCTCATTTTAAAACTGAGGGGTTTTTTTTCCATTATGCAAAAATAAACAGAAAGTATTCTCTGGGTCAGTAAATCAAAATTCTTACTTGGACATCAAAGTTCAGTGATGCAGTGGTGCCTTTTCTCCGGGACTTCTCTTTTTCGCCACAAGATTCTTTGTTGGACATTTTGAAAAGCTAAAAAAAAAAAAACCATATTAGGTGTTTATGTGTTTTGTTTTACCACCACCACAACAAAATACATTAGAAATTCGTCATCTTTCAGTTTTAAAAAGACTGGAGTTTTACAAAATTATTTCCATCTTCTAACCATTCCCAAGACAACAGGATTCTCTCATTCCACTTTATTTCACTTACAGTCTCCCTCATACTGATCTCTTCCTCTCCTTCAATTTCATCTACCACCTTTTTAGGAATGACCTCTCAAAACTGTGCCTTTAGCCCTGACCTTCTCTCTCAAGCTTCAGATCACCATTTTCAACTGCCTACAGGACTGCTCTCTTGTGCCCAACCTACACCTCAAAACTAATTAGTTCTAAGTCTTTTTTTCCTGACACACCCTCTATTCAATTTAGCCTGTAGCAGAAGCATCCTGTGCTGGAATGGAAAGGTCAGAGAATGGTAACCTCATCAGGTCTGCTGGGATGGGAAGATATAAAAGGAGTCTAACAGCAAAACCCAAAGGAGAGTTTATTGCTGATAGTGACACATATGGAAACTATGAATGTAAGAAAGGCTAGAAAGCAGGCATGGACTCATGGTCAGTCATGACTACAGTAAGTGAAATTCTATAAAAGAATGATCAATAACGCTAAATCAAACTTTAGAATGTTTTGATGAATATAAAGAGAAAAAAGAAAAATGCTGACAGCTAAGAGAAAACCTAATAATAAAAACTAATAAAAGAATATTTAAGGGGCACCTGGGTGGCTCAGTGGGTTAAAGCCTCTGCCTTTGGCTCAAGTCACGAATCCAGGGTCCTCAGATTGAGCCCCCCATCGGGCTCTCTGCTCAGCGGGGAGCCTGCTTCCCTTCCTCTCTCTCTGCCTGCCTCTCTGCCTACCTGTGATCCTTTCTGTCAAATAAATAAATAAAAATCTTTTTTAAAAAAGAGTATGTAATATAGACTTTTTTAAGATTTTATTTATTTACTTGTCAGAGAAAGAGAAAGAGCAAGAAGCACAACAGGGGCAGAGGCAAAGGGAGAAGCAGACTCCCCACTGAGCAAGGAGCCTGATGCAGGACTGGACCCCTGGAGCCTAGGATCAGGAGCTGAAGGCAGACATTTAACCGACTGAACCACCCAGGCATCCCTTAAACTTCTAAGAACAATACTAAATTATCCCAAAATTTTGCTTTGTAAGATCATGTATGGAATCAATTGAATTCACAATTGAGCTTCCAGATTAGAGGAATAATATTCTTTTCCCCTTCTTGTTCCAAGGATTCTATTCCATTTTGGGAAAAGGTACAATAAAAACAAACAAACAAAACACAATAAATTCCATGAAACGAACTGTTTAGAGGCAATGGACTACTTATGTTAACTTTTACGATTTAAACTAATCCATGTTCATTTTACATTGTTGCTTTGAATACAAAATAAGGCTAACTTTAAACCTTTCACCCATAAGCCAATTGAAAAAAAAAACTGAAAAAAATCACTAAAAATAGTGGACTATCAAAGGAAAAACACATTTATGTTTACCATGACAAATGTTTTATATTTATAATAGTGTGAAATTCACGTTGATTTTATGAAAATTAAAATACAAACTCAAAGGGGAGACTTCCTGTGCTGGCCAGCCTCCGAAGTGGTTCCTGATGATCTCTAGAGCCGGGTAATTACACTCTCATGCAGTGCTCTCACAGTAAACAGAGCTGGTCTGTGACACCAATAGGAATTGCTATATGGCAGTATGTGGCTAGATCATATAAGACACTGCGGCTTGTGTTTTTCTCTTACTCTAGAGAAAGCCAGCCACCATATCATGAGGACAATCACATAGTCCACAGAGCAGCCCACCAGTGAGGAACTGAAGCCCACTGCCAAAAATGAACCAATTGCCAGGCCTGTGAGCATGCCCGCGTTGAAGCCAATCCTAGAGCCCTAATCAAGCCTTTGAGTGGAAGCATCCGGGGCTGCTATCTTCACTGCAGCCCCGTGAGACTCAGAACCAGGTACACACCCATTAAGCCACTTCTGAATTCCTGATGCAAAGAACCCATGAGGTCATGTTTATTGTTGTTTTAAACCACTAAGCTTTAGGATAACTTAGGCAGCAATAAATGACTAACACAGTCACTTAATAAAACTCTTCAAACTTTGAAGATTTCTTTTTTTTTAGGAGTCTCAAAAGCACAGATCATGTTTAAAAATTCTTATTAAAATTCCCATAGAATTCACACGCTTAAATCTAACCCTCTTCATCTTCCGGTTTCCAGCTGGTGTTAAATAATGAGACTGATACACTGAATCAAGCTTTCAATTAACCATCTAGCCTTTTGGAAATTAAAAAAAAAATCAATGATGCTTGAATGAGGCACAATATAATTAGCCACTACTCATTCCCATAAGTTATAACGTGTTATTTTCCCATTTTTAACTGACTGTTAAGAGCAGTGAGGCAGTTATACATTCAGGAAAACTAGTTAAAAGTTGGGGTGGGGGTGCGCCTCGGTGGCTCCGTGGGTGGAGCATGGCACTCTTGGTTTCTGCTGGGGTCCTAATCTCGGGGAGATGAGACCAGTCCCGCCTCCAACTCAGCGCTGGTCCCGGAGAGTGGGCGTGGATTCTCTCTCTCCTTCTCCCTCTGCTCCTCCCTCCCCCCTCACGTGCTCTCTCCCTCCCTCTCTTAAAATAAGTAACTATTTTTTTTAAGTTGAGGTTGAAGGCAGTATGAGGACTTTAGAACTAACTCACCTCACTAGGGAAAGTAGGGGGAGGCCTCCAGACGCACTTCCTAACTACTGGGGGGTTGGGAGGTGGCAACTAAATCCTGCTACACTTTCAAAGCGCCAAATAATCACACTAGCTCTCACCTGGGCTGAACAACTAGGAAATAAATAGACCAATGAGATCGCTAGGCATTAAGTAGCACCTTTATTAACTAAGAAAACCCAACTGGAAGTGCGAGTCTCCTAAGACAAAAAGGGGCTTCCTTCTCCTTCCCTGCTGCTTATAACATTCGGACCAGTCCCGGGAAGAAAGAGCGGCCGGAAAATTCAAGTTTTCCTCTGCCTGCGCCAAGGGAAGGAATGCTTGAGACTTAAGTTCAAGCAGGCCGGGGGAGTAAAGGGAAGAGAAGTACGCGGGCCAGAGGACTCACTGGCAGACGCCGTGTGGAATCTGAATCGCATCAATCAGGTGCCGCAAAACTCCAGACACTCAGAGCTCTGGTTATTAAGTCTAACTACAGGTGTAGGGCGCGCGCAGAAACACACGCTCTTCTCTACCCACAGGACCCCTACGACCACAGGGCAGTGCTGATAGGAATACGTAGGTTAAAGCAAAATAAAGACAAAAGGAGAAGTATTCAGGTCACGGTGTGGATGAGGGTGCGAAAGGAAGCGCAGATACCGATTCCAAATCAACCAGACTAGCAGGGAAACTCGTTAGCCGCTCCTAAGTCCCCGGGGCCCAGGAGCTCCGCAGGAACAAACCAGACTCTCACTCTGGGCGAGGGGCAACTTCAGACCCAGAGCCGACCAGAACCCCACCCTTCACCAAGCTGACTCAACCCCGGATCCGTCTACAGAGTCGCCCCGCCCAGGCTCGAGGGGCCTCCGAAATCCTCCGACCCGCTGGCTACCCGCTAAGGTACCGGAGGGAGAGAGGTGAGAACCTGCCCAGCAAAACGTCAACTAGCGCCCCACTTACCTTACCAGCGCCCGCAGCGGAGGCGACTCCGGAGGCCCAGGCAAGAGAAAGGGTCTCCCCCGGACCCGAGGCTCGCTGGGAAATGTAGTTCTGCACTCGGACCCAGACTACTACTCCAACGTTCCGAGCGTTTGTTTAGCTTTGCATTTACTTCCTCCATGGACTTGGGACTCCGGCTCCGCCCTGGCTGGCGCGCTGCACCCTGGGTATTGTAGTCTTGCTTCGCTTCCTTGGTTGACGGCTGGAACCGAAACGCACCGTGGAAGCAGAACTCTCTTACCTCATTGGTCGCCGTCCCTGCTACGTTTCTGCGCAGGCTGTGGTGGCGTCGCAACGCCTCGGGGAAAGGGAAGCGGACGGGACCGCGAATCGCTACCTCTGGCTTTTTATTTTTCTGCTGACAGGATTTGGTCACTGGTTCTTCATCTTTTGTCTGTTGCACGCATCCAGCCCTTCCCATTTGCTTTCCCACTCCTTGGATCCAGCCCTCTGGGCATTCACGCCAGTTCTCTCACCCCGCCGTGAGCCCCTCCTGGTCCCCGGGCGGGCCTGGCACGGAGGCGGTAACTATGGAGAATATGGCGGAGGAGGAGCTGCTACCCCAGGAGAAGGAGGAGGTGGAGGTGGCCCAGGTCCAGGTCCCGACCCCGGCCCCGGACTCGGCTCGGGTCCCAGCTCCGGCCCCGGATTCGGCCCCGGCCCCGGACTCGGCTCCGACTCCGGCCTCGGCTCCAGCCCCAGCCCCTGCCCTGGCCCAGGCTCCGGCCCTGTCCCCGTCCCTAGCCTCTGCCCCTGACGAGGCTGAAAGCAGTAAGTGCAGGAGGCCTAGATCTTTCTGCCGCAAGAGAAGGGAGAAAGTGCGCCTTGCTGGGGAGTAGGGGAGGCCCTCTTCACTGGGATGTTTTTTATGGGGAAAGACAGGTTTAGGAATGTGGGGGGAGGGAGGAGGGACCCGTGTAGCGGGTAAAGCGGGTACAGAATGGGAGAAGGCATGTCCCCAAACCTCGAGGACATCATGGTGAAGGGTTTGTGGAGGCCAGAAGTGCTGCAGATAAAAGGAAATAATGAGGTCGAGGGCTTCTTCGTTAAAGGGGGTCTTTTTCTGCTACGCAAATAGGGAGTTACACTGATTTGGTAGTTTCCCTCTCAGCCCCGTCTGCCGTGGTTCACTAAGTCCTTCAAAATGTGATATGGTAACCGAGGCAACCTGTTTACTGTAGTAGATCGTAGCTGCCAAGATTTAGAAACCATTGTTACCAACTAGTTCTTGTGCTCGAAATACACAAAGAGATTGGCTTTTCTTACTATTTTTACTATTTTTCTTTAGCAGCTTGCTTTCAAAAAGAATTTGAGGCTGATAAGTAGTTTAAGAAAGGGTCGACTAAATTCTGGATATCGTCCCTCAGTCATAAATACCAGTTGAGTTCTGCCCTCCGTTCCATCATAAGTGGACTGTTGAAAATTAATAGCCCGTATTATTGTGCTAATGTATGTGCTTGCATGTTTTCTAAGTGGTGATTTATTGGAGCATAAAGAGAAACACTTGAGAATCTTCTGAACACTTTTAAATGTAAAGTCTCAGAAAGTTGGGGTTTTTTTTTTTAATTATTTTGTGGTCCATAAATTGACCGTTCTGTTCTTTCTGAATTAATAACAAAATAATTCATTTTCTTCTAGGACAGTTGGGAATTTAATATTTATACATCACTTGGGTAGTTGTAGTCCAGTAGAGTAGCTTTGCGATTTTAAAGCCACATAAAAATTGTCACAGTAAATTAAAGAGTAGAGTTGATCACAGAAAAGGCCAAAGTGTGCCTCGGGTAGGCTTCTCCTCCTCATATAAGATCAGAGGTAGTAGGTGCAAAATAAGGGCCATTGTTTCTTCACCCACAACTACAGGTGGGGGGGTGGTGATACACTCTCCTGAGTAGCCTCCCTTCCCTACCGCTAGATTAGATTTGTTTTTATTAATCAGAATTGGTTCAGCAGCTTAAGGGACTGCGTGCTTTCTCCCCCGTCCCCACCAGCCAGAATGTTAAACATAGTTTGGGAAGATAAATATTCCAAATTTTGGAAGTATGTAATTTGAAGAATGTATGATGTTTGAGAAACCTGAAAAATGCATAACTGGGGCAAATATGTAATGATTGAGAAATCTGAAATGCGTTAGAAATATATATTAATCACATTTTAAAAAATTATGTGGTCTAGTTAGTCCTTCGAAATCAGTCGTAAGTAGGCAAGATGAAGATGGCATATTTGAAATAGAACTGAAAAATGAGGAAAAAGTATAAGAAGTTGTAAAAGAAACTCCTAGCATCTTGGATTCATCTGATTTAACAAGAGGTTTGCCTGTTGACTTCGGAATTACTAGCATGTTACAAAAAGTTTAAGTGATTCAAGTACAGATTGTCTGCTATCTACTATCTTGAACCAGAAAGTAATTTGAGAGGTATACATACGAAGGCATATATCATGAATCTTTAGACAGATCTTTGAGAGTTTTAATAGTGGACCACAGGATTTTCATTATTCTCGTCTAACTTACCAGGCTCCTGTCTCTTTATTTTGTACAACTTAGGATGATTTCAATAAGCACAGGTTTATATAGTACTATATACTTTCACGTGAACAGAACTTTGAACTTTGGAAGCTGAAAGTCTTTATGATTGCAGATTCAAAGGATTTATTTGTACACATGGATTCATTGCCTGAATCTTGTGGTCTCACCTAGCAATTAAGTTTTTGCTCATTTGGGAAAAGTTTTGCCTATTTATAGAAATCCTATCTCATTATAAAGTCATTTGAACAATACCTAGTATGACAAGTTAACCAGTAAGATTTGTTGCTCTTTGCTTTTCTCATTTAAAAATGAGGTGAAAATTTGTCTTTTAGTAAAGTTGAGCAGGAATGTCTGATAGTGCTGAATTGAATTCCAAAATTATTGACTCAGTTTGTTACTGCATTCAAAAAGACTAGTGATTTTTTTTTTAATTATTTAACAAACCATAGTGCCTGCTGTGTATGAGATACAGTATTAGGCACTTAATCATTACAAAAATGAGGAAGGCATATCCCCTGCTGTCTTACTGTTTATTTTTGGGAAAGAAAAACAAGGACACACACAAAAGGAACTGGGAATGAAGCTTGGAGAGGAATAGGCAGGAAGGTATCTATGGTAAGAATAGAATTTAAAGGTTTCAGGTTCTAACCTGTATAACCTTGTTGTGTAATGAGTACTAGAGAGTCCTGCGGTTTATTATCATCTCTCCAGTTGGGAATCTTTTCCTGCCAATTTTCAGCTCCTAGTCTTATATTTGTATATTCAAGCTCCTCCTTTGTAAACATTACTTTCCTTTGGGATATGCATATTCAAGTCCTTCCTTAAAAAGAAAGAAAAAGCAACCTCCAGTCCCATCTATCTCCTTTTTTATACTGCCACACTTTTTGAAATAATCTGTGTGATTTTCTATACTTTATTTTTTTCTTCTAATCCCATTTGTATTTCAGAACATCTCACTGAACCTTTTTTCTTAAAGGTGACCGGAGACCTGCTAAATACTAAATCCAGTAGTTTTCTATTGATTTCTACAACTATTTGTGATACTTAGTGTTGAACCTTTTACATTCTCTTTTTTTCTTGGCTTCTGCCTTGATTCTCCTTTACCATTTATTGTTTTTGAATCTATCCTCCTTGATGATTTTCCTCCGTGTCTCTTACATTACCTGCATCCCTCCATATGGTGCTTCCGAATTGTAACCATTTATATTAATCAGTAATGTGTTCAGTGGCATTGGGGAATGCATTTTCAAGCCCAAATCAAGAATATGTTAAATGTACTTTGGGAAGATATATTCATATATTCCAAAGTTTATAAGTATGTCATTTGAAGAATGTGTAATGTTTGAGAAACCTAAAAATATGTTACCGGGACTGGATTTTTGGCCTTTTTCCTCTCTTTTTTCCATAGTGCTTTTTTCCTTGGGCTTTCTTCAGCTCATACTTTCACCTAGCTTGTATTTATGATTTATATCCTCCTGAACTCCAAAAACAACTCCATACTGAACTTGAGGAGGAATACCTGTAGTATATCAAACACTGTGTCAAAAACTAAATTACTTTTTCTCCTTTCCTCTTTTCTGCCAAAAGTGTTTTCCTCTTCCTTTATTGGTTAATGGTACCATTATTCTCAACCATGTAAACTTGAAATCTTGGAACCATTCTTGAATGCAGTCTTCATTCACGGTTATTTCTCACACCCAACATTCTTTTTTTTCTGTCTGTTCTTTACCTTTCTATTACTAACTCACCTCAGTTACTGATCTTTGTACAGACAGAGATAACCTCCTGAAGTGCACTCAGATCATACTACTCACTCCCTCAAAAACCTGCAAAGACTTCACGTTGCCTGAAGAGGATAGTCCAGACTAACTTGCATAGAATTTAAGCCTTTGGTGATCTGAACTACATTTTTGGCTATTTGTTCTTCCACCACCTCCATTCTCCAAACATACTATGTTCCAGCCAAGGGTGGGATAGAGGTGGCTGTATTTTTTTTACACCTTATACCTTTATTCATGAGATTACTAGCTTATAAGGCCAGCCACCAAATTTCTGCTTACTGAAATCTATTCATAACTTACATCTCAGTCACATGTCACTTCCTCAGTGAAGGCACTTGTTAGAATTAATTCCTCCTTCCTCCTTCCTGTATGCCCACACCATATACCCCCGCTATTCATTTCACCCTGTGCTGTATTACAATTAGTAGGTAACATATCAGTATCTTTCCTGCCTAGTTGAAACTTCTTTGTTTTTTTTTTTTAAGATTTTATTTATGTATTTGACAGAGATCACAAGCAGGCAGAGAGAGAGGAAGGGAAGCAGGCTCCCCGCTGAGCAGAGAGCCCGATGTGGGGCTCCATCCCAGGACCCTGAGATCATGACCTGGACCGAAGGCAGAGGCTTTAACCCACTGAGCCACCCAGGCACCCCTTGAAACTTCTTTAAAGATAGGAAGCGTGGCTTATGTTTCTTACTTCAGCATTTTGTACGGAGTAAAGACATTTTCTGCAGAATTATATTGAATAATTAGATAAAAGTTAAAAGGTTCATGAAGTTACACAGTGTTTTTTTCCCCAACTTTTCACAGTCTGAGGCCCACTTGTCATTTTATAGGCAGAATTGCAGCAATAGTCCCCATCTGGGTGCTGGGGCACTGTGCTACAGGAAATAAAAGTGGAGGAGTGTCTGTGACGTGATCAAATAAAAATAGAACTGGAATTCAGGTTTTTAAAAACTAATCTTCTAACTCTTAAAATTTCCTTTCAGAGAGACACATCTCAATCCAAAGGCAGCTTGCTGATCTAGAGAAGTTAGCCTTCGTAGCTGAAGGAGATTTTGACTCTGCCAGTGCATTGAACTCAGATCATCTTGATGCAGGTATTTCCATATTTTGAGTCTTTTTTCCCCTCTTAATTTCTTTTGGCTTTTTAGCTTTCAACTCCTGAAAATTTGCTGGGAGTAGATTTGTGTATTGCCACTCAACTAGAGCAATAATAAAATTTTCTCATTCAGGAAATTGGTAGCCGTCTGCTTTCACAGGTGCTGTGGAGACAAGTTGTCTCATTATCTCACAGTTCCCCAAGGATATTACAATTTTGTGGATATATAAGGACTGCATATTCTTTTAGTTCGGAATTGCATTTAACTATAAGCAACAGAAGTCCCAAAAAACTACTGCCTTTAATAACCAAAGGCGTATTATATTCAGTCACATAAACAAAGTCCCTAGGTGGGCAATTTAAGGCTGGAGCAAGAGTTCCTCATTGTTGTCAGGCCTCAAGCTCCTCTTTCTGCTTTGCCATCCTCAGTGCTTGAATTCCATCTTCAGTATAACTTCATGGTTTTTTGAAGTAAGCAGAGCATATAGAAAAATTAATTTTGACTATATTTACAGTGTGCTATATGTTAAAGATACTCGGATTAAAAATTAAGTGAGTTGCTGATTGTTTTTGTGTATGTTTATTGTTTTAAACCTGAATTTGAGATTTTAATTTTTTTGTTACTCTCAAAGTTTTTATTTGAGATCCATTACATTTCTAATTAAATAAGACTTCTATTTTTATGATCCGTAATCTTTTCATTAATGAAGAAGGAAGAACTTACAAATTCGCTAGTTGGTAACAGTGGTTCTAACCATGCTCCCTGTCCCAGAATAGCAGTTATTTTGGATCCCACTTAGTCCTTTCACTCCTTCCATTTTTCTTACTCTGCATGTTAACTGTTTTTGTTGCTGACAGAGCAGAATGCCACAGTAGGTGCTTACACTGTCTGCCCCGCTCCTGCCTCCCTGGGAGTGTGACAAGTACTGCCTTCTCCCCTGTCCAAAGTATGTAGTGATGCTCTCTCTGGCAGGCCTTTTGGCTGGAGGGATATCATGTACTTTATTACTTTCTCATCTTCTCTCTTCCCAGTGGCAACAAAGTTATCAGCTAGCCCCAGAGAGGAGAGTTTTAGGGTAAAAAATTAATCACTGACCATGTGCTGATTATTAACTACCTGTTGAGGCAGAGATGACTCTCTCTACCATTAACATAGATGTTATCTGAGAAGTGTGTGTTGGGTGGAGAGAATCCCCTGCTACTTCTTTCATAGCTAAATTGAGGCATTAGTAGCCTGTCTGTTCTGTGCTTGATTGGTTGTTTTCTTTTT
This sequence comes from Lutra lutra, assembly GCF_902655055.1. Taxonomy (NCBI): domain Eukaryota; kingdom Metazoa; phylum Chordata; class Mammalia; order Carnivora; family Mustelidae; genus Lutra; species Lutra lutra. Next base: position 20,947,250 of record NC_062292.1, on the reverse strand, counting down.
TTTTTTTTTTTTTTGGTCAGGAAACAAACAGTCTTGTCCATTGTGCCCCAAGGAGAAATTCAGAGCTTGTAATAGTCATAAGCTTCGTCGTCACCTTCAAAATTTACACTGGAAAGTCTCAGTTGAATTTGAAGGTTAGTATTCTTGTGCTTGCTAAAAACTAAATGTGTCAAGATTTAATAGAAGTTTTGGAATTTTATTGTGAATAAAATCAAATATTTTCCATTTAAAATTATGAGGGATTTAATGTCCTTTTAATGTATTTCTTAATAAACAGTTATGGAATTCTCTAGGCAATGGATGTATGTCGTAAGTATAGTTTAGTTTAGCAAACATTTATTAAGCATCTGTTCTATACTGGGTATTTTGCTTGGCCCTGCGGCCCCCATAACTTTTTGAACTATGTTTTAAAAAGTTAATACTTTTTCTTTTATGTTAGAGCAACTACCATCTGACACATAATTTTGAAAGTGTAGTAAATGCAAAACAAAATAAAATTTATAGTATGAATATAAAAAGACAATATCTTTTTTTCTGCTGATGGCTTGAAAAGATTAGAGTTAAAAAGAGTAGTGGGATTTAAAAAAAAGAGTAGTGGGATATAAGATAAATATTTGAAATCGTCTTTCTCTATAGATAAATGAAAATTATAAAAAAGATACCAATTACAGTAGTGACAAAAATGACATAATTTGGGGGACTGAATTTAATAAGAGGTCTCATAAAGAATAAAATTAAAGGACAAAAAATGAGATCTTACCAAGTTAAAAGACTTTTTAGATATAATGAATTATTAAATTCTGAGAGTGAATTATGTGAATTAGTACAGCATTTTTGGAAAGCGATCTGGCAACGTTTTTTAAATTTAAAAATTCACATATCTCTCGACCAGGTACTCCCTCTTTTGGGAGTAAAAGAATCAATTGATAAGAATAAATGTGTAAGAATATTCACTGCAGCATATACTTAGTGACAAAAACTTGAAACTAAAATAAAAACAGGTTGGTTGACTATAATATGGTGTTACATACCATGAAATATTATGCCACCATTGTAAAGAGTATATATTGGATTTATACTAGCTTATTTGGAAGGATTTCTATGAAAAACTGCTATTGCATGTGTGTTGAGAGGAGAGTTCATGATACTTCATATGGATTAAAAAAAAAAAAACAACTCTGCCCTCAAAGCCCTAAATATCCATCTTAAACATATGCATACTTGTATATGAATTTGTGAGCATAAGTATTGCTAAATGTGGTTATCTGGAGTTTTAACCCCAGGAAAGAATTTTCTTAGTAGTATTGGTAAAAGGTTATCACTAGTCACTTAGAGAAAAGGGAATTAGAGACTAAATTAGAGGCCATCCTGTCTTTTATGTTTAATTATTTTTAAGAATGTACGTAAATCATGTCTTTTTATCAAAAAAGAAAGGTCTCATTTTAGTTAAAAAGTTCTTTTTGTAGTCTTTATTTAAGTCATTGTTTAACCTTTAGGTTAGTCTTTGTCTTCCCCATTATTTTCATCTCTTAAATGGCTCATGGCATTTCTTTACTTTCTTAAGTACATTAAGTTGTTGGATTTTTTTTCACATGGTGATGATCTGATACATGGCGAGTATCACAGGTTTTGTTTTAGCAAGCAGGTCTCAAAGTAATTTGCAAATATGTTTAAGGTAGAAGCAACAAGACCTGCTGAAGGAATAGAAGTAAGATGTGAGGGGAAAATAGCCAAGAATGAGTGGGCCTGAGACTTGAACAGCTGTAAGAATGGTGGTATCCTTTACTGAGCAGAGAAGACTGCTTGAGGACCAGGTATGGGGGGAAAAGGCCAAGCCTGCAGATTGAGGCATGTGAACGTTTAGATGCATCTTCTGGAGATGTCAAGTAGCATGTCTAGATAAGAATTTTGAGTTTGGGGGAAAGGTTGGGGCTAGAGATACACGTTTGGGAATTGTCAGAATATAAATGGTATTTAAAGCCATGGATTGGAATGGGATAGTCATAGGAGTACATATCAATGGAGAAAAAAGAAGTTACTGCATCCTGGGATACTTCCATATGTACAAGTAAGAGAAACAATTAGATGCAAGGTATGAGAAGAAAGGAGCTGGAGATCACTTACAGTTAGGACAACTGGAAGGCATCATCATTCATTTAAAAAATAAAAAAGAGACCTGGTTCAAGAGGAAATGATATTTTTAGTCCTTGACAGATTTTGAAATACTGACCGGATAACCCAGTCGTACATCCTCAGCAGGCAATCAGAAAGAGAGATCTGGTCCTCAGAAAGGAGTTAGTAATTAGACCTAGAATTTGGAATTCCTTCCCCCAGGGGAGATAGTTGCAACCATAAAAGGCATTTAGCCTTTTATGTAGCCATCAAGCCTATAGAAGAATCTACTCTTTAGAGTGGAAGAGAGGGAAGAGGATGCATGAAGAAGGTCAAGAAGGATGAGAGAGAGCTAAGTGCCTTCTCATGAAGAAGAGGCTGTGTAGCGGCAAGTGTATTATGAGGCAAAGAAGGTGAAGCCTAATAAAAAGTCACAATGTCAGAGAATAGATGATAAAATTGAGTCCCAAAGAAGCTAAATGACCAATCAAGGTAACACATAGTCTTGGCAGAACCAGAATTCAAACCTGGATATCATACATTTGTTTTTGTACTATGTGTTACTTAACAAATATATAAAACTAAGTCTCATTCAAATAAACTATGACCTTTTAAATAAGAATCCCAGTTACTCTTATAAAATAAAATTTGCTAATAATTTTTAATGGTAATTGAATATTTAATGAACTGATATGACAACCAGCGATTCTTCACTTTAGGTTACAGGATGTGCATCTGTCACTTACCTTGTCGACCAGTGAAACCAAACATTATTGGAGAACAGGTAATGAGATGTGAGATTTATTTTTAAATTTAGCCCTCTTTAAAGAAAGCAGAATTTTTACCTGGCTTTAAGGCTGTGGGCACATTTGACGATGAGGTTTACTTTAAGATTTTGTGTCTGAGTGCTTCCAGATTATCATGGTAGGAAAAAAACATGAATTATATGAAAAAAAGAGTTACTGTATTGAACTTTTCATTTTTCAGTTTTTAATTTTATTCAGATAAATTTTTCTCTTGTGGTTTCAAAACAAAAGTTAACCTATTTACTAATTTTGGAATGGAGAATTTAAATAAAAAGTAATATTTTTCTTTTAAAATAAATTGATTATGGGATAAGAGCCTTCAATTTCTGTGATTCAGTTAACTATCTTAGTATGTCAATTCGTATTTACCTTCTCTATCCTCTTTTAATCTGTCAAAGGACAGAATTAAGAAACTTTCTGAAATCTTAGTAATTGTTTAAAAGTACTAATGTCCCTTTTTAGGATACATTTAATTTTTGGGGAATACAAAATAGTTTTTTTATAGTACTATCCTGGATGCATATTAGCTTAAGAAGTCCTCATTATTAATTTTTTTTCGGGCCACTAAAAAGAGTAAAGTGCTGGGGAGAAAAAAAACATTTCTTAAGCAGGGGTCAGGACAATGGTTGGTCCATCAACCCTATCCAGGACATTTTGAATGAGATGACAACAGTACCAATGTGTAATGTTTTCACCTGTTCTTTACTTGCTGTTTGATCCCAAGTAAATAGGAGGTAGAAGCTCTAAGGGTAAAAGGTATCAAAAGTAGAAAAAAGCCATTGGAATAATCTCTTTATTCTCAACTAAATGAGAAATTACAAAGTGAAAGTTTTTTACTTGGACTATTAGTCTTTTTATTACATTTCTAACATTCAGTGGTATGCCGAAACTAGCCCATATTTCTAGAAATCTTGAAAGTTGGTTGTTAAACATGGCCATCATTAAAAATTAAATTGAATAAATTTTAAAGTGAATAAACTATATTATAAACAAAGGTAATGAGTACTCCAATCTCATTATTTCCTATTACCTATTTTACTATTGTCGGCGCCATATACATATATATGTATAACATATATATAATATATTATATATTTATATTATATATTATATTTATTATATCTGCATGGCAGCCATGCTCTCTAGTAGGATATTACACATCTCTTCCCAAACTCACATTCAGTGATTTCCCATCAGTAGCTTGAAATCTGTCACAATTATAGCTTTCCGTTGGCCGTGGTAGAGTACACATACCACAGAAAGCTGCAAACAGTATAAATCAGGACTTTATCTTCCTGGAAAAGAATTGTTACTCACCTACTAATACAGTTCTGCTAATTTTATGCCATTTTTATAAGTGCTACTTATAGAAAATAGGGTACAGTTATATGCTGACTAGAATGAATGGGAAAAACAAATTAAATTTGTGGTCTATTATAAATTAAGTAAAAAGCAAACATAAATGTAGATAAGGAAGTAAAGATCCCTTTGAAGTCCCATGGCAATATCAATACTGTCTTCTACATCATTAAACTCGTGACACACTAACATACTTAAATTTGCAATCTTAATAAACTTCTATTTCGTTGTCTTAGTAACTTATCTGTACATTTAAATTAAATACTCTGTTTGATAGATATCCAGTAAAATGGGCGCCCATTATCATTGTATCATTTGTTCAGCAACAATCACCAGAAGGACCGATATGCTGGGACATGTTAGGCGACATGTGAATAAAGGAGAGACGAAATCCAGGTATATTGCTGGTAAGTTGAGCAATCTCATTAACATATGTTGATAAGTAAATCCTTAAACAATGATCGCGTTATTCTTTTTTTTTTTTTTAAAGATTTTATTTATTTATTTGACAGAGATCACAAGTAGGCAGAGAGAGAGAGAGAGAGAGAGAGGAGGAAGCAGGCTCCCTGCGGAGCAGAGAGCCCGATCCCAGGACCCTGGGATCACGACCTGAGCTGAAGGCAGAGGCTTTAACCCACTGAGCCACCCAGGTGCCCCTGATCGCGTTATTCTTTTCACACATCAGGGAGATAAAATACAGGGATTTAACCAAATCATTTAGTTAACTATTAATCCATTATGTCAGGTTTCATTTTCTTTCTGTAAGGCTCCCAACAACATTTAACTGTCCTCAGTTTAACACATATATTTAATGTGGGTAGAAAAAGTGATTGATGCCAAAGTAAATATACATATGTGTGTGTGTGTGTGTGTGTGTGTGTGTGTGTGTGTATATATATATATATATTTATATAAGTCAGCCACCTAACTGACTGAGCCACCCAGGCACTCCTAAATATAGGTATCTTAACAGAAGATTATAGATAGCTATGTTATACTTACTGTTGAAAACACTGGAAAAAGGAGTTCTATAAAGACCATTTATTATCCTGAAGTGATATCAGGTTATTAATAGCTTGTTATTAATGAGGCAGCCCTTCTTTTTTTTTTTTTTTTTAAAGATTTTATTTATTTATTTGACAGAGAGAGATCACAAGTAGACAGAGAGGCAGGCAGAGAGAGAGAGAGGGAAGCAGGCTCCCTGCTGAGCAGAGAGCCCGATGTGGGACTCGATCCCAGGACCCTGAGACCATGACCTGAGCCGAAGGCAGTGGCTTAACCCACTGAGCCACCCAGGCGCCCTGAGGCAGCCCTTCTTAAGAAAAGAATTAATGGGACGCCTGGGTGGCTCAGTCGGTTAAGTGCCTGCCTCTGGTTAAGTGTCTGCCTCTGGCTTGGGTTGTGATCTCAGCGTCCTGGGATCGAGTCCCAGATTGAGCAACTTGCGCAGCAGGGAGCCTGCTTCTCCCTCTGCCTGCCCCTCCACCTGTTTGCACATGCACGTGCGCACACTCTCTCTCTCTCTCTCTCTCACAAATAAATAAATAAAATCTTTAAAAAAAAAAAAAAAGAATTAAGACCTCATGCCCTAAGGCATCCATTGTATATAATGAATTAATTTCTCTCATATACATCTAGAATGGTGATTATGTACTTTTCTTTCAAGAATTGAAAAAAATAGTCACTGAAATAATTTTCTATAGAGCTTAATTGCTGGTAGAATCTGGTTTGAGAAAGGCTGATCTTGTGAGATAAGTCACATGCCACTTTGGTGGGTGTAGAAGAATATAAAAAACACTAGGGAGGGGCGCCTGGGTGGCTCAGTGGTTTAAGCCTCTGCCTTCGGCTCAGGTCATGATCCCGGGGTCCTGGGATCGAGCCCCGCATCGGGCTCTCTGCTCAGCAGGGAGCCTGCTTCCCTTCCTCTCTCTCTGCCTGCTCTCTGCCTACTTGTGTTCTCTCTCTGTCAAATAAATAAATAAAAATCTTTAAAAAAAAAAAAAAAAAAACCACTAGGGAATGTTAACTATGATTTGGCATTGTAAAAAGGGAAGTATGGTTGCCATGTAGTTAACATTCTGATTTTAATACTATCAAGAAAGCCAAACACAGGGGCGCCTGGGTGGTTCAGTGGGTTAAGCCTCTGCCTTCGGCTAGGGTCATAATCTCAGGGTCTCCTGAGATCAAGCCCCACATCAGGCTCCCTGCTCAGCGCGGAGCCTGCTTCCTCCTCTCTGCCTGCCTCTCTGCCTACTTGTGATCTCTGTCAAATATAATAAATCTTTAAAAAAAAAAAGAAAAAGAAAGCCAAACATAAAGACTCTATTTTTCCCCACGCATAATATATATGTCTCATTCCTAAAATATTTAAAATATACATACACAAATACATCAGTAGTTCATTTGGGCTTATAGCTAAATGATTCTAATATATACAAAATGTAGGATCTTTTTTTTACCCATTACTTTATACCCAACTTAATATAATTTTGTGTTTTACACTTGTAGTTATAAGAAAGTGTTCTGAAATCTAGCATGTTCTGGAAGTCTAGTGATTCTTTGTCATCCATGATGGCTTGTGGAATGAAACAGAGATACTAACTTTATAACCATTATATCACAGTAAGATATATTTAGCAGCCAATCTGTGTAAACACAGTATATTGGTTGATGAACAATAAAGGCTTTTTAGGATTTTTTTTTTTAAGATTTTATTGATTTGTCAGAGAGAGAAAGTGCACAAGCAGAGGGAGCAGCAGGCAGAGGGAGAAGCAGACCTCCCACTGAGCGAGGAGCCCAGTGTGGAACTCAATCCCAGGACCCTAGGATCATGATCTAAGCTGGAGGCAAATGCTTAAACTGGCTGACCCACCCAGGAGTCCTGAATTTTTTTTCCCCAAATTTTGTTTTATTTTAAGCTTATTGTTCTTAGCTAGGGTTATAATACAGATATTTTTATGTTCAAGGCAGGTAAGATTTAACTTAATAAACTTTAATTCCCCAAATACTTAATTGAGTGCTACTCTTTCCTAGAGACAGTACTGAATAAATCTCTTTCCTAGAGACAGGGTTGTTTTTCTTTTTCCATTATTTACTCAATTGATTACATTAACAAAATATTAAAATGAAAAGTTATTTCTTTTAATGTGTATTGTTTTGGATATTTAGAATTATTTTGTATTTCACTGGAAATCTTTTTTTTTTTTTTTTTCATTTTAGCTTCTGCAAAACCACCTAATGAAATTTTGAAAGAGGCAGACACAGATGTACAAGTTTGTCCTAACTATTCTGTACCTCAAAAAACAGATTCCTATTTTAATCCCAAAATGAAACTAAACCGGTAAGATAAATTGGGAAAAGGATTATGGGATGTTTCAAATTATAACAAATGTACCTTCTCTTAATCTTATGTTCTAATACAGTGAAATTTAAAACTAGGTACAGAATGAAAGTCATCTGTTTTAGTATTTTCTTAAAATGATTGTTTTCTTTTATCCTACCAAACTAATTTTTTTCTCAGAGAGCAAAATAGTACTTTTGTGGGTAAGTTTTATTTATGAAATCATTATTCATGGTGAATGCTTGTTTATAGAACCCAACTAGATTGATAGTTTAATTTCACAAATGTTTACTTCTTATACTAAGGTAAGGAATATATTACTAGGTCTTCCTTTAAAACAGGTAGTACAGTAAATAGGAACCCCAATTCTCTTTTTTTTTATTTTTTTTTTTGAGAGTGTGAGCCTGAGGTGGGGGAAGAGGCAGAGGGAGAGAGAGAGACAGAATCCTAAGCAGGCTTCATGCCCAGCTCTGAGCCCTGTGTGGGGCTGATCTCACAAACTTGAGATCATGACCTGAGCTGAAATCAAGAGTTGGATGCTTAACTGACTGAGCCACCCAGGCTCCCCATCTCACTATTCTTCAATAAAGTAAAATCTACAGTGATGAAGCCATGGTACAGTAAAATTATTTCAGATTATTATACTTTCTTTTAGGCAGCTAATATTCTGTACATTGGCTGCTTTGGCTGAGGAAAGAAAACCTTTGGAATGTCTAGATGCCTTTGGAGCCACTGGTAAGTAATGTTTTTTTTTGGAACTCCACTTTAATTATCAGCTTTATGCAGTATCTTTTCTTAGAAAATTCATATGGGTATTCTATCTGGCAGAATATTTTGGCATAAAAAATTAAAGACCCAAAGTAAATATTTTTATTGTGGAAAAATTCCAATACATACAGAAGTAGACCATATAATAAATGAGTCCTTTGCTATCTCTCACTCACTTCAAAAATTATCAACTTATGCTTGTTCTTGTAGCTATATCCCATGCACTTTTCCCTCATACCTCCTTCTACCATCCTCATCCCCATTATTTTGATACAAATCACTGATACGTCATTTGATCTGTAAATATTTCAGTTGGTTCTCTGAAAGATAAGGATTTTTAAAAAAGAAAACCATGATACCATTATCACATCTTAAAAAATTAAGTCAATATCAAACCATGATACCATTATCACATCTTAAAAAATTAAGTCAATATCAAATTGACTTAAGTCAATTAAGTTAATATCAAATGTTAAATATGGCCAATTACCTGTTTTTTTTTTTTTTAAATCAAGCAGGGATTCAAATAAAGACTATATATTTCATTGTTTGATATTTCTAAATCTCTTTTTAATCTATATTCACTTCCATCATTTTGTTTGTGTGTGATAATTATTTGTTGACATGTAGCTTGTTTGCCTTACAGACTTTTCCAGAGTCTAGATTTTTGCTAATGGTATCTCCATGGTTTGTATAACATGTTCCTCTGTCCCCTGTATTTCTGTTAATTAGTAGTTGGATTTTCAGGTCTGATCAGTTTCAGATAGGGGTTTTTTTTTTGTTTTTCCAAGAATACTGGTTCATTACAATCAGGAAATACTTGATGTTTGGTTATCTCTCTTTTTTTGTGATATAATAAACTGCCTAGTCATTAGGCTGTGGGGTGAGGGGTAATTTTAAATACTGAGAACATTTTTCCCAAAAGAACTTAACAGTAAAGAAAAGATAATAGGGTAGAAAATTTCTAAGAAGTCACCTGAACGTAATTCAAGTCTTTCTTCTTATAGGTCATAGGAGTGTATTTTGGGGAAGTTTGTAGCAAAAGTATGATAGCAGGAATTAGCTCTCCTTTTTAAGTTCCTCTTTGTTGGAAAAGTAGTGGTTAAAAGCAATTTAATATCTTGCATAATCTGATCCCAACCTACTTTTCCAAATTTAATTACCAGCATTTTCCCTTATCCAACCCTTTTTCTTTATTCTTTTTTCTTTGTCTTTTTTTTTTTTTAATTACATTTAATCTATTTTACCCATTCCCCAACCCACCTCCCTTCTGGCAACCATCAATTTGTTCTCTGTATTTAAGAATCTGCTTTTTTTTTTTCTTTGTTAATTTTGTTTCTTAAATTCCACATATGAGTGCAATTGTATTTGCCTTTCCCTGTCTATTTCACTTAGCATTATACTCTCTAGGTCCATCCATGTTGTTGCAGTTGGCCAAGATTTCATTTTTTTTTATGGCTGAATAATGTTCCATTGTGTATAGGTACTCTCTTCTTTATTCATCTATCAATAGATACTTGAGTTGCTTCTATATCTTAGCTATTGTAAATAATGCTGCAGTAAACATAGGGAAGCATGCATCTTTTTGAATTATTTTCATTTTCTTTGGGTAAATACCCAGTAGTAGAATTACTGGATCATATGGTAATTCTATTTTTATTTTTTTGAGGAAACTCCATACTGGTTCCCACAGTGGCTGCACCAATTTACACTCTCACTAACAGTGAGTGAGGGTTCATTTTTCTTTGCATCCTCACCAACACTTGTCTTTGATTCTAGCCATTCTTGTAGGTGCAAGGGTGATATCTCATTGTTTTGATTTACATTTTACTCATGATTAGTGATATTGAGCATCTTTTCATGTGTCTGTTGGCCATCTGTATATCTTCTTTGGACTCTTAACCATCTTTATCCAATTCTTCCACCCTCTACCCTCCCCCTACCCTACCTCTGGCAACCTACAAATCTGGTCTGTTTCTATGAGTTTGGTTTTTTTAGAGACCAGATATAAGTGAGATCATACAGTATTTGTCTTTCTCTGACTTACTTCACTTAACATAGTGCCCCCAGTGGTCCATCCATGATGTCACAAGTGGCAGGATTTTCTTCCTTTTTATGGCTTAATAGTATTTTCTAGTGTGTGTGTGCATATGTCACATTTCTTCATCCATCTGTGGACACTTAGGTTGTTTCCGTGTCTTGGCTATTATAAATAATGCTGCAATGAACTACTCTTTTTTCACCTGAGATCATCAAAGCTAATGTCTGAGCTTTTCAGTCCTTTCGTGTAATGTTCCCTTGTAAACTTGTATCAGTTCATAGCAGTCAGTTTGCATGCTTCCCCATCTCTAAAATGTGAATGTTAGAACTAATCACAGGCTTATTATGAGAACCTGAAAATATTTGTAAAGACCATGGCACATAGTGGATGTTAAATATTTACATTTATGAGACATATGAGTGGAGAAGATGGTCAATGCTTTTAGTACATAGAGGGTTTTCTAATACACAGTGGTTGGGCCTGTGGCACCTCTCCCATATTGTAACAGATGTTGCTTGTGGCACTAATCCAGTAGGTCTAGAAAGCCTGTGAGGAAAGGCTTTCTTGGTCTGAATTCTTGATCATTTGCTTACATGTACAAAGTTGTTCTGTTTAATTCACAATGATGCTGTTGTACAGTGTGTGAAAAATGTTAGTCCACTGAAGTTGTTTTCATATTTTGGTGCATTAGGTAAACTTCAGCAGGAGGAGTTTCAGCTTCCCATCCCCCAGGCTGAGTAACTCCACCCTTACTCATATTGTATGTTGGGTTTCTCTGTAAGATTTTGTTTGAAAAAAGCATTCCGTTGTAAGAAATTTTAACAAAAGAAAACCTGTTCCCCCAAATAAAGAACAAACGTGATTATTTTATTTGACTAGGGGTTTCAGAAAAGTTTTAGAAGTATTAATGAAAATCTGTTAAACACATTTTGTGTGTGTATGGTAACTTTTCTTCAGAGGCTTTGTCGTGAGAAAGTAAAAAAAAAAATTATTTATGACAATATTAAGATTTTGAAACAAGATGGTTTTGGTTTTATAAAATATTTATTATTATATACTGTTTTATTCTTTAATTACTATAATTTAAAATTCCTTTTCCTTCACATTTCTCCTAAGGGATAATGGGATTACAATGGGCAAAACATCTTGGAAGTGCAGTTAAGGTTACAATTAATGACTTGAATGAAAACTCTGTGACACTGATTCAGGAGAATTGCCATTTAAACAAATTGAAAGTGGTGGTGGACAGTAAGGAAAAGGAAGAGAGTGATGCTATTCTTGAAGAAGGAGAGGAAAACCTTGGTAATATTAAGGTGACCAAAATGGATGCCAATGTACTGATGCATCTGAGATCCTTTGATTTCATGTAAGTGGCAAAAAATTTGCTGTGTTACTTTGTGTGTGTGTGTGTGTGTGACTTTCTAAAGTGGCCCAGATTTTTGGAGGGGGGATAAAAAGACTGTTTTTGTTTACTTATTTGCATTAATAGTTTTTTTCGTTGGCATAAGAAATTCAATAAGAACATTTTCTAGCATTTGAAATACAATTCCTAGGCATGACAGTTTTCCTATAAGCCTGATTCATTTTTATAATTGATGTATCATGTGATCGTTTTATTACTTAATTTAAAAATAGGACTGTATATTTAAAACAGATTTGTAAAGTACTTTTGAATCCATGGCATTTTTTCATTAGACTTAATGACAGTGGTATCATTTTGATTACTAGTATGATTTTAAATAAATGTGTATTCTTTCTCATTTTAGACATCTAGACCCTTTTGGAACATCCGTGAACTATCTAGATTCTGCGTTCAGAAATATAAGAAACCTTGGCATTGTGTCAGTGACTTCTACAGATATCAGTTCTTTATACGCCAAGGCACAGCATGTTGCCCGGCGTCACTACGGCTGTAATATTGTCCGAACTGAGTATTACAAGGAACTAGCAGCCAGAATTGTTGTAGCTGCAGTGGCAAGGTACCAGACTGGCAACAACATACTTCATATGTTTGGTTATATGACAGAGATACTATTACAAAAAGTGCCAGTTGCATTTTTCAAAATATGCACGAAGTCCAAATTCTGTATTCATGTCAAGAATCTTGATTTGTTTGGTAACCTTATGTTTCTTTTATAATTAGATTTAAAAGTTTTGTCCCTAAAATAGTTTACTCTCCAATTAAAAGTTTTATTAAAATAAAGTAGTTTAAGGAAGAAGAGATAAAAATGAAAGTAAACCTTCAAATCAGTTATTTTTTAACAATGTAGGTTAGATGGGGGATAGAACCGTGAAAAGAAAAAGCAAAGGCTGTTTTTAGATTTACAAAAAATCGGGAAGGGGGTGGTTTTATATTTATTTATTTATTTTTAAGTAGGCTCCATGCTGGGCATGGAGCTCCCAACACAGGGCTTGAACTGAAGATCCTGAGATTGAGACCTAAGCTTAGATCAAGAGTAAGACACTTAACTGATTAGCCACCAAGGTGCCCCGAAAAATTTTTGGGTTTTTTATTTGTCATTGTTTTTAAGATTTTATTTATTTGTTTGTTTGTTTGTTTGTTTGTTTTAGAGAGGTGGTGGGGAGAGAGTTCGAGCAGGGGGAAGAGCAGAGGGAGAAAAAAATCTCAAGCAGACTCTGCACCAAGTATGGAGCCCAATGCAGGGCTCAATCCCATGACCCTGAGATCATGACCTGAGCCAGAATCGAAAGTTGGAGCTCAACCAACTGAGCCACCTCAGCACCCCAAAAATCGTTTTATTTCTGTTTCATCTCCTTTCTTTACATACTTTGAATAAAATGATGGCTTATGGGGTACCTGGCTAGCTCAGTCGATGGAGCATGTAACTCTTGATCTCAGAGTTGTTGAGTTCAAGCTTTGGGTGTAGAGATTACTAAAACAAAAATAAAAATAAACATAAATTTTAAGTGATGGTTTGTAAACTTGATTCTGCAAAATGATCTTACCTATAAAACAAAAAGTTCTGTTTTTCATCAGGATTTCTAAGGAGTTAAAGAAAGGCTTTTTTTTTTTTTAAGCTTTTTATTTATTTATTTGACAGACAGAGATCACAAGTAGGCAGAGAGACAGGCAGAGAGAGGAAGGGAAGCAGGCCTCCTGCCAAGCAGAGAGCCTGATGTGGGGCTCAATCCCAGGACCCTGGGATCATGACCCTAGCCGAAGGCAGAGACCTAACCCCCTGAGCCACCCAGACGCCCCCTTTTTTTTTTGAGCACCCACTTTATTCAGAATATTATGCTTGAAGAATAGTATAATATTATATAAATTGAACCTGAGAGTATAGCTAATCGCATGATCAGCCAGTTCATTCACTAGCCTCAACACTGGGTTCACAACATTTAGAATGAAGTTTCTACCTCAACATAATACAGATTATTAGGCTTCATATACCTTTGCCAGTATTTCTAATTATTGGAAAACTCTGATATCCAGTGTGTATACATGCTAAGGACCTATTGTGTATACTTAGAAATGTTTATAACGTAATATCAACAAATTGAAATTAATACATATGAACTGAATTTAGTATATATAACTGCAGAGGGAAAACTAAGTACATAAATGGTATATCAATTAGAATTTAATCCAGAAGTCTATAAAATTAATAGTGGCAAAAACTTCACCTATTCATTTTTCACTGAGCATTCAGCACATACCAACCTGCATGTAGTTAGTCCTCAATAATCATTGTTTGGAAGAACTGTTATAGAAAAGTAGGTAAAAAGAAGGTAAAAAGTAGGTAAAAAGAAAGAAGGGTGGTGGTGAGGACAAGAAAAAAAGTGACACTGAAAATCAGAGGGTGTAGTCTTACTGAGAGGATACCATAATGGAAAATGTCTAGTTACTGAAGATTCTCCCAAGCATCCTTTATTAACTGTGTTTCAGTTTGTGTAAAAGTTACAGTAATGATCTTTTAAAAACACTACTATTAAGAATTGAACTGTCCAAAAAAAAAAAAAAAGTGGAACTTTCCTTATTTTCCCATAACCCATCCATGGCTTCCTGTCCAGGTTAGTATTGTCAGTATAATGCCAAACAAAGAAAAATGATAAGCCCCCAAAATAACTTTAAAAATTTCTTTCCAGAGCTGCAGCCCGATGTAACAAAGGCATTGAAGTACTCTTTGCAGTGGCTCTAGAACATTTTGTGTTGGTTGTTGTGAGAGTTTTGAGGGGGCCTACCTCTGCAGATGAAACAGCTAAGAAGATTCAGTACCTGATCCATTGTCAGTGGTGTGAAGAGAGAATTTTTCAGAAGGATGGTAATATGGTAGAAGGTAAATTCAAGTTTCTCTTGACTGTATATTGTGCTTATGTATAAGCCTCCAATGAATAAGTCTTTATCACATCCCTAATTACACATATTGTTGTCCTTTGGTTTTAAAGATTACAGTGCTAACTTTATTTCCTATACTGGATTTCCTTTCATCAACAGACAAGACATTCGTGTGAGTTTATTAAAGTTATTTACTCGTGCTGTACAATTTATGCTCTCTAGCTCTGCCCTCTATTGAAACATCTAGAAATAACTTAGTTTCCACTGTCACTAATTTTAGGAACATAAGTCAGATGACCTCTTTGTCTAGGGTGTTTCAAATCACTAATTTTATAAAAGTAATTATCATGTTTCTGGCTTAATATAAAAACCATCAGTTATAAAATTCCTTCAGTGAACATTTACTGAGCCTCTACTATATGCCAGGCGTGGGGATCAAAGAAAAAGATGAGGCTTATGCCCTCCTAGAGTTGTTTCTCTTTTGCTTTTCTGGGGCATAGAAATAGATGTCCATTGTTTTCTATTAGATTCTTGGCATGTTTTAATATGGATTTTTAAGAACTCTTACTAGAGTTTAACCCTTGTGATAGGAGTTGCAAGTATTTTTTCCTCTTGTGACTTCAGTAGACCTGTTTTTTTGGGTTTTTTTTAATCTTTCATGTGGAGAAGTTTTTTGTTGTTGCTGTTTTAAAGTTAATTTAGTTTTCTTTTATGTATTCTGGATTTTGTCTGTAGTTAGAATTTTTGTGTTTCTATATTCAGGGTAGGTTATGTTTTATTGAATAATTCACCTTTCTCCTAATGTGAGAATACCATCTCTTCCTTATACTAAAGAATATATTTGAGTTTCTTCCTGGATTTTCTATTCTGTCCCATGGTTGAATATCTATTCATACACCTTTACCACACTGTTTTGATTACAGAGGATTTTTAGTGTTTAATATCTGTTACAGCAGTCCCTTTTCAAAGCTCTGTTTTCAGAGTGTTACTGATATGGGATCTTCCTTTTCTCTTAGTAAAAGAGTAAATAAAAGGGGGAGTGGGGTATGGAGTGGGTGGTTGGGTTATGAACATTGGGGAGGGTACGCTATGGTGAGTGCTGTGAAGTGTGTAAGCCTGATGATTTACAGACCTATACCCCTGGGGCAAATAATACATTATATGTTAATAAAAAATTTTTTTAATTTTAAAATAAAAAATAAGGGACGCCTGGGTGGCTCAGTTGGTTGGACGACTGCCTTCGGCTCAGGTCATGATCCTGGAGTCCCGGGATCGAGTCCCGCATCGGGCTCCCAGCTCCACGGGGAGCCTGCTTCTCTCTCTGACCTTCTCCTCGCTCATGCTCTCTCTCACTGTCTCTCTCTCAAATAAATAAATAAAATCTTAAAAAAAAAATTTAAAAAAAATTTTAAAATAAAAAATAAAAACTGTAATGACTAATAAAGGAAAATAACTGACCAAAAAAAAAGAGTAAATAAATAGGCCAGCTAGTATTTTAATTTTATTAAATTAAGGAGGATAGATATTATTGTGATTTTAAAATTTCCTAATAACCTAGTATGCTTTTCATTTGTGCAAGTACTTTTGCTATAGTGTTGATTGCTAGTGAGAATGGAAGGCATCCTGTCATGTTCCTTTTAGTTCTCTTTAGTGCTTTCTGAGTCAACCATGGGTCTGAGATACCTACCATTTTTTTATGTTAAGAAAGTATCCTGCATTTCCAGTTGTATTGTATTTTAGCACGATGTTGAATTTTGTCATGCATTTTAGCACCTGTGGAGATGATTATGTGGTATTTCTTCTTAGGTCTATTGGTTTGATTAATTGTAATAAAATTTTCCAGTATTGAACCATTCTGCCTTTCTAGAATAAACAACTCTGTCAGGAAGTATTTTCTTAAGATAGATTCTATTTGCTAAGTTTTAAAATTTTAGTATTCATAAATGAGATGGTGTATAGTTTCCTTTTTCAGAATTATTTTGATTGGTCTTTGAAATCTGTTTAAACTTCAAAGGAATTTAGAGCTTGGCCCTTTTTTTTTTTTTCCAGTGGTTGGGTACAGATAGGATAACGTTAGCTTTTCTGAATTATTTACATAGAGTTGAGCCAAGTGGTATCTAATGGTTTTTGTGGGGTTTTTTTTCCCCCTTGGTTTCTGTGGTTATCTTCTCTTTTTTAAATTAACACTTGTCCTTTCTGCCTTTTCTCTTGACTGCTTTAGATACTGGTTTATCTGTCCTATTGTTGTTCATTTATTATCTTTCTTAATCTTTTACTTTTGTAGTAGTGAATAAGTATTCCAAAATTTGAATTGTTCTGGGTTTTAAGTAGTTTGATTTCTTGGCATTATAAATGAGGTAATCAGCCTCCCATTTTCCATTTTCCCTTCCTAATTTGTGTTCATTATAGCATTTATATGTTGTTAGAATATGTAACATTGATATTTTATCTTGCCAATAAAATCTGTACATTAAATGTGTTTAGTACTCATCATCACTTTTTTTGCCATATTTCTTAAATCATCTCTTAGTTTGAGAAATCTGACTTTGAGTTTAGTAAAGAGGGTTCATGGGCAAAATACTCCTTGATTTCTTGCATGCTTAAAACTCACTGCCCATTGCCTTAGTACTTAAAGAATATAATTGCAAATATTTCTTCTTTTATGTGACATTATTTTGCCTGGCTGCCCAAAGAAATATTAACTTTTGAAGTCCAGTAACTTTACTAGGGTATAGCTTTTTAGGATAAGTTTTCCTAAATCATGGTGTACCCCTTCAGAATTTCAAATCATCTTTCATTTCAAGAGGATTTTCTTAAATATTTATTTAATTCTGATATTTGTCTTGCCTTTCTATTATTATGCCTATGATAGATCTCCTCAGCCTGTCTTTAACTATCATTTTATCTCCAGAAATGTTCAGACAGATTTGTAATTGTTTTATCTTCTTCATCTATGACCCTTTTACCATTATGAAATGTCCATCTTTATCTCTCTGGTATTTATCTGAATGGATATATTATCTGATATTAATATAAACACCACCTTGTAGTTACTATTGACATAATATTTTTTTCATCCTATTACTTTCAATCCATAAATGTCTTCTTGGATCTTACTTTTTTATCCATTCTCATCATGTCTGCCTTTTGAGGAGAGTTTTAGGCAGTTCCTACTAAATGTCATTATTGAAATGATTGACTTTATGTCAGCTCTTTTGCTATTTGTTTTTATGTCTTTTATGCCTATTTCTTGTTCTGTTTCACCTTTGTTGCCTTTTTAAATCTTAGACATTGGGGCGCCTGGGTGGCTCAGTGGGTTAAGCCACTGCCTTCGGCTCAGGTCATGATCCCAGGTCCTGGGTTCGAGCCCCACATCGGGCTTTCTGTTCAGCGGGGAGCCTGCTTCCTCCTCTCTCTCTGCCTGCCTCTCTGCCTACTTGTGATTTCTCTCTGTCAAATAAATAAATAAAATTTAAAAAAAATAAATAAATAAATCTTAGACATATTTTTAGTGTGTCATTTTAATTCCTCTGCTGATTTTTTTGCTATATATTTTTCAGTTATTTTCTTAATGGTTTCTCCAGGGATTATAGTATGCACCTTTAACTTACCTTGAACTACCTCAGGTTAATATTGACTGAAGACTGGCAAAAGCTAGCAACTTTGCTCTAATGTAATTCTATTTTTCTCTTCCCATGTAGACTATTTTTGCCATATGTTAATTATATATATAGTGACCCAATCCAACAATATAGTATTATATTTATTTTTAAAATATTCTTACAATTTTCAAAGAATTTAAGACAGGAGAAGTGAGAATACACACACACACACACACATATATATCTGTTACAATTACCACATAATTGCCTTTCCAGTGCTCTTTAGTCCTAACTTTGGATTCAAGTTACTCTATTTCATTTCCTTTCAACCTAAAGAACCTACTTTAATATTTCTGTAACAAACTCTCCCACTTTTTATGTATCTGGTGATATCTTTATTTCACCTTCCTTTTTTTTTATTATTTTTATTAAGGTAACGTACTATTTGCCCCAGGGGTACAGGTCTGTGAATCATCAGGCTTACACACTTTACAGCACTCACCATATCACATACCCTCCCCAATGTCCATAACCCAACAATGCTTTGCATACCCTACCCCCAGGAACCCTCAGTTTGTTTTCTGAGATTAAGAGTCTGTTATGGTTTGTCTCCCTCCCAATCCCATCTTGTTTGATTTATTCTTTTTCTCCCCCCCAAACCCCCCACGTTGCCTCTCAACTTCATCATATCAGGGAGATCATATGATAATTGTCTTTCTCTGATTGACTTATTTCACTCAGCATAATACCCTCTAGTTCCATCTACGTCATTGCAAATGGCAAGATATCATTTCTTTTGATGGCTGCATAGTATTCCATTGTAAATATATACCACATCTCCTTTATCCATTCATCTGTCGATGGACATCTAAGTTCTTTCCATAGTTTGGCTATTGTGGACATTGCTGCTATAAACATTCGGGTGCACATGCCCCTTCAGATCACTGCATTTGTATCTTTAGGGTAAATACCCAGTAGTGCTATTGCTGGGTCGTAAGGTAGCTCTATTTTCAACTTTCTGAGGAACCTCCATGCTGTTTTCCAGAGTGGTTGCACCAACCTGCATTCCCACCAACAGTGCAGGAGGGTTCCCCTTTCTCTGCATCCTTTCCAACATCTGTGGTTTCCTGACTTGTTAATTTTAGCCATTCTGATTGGTGTGAGATGGTATCTCATTGTGGTTTTGATTTGTATTTCCCTGATGCTGAGTGATGTTGAGCATTTTTTCATGTGTCTCTTGACCATTTGGATGTCTTCTTCACAGAAATGTCTGTTCATGTCCTCTGCCCATTTCTTGATTGGACAATTTGTTCTTTGGGTGTTGAGTTTGATAAGTTCTTTATAGATTTTGGATACTAGCCCTTTATCTGATACGTCATTTGTGAATATCTTCTCCCATCCTGTCAGTTGTCTTTTGGTTTTGTTGACTGTCTCCTTTGCTGTGCAAAAGCTTTTGATCTTGATGAAGTCCCAATAGTTCATGTTGCCCTGCTTCCCTTGATTTGGCGATGTTCCTAGGAAGAAGTTGCTGCGTCTGAGGTCGAAGAGGTTGCTGCCTGTGTTCTCCTCCAGGATTTTGATGGATTCATTTCTCACACTGAGGTCTTTCATCTATTTTGAGTCTATTTTTATGTGTGTGGTAAGGAAATGGTCCAGTGTCATTTTTCTGCATGTGGCTGTCCAATTTTCCCAACACCATTTGTTGAAGAGACTGTCTTTTTTCCATTGGACATTCTTTACTGCTTTGTCGAAGATGAGTTGACCATAGAGTTGAGAATCTATTTCTGGGCTCTCTATTCTGTTCCATTGATCTATATGTCTGTTTTTATGCCAGTACCATACTGTCTTGATGATGACAGCTTTGTAATAGAGCTTGAAGTCTGGAATTGTGATCCCACCAACTTTGGCTTTCTTTTTCAACATTCCTCTGGCTATTCAGGGTCTTTTCTGATTCCATATAAATTTTAGGATTATTTGTTCCATTTCTTTGAAAAAAATCGATGGTATTTTTAATAGGGATTGAATTAAACATGCAGATTGCTTTAGGTAGCATAAACATTTTCACAGTATTTGTTCTTCCAATCCACGAGCATAGAACGCTTTTCCAATTCTTTGCGTCTTCCTCAATTTCTTTCATGAGTACTTTATAGTTTTCTGAGTACAGAGTCTTTGCCTCTTTGGTTAGGTTTATTTATTCCTAGGTATCTTATGGTTTTGGGTGCAATTGTAAATGGGATCAACTCCTTAATTTCTCTTTCTTCTGTCTTCTTGTTGGTGTATAGAAATGCAACTGATTTCTGTGCATTGATTTTATATCCTGACACTTTACTGAATTCCTGTACAAGTTCTAGCAGTTTTGGATTGGAGTCTTTTGGGTTTTCCACATAAAGTATCCGATTGTCTGCAAAGAGTGATAGTTTGATTTCTTTGCTGATTTGGATGCCTTTCATTTCCTTTTGTTGTCTGATTGCTGAGGCTAGGACTTCTAGTGCTATGTTGAATAGCAGTGGTGATAGTGGACATCCCTGCCATGTTCCTGATCTTAGTGGAAAAGCGCTCAGTTTTTCCCCATTGAGAATGATATTCGCTGTGGGTTTTTCACAGATGGCTTTGATGACTGAGGTATGTACCCTCTATCCCTACACTTTGAAGAGTTTTGATCAAGAAAGGATTCTGTACTTTGTCAAGTGCTTTTTCAGCATCTATCAAGAGTATCATATGGTTCTTGTTCTTTCTTTTATTAATGTATTGTATCATAGTGATTGATTTGCAGATGTTGAACCAACCTTGCAGCCCTGCAATAAATCCCACTTAGTTGTGGTGAATAATCCTTTTAATGTACTGTTGGATCCTATTGGCTAGTATTTTGTGAGAATTTTCACATCTGTGTTCATCAAAGATATTGGTCTATAATTCTCTTTTTTGACGGGGTCTTTGGTTTTGGGATCAAGGTCAGACTGGCCTCATAAAATGAGTTTGGAAGTTTTCCTTCCATTTCTATTTTTTGGAAGAGTTTCAGGAGAATAGGAATTAATTCTTCTTTAAATATTTGGTAGAATTCCTCTGGGAAGCCATCTGGCCCTGGGCTCTTGTTTTTTGGGAGATTTTTGATGACTGCTTCAATCTTCTTACTGGTTATGGGTCTGTTCAGGTTTTCTGTTTCTTCCTGGTTTAGTTTTGGTAGTTTATATGTCGCTAGGAATGCATCCATTTCTTCCAGATTGTCAAATTTGCTGGCATATAGTTGCTCATAATATGTTCTTAGAATTGTTTGTATTTCTTTGGTGTTGGTTGTGATCTCTCCTCTTTCATTCGTGATTTTATTTATTTGGGTCCTTTCTCTTTTCTTTTTGATAAGTCTGGCCAGGGGTTTATCAGTCTTACTAATTCTTTCAAAGAACCAGCTCTTAGTTTCAATGATTTGTTCTATTGCCCTTTTGGTTTCTATTTCATTGATTTCTGCTCTGATCTTTATTATTTCTCTTCTCTTGCTGGGTTTAGGCTTTCTTTGTTCTTTCTCCAGCTCCTTTAGGTGTAAGGCTAGGTTGGGTACTTGAGACCTTTCTTGTTTCTGAGAAAGACTTGTATGGCTATATACTTTCCTTTCAGGACTGCCTTTGCTATGTCCCACAGATTTTGAACAGTTGTGTTTTCATTTTCATTTGTTTCCATGAATTTTTTCAATTCTTCTTTAATTTCCTGGTTGACCCATTCATTCTTTAGTAGGATGTTCTTTAGCCTCCATGTGTTTCCAACTTTGTAGCTTCTAGCTTTGAGTTCTAGCTTCAGAGCATTGTGGTCTGAAAATATGCAGGGAATGATCCCAATCTTTTGGTACTGTGAGACCAGATTTGTGACCCAGGATGTGATCTATCCTGGAAAATGTTCTATGTGCACTAGAGAGGAATGTGTGTTTTGTTGCCTTGGGATGGAATGTTCTGAATATATCTGTGATGACCATCTGGTCCATTGTGTCATTTAAAGCTTTTATTTCCTTGTTGATCTTTTGCTTGGATGATCTGTCCATTTCAGTGAAGGGGGTGTTAAAGTCCCCTACTATTATTGTATTATTGTCAATGTGTTTCTCTGATTTTGTTATTAATTGGTTTACATAGTTGGCTGCTCCCATGTTAGGGGCATAGATATTTAAAATTGTTAGATCTTCTTGTTGGACAGACCCTTTGAGTATGATATAGTGTCCTTCCTCATCTCTTATTATAGTCTTTGGCTTAAAATCTAATTAATCTGATATAAGGATTGCCACCCCAGCTTTCTTCTGATGTCCATTAGCATGGTACATTGTTTTCCACCCCATCACTTTAAATCTGGAGGTGTCTTCGGGTCTAAAATGAGTTTCTTATAGGCAGCATATTAATGAGTTTTGGGTTTTTTTCCATTCTGATACCCTGACTTTTGACTGGTGCATTTAGCCCATTTACATTCAGGGTAACTATTGAGAGATATGAACTTAGTACCATTGTATTGCCTGTCAGGTGACTGTTACTGTATATTGTCTCTGTTCCTTTCTGGTCTACTACTTTTAGGCTCTCTCTTTGCTTAGAGGACCCCTTTTAGTATTTCCTGTAGGGCTGGTTTGGTGTTTGCAAAATCTTTTCACTTTTGTTTGTCCTCGAAGCTTTTTATCTCTCCTCCTATTTTCAGTGATAGCCTAGCTGGATATAGTATTTTTGGCTGCATGTTTTTCTCGTTTAGTGCTCTGAATAGATCATGCCAGCTCTTTCTGGCCTGCCAGGTCTCTGTGGATAAGTCTGCTGCCAATTAAATAGTTCTACCAATGTATGTTACAGACTTCTTGTCCCGAGCAGCTTTCAGGATTTTCTCTTTGTCACTGAGACTAGTAAGTTTTACTATTAGAGGATGGGGTGTGGACCTGTTTTTATTGATTTTGAAGGGGGTTCTCTGTGCCTCTTGGATTTTGATGCTTGTTCCCTTTGACATATTAGGGATATTCTCTATGATAATTTGCTCCAGTATACTTTCTGCCCCTTTCTCTCTTTATTCTTCTTCTGGAATCCCCATTATTCTAATACTGTTTCATCTTATGGTATCATTTATCTCTCGAATTCTCCCCTCGTGGTCCAGTAGTTGTTTCTCTTGCTCAGCTTCTTTAATCCCCGTCATTTGGTCTTCTAGATCACTAATTCTCTCTTCTGCCTCATTTATCCTAGCAGTAAGAGCCTCCATTCTTGATTACACTTCATTAATACCTTTTTTTATTTCAGCTTTAGATTTTAGTTCTTTTATTCTTCCAGAAAGGGATTTTATTTCTCCAGACAGGGTTTCTCTAATATCTTCCATGCCTTTTTCGAGCCCAGCTAGCACCTTGAGAATCATCATTCTGAACTCTAGATCTGACATATTACCAATGCCTGTATTGATTAGGTCCCTAGCCGTCAGTCTGCCTTTTGTTCTTTTTTTTTTTATAGTGAGTTTTTCCACTTTGTCATTTTATCTAGATAAAAATATATGAACAAGAGGGTGCCTGGGTGGCTCAGTGGGTTAAAGTCTCTGCCTTCGGCTCTGGTCATGATCCCAGGGTCATGAGATCAAACCCCGCATCGGGCTCTCTGCTCAGCATGGAGCCTGCTTCCTCGTCTCTCTCTGCCTGCCTCTCTGCCTACTTGTGATCTGTCTGTCAAATAGATAAGTAAAATCTAAAGAAAAAAAAAAGAATATATGAACGAGAGAATAAAATACTAAAAGGGTGGCAAAGACCTCAGAAAAATGTACGCTAACCAAATCAGAAGAGACCCCAAACTGGGGGTAGAACAAAGGGGTAAAAAGAAATTTAAAAAAAAATACACACACACACACACACACATATGTATTAGACTAGTGAATAGAACAGAGCCACCCACTTGATTTTGGATGTATTTTGGTCTCTTAGAAGAAACTACCTCTCAAAATTTTAAAAAAACATATATATACAAAAATAAGGGTAAACATGATGAAAGGATGGACTATAACTGTAAAGATGAAAATTTTTTTTAAAATTCTAAGAAAGGAATTGATAAGGTAAGTTGGAAAAAGAAAGAAGAAAAAAAAAAAAGAGGAATGTGCTCAGGCTGGAGACTAGAACAAAGCCCTGTGCTAGATTTAGGGTATATTTTGATCTATTAGAAGAAATTGTATCCAAAAAAATTTTTAAGAAAAAAAACCTATGTGTATACAAAAAATAAGGTTAAATACAATGAAGGATAAAATAAGACTATAATAATGAAGGTTTAAAACGGTTTTTTTTTTTTAGAAAGGCTATTGGGGTTTTTTTTTTTTTTTAATTTTTATTTATTTATTTTTTAATTTCAGTGTTCCAGAATTAATTGTTTATGCATCTCACCCAGTGCTCCATGCAATATGTGCCCTCCATAATACACACACCAGACTCTTCCAACCTCCCACACCTTTCCCCTCCAAAACCCTCAGTTTATTTCTCGGAGTCCACAGTCTCTCATGGTTCGTCTCCCCCTTCCAGTTCCCCCAACTCACTTCTCCTCTCCATCTCCCCATGTCCTCCGTGTTTTTCCTTATGCTCCACAAGTAAGTGAAACCATATGATAATTGACTCTCTCTGCTTGACTTATTTCACTCAGCATAACCTTTTCCAGTCCCGTCCATGTTGCTACAAAAGTTGGGTATTCATCCTTTCTGATGGAGGCATAATACTCCATAGTGTATATGGACCATAGCTTCTTTATCCATTCGTCTGTTGAAGGGCATCTTGGTTCTTTCCACAGTTTGGCAACTGTGGCCATTGCTGCTATGAACATTGGGGTACAGATGGCCCTTCTTTTCACTACATCCATACCTTTGGGGTAAATACCCAATAGTGCAATTGCAGGGTCATAGAGAAGCTCTATTTTTAATTTCTTATGGAATCTCCACACTGTTTTCTAAAGTGGCTGCACCAATTTGCATTCCCACCAACAGTGTAAGAGGGTTCCCCTTTTTCCACATCCTCTCCAACACATGTTGTTTACTGTCTTGTTAATTTTGGTGATTCTAACTGGTATAAGGTGGTATCTCAATGAGGTTTTGCGGCGCCTAGGTGGCTCAGTGGGTTAAGCCGCTGCCTTCGGCTCAGGTCATGATCTCAGAGTCCTGGGATCGAGCCCCGCATCGGGCTCTCTGCTCAGCAGGGAGCCTGCTTCCTCCTCTCTCTCTGCCTGCCTCTCTGCCTGCTTGTGATCTCTCTGTCAAATAAATAATAAATAATTTTAAAAAAAAAGTCCTAATTTTGGGGGGTTAGTTGGGGGCCCTTGGTGTTGAATTGTATAAGTTCTTTCTATATTTTGGTGACTAACTCTTCATTGGATTTATCATTTGCAAATATCTTCCCCCCACTCAGTAGATTGTCTTTTTGTTTTGTTGGTTGTTTCCTTTGCTGTGCACAAGCTTTTTATTTTGATGTAGTCCCAGGAGTTTATTTTTGCTTTTGTTTCCCTTGCCTCAGGAGACAGATATACACCTAGGACGATATTGTTATGACCAGTTTCAGAGAAATTACTGCCTGTGCTCTCTTCTAGGATTTTAATGGTTTCCTGTCTCACATTTAAGTTCTTGCCTTCTTTATCAAAGATTAATTGACCATTTAACTGTGGGTTTATTTCTGGGCTTTCTGTTCTGTTCCATTGATCTGTGTGTCTGTTTTTGCGTTGATACCATACTTTTGATTACTACAGCTTTGTAATATAACTTGAAATCTGGAATTGTGATACCTCTCGTTTTGTTTTTCATTTTCAAGATTGCTTTGGCTACTCAGGGTCTTTGGTGGTTCCATACAAATTTTAGGATGTTCTAGTTCTGTAAAAAGTTGTTGGTATTTTGATAGAGATTACATTTAATCTGTAGATTGCTTTGTATAGTATGGACATTTTAACAATATTTTTTATTCTAGTCGATGAGCATGGAATGTCTTTCCATTTCTTTATGTGATCTTCAATTTCTTTCATCAGTGTTTTATATTTTTCAGAGTATAGGCTCTTCAGTTCTTTGATTATGTTTATTCCTAGGTATTTTATTACTTTTAGTGCAATTATAATTGGGATTGTTTTCTTCTCTCTGCTTCTTTCTTTCTTTTTCTTTTTTGAGAGAAAGAGGGGAGGGACATAGAGAGCGAGAAAGAATCTTAAGTAGGCTCCACGCCCAGTGTAGAGTGTGAGATGGGGCTCAATTTCATGACCATGAAATCATGACCTGAGCCAAAATCAAGAGTCAGATGCTTAGCCCACTGAGCCACCCAGGTGCCCCAATGGAATCGTTTTCTTGATTTCTCTTTCTGCTGTGTTATTATTAGTGTATAGAAATGCACAGATTTCTGTACATTGATTTTGTATCCTGCAACCTTACTGATTCATTTATCAGTTCTGCCAGTTTTTGGTGGAATTTTTAGGGTTTTCTATGTAAAGTATCCTGTCATCTGCAAATAGTGACAGTTTGACTTCTTCCGTACCAATTTCGATACCTTTTATTTCTTTTTGTTGTCTGATTGCTGTGACTAGGACTTCCAGTACTCTGTTGAATGAAAATGGCAAGAGCTGGTATCCTTTTGTCTTGTTTTTGACCTGAGGGGAAAACCAGTTTTTCCCCACTGAGTATGGTGTTAGCTGTGGGTTTTTCATGTAAGGCCTTTATTATGTTGAGGAATGTTTCCTCTAAACCTACTGTGTTGAGGATTTTTACCATGAATGGATGGTATACTTTGTCAGTTGCTTTTTCTGCATCTATTAAAATGATCATATGGTTTTTATCCTTTCTTTTGTTGATGTGATGTATCATATTGATTAGTGAATATTGAATCATCCTTGCAATAATGGGAACAAATCCCACTTGATAATGATGAATGATGCTTTGACTATATGTTGGATTTAGATTTGGTTTCCTAATATATTTGTTGTTTGTATGATCTGTCCATTGATGTAAGTGGGATGTTGAAGTCTCCTACTGTTACTGTATTACTATCAGTTCCTTTGTTATTTTTCTTTTAAGATTTTATTTATTTATTTATTTGACAGATCACAAGTAGGCAGAGAAGCAGGCAGAGAGAGAGAGGAGGAAGCAGGCTCCCTGCTGAGCAGAGAGCCCTATGCGGGGCTCGATCCCAGGACCCTGGGATCATGACCTGAGCCGAAGGCAGAGGCTTTAACCCACTGAGCCACCCAGGCGCCCCGTTCCTTTATGTTATTAACTGTTTTATGTATTTGGATACTCCCATGTTGGGTGCATAAATATTTACAATTAATGTATCTTCTTTTTGGATTGTCCCCTTTATTATTATGTAGTATTCTTTGTCTCTTGTTACAGTTTTTGTTTTAAATTCTGTTTTGTTCAATACAAATATTGCTACACAAGCTTTCTTTTGACATCCGTTTACAAGATAAATGGTTCTACATCGCCTCACTTTCAATTGGCATGTATCTTTAGGTCTGAAATGAGTCTTGTAGGCAGCATATAGATGGGTCTCAGTTTTTTAACGATTCATCACCCTATTTCGTTTGATTAGAGAACTTAGTCCATTTACATTGAAAGTAATTATTGATAGATTTTGTATTTATTGCCATTTTGGTACTATTTTGTAGTTGTTTTGTACTTCTCTGGTCCTTCTCTTGCTCTTTTTCATAATTTACTGTCTTTAGTGATATATTTGGATTCCTTTCTCTTTATTCTTTGCATATCTATTAGTGGTTTTTGATTTGTGGTCATCGTTACATTTGTATAAACGTCTTCTGCATATAGCAGTCTCTATTAAATTGATGGTCATTTAAGTTTGAACCCATTCTTTACTCCTCTCTCTCTACTATTTTAGCTATATAGTGTCATATTTTATATTTTTTTATTTTGTGAATCCCTTCACTGATTTTCATATATATATATATATATATATATATATATTAAGATTTTATTTATTTATTTGACAGAGAGAGAGATCACAAGTAGGCAGAGAGGCAGGCAGAGATAGAGGGGGAAGCAGGTTCCCCGCTCAGCAGAGAGCCTGATGCGGGGCTCAGTCCCAGGACCCTGAGACCATGACCTGAGCCTAAGGCAGAGGCTTAACCCACTGAGCCCCCCTGGCGCCCCTAAAGATATACTTATATTTTTAAAGATATGCTTTTTTTTTTAAGATTTTATTTATTTATTTGACAGAGATCACAAGTAGGCAGAGAGACAGGCAGAGAGAGGAGAAAGTAGGTTCCCTGCTGAGCAGAGAGCCCGATGCGGGGCTTGATCCCAGGTACCTGGGATCATGACCAGAGCAAAAGCAGAGGTTTTAACCCACTGAGTCAGCCAGGTGCCCCTTAAAGATATGCTTTTATTGTTTTGCTGTTTCCTACATCTCTTACTCTTACTTACAGTCCTTTCTTCTCAAGAGTCCCCTTTAACATCTCTTGTAAGGCTGGCTCAGTGGTCATGAACTCCTTCAGCTTTTGTTTGTCTGAGAAACTCTGTCTGACCTTCTGTTCTGAATGATAGCCTTGCTGAATAGAGTATTCATGGGATAGGTATTCAAAGGGGAAGAAAGAGATTGTTTTTTCCTTTTTTTGAATATGTCCTAGAGAAGTCCCTTAGCAATCCCTGTCCCTGTAGGACATGATCTGAAATGAGTAAACTATTCTCCCTCAAAAATTTGAAAGGCATTTTTCAAATTGCTGCTGCTTTTCTGAATGTCTGTGGGCTGTCAGGCTGGCTCTTTATGGGCAGGGTCTGAACTCCTGTTGCCCTTCAGGCTCTCCCAGAACTGAGCCTCCTGATTTTTAAAATGCCGGGCTTTAAGCCCCACTGGTTCTAAAACTCATGAAATTCAGCCCCTCTCCCTTTCAAAGCCAAATGTTATGGGTATCTCTTTTCCCTGTGTGAGCTCCCAGGTAGGATAATGTTTCTCTCCCATTTCCACTCCAGTGCTCCCTCCCCATGTCCTACGAGGATGCTGGTTTGCTCTCCACCGCATTTCTGCCCTTCCTACCCTCTTCAGTGTGGCCTCTTCTCTACCTTTTTTTTTTTTTTTTAAGATTTTATTTATTTATTTGACAGACCGAGATCACAAGTAGTCAGAGAGGCAGGCAGAGAGCGAGGAAGAAGCAGGCTCCCTGCTGAGCAGAGAGCCCGATGTGGGGCTCGATCCCAGGACCCTGGGATCATGACCTGAGCCGAAGGCAGAGGCTTAACCCACTGAGCCACCCAGGTGCCCCATCTTCTCTACCTTTTGTTGTGGAGTTTGTTCTGCCAGTCTCCAGGTGGTGTTCTGGGTTATTTGTGATGACGTGAGTGTTCTCTAACTGTATCCATGGGACAAGGTAAGCTTAGGGTCCTCTTAATCCACCACCTTCTCAGCCCTGGAAAATTTTTTCTCTTAACTCTCCTATTCTTTCTTTTCTTTCAGAGGCGAGGTCCTTCCTTTGGAACTTACATGTCTTTACCAGCTTTATTCAAATATAATTGACAAGAACTGTGTAACTTTAAGGTGTCAACGCGTATCATTGATTTCATGTACATGTATAGTGAACTACCACAGTATGAATGGTTAACACTTTCATGACCTCATGGTTACTTTTGTGTGTGTGTGTAATAAGAATACTTAAGATCTACTCTCTTTAGTAAATCTCAATGATACAATCTAGCATTGTTATAATCACATTGTACATTATTAGATCCCCACATCATCTTTTAACTGAAAGTTTATAGCCTTTTACCAACATCTCTTCATTTCCCCCACCCCTGGGTCTTGGTAAATACCAATCTACTCCGTTACTATGAGTTCAACTTTTTCAGATTACATATAGTGAGATCATAAAGTATTTCTTTCTCTATCTGATTTATTTCAGTTAGTATAATGCTGTTAAGGTTCATTCACGTTGTCACAAATTGCAGGGTTTCCCTCTTTTTCATGGCTGAATGATATTCTATCACATATATACCATATGTGTTGTTTTTTTTTTCAAGTTTTCTTTTTTGAGTATAGTTGACACACAATGTTATGTTATTTTTAGGTGTACAACTTAGTGATCTTGACAAATTTCTACATTATGCCACAAGTAGAGCTACCATCTGTCCCATTACATCAGTATTACAGTATCACTGATTGTATTTCTTATGCTGTGACTTTTATTCCCATGATTTACTTACTCCCTAACTGGAGGCCTATATCTCCCTTTCCCCTTCAACCATCCTCCCTTCCCTCTGGCAAACATCAGTTTTTCTCTGTATTTATGGGTCTAACTCTGCTTTTTGTTTGTTTATTCATTTGTGGGGTTTTTAAAAAATTTTTTAGATTCCACTTCAGTGGAATCATATGGTATTTGACTTTCTCAGTCTGACTTATTTCGCTTAGCTTAATACCCTCTAGGTCCATTCTTGTTGTCTTAAATGGTACAGTCTTATCCTTTTTTACGGCTGCATAATGGCCTGAGGGAAGTTAGTGGGAGAGCGTGATTTAAAATAACTATTCTGGGGCTTACATGATCTGAAGAGTCCATAGTAGAATATGGCCCCAATTGGACAGTCTTTTTCATTTCTTGGGCATTTGGTTCTACTTGATAGATTTCCCTGATTGTTATTTTCCAACTCTCCTTTTTAAATTTGTCATATTTTGTCAGTTTTTAAGTTACTTCATATTTTTTCATTGTTTTTTTTAATAGTGTCCTATTCTTGTTTCAGAGATACAAAATCAGATTGTAGCTAAGAATATTGGTTATAATTGGGCATATTTTTATTTAAGGGAGAGTAGATTTTTTCAGTTCAGTTTTGTATTGTTGTTTCTGTTATTTTGTTGTTTTAGTTCTTCTGTTTCCTAACAATTTCTTTCTGTGTTGTAATTTTGTTCTCTGTCATGGTACATCTCAAATTTCTAATAGTCTTTGGTTGTCTCTCCACACTGAAAGTTTTTTGGAAGCACTGGAGTCAGGGCTTATAGACTGATATATTTTACTCTAATGAGAAGGCACTAGTCTGCCCTTTCACAAGGGGATCCCCCAGATGAAAATGAATATATTTGTTTTTTTCTCTTGTATTGGTAAGTTTTTCTAGAGTAATCTTGGAATCTTCCATCAGCTTTCTAGGAGCCATGCTGGGGAAGGAGACTTGGAAGGTCTTACCATTTATGATGTCTTTTACTTAATCCCTCTCTTTTCATAAATCTTACTCTCAACTGCGACTGATGCCTCTGGTTCCAGGTCCTCCATGGTTCAGCCACACCTAAGATTAACTTCATTTTTTGGAATGAGGAAGCACAGAAGTCTGACTGTGGGTATTAAAGAAATCTTAAAGGTCTTAATGAAACCCCTTAAAAATTTTCAGCCAGGCTTCTTTTTTGCACTACTGCCCCATACCCATCTTCCAAGATGATCAGTACCTTCCATTCTTAGGTCTTTCTGGGGTCCCACAGCACTAGAGGGCTTACTTGTGTTATCGGTAGCCTGTCTGCCCATTTCAGGCTTAGCTTTAGCATTGTCTGGCCTGCTAAATCATCTGTCCCCTTGTGTACCTTATTTCCACTTCGAAAATTTTATTGACATCTCTTACTATCTTTTGTTACCTCTGCTCCCATTTTATTTATCCTTGGGTTTAACTTTTATTCTTTTGTTCTCATTTTAATAATGCTTTAAAGGACAGAAGAGAGAACATACCTGTTCAGTCTATTGCATTTAAATAGAAGTCTCCGAATATTTTTTTAATCCTCATCTGGAATTGTCTTCATAGCCTATATACTGATGACATGGTATATACCCCTTCTTTTTTTGATACTGGTGACTTGAAATGATAGTTCTGACCTGTCAAAGAGGGAATTTGCTATTGCTGGCCTAGCACTGAGAAATCCTAGGCAAGAGGTTTAGGAAAAGACATACATTGATACGATGGGAGCATTTTATAAAATGCATCAGGAACAAACTGACTAATAAAAATTCATGTGTGTGCTGCCTACCTGTGGTAAGTGGGTGTAACTGACAGAACTGTAAATATAAATTGTCCTAATTGGGGTAATACTGACACTATAATTTACTTATTTGATGGTTTGAGGGAAGACTTCTTGGATATATTCATAGTTCTTAATGAATCCAGTGTTGATGATAACATTCTTTAAGGCTTAGAGTTAAATAATACTGAAAAGTAGATCTAGTAAAAACAGTGAGGGAAGAAGCCTTCAAGTAAATCTAAAGTAAGCTCTCACGTCTGTGCATTATCGCATTTAATTACCTTGAATAACGTGATGTCCGATAGCATGGCTTTAGAACTATGTCCCTCCCACCATAATTCTGAATTGTGGATATATATCTAGGACTGATTGATCAGATCAGGCCATTTCAAGAAAGTGAATAATAACCCAAGAATGGCCTGAGGGAAGTCAGTGGGTGAGCATGATTTAAAATAACTATTCTAGGGCTTAGGGAACTGAACAGTCCATAGTAGAATATTGCCCATTTTGGAAACTAAGAATAATGCTAGTACTTCTCCAGTTTCCTTGGGATTATACCAGGCTTCTCATTGTTCCTTAAACTGAATTACGATTCTTCTAGCCTATATTTTGGGGGCTGAATATGAATCAAGCCTAGGGAGTAATTTGTTTTCTTCCCATTGCAGAAGAAGCAACTAATGAGAAATGTCTTTATTTTGATTGGATGTTGGTTACATGGTTATATACATTTGTTAAAACTCATCAACCTTTACACATAACATGTATACATTTTATTGCATGTAAATTATACCTCCCATCAGCTGATTTTAAATGGGTATCTTGTGGACTTCTAAGGATTTTCTCCTACTGAAATTATTTCATGTAACATAGTGACGAAAAGCTAATAAAAGTTATGCCTCTTATAAGCCATTTGACATGGATTTCTGTGACCTCTCTTAAGCTTTAATTCTCTGATCTGGATAATTGAGATTTTAACAGTATCTGCTTCAGAGAGTTGTAAGGATTAAAATTTTTAAATGCATGTAAAATACTTAGCATAATACCTGGCACATAGTAGATCCTCATTATGTAGTGGCTGCAAATTATTATAAATATGTTACTATTTACAATATCATTTCTCCTTTGATTTTTTTTTTTAATAATATTTTCAGAAAACCCATATAGACAGCTGCCCTGTAACTGTCACGGAAGCATGCCTGGAAAGACAGCAATAGAACTTGGACCTCTATGGTATGTGCTTAAGCCTAATAATATACAGATATATTGGGATTTTTCGATAGATAACTTGGGATTTTTCAACTTTATAGTGGTACAGAGGCAATACAATAGAAAATGTATTTCAAATTGTAAATTTTGATCTTTTCCAAACTAGCAAAATGCGATGGTCTTCTCTCATATTGGGCAGTAACAGCAAGCCAGTCACACAATCATGAGGGTCAACGACCAGTACACTTAGAACCATTGTTTTTCACTTTCAGTATAATATTCAATAAATTACATGAACTAGTCAATACTTTATAATAGGCTTTGTGCTAGATGATTTTGCCCACTGTTGGCTAATGGAAGTGCTTTCTGAGCATGTTTAAGGTAGATTAGGCTAGGCTATGATGTTCAGTAGGTTAGTCCATTAAATGCATTTTTTATAAGATTTTATTTATTTGAGAGAGAGTGCACAAGCAGCAGGGGTTGGGGGCAGAGGGACAGGGAGAAGCAGACTCCCCTCTGAGCAGGGGGCCCGATGTGGGACTCTGTTCCAGGACCCTGGAATCATTACCTGACCCAAAGGCAGACACTTAACCAACTGAGAGCCACCCGGGTGCCCTATTAAATTCATTTTCAGTTTAAGATATTTTCAACTTACCTGGGTTTACATTAATTCCATCCATTGTAGGTGAAGAAAGATCTATATTCAAAATTGATTTATATATTAATTTTTTTTATTATGTGTAGTAAAAGACAAGCAAGTTTCAATGTAATTTTTTTTTAAGTCTAGTCAAATAATTATAACTCTTCTACCCCTATGAACCTGAGGTGTTTTTTGTTTTCAGACTTTTCTATACCATTATTCTCAGAAGTCTGCTACAATGATAAGACAGTGGAATCAAAGAGAAGCCTGGGTGATCTAGATAATTCATTTCTGAATAGTAAGAATAAAGCTTTTTTCTTTTGAGAGTTTGTAGAACTAGGGTGTGATTATGAAGTAATCACCGTAACTTTTTATAGAAGACTCAGCTAATATAAGAGGTCTTCAAGAAACTAGTTTCAAGTGAGAAGGGCATGTGAAAGTAAATGTCTGCTTTTGTTTTAGGTAAAGCTGTTTAGATGGGATTCAGCTGCAAATATTTAATGTATGTGTGCTTTTGCATCATTAGTAAACTAGCCATTGTGTTTTTAGTTGAATTGTTTTTAATCAGAATCCTTACTTTTAGGTTGTTACTAGAGATTCTGATAGAAATTTGAGATTCCTAACAATATTGTGACAAGAATCATGGCAGATTTCTACCTTGCTTATAAGGTCAGGGTTTAGTCATCTACTAAACCTAAAATTTAACTCAAGTGGTAAATGTTTATGCTGGTGCCCATTATTTTATCTTCATCTCATGCACATATTCTTAAACCAAGAATGACTTCACTAGCCTTTCCTTTAGTACTCTCTTGCCTATAGCACTTGTTACATGTTGTTCTTACTCTTGCTGATCTGAGGACTGAGTAACAAGTTGCTGGATCCAGAAGGAAGATCTAGCCCAACACCCTCATTTTATGGAGAAGTTTATGGCAGGGGTTTTGTTGTTGTTTTTAAGATTTCATTTATTTATTTGACAGAGCGAGACAAAGGGAGAGAGGGAATACAAGCAGGGGGAATGGGACAGGGAGAAACAGACTTCCCGCTGAGCAGGGAACCCGATGCAGGGCTTGATCCCAGGATGCTTAACGACTGACTGAGCCACCCAGGCACCCCAGTGGCAGTGTTTTTAAGTGCTGGCTGAAAGTGAACCCCCCAAATTAGTAGTACTGCAGGCAGGGCCAGAACTCAGATTTCTTGATTCCAGCACTGAGTTATAAACCATGTCGTAGGATTTCCTCATTCAAAACCATTGTTCATGTCTTTATTCTTACGCAGTCTCTTCCCCTTTCTCCAGCTCCAATTCAGTTGTGTTCTTTGAAGTCTCTCTCTAATGCTTTAGAGATTCTAGCCATTGTGTTTTTAGTGACTTAAAGTCACTAAATTCTCAATTCCATTTTGGTAAATCTTACATTGATAATTCATTTGACACTTTAAAATGATATATCCTTTCATATATATTTGCTAACCGAATGATAATAACTTTCATTCATTGAGGATATACCTCAGACTAAGGATTTTATGTGTGCTATCTCATTAGTTCCCATAACAAGTCTGAGAAGTTTTATTTTCTATTTTATAATGAGGAATAAGAGACTCAAAAGCACTAATTACTCCAGCTACATAGGTAGTAAGTGGTGGAGCCAGGATGAAAATCTAGGTTTATCTTGGAATTTATACTCTGTCTGTGATTCTCAAATGGGAAGCAAATCAGACTTACCCTTGTGCCAGGTTTTTAATGAATCACCATTACAACATCTGATTCTCCTCCTGTATCTATCTACTCCTGCCCACTCCACCCTACATATACACGTTGGATTAAGATTTTACTGACAGGGGGCGCTTGGGTGGCTCAGTGGGTTAAAGCCTCTGCCTTCAGCTCAGGTCATGATCTCAGGGTCCTGGGATCGAGCCCCGCATAGGGCTCTCTGCTTGGCGGGGAGCCTGCTTCCTCTTGTCTCTCTGCCGGCCTCTCTGCCTACTTGTGATCTCTGTCAAATAAATAAATAAAATCTTTAAAAGAAAAAAAAATTTTACTGACAGGAATATGCATTATGAAAACTTCTGTATCACACTATGTGCCTGTCTAGATTTATAGGCTGTTATAGGGCAAACACTATATTTTCTACTTTGGTATCCCCTCCATGTCCCCATGTACCACTAGGGCTCTATACCTTACACCTTACATGAGGGCTCAATAAATTCTTTGTTGATTTACTTTGAATGAAATTCCCGTGACTAATCCCATTAGAGAACTAACATGATAAAAGGAGTGGGAAAAATAGAAAATAATTTTAAATCATAAATTCTTTTTTAATTTCACCATTTTCTCCATTCCTATAACTAATAATATATCTTAAAGTTAAATTATACTTTTTTAATAGACATTTTTCATACCCATTTCTCCATGTTTTTTCTTTTTTTCAGGTCAAGTTCCCTTTTCAATACTGGATTCCTCAAAAGAATGCTCTTTGAATCTTTTCACCATGGTTTAGATGACATTCAGACCCTAATAAAGACATTAATCTTTGAATCAGAGTGTACTCCTCAAAGTCAGTTTTCAGTTCATGCACCTTCAAATCTGAACAAGCAAGGTGACTAATTTATATTCAGGGCCTGAAATGAATAATAGTCTTATTAAGATACAAATATATTTTTTTCCCTAGTTTTAGTAGATTAAAAAAACTAAGAGTCTGTTGTGATTTTAGTACCCTCTATCTTGCTTTCTAGAAAGAGAAACCTTAGGTAATTCTGAGATTAGCGTGGCCAGAAATTTTCATTATAGCCATTGAGACACGAAGGTTGTTTATACTTATTACTCATTAAGGCTATTTTGTCCTTTATTTTCTCTTTAGTGTAAATAGGCTTTTGTAGTTTTATCAGGCTGTTGATACAAGAGTGGGACTATTAGACATTCTAGTATTCTCATAAGTCATTAGAAGTAGCAATTATTGTTACACAGTTAAAAAATCCAATTCTTACAGTCTGTTTTTACCAAAAAATCTCGTGTATTTCATAAAAGCAATGTGGATAGAATTTACTAAGCTTTTATTTAAACTTCGAATTGTTACTTAATGTTAGTCTGTAAAATATTTTCCTTTCCCATTTGCTTTTAGAAGAATATGGTGTGTTTATTAAAACTACAGACGATACCACAACAGATAACTATATTGCACAAGGTAGGTATGTATGTATATGTGTGTTATGTAAATATAAATTTATCAGTGCAAAAATGCAGATAGTAAAAGGGCAGGAAGAGAACAGATTGCTTTGGTGCTGTATTCTAAAATGCCTTTTCATTATACAGACAATACAATTATAGTAAAACTTGTTTATCTGTCCTTTGCACTGTTCAGAATTTCTATTAACAGCACTTGTTCAATCTCTAATATGTAGTGATCCCCTTGCACGAACTGTAAGACTTTGAAGAACCACGTGAACCAAACTAAGACCAGATTATATTTGATAGTTATAAAGATTTTTATTCTCATTCTTTTGAATTTTCTCATCAGCATGATTTTTTTTTTAAAAGATTTTAATTATTTGAGAGAATGAGCAGAGGGAGAGAGAGCAGCAGACTCACTGCTGAGCAGGAAGCCTGATGCAGGGCTCAATCCCAGGACCTGAAGAGGACGACCTGAGCCGAAAGCAGACACTTAACTGACGGGGCCCAAGCACCCCTCGACATATGGTTTATAATAATTCCATTAATTAACTGGAAGACCTTGTTCCTTAGCTATAAGAATATACTATATGGCCCTTCTCACAATTTGAGATATGTGCATGTACACTTCAAAATATGGTTGTATTAGGCATTGCAGGTTCCTTTCAAAAGGATTTTAAGACTTATGTCAGTGCTGTAAAGTCTAAGGTTTTGTTTTGCTTTTTAAAAAGACAACTTAGGGGCTTCTGGGTGGTGCAGTCAGTCAAGCGTTGACTCTTGGTGTCAGCTCAGGTTATGATTTCAGGGTCATGAGATCAAGCCCCATGTC
The DNA here is from genome assembly GCF_902655055.1 of Lutra lutra. Taxonomy (NCBI): domain Eukaryota; kingdom Metazoa; phylum Chordata; class Mammalia; order Carnivora; family Mustelidae; genus Lutra; species Lutra lutra. The sequence continues at coordinate 20,909,166 of NC_062292.1, read as the reverse complement.
AGGCTCCATCCATGCTCAGCGGGAAGTCTGCTGGAGATGCTCTCTCAGCCCCTCACCCTGCTCTCTCTCTCCCCAATAAATCTTTATATATATACATATATATATATACACATATATACGTGTATATATATGTATATGTGTGTGTGTGTGTGTGTGTATATATATGTAGAAAGAGTTTAATAAGTTTAATAACTACTATACGCTCTTCCCACCAGTCACGTTCAGTTGGCATCTTCAACTAATTTTCTAAAAATGATCTCTTCTACTTAATTTCTCTGTCGGAGGTTAAAGGTATTATGGTACATTACAAAAAGCATTAGATTTAAGAGCATCGTTGTACTTCTGTTTATTGTATGAATTCAGCCAAGCTACTCACCTTCAGCAGAGGTGTCTTAAATCTTTTTTAGAGAAAGGTAAAACGTAAGTTCTAAAAATATGTAAAGTCTCTGAACCTTTTTTTATATACAGCTTAAGAGAATTAGACTCATCTCTATGGTTATTCTATAGCTCTAAAATTATTCTAAGACTAAAATTATTCTAACATTCTAAATGTTAAATTAACATTTAAACCTTTCAAGATAGAAAATACCAGGCCAAAAATAGTCATTATAAAGGTATCATGTCTGATTTTGTGTATATATGTATGTTTCAGGAAAGAGAAAAGGTAATGAAACAATCGCAACTTCAGCTAAAAGGCCAAAGACTGATGTCAGTTCTGAACATCCTCCCTTTTATTACAACATCCACAGACACAGCATTAAAGGAATGAATATGCCAAAGTAAGATAGCCAGTGAATGGCAAAATGTGTATTTGATATTTTAATGACATTGTGATTTAAAGAAGATACAAAATCTTTCTTTTTTTCCTTTCCTTGCTGCAGGTTAAAAAAGTTTTTGTGCTATCTTTCTCAAGCCGGCTTTCGAGTAAGCCGAACTCATTTTGACCCCATGGGTGTTCGTACAGACGCGCCTCTGATGCAATTTAAATCGATCCTCTTAAAGTACAGCACCCCTACCTACACTGGAGGACAGTCGGAGGGCCATGTCCAGTCAGCCTCCGAAGATACAGTAGCTGACAGGGTTGAAATGTCCGTGAATGACAAAGCAGAAGCAAGCAGTTGCAGAAGATGGTAAATGTAGAGAAGAGTTATTCAGATGTCTGTATAGACGGCCTGAGAGTTCTCTATACCAACTGTAGTTCTTTTTCTATTCTTTCAACTCAGTGGTGTAAAAATAAAAAACAGTGCTGTTTTCATTCAGAAAATTAGCAGTTTCTAACTTAGCTAGTTTGGGAGCTATGCTTTCCAGGTTTTTCTTACTGTAAAGAAAACTTAAAATTGTAATGAAAACATTTCATATGAAGCCAAGTTTATGACTGAGATCACCCTACCATTTAGTAACTCAGAAAACTTTCACTTGCAAAGTGTTAGCAATTTTATGTCTGTTGTGGAAGCCGTCCTTCCCTGTTCTTAATCACATGTCTACTTAAGCTGATTCATATCTTTCTGTTTGTAGCTCACAAAATGAAGCCAGGAGCCTTTTACATATGAAATTACCCTGAACAGAACAATGTTTTTTCATTATCACTAATGCGATTTCACAATTACAAAGCTAAAGTATGTTCCCAATTTTAAGAAAGCATACTTCTTTCCACACTGATCTTTTATCAGTAGCTCTTGAGAATCAAAATACTTGCCTGAGATAGAAATACATTTTTCTTCAGAGTTAAGGTCTAGAGGATCAAGTCAGAGTATGATTTTGTCAAGTAAATTGAGACCATTGTTCTAATACAGTAATTCTTCATAAGCACTGAAATTCTGAAGAGGACAGTTTTTGCTGTAAATTAAATGGGGTGATCTCTAGTGCCTCAGTTAGCGCACGTACAGTATTCATTTGCTTGGTTGTGCTACCTCTCAGAAGTAAAACTTGTCACCTTATGAACTTAGGAAGTGAAGATTTTTTTGGTGGGGGGAGGGATAGATTTGTTTTCGGGTGTGTGTATGTGCTTCCTTTTTTTGTATAAGTAGCCCAGGCTAACATGACTATGAAAATTAGTGGAAACTCCATTAATAAATACTGTTCTTGCTTCATGTGAATGTAAGAGTTTTGATATAAAAGGATTTGGTATAAAGTTTAGATTTTTGTCTCAAGGACTTAATTTTATTTACCCTGAAGTACTTCTGAGAGGAAGTAACTTTTTACAAGTATTACTGGCTTGGGGGATGGAAGAGGGAGTTAGTTGGAACTGAAAGGTCAATACACTATATAAGAAAAGCAGGGATGCCTGGGTGCCTCATCAGTTAAGCCTTGAGCTCAGGTCATGATCCCAGGGTCCTGGGATCAAGCCACACACTGGGCTCAGCCAGGAGCCTGCTTCTCCCTCTAACACACACACCTCCCTCCCCGCTTATGCTTGCTCACTCTCAGATAAATGAAATCTTAAAAACAAAACGACAAAAAAAAAAACGCCCATAACACATATACAAAAATCCAGGGAGTGAGGTTAACATAGTATATTAGTAGAAATTTTTTAAAAAATCTCCTTGTGGGGCGCCTGGGTGGCTCAGTGGTTAAAGCCTCTGCCTTCAGCTCGGGTCATGGTCCCAGGGTCCTGGGATCGAGCCTCACATCGGGCTCTCTGCTCAGCAGGGAGCCTGCCTCCTTCTCTCTCTGCCTGCCTCTCTGCCTACTTGTGATCTCTCTCTGTCAAATAAATAAAATCTTTAAAAAAAAAACTCCATTTATCACTTGAGTTCAGTCAGATTCCACTCTGAATAAACGTATCATATTCTGGTTTCCAGAAAGCAGAACTGGAGACCAGTTTAGTAATCCTAAAGGCCTAGGAATTTCTTTCCTCCGTGCATAACTGCTCTGGTAAATGGTCACAAGTTACTTTGGAGAAAGCTAAGAGGAAGATACGTTATTACATCCTTGTGGTGTTATGGCAGGGTCCTTTACCAGAGTGCTCTGGGAATATGAATTAAATCAGGCCTGGGAATTGCTAAGGGATCATGACTAATATAGTGGCTCCAGATGTCCAACAGATGAATGGATACAGGTGTGTGTGTGTGTGTGTGTGTGTGTGTGTGTATGTATAAAACCATAATGTGTGTGTACACATAAACACACATACAAGGGGCGCCTGGGTGGCTCAGTGGGTTAAGCCTCTGCCTTCGGCTCAGGTCATGATCCCAGGGTCCTGGGATCGAGCCCCCATCGGGCTCTCTGCTCAGCGGGGAGCCTGCTTCCTCCTCTCTCTCTGCCTACTTGTGATCTTTCTGTCAAATAAATAAAAATATTTAAACACACACACACACATACATACACACAATAGACTACTACTCAGCCATCAAAAAATGAAATCCTGCCATTTGCAATGACATGGATGGAACTAGAGGGTATTATGCTAAGCAAAGTAAGTCAATCAGAGAAAGATAATGATCATGTATCTCACTCATACGTGTAATTTAAAAAACAACAGGATCATAGAAGAGAAAAAACATGACAAAATTGGAAAGGGAGACAAACTGTTAAGAGACTCTAAATCATAGGAAACACGGTTGCTGGAGGGAGAAGTGGGTGTGGGCGATGGGGTAACTGGGTGATGACATTAAGGGCACGTGATGTAATGAACACTGGCTGTTATAAAAGACTGATGAATCACTGAATTCTACCTCTGAAACTAAGAATACATTACATATTAGATTTTTATTTATTCAACAGAGAGAGAGAGAGATCACAAGTAGGCAGAGAGGCAGGCAGAGAGAGAGAGGAGGAAGCAGGCTCTCCGCTGTGTAGAGAGCCCGATGTGGGGCTCGATCCCAGGACCCTGAGATCATGACCTGAGCCGAAGGCAGAGGCTTAACCCACTGAGCCACCCAGGCGCCCCCTACATTACATATTAATTGAATTTAAATTTTTTTAAAAAGTTTTAAAAACATAGTAATAGAGGGGCTCAGATCAGACCTGTAGTTTTCAGTTATATAAATTAAATAGGACCACTCTGGCCCTTTGGCTCACATGATCAATTAGCCAAAGCCAAAAAAAAATCACTGTCAGACTATACTGATCATCTGGTCAGTCTTTTACTGCCTATTATAGTAACTAAAATTATGTCCACCTTTCTGGCCTAGCAGGTAAGGGAACTGGGTTTCTGACAGAGTGCTGCCTGGGCAATGCCCAGTGAATGAGGTCCATTTCCACAGAAGCCTCTTCCACAGGCATCCCTGGCCAATCGACATACTATAAAGCTTTTCAAGGAAGCTCTGTTCACCACATTTCCCAGTGCCTGTGTAAAGAGTTGACCAGGCTCTCCTAAGACATACAGTGAGACAATAGGTAAGGAGATAACTATAATGTAATACATCCTCCCCAACAATCCTGTAAACCTTTGATTTCCTTTCTCTACATTAGATTAAAGAATTTTTTTTTTTAAAGATTTTATTTATTTATTTGACAGAGAGAAATCACAAGTAGGCAGAGAGGCAGGCAGAGAGAGAGGAGGAAGCAGGCTCCCTGCTGAGCAGAAAGCCCGATGCGGGGCTCGAACCCAGGACCTGGGATCATGACCTGAGCCGAAGGCAGCGGCTTAACCCACTGAGCCACCCAGGCGCCCCAGATTAAAGAATTTCTAACATCTTACCTCCAATTTAGATGGGCCAGTGCTGAGTTTTTCTTTCAACCAAGTAAACAGTAACATCCTGCTGTTCAAGCTGACAAACTGAACCAAAATTTCTGGTACAAGTGTATTCAAACCGATAATTTAACCCAATTAAAATTAGGTTCCTACAAGACCCAACATAACTTATTTACACAGGCATATTCCACATGTCATTAGTATATTAGATCAAAACAGCATTTTTTCAGATCACACTTCGTACTTGTTCCAAGGACATGCAGGAATCTGACTATATCCTGCAGGCAAAGGACTGTAAAGAGGCAGCAAATGAACTGCTTTTTCCAAGGAAACTCCTTAAAGTGAGGTTAGAGGTCACCTGCCAAAGCAACAGACATCCAAGGGGTTTCTTCCATTTTAAGTGAGGCTCCTTGAAGCAGGAATTTAGGATACTCATTCATCCAAACCTTCCCAAAATTCTCATTCCAGTTCTCAAAGTACTACTGTTTGGGGCGCCTGGGTGGCTCAGTTGGTTAAGCATCTGCCTTCGGCTCAGGTCATGGTCCCAGGGTCCTGGGATCGAGCCCTGCGTCTGGCTCCCTGCTCAGTGGGGAGCCTGCTTCTCCCTCTCCCTCTGCTGCTCCACCTGTTTGTGCACATACTCTCCCTCTCTGATAAATAAAATCTTAAAAAAAAAAAAAAGAAAGAAAGAAAGAAAGAAAAAGAAATGCTTCTGTTTCCTGATCAGTGTCTCTACTCTGGCTTGAAAGAGAGCAACATAGCAAATCCAGGCCATTTACAGGAAGTTTCTTTTTTCTTTTTTTTTTTTTAAGATTTTATTTATTTATTTGACAGACAGAGATCACAAGTAGGCAGAGAGACAGGCAGAGAGGAGGAAGCAGGCTCCCCGCTGAGCAGAGAGCCAGATGCGGGGCTCGATCCCAAGACCCTGAGATCATGACCTGAGCCGAAGGCAGAGGCTTAACCCTCTGAGCCACCCAGGTGCCCCACAGGAGCAGTTTCTTAACCAGTAGTTCAGCCTTAAAGCTACAGTGTAGGTTGCAAGTGAACATCTCACAGTTTTAGTCTCGATAGAGAAATTCACAAAGCCCATGAGAGGTTACAAAGACTGAACATCTTAAAAAAAAAAGTGTCTACGTTTGTCTATAACGCCTTGTCATCTACAGCAGTATAATCCCTTTCTTTGCGGCCACCCTCCTTTCCCCACTCAGAAAGGACCAACCCCTCTTCTAGCCCAAAGATCCTTTACTAGCTCTGAAGAGGAGATAAAACTGTTAACTTTAAAATGTGAATAAACGTGCTCGCTTCAGCAGCACATATGCTAAAATGTGAATAAACTGTGTATTTGAAATCCCCAAACTGCAAACTTCCTTCAACCTACTTCATGCAATTTAAATGGAAGGAGAGTTTTAGATCATGTAGGCCAGAGAATAAGATTTGCCAAGTAAAAATATTTCCTAAGAAGTGGCATATTAATTGCAATACCTTATATATTTATATGAGACTTAGAATGACACAGTGTTGTTTTTACACAGATTATATCCTATAATTTATAGCAAGGCTAAGCAAGATTCATTTACCCAATGGTGTTCTAAAACTGGCAACAGGAAGAGCCAGGATCCAATATCATCAGGATGACCTCAGTGCCATGGCTTTCAGCCACTTGGTGATTTGTCTTTAGTAAAGGAAATACATATATAAAAGTTTAAATGTAACTTCACCAAAGGCAATCCCATAGAAAATTCTGGTACAGATTATAAAATTATAGTTAACCACTGACCTACTGTACCTTTTCTATCTGAAACCCTTTGAACCACTATATTTTATACTCATTAATTATCTATGCAGATGCAGAAAGCACTTCCAGCTTCATTTTCATTTTCTCCCAGCATAGTTATTTTTGACTAATAGCAAAATCACTGCAAACTACAATGGCAGCATTCTGGGGACTTTCTGTTAGAAGGGAGCAGTCATCGCACCATAATTATGAGGCCGTCTCCACTATGCCTGGTATCCCAAGTCTCACGTAGCTCTGATTTATTTTCTGTAGAGAACTTACTGCTCCTCTTTGGCTGGATCAGTGAATAGTGATCTGGTAGTAAAGGAGAGTTTCTGTGGGTCCAAATAATCCTTAGACACACCATTAACCTACCTCATTTTCACGCCCATTTTCCACACTAGTCTTTCCAGTAAGGCAAAGTCTCCAATTGTTAAGCCTTTTGTGATGTTTTTGATCTTGTTTCATCCTGTACATCAGTAACCATCAACTGTTCATCATCCGTGTGAGAACACCTAACTTCCCAATGTGCTGATAACTAACATCTATTATCTATCTCAACAATCCTTGCCTTTGACCTGTCAAATTTATTCATTTAAAAAAAAATTATTCCTTTGGCAACATCTTAGTGGGATTTGGTTTAAACTGGGCAGTTTGCATTTTAATCCACAGACTAAAGAGAAGTACATTTTTAGCAAATATCTTTTGCCAGTTGAACAGTACCTCCTTCGGTGTATTTTTATTACTGGTCATCAAAAAAAATTTAGCCATCTTATTTTTTGCTAAGAGATTAATTTAGCATAATATAGTATGCTTTCATCTTTACCTTAGGAATTGTCTAAATTGTGTCTAAGCCCATAATAGATATTTCTTATCTCCCCAAAACATGTTTAAATCCTACCCTGAGTACATCAGAATGTGGCTGTATTTGGAAATAGGGTTATTTAAAGAGATAATTTGGATTAAATGAGGTCATTGAGGTTGGGCCCTGATCAGATATGACTGGTGTCTTAGAACATGCAAAGACAAGGGGAGAAAATGCCATCTATAAGCCAAGGAGAGAGGCCTCTAAAGAAACACCACCACTTTTGATCTTGGATTTCCAGCCTCCAGAACTGTAAGAAAATAAAATTTTTGTTGTAATTTGGTACTTATTATGGCAGCTCTAGCAAACTAATATAGCCACCTAAAGTAGAAATTGGTAGCAAATGTTATATACATAATGAAAGAAAAATCACTTAAGATTTTGAGGGGTTTAAAATTTAGTGTAACTTAAACTGAACAGAACTCTCCAATTACAATCTGCTAAAATAACCAGTTTAGATATACAACTGATTTACTTCTGAAGTCAACTCCTATATAATTAGGAAAGAAAATTTTGATTCCTAGCTTTAAATTTCCAAAAGCACAGCAACTAGGGGAGAATTTCTTTAATAGGAAGGAAATGAATAGTCATATTCAAAAAGGTCATAAGTTTTACACCAAATAAACAAATCACCTGTGATATGAAGACATTCTATTTGTAAGTGTAAGAATCCATCACTAAGGGGCGCCTGGGTGGCTCAGTGGGTTAAAGCCTCTGCCTTCGGCTTGGGTCCTGATCCCAAGGTCCTGGGATCAAGCCCCGCGTCGGGCTCTCTGCTCAGTGGGGAGCCTGCTTCCTCCTCTCTGTCTCTACCTGCCTCTCTGCCTACTTGTGATCTGTCAAATGAATAAATAAAATCTTAAAAAAAAAAAAGAATGCATCATTAAATGTTTAAGCTGGAAGCAACTTCAGCTCTTTACAGTTTTAAGGTAGAAGGTTATGTTGAGATCTTTTCATATACATATCCACAGCTATAAATTTCCCTCTAAGCACTGCTTTACCTTTGTTCTGTAAGTTTGAGAATGCCACATCTTCATTTCATTCACTCTGAAGTATTTCTAGTTTACTTTTTGACTTTTTCTGGTATTTTTTAGGAGTACTGTTCAATTTCCATTTATTTGTGAGTTAACCAAATTTCCTTCTGCTATTGATTTTTTTTTTTTAAAGATTTTATTTATTTATTTGACAGTAGTCAAATAGGCAGAGAGGCAGGCAGAGAGAGAGGAGGAAGCAGGCAGAGAGCCTGATGGGGGCTCGATCCCAGGACCCTGGGATCATGACCTGAGCCAAAGGCAGAGGCTTAACCCACTGAGCCACCCAGGCACCCCTCTGCTATTGATTTCTAAATTCACTCCATTATAGCCAGAGTCTGTATGCTGCTATGTTTGTGTACCTGCATGTGTATTTTTTTAAATTTACCAAGACTTGTTTGATGTAAACCTGTCCACACTGGAGATCATTCCACCTGTTCTGCTATTGTCGTGTGAAGTATGCTACAGGTATGTCAGGTCTACTTCATTTTATTGTGTGTTGTTCAAGTCTTCTCTTTCCTTGCTGATGTTCTGCCCAGGTGAACTGTCCCCCATGACAACAGGTATTAACTTCTTCAACTATTATTGTCGATTTCTCCCTTCAATTATGCCAGCTTTTGCATCATCAATATATCTTAAGGTCCTGTTGTTTGAATACATGTTTATAATTATTACGCATTCCTGATGAACTCTTTTATCATTATAAAATATAATTCATCTCTGGGACACCTGGGGAGGGCCAGAGGGAAAGGAAGCAGCAAACACCCTGCTGAGCAGGGTTCCTGATGTTGGGCTCAATCCCAGGACTCTGGGATCATGAACCGAGCTGAATGCAGTGGCTTAACCTACTGAATCACCCAGGTACCCCCTTAGTTGACTTTTTCTTTCATGACTCTAAATGTCTGTCATTCACTACCTTCTGGCCTCCGTGACTTCTCATAAGGAAGCTATTAGTTGTATTAAAGATCCCTTGTATGTGATTAATTACTTTCCTCTTGCTGCTTACAAGAGTCTTATTTATTTAGCATTTGTTGAGCTTCTTTGATGTGCAGATTGATGTTTTTCATCAAATTTTTAAATTTTTTAACAATTATTTCTTAAAATACTCGTTGAGCCCCTCTTCTTCCTCTCCTTCTAAGGACTCTCATTATGCACTTTGACGGGTGTCCCACAGGTCTCTGCAGCATTCTCCCCTTCTTTTTCTGATAGGATACTCTCAATTGGACTGTGTTCTCATTTGTTGAATATTTCTACCGGTTCAAATCTGTTAGCCCCTCTATTTTTAATTTTTTTAAGTAAGCTCTATGCACAATGTGGGGCTTGAACTCACAAACCCGATATCAAGAGTCACATGCTTTACTGATTAAGGCAGCCAGACACCCAGGATTATCTTTCTATGAATTTATTTCACTATATTATTTCAATCCCGAATTTCTCTATGGTTGTTTTACCATAATTTCTACCTCTTTACTGTTATTCTCATTTGTTCTCATATCTACTTATTAAGATACGGTTTCTTTTTAGTTCTTTGGACACGTTTTTAGACACTAAAAGTCTTTGTTTAGTAAGTCCAACATCTGGGTATCTTCACTCTTTCCTACTTCTTCACATATATTGTAAATTTTTGTTGAAAACTAGACATTTGCAACAATGCAGGTTGAGTGACCCTCCCGGACTAATTCTAGTGAGACAGCGCATTCTCGCTGTGTGGTCACTATATTCTTCTTCATGAATTTAGAGGTCAGCTAACGCTAATGCTTCCGTGCCTTGAAACAATGGCATCACTCCCTCGGCCTTGTTGAAGTGCTCTGTAAGTGTGTTGGGATAGGCCTCCAACACCACAACATGTAGTTTTGTTTTGTTTTTTCCCAACTCAACCTTAGTATTCACTTCCTGCTTGCAGAGGCCACGTTGTGCCACCGGTACAATTAGTGACTTCTTCTCCCCCTTGGGAATGCATATAGCCTTGCACATGCACGCGGCCTTCGATATTCACAGGAATATGCTGAAGCTTTTCAAAGTCCTACACGAACATGTCATTCCTGGCTTTTCCCTTTATTTTTTTGGCCACCTTCTTTTTACTCCCAATTGGTATCACTGCCCCGAAACACTGCTATGCTGAATAACTGAAGCTGTTTTTAACAAACAGGCTGTAGACAGAGCTTTATACACACAGGCAGAGTTAGATCAAATAAAGACAAGTTCTGGGACTAGAGCTATTCAGTGAAGGACCAGACAAGTCAAATAGTGATGATTCTCTGGGATGGGATTTTTAGGGAGCTTTAAGCCCCTTCCAGGGGTTCCAAGGCTGCAGATTTTCACTGCTACCATAGTTGCAAGGCTATTCCTTTTTAAGACTATCCAGAAGTGGGGGGAAAAGGGTAGAGCAATCTCTAATGCTATGGAACTTACAGTTTTTATTACTGATAAATATTCAGATTACTGAAAGCCTTTAGTTCAGTTTCAGAGTTCTGAAAAATTTAATTTTGACAACTTTCACAGTGTTCTCATCACTTTTATGGAAGAACAGATTTTCAGAGGCCTTACTCCATTAATTCAGAAGTGTTCTCAAGGAAGTAATTTTTATAATGACAACAACTGCATGCATATATTCCTTTCTTAAAACTATGTTTCTATTTTATTTTTATAAAAGCAAGTATTTCTAAGTAGAAATGTGAGGGGATTATAAAAAGACACCTTTTCTCAAAAAAAAAAAAAAAAAGGTCACCTTTTCTCATCTAGCTGATTTCAATTATTTCACGTTTAGATATCTAAATCAGAATCCTGACCCTCAATTTCCTAAAATGTACAAGGGAAACATGATCTTCACAGGGTTCAAAGAATTTTAAATTATAATGTAAAACTTACAACAAAGCTACAGTAATCAAAACAGTGTGGTACTGGCAAAAGGACAATCATATATATAGACCAGGTGGAATACAGAGCCTAGAAATAAACCCTCACAAACATAGTCAATTAATCTCAAGTAAGACTGCCAAGACAATGTAATGGAAAAACAGCAGTCTTTTCAACAAACAGTGCTGGGAAAACTGGATATCCAAAAGCAAACAACAAAGCTGAATCCTTTCCTTTTACCATGCACAAAACTCAAAATGGATCAAATACCTACATATAATAGCTAAATCTATAAATAAAACTCTTAGAAGAAAACATATATAAGACGTTCCTAACACTGGATTTGATAATGCTTTCTTGAATAGATAGGACACAAAAAGCATAGGCAACAATGAAAACAACACAAACAGGCAAACTAGACTTCTTCAAAATTAGAAATTTTGTGCACCAAAGGACACTACCAAGAGAGTAAATAAGCAACCCACAGAATGGGACAAAGTATTTCTACATCTGATAATAGATTAAAAAACTCCTACAATTCAACAAATCACCACCCAATTAAAAATGAGCAAGATCTGAACATTTTCCTACAGAAGATATACAAACAGCCAATAAGCATATGAAAGATTAGTATCACAAGCTTTTAGGGAAATGTAAATCAAAACCACAATGAAATAACACTTTACCCTCATTAGGGTAACTATTAAAAAACAAACAAATACCAAGTGTTGGTGAGAATGTGGAGAAACTGCAATCCTAGTACACTGCTGGTGAGAATATAAAACAGTGCAGGGCCTGGGGAAAATGGTTTGGGGTTCCTCAAAAAATTAAACATAGAATTACTGTATATTCCAGCAACTGTGCTTCTAGGTATATACTCAAAGAATTTAAAACAGGGACTCAAACAGATACTTGTACAAAAATGAACAAAGTAGCATTATTCGAACAGCAAAAAGTGTCCATCAATCTGTGTCCATCCAAAGATAAATGGATAAACAAAATGTAACATAAATATACAACATGGATGAACCTTAAAAACATGCTCAATGAAGTAAGACAGACACAAAGGACAAATATTATATGATTCCATTTATAAAAGGTGCCTAAGATAGTCAACTTCAAAGAGAGAAACAATAAAGTTTACCAAGGGCTTGAGGGATGAGGATGGGGAAAGGAATGGGGAGTTACTGTTTAATGAATCCAGAGTTTGTTTGGGATGATGAGCTTAAAGTTGTGAAACTAGATAGCAGTGATGTACACAACACCATGAATGTACTTAATGCAACTGATTTATACACATAAAAATGGTTCAAATGGTAAATTTGGTTATGTATATTTTACTATAATAAATTTTAAAATGATAATGTATCTTAAAGGCCCTTACCTCATTTGGTGAGCCTTTTGTTCTTCAATTGAAAGAGTGGGTATACAAGTTACTTAGATAAAGAATTACAAAACCTTGGTTGGTGGTGATGATAAAGAGTACCCACCCACCACACACACGCACACACACACACACACACACACACACCCCCCCCAGTACCCACCCACCACACACACACAAACTACACTCTACGCTCTACCAAATACCTATTATATTTTGCAAAGAATTACACATCTAATGAATTCACTAATGACGCAGTTTACATCCTCCCATACCAACAGATAGAAACACATTCTCTAAGCACAAAGCTTATATTCACAAATAATTTTCTGCTTCAAGACAAAATTTCAATTAATCACAATGGGAATTTAGTTATTTAATGCAACCACTAATCTAATATCACGAATAAAATCTAAGCAGTTATATCACAAAACCAGGGTTATATGCAGTGGACATGCATTAATAATCTATACAACTTAACATTACACCAGAAAAGGAATTGAATACAAAATTTCCCTTGATTTTTGGTGGTCTTCAAATTTCATGGCACAATAAAACTATAAAAACAGATTTGAAATATTTTCAGTAAGACAGTAAAAAATTTAATGAGCCTTTAAGTTTTCATATTGGACTGAAGATTTAAAACATCAAGCTGGCCGCAATCTGTCAAAAATGACAGATAAATATTTACAATGTCTAGACAGGTTATTTAGTTACAATGGAACTGGAGGACTACTCAACCCTGGTGGGCAAAAAAACCAAAAAACCCTTTGAGGTTAATTTCTCAATGCAATCAAGTCTTTGTAAATACTGTGATATTTATAAGCCTGGAAACATACCTGGAATCAGGACAGTGATGAAAAGCAACACACAAGTCAATCTTATTTCTGATCTGTCGTCATAAAGCCTTCTGGCTCTAACAGCCCAACACTGTCTCTAAATATAAAACTAAATTAAGAAGAACAAAATGACTTTACCCTACTTGCTGACATTCTTCTACAAAATAATCTTTCACTAAGGCAGGGCTCAAGCTCCACTACCTTGCCTCTCTAGAGTGTGATTAGCAGAGCACCAAATTTACAAAGTGATAGGGCCACCCAAAACGCTGAACACACTTTTCAAACTGAAGTAAACTTTGTTTTCCAGTTGTTAGTTAGTTCTATGTGCCATGTTATATTCTTGAAACTTACGTGGCTACCAAGAAGAAAAGAATTAGGGAAGCTTTGAACATATCTTGTACTTTTCATCAAGGCTAAAGTGCAAAATATCTCCATATCTCTGGTATTTTAATAGGAAAAAACATCAAACACTCATAATAAAGGAACTGAAGTGACAGTAAAGCTAATACAAAAAGACCTCTTTAAATATACACTTGAAGACTACATAAGACCAATTTAATTTTTCTTTCTTCAGTGAAATCTGTAAATGAACCAAGTTCTCATAGAACTTGACATTTTGTTTCTCTTTCCCAGGATCAGAAATTCCAAAATTAGAGGGAAAAAATGGAAAAAAATAACATTGCATGACAATGGACACTAAGTTCATAAAGAACCTTTTTTAAAAAATGAGATATTATGGAAGAAAATACCATGAAAATAATAATCCTATGAGAATTGTTTTTTAAGCACAGTAAGTTTGAGCCTTGGTCTTCATGAAGATACTACAGCTTATATAGAAAACTATAAATATACAAGACTCCAGGAAAAAAAGTCAAAATACATATTATTTAACATTCTGTAGGCCTAAAAAACTTTTGAGGGGAGGGAAAAGGACAGCCAACTGAATCTTCACTTAAGAATATGGAACTGTGAAAAATTCCTGGGTCAAAAGGGTGCTCCAAATGGAACCATACTTCATGAAAACATACAACTTAGATATATTTTTAAAAGGAAAGAAAAAGTCCTGAATAACTGCAGTCCCTTCCAAAAAGGAAATTTTAAATTAAGGGGAAAAGATTCTAATAGTGTAAACGAGTCTGGCTCAGAAAGAAAACTGAACAACATATCCAAGATTCTGTCCGTAAAAGTAAAGACGTTACATCTTTAATATTAAAGAAATAGGCTATAAAAAAAGTTCATTCTCAGACTTGGTTTTAGTAAAAGCTCATTTGTGCTCCTTTGTGGGTGCATAATAAAGTTCCATGGGTTTGTTCACTTTCCAGTATTTCTCACTGACCAATTCCAGAGAAAAAGAGCCATTTAATACCTAAAACAGAAAAAGAAACAATTAAAAAACTATTCAAAGCACAGCAGTGAGATGAAACAAACATCAAAGTCCTTTTTTTTTTTTTACTCTTAGGATAAAACTTGTCACATACTATTCATAAAAGGACAACCAAAAGATATCAAAATAATTACCCCATTGCAATTTCTCATTCTGTCAGGGTCTCAGGGTCCTGAACATTTTTATTAGGCCCCACCAAAACACCTGCCAGTCTCAGATGGTGAATGTGCTCCCGGTTTCAACAGCCTATTCTTTTAAATACTCACAGTGAACTGCCCACTGGCTGTTGCTATGTAAATGGTATACTGCTTCTCACTGGCTGTATCAAGGTTCATCTGGTTTGATTCTCCTTTGCTTCGAAGTTCCTCCAAAGCTAACCTCACAGCCAGATACTTGGATAAGTGATCAACAGTGGCATTACCTGAAGTCTTTATGTATCTGGAAAAATAAATCATTAATAATTTAATTTCTACACTAATGATAAAAACATACTCAAATTATAGAATACATTTCTAACAAACTGAATAAAATGTAAATGTCTCAATTGCTGATAAAAGAGTACCAAAAATTTACTCCTCTATTATCTAAACATTTTTTATTGCAAGGTGCAGAAGAGGGGAAAGTACAAACTCACCATCTGTCTACAAGGGCATGAAAGCTCTACCTTACCATCTGTAAATATGACATGACAAAAATCAAACAAATATAAGGAGTACTGCAGCAGTGGGAAAAAAAATACCCCTCAACCCCAAGAAGTAGAATTCTACCATCTACAGCAGCAAGAGGAATAATAAAATTCTGAGCAAATTTTATACTAAGAACTGATCAATTTTCTGGTTTTTAAAACAGTCAAGAAGCACTAATCTTGACACTTTTTCTTAAAGCATGGTTTATAATTCAATCACTCTTTGAACAAGTTAAAGGACTCTTCTTCCCCCTCTACCTAGGAGGCTCATTCCTTTTCTTTATTCATTTATTTTTAAGATTATATTTATTTATATGAGAGAGAGAGAGAGAAAGCATGAGTGAGTGGGGGGAGGGGCAGGGGAAGAGGGAGAAGCAGGCTCCCCACTAGGCAGGGAGACCAACACAGAGCTCAATCCCAGGACTCTGGCATCATGACCTGAGCTGAAGGCAGAGCCTTAACAGACTGAGCCACCCAGGCGCCCCAGAGTCACTCCTTTTAGATACACAAATGTGGGTAGGAAGCACACGAAGAAGAAAGAAAATTGTAATCTAGGCAGCCAGAACATCCAAAAGAACCCTGGCAATCAATGGCATGACAAATACTGCCCTTATTTCTTACACAAAATTGCCTTTTAACTCCAAATTAAGTATTATGAATTCAAATAATCTGAAGCTAACCTACACACTTACCTTGTCTGTGCACTATCATCTTTTTCCATTAGTGTGGGATGAGGCCTGAATACTAATTCAATTTCACTAGCACCATCCATTACTGGATCAATTGCCACTGTTGCATTGTTATTATCAAGCTCAAGCCCGGAATCGTCAGATGTTTTGGTTCGTTTGTTACTAGGTCCTGCTTCCTGATTACTGTGTGTGGAAGCATTACTACAGTGAGAACTGTCACCATTGTCTTCTGCTCCACTGCCATTTTCGATTTGTTGTTTCTTGCCTCGCTGTAATCTAGTGAAGGAAAAATAAGGAATTGTATAAAATTTATATTTGGACCTTTTGAATGCATTGATTTTGAAACATGTTTACTGAACTTTAGAATTCTAAAAAAGTCTTCATAACTGAATTTGCTCCAAGCTGGATAATGGCATTTATTTTAAAACTTCATGTCCCAGAAATTTCTAAAGAACCTTACTCACACAGATATATTTGAATGACTTAAACAAATGTTTATAGTCACTTAAACAAATGTTTATAGTCACAAAAATAATTTTCTTTGTTGACTATAGGAATTATATCATTTACATGTTGATAAAATCTAAACAAAGACATGATTCAGAAATGAAAATGTAAAAGTTTTAAAGGAAGATATTCATGCCTCTTTAATTAAAGGTTCTTATGGAAACAAGATTTAAGAGAACGTTAAGCAGTCCCTCCCTGACAACCTCACTCAAAGTCTGCTAATACAAAATAAAATTATGCTGGTGAGCAAAATGAGATGGATAGCTAAATCACAAGCATGGATACAGAAGCAGTCTAACAAGCTTGAAAACAGAAACAAACAAAAAAACACCAATAACTGGGCAAGGTGCTTTGTGTACCGATCTGACTTACTTATCAAAACAATGGTTACGGAAAACGATCATCACGGTAGTTAACATTTTCGTCATTTTATAGTTGAGAAAACCAATGAAACTGAAGTTCAAAGCTCTATGGTTATAAGCTAGTAAGTACCAGAACTAGAACTAAGATGTGATGCACATTCTACCGCACTGCCCCCCTCTCTACCTGTATATGAAAGAAATATGAGAAATGACTTGCACTTCTAAGATAGTATCATTATTACTTGTTTACTGCCAGTACAAGCAAATCATAGTCTACTGCTTAGGAAACATGCTCAAGAACCTGTAATTTTTTTTTTTTTTTAAAACAACAAAAACACAAAATACTGTTTATGAAATCTATCATTTCAAAATTAAGTGGGGATCATTAACATATCAAATGACAAAACTATGATCCAAAAAGATATAAAAAGATATAGTGAAATATGAGTCTTAAAAATGTGAAATAAGGGGCACCTGGGTGGCTCAGCCTCTGCCTTTGGCTCAGGTCATGATCTCAGGACCCTAGTATCGAGCCCTGCATCAGGCTCTCTGCTCTGCGGGGAGCCTGCTTTCCACCCCCCCAACTCTCTGCCTGCCTCTCTGCCTACTTGTGATCTCTCTCTGTCTGTCAAATAAATAAATAAAATCTTAACAAAAAGTGAAATAAGCCATTCACGATTCCATGTATATGAGGTATTTAAAGTAGTCAAATTCATCAAAACAGAAAGTAGAATGGTGGTCACCAAGAGATGATGAAATGAGTTGTTTAATGGGTACAGAATTTCAGTTTTATAAGATAAAAAATTTCTGGAACTTGGTTATACATTAATGTGAATGTATTTATAATACTGAACTGTACTCTTAGAAATGGGTGAGATGGTAAATTTTACATTATATCTTTTTTATCACAATTTAAAATACATATATATGATATGAACAGGTCAAAATTAAGAAACAGAAAAATACAACAGTGAAAATATAAAGACCACACTTAAATTATTTCCTAAAATCTACAACTAAAGCAAAAGCAAAGTTGTTTCAGTTGATTATAAAGTAATCTAACAGGGTTACTTGTCTTAATGTATTTATTTTTATCCCAAACTTCTTTCCAAAAAAGGGTGAGGTTGACAGACCTGGGTCAATTTATTTCAGTCATCATTCTTAAAATAATGTTCATAATAGAGATGAATAGCTTATTATATCTTGCATTTATCAAATCATATGTATAATACTCCATACCATTCTAGAGGTAGCATTTCAAGACCTACACCATCAAACTTAAATGTCATTTGAGGAACAATAACAGTAATTAGGAATGTCAATATTTAGCGTCTATCCTTGCCCGGCAGGGAGCCTGCTTCTCCTCTGCCTGCTGCTTCCCCTGCTTGTACACACTCTCTCTCTCTGACAAATAAATACATAAAATCTTAAAAAAAAAAAAATTAGCTTTTACTGTTTAAAGAACTAGTAGAAAGAAGCAGAATCTGAAATAAGAATCCAACATAAATATTTTGACAAAGACAGATCAAGATTGCTACACATAAGAAACTAATTTTAATTCAATATAATAGAACTTAAAAAAATTCATACATTCAGAAATAGTCACTGAGCAGCTATCTGAAGCCAAGCATTGTTCTATGCACTGCAATTATAACAATCAGAAATACTGACAGTCTCTCTGCCCTCTAAGGGCTTATATTGTTCTATGTAGCAGGTAACACATACATGTCAGAGAATAAGTTCTATGGAGAAAAATGAAGAAGGGAGGGTAAGATGGTTGGGGTCCTGAGGTAGAAGATGGGAACTTAGCAGACATCTGAAGAAAGAGTGTGCCATGTGGATTATCTGGAGGAAGGTTCCTTAAAGAGAGAATAAGAAGTATAAACGGCCTTGAGACAAAACCACGCTTCGGAAATCTGAAGATCAGCAAGGAAACTGTAATAAAGTTGTGAACAAACGAAAGGAGCTTCTATCACATACGCCCACCATTAGAAATGTTCAAGCAAAATCAAAGGACTATCTATAAAAAATTTTGCAAAGGGGACTCTTTGTCCTGCTTAAAATGGTATCTAAAATGAGCACCACTAAAGTCCCTCAAACTCTTAGAAATGCATAACTCTTTCAAAATAAATACATTCAACACTTAATACTTTATTTTACTTTGCTCAATAGAGTTGTAGGTCAGTTTAATATAGTTACAATGTAGCACATCTTCAAAACCACTTCCGAACCTTAAAAATAGCAATGCCTGGGACTCAATCAAAGATTCTGATTTGTTTGGTTTGGGATGATACTGGAGGTCCTAAAATTTTAAAACATTCTGTGATTCTGATGTTCAGCCAAGGTGAGAAACACTAAACTGGGATGGGGCTTTACTGGCATCTCTTACTTTGGAAAACGATCACTCTCACTGAGGCCTGAATATAATAGGAAGTATCAGAAAGGAAACTACAATGAGGGTAAGAAAGTGGCCAGATTATGCAGGGTGCTGAAAGCCATCATTAAGGTCATTTAACCTGAAAGTGAAGAGAAGATAGATATAAGAGGCTTCAAAGTAAAGGAGAACCATGATCTGACTTTCAATTTAACAGAATCACTCTCGCTGATGT
Source organism: Lutra lutra (assembly GCF_902655055.1). Lineage (NCBI taxonomy): Eukaryota > Metazoa > Chordata > Mammalia > Carnivora > Mustelidae > Lutra > Lutra lutra. The sequence goes on along the minus strand of NC_062292.1, from coordinate 20,889,542 downwards.
GCTGAGAATAGACTTTGTAAGGAAAAGCATGGAAAATAAAAAGACCAATTAGGAGGCTATTTCAATACTTCAAATGAAAGATGGTGGTGGCCTAGACCAATGTGGATATATTATGGAAAAAGTTAAATATATATTTATTCACAGATTGGGATATACAATGTGAGAAAAAAGAAAAATGTTAAGGGTGACTCCAAAGTTTTTGGCTAAAGCAAGTGGAATGACAGTTGCGATCAACTGAAATGAACAAGAATGAAGAGGAGTAGGGAGTAAGAATAAAAAGTTCAGTATTGGACATGTTAAATTTGAGTTAAGGAATAAGCTAATTTATACAAAAGGAACCAGGAGAATATTATCTCCTGAAAGCCAAGTGAAGAAAACCATTCAAAGAGAAATTAAGTGTCAAATGCTGCTGAGGAAGACAGGAAAATGAGGTCTGAGAATCAGTAATTAAAATTTGCAATTTGGAGGTCAATGGAAAATTTGATAAAGTGATATGGAGGTAGGGGAGGGGAAAAAAGCCTGAATACAGGGGGTTCAAAACAGAATGGGAGAAGAACTGGAGATAGTGAGCACAAGTTTTCAAGCAGTTTTGCTATAGAAATAAAAAAAAAAGAGGGCGCCTGGGTGGCTCAGTGGGTTAAGCCGCTGCCTTTGGCTCAGGTCATGATCTCAGGGTCCTGGGATCGAGTCCCACATCGGGCTCTCTGCTCAGCAAGAAGCCTGCTTCCCTCTCTCTCTCTCTCTGCCTGCCTCTCCGTCTACTTATGATCTCTCTCTGTCAAATAAATAAATAAAATCTTTAAAAAAAAAAAAAAAAAAAAAGAAATGGTAATTGGAGGGAGAAGTGGGTACAACAGAGAATAGTATTGTAAACCAAAAACCCTATTAACGCCTGTAGGTATATATTATGAGTGCATGGAAAGGAAATCATGCAGAACTTCTATTTATTGTGACGTTGTATCTTTTTCAAAGTGGAGGCTGCTAAGTAAATTCAATACTTGAATAAAAGTATTCAGAAAAACGGCCACCATCACTGGCCTTCTTTCCCATGTACCTGTTCATGGCCTGTATCTTCAGTCCTTCCTCGATGCTGTGACTGAGTGCTTGCTGATTATTGTGCTTGTTGATCCTGGCTAATACTCTCTCTTGATGAGCTTCATACTCATCACGACTTGGATAAATTTTGCTGATAAGCGCATCAAAGTTTGGGTCTGGCCTTAGTGATCTTTTAGAAACTAGCTTTTTCCGACAGGTAGGACATTCTTTATTGCTAAATAAAAAGAGGGGAAAGAAAATGTAAGCAATGTCAGTATCTTTGAGCTAAGGACAAAAACATCCAACTTCTGGATAGTTATCTCTATTCTAATACCTTTACTCAGTCACAGAAATTTAAACTGATTAATCTGAATTTGAGAATCTGATTGGAGAGTAAGCAAGATTTTGGGAACTTCAGGCAGTATTTGCCAATAGGCAAATATTCTATTACTTTCCAATGATAATTCAAATGTAATCATTTTAGAAATAAAAATCTATTCCTTGCTAATATAAATTTTCCTTGACATCCATGCCCTACAAGGAAAATTTAATCACTAGTACATATTAATTTATTCTTTTATTAAAATAGCATTCATGAAGATACTTTTTATATAATTTAGAAGTGGAAGAACCATTGTTTCATGCTTTGTAATTTCCTCAAAACAAATACTCATGCTATAAAGCTTTTTGCTTTTTAAACTGTATAAAACCAACTGTTTCAAAACAAAGATTCTCCAGTAATTAAAACTTAGATTTAGAAAAATTTCCAATTCTCAAATGAATACTTAGAGCGTATTTCTCAAAACCCATATAAGCACCATATTGGTATAATTAAATACCTAGTATAACTCATTTCAACATACCCACTTCTGAGGGCTGTGATAATGCAGTCTGCACAAAAACGATGTAAACACTCCTTTGTCGTCATGGTGTTCTTCAACATATCCAAACAAATTGGACACATTAATTCACTGTGTAGACTTCGAGGTGAAACCACAATTTCCAAGCCATCCGTTATTGCCTCCTATAGAAGAGTCACTTTAAAATTAAATGCTACCTATTTTTTTTTATTATGGAGAAGTTCAAACATAACGGAAGTACTGAAAATGACAAAAATCAACTATGTACCCATCACCCAGCCACCACCACTATCAACTCAGTTTTATCATAATCTTCCCCAACACCCCAGCCCCACCAATTATCTTATTTTAACTCTAAAAAATAACATAATAATGTGTTGAAAAGCCAAGTAACATAATAAAACACTGAATTTAGAATCAGATGCCTTACGTTCTAGTTCCAGCCATATTAACATGACTCTAAATAATAATTTAACATTGTCTTCTTACCTTCAAAATGAGGAAGGTAAAGCTAAATAAACTTTAATTCTTCTATCTCCACAAATTCTACCATTTTGATAACAAACTATATATTTCATGCCATCCATTTAAATATTTTAAGATTCCAATACAAGTATTTCTAATTTACACACAGTTTAACAGGGTTTCATTTCGAAAGCACTTCTTGAATCTTAAGTCTTGATCCACAGAAGCAGTTTTATACAAAGTGGTCAGGTTCTCAGGCTAACCTACAAACTAATTTAATCCACAGTACCAGTATTAGTATTTCTAAGTGTGATGTGTAAAAATGTTTCAGTGCAAAAATGCATTTGGAGTTCCAGCGTAGAATTCCAGCACATCTCCCCGCGGCAGAGGGACTCCTGCTTTCTTCACCATTACCCACCTTTCCCACAAGGTGGCGCTGAGCACAAATTATCTAGCTCTAAAGTTACCAATCCTGGCTCCTGTGGATTGAGGAAAGATGTCTAATAGGTGGCTCCTGAAGAGGAAGGTGCAGGTAGAAATAAAAGGCTTCCCATATGTTACTGAGACTTCCTATTTTCACTGGCTCTCCACACTTGTGTTTCCTCTACAGGGAAAGACACAGAAACTATTGTCCATTAAGATACTGCCCATGAAGGACTCAAGTAAAATATCTTTACATTTACAGTAACTACCACTATTTTTGAATGTCTTATTATGTCTCAACCTCTCTATAGAAAGCACTTTCAGTGTTTTTACCTAATTCAATACACACAAACTTTTGATTCAGGAATTAAAACCTCCATTTCACAAATGAGGAAATTATCAGAGTATGACGACGACTCAGCTAGTAACCAAGTCTGTCCTTTTCCTCTTTAAAACTTGCCTAGCAAAATCCCAGCCCAGGATAAATTTGACCATCCATGTTCTTGATCTATGTACCTGCGCAGGTGTCTAGCACTGTGGTAGAAAAAAGGGGGGAATCAGCCAGACTGGTACCACTCAAAATTTCACAAGTTTCAAACTGGCATTCAACACCCTCAGCAATAAGTTTCTCTTGTAACAAACTTGTTTTTTCTATGCTATTTCACACCTTTTCTTCTATCTGCAGAACTTCCTATATCTGAACATTCAAAAGTTTACCCTACCTCAAATTTCACTGTTGAGTTCTCTCATTTTCTGACCTTTTTTTATAAATCATCTTTTTTCTTGCTACAAAGAGAAAATATGCCTCTTCCTATCAAAAGTACCTTCCTTCCTCCCTTTTCAAGTATATCCTTTCGATTACTTTATTTGCTCTCAGGCTTCAACAATCTCTGGACTCTCCACTAGATCAGCCTAGAGTAGTATCTGCATGGGGCTGCTGTCTAGTGAAATCTGACCAATACACCTGAAAGCCAAGCGGGCCACGGGGATGTCCTTGGTGCACCTCTTATCTCCCATCTTATAAACAAAGTTTTAAAACTTCCCAATTCCATGTTTCCCTCCAGTTTCTACTCCCATTTCTCTGCTTCTCTACAGAATGAAACTTCTCTGAAAAATTACCTACACATTTTCATTTTTCCCCCTTCAACACAGCACAATCTATTCAAGTGAATTTACTCCTGCCAAGGTCATGAAGTACAGACTGCCACATACAACATGCACTTCTGTAATCCTCACCTTACTTATCCTCTCAGAAGTGTTGAACACAGTAACTACACCCTCCCTCTTTAAGACGCCTCATCTTAGATTTTGATCCTCTCTCCATCTCCTATTTTTCTTTACTTTGCCTATTCCTTCTCAGAGGTCTCCTCTGCCAGCTCCTTTTCCATTTTTTCCTTTATTTCTAAATGTTGAAGCTACTCGGATGAAATTCTGGGCCCCTCTGCTTATCTCTCTCTCCAGGTGATCTTATCCTATTTTCATTGCTTAAAATAGCTGACACCCCCCCCCCAAAATTTTATATTTAGTACAGACCCCTAGGTTAACATTTCTGCCTGCCTAACAGGCATCTCAAAATGAGTTCAGTTTAAGCATGTTTATCTCCTTCAAACTTGCTCCTCCCCCAGTCTTTCCCATCTTTACCTTCTTAATCTCTCTAGTGCCCCCTCCCATTGTTATTTATTATAGCACTGAGGACTTTCCCCCTTTACACTTCGCAAATGTGTACTTCTGTAGATTTATCCATTTAATGTCTCTAAATTCCATAAGCTGGTGCCGCATCTATTTTATTCACTTCACCTAGTGCCTAGTGTAAGACCTGGTATAAAGTATACACGGACATTATTTGTTGAATCAATGAATGAAGTGTAAACCAAACATACACAAGACTACGTATATATAAGTTCATTATTACAATTTTGTTCTTTCAAGCTTTCATCTTCTAAAAATGTATCCCGGTTTCCGCATGTGTCATATTTCCCCCAAATTTATCTTAGTCTTCATTACCTGAGGTGTTCGTTGTAATTCATATAAACTGAGTTCCCATGTTTTGCTTAATGGTTGAGTTCCGTTTGTCTGCACAGCCTGAGACATTGCTAAGAATAAAAAGAAAAGAAAAATAATTTCAGCATCCGGAAGGAAAGTAAATCTCAAAACTGATTTTTTAGAACTGTGAACCCTAAAACTAATCAAATGACACCCCAGCTCCTCAAAAACTCAAAGTGCAAGAATGTTTTCATTTATAAATATGAGCTACCTGCGCGCAAGAGACCATCGCTAATCTCTGAATGCCTCACGGGTAGCACAAAGAAAGACCTAAAATTATTACCGAATGTACGGAAATCAAGTCTTAATCCTAAACAATAAATACGCTTCTAAAATTCATGGTCCTGGAACTTAGAACTATCCCAGGAAAACTTAAGACTCTCCAGTATGGTAAATTCTTGCCAGAGATAACAAAATCTACTTCATAGTACTTGAAACTCCTGACCATTCTGCCTCTACTTTCACAGCTCCACTCATGAAAAAAATCCCCTACTTGATATAGTAAGTCAGTTTATAATGTACAGAAAGCTCTTCCGAATGCTGAACCCAAAACTGCTACCTATTCATCCCACAGCTGCCCTCTGGAGGCACACTGATTATGACTAATAATTTTTCTGTATGACAGCCTTTCAAATATTTGGGTACTGTTATGTGTCCCACCTGATTTTTTCTTTCCTTTTGGCCAAACATACTAGTTCTGCCTATGGCTCACCACCTAATGTGATTTCAAGGTCTCCTCACCACCCTGATATTAATTCTGCCTCTCCCCTCAAGTTATGAATAAACTGAACAATGTTAAGGCCAATTTCTATGCTTGTCTTTGAATAGGGGAATAGGATCTAGGATACATGAGAAGAAGATGGTCTTAGAAAACTAACTCTTGGGACACCTGGGTGGCTCAGTCATTAAGCGTCTGCCATCAGCTCAGGTCAAGATCCCAGGGTCCTGGGATCCAGCCCCACATCAGGCTCCCTGCTCAGCGGAAAGCCTGCTTCTCCCTCTCCCACTCCTCCTGCTTGTGTTCCCTCTCTCGCTGTGTCTCTCTCTGTCACATAAATAAATAAAACCTTAAAAAAAGAAAAAGAAAAAGAACTCACACAATCAGCAATTAGCGCAACTTTGCTTTGAGAACTAAAAGCACGTCCCTGAAACTTAACCTCTATTCTAGCCCCCTCTAAAATTCTATATACCTTGCCTCTTCTTTTAACAAAAGCCACATTCCATATGAAGTTTCTCCCTTGCCCAAGCACAAAATTTGAAATAAATATAATGAAACTTTTCAAATGAGCAAGTTGTGAATTTTTTTTTTTTTTTTTTTTTTAAACAATTTCAAGACTGGGGTGCCTGGGTTGCTTAGTCGGCTAAGCCTCTGCCTTCAGCTCAGGTCATTATCAGAGGTCCGGGGACTGAGGCCTGCATCGGGTTCCCTGCTCAGCAGAGAGCGTGTTCTCCCTCTGCCCCTCCTCCTGCTCATGCTCTCTCAAATATATTTTTAAAATCCTTAAAAAAAGAAGTTTTACAATTTCAAGGCCATCCACTGAGTGTACCTTGAGTATTCTCAGTCGTTTTGCTTATCAGAACTAGTGGACTCCCAAACAAGCAAAAATTCCTTGAGCTTTCTGTGCTTCCTGGTAGATACATGTGCCATTATTTCTGCCATAAATCCTACCACAACATAATGAATCTCTCAGAGAACTAAAATTACTCAGGTGGAATTTCTAATAATTTCAAATCCTAATCCCATGTCCCAACCTTTAACTGTTAACCTAAGGTCCACTATAAACAGAATAGTCCTTTCTTCTGTCTCCAGAAAGCTCCCCCAGCAAATTAACGGGAACCATAAAATAAAAGCCTTCTGCTGAAGGCTCACTTCTAGAGATATCAGCTCTCCTGCACATAACCAAATTATATCTGATTTAGATATTTGTATTCCTGTGGCAACAAGATTCAGGAAATAATTCACAAGTTAGTTGTAGATGCAGATTTTCCTGTATTTGGCAAAACTAGGATTTCTGTGGCTTTGATAAGTTTTCCAGTCTTTTCTGTTTGTGTCTATATTACAATCATATGTTTCCTGGTATCTGGAGTCTTAACTGCTATTGCATGGATGTTACCTTACCAAACAATACAGCAGGTTATCCTGAGACCCAAAAAATGGATACAATCTTGCTGACTATCAAAACCACAATCTCTATTGAGAACATAGCAGCAATGTAGATCTCAATAATATCTAGTGGCCTCTCCTGTGACCTGGCCAAGGAGGGTCAATGGAAACTAAGATTTAAAAATTCCATTTTTTTTTTTTGTCTCAAGACATAATTAACACACACAGAAGAAGTATATACATAAATATACATAATACATGGCCTAAAGGCCATGCTCTATCTGTGTAAAAGGAAGCTCAGATTTCTACTTTTGGCAGTCACTAAACAGAAAAGCTTTCAAGAACTAGATCCTCTTTATGCCAATATAGTGTCATTTAAATTTAATCTAAACTCTACCCTTCCCCAAAATCACTTAAAACCTTTCTTCTACTTTCACTTGGTTAGAAGCTGCATTTCTGCTTGTCTAAGCCAAGAATGTGAAACACATACAGCTTCTGTTTTTCGTAAGAGAATGAACTCTCATTTTAATGAACAGTATTTGGGAGTTATCTATGTACAGATATTACTAATATATAGACAGAGAAAACAAGAATGGGTCACCTAGGAATAACTATAACCTGAAAGGACGGAGAGAAGACATGAAGCCGGCAAAGATGAGAAATGAGGTCAGAAAAAGTAATCTTAGAAATTCTTTGCAGCAACAGGAATGTGCTTCCTGGAGGACCACTTCCTGATGATCTTTGGCAGTACAACAGAAAAAGATCTAGGTCTACCTGGCCTAATACCCAACTTATAACACCTCAATTATACTTGAATAAGAGATATCCAACAAACTGCACAAACTAGGCTCTCACTTTTGTGGAGAGAATATACAAATAAAAAGTGAGCATTAGTCTGGACAAGATAACTTGGCAGAAATAGAAAATAAATCTGATAAAAAACTTAGTTACAGGCAGATTTTGAAAGCTTGCAGCTTCAATAACCAAAGCTGAAGAAATAGCAATACGATATTCACGATATTCTTTTAGTGACTGAAAATACCTGGCACTTTCATGCTGACTTATGTGTCTTCACATGTATGGCAGATCACGCAATCCTTCTGCAAGGGGCTCAAAGTTATCTCAGAAGCTTTTTCAAGACAGCACCCCCAAGAAGTGACTACCCAGAATGAGGAGAATATGCAAAAAGAGATGAGAAATTCTTACGTGTTATACATAGCAAGATTTAATAAGTTTATCTTTTTTCAAAGATTTGAGAGAGATTCAGAGAGCACACGTGTGTTGGGGGCAGGGAGCAGAGGGAGGGAGAGGGACAAGCAGAACCCACACTGAGCGCAAAGCTGGCCACGGGCAATCCCATGACTTGGAGCTCACGACCTGAAATGAAACCAAGAGTCAGACACCCAACCAACTAGGCCACCCAGGCACCCCTAGTTTATCTTTATTAGAACAAGAAAAAGGTTAGACTTCTGGTTTCCAGTTCCACATGTTAGTCACCACTTTGTCCTAACAAGTAAAAAACTGTAGAGGCTAAAAAATCAAAAACTCTTCTTGAGTCCATAAGCAAGGGGACAACCCAAGAAAACCACTGCCCCTAAGACAAGAAAGACAAAATACAGGGAATCTCAGCTTACCAGAGCAATTCAGGAGTGGAAACTCCAACAGGAATTAGTGTCAGGTAGAGAAGTCTGAAGTGCAATAAAAAAAAAATTGCTGGGCACCTATGTGGCTCAGTGGGTTGAGCATCTAACTCTTGATTTTGGTTCAGGTCATGATATCAGAGTCATGAAAGAAGTCCCACGTTGGGCTCCATGCACTGTGCGGTGAAGTCGACTTGGGATCCTCTCTCTCTCCCTCTACCCCTCCTGCTTTTTCTCTAAGTAAATAAATAAGATCTTTAAAAAATTGCTAGAGGCTCAGGGCAAAGAAGTCTGATAGTTAAAAACTTCAGGAGGACTCAGTCATAGGAGAACCCCCAAAATACTATGACATTTACCTCCAGAAGCTTGACCAGATTCCCACAGGAAATAATAGGAAAAATCCCCCTTATGCTTGCCAGAGCAGTATGTTCTTCTTAACAAGGCCTACCCTTAGGAAAAACTAGTTAATCAGAACCAAACATGCTGGGATATTATCAGAACCTAACTGACCTAGGAAAGGGCAATACCCAACTCCACCCTATTCTAGCCATCCTGTCCCACCTAAGGGGGGAGGAAAACAAAAGAACCACTAATGAAGCTCACAGTCCATAGTATTAGTCTCACTAAAAGACTGAGACCTAATTATAAGACTATAGAGCCCTACCTCTCCCCTTACATCTCACTACCACATAACTAAAGGCCTATTTACAGCAGCTCCTTGTACCCAGTACATCATGTCTGGTCATCTAGAAAAAAATGACAAGGCATACTAACGGCAAAAACACAATCTGAAGACACAAAGCAAGCATCAGATCTTCAAATTGGGGTACGCATGTATATTTCTGACCTAGACAAAAGCTTTCCAGTGAGTTATCCAGGGCTAGGACAGTTTTCCAATAATTTAATTTACAGGTTCTCAATTTTCCTGAAGTCTTTCTATCCAAAGGACCTAAGAATAGGCCTATGTATCTGAGTGGGTCCCTCTCCTTCCCTAATCCTTTCATAAGTTTAGAAATCGTTCATTCACTCACTCAAATACTAATTTATCTACTACGCACCATGCACTGTACAAGGTGCTAGAAATACCAACAATTAACAGAACAAACATGCATACAACAAACTAGTAATTCTTGAGTACCATATAAAAGATACAAAAAGGGGCTCTGGGTTAAATAATCAATAGGAGAAAGGGAACTATTTAAGGCAGGGGAATCAAGGGACGCCTGGGTGCCTCAGTTAACAACCTCTGCCTTTGGCTCAGGTCATGATCCCAGAGACCTGGAATCAAGCCCCACATCTCCCCACATCAGGCTCCCTGCTCACTGGGGAGCCTGCTACTCCTTCTCCTCCCCACTCGTGTGCTCTCTCTCACTCTCTCTCTCTCTTTCAAATAAATAAATAAAAATCTTATTTAAAAAAAAAAAAAAAGCTTTTGCACAGCAAAAGAAAACAGTCAACAAAACCAAAAGACAACCAACAGGATGGGAGAAGATATTTGCAAATGTCTTACCAGATAAACGGCTAGTATCCAAAATCTATGAAGAACTTACCAAACTCAATACCCAAAGCACAAATAATCCAATCAAGAAATGGGCAGAGAGGGGCACCTGGGTGGCTCAGTGGGTTGAAGCCTCTGCCTTCGGCTCAGGTCATGATCTCAGGGTCCTGGGATCGAGCCCCGCATCGGGCTCTCTGCTCAGTGGAGAGCCTGCTTCCTCCTCTCTCTCTCTCTCTCTGCCTGCCTCTCTGCCTACATGTGATCTCTGTCTGTCAAATAAATAAATAAAATCTTAAAAAAAAAAAAAAGAAATGGGCAGAGAGGGGTGTCTGGGTGGCTCAGTGGGTTAAAGCCTCTGCCTTCAGCTCAGGTCATGATCCCAGGATCCTGGGATCAAGCCCCGCATCGGGCTCTCTCAGCAGGGAGCCTGCTTCCCTTCCTCTCGCTCTTCCTGCCCTTCTGCCTACTTGTGATCTCTGTCACATAAATTTTAAAAATCTTTAAAGAAAAAAAAAAAGAAATGGGCAGAGGACATGAACAGACATTTCTCCAAAAATACAGAGATGGCCAAAAGACACATGAAAAAACGCTCAACATTACTTGGCATCAGGGAAATACAAATCAAAACCACAATGCGCTACCACCTTCACACCAGTGAGAATGGCTAAAATTAGCAAGTCAGGAAACAGATGCTGGCAAGGATAGAGAAAATGGAACCCTCCTACACTGCTGGTGGGAATGCAAGCTGGTGTAGCCATTCTGGAAAACAGTATGGAGCTTCCTCAAAAAGTTAAAAATGGAGCTTCCTCAAAAAGTTAAAAATAGAGCTGCCCTATGACCCAGCAAATGCACTACTAGGTATCTACCCCAAAGATACAAATGTAGTGATCCGAAGGGGCACCTGCACCCCAATGTTTATAGCAGCAATGTCCACAATAGCCAAACTATGGAAAGAGCCTAGATATGAATGGATAAAGATGGGGTGGGGTGTGTGGGTGTGTGTGTGTGTGTGCAATGGAATACTACTCAGCCACCAAAAAATGAAGTCTTGCCATTTGTAATGACATGGATGGAACCAGAGGGTATAATGCTAAGCAGAATAAGGCAATCAGAGAAAGACAATTATCACATAATCTCACTATATGTGGAATTTAAGAAACAAAACAGAGGATCACAGGAGAAGAGAGGAAAAAAATAAAACAAGATGAAATCAGAGAGGGAGACAAACCATAAGAGACTCTTAATCGTAAGAAACAAACTGAGGACTGAGAGGGGATGGCGGGGAGGGTTGGGGCAACTGGTTGATGGACATCAAGGAGGACATGTGATGTAATGAGCACTGGGTGTTACATAAGACTGATAAATCACTGACATCTACCTCTGAAACTAATAATACATTATATGTTAATTTAAATTTTTTTAAATGAGAAAAAATATGATTTACTCCCAAAAAAAAGTATTAATAGTAGACAGACACATTAGCCCAGAACTTCAATACATATATATACATACTTATACATATATATGCATATACATATATATTTTTTTTAAATACACAGGTACTTTAAACTCTGAAATAATCTCATTTATCTTTTTTAAAAATTCAATAAAATTAATGGTTATGAATCAAAAAACTGTATCTGACAAATAGATGCCAATGAAAGAAAATATACCAAAAGAACTGTCTCTGCTCTTTCGCCAAATCAAAACTAACACTGTACTGTATTGGCTGAATCTTCACCTCTCAAAGCAGCCTGAATCCGTCAAAAGTTCTGACCTTGTAATGCTTCTCTCAGGAAATCTATCCAACAAAAATTCTCATATAGGTATGCAATAAACATATACGCAAGAATGGTGATCACAGCACTGTTTGTGATAGCAAAAAAAATCGTAAAAGTCTGCATGTGTCTGTCAACAGGAATATGGCTACACTGGATACAGACAAAGCTATACGTGCTGACACAGAATTCAACATACAGGGGCACCTGGGTGGCTGCTCAGTGGTTTAAAGCCTCTGCCTTCAGCTCAGGTCATGATCCCAGGGTCCTGGGATCGAGCCCCGCATCAGGCTCTTTGCTCAGCGGGGAGCCTGCTTCCTCCTCTCTCTCTGCCTACTTGTGATCTCTGTCTGTCAAATAAATAAAATCTTAAAAAAAAAAAAAAGAATTCAACATACATATACAACATACATTAACTTTTTAAAAAGCACATTGCGGGACACCTGGGTGGCTCGGTGGGTTAAGCCTCTGCCTTCAGCTCAGGTCATGATCTCGGGGTCCTGGGATCGAGCCCCGCATCGGGCTCTCTGCTCAGCAGGGAGCCTGCTTCCCTCCCTTTCTCTCTCTGCCTGCCTCTCTGCCTACTTGTGATCTCTCTCTGTGTGTCAAATAAATAAAATCTTTAAAAATAAATAAATAAATAAATAAATAAATAAAATAAAAAGCACATTGCAAGGGCGCCTGAGTGGCCCAGTGGGTTAAAGCCTCTGCCTTCGGCTCAGGTCATGATCTCAGGGTCCTGGGATCAGGCCCTGCATCGGGCTCTCTGCTCAGCGGGGAGCCTGCTTCCCCCCTCCCTCTCTGCCTGTCTCTCTATTTGTGATCTCTGTCAAATTAAAAAAAAAAAAAATCTTAAAAAAAAAAAAAAAAGCACGTTGCAGGGCAAAATACATGGAACATGACCCGATTTTAGCAATACCAGAAAAAAAAAAAAAAATCCAAACACCTAAATGTACATTTGTGATTTTGAGTTCTGTTCACTAGGTTTCACCCATATTTGCCATCCTTCTATCTATCTTGCCAAGCTCATTCTCATTTTAGAATTTTTTTACTCGTACATCCTTTCCATCTGGAACTGAATGCTTTGGTCCCACCCCTCCCCCTAAGATTTTGCCATTGCTACCTCCTTCATGTGTTCTAACAAAATTCTATCTTTGCCATTTGCTCATGTCTCCTCTCTTTTCCTTTTTCATCACAGCACTTTTATAGTCTCTAAGCCCCTTGAATGCAGAATATTTATCTTATTCACCACAATATCCCCAGAACCCTGCACTGTGCTTGGCATATAGGACTTAATAAATATTTGCTGTAGAACTCAGCAGTGATCATTCAATAAAGGAGCTAAAATTAGACAATCTTAACATTTCATATTTTCATAACCAAACACACATACTTCAAAATAACATGGTAAAAAAGACAAAGGGAAAATCTATCAGTTCGTCTATTTTCTATGTATAGAGAAAGTATCTTTATGTATCTACATCGTTAGAGCTACCAGAGCATACAAATCTGTCCTACAAAAGAGAAGTCTTGAAAAATTAAAGATAACTGAATAGATAAGATATTTACCTCTTTAGAAGTATGTGTTTATACTTCAGGGGGTATAAGACTATGGAGACATTCACTGATTGTAAATTCTAACACCTATCTGATCTCCCTACCCCTCCCCACATTCATTTACATTCCAAAGTGTAAGAAACAGGATCTTCCCCTCTGTAACCACGGAGAATTTGTTCATATTGAGAGCAAAGGTCTCCCTCCCTCTTTCAGGAGGGAGCAAACATCTAACAAGCTCCCAGATTCATGTTCTTCGGTTCCTCACCTACCAAATGAACATCCGGGTTTCACTGCATCACTGAACTGGGGCAACAGGGTTATTACTTTAATAATCCATCCCTGCCTGAGAAATTTTGTGTTTACTTTCAGGAAAACAAGAATACAGCTTTTAAAAATTTATCATTCTATTATAAATTTGGCTCCTAAAATTTATCATTGTAATTCAAGCTTTAAGAAAAATAATTTTTTTAGGGGCACCTGGGTGGTTCAGTCATTAAGCATCTGCCTTCGGCTCAGGTCATGATCCCAGGGTCCTGGGATTGAGCCCCACATCAGGCTCCCTGATCGGTGGGAAGCCTGTTTCTCCCTCTCCCACTACCTCTGCTTGTGTTCCCTCTCCCACTGTGTCTCTGTCAAATAAATAAAATCTTAAAAAAAAAAAAAAAAAAGAATAACAATTTTTAAAAAATAAATTTTCAGGACAAGAATACATTAAGTCCCCAGCTTGGAAACTCAAATTTCCATCCTAAGCTTTTCCATTGAAAACATACTATAGAGGGCGCGTGGGTGGCTCAGTGGGTTAAGCTGCTGCCTTCGGCTCAGGTCATGATCCCAGGTCCTGGGTTCGAGCCCCACATCGGGCTTTCTGCTCAGCAGGGAGCCTGCTTCCTCCTCTCTCTCTGCCTGCCTCTCTGCCTACTTGTGATTTCTCTCTGTCAAATAAATAAATAAAATCTTAAAAAAACACAAAAAAAACAAAAAAACATACTATAGAGGTGCCTGGGTGACTCAGGCAGTTAAGCAGCCAATACTCAAATTTGGCCCAGGTCATGATCATTGGCCTCCGAAATCAGCAGGGAGTCTGCTTCTCTCCCTTTACTTCTGCCCCCTCCCTGCTTGCATGCTCGCTCACTCTCCCCCCCTCTCCAAAATAATTAAAATAAAATCTTAAAAAAAAAAACTACTATACTTAGGGGTGCCTGGGTGGCATAGTTAAGTGTCAGACTCTTGGTTTCAGCTCAGGTCACTGGGTGTGGAGCCTGCTTGGGATCCTCCCTCTCCCCCCGCCCCGCCCCCGTCCCATCCTCTCTGTCCCACCCCCAAGCATATACTCTCTCCCTCTAATAAATAAATCTTAAAAAAAAAAAAAAAAGACAAGACATGCACACTATCCTTTAAACTTTTTTTTAAAGATTTTAATTTATTCATTTGAGAGACAGAGACTGGAGAGAGCACAAGCATGGGAAGAGGCAGAAGCAGACTTCCTGCTGAGCTGGGAGCCGGATGTGGCACTTGATCCCAGAACCTGGAGATCATGACCGAAGCTCAAGGCAGACACTTAACTAAGCCACCAAGGCGCCCTAAAAACATATTATACTTAAGTAATGAATTTAATGAACTGTATGAACTACTGAAAAATTTGCATGCTAGGTTCAATCACATTATGGATTAGTCTTCTGAAGACTAGTCTAAGGACCTAACCACTAATCACAACACTGTTCCTACATACATATTCTTTTAATAGTGCCTAGCAAATAGAGGCTTCCTAAAGTGCCATTTTTTTTTAAAGATTTTATTTATTTATTTGACAGAGATCACAAGTAGGCAGAGAGGCAGGCAGAGAGAGAGAGAGAGGAGGAAGCAGGCTCCCCCACTGAGCAGAGAGCCCGACACGGGGCTAAATCCCAGGACCCTGGGAACATGACCTGAGCTAAAGGCAGAGGCTTTAACCCACTGAGCCACCCAGATGCCCCTGCCATTTTTTTTTAAATCCCACCCCTAATCTACAATCCTTTAATTGGTCAAGGTGAATGTAAAAAATCATGGTCAAGTCTATTAGAGATTACATGTGGCAAAGAACAGGTTTCTGAAAAACTGAAAACAATAAAAATAATAAAACATTCAATTCTTTGAGACCCCCAAGACTCTCAACTCCCTTGAATAAGTCATATATTTGCTCCTGAGACCATTCTCTAGCTCCCCTAGAAGGAAAAATGGACAGACTAAATCATAAATTCCTCAAGAATAAGGACAGAGAACTCTGTATTTTAGGTATGTCTTTATTTTATGGTACAACAAACAAAACACCCAGAAAGTACAGTAAATGACTTTTTTGAACGGAATCAGCTTGCATATGCATCATAATACCGGCTGCTACTGGTTATGGACCTATATTCAAATTTTTCAAGGTCTTTTTTTTTTTTTTTTTTTTAAATCTGCAAAGTGACAGAAATGTTCAGGGTCATTGGCAAAGTTGAATGAGATGTTCATATAAAGTGCCTGGCATATTTCATAAATGATGGTCATAAAACAAAGAGGGCATGATTTCCTTGATTTATTTCAATAAATTAAGAATTCTTATTTCTCAGCCCCCGGCCACCCAAAATATAAAAGATCAGGGAGAAAAACTACTTAGCCACTCCCTAATGTACTAAAAATATTACATTAATCACTTTTTAAAAAGATTAAATTACTTCAGAAAAAAACATAAAAATGTTTGGTTATGTGCTTCATGTGATTAAAAAAAAAAAAATCAAACAGCAGGACAATTAATCCAAGACTACTCTTTAAGGCCTTTTCAGTAACAAAAAATTGCCAGAAAGAGATTTGTCAGTTGCCTACTGCTAGTAAACTGTATGGGCTGAATATTAAGTGTAGCTCCTGGAAGCTTACAAGAAAAAGAGAAATACTAAATAGAGACATTGCTGGCCCAGACTTTATTAGAAACTTGCAGAATCTTTAAAAAAGGGACATAAAGTAACATAAAGAAGCTCATCCTGAATCACAGTTTTGCAGAACATTCAAAGACATTCAGATGTCTCTTGGATTATCCCTCCCTCTTCGAACACAATCTTTGAGGGACCAGGTACACCTGAGTCTGATCATTAAGTGTATAGGACGAGGGGTGCCTGGGTGGCTCTGTCAGTTAAGTGTCTGCCTTTCAGCTCAGGTCATGATCTTGGGGTCCTGGGATGATTCCTGCATCGGGCTCCCTGCTCAGTGTGAAGTCTGCTTGTCTCCCTCTCTCTGCCCCACCCCCGCTCATGCTCTCACACTCTCTAATAATAAAATCTTTTAAAAAAAGAAAAAAAAAAAAGATCTTACATGGCCTTTATTTATCATCTGATCAGAGTCCCAACACATCAAAGTCTTAACTGAGACCCTAGTACGTGCTGGGTCACAGTGAACTGGTAACATAATTCTCAGTAAAAGCTTCACGTGTACATTTTCTGTAGTTTACTGAAAGAAAAATTCATATTAAATAGAAACTGTGCAGCCAAAAAGGCTGGCCCTGTGTTGTAAAATTTTAGGAGTCTAAACTGTATTCTTACCAAAGTATAGCTATAACAAAGCAACCACAAGGGAGCTTCCAGACCGGATAATACACTTTACCCAAAAAAGGAGGCTTTAAATATAAATTATTTTGAGCTAAAACTTCAAAGTTCTGTGCCAAAGAATGTTCACCAGTTGCTTTAATCATAAAAACTGCCTGGTGTACAGAATATTTTAAATAGAATTAAAGACTAATATGAGTAAGTTATAAATTACAGCTCCCCCACCAAAGGAGAAAGAGTTTACGTAAATGGAGTTGTTTAGAAAAGTCCATTTGCACTTTGAAAAATGATTGCTGTATCAATTTCCTACAACTCTAACAAATTATCATACTCTCTTACTTCTGGAGGCCCAAAGTCCTAAATCAGTACCACTGGGCCGAAATTAAAGTGCTGGCAGGGCTGTGCTTCTTCCAGAGGTTTTATTGGAAATTCTGTTGTTTCTTCCAGCTGGCATTCCTTCCCTTGTGGCCACATTGCCTCCTCTTCTGTATAAGTAATCTCCCTCTGCCTCACTCAAAAGATACAGAATGACATTTAGAGCCCACCCAGATAATCCGGGATAATCTCTTCATAACAAGACCTTTAATTTAATGACATTTGCAAAGACTTCCTCACATACACAATCCAGCCCCAAACAAAGTAACATTACAGATTGCAAGGATTAGAATGGGGACATTTTGGAAGAGCCCATTTTTCAGCCTACCAAACTTGCCAAAGCAAGCTTAAATATATAACCAATTCCTTGCAGCCAACACTTACGTCTTTATCCTGCACATGATTTCTTTCCTTAGTTTTTCAAATTGTAAAATATATATCAGAAAATACAATAACTTTAAATTAGATTATCCCATCTTCCATTAAGCATTTTTCCTCATTTGAGATTTGCTTCCCTAAGCACTATGAAACAAAACAAAGAAACCCTTTATTTTTAAATAAGAAATATATCTTTTTCTTTCATGGTTATTGTCCTTTCTGAACATAAAGTAAATACACATCATTTCAAATTAGCTCTCTCAATCTTTAGCATTTTTCTTTTCCTCTTTATACAACATGTGAATGAGCAAACTATTTGTTCCTTAATTAAAACACTGCTTGCTTACAGGATACAGGTGTTCAATTTTAGAAACTGTATTCAAGACTAGGCAAACCAGGGAGCAATAATAAATTCTGACTAAGCAATCCAACTGCCATCATAACATTGCCTGCAGTAAGTATCACCTCATAAAAACCACTTGCAGCAGTTTAATCTAAAACTACAGCTGTAAAACAGACATTAATTTTTGTAAGCTTCTAGAGTAAAGACACAAAGGCAGTATTCTTTATTGAAAAAGATACCATTGTACTAAACATCTGGAATACTCATCAAAATTACTTTGGTAACCTAACAGCATCTTTATTTAAAAAGGTAATATAGGGGCGCCTGTGTCACTCAGTGGGTTAAGCCTCTGCCTTTGGCACAGGTCATGGTCTCATGGTCTCAGGGGCCTGGGATTGAGCCCCGCATCAGGCTCTCTGATCAGCGGGGAGCCTGCTTCCCCCTCTCTCTCTGCCTGCCTCTCTGGCTACTTGTGATCTCTCTGTCAAATAAATAAATAAAATCTTTTTTAAATAAATAAATGAAAAATAAAAAGGCAATATAACCAATTCCTAATTGGATTATATTTTTTTACATATTGCAGAGCAGAGCAGGAAACTTTCAAAGATGATTTACCAAATCTTCATTACCCAATCTTAAGTTTTCGAGCACTGGTAACAAGGTTTTTTCTAGTCTTATATAACAGAGTTATTGTTACAGGGAAAATAATTGAAGAATTTTTAAGGCACCAATTAAAATGCAGATCTAGATAATTAGTGTGATCTGTGCCCTCCTACCATACTTATCACCCATCACTATCTCATCTCCTCTAACACTACTTCATTTTCCTGAACCTCCACCGCCCCCCCCACAACAGTTTCTTAATGACCCAATTCAGTCTCTCCTACCAAGGTCTAATATTGGTCAACACCAGTTGAAGTAGCAGCAGCCACCTTGTTTTCCTTCCGCTCCCTCTGCCTATCCATATTAGAAGCTAGCTAACAGACCCATAAAGAAAAACAGCTGAGTTCAGCAATTTAGGAAACATTCACTGAGAACTACCATGTGATAGGAAAAGAGACCCTCCAAGTGCTCATTGACTAGTGGGTCCTGAACATGCTTTCAATACCATTTGGTAAATGCTACAAGAGTACCAAAAACCAAAACGAAACAAACAACAATAGTCAAATGGAAAACCAGAAAGGTTTCCCAGAGAAAGAGATTCTTCCTTGAAAGAAAAGACTTTTTAAGGTCAAATGGAAGTTAACCAAATGAGGAAAGAGAAGCAGTCCAGAAGGATCATCATAATAAGCAAAGGCACAACTCAGTATGGTGTGCTGGGGAACTCTAACTAGATCACTATTAAATGAGAAAAGAAAAAAAAGAGAGAGAGACAGGCAGGGAGTGAAGCTGAAGAATTAAACTGGACCAGATCAGGGAAGCCTAAAAGCCATGCAAAGGTCTCAGGAAAAATCTACAATTCAATGACAAGGTGAGATTTGCTTCTGAGACAGACCAACTCTGGTAACAGTGGAGGATGGACTTGCAGGAGGCAAGAATACCAGTTAAACGGCTTGTGCAATATTTCAAATAAGAAATGAATACAATGAGTCTGCTAATACTAAGGGTGAATTAGGGGCAGCAGAGCTGCAAAATATGTAATATGTAGGAGGCAAAATACTTGGGGTATAGGAAAAGAGAAAGAAAGGAGAAGAAAGCCATAAACTCCCAAGGTTGTGGCTGTTAAGATTTTGATACTTAAAAAAAAAAAAAAAAGTGAGAAACCAAAAAGGAAATGGTATTTTTGCCACTTCTATTCAACATATTATACTGAAAGTCTACCCACATCAATTAGGCATCCACACTAGAAAAGAAAAAGTATCTGTTTACATATGATATGATTTTATAGATAGTGAACCCTCCAGACTCCACAAAAGAAGTTAAAAACTAAACTGATTAAATGAATTGAGCAAAATTGTAGAGGGGGAAAGTCAACATACAAAAAACAATTGCATTTCTATATACTAACAATAAACAGTCTAAAAAGGACATCAAGAAAAAAATTCCATTTGCAAAAGTATCAAAAAGAATACTAGGAATAAACTTAACTAAAGCAAAGATTTGTACACCAAAAATTATAAAACACTGTTGAAAGACATTAAGTAAATGTAAAGATATCCCATCCTATTTTCATGGATCAGAAGACTTAATATTGTTAAGATGACAATAATACCCAAAGCAATCTACAGATTCAACACAATTCCTATCAAAATCCTGATGGTTTTTGCAGAAACCTAATATTCATATAGAAAATCAAGGAGGGGCGCCTGGGTGGCTCAGTGGGTTAAGCATCTGCCTTCAGCTCAGGTCCTGATCTCCACATCCTGGGATTCAGGCTCCCTGCCAGCAAGGCAATCCACAAAATGGGAGAAAAATTCACAAATCATGTATCTGATAAATGATTAATATCTGGAATATATGAAGAATTACTACAACAAAACAACTCAATTAAAACAATGGGGAAAAGACCTGAATAGACACATTTCTCCAGAGAAGACAAACAGATGGCCAACAAGTACATGAAGAAATGTTCAATATCACTAATCATTAGAAAGATGCAAATCAAAACCACAAATATCACACTTTATACCCATTAGGATGGCTACATGACTAGTATAAAAAAAAAAAAAAAAAAAAAAAACAGAAAACTGCAAGTATTCGTGAAGATGTGGCAAAAGTCAAACCCTAGTGTGCTGCTTTTGGAAATATAAAATGATATAGCCAGTTTTGAAAAAAGTACGGCAAGTACCTCAAAAAATGAAATACAGAATTACCATATGATCCAGCAATTCCAATTCTAGGTATGTACCTGAGAGACAAAAATCAAAGTATGAAATCTTGCCAGGGCTGAAATAAAGTACCTACTTCACAGAATCCTGTGAAGAACATATGATAGCTATTATTGTTGTAATAAAAATGAGACAACACAGCCTATCCTATTCAACCTACATTTCAACAACAAAGACAAAAACTGCATATTGCTCTTGAGGGGTAATAAATATTAATCATAACTTACTATAAAGAAACTAATTTACACTGTGGGATAAAATATGATATCAATTTAAGATAAACTAAAATATTGCATTTATAAATTTTTAGTGGCCTTCTCACGTCTCCAACTGCGGTACACTGATTGGGCCCCCCAAAGTGTCCACATCTTAATGCCCAGAATTTGTGATATGTCACCTTACGTGACAAAAAGGACTGTGCCAGTGTGATTAAATTAAGAATTTTTGAGATGGGGAGATAATCCTAGATTATGTGAGTTTGGGCCAATATAATCAGAAGAGTCCTTATAAGAGAGAAGGCGACGTGATGAAGGAAACAGGGATAATAGAGTGAACATCTAAGAGGCCATGATTCTGGTATGCAGAGCAAGGACCCATGAGCTAAGAGGGTGTCAGCAGCCTCTAGAAGCTAGAAAAGGAAAAGGTATGAATTCTCCCCTAGAGCTTCCAGAAAAAATGCAGACCTGCCAACATCTTGATTTTAACCCCTTATGACCCATTTTGGACTTCTGACTGTCAGAACTGTAAGCAACAGGAAACTAATATACCAGCTGAACCCAGATTATCATGAGAAAGTCAATGGCAGAGGGAAAGAAATTGAAAAAAAAAAAAAATATGTACAACAGTTTACATGCCCAGTGGAGTACTGGCTTCTGCCAAAAGAAAATTCAACACATCCACAGGATGTGAGTAGTTCTCAAATTTGGCTGCATATAGGTGTTACCTGGAGAACTTTTAAACAATTCAGGTCACAAGGTCCCATTTCAGATCAATTCAGTCATTACATCTGGGGCTCCTGACATGGTCAGAGAATCAGTCAGGTGGTTTTAATGTACAGCCAGGACTGAAAACTTGCTATTCTAGCTAAAGATTAGTTTTGTTTTTTTAAGATTTTTATTTATTTATTTGACAGAGATCACAAGTAGGCAGAGAGGCAAGCAGAGAGAGAGAGGAGGAAGCAGGCTCCCCGCTTGAGCAGAGAGCCTGATGTGGGGCTCGATCCCAGAACCCTGAGATCATGACCTGAGCTGAAGGCAGAGGCTTTAACCCACTGAGCCACCCAGGTGCCCCTAAAGATTAGTTTTTAGCAATCTAAGGAAACCTATGGCATTTCCAAATACTACTAGAAGTTCCTGAAACTGTCCCCAATAAAGATGTGGTTCACCATTCATTGGTTTCATGTATCTTTTGTTAATTTATCTTTTTTTTTTTTAAAGATTTTATCTATTTATTTGACAGAGATCACAAGTAGGCAGAGAAGCAGGCAGAGAGAGAGGAAGAAGCAGACTCCCTGCTAAGCAGAGAGCCCAATGTGGGGCTTGATCCCAGGACTCTGGGATCATGACCTGAGCCGAAGGCAGAGGCTTTAACCCACTGAGCCACCCAGGCACCCCGCTAATTTATCTTTGACAATAAATTACCCTAAGTAAGAAGTTGCACAAATTCCTAAAGGAAAAACTACTGGATCAAAAGCAAGCAAATTTTTTTTATTCTGACAAATACTTCTAAATTCCTATGCCAATTTACCCTTCTACCAATTAAGGATTAGCAACATGTTTTTTTTAAACCTGCCCAACGTTTCATTGATGTTTTAATCTGCAAGGCTTCAATCATGAGTGATCAAGTGTATTTTATTTTCACTGCTTTACTGACCTTTTTTTTTTTTGCCTGTCAATTACTACATATCCATTTCTATTAGTTTTTTAAAAGCTGATCTGGTGAAGATGCATGAACAAAATCCACCAACTGTACATTTTAGAAAATAAAACTTTATTAAATCAACAAAAAGGCTGATTTGCGGGGTGCCTGGGTAGCTCAATCAGTTAAGCATCTGCCTTCAGCTCAGGTCAGGCATGATCCTGGGGTCCTGGGATGGACCCCCACTTAGTGGGGAGACTGCTTCTCCCTCTGTCTGCCCCCGCTCGTTTGTGCTCTTTCTCTCTCAAATAAATAAGCTGATTTGCAAAAATTTTTTCTGTTAAAGAAATTGACCTTTTGTCTGTCGATGAGTGTTTAATATTTTACCCAGTTTGTTTTTCTGTTCTTTGGCTTTGACTTCTTAAGGTCAGAGATTGTTGGTTTTTTGTTTTGTTTTTTTTTAACCATATTTATCTTTCCCTATATGGCTTCTTTGGAAAGCTAACCCACACTGTAATCTATACTCTAACATTATAAAAACGTCCACCAGCCACCTAAAGTTTTTTTCTAATATTTCCAGAGTTTCATTTTTTTACATTTAAGAACTCAGAATCTCTGCCCCTTTCTCTGACACTATGTAACTTACTGGGAACATCATTTATTGTTTAATTTATCTCTTCTCCACTGATGGAAGTTACCATGCTATCATTTTAACTCATTACAAAGATAAGGAGAAAAAAAATTTAAACATGTGACTACATACGCTTATACGTGTATATGTGAAAATTTGAAAATACACACTTAACATACTAACTTCTTACACTGTCAACAATAAACGTGCTGCTGAACTCAGGTATACAGAATTTACAAATTCCTTAGTAAGGTTATGGAATATGAAAATAGGCATCAGGCACACGTCTCTTCCATTTCTTTGCAAAAGCAATTCAACCGTCACCAACCAGGCTGACTCTTCCTTAAAAGCTGTGAAGAACAGTTGTCCCTAGCAGTTTTTCCAAAGTTTGTAGGCAGCTTTGCAAAATATATGTTGCCACTAGGTGGAGACAATTTAATAATAGGAATATTAGTTACTGAAACGAGATTAGCCCTAAATTTTCTAAATATATTATCAAATGGTAAAGAAGTTCTACCTCTAAATTCTTGAGTAAACCAGGGCTAGTTGCTTTTGATGAGGATCTAGTTTCCTTATTTGTAAATTTAAGAATTTAAAGTAGCATCAAAAGCCCTCTTAACTAGTAGATCAAAAAACTTGTTTAAAAATGTCTCGAACAGTATCGTGCTTAAAGTCCTGTCCTCTTAAGCTGTAAAGGTATTCTACCCTTTAGCAACTTCTTTCAACTTGAATACTTAAAACAATCATAACCAGTTTCCTCCAATCTTTTCTTTTTAAAGCAGGTCAAAAGAGACATACTGTTCACACATCTAGGACTCCAAGTTAAAGCCAAGGTTATCTGCACTTTTTTCCCTTGTCTTAAAGAAAATAGCTGATACCATACTTCTCCACATTCATATGGTTTGTCTGCACACATACTTTAAACAATGAACTATTTATTTTCCCTTTAACTAGTGTCCTTGGCAGTAGAGGCTATACATCTGGGGGATTTTGTTTCTTTTCCTTTTTTTTTTTTTTTCTCGTGCTACTTTATACTTTTTGCCTCATTTAGTCAGAACCTTCCATTTTTGTTAATTTCCTGAATTCTTAACTGTCCCTCTGTCTATTCCTTACACTGGTACTTTACCTCCTGGTTCTCATCTGCCAGTCTAGATTTTGTAACTCTTCCAAGGATGTCTCAATCTCTGCTTGCCTAAGGGGTTTCCAGTCTACTGCTCCATCCCATTACTTGAATCTAGTAACCTAGATTCAACCTGCCAAACCACTGACTCACTAGTAATTTAGATCTCAGACTTTGGCATGATCTAGGTTCTCAGCTCTGAACACACACCAACTCTATACCACAAACTAACCACATTCTTAGAAAGGGACTTTTAATTCTCCCAGTACCCTAAGACCAAGAGACACAAAGGACACTGATATTTCCCGAGCAAAGCAAAGAAAAAAAAATTTTTTTTTGAGTTCCTAAAGTAGAACAAGGGATGCTACCAACTTCATTTCACATCTCTCCCCAGATTAGAGGAAACTAAACAAAGGAGCATATTAATGTGGCAGCAGTTACAAGCTTACTATGAGGCTGTAGACTACTGCTCTGTGTCAGCAGCACATAGGATTGGCCCCCCAAAAACATCTGCAGATTTAATGGCACAGACAGATCAGTGCTTCTGGTTTTGAGAGGGAGATGTCAAACACAACTAAGGCATAAAGCAAAGCTTAAAAATTTAAATAAGCTTATCACTAATGACAAAGCTAAAAAGTCTAATAACTACTGAGTTTTAGTCCAAAGCCCCATCTGCCAGAATAAAAGCTAACTTCTGAAAAGTGGTACAGCAAGGGTGTTATCCTTTCCTGGGAAGAGAAATGTCCATAAAGTCCAGACTCTTGCCAGACGCACAAGTGCTGATGAACACACACATAAGCATTAGCAAACAACAGCGTAGGAAATCACAGCAACACCCCATTGTGTCACTGAAAATACAGTAACAGGGTCTACACTTCTGACAAAGGCATATCTGCTGAAAAATTAAATCTGTGGTAATGACAAAAGAATATGATTAATGAAGATAATAGAGAAAGCTGAAGGCTTATGCCCCCAAATTCTCTTATAACAGCAGCTAGAATAATGGAATAACACTTTCAGAAAGAAAGCAGTGAGGCAATTCATTTCCAGAAATACAAAAATATATGAATGCTTTTACCCAGTAATCCCAGTCCTAGGAAATGTTATTAATAATAAACATTTAGAGGGTTCATCACTTTCTCTGAAATTCTGCTTAATCATAACAACCCTATGAAGTAGGTACTATTTTCCTCACCTAAGAAATAAGGAAATTGATGGGGCACCTGGGTGGTTCAGTGTTTAGGTTAAAGCCTCTGCCTTCGGCTCAGGTCATGATCCCAGGGTCCTGGGATCGAGCCCCACATCGGGCTCTCTGCTCAGCGGGGAGCCTGCTTCCTCCTCTCTCTCTGCCTGCCTCTCTGCCTCCTTGTGATCTCTCTCTCTGTCAAATAAATAAAATCTTTAAAAAAAAAAAAAGAAAGAAGGAAATTGAGCTAAAGTGTAAATTAATAAGCAACTTGCTTAAAGGTCTCACAGTAATAAGCGTCAAAGGCAAGACTCAAATGTAGGTCTATTTGACTAAGGAGGCCATGCCCTTAACCACATCAAAGACTACTGGAACTACTACAATAGTAACATCATCAGCAAGTAGACACACTTGCAACATCAACATCAGGAAATCTCCTAGTGATTAAATGTAACAATTGTTAATAGGATATGCAATGACTAATGATACTCGTGAGATAAAATGATAACAGAGGCCACTGATTTGCATCTGTGCTACAATTACAGCTATATAAAAGTTAGTTCTAAGGTAACACAGAGTATTAGTTAGTGGAGGGAGTTTCCATTTTTCAACTCCCAAAATAGTAAGCACAGACTTATAACAGTTTTAAGACAATGAAAGATAAGAACAGAGAAGTGAAGAACATGTCTCTGGTATCCCTTTGTCACACACGGTAGATTTTCTCTTGCAAGAAAAGAAAAACTCTTATGTCCCTATGCATATTCAATAGTAGCAGACAGACTGGGATTCAGGAGACCTCAATTCTCATTTTGGGTTCTTGAAACAATTCCAAAAGATAAACGGATTTAGGGGCACCTCGGTGTCTCAGTCATTAAGCGTCTGCCTTTGGCTCAAGTCATGGTCCTGGGATTGAGCCACGTGCATTGGGCTCCCTACTAGGCCGGAAGTGTGCTTCCCGCCCCACCCCCCCACCCCCCACCCCAGCTTGTGTTCCTTCTCTCACTGTGTCTCTGTCAAATAAGTAAAAACTTTAAAAAAAAAAAAAAAGATAAATGGATTTAATCTTTCTTCTGTTCTGGACTTTATCTCTTGGTTTCTGCAACTTATATCAAAAAAAGTTTTAAACTGAAAAAGCAGTCTGGGGTTCCAAAAACCAGGATCTTAGAAGCATGAAAAAGAAATCAGGAGCTCTGAGGACAGAAAGAAGTTTTACAGCTCTGATAAATCTAAAGATTAGCATAGGGGTGCCTGGGTGACTCGGTGGGTTAAGCCTCTGCCTTCTGCTCAGGACATGATCTCAGGGTCCTGGGATCAAGCCCTGCATCTCTCTGCTCACCAGGGAGCCTGCTTTCCCCCCTCTCTCTGCCTGCCTACTTGTGATTTCTCTCTCTCTCTGTGTGTCAAATAAATAAATAAATAAATAATCTTTTTAAAAAGATCAGCATAATCTTTACGTTCATGAAAGCAGCAAAAATTGGCACAGCTCATCAATACTGGAAATCAACATGGTTTTGAGTTAATATATAGATTTAAACTTTTTAGGGGCGCCTGGGTGGCTCAGTGGGTTAAAGCCTCTACCTTCAGCTCAGGTCATGATCCCAGGGTCCTAGGATCAAGCCCCGCATCGGGGTCTCTGCTCAGAGGGGAGCCTGCTTTCTGCTCTCTCTCTCTGCCTGCCTCTCCACCTACTTGAGATCTCTGTCAAATAAATAAATAAAATCTTAAAAAAAAAAGAAAAGATTTAACCTCTTTATAAAATAAACATGTTTTAG
Organism: Lutra lutra; assembly: GCF_902655055.1. Classification (NCBI taxonomy): domain Eukaryota; kingdom Metazoa; phylum Chordata; class Mammalia; order Carnivora; family Mustelidae; genus Lutra; species Lutra lutra. The sequence goes on along the minus strand of NC_062292.1, from coordinate 20,862,095 downwards.
GTAGTGTACAGATGTATATATCTTATGTCTATTAAGGCAGAGTTCCTTATCAGCAATGAAAATACATATATTTAAATCTGTATATATCAAAATATTTTTTAAAAGCTACTTACTAGCAATTACACTTTGGTAATCTTAATGTGAGTTCAAATAATGTTAAAAAGAGAAAACCATATAATACTATAATAAAAACTTGGGATGGGTGCCTGGGTGGCTCAGTTGGTTGAGCAACTGCCTTTGGCTCAGGTCATGATCCTGGAGTCTTGGGATCGAGTCCCGCATCGGGCTCCCAACTCCATGGGGAGCCTGCTTCTTCCTCTGACCTTCTCCCCTCTCATGCTCTCTCACTCTGTCTCTCTCTCTCTCTCTCAAATAAATAAATAAAATCCTTAAAAATAAACAAATAAATAAATAGAAAAATAAAAACTTGTGGTATCTGGCTGGTTCAGACAGTGGAGCATGCAACCTACTGGGTTTTCAGGGTTGTGAGTTCAAGCCACACTACATTGGGAGATTACTTAAAAATAAAATCTTTAAGAAAAAAGACTTAAGTAGCTAAAGTAGTGAAATCACCCTTTGATAAGCAAAACTGATTCTGTATTATTAAACAATGAACAAAAAAGAAAACTGACATTAATTCAACACAAGATACTCTTTGCAGGCACTTTTTGTACAGCTTTCCCTCTACCTCCACTTTTTTTTTTTTTTTAAAGATTTTATTTATTTATTTGACAGAGAGAGATCACAAGCAGGCAGAGAGGCAGGCAGAGAGAGAGGAGGAAGCAGGTTCCCTGCTGAGCAGAGAGCCCGATGCGGGGGCTTGATCCCAGGACACTGAGATCATGACCTGAGCCGAAGGCAGCGGCTTAACCCACTGAGCCACCCAGGCGCCCCTCTACCTCCACTTTTTAACGAAATCCTTTAAGTCCACAGTTCTTAACTTTTGAATCCACAACTCCATTAAGAATCTGAAAAAAGTTAGGAACTCTCATGTTGGGGGTGGGGGGCGGGATGGGATACCATACACAAAACACATGCCCTAAATCTCAGAATAATGGTGCCTTAAGAGAGCCCAGAAGTGAAGGCCAAGAACACTTGGCTCCAAAAAAGAATTCCAAAACCTAATAAACAGAAAAACCAGAGATTATCTGCTCTTAATCCTTCTCAGTTTTCATCAGCTATACTACAACAAAGCTACTGCCAAGGATTACAGATTGATTCTTGTGAATTTACGGAGACCAAAAGTATTGCTTGTTTACTGTGATCTGGCTGTGACAATGAATTTTGGACCTCCCTACCACCAACATAAATACAAAGCTAAAAGGAACCCCACGATCCAACCACTATTAAATCCATCTGAAGTATCATACCATTGTCAAAACGTTACCAGACTGGTTACAGCATAGAAAATGTTTGTGATATCAAAAGAATTTAAAAACACACATAAATTCAGGTCCATAATATAAAATCAGTTAAAACTACATTTTAAACAAAACAAAAACCAAAAGATAAAATTTCCAAAAAGAAATACATCAAAATTTAAGAGGAATTAAAACTGAGTACTGAAAACATGATTTTTTACTTTCTTCTTAAAATTTCCCCAAAAATACACTTAAAAAAATTAAAGTGACGACTAAAACTATATTTAATTAAAAAAAAATTCAATACATTATCAATTTTCCCATTAGCTCCTAAGCTATTTTTTAAAGGACCAAGAAATATTTAATATGAGTATTAAAACTAAAAACAATCCATTTAAGAAATGAGTAACATGAAGCACCTGGGGGGCCCAGATCAAGATCTCAGATCCCTGAGACAGAGCAGCACTTAGGCTCATGCTTAGCCCAGAGTCAGCTCTCAGAGATTCTCTCACCCTCTGCCCTTCCCCGCACACTCACACATGCGTGTGCTGCTTCTCATTCAAATAATTAATAAATAAAATCTTAAAAAAAAAAAAAAAAGAAATGAAAAACTGCTAGGTTACTGTGTGACACCTTTTTCCTCACTGGCACACCAATATTGTCTTCCTAATTTTCCTAAATCAATTATTGCAACAGATTATCCAAAAGGTTTCAGAAGAAATTAAACTAGCATTGATTGTCATGTTATCTATACATTTATAGTATTACCTTTCCAAAAGTTATGGAGACTTCTGAGAAAAAAAGTATTTCAGGAGGCTACACTGGTAATTTATCACTGGTTAACCCAAACTGGAAATGAGACCTACATTTAAATACAAACATAATCAATTATAATAACATAAGGACAGAGAAACTGAGTCTTAATATTTTAGACAATACTCAACTATCAATGTTCAAGAGTCTTTAACATATTTCATTACTTTATAGCCACATGAGAAAACATTCCTGGAGGACAGTACTCATAAAAATAGAAAAGCTAGAAAAAAAGCATCTTTCCACTAATTCAAAGAGGCATGTTTTCTTCACAAATAGGCCAATTAAAATTTTTAAGAACAAGGATAAGAGGGTAAGTTCATTAAAAGTAAACAAGAGATATATTTTCTAATTTTGCTAAGTGTATTGTGAAAAGCAGATATTTTCTGTAATTGATATCATAAAATAACAAATAAGTAAAACAAAACCACTAGAGTAGTTTCCAGTCAAAACAGTAATACAATCTGTTTCTCACACTCTCCCAGGTCCTTGTCACTTAAACAATCTACAAAGTGTTAGTTTTGCTCCTAATGTGTAAGCAAAGCTTGGGATATTACTGTCTAATGATATAAGGAAGATATTTGACCCTGGTGTAAAAAAATTAATGAGACAGGTCAACCTTAAAATGCAATTATTTAAGGGGGAGAGAATACTATACCATAAACTAGACTTGGGAAAAGGGTTATGAGACATCTACAACTCCTCCCACACTCCATTCCACCCTAACAACTTTGAAATACGAAAACTCCCCTGAAAGTAGACATAGAACTATAACCAGCATCCTTGCCAGAGATTAATCCATCTCTCTCCTTCTTCACCTACATCCCATATATTTGCAATGTGCTTCGCTGTTTACAGAACCTTTTACCTACACTACCTCTTATGTCTTTACAAATAATCTGTGAGGTCAGCAAGAGTGGCATTTTTTTTTTAATAGAAAACAGAAAGGCCAATAATCTTGCTCGTAGTGAAACCAGACCTAGAAACCAAGACTCCTGCCTTCAGTTCTGAAGCTCTTTCCACTATACACAACACTACCCTTTCTGTAATATAGTAAAGGCTCCTATAAAACATTTGGCTTGATTCCAAGACAGCAGTCCCAGACTGAATTGGACTCTATATAGCACACGGTGTAAATAGTGAAGGTTTAATCCAATTACTGGCATGGAGGCATACATCTTTTTAAAAGTGAAGAATCAGTTGGTTTTAAGTTGGTTTAAGTTAATAGTGTGTGTATGGTAGTAGAAACAAACAGAACACTATTCTAAGAGAAGTCAAAATGAAATACTACAGATTTGCATATTTTACAATAGCTAATAGAGGCAGTAGTAACAAATGGAATAGGGGAAAAAAAAGGAGACAAAAATGGATAATTAAAAAGAACAACATAAAAAGAAACTGCATCATATTTTTAGGAAATAAAATGAGGAGCTTGTCTTTCTGCCAGAAGTAACTGTGAGACTTTGGATCGTTAGCCTATAAAGTAATGAGGTGAACAAGACGATCTCACTTAGGCGTTAAACGGATCCCTGCCAAAACTGCGGCTCTGGAATAAAACATCCCAAGTCCTATTTCTAGATCAGCTGCTGGTACTACACAGGTTAAGTTAACCAATTATTTTAATCTTTCAACTCTCACATCTGTAAAATCAAACAACGCTCTACTCAAAACTACTTTCTAATGACCTTGGAATGAAGAAACAATGTCTGCAAAGTAATAATCAACATTTTTAATTCCCATCATCTACTGCAAAAACAAAATTTCTCAAACATCTTATATGTTGCAGCACTAGGCTAGGCTAAAAGTGCAGAGAAAGTGATAGCCTTTACGATCTAAATCAATACGGCACACAGAAATGCTTAACTAGTAATGACTATGACTACATAACGATATTATGGCATCTCAGGTAAAGAGCTTTCATAGCTGAGCTGAACACAGCAGAGAGAATAAAGTTGGATTTGATCAAGATACAAAATAAAAATAGTAGTCATTAAGTTTAGCAAGGCAAAGAGGCAAGTAGGTTGCAACGTCCTTTGGGTTCTCAAAGCACATCACTCGTCTGTTATTGCATTTAACACACTGTAAGATGGTTTGTCTTCCCTACTTAGACTCTAAATTCCTTAAGGACAGAGACCTTGTTCAATACATTTTCTACCCCTAACCCATTGAATAGGGTCTGGCACACAGAAGAAAATCAACACATGTTTTTTGAACAGGCAAGGTAAGGACAAGAATCCCTATTTAAATTATTGTACTTTAACCTACACTATTTTGTGCCGACCATTTACTCACTCTCTCTCAACTCTAAAACCACATTCTAGATACCGCACTTTGGTGCTGCAGCTGAGACTGCAGTATTTTATTCCACATGCTCTTCTGCCAGCTCTCCCTGCTAGGCTTCGACAGTGGAGGCAGTAAAAGGAAAACTGGAAAGCAAAAAGAGGGGTGAAAGGACTTGCTTCCAGTTCCTAGCAGCAGCAGCAACTGCAGCCCCTCACCCTGGCAGAAACAACAGTGTTTAGTCTCCAGCGACTCTGGGTACTTTTAGGTACTTCCAGAAACTGATCAGCAGCTGAATGGTGACCTCCTCAAAGGTTCAGAACCAGGCCAATGGAATCTTTTTTCTGAGCTCTTAGGTCAATTACACCGTAATGTTCTCTTTTCACTCTTAAAACCATCGAACCAACTCCCTATATTAAAACTCCTCTGCTGAAATTCTTACTCAAGTTACTATCTTCTCTACTAGGACGAATACACTGTCAAACAGCTCTCCTTTTAGAGATCTTGCACCTTCACTGAAGACAAAAGTTAAGAAAATTTGGAATTATTCCTATAGATAAAATCTATTTTATAAAGGATAACTCAAAACCCTTTAGATTTGTATGCTAAGGGGTGCCTGGTTGGCTCAGCTGGTGGAGCATGCAACTCCTGATCTCAGGACTGAGTTCAAACCCCATCTTGGGGATAGAGATTACTTAAAAATCTTTTATAAATCTGTTGAGGTGCACCACAAAAATCATTCAACTTTTGTGTTTTAAACTATCCAACTTGAAAAGAAAAAAAGAAAGGAAATGAGAATTATTTAAATAGCACAAGGTATTCTAAGCACACACAACCACCTCCCTTTACTAGAGCTCATATCCTACAGAAAATGTGAGATGGTAAAAGCTCACTTGCTGCTCTTCAAAGGTCTCAGCTCCCACAAGCCTCTCCTCACGTAAGCATGACCATGCTGAATGTGATTCTTACATTTAAATACATTTTTGGAGGGGCACCTGGCTGGCAGAGTTGGTGCAGCATGTGACTCTTGACCTTGGGGACGAGTTCAAGCCCCACACTAGACACAGAGTTTACTCTAAAAAGAAAGGGCGCCTGGGTGGCTCAATTGGTTGAGCGACTGCCTTCAGCTCAGGTCATGATCCTGGGAGTCCCCAGATCAGTTTGGGATCAGTTCTCATCAGGATCCCTACTTAGCAGGGGGTCTGCTTATCCCTCTGACTGTCCCCCTCTCGTGCTTGCTCTTTCTCATTCTCTCTCTCTCTCAAATAAATAAATAGAAACTTTAAAATAAAAAAATAAAAAGTAAAGATTTTTAAAAATTAAAAAAAAAAAAAAATTTTTCGTCGTTCAATATGGCCCCTAAATGCAATAGAAAGCTGTTTCTTTTGTTGAACACTAATCTGTTCCAACACTAAAGGTAAACTGAATTTATTGGCATATTGTTCTCCCTTCCTAAGGGATTTTCAAGAAATCATTTTCTTTTTTTACCACGTGTGACTTTCATTTTATGCATCAACTTTAGAATCTAACCTCTTCATAAAATGCAACTGCACTCTGTAGCATAGAAACAAAAAGAAATCCCCCGTGCAGGAGAGTCCATAATCAACACATCTGTTGAAAATAAATGACCAAAATGCTTTGATAGCTTTCATATGGTCTGTTACTTAATAAAATAGCCTCATTAGACAATTTAATCTGAGGTGAGCTACAAAAATAATCTTTTATTATTGTACCTAACAAACTTGTTTTTTTAATTATGACAAAATGAAAGATAGGGAGAAGCAGCAAACATACTGTTAATCCATTTCCAAATGAAATGGGAGAAAGCAAATTCAAACAATAGGAATCCTTCCTGTAATTTTTAGTAATGGACACAGCTGAGCTTCCAACATTGAGTATCACTAGACCCAGACATACTAGCCCACTTCACCTGCCTATAACATCTATCAGGCAAAAGAGAAGTGAAAAGAATTTTAAACTTGAAAATCCATTGCCAATTCTACTGGAGTTCCTCCAAGTAGCATAAAAATGGATAGTGGGCCACCTACTTCTCTTACCACCTACATCTAAAAGTCAGGGACTCATTACCTAGCTCCTGCTACAGATATAAAAATACTAACACCACCTTCTACTTATGTGCCAAGAGTCGTATTACCACAGTCAGTATGTCCATGTAAAATAAACCAAGCTCTATTCCTTTCTTTTTATTTTATTTTATTTTATTATTTATTTGACAGAGAACACAAGTAGGCAGAGAGGCAGGCAGAGAGAGAGAGAGAGATGGGGGGAAGCAGGCTTACTCTGAGCAGAGAGCCCAACGTGGGGCTTGATCCCACGACCCTGGAATCATGACCTGAGCCGAAGGCAAAGGCTTTAACCCACTGAGCCACCCAGGCGCCCCAAGCTCTATTCCTTTCAACAAGAAACACCCAAGGACCCATCTGACACATTACATGAAAACCTAGGGATGAGGGGGATAAATAGGATATCTTGACCTACAGAGAGGGAAAGGACAGGGCAAATGTTATTGTACCTCTGTACACCCCCCCCAATTATATGGGGATCTGTTCAATTAAATGCAAAAAAAAAATTCAGTAAGTTACTATGATAACTAAGATTTCAGAGAAATGGGAAAAAATGAAATTGAATAATGTGTCTAATAACAAGGCCTTCACACCATGTATAATAAACACTCAGTGTAGATCTGTATGTGGGCAGAACATACATAATCCGACAGTATTTTTCCTTTTCTAAAAATGGCAAACCGTGATGCATTGTTTAGTTTCTCCAGATTTAATAAATGAGTTGCCACAAAATTATGAATGCTTTAAGTCATACTAAAAATGTGTCCATAACTTTAATAAAGTACATTTTCATGTTAACTCACTTCTCTTGCTGGAAGAATTATGTTTCTTTGCTTAATGTATAGAAATGAAACTGTCACTGAAACATCTGGTTATATATTATTCATTAGACATAAATCACCTTTACTCCAAAGACCACATAATAAAAACACAAATCATGAATAAATCAGAGAATGACCTCACACTACACACTAAAGGTCAATAATACAAAAATGAAATTCCTAAGATATTTGCTGACCTGCTCTATACAGTATTTCTATCCATACAAACCTAGGAACTAGCTCAATACAGGCAGAGAAAAACTCAAAATTCTCAAGATGTCTCAGTATTTTGAATGTACATTGTCTACATAATATTAGTGGCTCTAATTTGAAAATGTTCTGTGCAGCACATATGAGGACCACAAGCATATTTTTAAAATACTCAGGCTAGCCTACTCAGGCACTTTTCCTTCATAAATTCTCCAAATCACTCTCATACGTACTATAATTAACCTCAAGGAGGATTCCACAAGTGTACCTGAAGGAAATAACTCAAGTCCTCAGAAAAAGTAAGGGGCCATATTTGCTGTGCTATCGCTGGAAAATGGAGTCTTATACAACCACCCATTATTTTACTTTGAACACGTTAAATGTACAATCCAGATTTTAAAAGATACCTGTTGATTGTGACGAGTATAAATTACAGGGGGAAAAAAGATCACCAAAAATCTTATTGCTGCCATTTAAATTCTTTGTAAATCAAAGGGTCAAATATTTACTGTAAGAAGCCTGATCTGACACCAATCTAAGTTATTAAAAAATTCAACAACTACACCCCAATGCAGTAAAGAGAAAGTAGATTACCTACCAATTACACTAAGTATTCCAGCTTATCGTCTTGGAACTGACCAAAAGTAGATTATGTAATGCAAATCACTCAGACATGAGTTTTAAACATAATGCTCAGTCTAAAACATCCAAGCCACGTCTCGTTTTTTTTTTTTTTAATTTTTAAAAGTAAAGCGTATTACCAAAACACTGAATGCAAACCTATCCTGTTACAGGAAATTTCTTCAGACACCTCAAGGAAACCTAACATTTTCAAGCCACTTTACCCCTTAAAGGCACACATTCTCTCAAACTTTCTGACAGCCATGCAGTATATACCCAAAAAAGGTCTGAAGACGGTAAGACCATAAAGGTCTTAGCGGGCGGATAATCGGAAGGAACCTCGGAAGTTTCGAAGACCAATTTTTACTAACAGTATCTCTGGGAGCAAGGAAGCTACTTCTTCTAGAGGAGGCAAAGTATCTTGACAACCAGGTCTACGGTTCCCTGGAGACACCCAATACCGAAGATCTCAGCGTCAACGACAGGGTTCAAAACGCGAGGCTTCCATCAGAAACAAACCAAGACACCCCCCCCTCCCCCCACGACTCCTCCGGGGCAACCTCGCGGTTTTAGAGAGCAGCAACAGATACTCGCGGGCAGGCAGGCGGCACTCCAGGAATGTTTTAACCCGGAGGGTTCTCCCCGCAGCCCACAAGGAACCCCGACGCCGAGGAGCGCCTCCACCAGCGAACCCAGACTCCAGCACCGCGGGGGGAAGAGGGGGCATTCTGCACAAAGCACCCCTACCCCACCCCCACGGTGTAGACACATACTGCCGGGCAGCGAGGGAGAAGCCCGGAGGAAAAACCCCGCATTCCACGCGGCTGGCCTCGGAGAGGCCCCGCAGGGAGGCTGGAGCCCCCGCCCCGAGAGGAGGGGGCCGCACAGTGACCCCGGCCTCCGCGGAGGAGCGGACAGCAAGGGGTTCCCAACGAAGGAAGGAATTCAATCCCTGAGCTTCGCCCACGGGGTCCTCCGCAAGCCGGACCCTCGAAGAACGGGAACAATGAGAAGCTGCCTCCCCCCACCATCCCCGCCCCGAGAGCGGCCGGGGGCGGCGGCGCCATCTCCCCTCACACCCCCGCGGGCAACACACCCCCGGCCCCCGGGCCGCCGTCAGCCGCCCTCAGCCCGGCCGAGCCGACGCGCGTCCCGGCCCGCAGTTCCCGCGCCCTTCGCCTCCTCGCCCGCCCCACTCACCGGCTCCTGCCCCAGCCCGGGACTCAGCTGGCCGCGGCCAGACCGAGACACAGGTACAAGCCGCCGCGGCCGCCGGCGCCGCCGCACAATATGGCGAGCCTCGGCTTCCGCAATGGAGCTCGGGAAATACAACAGGGGCCGCTCAATATTCATGAGAGACTGAGGGGAAGCCGGCTCGGCCGGCGCTGCGGGGAGGGCGGGAAGGAGCGAGCCAGCGAGGGGGCGGAGGCGCGGGACGCGGACGTACACCGCGCGGGGAGGCCCGCGGCGCGAGGGGAGGGGGCGCCGCCGCGTGCTGGCCTGGAGGGCGCGAGCCGCCCCTCCCCGGGCCGGCCGGCTCCGCCCCTCGGCGCCCTCGGCGGGGTCGACGCAGCCCCCGGGCAACGCCCGGATGTCGACGGCGCGGCCTCGCTCTCGTGGTTCAGGCTGCGGGAGCTTTCGGCCCCCGCTTCGGCCCACCCATTACACCTCGTCGGCCGGCATTTAGGGTTTGGGCTGGGAGTTGTGCTGTCTGTGACTGCCTCCCGTTCTTACACCCATCCCACCCGGCAGACGTCCTCATTAGGCATTCAGCCCAAGAACTTCACCTGAACTTCGGCTGCCTGCCTCCCCGTTCAACAAACACACACTTAACCATCCTGGCAGAGTGAACCTACAACATCTAATTATTACAGGGTAAATGACCTTCTATTCTAGAAGTATATTGTTGGACGTCTGTAAGTATTCCGATTGTTTTCATTAGCTCTATTATACCTTGCTGTTTTCTTCCTACCTTCTTGCCCCCTTCCAGTATTATCTTCTGAACTTGAGAATATGAGAAGTAATAGATTAAATAGATGTAATCATCACCTAAAACACAACCAATTAGCCAAAAAAATTAATGTAAAATGCGTACAAATTAAGCGATAAACTGAAGAAGTTAAGCGAAAGAGTTCCCGGACCTCAGGGTATGCTATTGGTGAGATGTCCTATTCTCTTGAAAAGATAATCCACAAAATCAGACAGTAAATATGAAGGCATTTGTGATATAAAGAAATGGACCACCCTATAAAACTAGGTTTATAGCCTCCACTGTATCTCTAACCATGTGACTTAAGTAAATTGCATAACCTCTCTGAACTGAATATTCTTCATTTGCAAAATGAGAATATTATGTTGGATAATTCTTAGGTGTTTTCCAGTTTTTGAACTTTCTAAAACTCTCCAAGCAATGCCAAATCAACGGTATGAATTTACATAGGATTTTGGAAAAGAAAGGGATCAATTACAGCTGGTATGTCGAAGGAATCGAAGGAAGATTTCCTAAGGAGCTAGGATTTGATTCCTACTTTGGCAGATAGTTTTTGGATGGGTAGAAAGAAAGAAGACAGGTGTTAAAATATGAAAGATAACACATTATGTATCCTACCTAACGATCCATTAAAGTAAACGAGCAAAGCATTATTCTTTTTCAGTGACTTGAAAATTTTCACTGTCTATAGCTTTAAATAGAAATGACAATTCTTGGGAGCCTGGCTGGCTCAGTGGGTAGAGCATTAAACTCTTGAACTCTGGGTGGTGAGTTCAGCCCAACATTGAGCTTGGAATCCCCTACAGAAAGAAAGAAAGAAAGAAAGAAAGAGAGAGAGAGAGAGAGAGAGAGAGAGAAAGAAAGAGAGAAAGAAAGAGAGAAAGAAAGAAATGACTCAGACTCTATAAGATCTTCAAGGTCAAGCTCTTTCTCCAGTATGAAAAAAAAAGTCCAAATACGGATGGTCCCAACTTACAATTCCATCTATGACTTTTCAACCTAACAGTGGTTGAAAGTGATACTGTTCAGTAGAAACTGTAGTTCAGGTTTTGAATTTTGATCTTTTCCTGGGCTAGCTGTATGTGATAGGATACTCTTGTGATGCTGGGCAGCAGCGGTGAGCCACAACTTCCAGTCAGCCATTTGATCAAGAGGGTAAAAACTGATACAATCACTTTGTACCCATATACAACCATTCTGTTTTTCACTTTCAGTACAATATTCAATTATATGAGCTATTCAGCACTTTATTATAAAATAACTTTGTGTGAGATGATTTTGCCCAACTATAGCTAATCTAAGTGTTCTGAGCGCGTTTAAGGTAGACTATGATGACAGTAGGTTTAGGTGTATTAACTGGATTTGGACCTATGATATTTTCAACCTCCACCAGTTTATCAGGATGTAGCCTTGTCGTAAGTCAAGGGAGAACTATAATCAAAGCATGCTTCTTCTTCTCCCTTCCTGTAATGGTCCGCTTTCTAAAGATAGTGCAGTTGCAGAACCATCACTTCTTTATTCATGACAACTGCCTGTGTGTCCATAATTCGGAACCTTTTGCTCCAGTTATGCCTGTGAAGATAATGGTGTATGGTTACATTAAGAAATTCAGTCGAGGGGCGCCTGGGTGGCTCAGTGGGTTAAGCCACTGCCTTCGGCTCAGGTCATGATCCCAAGTCCTGGGTTCAAGCCCCACGTAGGGCTTTCTGCTCAGCAGGGAGCCTGCTTCCTCCTCTCTCTCTCTGTCTGCCTCTCTGCTTACTTGTGATTTCTCTCTGTCAAATAAATAAATAAAATCTTAAAAAAAAAAAAAAGAAATTCAGTCGATGTTGCGAAAAGTGATCATTTGTTGAAAGCATGGGAACTTTATGGATAAAAGTTAAATATAGTACTTTTAAAAGATTCACAGGAGAATTAGTGGGAAATGGAAAACTTATGGGATATGTGGATTAAATGTGATTAAAAGCTAGACCTCAGGCTAGCATCCTTAATATGAAAGACACGACTGTCAAATTAATGGAACTCATATTATCTATTTTATCTTACTCAAAAACTTGGCATTGAGAGTGCTATAGGCCACCCATGACTATATTAATCGGGAAAGATTTTGTTATGGTATGATAATAAAGTTTCCAAAATCTCCATGCCTTAACACAGCAGACATTTACTGCTTGTTCATGCTTCATATGGATCAAATGCCCTCTGTTCCAGTCACTCCAGGAACCAGATTGACAGAGGGTCCACTGTTCTGTAGCTATCTCACCGAGATCATAGCAGCTGATTCTCTGTGGCAGAGGAAGAGATGAAAGAATCCCAATGAACTTTTCATAGCCTTAGATTGGGAAAAAAAACCCACAACACATGACTGAAAAAAAAATGTAAACACACACACACATTACTGATAGAATTTCATTGGCCTAAACTAGTTACATAGCCTCTGCCATCTGCAGAGAGACTGAGTCCTTGAAACAAGTCAGAAGTAGGGATTTTGGTGAACAATACTAACGTCACCCATCCTGGTCCCACCAGTGAGCTCCTATATATTTTTTAAAAAACTCCCAAGAAGTTTTATTCCATAACACTGGAAGTTATGCTTCCAAAAGTAAACTCTCTTTGCTTGTTAAGAATTGACTATCATGGGGTGCCTGGGTGGCTCAGTGGGTTAAAGCCTCTGCCTTCGGCTTGGGTCATGATCCCGGGGTCCTGGGATCGAGCCCCGCCTCAGGCTCTCTGCTCAGAGGGGAGCCTGCTCCCCCCTCTCTCTGTCTCTGCCTGCCACTCTGCCTACTTGTGATCTTTGTCTGTCAAATGAAATCTTTAAAAAAAAAAAAAAAAAAAGAATTGACTATCATGTAAATAGAATGGACTTGCCATTTTTTTCCCCTTTGTTTTAGTTGTATATTAAATCAATGTCAGTCTGTCTAGTGATTGACATATCCAACCTATATTCCTTTTGCTAATTTTTTTTTACCTGACCTAAGGGATATTGCCCTTAAAAACATTTCCTACTAATACTCTGCTCCCATGTTACATGTACTAATTGAAGGTGATAATCATGTCTTCCTTCAGTAGGAAAATGCTAACACTACATAATACAAGTATCATACTATAGGTAGATGACTCCATGAACTCTAGGTTAAAAAGATTCTTTTTAGGTTGGCTGGCTGGCTCAGTCAGAAGATCATGTGACTCTTGATCTTGGGGTTGTCAGTTTCAGCGCTGTGTTGGGGGTGGAGTTTACCTAAAAAAAAAAAAGATTATTTTCCCTCAAAACTTGAGAAGTGGTACCCTATTAATCCCATGGTGAACTGAGTATAGAAATCATTTCTGATCACAAAATTCACAGCTTTACTGGCTTTCTGCTAAAATGGTAATGATACAAAATTAGATTAGTTCAGCTCAACCAACTTTTATTGAGCATCAACTATGTGCCAACACTTTGCCAAGTTCTTGGATTAAAGATACAAATGTAAGTAGGACATAAGTTCCTTGAGAACAGAAATCTTGTCCACCAGTGTATACCTAGAGATTAGTGTGATGCTAGGCCCATATACTAGATGCTCAATAAATAGGTGTTAAGAGAATGAAAGACGAATCTTTGATCTCAGTGTGTATATGAAATAGAGCAGTGCATATGAGCTGGGTTTGCCTCAGTTTTATCACTGACAAGCAGAAATGTCTATTAAGATTGCTGTTAGTCCTTGCAGAATCTTTATTTAGGCAGTGTGTTTGAAATGGGAATAAATGCCTGCCTATTCTATATATACCACATGGATTTCTTTTCAGTTGTGCTCCAAATATCTAATTGTTAACCTGCTTTTCTAAAATGAAGATTTAAGGTCACCAATAGCTTGTTACTAATAAACTATGTATGTCTCATAGTTTCTATAGCACATTTATACTAATTATTTCACGGAATCTTCAGATCAGCCCTCCAAGGTATAATTCCTACTTTATAGACAAGGAAAATGTGACTTCTGTGGTTAACTAGCTTTTGCAGACATTGAGCTCACAAGTGGCAGAGCTGAGACTCAAACCTAGGTCATCTGAATTCAAGCTGAGGGATACCTACCTTCATGCCACAGGTGCCTTCCCGCTCAATGCTGCATACTCAACTTCAGCATTTTCCTTCTTTCTAATGGGTAAGCAGCATATAAGAGAAACATCTCCAGAGCTTCCTCTCAACACTAGTATTATTCCAGTCCTCAGTGTGGTCTATTTTTAAGAAGCTAGGGATGATGTTAAATATAAGTGTATAAAACTGATCCATTGACAGAAGACCAGCAGGTCCTGGTTTTGTTTTCTTAGAAAATTTGCTTTACAGGGGTGCCTGGGTGGCTCAGTGGGTTAAAGCCTCTGCCTTCGGCTTGGGTCAGGATCCCAGGGTCCTGGGATCAAACCCCACATCAGGCTCTCTGCTCAGCAGGGCGCCTACTTCCCCCCCCACTCCTGCTCTGCCTGCCTCTCTGCCTACTTGTGTTCTCTGTCAAATAAATAAATAAAAAACTTTAGAAAAAGTTTGCTTTACAAAAACAAAACAAAATTAAAAGTTGGGTTAGAAAACAGGAATAGCTTGGGATTTAATTACCATCTATATATTTACTGTTGTCAAAATATATCTCCTAAAAAAAATCTTTATTTGCCATCCTTTAGATGTGTTATGCTTTCTTTGAAAGGGTCAACTTAAGTAGGGACGTTGTAGAAAGGCCTAAAGAGACCTATAATTCAAGGTGACTTCAGGAAGCCAGCAACTCAAGATTTACAACCTCTTCAGCTGAAAAAATATAGCTGTAGCCACAGGCTTTAGTGAAGTTTTATTTGTATTTCAGCATAGTGCGTGTCTTCTTGTGACATTTCCCTTGGTGTTTTAGTTCATTCCTCTTTATATTCCCAAGACAACCCAAATAATTGGTGCTACTCTTAACGATTCAACTTGAAGAAGTTAAATAGATTAAATGAGATGGGCGAGTTAGACTTTTGGGGAGAACTACACAATACTGCTACTTCCCTCCTTTGGAGACTTGGAATGGTATTTTATGTATCCCAGATGTGGCCACATTCTGCCTAACATCTGGTAGCGCATTTTATTAAAATAATGAACTAGCATATGTTTGAAAAGTCAAAAGAAAGAATAAAAGTTTTCATTCTGATGCAACACAAATAGCCAACTGTTTCTTTGTAGTTAATAATGGGGCACATAAATGGGAAATATTACTGTGATATCCAACTTCAAGTATAAGTTAGAGTATGATTTAATAATTACTGGCTTAAGCTTTCTAACATGGAAAATGTTTATTCCATTCAAGTAAACTTTGAAAGTTTTTTCCTTTCAAAATGTTTACTGGAAGGGAAGAGAGTTGTGTCTTGGCGTTGATATAGGAACACCAAGAATCATCCTGGAAGCTAACAAGGAATAGATAATTAAGATCAAAACTCAGAACTAAAATGGAAATTTCTCCGGAGAAGAAAGCTGGAAGATCCTTATGGGGAAGTGCAGTTGAAGAGTGCAAAATACTTAAGTCAAATGACAACTACTCAAACTGCCTTTTTGGACATTTTAATTTTTCCCACTTAAAACAAGCATGGTGCTAGAATGGTTTTTGTGGGATGAGAAAGTGGAGGGTAAAGACATCTCTTATCTAATACATTTCTGGGAAATGTTTTTAGTAAAGAATCTAAAAGAACTGCCAACTCCCACCCATACAAAGAAAATTTTGTTTTATTTTAAACTACATTAAGATCTGGAAACCCCTGCAGTATCCATCCATCTGCTGGGTCATTTGCATTTTATACTCTGCAGAAGCAAGCCCTTAAAATATACATCAAAAAAGACACTAAAGTAGGTTATAATTCAGGTAAACCCAAAAACCATTCTGGTCAACCTAGAATAATGAGGTTTTATGTGTTACACCCAGGAAAGGACATTTTTTAAGGATTTTAGTCTGTACAAAAGTTGTATCATTTTTAAAATAAACAGATTTCACAGACCATGCTTATAAGATCAGAATTAACTATTGTCCCTTAAGGATTATGAAATCTGTCACATATGAAGTATGGGATAAAGTTGACAACAAAAGAACCTTCTTGTCATAGTATCCTGTCAAGGATATATGGGTGACCTAACTTACACTGTTCTATCCCCCTCCAATACTCACAGCTATGATCTAATTAGTTCTTGTCTTAAGGCAGTACTGATGCTCTTCATGTATTTTCAATTCATTGACTTCTTGACATTTACACATCCTTAGTCTCCAACTTCACTCTTGGACTTTATTACATTAGCTGTCCTGGTTTGACCCTTTCCTAAAATTTAAAAAGATGACTGTGGGCCTGACTTCAACACAGCTGTCCCTTCTTCCACATGATCCAGTTCTTAGCTATTTGCCAACCTATTCATTTCCTGACTTGCTCTTTAATTAGGCTTGGCCATATCCTTACCCCCGCCTTTAACATGGGGCTTGACACATAGTGAATACAAACTGCATTACAAGGACATGCCAAGCATAACCTGTAGAGACCATGCCATTTATGGTATGGGAAAAGAGCCATCTTTATCAACAAATACAGAAAATACAGAGCTCTTTAGTGGAAAAGAACAGAGAAACAATGAGGAGAGACATTTGGAGAGACAATGAGGAGGACATTTGGAGAGAGCCCAAATGTCCACTGACTGCTATCTGTGATACAGAACACTCCAGGAACAATCCTGGATCCGGAGAACCCATGTTAGGAATGTCATGTGGTATCGTTACAGCTGCCCCACCCCCACCCCACCAAAAGAATAATGACCAACAAGAAAGTTTGTTATTGGTGGATCTTCAGTTTGGACGTTGATTTTGAAGAGTCTTGTCAAAACACACTAATATTTCATACCAAGAGCAAAAGTTTAACATGCTATACATTAATCCCAATATTCCAAGTGGAACTTGAAAGTTGATTACTTCTCAAGCCAGATTTAGCATTTTCTCCCCCATTCACTTGCCTAGATTTGTTGTATGGAAATACGTCCCCCTAACCCACCCAGGAGAATGAAAGTAGCATGACGGCACAATGTTAGTATTCATCTTTCAGTGCCAGTCATTATTCATTTTAAATGGGCCCCAAAACTTGAAACATTATAATCTATAGGTATGCATATGCTTTGCTCCTAAGATACATCTGGAATGTCTTCAGGTAATGAGAATAACTACAGTTTTTAAAAAGCAGTCACTAAAAATACTTGTTTTGTATATTTTACAAAGAGTGTTTTGTTTAATCATTACAACAGTACTTAGAAAGCGAAACTTTGAATAGGCATAATTTTCTACCTACCACGTTCACACAATTATAATACAAGTTGTTGGTCTATGTTTATGGACACATATATTACATATATTAATGATGTGCATGAAAATGGCACAACCCCCTAAGAGGGCAATTTGGTAGTTCTCAAAATTTTGAGGATGTGTATCTTTCAGCCTAAGAGATCCAGTTCCAGGAATGTATCTTACAGAAGTACTCACACGAGTGTGCAAAGAAATATATACATGGATGTTAATTTTTTACATTGCTTACATTTGTAAAAACCTGACTATAATTTTATTTTTGGTTAAATAAATTTTAGTATTCTATCATATAACTGTTAAAAAGAATGAGATAGGGGCCCCTGGGTGGCTCAGTGGGTTAAGCCTCTGCCTTCCGCTCAGGTCATGATCTCAGGGTCCTGGGATCGAGTCCCATATCAGGCTCGCTGCTCAGCAGGGAGCCTGCTTCCCTTCCTCTCTCTCTCTGCCTGCCTCTCTGCCTACTTGTGATCCCTGTCAAATAAATAAAATCTTAAAAAAAAAAAGAATGAGATAAAGCTACTGCTCAACATCACTCATCAGGGAAATAAAAATCAAAACCATGATGAGATACCACCTCACACCTGTCAGAATGGCTAAAATTAACACAAGAAACAACAGATGTTGGCAAGATTTCAGGGAAAGGGGAAGCCTCTTACATTGTTGGTGGGAATGCAAATCGGTGCAGCCACTCTGGAAAACAGCATAGAGGTTCCTCAAAAACTTAAAAATAGAACTACCCTATGATCCAGCAATTGCACTACTGGGTATTAACCCAAAAGACACAAAAACACAGATTCAAAAGGACGCATGCACCCCGATGTTTATAGCAGCATTACCACCAACAGCCAAACTATGGAGAGAGCCCAAATGTCCACTGACTGATGAATGGACAAAGAAGATGTGGTACAGACACACACACGTGTGTGTGCGTGCACGTGCATACACAATGGAATATTACTCGGCCATCAAAAAGAATGAAATTTTCGGGGGATAAAAATACATTATATGTTTATTAAAAAAATTAAATTAAAAAAAAGAATGAAATCTTGCCATTTGCAATGACATGGATGGAGCTAGAGTGTATTACACTAAGTGAAATAAGTCAGAGAAAGTCAAATACCATGATTTCATTCATACGTGGATTTTAAGAGACAAAACATGAACATAGGAGAAGGGAAAATAAAGGGGGAGGGACGCAAACCATAAGAGACTCTTAACAATAGGGGTGCCTGGGTGGCTCCGTGGGTTAAGCCTCTGCCTTCGGCTCAGGTCATGATCTCAGGGTCCTGGGGTGGAAGCCCGCATCGGACTCTCTGCTCAGCAGGGACCCTACTTCTCTCTCTCTCTCTGCCTGCCTCTCTGCCAACTTGTGATCTCTCTCTCTGTCAAATAAGTAAAAATAAAATCTTAATATTATTAAAAAAAGAGAGACTCTTAATAATAGAGAACAATGGGGTGCCTGAGTGGCTCAGTGGGTTAAAGCCTCTGCCTTCAGCTCAGGTCATGATCCCAGGGTCCTGAGATCGAGCCGTACATCGACTCTCTGCTCAGCTGGGAGCCTGTTTCCTCCTCTCTCTATCTGCCTCTCCGCCTACTTGTGATCTCTTTCTCTGCCAAGTAAATAAATAAAATATTTTTAAAAAAATAGAGAACAGGGCGCCTGAGTGGCTCAGTGGGTTAAGCCGCTGCCTTCGGCTCAGGTCATGATCTCAGGGTCCTGGGATCGAGTCCCACATCGGGTTCTCTGCTCAGCGGAGATCCTGCTTCCCTCTCTCTCTCTCTGCCTGCCTCTCCATCTACTTGTGATCTCTCTCTGTCAAATAAATAAATAAAATCTTAAAAAAAAAAATAGAGAACAAACTGAGGGTTGATGGAGGAAGGTGGGTGGGAAATGAGCTAAATGGGTGATGGGTATCAAGGAGGGCACGTGTTGTGATGAGCACTGGGTGTTATATGTAAATGATGAATCACTAAATTCTATACCTGAAACAGATTTTACCATATATGATAAATAACCAGAATTTAAATAAAAACTTGGAGAAAAAAGCTACAAGTACTGACATAGAAAGATATAAAAAAATATATTATCAAGTGAAAAGTCAAGTATCTCAGCAATGTATGTAGTGTGTACCATATATCCTACTTTTGTAATACAAACATATTCAAATGAATATACACCAAAATATTAAGAGGGATTATATTTAAGGAAAGGAGAACTTTTGAGGACTTTCAGTTTCTAAATTATTTTTTAATTTCTGTATCATCTGCATGTTTCACACTGGAATAAAACATTAAGCTTTATCATAAAAGTAAAGATACAATTACATGTAAAAAGTAAACATCTAGGAGCACCTGGGTGGCTCAGTCGTTAAGCATCTGCTTTGGCTCAGGTCATGGTCCCAGGGTCCTGGAATCAAGCCCAGTGTCCAGCTCCCTGCTCAGTGGGAAGCCTGCCTCTCCCTCTCCCATTCCGCCTGCTTGTGTTCCCTCTCTCACTGTCTCTCTCTCTTTGTCAAATAAATAAAATCTTAAAAAAAAAAAAAAAAGTAGGGCGCCTGGGTGGCTCAGTGGGTTAAGCCGCTGCCTTCGGCTCAGGTCATGGTCTCAAGGTCCTGGGATCGAGTCCCGCATCGGGCTCTCTGCTCGGCAGGGAGCCTGCTTCCTTTCCTCTCTCTCTGCCTGCCTCTCTGCCTGCTTGTGATCTCTGTCTGTCAAATAAATAAATTAAAAAATCTTTAAAAAAAAAAAGTAAACCTCTAATGAGTGAAATTTCTGCACATATCCACCTATTATTAGAGGAAGGACGGAGGTGAACAAAAAGCTCTTCTAGATCAGGCACTATCAGCCAAAGCAAACAGAAAAACTAGAATTTGGAAATTCTTTGGTTCTAGAGCTCCAGTTGTGTAGTGGCCTTGAAAATCAGGAAATTAATGTCTTATTTCTAAACTTCAATTTCCATTCCCCTAAACATTCCTGACCCTACTTAGTAAGAATTTAGGCTAAACAGGGTCCAACCAATGATTACACAACCCTCAAATAGCAACCCTTTAAAAGAGTTCTAGGACCTATATAATTATCTTGGAATTCTATTCTTCTCCTACAAATTTAGATCCCACAGTCTCTAGGAGAAATATCAGATGTTGTTTGCTAATTAGACTTCTAGTATTCCCTCCAGAAATTCCTGCTGATTTAGCTTGTGATTACTGGAAACAAGTACAAATTGTAGGTTGAGAATCAAATATTTGAATTTTCCATCTTATATGCATCTACTCCAGGGAATTCTAAGTTTCTAGACTTTTTGAGATCACCATATGGTGAAAAGCTTGGGCAGTATGTTGGGCCAGGTTCAAGAGACTTGACCTCTCTCCAGATTGGATCAGATGACCCAAGGGGTCAAAGCAAGAACACTAGTCATTGCATTTGGGGTATAATGGGGGTGGGGTTGTGCAGAGATAAACTCAGGGACTGGCTGAAAAAGATAGGTTGTTTGTCCAAAGTGTCCAGATGCCCAGAGCAAATAAACAGGTAAGAAGGAACTCCAAGAGAGTGGGGCACAGGATAAATTTAAGGGGGTAAAATACACCTACCTGAAAGCAGAATTAGGGGGTCTGAAGCCAAGTCATCAAGAGTAGCTATCATTCCTTCTTCTCCAGGAGAGCATGACAAGTGAGATGAAGAATAAGGGTAAAGTCCAATATGGCTGGTGTTAGCTGAGACTGGCAAAAGGACACCCCTGACCTTGACTCTAGATCCTAAAGATTCGGATGGGCCTAGTCTGAAGACACATGCAGAACAGAGTATCAAATGAGGGTTGTGAGAAACAGAGGGTTAGTTAGGAAAACTAGAGATGGATCCAAATAGCATACCAAGAGGGTCTGCCACAGAAATAAGATGACGAAGGGGATGTCATCGTTTGGAAAGCATCGCCGTAAGATGCACACCTTGTGCCGCTGCTGGGGCTTGAAGGCCTACCACCTCCAGAAGTCCATTGTGGCAAAGGTGGCTATCCTGCCAACCGCAAGGGAAAGTATAATTGGAGTGCCAAGGCTAAAAGAAGAAGCACCACTGAGACTGGTCGAATGAGGAGGCACCTAAAAATTGTAGACCGCAGATTCAGGCATGGGTTCCATGAAGGAACAACACCTAAGCCCAAGAGGGCTGCTGTTGCAGCATCCGGTTCATCTGAAGGATTTCAACAACTAGTCACACAATAAATGTTCTGGTTTTAAAAAAAACGCACACAAAAACAAATAGCATACCAAATTTACGAAAATCTCCCAACACAGATGCGAGCAAGAGTCGGGGTCAGTGACAGCTGAGTATATGATAATTGGCTTTCACTTGGTTCCAATTTCTTGGATCCTCTGACCCTCTCCAGGTCATTCTCTGTTGTGGCTTCACATCATGACCTCAAGCTCTAAGTTTTGGAATGTCCCAGGTTTAGTCTTAGTACTTTTTTCCCCTTTAACTTATATCCTCTGTCTGGGTGATTCTATTCAGTACTGTGGCTGTAAGTATATGTTAACTACTCTCAATTTTCTCCAAACTTACGGATTTCTGTAAGTTTCCTGGAAGTTAAGGACATCTCTAAACTTAAATCCAACTCCCTTTTCCACCCCTTTACTTGGATGTCTAATAAGTATCTCAAATATAAAATGTCTAAGCTAGATCTCCTCTTTGAAATGTAAACAGAGAACAACATATGATTTTTTTTTTAAGATTTTATTTATTTGACAGAGATCACAAATAGGCAGAGAGGCAGGCAGAGAGAGAGAGAGGGAAGCCGGCTCCCTGCTGAGAAGAGAGCTGGATGCAGGGCTGGATCCCAGGACCCTGAGATCAGACCTGAGCTGAAGGCAGAGGCTTAACCCACTGAGCCACCCAGGTGTCCCCAACATATGATTTTTAACTGTCCTTTTATTTGTAGCTATAATATCTAAATCACTTTATAAATCCAAGGGAGTTAAAAGAAATTACTCCTTATGATTACTTAAACCACATAAATAACTCAAAATGTAAAATTAATGTTATAAGTATATTTGCATACATGTTCATTTATACATTCCCTTTGCAAGAGTCTATAATTCCTGACCACACTCAGTAATTCAAAGACAGAAGACATAGACCCTCTCCTCAAAGAACCTAGCATCTAGTAGGGGACACAGACACATCCAAATGTGATGAGGCAAATAAAAGAAAGGCAATAGGAATGATTCTTCCTTGAGGCCCATTTTTAATTACACACTATGGGACAGCACCTCTCAAAGGACTCCAGTCTTGGCAGTATTAGCTTTATCCTGAAAACGATGAAAAAGTTGTAGGTAAATTTACAACTGTGCTAATAGCCAACAATCTCATAATCTCTGTATGTGTCAGTTACTGTGTTAAGTATTTTAGAAGCGTTATCTCATTTAATCTTTATGCCAACTTTATAAAGAAGCTACCATAATTATTGCCATTTTATGGATTAGAAAACAGAGGTGAGGTTTAATGCATTTTGGCACTTACGTAAGTCACCTGAAGTCATAGGGTGGACAAATCCATAACCTTAACCACTATTCTAAAACCCTTCTCACAATTGGTGACCCTGCTTTAACTAGTAATAATGGGCTAGGTCTTTAAAAAGCATTTGTACTAAAATAAAAAATAAATATACAAATAATCCAAATAGTGAATAACCGTTATATTTTACTAATAATAATCCCCAATTATTAAACATAATTGGATAAAAAGGTCTATAGCATAAGAAGTCATGAAATGTTGGCCTCAGTTTTTCAAAGCTCATAAAGATACAGGATTAATCATTTCAGGTTTCCTGCTGATTGCCTTTGGAGATAAGTTATTAGTCCTAAAGTACATTCTGTGTTTTGGGCTTCTCTTACTACTATAACACAGATAAGCTGAGATGGAAAAATCATCAGACTTGCAAAAGCTAAGAGAATAGAAGCCAAAGCCTATAGGAATATGGTCTTCTAAATTTATTATCTGTTATGCATTGATTTATCACATATGGTGGGAATTTAAACCAGATGTATACTTACTGGAAGAGGCCATACCAAGACAGACAGGGGAGAGGAATGTGACCTCAGCTTGAAAGTAGAGAATCAAAACTTGGTGGTGGTTCAGAAGTTTCCTTTTATGCTAGTTATATAACAGAATAAAAGCTCTTCAGTCATCTTTTCAAATTAACTGAGATGTCATTTTTTAATCTGGAAGTTGTTGAAACTTCTGGCTTTTGAAATGCAATTATTTTCATATTGAAAAAGACCATGGATTTTCTGAGTAACTGTTGCTGAATCTAAAGCAAAACATTTTTCGAAAATACAGCTCTGATATGTAAATGTTAAAATGTACACACTCCTGTTTGCTTCGTTCTCATCTGGAATTTAGACACCAAATTTTAATAGCTAAAATTCAGTAACACACCTTTCTCTGCCATCTGCTTTTTTTAAACTGAAACTTTAAAAAAATGCATTCTTTCAAGTCACATTTAAGGGTGTACATCTGAGGGAAGAAAAACTAACTAGCCTAACATGAATAATCTACCTATAGTTATGTAATCTTTTTATTTTTTAAAACTTTAAAAACATTATTGAGGAAAACGTTTCTCATAATAAATGCTTTAGTTTGGGA
The DNA here is from genome assembly GCF_902655055.1 of Lutra lutra. NCBI lineage: Eukaryota > Metazoa > Chordata > Mammalia > Carnivora > Mustelidae > Lutra > Lutra lutra. Next base: position 20,837,957 of record NC_062292.1, on the reverse strand, counting down.
ACAGACTGAACAACAACAACAAAAAAAAAACACAATATGGAACAACTTGCAGTCATTCCTCTACTTTTTGAGGGGAAATGGAAAATCATTTATTGAGCAAAGATGTATTTCTCAAAACCCTTGTGATTTCATTTTCAGTTTATTTTTACAATATATTTATGTGATAAGACACTTAAAAAAATAATAGCCAATTTTAGACAGTTCCTATCACAGGAGGACAGCCCAAGACAACTGATTATACCACGGAGACATGCACACGAGCACACATTCGTGTGCATCGACTGCCAGAGTTAATTTGCTCAAAGATAGGGCGATCATGGACAGTCTCAAAAAAACACAGAAAAAGGTCTCTTTCTCTATAAGGAGTTACCAGTAGGAAATTAAACACATGCCTAAAAGAAACTACCTGAATATCTCATTGTATGTCTTTAACTGCCAAAGCAATTGGTTAATTTGTTTAACTTCCCTCAAACAAGTGTTGAGCAGTCATTGTGTTCTGAACACTTCCAGGCAACAGGGAAGAAAACAAAAACCATGAAAATGATATGTCTTGCTTGCCCAGCTTAAGGTAAATTACATGATAACATTTCTTTCTTATGGAGGTAAATTTACATTCAGTGAAATGCATAGATATTAAGTGTACAGTTGTACGAGTTTTAACAAAAGTATATATTCATGTAACTACCACCCCAGCTGAGACATAAGACACTTTCATCTCCCCTAGAAAGTTCTTTCATGTCTTCAGTGAGTCTCTCTTCTCAGATAGGCAATTGTGTTCTGATTTCTATTATTTTGCTCTTAAAGTCACATAAGTGGAATTATATATGTATTCTTTGGTGTTTGATTCTTTTACACTGTGGATTGTTTAGAGATTCATTTGTATTGTTGTATGAGTACTTTATGACAAATATTCTTTTATATACATACACAACTTTTTTTAAAAATCCGTAATCCTGTTGATGGATATTTATACTTGCTTCCAGTTCTTGACTACTAAAAATAAAGCTGCTGTTAGCACTCTTGGTCCAGTTTTTGCAAATGTAGATTTTCATTCTCTTGGATAAATACCTAGGATTAGAACTGCTGGGTCATTAAGTGGATATGTAATTTTATAAGAAGCTCCCAAACAGTTGCCCAAAGAGATTATATCATTTTATACTCCATCAACAGTGTATGAGAGTTCCACTTGTATAACATGCTCACCAACAATTGATGTTGTTGGTCTTTTTGTTTTAGCCATTTTAACGGGTGTGAAGTGGAATTTCAATGTGGTTTTAATTCATATTCCCCTGATAACGAGTGACGTTGAGTATCTTTTCATGTGCTTATTGGCCACTTTTTGTGAAATGTCTTTTTGCTAATTTCAAATTTTTTTTATCCTTTTATTTTTGATTCATAGGTGTCTTCCATGTATTATTATATAAGTTATTTACCAAACATATGTATTAAGAATTTTTTCTCAGTTTATGGTTTATGTTTTTTAATAGATTTTATTTTTTTTTTTAGAGATGTTTTAGGTTAACAGCAAAATTAAGCAGATGGTATAAAGAATTCTCATCTAGGGGCGCCTGGGTGGCTCAGTGGGTTAAGCCGCTGCCTTCGGCTCAGGTCATGATCTCAGGGTCCTGGGATCGAGCCCCGCATCGGGCTCTCTGCTCAGCAGGGAGCCTGCTTCCTCCTCTCTCTCTCTGCCTGCCTCTCTGCCTGCTTGTGATCTCTCTCTGTCAAATAAATAAATAAAATCTTTAAAAAAAAAAAAAGAATTCTCATCTACCTCCTGCTGCTACGTATGTATAGCCTCTCCTACTGTCAACACCCTACCCCAGAATGGTACATTTGCTACAGTCAACCGACACATCATTATTACCCAAAGTCCATAGTTTATATTAGGGTTCATGCTTGGTGTTGTACAATGAGTTTGGACAAATATATAATATAATGATATGTATCCACCATTGCAGTATCATATCATACAGAGTTCTTTCAATGCCCTAAATTCCTTAGTGTTCTACTTATTCATATATACCCATCCTCTGACAACCCATTGATCTTTCTATAGCCCTGTAGTTTTGTCTTTTCCAGAATATCATATAGATGGAATCATATGTAGTCTTTTCACATTAGCTTCTTTCACTTAATAATATGCACTTAATGTTCTTCCATATCTTTTCATGGCTTGATGGTTCCATTGTCTGGACATACCATGGCTTATTTATCCATTAACCTACTGTAGGACTTCTTGGCTGTTTCCAGATTTTGGCAATTGTGAATAAAACGGCTTTAAACAACTGTGTTCAGGGACGCCTGGGTGGCTCAGTGGGTTAAGCCGCTGCCTTCAGCTCAGGTCATGATCTCAGGGTCCTGGGATCGAGTCCCCCATCGGGCTCTCTGCTCAGCAGGGAGCCTGCTTCCCTCTCTCTCTCTCTCTGCCTGACTCTCTGTCTACTTGTGATCTCTCTCTGTCAAATAAATAAATAAAATCTTTTAAAAAAATAAAAAAATAAATAAAATAAACAACTGTGTGCATGTTTTTGTGTAGCCATAACTTTTCAGCTCATTTGGGTAAATACCAAAGAGTGCAATTCCCAGACCATGTGGTCAGAGAATATTAAGTTTTGTAAGAAACTGCCAAATTGTCTTCCAAAGTATCTGTACCATTTTGCATACCCATTAGCAATGGATGAAAATTCCTTTTGCTTCATATCCTTGCCAGCATTTGATGGTGTTAGCATTTTGGATTTTGGCCATTCTAGTAGGGGTGTAGTGGTATCTCATGGTTATTTTAATTTGCAATAATGTAATGACATGTGATATCAATCAACTTTTAATATGTTTATTTGCCTTCTGTATCTTCTTGGGTGATATGTCTATTCATTTTTTGATCATTTTTTAGAGTGTCCTAATGTAAGAATTTGATATAAATATACATTGTAAATAGATTAACACAATCAAGGTAATTAACATATCCAGTACCTCACACAGTTAAGATTTTTCTGTGTGGTGAAAATACTTAAGGTCAACTCTTAAATATGGGCTGCTTCACAAATTTGCATGTCATCCTTGCACAAAGGCCATGCTAATCTCTGTATCATTCCAATTCTTTTTTTTTTTTTAAAGATTTTATTTATTTATTTGACAGAGAGAGATCACAAGTAGACGGAGAGGAAGGCAGAGAGAGAGAGAGAGAGAGAGGGAAGCAGGCTTCTTGCTGAGCAGAGAGCCCGATGTGGGACTCGATCCCAGGACCCTGAGATCATGACCTGAGCCGAAGGCAGAGGCTTTAACCTACTGAGCCACCAGGCGCCCCGAAAAAGAATTTTATTAAAGGGCATAAGTAGTTCACAAAATGGTTGGGGTTTTTGGAGCATTATTAGGCTCAAGGTTAAGCCTCAGGAAGAATGCCCCAAATGAGGAAAATGTTGCCACCACCAGCCCCTAGAAGTTACAGTTTGCCTCATGCAGTTCTGTGTGAGGAGAGCAGTTGCAGTATTATCATGACGGTCGTTAGCCTCAATTATTATTTTTGCCACGAATTCAATCTTGCACCCCCTGTTCGGCTAGTGCAGAGAGACTGAATGTTTCATTAATAATTATATAAAAACACTTTGCTTCATTTAAGACCCAAAATATCTAAAAAACAGTCAAGAAAAAAAGGAATTCTCCGTTTCTTAGGAATTTCTTGAGGAAACGAAAACACTACATAGTATATATCCTCAGGGAGCTCACAGATTTCTGAAGGAGGTAAGAGTATGCATAAAACCATTTTCCTGTATAAGTGAAATGGTAGGGGAGCGGAGAGGAGGAGACAATTTCAGATAAGGAGCATTTGAGCCTTGAAGAATAAGCAGGATTTCGGTAAGCAGGAAAAGGAATATTCCACCAAGAGAGGGAACCGAGTGGGCAGATAAGGAGAGATAAATTGCAGGATGTATCTGAGGTTTTAAAATTTACAACTTTAACAAACAGAATACTGATTTTAATACAAGTAATTATATTCTTCTGCAAACCAGTTTTCCCTGGACAGTAATAATTACCAACTGACAGCTGGGTTGACTAGGTGGCTCAGTCAGTTGGGTGTCTGACTCCTGATTTCTGCTCAGGTCATGATCTCAGGGTTGTGGGATCTAGCTGGCTCAAGCTCTGTGCTCAGCGGGGAGTCTGCTTGAGATTCGTTCTCTCCCACTCCTTGGGCCCTGCCCTCTGCGGTTGCTGGTGCTCTCTGAGATAAATAAATAAATCTTGTAAAAAATTATCAACTGACAGAGCTGTGAACAGGGTAAAGGTACAGTTTGATTTTAGGAATCAAGAGATCCATTTAAGGTATTTGAAGGGGGCAGAAGGCAGAAATCAAGGCTAAAGGGAGTATATGTGGTGAGGAAATTGAAAGGACTTTAAACGGAAAAAATAGTCTATAATTAGAAGAAATATTTAAGCGAAACGGTGTCTTTAATTTAGAAAAGACTTTTGCGTATCTGGAGAGACAGAATGAAAAGAGATTGTAGCTAATAGAAGAATAAATAAGGTGAGGAGGATAGGGGAAAGCAGAGACATTGGAAAGAGGAACACGTATTTATATAAATGTAAAGGAATAAAGAAAATGTAAAGATGTTCTAGAAGTGGAAAGGAAGAAAGCAAAAAAGATTATTTACCAATAACTTTTCTATATTTCTATAGATCAGGAAGTTGAAGGTTAAATAATCTTCAGATAGTGAGGAGTTTCTAGAAAGTAAGCTTTTTTTTTTTTTTTTTTTTTTTTTAAGATTTATTTAGTTAGTTCCACACACAAAGCAGGGAGGGGTGGCGGGAAACAGAGAATCTTGAGCAGACTCCCTGCGGATCGTGGAGCCCAACCAGGGGCTCAGTCCATGACCAGAGTCAAAATCAATTGTCAGGTGCTCAACTGACTGAACCACCCAGGAGTCCCTAGAAAGTAAGGTTTTGCATGGCCTATTCCCTCTGTCCTAAATGCTTTTCCTCATTGCATGGCTTATCCCTCATCCTCTTCAAGTCACCTTCTCACTGATCCCAACCCTCACGCCTTACCCAAACTCTTCACCTGCTTCTTAAAGTCCAGAACTCCCCTACCCTCTCCTTTTTCTTTTTTTTCCATAGCTCTTATCACCTTCAAACATACTCTAGGATTTACTTGGTGTTTTTGTTTTCTGTTAACTGCCCCCTCCCACTAGAATGTAGGGCCACAGGACAGGGATTTTTTTTGTCTCTTTTATTTACTTAGAATGATGGCTGATGCTCAATAAATATTTGTTGAATGAATACTTTAAAAAGTTGATGTTGAATTGAGAGAAAAAAATAAAGAGAGTTTTTGGAAGAGTTATAGTTGAAAACAGGATTGATAGTTGATTTAAACCACATTATTGTACTACTTTTTCAAAATATTGACGTTTTTGTAACAAGTTAGTAAACATCTGCCCAGGCAACCTTGGCGTGTCTCCCAGGCCCTCAGTTAGCAATTAAAGAGTAAATACAGGGTGCAGCTAGGCGCCTTTCTCAGACCCTGCTCTACTAGTTCAAGGTCAGTGCCTTGCTATACCAGTTAAAATTTTTGAATATGTAGACAGTGTTAAGAAATCAGCAAGAGGTGACCTAAAGGATTCCTGGGCAGGCCAGGTTGAGAGGAAAAGTGTAAATTTAGAGAAACCTATGTCAACAAAATTCCATGACTTCCTCCAGCAATTATCAGGCTGGAGACCACACAAAAAGTGACAGTAGAGATGATCCAGAAAAACCAGATGTGATTATGAGAGAACACAGGCTAGAGATTTAAGGTACTAGGGGGGTGTATCTCTAGGATGGTTGACAGTGGAATCCAGGTTAAGGGTAAAATGTCATTAGGACACTAATGGGTTTGAGCATGTGGGAGGACTCCAATGACAAGAGAACCCCGAATGGTGGGTCACCCTACTCCCCAACTCATTTAAACTTTAGGGCTGAAAGACCAGAGAGACAGTGTCGACTTCAATAATATTTTCCTTAGTGTAATATAGATCTGAGGACCTTGTCATTTCAATCTTCAATTGAAACAGTACATCTTTATCATGGTTGTCTTGACATAGGTTCATAGAATCTAGTATAATCATATATGACTTCGTAATTGCCCTCAAGATGCTTGTCATCTTAGTGGGAGAGGCAAGATTGATATTCTTCAAACAACACATGCCACTTATGAGATTGGGTATAATAGATTATATGATTTGACTTTAAACTCTACAAAACCAATACAAAAGCAGTGGGTAATAGGCAGCCTCTAGTAATAATCCATTGTTCTCTGGGACTCCATCATTAGGCTATATTATGGTTCTAGCTTCCCTAGAGAATTCTGTATGCCAGTGAAGGCGTCACCTTGAGACCGTGTTGTGGAGGATTCAAATCCCTTTCCAATGTAATGCAGGGTGTCATTGCGGTGATTAGCACCTGTACAACCTCGGGACCACACCACTCCCATTCCACATACTTCCTTGTTAGAGAAGCTCGGATAATACTTATCCCCTCACCAAGTAACTATTTCTGTACTCTTCCTATCAGTTTTTCAAGAGGTTTTGATTTGCTGTTTGTTTGAATGTTATTAGCCATCTGTAAGATGCAGATCCTGCTTTGGTTTCCACTCGTAAATCACACAGTAATCTGTGTTGATTTTAATTTAATTTGGGTCTACTTTTCAGTCTAGACATACATTTGCCTTGCCTTAACAGGTGATACCATCTTTACTGAGGAATATGCTCTTTTTAAAGTGAACTGTGGGTGAGAATCTCTGTAGACAGAGCACTGCTTGTATTCGAGAGGTGGGTGTAAGACAGGAATGATATATTTCTTCCTTAGCTTATTATAATTAGAGATATTTGTAAGAAAATAGAATCACTGTTGCCTCAGTGTTGCTCAGCTCTGGCTGATCAGTTCTCACTCACTGGCACCATCCTTTGTGATATAATAGTTAGTTGCTGTGGAGATGATTATCATGTCATGGAGAAAAGAGACAGGCATTTAAATGAAGAATGAGCAGCAGGAGGAAAAGAACATGCCAAAAGCCAAGCATTTCATCTGGCTTAATTTTCCTCTTGCCTTTTTAATGTGTATGTTCTATCATAAAGTTGGATGTATCAACCTAAATAATACGGTTTCAGGGTTAATGAGGACTAAGAACAAAAGGAAAATTTAAAAGGAAAAGCAAGATATAATGCTGATATGCTTTACAGAGGCAAGACTAGGTTCAAGTTAAAGAAAATATAACGATAAACATATATTTTGGGGCCATACCTCCATAGTTTAAGAAAAATAATTAAGCTGTTCGGACAGTTCTGTTGCAACCTAACTTTTTTGATGTGTTGTTGAGGTAACTTAGACATCATCCCACAAGCAGGAAGCGGAATGCTGAGATAGAGAGTGGGCTTTGCAGCAAACAGCTGGATTGAATATCACTTACAAGGCATTAATTTTAGGCAGGACACTTGATCTTCTTTGAACTTCAATTTCATCAAGTATTAAAAATGGAACAAGTTTTTAGTATTGTTTTCTGTGCTATTAACTGGTATGGACTCATAAAAATCATACCAGCTGTTTACAACCAATGTCTGTTCTGATTGGTCATAACACGTATTCAGGTAGGTCAGTGCCCGTTCTATGCTAGTTATTAAATATTCTGAATGTCATCTATGTTAGGACAGAATAGGTTATGCTGCAATAACAAATTGTGAAATCTCAGTGGTTTAACACAATAACGTATTTTTGCTTTCATAGATTCCAGTGGGATCTGGCCGTTGTCCTCCCTCTTGTGACTAATGGCTCCAAATCCAAGATCATTATAACAGAAGACGGGTGGAGTTAAAAACAGGGATGCCTAAACCCGAAGGTATATGTTATTTCTCTTCGATCCATTGACCAGAACTAGTCACATGACTCCAACCTCTCTGCAGAGGAGGTTAGGAAATGTAGAGGAGGTTATGGAGTCATTGGTGAGCACTAGGCGTGCTGACACATCACCCCTTGTTTTGGGAGGATTAGATGGGATAACATATATGAAAGGTTTCCAACTGTACCTGATGAGCTAGGTCAGACCACAAAAGCTGATACCAGTTTAAGACTTGATGTGAAATAATGACTTGGTTGAGATTATTTTCACTTTCACCTGAAACCAGAAAAGAAACAGATGCAGAGATGCACATGAAATTGACCAAGGATATAGGGTAGTGCATGCTGAATGCGTCCCAGTGTCTCCACCTGCTTTGCTCTCCATGGAAGCACGTCTCTGGTTCTGCAGCCTCAGCAGCCCATGTAGGGGAAGAATTTGCCAGGTCAAAGGAGCCCAGACCAGAGGTTTGCTGCATTGCCACTATTTTAGGCTGGGATGGATAGTGGTAGTGTAGAGCAAGAAGGAGAGAAATCAACATACAAAGGACTACCCTATTAGCATAAAAGAATTTCTTGCCAGTCATAGTTATCTATTGCATGATTTATTCCTTACTGCATCTTTGAGACTGCATTAATAAGAATATCCTGAGTTCATACTTCCCGTCTATGGTAGAATTATACTAAGTGCTACAGAGGGATGCTAAAGAAAAAGAAAACTGGGCCTCTTCTCCTAAGGAATTTATAATGTAGTTTAAGACATTAAGTCACTATTAGTAAACAAGTAATTCCTTATGGAATAACAAAATTATATCTATGAAAGAAGAACAGTTTAAAAATAAGGCATCAGGGGCGCCTGGGTGGCTCAGTGGGTTAAGCCGCTGCCTTCGGCTCAGGTCATGATCCCAGGTCCTGGGTTCGAGCCCCACATCGGGCTTTCTGCTCAGCAGGGAGCCTGCTTCCTCCTCTCTCTCTGCCTGCCTCTCTGCTTACTTGTGATTTCTCTCTGTCAAATAAATAAATAAAATCTTTAAAAAAAAATAAGGCATCATAGAATAAGATTTTGATTATGAGCTACAAATAACAAAAAGTGAAAGAAAGGAGAGAAAAATTGCTAGGAAAGTTAATAGAAGTCAGGCAGCATTAATTCTCCAGAGACAGTTAAAGAATATTTCAGCCTTGTACCTTTGGTTCAGGTACCAGAGCCAAAAAGGGCAAAGAATTTCAGATCACATTTAGCAATAGGACTGGTTTGGGAGGCTGAAAAAATTTCAACCCAGTTGCTCTGGACAAATTGATACGAGGAGTAGCCTGGATGCTGTGGGAATGGAATGCACACGAGATTTACCCTGGGGCTTCCAAGACATGCCTGGGGAAGGCTGGGGAGACAGAGCAGAGGTCTTGCTGTTACCCAGCAGGGGGCTAATTAGAAAGAAAAGCCTGGCATTAATATATTCATACCAATAGGTTGTAGAACTATTTGAATTATACTATCATTACAATCATCTGTAGATAATTTCAATCTTAATCATATAAGAATTTTCCCTTATTCTGAAATAATATTTAAAACATAATTTGTAACGGACAGAAAAGAATAATTCTCAAGTGTTAGATAATGTGTGTTTAACAACATCCATTCTTTCATTAAATTTTCCTAATATCTATGTGAAGTAGGTACTATAGTCTCTACAGATGAAAAATCTGAGTCTAAGAGATAGTCAAGACACACAGCAAGTATCTGATTGAGTTGGGATTAAATCTTAATTTGCCTGGTTTGAAAACCTGTCCTCTAGTATAATATACTGCCTTTCTTACTGTGTGCCATCATGCCAATACGCCACCAATTATTAAACTGATCGGTTGTTAAATATTTATGTTGTTTCACGGGGTTTGTTTTTTTTTTAGTATCAAAATCTCTGGTAAACATCTTTACACATAAATTTTGCATAAGTAGGCTTTATGTACATCCTTACACCTGAATCTTTTCAACAGTATATATTTCTGTAGGATGAACTCCTTAAAGAGGAAATACTGGTCATGGAAGAGTGTAAACATTTTAAAGTTTTGATAACATTATTCAATTTTCCCAATGAATAATTATAGTAAACTACATGTTCACCTATCATGTATAGAAGTAACGGTTTCCTTGAGACCTTCCACAGTGGAAACCATAACGTTAACATTTTTTTGTCACTCTAACAGCAAACTCAAAAGCTCAGACTCTAGATGTGTGATCTTCCCGCAGCCCCTGGTGTTGGTCATTTGGTATTAGTCCCTCATACAATTACTGCATTAATTAATTAATTAATAATTCATTGAATATTTGGCATTAGTTTGTCTCAAATCACAAAAACAAATTTATATTAAAAATTTCATGTTAAGTCCCTGAAATTTATTTAATTCAGGTCAGCAGTACTGCTCAACTAAAGACAGTTACTTGATAGGTCAGGTGACTTGATTAATCCATATCTGAAATTCCTTCTATAAAGGAAAGGGGGGAAAATGCACTTTCCTTTCATTACTTTGTACACATGAAGTCTTTAGGACTCTTGTGTTTGTGATCCTGGGTCTGTGTATGGGCAGGAGTGCTATTGCATAGTATGAATGAGATTTAAGAAAATGAAGGGGTGATGAAAAGTGAAATTTTTCTTAATAATTGTTAAGAAAAGAGTTTTTTTTTGTTTGTTTCTTGTTTTTTTTTTTTAAGATTTTATTTATTTGAGAGAGAACAAGCAAGTACGAGCAGGGTGAAGGGCAAAGGAAGAAGCAGACCCCCTGCTGAGCAAGGAGCCCAGTGCAGAACTCAATCCCAGGACCCCGGGGTCATGACTTGAACCCCGGGGTCATGTGCTCAACCAACTGAGCCACCCAGGTGCCCCTAAGAAGAGTTTTTAAAAATATTTTGCATATTTCGGGGCGCCTGGGTGGCTCAGTGGGTTAAGCCGCTGCCTTCGGCTCAGGTCATGATCTCAGGGTCCTGGGGTCGAGTCCCGCATCGGGCTCTCTGCTCAGCAAGAAGCCTGCTTCCCTCTCTCTCTCTCTCTGCCTGCCTCTCCGTCTACTTGTGATCTCTCTCTGTCAAAAAAAAAAAAAAAAATATTTTGCATATTTCTTTATGTTTTGGGAGAAATAAAAAACTGCCAGGATTTAGTAAGTAATGGTCTAGAAAATATGTATAACTAGTCAACGTAAACATAAATAAGGTTATTATTTTAAAATAATTTAATATTTCCTGGAGTATTAAAATTACTTAAAACTTGTGGCACCTTTTTTGGCGGTATCTGTTAATTGGATCTGTTCACCTGACTGAGCCACAGGATCAACAAGGAAGCTGCCTTAATTTTTTTTTAAAGATTTTATTTATTTATTTGAGAGAGAGATCACAAGTAGGCAGAGAGGCAGGCAGAGAGAGAGGAAGGGAAGCAGGCTCCCTGCTGAGCAGAGAGCCCGATGCGGGACCCGATCCCAGGACCCTGAGACCATGACCCGAGCCGAAGGCAGCGGCTTAACCCACTGAGCCACCCAGGCACCCTAGGGAAGCTGCCTTAATTTTTAATTACAGATAAAAATCCCCGGATTGCAAAGGTGTATATGAAAGCGAAGAGCAATAGTGTGTGACAAAAATCTCATTGTATTAAGAGCATAAGCTTTTGCATCTGAAACATCACTTAGTTTTTAATCACATTCTGTCACTTCTTGGTTATTTAATTTGGGGACCCAGGGACAGTTGCTTAACCTCCTTCAGCCTCATTTCCTAAACTATAAAATTGAGACGACTATACTCAACCGCAGCGAGGTTGTGAGGCTTACAGGAGAATATGTATTAGAAATAACTAGACAGGGCGCCTGGGTGGCTCAGTGGGTTAAGCCGCTGCCTTCGGCTCGGGTCATGGTCTCAGGGTCCTGGGATCGAGTCCTGCGTCGGGCTCTCTGCTCGGCGGGGAGCCTGCTTCCCTCTCTCTCTCTCTGCCTGCCTCTCTGTCTACTTGTGATCTCTCTTTGTCAAATAAATAAATAAAATCTTAAAAAAAAAAAAAGAAATAACTAGACATACTAGACGGCTAATGTGTGTTAACTTGTTTCATTATTCAGCATGTTTTTGGTAGATTGACTAGTGACCCGGATCTGTAATTCTCTAGCTATTCTGGACTCATCCTAATGTAAGTTTCTAGTAATTTGCTTAGTTGTAACAATGTATCATTCTCCCTGAGAGTATGATTTATTTTAGTGGGGGTGGGGCAAAGGGAGAGGGAGAGAGAATCTTAGCCAGGCTCCATGCCCTGTGCAGTGCCACAATGTGGGGTTTGACACCACGGCCCTGAGATCATGAACTGAGCCAAGATTAAGAGTTGGATGCTTGGCCAACTGAGTCACCCAGGCATCGCTCTCACTGAGGGTACTATTAGGTGTGAAGTAGATGCAGCAGTTTTTTAATTTTCTGCAAACAATAATCCAAGCCAGGCTCTGGAAGATGGGGAAGGAAGGAAGGAAGGAAGGAAGGAAGGAAAGAAGGAGAGAAAATGGAAACAAAAGGTCTAAGAGCAGTAGAATAAAAAATAACTAAGTAATTCTTGGAGAATTTTGAGAAAATGGATTGTTTCAAGGCTGATATTTATTGGAAAATGAGAAATAGTGAATTTTGTGAATTTTGAAGGTATGGTTCAGGGCTAAAATCTTTAATATATTTCATTTTACAGTCTCATAATCTGTTAACTAGCCAAGTGATTTTTATTTTTATATATTTATGCAGCAAAGTAAATGGCTATTTAAGTGCTTTTTGATGTGTGAAGTAATGTACTTGTTTTTTTTTAAGATTTTATTTATTTATTTGACAGAGAGAGATCACAAGTAGGCAGAGAGGCAGGCAGAGAGAGAGAGAGAGGGAAGCAGGCTCCCTGCTGAGCAGAGAGCCCGACGCGGGACTCGATCCCAGGACCCTGAGACCATGACCCGAGCCGAAGGCAGCGGCTTAACCCACTGAGCCACCCAGGCACCCTGAAGTAATGTACTTTTTAATTGCCACTTGTAAGTGTCCTTAGTTTAGTGAAATCTCTCCCCTGTCTGTTAATGGTTTTGCTTCTCTGATAAAGCAGAGAACATTTATTTGCTTACTGGTGTCCAAGGGTATTATAATGATCCTTTATAAGCATGGTGATAAGGGCTTCAATAATGATATGCAAATAGATAAATATGAAGATATATATGAATTATAGCAAGTTGAAAAAAAATTCTCTTTGTAAATGGCACTGGAATGTATCTTTAGAACATCTTTAATGGTTTGGGGTGGAAGGTGAAAATCTCAGCAGGATTAGCGTGAGACAAGAGAACAAAAGAAGTGGCATATTCCTCAGTACAAGAGAGGAACAAAGTCCAGAAGAAGAGGAAGGAGAGAGAATAATAAACAATATAGAGAGGTAAAGGATTTTTTTTAAAGGATCTTTGATACTCTGCTTTAAGGTTTTTACTTTTCTGTGATGTAAAATCCCTCTGTCTCCCAGAACTTTCAGTGAAAGTGACTGACTATTCACACTAATTACCTATGGAAATTTTGTGGGTTTAAAAAAATTTTTTTAAAGGAGATTAGAGGAAAGCAATGGGTTTTGCAACAGGATCCAAATGTATGGGACAGAAATGGCACATGTGGGATAGTGGAGTCTTCCATTACCTGAATTAATTCAGCAGAAGCAAAAATTTAAAGTAAAAGAAAAGAAAAATTTTGCACTGAACACCTGTTAAAAATCAGCAAGACAGATTTTATTCAGTACTAGTGCACTAGGGCAGAGACTGCAGTATATCCTGAAGTTGAACTCTGCCAAAACAAAAGGTGGAAGGCTTATTTTAAAATGCTGGTGTGTGCAAAAGGAGAAGTACCAATGGATGTTAGTGGGGGAGGTTTAGTCCATATGTGTTAGGCTGTGCTTGATAACTGGTGCTTAAGCTGCTATTCTCCCACAGAGCCTAGGAGACAGGGGTCCTATTTTTCTTGGTGACTGCAGTTCAAAGGGATGGCTGGCTCCCAGTCCTTGAGAAAGGGATTCTAAGTTGCAGAAGACACATCTCAAAAAGATAGAGGAATTACAATTCCAACTGTTCTGAAGTAAATCAGGGGCCTAAGAAATTAACAAGACAGTAAACAACAAGTGTTGGAGAGGAAAGGGGAACCTTCTTACCCTGTTGGTGGGAATGCAAATTGGTGCAGCCACTTCGGAAAACAGTGTGGAGATTCCTTAAGAAATTAAAAATAGAGCTTCCCTATGACCCTGCAATTGCACTACTGGGTATTTACCCCCAAGATATAGATGTACGGAAAAGAAGGGCCACCTGTACCCCAATGTTCATAGCAGCAATGGCCACAGTCGCCAAACTGTGGAAAGAACCAAGATGCCCTTCAACGGACGAATGGATGAAGAAGATATGGTCCATATACACTATGGAGTATTATGCCTCCATCAGAAAGGATGAATACCCAACTTTTGTATCAACATGGACGGGACTGGAAGAGATTATGCTGAGTGAAATAAGTCAAGCACAGAGAGTCAATTATCATATGGTTTCACTTACTTGTGGAGCATAAGGAAAAACACGGAGGACATGGGGAGATGGAGAGGAGAAGTGAGTTGGGGGAAATTGGACGAGGAAATGAACCATGAGAGACTGTGGACTCTGAGAACAAATTGAGGGTTTTGGAGGGGAGGGGTTGGGAGGTTGGGGGAGCCTGGTGGTGGATATTATGGAGGGCATGTATCACATGGAGCACTGGGTGTGGTGCATAAACAATGAATTCTGGAACACTGAAAAGAAATAAAAAATAAATAAATAAAATTTTTAAAAAAATCAGGGGCCTAAGAAAAGGGAGGTCAGGGCCCTATAATCAGATTTGGGCTGGTCATAAACAGTCTGGCTGCTTTCTCAGGAAGGAATTTAAGGGGTTGGGGTCATGGTCCTAGAGACACGGCCTTGAGCTCTTAGAAGTCATGGCAGTGTTTCTTCAAGTCTTCTCATGTAGCGGATAGATGAAATTGTTATATGGGAAGATGCAGTTCTTACAAGCCAAGACTGAAGCCCAGTTGAAAAGGAATCTGACTAAAAGTTTGGGTGCATTTTGTCAAAGCCAGGTGACCACATGAGTATGATCTCCCCAGAAATTTTCAGGAATCTTGAGGAAGATACTGAGCTTTCTACTAAGGCAATGAATATTTGAGCTGATCCCTTCTGTATTTTAATGAGTAGGGTCCCAGCTGACATCTTCTTTACAGATGAAGTATTCCTGGTTTTGCTGAAATTTCATAGGGAATATATTTCTACATATCTAAAGTGTTATTAGGAGAGGGACGCCTGGGTGGCTCCATCCGTTAAGCATCTGACTCTTGATTTCAGCTCAGGTAATGATCTCAGGATTGTGAGGTCAAGCCCCACTTTGGGCTCCATGCCTTTCCCTCCCCTAAAAAAGAGTTATTAGAAGAAATAATCCACTTAAATCAGTATGAGTATATAAACTGTATTTGTCTTTATCTTCTGTAATATTTTAGGGATTTATCCATTTCACCTAAATTTTCAAAAAAATTTTTTAAAAATTTTATTTATTTATTTGACAGAGAGAGAGACAGAGATCACAAGTAGGCAGAGAGGTAGGTGTAGGTGGTGGTGGTGGTGGTGAGCAAGCTCCCCGCTGAGCAGAGAGCACGATGTAGGGCTTGATCCCAGCACCCCGAGATCATGACCTGAGCCGAAGGCAGAGGCTTAACCCAACTGAGCCACCCAGGCATCCTGCCCTGGTGTTGACTTTCTTTCTTTCTTTCTTTTTTTTTTTTAAAGATTATTTATTTATTTATTTGACAGACAGAGATCACAAGTAGGCAGAGAGGCAGGCAGAGAAAGAGAGGAGGAAGCAGGCTCCCCGCGGAGCAGAGAGCCTGATGCAGGTCTTGATCCCAAGACCCTGAGATCATGACCTGAGCTGAAGGCAGAGGCTTAACCCACTGAGCCACCCAGTTTCCCCTAAATTTTCAAATTGTTGATATAAAGTTTAAAATATTATCTTATTAATTTAATTTTTTATTATTTACAAATACACAGATGGCCTTTATTTCACAAACTTTATACCTATCAAAATAGTTTTTTATACAGCTTTCACTGTATATTGCTATTTAAATGAAAACCAATTGGCAAATTCACAAATTATATCCTTTATTTCTTCTACTTTGAGAAAATGTAAATGTAGAAAAGTGTTAGTTACAAGTCTGGGTCCAGGAATCTTTATTGCCTGAATTTGGATTTTCACATTAGGCTGGGTAGATATTACACCAAAGGGAGCTTTTGAATCGTTGGCTGCCTTGCTCTGGTAGAAGCTTAGTTTTTGCAGGTTCTTATGTGCCCTTTTCCCCAGTTCTTTACTAAATCAATAAGCCAGTTCCTGAAAGTCACAGCTGATATTAACGAAGTCTGTTATCATTAGGAAGGATGTGAAAATATAGAATCCAAGCAAGAATTTAAGGAAATAAGATTTAAAAAAGAAGAAGAAGAAGAAGAAGAAGAAGAAGAAGAAGAAGAAGAAGAAGAAGAAGAAGAAGAAGAAGAAGAAGAAGAAGAAGAAGGAGAAGAAGAAAAAGAAAGACATTTCTACACAAGACCTACATAGTCCTAATAGTTTGGGGAACTGAATACACAATTTCTTTTAGGGGAGAACCAGGTCTATTTGACAAAATACTCTTTCTTTTTCAACATCTTGATTGAGATATCTTTAGTTCACTTGCCTGCCAGAACAAAACCAATATATATCTCTATCAAATCTCCTTTCCTTTTAAGAACACCAGTCAGATTGGATTAGGGTGTATCCTAATCACCTCAGTTTAACCTAATGACCTGTTTAAAGGCTTTTTATCACCAGGGTCACCTGGGTGGTTCACTTAATTAAGTAACCAAGTCCTGGTTTGGGCTCAGGTCATGATCTTGCTGTTGTGGGATTGAGCTCCACCCCCTCATGCCCCTCCTCTCCACCTACCCACCTACCCACACCCCCTCACCCTCAAACCCCCCCCCCTGCCCCCCCGCCATGAGTCCTGCCATGGGGCTCTACTCTCAGTGTGGAGTCTGCTTCAGATTCTCTCTCCCTCTGCCCCTCCCCCACTTATGTGTGCGCTCTCCCCCCCTCAAATAAATAAATAAAACCTTTAATAACAACAGAAAGTAGTTGTTCTACCACACCACAATCTAAGTTTAGAACATTTTTATCACCCCACTTCCCCAAAGTAACTCTGTGCCCTTGATGAAGGATAATTGGAAGAAAGGTGGGCAGGGACAATGGAACACCCCCTACTCCCATACACCCACCCCTCGCCCAGGGAGGAAACCACCCTTAAAAGGATTTTACACCCACCTGGAAGGAGCTCTCCATCCATTCCCATGTGATAGATGACAAAAGCCTGATTGGATTACTCAGATTAAAATAGTTCCTGCCAACAAGTCCATAAAAACCCTTAAACTTAGAAGCCCTGACATAGACCTCTCAGGTCCCCTTCCTCCTCCGGAACTTTGTCCTATGACTTTGTTATCACTCAATAAGCCTTGCTTTGCGGCCCATCACCCTGTCTGGTCTGCCTCTTCATTCTTTAGAGCCCGGTGACAAGAGCCACTTGCACCGATGGAGAAAAAAATCCTATAACACCATGAGCAGTCCCTCCTCATTAACCACCACCTCTCCACCCCAGCCCCAGAAAACCACAAACCTGTCTCCTGTTTCTATAGATTTGCTTATTCTGGATTTTTCATATAAAAGGAACTATAGAATAATGTGGTCGTTCGTGATTGGCTTCTTTCACCTAGTGTAACATTTTGGTGGTTCATCCATGCTTAGCAATACTTTTCAATACTCCATTCCTCTTTATTGCAAAATAACATTCCACTGTATGGATATACCACACTTTATTCTCTATTCGCCAGTTGATGGCCCTGTGGTGTATTTCCACTTTTTTGGCTATTATGAACAATATTGCTATCTGTATACAAGTTTTCATGTAGACATGTGTTTTTCTTTCTCTTGGATGCGTATGAGGAGAACTACAGGGCTACATGGTAACTCTTGTCCAACATTTTGAGGATCAGCCAGTGTCCAGTGTTTTCCAAAGTGACTGCACTGGTTTACCTTCCCACTAACAATAAATAAGGGTCCCAGTTTCTCCAAATCCTCAGCAACACTTATTATTGCCTATCTTTTTTTGATTCTAGCCATTGTGCTGGGTGTGAAGTAGTAGGTCACTGTGGTTCTGATATCCATTTTCCTACTAATGATGCTGGGCATCTTTTCATTTACTCATTGGTCATTTGCATATCTTTTTTGGAGAAATGTCTATTCAAACTTTATTAACTTTTAAGTGTCTGCAGCAACTAATTGTGTCCCCTTCTTTAGCCCATTATTTATTCCTTCTTCTTTAATTCAATTTTTCATCTTTTTAAGGAAGCATCTGGCTTTGTTGACACTCTATTATATGTGTTTTTTCTAGTTCACTATTTTTTTTTGTTATTTAATATTTTTCCTTGTCCTTGTTTATGTTTATTTTACTATAATTTTTCCCAACTTCTTTTTTTTTTAAGTATTTATTTATTTATTTTAGAGAGCAGAGGAGCAGAGGGAGAAGGAGAGAGGCAGAATCTTAAGCAGACTCCCCCCGAGCCTGGATCCCAACATGGAGTTGGATCTCACGACCCTGAGGTCATGACCTGAGCCGAAATTGAGAGTCAGATGCTTAACCAACTGAGCCACCCAGGCACCCCGCTTTCCAACTTCTTGAGAAGTTTAGTTAGCTCATAAATTTCCAACATGTTGTATTTTATAATTTATGCATTAAAAGCTGCACATTTCCCTTTGGCTACTTAGCAGCAACCTTTAAGTTTTGATTCATGATTCATAAAATGTAAAAGTTTCCGTAATTATTTTTTTGATCCATGGATTATTTAGTACATGGAGAATTTTTGTGAATATTTCTTGTGTGCTGGAAAATAATATGTGGTTTAGTAGTTGTTGGGTGTAGTGCTCTGCATATGCCCATTAGGTTACATTTGTTAATGTTATTTAGATCTTCTACAGACTTCTATATTTTCTCTGGTTTCTTTAATTCAGCAAAATTAATAAAATTTATAGATTCAAAAGTTCACTGAGTACATTTGTTATAAGCCATAATAATATTTTGAGATAGATGATGTATAATGAGGAGCTTAACTTTTCAATCAATAACAATCATTTGAGTAAGAGGTCATTCATAATACTCATCTACAAGAATTAAAAACATTCAGAATACCTTTTTATTAGGGTCAGAAGTTGAGCTGATAACTTTTAAGTTTTGGGGGCAAAAATACTAACATGAAGGCAATCACGAGTGCCCCAACAATCTGGCATAAGTTTTTGGGGACCTTGGCCCTATATATCTTCCCACCTTTTACACTACTTACTTACATCTCTTGGATTCACTCCTATTTTCTCTCCAGTTTCAGGGCCTCCGAAGAAGCTATTCTGCTAATACAAAGCTTGTGTTAATAAATACAGCATCTAACACTGGCTTCTGAGGATTTCCCTCATCCCATCTGCATGTTCCTCTTTGTCTCTCACCAGCTCCTCTGTCTTCCCTTGCTCGAGGACCTGTTTTTGATGTGCTTTTCTGGTCATGCTCTTTATTCTCCTTGAGATAGTAACTGTGTACAGAGTTAATCCTGCAACCCTCCTGGGCCTGTGGAACTATTCAGGCAGACCTATTTCCTACCAGGCCTCCCTGTCAGAAAAAGGGAATATTGTGTTGGGTTCATCCATAAATCTGGATACACTCTGCTGTCTGTTTTCCAGATGAAGATTTGCCTGGCACCATCCAGCTCTCAGATGCTCATCTGCTCTATAGAATTCCTGGCTAATGGATCATGGTTTCTCCATTCAGGTTTCAGTTCTGGTCTACCAGTTGATTTGGGTCCTTCTGGCAAGCTCCAGCACGTGAGCCTTAATAACAGTCCTAGCATACCCCCAAGTGCTACTCTTCCCACTCCTATTTCCTGATTATAAAAAGGCACACTATATAAAAAAGAATGAAGTGCTGATAATATGCTACAACATGGATGAAACTTGAAGACATGTTAAATGAAATAAGCCAAATGCAGAAGAACAAGTATTGTTCAGAAAGTAGATTAGAAGTTACCTGGGTTTTGGTTTAGGGACAATAGGGGAGCTATCGTTTAATGGTTACAGGGTTTCTGTTTGGAGTAATGAAAAAGTTTTGGAAATATATAGTGGCGATGGTTGCCCACGTGGTGACTATAATGCCATCAGATTGTAACTTACTAGTGGTTCAAATGGTAAATTTCATGTCCCATGCATAATTTATCACAATAAAACAAAACAGCACAATAATATGTCCTTGACCCTTTTCAGGCTCTTGCAGGGCTGCTCACTTTTCGTCTGCCTCTTAAATATTAGGGCTCAGCAGCTTTGGTCCTTGGTTCTCTTCATTGATTGTCCTGCCCTCTTCCTCTGGGGAATCTCATCCTTTTTGCTAATGATGACTAAACCTATAGTTTAGCCTAAATTCTCTCCAAAGCAGCAGATCCCAGTTATTAAGTGATTACTGGAATCTCATCATCACCCAAGTGAACTCGTCCTCTTCCCCGACAGGCAGTTTTTCCTTTTGTACATCGTTAGCCTTCTACGTCTACCAGCCAGGTGCCCGCCCTGACACTCCCTTTACCCACGTGCGGCCCATCCCAAAGCCCTGTCTCTCTCACCTCACTCCATGCAGTGCTCTACCACATACTCCATAGCCAAGCCAACCTAAATTTGACTTTGTGCCTTTGGAAACCTTCTGCTTGGAGTATTTTAGGATGAATTTCATTGCTTTGGTCTCCATTCTCTTTACCCTCAAATTCTCTGCCCCCTCTGCTGGAAATTCAGCTTCTGGGTCCCACTGTTTGTTACCTTCTGTTTGTAACCAATCCCTTCTCTCTACCAGAATCATTTCCTGGCCTTCCTTGGTGCTCTTGGAGATCGTTGCAAGTGGAATCATTTTATAAAACATGTTGCAATTCATTGTAGTTATTTACTTGTCTGATGGTGTCCCCAGCAGACTCTAATCTTAGAGGCGGGGGCTGTGTCCAGGCCCTGTGTGCTGCCAGGTCTGAGTTAGGTGCTGCTTAAAGAGCTACAATATGTAAACTGTCAGAGAACTAGACGTGTTTTCCACATTTGAGGTTCACATGCTTTCAGCAAGGTCAATTCATCTTATGTTTTATTCTCTCTTTGTTGTAGATCCGGGTCTGTGGCTGTCACCCAGTCAGGGCACTGGATTGCACTCCCCTCTAGCTCTTTGTGCCCACGCCACATGCCATCTTACTTGATCAAATTTCATAGGTCTTTGTGGGTTGTTGTGGATTTTTTTTTTAAGATTTTGTTTTTAAGTAATCTCTACACCCAACAGGGGCTTGAACTCACAATCCCAAGATCAAGACTTGCATGTTCTACCAGCTGAGCCAGCCAGGCACCCTTAAATTTCATAGGTGTTAAACTTACTGGGACACATCTGAAAGATTTTGCAATACAATCTGCATATAAGTTAAAGGCTGGAAAAAAATTCCTAGGGGGTGCAAGAAATTAGTGCTTCAGTGTTTAAAGTTGCATCATTTTCTCTTTGTCTCATTTAATGATTAGTGTGTTCTCAAAACAATAAATCACACGTGGTTTTTAAAATTAAAATGATCCACTTTCCCTGCTCAGCGGAAAGCCTGCTTCTCCCTCTCCCACTCCCCCTACTTATGTTCCCTCTCTCACTGTCTCTCTCTCTCTCTCTCTCTCTGTCAAATAAATAAATAAATAAAAAGTCTTAAAAATTTTAAATTAAAATGACCCACAATTAATTTTATTTTTTTAAATGGTAGAACCATAATTAGAGATTGCTGAATCCCAAAGCAGATTTGGAATTTGTGTTTCTGAATAAATGCTATCAAAGGGAGAGAGGCAGACTCCTAATTACTTCAGTCTTTTTTTTAAATAAAGAAATCTTTTTTTGTAAAAATCTTTATTTATTTTTTAAGTTAACCCTATGCCCAATGTGGGACTTGTACTCACAACCCTGAGATCAAAAGTTGCAGGTCCCACTGACTGAGCCAGCCAGGTGCCTCTACTTCAATCTTTTCAAGATTAGTTTATTTTTAATCTGTTGCAAATGATATAGTTGTATCAGTCATGATTCTCCCAAGAAACAGAATTATATATATATGATCATATATATACATAAAATATAGGAGATATATATAGAGAGATCTCTCTCCATATATATCTCCATATATATATATATATACACACACACACACATATATATATGGGATCTTAATAAAATATACAAATATATTATTTATTTGGTTTAAACAAGACATTTATTTTCTTACAGTTCTAGAGGCTGGAAGTTCTCCCTCCTTGACTTGTAGATGACCACCCTCTTGCTGCCTATTCACATGGTCTTTTTTTCTCTGTGTGCACATCCCTCGTGTCCAGAAATGTATATGTATATTTCTATAAGGTTTGTGTGACCAGGGCAGCTTCATTTAGAAGCACTGAGACTGGAGGGACGCCTGCGTGGCTCATTCGGTTAAGTGTCCGCTTTCGGCTCAGGTCATAATACTGGGGTCCTGGGATCTAATCCTACATCGGGCTCCTTGCTCAAATGAGGAGCCTACTTCTCCCTCTGCCTCCCACACCCCTGCTTGTGCTCGCTCACGTGCACTCTGTCTCTGACAAATAAATAAAGAAAATCTTTTTTCAAGATTTTCTTTACTTATTTGACACACAGACATCACAAGTAGGCAGAGAGGCAGGCAGAGAGAGAGAGGGAAGCAGGCTCCCTGCTGAGCAGAGAGCCCAATGTGAGGCTCCATCCCAAGACCCTGAGATCATGACCTGAGCCAAAGGCAGAGGCTTAACCCACTGAGCCACGCTGGCACCCAAATAAAGAAAATCTTAAA
Organism: Lutra lutra; assembly: GCF_902655055.1. NCBI lineage: Eukaryota > Metazoa > Chordata > Mammalia > Carnivora > Mustelidae > Lutra > Lutra lutra. Next base: position 20,815,109 of record NC_062292.1, on the reverse strand, counting down.
AACCAAAAACCAAAAACCAAAAAACAGAATAGAAGTACTGAGACTGGAGAGACAATAGGAGTGAGCAGACAAGATATACATGGAGCAAAGTAGTCAAGGTGTAGAGGACCAAGGTGCCCAAATATTTACGCCAGATAGTTGGGACACCTGCCTATTGTTTACTGTTGCCTGAGAAGTGTGTTCTGGGACCCAGTTTCAATGTGGGGAGGGGTTTTTCCACACATCTTGGACAACAGCAGGGCATACTATAATTTATCTGAATTCTGACACAGTCTATCCAGAGACAGCATCAGATTCCACAAGCTAAGAACTCGGTCCCACAAGACTGCCCCACCTCCAAGGCCCCATTTCTGGAGCTAGTCGAAAATCCAGATTGATACCTCTACTCATGACCAATTGGCTTTGAATCCAAGGTTCCCACAACCCTTTCCTTGGGTTTGATTAATCTGGAAGAGATGCATAGGGCAGGCATGGGGAAAGGGCAAGGAGCCCCCAGACCCTCAGCCAGCCCATCACTCTCCCAGCGTCTCTCCAGGTCCCTTCTTTGAACTCTCTCCATTGGGCTTTTAATAGAGGCTTCGTTTCATTGGCATGTTCAGTTAAATCATTGGCGGCTGCTGGAGATTGAACTCAATCTCCAGCTCCTCCCCCTTCCTGAAAGTTGGGGGTGAGGGGTGGGGGTGAGGCTGAAGGTTGTAACCTTCTATCACAGGGTTGGCTCCTCCAGCAACCATCCCCCATCCTTTGGTTACCTAAGGCTTTCCAAAGTCAGTCATTAACGTAACAAAAGGCACCTTTATTCTCACCACTTAGGAAATCCTAAGGGTTTTAGGAGCTCTCTGCCGGAATCAAAGTCCAAACATACATTTCCCAGTATAAATCACAGTATCACAGCCCCCATGTTAATATTTTTACCCCCACAGCTTAGAATATATAGCACAACTTCTGATCAAAAAAGGTATTCTAAATGCTTTTAGATGAGCATTATGAATATCCCTTCACTCAAGTGATTAAAATTTTATATATATTATATAAACTTCCTTTTTATATACAAATAAATATGAAGAGATTTATTTTAAGGAATTGCCTCATGCTATTATGGGGGCAGTGTGTCTGAAATTCATGGGGCAGGCCAGCAGGCTGGAAACTCAAGAAGGGTTTCTGTGTTATAATCTTGAAGCAGAATTCCTGCCTCTCTGGAAGTCTTGAATTTTTTCTGTTAAGACTTTCAACTGATTGAATGAGGCCCATCCACATTATAGAGAGTAGTTTCCTTTACTTAAAGTCAGCTGATTGGGGATGTTAATTACATCTACCAAATCTTCACAGCAACTTCTACACTAGTGTTTGACCAAAAACCAGGACACTATAGTTTAACCAAATTGACACATAAAATTTAACCATTACAGAGGAGCCTGAGTGGCTCAGTGGGTTAAAGCCTCTGCCTTCAGCTCAGGTCATGATCCCAGGGTCCTGGGATCGAGCCCCAGTCGTGCTCTCTGCTTGGCAAGGAGCCTGCTTCCTCCTCTCTCCTCTCTCTCTGCCTGCCTCTCTGCCTACTTGTGATCTCTGTCTGTCAAATAAATAAATAAAATCTTAAAAAAAAAAATTTAACCATTACAGCTACCCTATTGGATATATTCATTAGCATAGGATGACAAAAAGCAATAGTATATTCCTTCATTATGTCTCTATCTTCTCCCACAACATAATAAATCAAGTAAATCAAGTAAATTGGATATAACAAGGTAAATCCTAGTGGAATTCTTGACTACTATGTTGTATGTCCTTGTTGGCACAGCTACAGTGGGAACTGTATAATGTTTTTATTTAGAAAGATATTAGAAATAGATAGAGAGGCATTGCTGTGTTAGTTATTTTTACCACACCCTACAATTTGGCTTTCAAGTGAGGCTCCTTGGTTCAGGGAGATAGTTAATTTGGAACTTAGGCAGAGTTCAGGCTGTTGAGCTATAGACACAATGTTTTAGGATTTGCTAATTCCCATAGTTGAACAGTTTGTGCACCTCTTTTAGAAGATAATACCTTCGCATGTAATTGTTGAGAGGATTAAATAATGTTTTAAAGTGCCCAGTACACTGCTTTATATATAATAGGCATTCAGAAAGTGTTTTCGTCACTGGTCCTATAGGAGTTCTCAGAACTGCCCATGAGCAACAACTCCTAGAACCTGTGAACTGGATAAGAGAACCCTCTTTCCTTGTCTCTGAACTTTCCATGAACCCCCAGTATCTTGTTCTCTTTCTTTTGGCTATGCAAGACTGCAGAAGCAGAAAGAGAATTACTTTCCTGCCATTTTCTCTCATGCGTGCGCATGTGCATTCATCCATCCATCCATCCATCCATCCATCCATCCATTCGGCAATCCCTTACTGAATGCCTCCAAGCTCCAGGCATGCTGGCAGTTACTGAGAATACAATACTAATCACTTACTGTGACCTTTGTTCTTCTGGGACTCCGAGAAGGTGATAGGGTGACCAGGATTGCTCACACAGAAACAGAACACAAAGAGGTGGATTTAGGATTCTACTGATAGACTCATATTTAACTGTAGAAAGGATAATGATGTCTGCAAGCATCCAGTAAGTAGTATTTTATAACTTAGGAAAAGTCAACATACTAAAATGGGAAGAGAACAATAAATGTTGAAAAAATGTCTTAATGACAAAAAAATTGCTTTGGGCATATATTATCCATTCATTATGATATAAGGGGTTTGAAACTAACAACCAAGAAAGAATTCTTGAGACGTCTTTGGTGCAAAAAGGTGATTTTGCTAAAGCATGGGGACAGAAAAAAAAAAAAGAAAAAAAAAGCATGGGGACAGGACACACGGTCAGAAAGAGCTGCCATGTGGTCATGAGAAGTGGCCCATTATATACTTCCAAGGGCGGGGGGTGGTTAGGGATAGCAAAGTCTTTAAGAGATTTTTGGAAGCAAGGTATCCAGGACCTTGAGGGGGCTAGCTATTATTAAGAAAAGGTCATTTATTGGGACGCCTGGGTGGCTCAGTTGGTTAAGCGGCTGCCTTCGGCTCAGGTCATGATCCCAGCGTCCTGGGATCGTGTCCCACATCGGGCTCCTTGCTCAGCGGGGAGCCTGCTTCTCCCTCTGCCTCTGCCTACCACTCTGTCTGCCTGTGCTCATGCTCTCTCTCTAACAAATAAAAATAAATAAAATCTTAAAAAAAAAAGAAAAGGTCATTTATTACTGTCTAATTTAATCTTAGTCATGAGATCCTTCAGATGTATATGGGTGGGCCATATGCTTGGGGGAGGGGGAGTGATTGCCAACATGTATCTTGGGGGGTTTAGAGATAAACGAAATTTCTAAAGGAATTTTGTTGTTGTTGTTAAAGTAGACTCACAGAGAGCGCTTGGGTGTCTCAGTCGTTAAGCGGCTGCCTTCTGCGCAGGTCCTGATACCAGGGTCCTGGGACCTAGCCCTGCTTCAGGCTCCCTGCTCAGCGGAGAGTCTGCTTCTCCCTCTTCTGTTCCCTTTCTCACGGTCTTTCTCTCTGTTAAATAAATAAAATAAAATCTTAAAAAAAATAATAAAGTGGACTTATAGGATTGGGGGGTGGGGTAGGTTGGGGCTAGGTAGGTGGGGGTGGGGTAGGTTGGGTCTAGGATTGTCTTTTGCCCTAAAGCCAAGTAACAATATCAAGGCAGTTGAGTCCCTAGAGGGGACTGCCTGTCACTGCCTGTTTCAAGGACCTGTCAATGGACTGTAGGTAGTAAGGAAATTTAATAATTTTTCGTCTGCCTTTGTTTCCCACATCACATTGTGTCCCATCTGATAGACCAGTTTAGATGCCTTAAGTATAACTAAGAATAACCAAAATAAAACTTAGGAGAAGAGCTTGGGCTTTAAAATTTCTGCTACTTTGAAAAAAAAATTTTTCTGCTACTTTTTTTTTTAAAGATTTTATTTATTTATTTGACAGAGAGAAATCACAAGTAGGCAGAGAGGCAGGCAGAGAGAGGAGGAAGCAGGCTCCCCGCTGAGCAGAAAGCCCGATGCGGGGCTTGAACCCAGGACCTGGGATCATGACCTGAGCCGAAGGCAGCGGCTTAACCCACTGAGCCACCCAGGCGCCCCAAAATTTCTGCTACTTTTGATAATCACACAAATTAGGTATAGTGCTAGCTACCGTTTACTGTGGACTTACTTTTGACTTCCAGCATTGTGCTAAGTAGTGTAAGCATTATGTCCTACAGTCCTCAGAATGGCATTATGATCCCCATCTTGGGACATGGGGAAATCGAGGCACAGAGAAGTTAAGTAAGCTTGCCTAACATCACTGTGGGATGAGAGTTTGAACCCAGGAAACCTGACTCCAGAACCCTTTAACTACCGCCTGATAGGGAATTTTTTTAAACTGTCCTAAAATGCTGAGCCATGATTGTGAGTATGTATGCAGTCACATTTTATTTTGTTTAAAAAACAGGCAATACTCTGGGCCCCTGGGCAACTCAGTGGGTTAAGCCTCTGCCTTCAGCTCAGGACATGATGTCAGGGTCCTGGGATCGAGCCCCACATTGGGGGTGGGGGGTGGGGGGGTGGTGTCTCTGCTCAGCAGGGAGCCTGCTCCCCCCCCTTCTGCTCTGCCTACCTGATCTCTCTCTCTTTGTGTCAAATAAATATATAAAATCCTTTTTTTTAAAGGCAATATTCTCATATGGTTAAAAATTTTGAAGGTATAAAAGGGTATACAGTGAAAAAGCTCTCCAACCAATAAACTTTCATGCACTTACTAGTTTTTCCCTCTTTTTGTACAAATGGTAGGCTCTTCTGTGACCCATTCTATATCTTCTTTTCCTTCTTAAAAATGTATCCTAGAGATCTTTCTGTGTTTTTACATGAAATGCTTCCCCCTTCTCTTTTATTTATTTATTTATTTATTAAGATTTTATTTTTAAGCAATCTCTACACCCAGCATGGGGCTCAAACCCACAACCTCAAGATCAAGTGTCCCATGGACTGTGCCAGCCAGGTGCTCCCTCAATCTCTTTCAATGGCTGCCTACTATCCACTACTATTGGACATTTAATTTTTTCCCAAGCATTTGTTTTTACAAAAATGATTTTTGTATATCTCGAATTATAAGTATCTAATGACAGAGATTTAGTTTTTCTAATCTGCAGTGTTCAAAAAATTTTTAAAAAATATATAATACATGTATATGCTTTAAAATCCCATATGTATAAGAGTAAGTTGTTAAAGATCCTTTTCTTTTCCTGTTTGTCCCCAACTTTACTGTCATTGACAACCTGTGTTATTAGTTTCCTGTATATTCTTACAGAAATTTTTATGCATATACAAACAAGTATGTATATATAGTTATCCATACATTTTTATATAAATGGTGACATACTATACATACTGAATCTTATGTTTTTTTTTGAACTTAACACTAAATCATGAAGATCTTTCCATATCAGAATTTAAAGGAATTCTCCTTTTTTTTAGATTGATTAATTGACTGATTTTAAGTAAGCTCTCTGGCAAATGTAGGGCTCACACTCTGAGATGAAGAGTCATGTACTCTACCGACTGAGCCAGCCCCTCACCCAGATTTTAAAGGAAATTTTCATTCTTTTCGTTGTTTTTACAGCTACAGTAGTGTTCAATTTTATCATTGCTCCAAAATTTATTTAACTGGACCCTTGATGGACCTTTATTTGGTCTTTGAAACTTTTGTTTTTATAAATAATGCTACAAAGAATAATCTTGTACAAATATTGTTTTACGAATATACAAATAGTTCAATAGGATACATTCTTAAAGTAGAATTGCTACTTCAAGGTAACATTTGTAAGGTTGATAGATACTGTCAAGTTACTCTTCAGTTGAATCAGTTTGCACTCTGGCCAGCAATTTACCAAGAGGACTTGTTTCCCACACTTTCCCCAACAGAAGATGTCATCCAAGAAATAGCGCAGTTTCAATGTGAAATTCTCCTCTTATGGGTAAGTTGAGCATCTTTTTATATATTTAAGAGCCATTTGTTCGTAAACACACACTATTCATATCCTGTATCATTTCTTATTTTGGTGATGGTGTTTTTAAAAGGCTTAGTGGAACTCTACGTTAGGAAAATTAACCTTTCATCCCAAGTTCAAATTGCAAATTTCCCCAACTTTTCGTTTTTCCCTTGACTTGTAATTTTTTTTTAATGGAGAATTTTTAATATTTATGGATCTATCAGTCTTTTCTTGTATGGCCCCTAGGATTTTTTTTTCTTTCAACATTGCATTCTATTGATAATTAAATCAACATCTTTAAAATGAATCAGAAATCTAAGAAACTTTATAGTTTAACAATTAAAAAAAAAAAAACACCCAATGGACACAGAGCCATAAACTTATACAACTTGCATAGAATATGGGGCATCTGGGTGGCTCAGTCAGTTAAGTGTCTGCCTTCAGCTCAGGTCATGATCCCAGGGGCCTGGGATGGAGCCCCACATGGGCCCATCATAGACCGCATCTGCCCACATGCACTCCCCTTCCCCCCATTCATGGGCTTCCTGCTTGGAGGGGAGTCTGCACCTCCCTCTGCCCCTCCTCCTCCCCTGCTCCAGCACTCCTGTGCTCTCTCTCTCTTCAAATAAATAAGCAAATAAATCTTAAAAATAAAAACAAAAAAGACAAAGTATATGGGGCATGTATATGTTGTGAATCCTTTTTTTTTTTTTTTCCATATAAACATTGCAGGGGGGCCTGGGTGGCTCAGTCGTTAAGCACCTGCCTTCTGCTCAGGTCAGATCCCAGGGTCCTGGGATGGACCCCTGTGTTAGGCTCCCTGCTAGGCAGGAAGCACATTTCTCTCTCTTCCCCTGCTTGTGTTCCCTCTCTTGCTGTGTCTCTCTCTATCAAATAAATAAATAAAATCTTAACAAACAAACAAAAAACATTGTAACATGTCTTAAGGTATTATGGTTTATTCAATAATTATCCCATCTACATGAGGTCTCTAGATTTGGTGTCCTGCTTGGGAAGGAATTGCACAGTATTGTCAGTACATTTTAAATTATATTTTGATTTATCTATTTTTGTGTAAAGTTTGATCTTCAATTTTCCAGATGGCTACCGCGAATCTCAAAGAAATACTATGCCCATTAAAATGCTTTTGGCTCTAAGCGACAACAACCAGCAAAACAGCTCAAGTCATCGATACATTTATTAACTCACATAAAGGAAATCCAGGATAGGATCCTTCCAGAGTTGGTTAATTCAGGGGTTCAACAGTGATTTCAAGGACCTCGGTTTCTTCTACTTTTTCCATTTGTTAACTCTATTCTTCTATTCAAACTAAAAACTGAGGACTGTGTCTCTTTTGCATTGTACTCCAAACAAGCTTAGTTCTACAAGAATTCCACTTAATTGGACAATGACATGTTTGTGCCATTAAGATGATCAGGTTTGGAGAATATTTTCATGCAGCAAATCAATTAAAGTAGGAATTAACATCTTTCTGAAGTCTAATGGAGGCTGTATGGTTACACCCAGGAGTAGGATTTGGGAAAATTGGATACATACTGGTGGAAATGGACAAAGATTACCACAGCGCCTCACCAAATCCTGCAGACCATCTGCATCTGAACCGGGTACCTGTCTTTCCCTTGAGTTATAATGAAAGAGGCATCCCTGCTCTATCCAAGGCCCCAGACCAGTCCTTCCTCATGGCTATTCCCCTGCTCCCTTTAACACCACATTTTTTTCCTTCACTGGATTGTTTCCACTAGCAGTCCCCTGACCTTCCAACGCCTCCAGCCACAATTCCATCTCTCTTCCTCACTCCATGGAAAGACATCTGAAAGTCTTGCTTTAAGACCTGCTACTTTTTTGTCCTTACCTCTCCTTCTAACCTCAGTACTCCAGGGAGGCTTTCATTCCCCCATTCTCCCAGCCCAGTATCAATAAGAAACAGTTCTGGGTGCCTGGGTGGCTCAGTTGGTTAAGCGACTGCCTTTGGCTCAGGTCATGATCCGAGAGTCCCAGGATCGGGTTCCCAGCTCCATGGGAAGTAGGCTTCTCCCTCTGACCTTCTCCCCTCTCATGCTCTCTCTCTTTCTCAAATGGATAAATAAAATGTTTTAAAAAAATAAGAAACAGTTCTTATTAAGGTGGTCTGCAGAGATGTCCGTGGAGCCATACTCTCTTGATTTGCCCCACTTGTCTGGTAGCTTTTTCTCAGCCCCTTTTCTAGCTCCTCCCCTCCTGCAGACCTCCCACTGTGCTCCAGGCTCTGGCCCCAGTTCTCTTTTCTCTACCACTAGTCTCCCCTAGCACCATGGCTTTAATTTTCACCCATGTCCTGATGACTTCTAAATCCATACCTCCTCTCCTGACTTCTATCCTGAGGCTTAGCCTTGTTCATCCAACTCCCTTTTGGCATTTCCACTTCAGTGTTTAATGAAAATGTCAAACTGGGGTGCCTGCCTGATTCAATCAGTAGAGAATGGACTCTTGGTCTTGGGGTCATGAGTCTAAGCCCTGCGTTGAGTGTGGAGCCAACTTTAAAAGAAAAAAAAAAGTCAGATGTCTGAGTGGTTCAGTGAGTTAAGCATCTTTAACAAACTTAACAAGTCTAAAGCAGAACTACTCATTTCCCCTATTTTCTCCATTTGTTCTTCTTTGAGTCTTCCCCATCACTGTAACTGGCGTGTTCATTGCCTCACTGTCCGCATGCATTTATCAGCAAGTCTTAAAGGTACATACAAAACATGCTTGAGTACAGCTACTGCTCCCCTGCCCACTGCTACACCCTAATCCAAGTGACCACCACCACGCCTGGATTACCAGGACAGCTTTCCAAGGAGCTCAAGTCTCCTCTCATTCCCGCCCTGGTCCTTTCTCCACAGAGCAGCTTGAATGATTTGTCTACCATGAAAATTAGGTTAGATGACTCCTTTCCTTGAAACCTTTTATATGCTGTCTCATCATCCTCTGTAATAAAACCCAACTCCTTTTCCTCCATACCTAACCTCATCTCTGTCCATTTTGTCTTCCCTTCCTTCTAGTTGAAACACTATGGCTATTTTTCCCCCCAAGCACACCAAGCTTGTTCCCGTCTCAAGACCTTTGCACTTGCACTTGGAATACTCTTCCTTCATACATTTACATGGATGTGTCCTCATGACTCAAGGCTCAGCTCACAGAAGAGTTCTTAGAGAGCCCCGTGCTGAGCCCTCTACTAAACCAGTTGTGTCTCTTCCCACCCTCTGTCATTTCTCCATCACAATATTCTGTATTAGGACTTTCATTAGCATCATTTATCAGACTTGAAATTATCTTATTTATTCATTCATTTGACATGTTAATCATCTCTTCCCACTGGAATATAAGCTTTTTTTTTTTTTTTTTTTGAGAGAGGGAGAGAGAGTGGGGGCAGGGGGAGAGGGACAAAGGGAAAGAGAGAGAGAGGGAAAGAGAGAATCCTAAGCAGGCTCCATGCCCAGCACAGAGCCCAGTGTGGGGTTCCATCTCACGATCATGAGATCATGACCTGAACTGCAATCAAGAGTCAGACATTCGGGGCGCCTGGGTGGCTCAGTGGGTTAAAGCCTCTGCCTTCAGCTCGGGTCATGATCCCAGGGTCCTGGGATCGAGCCCCACATCGGGCTCTCTGCTCAGTGGGGAGCCTGCTTCCTCCTCTCTCTCTGCCTGCCTCCCTGCCTCCTTGTGATTTCTATCTGTCAAATAAATAAATAAATCTTAAAAAAAAAAAAAAGAGTCAGACATTTAACAGAGTGAGCCACCCAGGTGCTCCAGAATATAAGCTCTTTTGAAGTCAGACTTTGGATGACTTATGCTCTGCTGTATGTCCATTATCGGAAACAATGCCAAACATTTACCTAGTACTGGGTGCTCCGTAAGTGTTTGTTAACTGATTTACTACCCCTATCTCTGTTTTGGGCAGTCATTTTACCTCTTCTGATCTCAGTTCCTTCAATATTAAAATAAGGAAACTTAAAAAGGACATCTGAAATTCCTTCCGGCTCAGTCCTCAATGACTGTCTTAAAACTTGCAACAATTACAGGAAGAATCTTACTGCAGCAAAAATTTGTATCTATTGTAAAACATTTATTCATTCATTCAACAAGCCTTTATTGAATGCTGACCATAAGCCTGCCACCACTGTTCGCACTGAAGGCCAAGTCAGAGCCATCAAAATTATAGTGCATCAGTTTCAACAAAAAACAAAACACAGAAAACCCCAAAAGTTGATGCTACCCTTGTCTTCCAGCTGGTTTTTACTGGTACTTCCCTTCCCCAGTATTGCTGAGTTCATCCACTGAGCTCCCTCAAAGTTATTATCACTCTTCCGGTAGTTAATTTCCAGGAATTTTAGGATTAAGGAGTATGATTTATGTGGCTATAACTTTAATAGCACCATGTAAAACAAAGCTATTTAAGGCAACAGAATTTCTGCCAATCTGATTTAGTTCTAATCCAAACTCTGCCATGCTTCCTAATTTAATTACAGCATGCCTTGAACTAAAATTTTGAATTTTATGAATTACTTAAAAAAAATGAATAGAATGAGAGTAATAAGGAACTATATTCATATATATTCAGGTCATGATGTGCAGAAAGACTGTTAATTCTCATGTCAAAATTTGAGGCAGCTAATTTAAAATCTGAATTGGAATTAGTGTATATGTAGGACCAATAATTAATCAAATGTCTAGAATGAGAATAAATCACTTTCAAAACTGACTGCTGAGAATAAAAAATGAGTAAGAAAAGTGAGTTGTTATATATTGTGCTGCCAGTTGTTGGCGGAGACCACAGATCACTCATGGAAAGTAATGTCTACATATATATGCTTTAATCAATTATATAAAGGGATATAGTATAGCTACAGAACATTTTAATCTGTCATATAAGCACTATATTTACGATCTTACGTTGTCAAAATGGTTTTGGTTGGGGAGGAAAACAGAAATCCAATTCAAACTTGTTTAACAAACAGAAATGGGGAGGATTTATTATTTCATGGAACTGGGCAAGTCAGAACTCAATTAATGCAATGTCATCTGAGAATTATTTTCTCTCAATCATAGGTTCTCCTTCGGTGGACAAATGTCTGCTAGCAGCTCAGGATTAATTTCCTACCAGTTCATCAACCCTAGGGGAAATAAACTGTCTTTTTCAGTCCTTACAATAGAGCAATCCTGGGCAAGGAGCCTGATTGGCCAGTTTGGAAACAGACTAACCAATGTATTTTAAAGACCCTCACACTTCTAGATTACTCTTTTCTCCAAAACTGTTAGTCCTGAAGTGAGCTGATGTTAACTTTTTCTTTCTTTCTTTCTTTCTTTCTTTCTTTCTTTCTTTCTTTCTTTCTTTTTTTTATGACAGGGTTATAGGATATGAGTCCTTTCATCTTTTTTTTTTTTTAAAGATTTTATTTATTTATTTGACAGAGATCACAAGTAGGCAGAGAGGCAGGTGGGGGGTGGGGTGGGGGGAGCAGGCTCCCCGCTGAGCATAGAGCCCGCTGCGGGGCTCAGTCCCAGAACCCTGGGATCATGACCTGAGCTGAAGGCAGAGGCTTTAACCCACTGAGCCACCCAGGTTGCCCCAAGATGTTAACTAAATTTTAAAAGAATGTAATCTGATTAAATGGATTCACCTTAAGGTATTCAATACAGTAGTTTTTTCATCTGTAACCTAAATAACTAATAATTGGTTCACTGTCAAAATAAGAAGGACTTTAAGGCAGTATGGATGAAGACAGTTTTAATCAGATATAATAAATCATCATGTATTTTTCTCCATACATAAGACATATATATCTAGACATCTCTGCCCTACTACCCCATATTATTCGTGAGTGCAAATACTTGGAGGTATATCAAGGGGATGCTGTGGGAGTGGTCTGCCCTTGGTTCAGATAATAAGGGGTGCATTGTCTGTAGAAAACAGAAAAGCAATAAAACTAAGTCAGATTGCATTTTTTAAATTATCACGTACAGAAATTCCAAAGAATGTCAGTGATGTATAACATCCCTCCCCATCTTTGTGGACCAGTTCCACTGTTCCTGCATCCCTTTGGGGCTCCTTGCCAATTCTTCCTTCCATCTGCCCATTGGAGCATACTAGAATAGAAGTCAGAGCCCTGGAATGTTACTTTTCACAACTATGATTCCTGCCTAGAAGAATTCATGTGTTGATTTTCTTGGACTATAGAGAAAAGAGTGAACTGTGACTCGGAGAGGAAATAACCAAATGACTGTGCTTTACAAAATGGATTATAACTAATGTCAAAATGTGTTGTTATAAGCAGTAAGTTAAGTATACGCTTGTATGGTAAAATAATAGAATTATCTCCCCAAAATAAATTCAAGAGAAAAATTCTGTTTTGGAAGAGCAATTCTTTGTCAGGTGAGCAGAAGAACCTTGTAAGAGACAATAATTCCAAATGACTGTTAAACTAATTTAAGTGCAAGCTAAGAATTTGATTTGGACTGGAGCCTGTCATTTTCCTCATTGCCAAGTAGCCCCAACCCTACACGGAGTATCACAGCTGGTCCAGCAGGTGGCACTCTTCCCTTTGTGCGCTAGTACTAAACTAACACCCTGCCCAAGTACAAGGTAGTTTAGAGACCTACCCTCAGAACCATAAGCATCTGCTTACCTACGGCAATAATAGGTTATTGCTTTGGTCTGGATTTTGTCAGACTTGAAGACTGATACCAACACATCTAAGTGCTCCTTTGGTTCTAGACTTTGTCATCCTTAGTTCTAAGCCTCTATTAGTTTCTGTTCAAATACTTGTACTTCTACTCTGTGCCCAAGATACTGTGCGGTGCTAGAGATCTATACAAAAATTGTGATGATTTATATTGGAAAAGCACATTGACTTACACCTAAATGGTCAATTTAATCTACAACAAAGGAAGAAAAAAATATACAATGGGGAAAACAGTCTTTTCAATAAATGGTATTTGGAAAACTGGACAGGTATATGCAAAAGAAGGACACCGGACCACTTTCTTGCACCCTACCCCAAAATAAACTCCAGGTGGATTAAAGACCTAAATGTGAGACCTGAAACCATGTACACCTAAGGAAAACAAAGGCAGTAAATCTTAGATATGGGCCTTAGCAACATATTTATGGCTATGTCTCTTCGGACAAGGGAAGCAAAAGCAAAAATGAATTATTGGAACTACACCAAAATAACCAAAATAAAAAGCTTTTTGGATAGCAAAGGAAGCCAATAAGGAAGGAATCAACACAAAAACCAACCTATGAATGGGAGAAGATATTTGCAAATGATTTATTTGGTAAGGGATTAATGTCTAAAATATAGTTTTTAAAAAATGAATATACAAATCAACATTAAAAAAAAAATCTGGTTAGGGACGCCTGGGTGACTCAGTCAGTTAAGCTGCTGCCTTTGGCTCAGGTCATGATCCCAGGGTCTTGGGATGGAGCCCTGCTTCTGGCTCCCTGCTCAGCAGGGAGTTTGCTTGTCCCTCTGCCCCTCCCCCAACTCATTCTTACTCTGTCTCTCTCTTTCTCTCTCTCTCAAAGAGATAAATAAAATCTTTTTCAAAAAAAAGACAAGAAATAATGAATGTTTGTGAGGATGTAGAGAAAAGGGAATTCTCATGCATCCTTGGTGGGAATGTAAATTGGTGCATCCAGTGTAGGAAACAGTGTGGCAGTTCCTCAAAAAATTAAAAATAGAAATACCATATAATCCAGTAATCCCCCTACTGGGTAATTACCCAAAGAAAATGAAAACACTAACTCCAAAAGATATAGGCAGCCCTATGTTTATTGCAGCATTATTTACAATAGCAAAATTATGGAAGCAGCCCAAGTATCCATTGATAGATGAATGGATAAAAAAAGATATGGTGTGTATATTCAATGGAATATTACTCAGCCATAAAAAGAACAAGATCTTGCCATTTGTGACAGCATGAGTTATTATACTAGGTGAAATAAGTCACACAGAGAAAGACAAATACCATTTGATTTCACTTATATGGGGAATCCAAAAACCAAAAGCAAGCAAACAAAACCAAATTCTTAAATAGAAGAAATTGGTGGTTGCCATAAAGGAGATGGGTGGGGAGATAGAGAAATAGGTAAAGGAAATTAAGAAGTACAAACTTCCAGTTCTAAAATAAATAAATGATAAGAGATGATAAGTATAGCATAGGGAATATATTCAATCGTATTGTAATAATGTGTAGTGACAGATGGTGATCACACTTACAGTGAACATTGAGTAATGAATAGAATTGTCAAATCAATATGTTATACACCTGAAGTTAATATAACATTGTATGCTAATTGTATTTCAATTTAAAAAAAGAAAGAGCATGTTGAAGAAAAGCAATGTTTCTCAATTAAAAAAAAACGTGGGGGCGCTTGGGTGGCTCAGTCATTAAGTGTCTGTCTTTGCCTCAGGTTCTGGGATAGAACCCCGCATCAGGCTTCGTGCTTGGCGGGAAGCCTGCTTCTCCCTCTCCCACTCCCTCTGCCTATATTCCCTCTCTTGCTGTCTCTCTTTTTTTCCAAATAAATAAATAAAATCTTCAAAAATAAATATCTGTTTTTTTAAAAAAAAGATTTTATTTATTTATTTGACAGAGAAAGCAAGAGAGCACAAGCAGGCAGAGCAGCAGAGGGAGAGGGAGAAGCAGGCTCCCCACTGAGCAGGGAGCCTGATGCGGGGCTCGATCCCAGGACCCTGGGATCATGACCTGAGCCAAAGGCAGATGCTTAACAACTGAGCCACCCAGGTGCCCCATATCTGTCTTTTCTAATAAGAATTTCACACAGAAGCTCCTGAAACTTTCCCTTAAGAATCATTGACAAGCAGAAGTTGAATTTCATTTTGTATATATTCTCTCTAGAAAATATTTTATCCAGCTGAGTTTTCTGTATTTTGTACTATGAAGCAGCTTTTTATGTCTTTCAAAAATACAGTCAAAATGTAATAGATACACTTCTTCCTTTTTCAAAATTGGTTTTGGTACCCTGCCTCCTGGAAGATGATTCCCCGATCATGTAATAAAGGTACTATAATAAGAAGAAAAATAGGGGCGCCTGGGTGGCTCAGTGGGTTAAGCCGCTGCCTTTGGCTCAGGTCATGATCTCAGGGTCCTGGGATCGAGTCCCGCATCGGGCTCTCTGCTCATCAAGAGGCCTGCTTCCCTCTCTCTCTCTGCTTGCCTCTCTGTCTACTTGTGATCTCTCTCTGTCAAATAAATAAATAAAATCTTTAAAAAAAAAAAAGAAGAAAAATAAAATGAACTAATGTTGATAAGTTAAAAAAAGTTAATAAATCATCTTTTTATTTATTACTTCTTGTCATGCTAGCTTCATTTAGAGAATGCTAAATATGTGTTATGCATATTAATATGTATTAAGTGCACTGCATATACGATCACATTAAATTTTCACACTCATTTTAAAGATAAGGAATATAAAGTAGAAAATTTAAGTTGTTTTTCAAAATCATGAAACAAGTTAATAATCAGAATGACAACTGGAGCTTCTAAAACTTATACTCCCGAGGAAAATAGGACATATCAGATTATTGTAACAATCTTGCTAGTAAGTGAAGGAGCTTATTAAAAATAATTCATAAAAATGACTTTCAATAGTTAAGCTACAACAGTCTATAAGAGATATTATTGATAAGATTAGGCATTCATCAGAAACTATACCAAGAGAAAAGAGAAGGGAGTGTTAAGGGAGGATTGGAGGATGCCAGAGAAAAATGTAGTTGATTTTACAATTTGTATATAGTTAACAAATATTCAAAGAAAATTACTGAATAAAGAACACAAGGAAATACATTTTAATAAGCAAAATGTGTTTAATTTGCAATGTGAGTTAGAGTAAATGGGTCAATTTCTTTAAAATATATAAAACTCGGGGCGCCTGGGTGGCTCAGTGGGTTAGGCCGCTGCCTTCGGCTCGGGTCATGATCTCGGGGTCTTGGGATCGAGTCCCGCATCGGGCTCTCTGCTCGGCGGGAAGCCTGCTTCCCTCTCTCTCTCTCTCTGCCTGCCTCTCCATCTGCTTGTGATCTCTCTCTCTGTCAAATAAATAATAAATAAAAAATCTTTAAAAAAAAATAAAATATATAAAACTCTTCCAAATCAATATGAATAAGAAATTGATAGAAAACCAGAAAAATATAAGAACAACTTATTCACAAGGGAACATGTATAGCCAAAAAGCCCATGGAAAAATAATGAATCTTTCTCTTTAAGGATTTCAAAAGTAAACCACAGAATGTGATATTTATTTTGACTTTTAAATTGCCAAATATTAAAATGAATAATGAAATTAATGATGATAATTTTAAAAAAGATATGAAAATGTCCAATGTGACTGAGAAGGAGGAAAACAGGCAGGCATACATTGCTGGTAGATAGGTGATTTGGGTTACATTTATATAATGAACTACCATTGACCTAGATCTAGATATTTATTTAAATGGAAATATTCCGGGGGCGCCTGGGTGGCTCAGTGGGTTAAAGCCTCTGCCTTTGGCTCAGGTCATGATCCCGGGGTCCTGGGATCGAGCCCCGCGTCGGGCTCTCTGCTCAGTGGGGAGCCTGCTTCCTCCTCTCTCTCTTTCTGCCTGCCTCTCTGCCTACTTGTGATCTCTGTCAAATGAATAAATAAAAAAATCTTTAAAAAAAAATAAATGGGGGACGCCTGGGTGGCTCAGTTGGTTAAGCAGCTGCCTTCGGCTCAGGTCATGATCCCAGCGTCCTGGGATCGAGTCCCACATCGGGCTCCTTGCTTGGCGGGGAGCCTGCTTCTCCCTCTGCCTCTGCCTGCCATTCTGTCTGCCTGTGCTCACTCTCTCTCCTCTCTGACAATAAATAAATAAATAAATAAATAAATAAATAAATAAATGGAAATATTCCAAATGAAAAATTACAATAAGGGTTACAGAATATATAAAGAGCATCACCTCATTTCAGTAACTAAGTAACAATAAGTAAGTTTTTATATAATTATAAATTATAATTGCACATATATTTATATGTAAATTTATAGGAATCTATATCAAACTGGTGATTGGGGTTATCGAAAAGATATTGACATTGGGGCATCTGGATACCCCAGTTGGTTAAGTGTTGGACTCTTGATTTCAGCTCAGGTCGAGATTTCAGAGTTGGAAGATTAAGCCCCATGTGGGGCTTGGCAATGAGCATGCAGCCTGTTAAGGATTTTCTCTCCCTCTGCCCCATCCCTTCCCCTTGCTCACATGCACTCTCTCCTTTTCTCTAACTCTAAATAAATAAATAAATAAGAATACAGATATTAACATTGGGATCTGGATGATCCCCCCCCTTTTTTTTTTCCTTTTTGTTTGTCCATGGTTTCTAATTTTTTTTATAGTAAAACCTGGATTATTTATGTAAATAAACAAAAGCAAGATTTAACATAAAAGTAGTAGCATCTGTCGTTAAGAGGATGAACTCTGGAGTTAGATAAACCCAGGTGACGGGTGGCCTTAGTTAAATTGCTTAAACTTTTTCACCTTGATTTTTCTCATCTTTAAAATGGTGATAAGAACAGTGCCTACTTCAGTCAGTTTTTTGTGAAGATTTCATTGGATAACTGGTAACCTATCATGTGTACTTATCACACAAGAAAGTAATTACAAGAGCTCCCAATCCTGTATTACACAGCAGTACAGAAGTTTGAAACTGTCCCTACTCTGCAGGCAGTTAAATGCCCAAATAGACAGATGTCACTCACTCAAATGAGAACACGCCCAAAAAAGGGTTCATAGTTCAATGACAGGTAAGAGAATCCCCAAACACATGCACAGTTTATAGGTACTGGTACTAAATGTCTATTAGTCTAATTTGCTCCTTCAAAAAAAGTAATCTAAATGGGTGAATTTATGTAAGTGAATGATATCTCAATAAAGATATTTAATAAGATAATCATTTTAGTATGTGCTATTTAACTAAAAGAAGTTTTTTTTTTTTTAAAAGATTTTATTTATTTATTCACGAGACAGAGAGAGAGGGGGATGCAGAGGGAGTGGGAGAAGCAGGCTCCCCGAAGAGCAGGGAGCCCTCTGCAAGACTTGATCCCTCCTGGGATCAGGACCTGAGCCAAAGGCAGGCACTCAATAGACTGAGCCACCCAGGTGCCCCCTGCCTTTTTTTTTTTTTTTTTTTTTTTAAGAGATAGAGTGTGAAAGGACACTGGGGGTGAGGGAGCAGAGGGAAAAGGCAAGGGAGAGAGAGAATCTTAAGCAGGCTCCACACTCAGCACTGAGCACCACGCTAGGCTAGATCTCGCAACCCTGAGATCATGACCTGAACCGAAATCACGAGCTGGATACTTAACTTACTGAGCTACCCAAGTGCCCCAAGATACACTTAATTCTAAGAGCTAATTAGAATATTGAGAAAAGAGTTGAACATGGAAGACTTTAAATCATGGAGTCATTACCTGGAAATGCTCTTTATTCATTGAGATTCACCGCTTCCATTAAGTCCAGACCGGATAGTTCATCTTTCATCCGTTCACTTATTCAGTGGTTGTTAATTGAGCACCCCTCTGCCAGATGCTGTACTAGGCATCTGAGATATGTCAGAGAATAGAATGAACAAAAATCCCTGCCCTTAAAGGAAAAGAAAGAAAGAAAGAAAGAAAATGAATAACTAAAAAAACCCAACCAAACAAGAAACAACATCAAAAAGGAAATCCCCAACCTTATGGAGTTTCCATTTTAGTGGGGACAGAAAAGAAACACACCAGATAACCCTAAGTGATATGAATAGAAATAACGAAGGGTAAGGGGTAGGACAGAGATGAGGGCTGGTGTATAAACAGAAGGTCCAAAAAAAAAAAAAAAAAGCCTCTTTTGAGGTATTAGCATTTAAGAGGAGATTGGAATGAAATGAGAGACTTAGAGAGCACACCATGTGAGTAAGTGAGGGAAGAGCATCCTCGGGGAAGCAAGGCACATGCAAAGGTGTGTCCTAGAGGAGCAAAAAGGCCAGTGGGGAGTCAGGGGTCGATGGGGACAGAGAGGAAGTAGGGCCTAGTGTCCATGACAGACCAGGGCTTTTTCTCTGAGGGAGGAGGACCCGTTAGGAGGCTATCGCAATTACGCAGGTGAGACACGATGAGGGTAGCAGAAGAAGGGGTGAGAGATGGGTGGATACTGGATATATTTTGAAAGCAGAATGGAGAGGATTCATGATGGATTAGAACACAGGGTGAGCAAGACTGGATGTGAGGTGGGAGAAATCTTGGCGTTAAAAATGCTAATCAATGAACTTTTGAGGGCAACACCTTCCAAGTGTTCTCCGGGCCTGGTTTTGGTGTGTACAGGCCATCTGACCTTGGAGGTTAAGTCAATAGGACTCGCTAAAATTCTGATTGCTAAGAATAGGAAGAAATGCATGGTGACCCTTCTGCCCCAGTTGAGTGTTATTCGGGAAAGGCAGCCAAGTTAAATACTGGTTGTGGGAAAAAGAATCGATGCCTTTTCTAATGAATTATTTCCAGTTTGTCAAGGGGAAGAAATGGTCCTAAAGGTATAAGAACAGGTTTTAATGGGGCGGGGGGGGGGGGGGGGGGTTCTGAAGTTTCAGGACTGGGAACGTATTGCCCGACCCAGCTTAGGTTTTCCCTGTTTTTCTATTTCTCTCTTTTCCCCCCTTCATTTCCCACCCCCCTTCTTGACCCTGCTTCGCGGCTGCGGGAAGGAACAGTTCCCTGTCGGATCTCAGGCTTCAGCAGGCACCCGAATTCCGCTGCCACGCCTGCGAGAACGCAGTTTGCAGGGCCCCAGTCCCGGAGTTTCTAACTGGGGTGCCCTGTGCGCGCCTGTGCACACGTGCATGTGTGTAGAGGGGCGTGGACGGGTGGGGGAGCCGGAATTTTGTATTTCTAACAAAATACAAAGTTCTTCGGTGATGCTTGGGAACTGCTGTTTCTTAAAGCAACGGGGTCTTGAATTCCACCCCGTGGCTCGTCCGTGGAGAAGGTTCCAGCCCGCAGAGGTTTACAGTCACTAGGGAAATTGCCCGCTTCCTCGAAGGGGTTTCTCGGCGGCCCATAACGGTGAGAAGCAGCAGCAAAAGCCGGCAAGGACAAGGAAAGAGCGGGAAGACTTCCCGGACTGGACGACCCCTCGGAGCTGCCCAGCGAAGCGAGGGCGGGAGAACAGCCCCCGGGGCCAACCCACAGACGCTCAGAGGGCGCGGACCTGGAGGAGGCGCCCCAGAAGGCGGCGCCTGTCGGAGGAAGTTTGCCCTTTAATTGCAGAGCCGGGTTCGCAGTCGCAGGCACCTCCAGGAGCGAGCGGCGGGCGCCGACGGGAGCTGTCAGCGCGGCCCGGCGTGCACCGCCTGCACCGCGGCCATGGGCGGCTCGGCCTCCAGCCTGCTGGACGAGGGCAAGTGCAGCTACATCCGAGGTACGCGCGCGGGGGGCTTTCCGGGAGCGCCGCGCCCGCCGGGGGCCTGCACGGCTGCGCGGACCCGGCCCCAGAGGGCGCGTGGAGAGCCGGTGCCCGCCGCGCCCGCCTTCCACCTGCGGCGAGCTACCTGCGGGCGCGGGGACCTCGGGGGCCAGGGCGCGTCGCGCGGCCGGCTGTCTCCCTGCGCCGCTGGGACCGCACGCCCAGGCTCGGGCGAGGCCGCTCTTGGGACCCGGACGGGGACGCGGGCGGGGGTGCGTGGTCAGCCCGCCCGCCCGCGATGCTCTGGGAAGTGCTGCGGCGCGGATGCGGGAGGCAGGTGCACGCCGCGGGGGTGGGGGGCGCGACCTCGTTTCCACCGCTCAGCCCGCCTTGGGGTCTGTTCAGGCCCGGATCCAGAAAACACCTCGCTCTCCCTTAAGTTCTGAGCTCTTCCTGAGCTTGCCTCAAAAGACGGGCGCCGGGATATCCCTTGTTTGTGGAGACTTCCCGGGGGATTCCCGGCCTATAAAACAGAATTTCCCTCCTGGTAACGTTGGCCTGGTTTTGCAAAAGGAGGTATCGGCCACAGCTTCACTTGAACTTTCAGATCACTTGTGGGATGATTTCATCAGAAGCAGAAAGGACCGTGTCATCCCGCTCCCAGGATGTAGGGTTCCTTTCCCTCTCCGGAGGGGGGTGGGGGAAGGGAAAGAGGAACACTGGCGGGTTTTGTAACAGTTGCTAAAGTTACCGATGGAGGGAAACTCTTTTGGGGAGATCTCCAGAGATACAGGGACTCACTACAGAGTGTGAGGCAGAAACAAACAAACAAAAAACCCCAAACTGAATTGAAACTGCAGAAAATCATGACGCTGTCTCTTGGGTGTCTTCCTCCCAGGCAACCTTGCCCACAACCACTGCCTAACATTTGGTTATCTTGTCAATTTAGTCATTTTCTGGCTTTAGAAAATACCTTCTAAACCAGGTATCGAACTCTTAAGTTTTACCCTAATCCTGTAAAGAAATGGTTAAGTTCTTCCTGATTTGGTTCTTTTCTTTCTGGGCCCTGAACCTTTCCCAAAAGGAAAGCATTTCCTTAGTGTCCTTATTCCATATTTGTTTTCAGTCACCACAGCATTCATAACCATTTTAAAAGGATATCAAATCAGGGCACTTGAGAGCAATGTAATTGACTTTCCAGATTCTTCCTCCTGCTCTGGTACTTCTGGAGGTAGAGGATCATCAACAACTCATTCTGTCAGGGGATACAACTTGGTCAAGTATTTTTGCTGTCTTTATTTAAACTGGGAGG
This sequence comes from Lutra lutra, assembly GCF_902655055.1. NCBI lineage: Eukaryota > Metazoa > Chordata > Mammalia > Carnivora > Mustelidae > Lutra > Lutra lutra. The sequence goes on along the minus strand of NC_062292.1, from coordinate 20,793,338 downwards.
AAGATGGATGACTTATTTATATTAGTGAAACAGCTAAACGAAGACTGTCTCCAGTCTTACAAATTTGGCTATGGGCTTGTTTTCACCAGTATGTAAGAGCCTGAACTGTAGGGGAACCCAGTGAGAAAGAGTTTGCATTTAGTTATTTGCAAAATATGTTTATGCCATTTCCTTTATAGGACTTTATTTCACTGCAAAGCTTAAAAACACCTAAAGTTGAATCATGACCCTCTTTAGTAATCAGTGCAAATCCAGCAATGTAAGGGATTAACGTTCTTGAAGACTTCATGGTCATGACAGTTGTTGCTGCTGATACAAGCACTGCCTTCATGTGAAAAGAAAATGTGTTACCTTTTATTTTACTGTGAACTTAAATTATTGCACATCCAAGAGTATGAGATGGCTTGTGCACAGGAAGGACCTGGAATGAATATGTTCTGAATGAATAAAACTATAGCAGATTGGGGCGCCTGGGTGGCTCAGTGGGTTAAAGCCTCTGCCTTCGGCTGGGGTCATGATCCCAGGGTCCTGGGATCGAGCCCTGCATCAGGCTCTTTGCTCGGCAGGGAGCCTGCTTCCTCCTCTCTCTCTCTGCCTGTCTCTCTGCCTTCTTGTGATCTTTGCCTGTCAAATAAAATCTAAACAAACAAACAAACAAACAAACAACAAAAAAAACTATAGCAGATTGTGTAACAGTCATTACATCCACAAGTCCTGCTCAATTTTATCTCATAATTCATTGGGAGGACACTTTCAAGGCATGTCCAGGCAGAGGGAAGAGAAGAGTTAAAGTTAGAATACCTCCAGAGAAAATGAGACGTTGCCTCATTTGAGAATACTCGTCTTGCCAAAAGAGAAAAGAGCATTGGAAAAATGCATGGCGTTGTGAATTGTTAGTGCATGAGCACATGAAGGTCATGGGGCTGTGATTTCCTGATGGTTTTGAAGCCCCAGATCCCTGAAAACACACCCACACACACACACACACAATAAAAAAAACCACATAACCCTATCTTTTCCACTTTGCCCATCATTGAGCCCATGCATATTCTCAAGTTTTGATCTAATTGTATGCAGAGCAGTAGAAAATATGACATTAAAGTTTAAATACAATTTTATGACCTGTTTCTCATAAAACAGCTGCCAGTGAAATATAGAGTTGAAAGTTCCTTGAGCTGATTCAATAACTCTCCTTCAGGCTTGGTAAAGTTTACTAACTTATGGAGGATAACTAGTCAGTATATTTGGAGTGAGTTTTGTTAACTTAATCTTGTATGTGTTATAAGCACCTGTACTTCTGATATGCTAATGAGTCTGAATCAGCATTTACTTTTAGACAAATCATTTAATTTGCCGCCGTTCAGTTTGTGTGCATTGAAACGTTGTGTTGATAGTGATGTTCATCACATGGATGTTTCGGAAATACATTATTTCTCAGGATTTAGTAAATTTCTAGTTAAAGGGATTTCAGAAGTATTAAGGTGTTACTTCATTTCTAAAGATATTTTGAAAATTACTACCAAACTATTTTTTAAAAAAGATTTAATTTTTTATTTGACAGACAGAGATCACAAGTAGGCAGAGAGGCAGGCAGAGAGAGAGGAGGAAGGCTCCCAACTGAGCAGAGACCCTGAGGCGGGGCTCGATCCCAGGACCCTGAGACCATGACCCAAGCTGAAGGCAGAGGCTTTAACCCACTGAGCCACCAGGCGCTCCTACTACCACACATTTCTTACCACAAAACAAATTTTTAGTATTGCTTCTAGAAACTTTCAGTAACGTCATTTGATAAAGATGTTTCAATTAAGAAATAATACTAAGACCTCCTTGTAATCCTATGGACAGTGTCATCTGTTCTAGCCTTCAGTGATTCTTTTAGCACTGACCTAAGAGGGTCTTCTTTTTTTTTTTTTTTAATATTTTATTTATTTATTTGACAGAGAGAGATCACAGGTAGGCAGAGGCAGACAGAGAGAGAGAGAGGGAGAAGCAGGCTCCCTGCTGAGCAGAGAGCCCGATGCGGGGCTCGATCCCAGGACCCTGAGATCATGACCTGAGCCGAAGGCAGAGGCTTAACCCACTGAGCCACCCAGGCGCCCCAAGGGTCTTCTTTTAATGAGAAGGAAAGCTCATATAATCCAAGCATTGGTGACCAGTTTGGGGCCCTTTTCTCTCTTCTTTCTGAGTTTTCTTTTACTTTTTGAACTTTGATATGCAAAAAAGTGAACTGTAGCTTCAGAGCACCCAGTGCCTTCTTGTTTGAGGAAGAACTGTCTTTCCTTTTTAGACTTGCCATTGGATTGATCATGAATCAAAAGAAAAATGAACCTGAAAACTGCCCCCACGTAGGTGTGCAGACGGTCGGAAGAGTACAGGGAAATCAGTGCTGTCACTGAGAACTGTGGCACACGCAGGTCTGGGTGGGGGCTGGTGCACTGTTCTTTTCCTAGACTTGCTAAGTGCGGTGACTTCCAGTGAAATGCTCCTCAGAGATCTGTTGCTTATCAAGTAGGAAATGAGTAACAGCTTAGAAACAACATGTATTTCTCTTAGGGAGATTTTCTCATATTTATACTGAAAGGGTTAACTTAGGGGGCTGTATATGAGATTTCTGCTGATAGCAGTATCTGGAGTGACGTCTCCACAGACAAGGTGAACAGAAGACAGGGAGAACCGGACATGTTTGCCGTCTACTTAACCTCAGTGTGTGCTATTCCACACATTTGTTTATCCTTAAGTCACAATTTGTTGATAGGAGTTGGGGATAAGAACTGTGCTGATTTGTAAGGATAATTACGACAATGTAATCTGAGAGTCCAATTTACCTGGCTAGAAATGGCAGGATATCATAATGGGAAGTTAGGATATGGAGTGCGGTAGACACAGTTGGATGTCAATGCAACATATTTTCCCCTTTCCTCTTTCCAACAGAACCCCAATTTTGTTGGGGTATTGAACTTCCTCTATGTAAAGCCTTATGTTTCAGGGAAGCTCACCCCAATTAGGGCTTTTGTGGGGTGGGTGTTGACTGGTCTATGCCTACCGTGGTGGTATGTTCTCCTTGCCAGTGACTATACAAGCAATGAGGTTGGGATGCAGTCTGGCCAGTGAGGCTTGAAGCAAAGTGTGCTAGTTGCTTCTAAGAAAGTTCTTTTCCCTTTTAAAAAGGAGACAAAGGGTAGAGATATATTCTTCTTCCCTTTCTTCTCTTGGACTTTGTCACATCTGAATGTAATGCCTGGAACTGAATAGGAAGGGAGCTAGCTCAAAGACATGGGCCACATGGGAGCACGGCCAGGCCAACATAGTCTCAGAGAAGAGAAGCAGGAGCCCAAGCACATCTTGCTGACCACCTGCTTGTCCTGAGTATTTCTTTTCTTTTTTTTTTTTTTAAAGATTTTATTTATTTATATGACACACAGAGAGAGAGGTCACAAGTAGGCAGAGAGGCAGGCAGAGAGAGAGAGGGAAGCAGGCTCCCCGCTGAGCAGAGAGCCCGATGCGGCGCTCGATCCCAGGACCCTGAGATCATGACCTGAGCCAAAGGCAGAGGATTAACCCACTGAGCCACCCAGGTACCCCTGTCCTGAGTATTTCTCATGTAGTATGCTAACCCCTCTTTGCATTGGGGCGGTAGAGAGCGCAGGTTACCCCCCAATGTCATTTTTCCCTGATTTTTTTGAAAAAAAAATTTTTTTTTTCTTCAGAGAGAAAGTGCACACAAGTGGGCGGGGTTTGGGGCAGAACAGAGAGGGGAGGGACAGAGAGAGAATCTTAGACGCTGGGCTCAATCTCATGACCCTGAGATCAAGATCTGAGCTAAATTAAGAGTTGGATGCTTCACCGATTGAGCCACCCTGGCGTCCCAGAGGTATCTTTTAAGAAGGAGCTCGTGCAGAGTGAAGTAAGTGCACAGAAGGAGCCTCAGTTCCTGAAGACTTCATGTAGTAGATCCTCTGTTTCATGTCTGAGCTACTTCCTCCTGGGCCTCAGTAAGAGAGGAATAAAGTTCTGTCTTATTTAAGCCAGCATTATCTGTGCTATTATTATCCACAGACAAATCTTATGCCAATACAGTTGTCTTTTTTTTTTTTTTAAGATTTTATTTATTTATTTGACAGACAGAGATCACAAGTAGGCAGAGAGGCAGGCAGAGAGAGAGGAAGGGAAGCAGGCTCCCTGCTGAGCAGAGAGCCCGATGCGGGGCTCGATCCCAGGACTCTGGGATCATGACCTGAGCCAAAGTCAGAGGCTTTAACCCACTGAGCCACCCAGGCGCCCTTTCAATACAGTTGTCTTCTGTTCTTGGGCCCCAAAGTGTCATAAGCAGCATACTAAGAGCTGCTTTATTGAGTCCATTTAAGAAAAATAAACCGAAAGAAAGTAGGAGGTGGGTAAAGATCATACTATTGGTATCTGTCTTATTAGTATCCATCTTAGTTTTTAATTTGTAGTAATGAGTGGATTCTCCTGGGAAGTGAGGAATTGCTGCTCCCCAGGAGGGAATAGCAGGGATGGGAGAAAGAGGGAGAGGACCCAGAGCAAATGACACACAATTGTATATTGAGCCCTTATTCTCTTCTTTTAAAAGACATTATTCATTTGGGAGGCAGAGACCCAGAGAGAGAAAGACCAAGTGAGCAAGTGAGAGAACACAAACAGTAGAGAGAGAGGGAGAAGCAGACTCCCCGCTGAGCAGAGAGCCAGACGCAGGGCTCCATCCCAGGGCCCCGGGATCATGACCTGAGCCGGAGGCAGACGCCTAACCAGCTGAGCCACCCAGGCGCCCCTACTGATCACATTATATTTTGACTAAAAATAATGCCATTAAGCATGCCAAGTCACCGATGAAGCTAGCAGGAGTTTCTGATTAGGAAAACTATTGCAGATTGGTAATTTCTAGTGGCAACAAGAACTTTGTAGTACCTTCAGTCTTTGCGAATGGAAGCCAAGACTTTGGGAATTCAGTGTGAATTGAGAGTTTCTTAGAATCCTCAAAAATAAACACACATAGACTGAGACAAATTAACATTTTCCCCTATGCTTGTGGAAGAAACAGTGACCTTCCTTCCCGGGTCCCAGTTCATGCCTTGATGAACCTCATAAAGTCAGACACTGAATCGAGATCTGGTCTCGACGAAACACTTCTTTTTTCAAAGGACGTTGGCCGTGAGAGGACCATATCATCAGTGCTGCTTTAGTCATAGTAATTACTAAAATGACAATAGTGATTCTTTTTATTGTTTTGTTTTTGCTGTACTACTGAACAGATTGTAGTTTTACCCTATTGTCATCTTTGGGAAGGTCTGAACTGGGTTCCCAGGTAGAAAGTGTAACAGCAGGAACTCCATTTGTCATAGTTTCTAATCCAATTAAAATAAATGTACTGTGAACATCTTACAAAATATTCAGTGTGAATTTTGGCAGTGAATTTTAATCTCCTAATCAGAAATTTTAATTTATTTGGTCAGTAAAGCTAGGTAACATTGTTCTAAGAGAAAAGGTACATACAGCAATTTGCACTGGGAAATGGGAAATCAAGTCAGAAGGAAAGACAAAAGAATAAAAAATGCAATTCAGATGCTACAGTCTGTTTGAAACACTTGAGGAAAAACACAGGACACGAGGGCTAAAATTCAATGGATCCAAACTAAAACACACACACACACACACACACACACACGAAACCCCAAATGCAATACAGATTTTCTCCTTTGAAACTGGAAAATTCATTTAAAAAAGAGACTAGTAAGTTGCTGCCAGTAAGAAAATGCAAGCCAGCTTATAAAAGTGCTGCTGCTTCTCTTCTTATTTTTTTGTTTGGTGTACATGTTTTTTCTCACTTCAAGGAGAAAAGATTTAGAGATATGAAAGCAATTAATCCAGTTTTGCAAATTGCAGGCTCTGGGACCCAAAGAAATGATATATTTCCATGCTTGATGTTGTTTGCATATTGATACCTATAGGATTAGAATATATTTGTAGTTTTAACTAGGAGCTCCTAAGTGATGTGTGTGTGTGTGTGTGTGTGTGTGCGCGCACGCGTGCAAAATGGTGGTATTATTAAAGCTCGGGGACAGAACCCAGGGGCAGAAAGAGCTGCTGCCCCTAAGTGATTTTTTTTAAAAAGCCTGTAGTCTGAAGGAATTTTGGAGGAAGAGTAAATGTCTCTATGCAAAACCATGTGGATTTTCTTTCTTCTTTTAAAACTATTTTTATTTTAACATATAACATGGGTTCAGAAAACCACACAAAACAAATGGATAGCTGAGTGAATCACTGTAAGGCAAATATCCTTATGGCCATCACCCAGATCAAGAAATGGAAAGTACTTCACTAGCCATTCCAGAAACCTCCATCTACTCCATCCCAATCCTAAACCGCTTTGTTTCTCCCACAATAACCACTATTTTCAGTTCTCTATCCTGCCTTGAAAATTACCACCAAAAGATACTGACTCTTAAAACAATGGTGTTTGCTCACAGTTTTGCAATGTGCTCTGGGGTCAGCTGGGTGGTTCTACATCTTTTATTCCACAGGTGGTCATTCCTGTGGCTACATTCTGCTGGTGGATTGGCTGGTGGCCAGACTCAAATGGGAAGGCTTTCTGTCTCTCCAGATGGCCTTTCTTTTTTCTTTTTTTTTTTTTTAAAGATCTTATTTATTTATTTGACAGAGATCACAAGTACACAGAGAGGCAGGCAGAGAGAGAGAGAGAGAGAGGCAGACTCCCCACTGAGCAGAGAGTCTGATGCGGGGCTCGATCCCAGGACCCTGAGATCATGACCTGAGCCAAAGGCAGAGGCTTAACCCACTGAGCCACCCAGGTGCCCCTCCAGATGGCCTTTCTACATGGTCTGTCCTATAAAATACTGGGCTTTTTAAACAAGAGTGCCACAGCTTCTAGAAGACTCTTAAGGCTTAGGCCTGGAAGGCCATGGGATTGCTGTGCTACATTTTATTGGTTAAAGCAAGTCTTGAGCCCAGCCCAGATTCAAGAGGAGGGGTCAGCAGAAAGTCATGAATACCATGAGTTGTGCTTCGTTTGGAAAGAGATACCACCATAACAGACTATACCACCACTAATCTAGATTCTAGAGTAATGACTCCTTATATCTCTTTATGGTTTATCACCCATAAAACATTTTTAAACACTATAGTCCCGGCCACTTAAAAAATATCTCTTTTAAGTACACCTGGGTGGCTAGTTGGTTGAGCGACTGCCTTTGGCTTAGATCATGATCCTGGGGTCCTGGGATTGAGTCCCACATCAGGTTCCCTGCTCTGTGGGGAGCCTGCTTCTCCCTCCCCCTCTGTGTGCCGCTCCCCTGGCTTGTGTGCTCTCTCGCTCTCTCTTTCAAATAAGTAAGTTAAATTTTTAAAAAATCTCTCTTTTAAGTTTCTTTTAATCTACAGGTTTCCCTTATATCTCTTATTTCCAAATTATCTGTTGAAGCATCTGGGCTATTTGAATTTGTTCATGGTGCAGTTCGACACATTTCTTCTATATTTTGTACACATTGACAGGGTGATTGTGAAACTTGACCAGACTCGGGATTAACACTTCTGTCAAGGCTATAGGCTGTGATCTTCATTTGGAGGCACATAACTTCTGATTGTCTCTTTTTATGATGTTAGCAGCCGTTGATGCTCATTGCCGGGAGCTATGAATTCACCGGGGGTTGAAAAAGTGGTGATATCTTAATTATGTCATTTGGTTTTCATCTATTAGCTGGAATAATAGATTATATATATATATATATATATATATATATATATGTATATATATATGTAATGTCATATATATGTGTATATATATATGTAATGTCATATATATGTATATATATAAAATCATATATGTATATATATAAATTTATATGATTTTAAAACATATACATATACATGACATTATATATATATATCCTTTTCTTGGTTCTCAAAGCACAAGATGATAGAATTAAATATCCCCAAATTCTTTTTTTTTTTTAAAGATTTTTTATTTATTTGACAGATGGAAATCACAAGTAGGCAGAGAGAGAGGAGGAAGCAGGCTCCCCGCCGAGCAGAGAACCCAATGCGGGGGCTCGATCCCAGGACCCTGGGATCTTGACCTGAGCCGAAGGCAGAGGCTTTAACCCACTGAGCCACCCAGGCGCCTATCCCCAAATTCTTATTTGCTGTATTCCCCCAATACATACAATAGCCTTAGACAACAACACAAATACTACCGCCATCGATTATGATTGTAGAACACTATTGAACAAGGTGTTTTAAAAATCAGTAACAAATTTTGTATATGCTATCCAAATTCTCCAATTTTATTTTATGATTTTACAATGTTAGAGTATACAACTATTATATTCTTTTCTCACTCTTGTTTTACAAGTAAGTATTATTTATTTATTTATTTTTAAATAAATAAGTATTATTTAATATATCTGTCCTTATTTATATTGATATCTCTCTGGTCCTTGAGGCTCATTATCTAGTAGATGCCTTAAGAACAGCTTATGGGAACATAAAGAAGTATGAAGATAGACTGATTTAGTGGGTCAGTGGTATCACCAAAGTTCAGCTTATTTTTATCTATGGTCCATGCATTAGCTCTTCTTATAGTTAAAAGCAGCAAAAAGTATCACATTCCTAGGTAAATCAATGTACCAGAGGCTAGAAAGAGGACTATTTTTTGAAACTCTTTATAAGAACAATCCTTTCCCAAATCCTTTCTAGGAGACTTTCCTCATATTCCACTGATCGGAAATTGGGTGACACATTCCTTCTTAAGAAATTATTGGCAAATGGGCGCCTGGGTGGCTCAGTGGGTTAAGCCGCTGCCTTCAGCTCAGGTCATGATCTCAGGGTCCTGGGATCGAGTCCCGCGTCGGGCTCTCTGCTCGGCAGGGAGCCTGCTTCCCTCTCTCTCTCTCTCTCTGCCTGCCTCTCTGTCTACTTGTGATCTCTCTCTGTCAAATAAATAAATAAAATCTTAAAAAAAAAAAAAAGAAATTATTGGCAAGTATATGGAATTACCATGATTTGGTTAGATTAATCCAGACTCATCCCTGGACTGGGGCTAGGACCAAATTTCCCTGAAGCACATAGCTTTAGGGAGGATCTTGGGTACCTGAATAAAATCAGGTTCAGTTATCAAGGAAGAAGCCTGAATGGCTATTAGATAAATAACCAATATTACAAGTTTTGATAAATATCATGAAAGGAATTAAAATGGTACTTAGAAAACTGATGGCAGTGATAGGGCAAGGAGATGAGATATACTTAAGATGTGGTGCTCAGAAGGATAATAAGTTGCTGTCCATATGAAGAACCAGGGGAAGGATATTTGAGTACAGAGTTCAGCATATAGAAGGGGAAGCAGGAAAAGGAAATAACGAAGGTACTGAAGAACAGGTAGTATAGCTAGAGAGTAGTGAGCAAGAGGGAGAAGAGTTTGACAGAAGGGATGTCTTTGTAGCACTTATCACTAACAGACATACGATATGTTTATTCATTAATTTTGTATTGCTTGCCTGCCACCCCCACAATGTAGGCTCCATGAAAGCAGAGACTTTGTTTTGGTTCACTGCTATTCTCAGCAAACAGATTGGCATCTAGCACGTGGTTTATTATCAATAAGTATTTGATTAGCAAATGAATGAAAGGAGGAAAAAATTAAAAACTGCAATGAATATCCTTAAAACTAAAAATTGAGTTTGTAAAACAAGTTTAGGAGGCAATGAAGAAATGATGCTAGTAGATAAGAAATAGCTCTGGAAAATTAAAAGTCTGATGATCAATATTTTTAAAAATCCAGTTGTTGCTTTGGAAAATAAAGTTGAGGAAATCTTGCAGAAAATACAACAGAAAGATCAAATGATGGAAGATAGAAAAGACAATATTAAAAACGATTAAAGGGCCAATCCAAAAACTTTAATGTGTGACTCACAGAAGTCTCACAAAATAGAGAACAAAGAAAATGAAGAAAATTACCCAGGAAATAATACATGACCATATTCTAGAACAGAAGATCATGTTTCTGTGGATTTATAGAGCCAAATGATTCCTGGACCTCATCCAGAGCTGGGAAGAGTTCATGTTTCCATCATTCAAAATAAGAAGTCCTTATAATACATAGGACATTGTATTGAGTCTTCAGTACTAGTGAGCAGAAATTAGCCCTGCAAGATGGCTTTGGACTTGCTCTAATAATAATTATAAAAACAAACCTTAGAAGAATTTTAAAAACAAAAACAAGGTAAAATAAAATAAAAACTTAAAAAAAAAAAAAGAACAGAGGTCGATGTTTTTTTCAGTTGGAGTTTTTTGATGAGAACTCCAATGAAGTCTTCTTCTATGTTGACTTCTGGATTGGTATCATCTCAGTGTAGGAACTTTTAAGTAGACTAAGGAATAGATGGATCACTAAGGAGTCCTTTATTCATCTCAGTGACTCTGTTTTTTGCCTTTTTAAAAAATACTTTATTTATTTGAGAGAGAGCACGAGTACAGTGAGGGACAGAGGGAGAGGGAGAAGCAGACTCCCCACTGAGCAGGGAGCCCACACGGGGCTCTATCCCAGGACCTCAGGATCATGACCTGGGCCCAAGGCAGTCACTTAACTTACTGATCCACCCAGACATCCCTCAGTGACTGTTTAATGCAGTGTGAGTTCTCATGTTTTCTATAAGGGTTGGTCTATATTTCTAAGAATTTAGCATAGTTGTTTTATTGGGGAAAAAACCCCACATTCAACAATGTAAAGTGCACGATACCCAACATCCAATCAAAAATTACTAGGCGTGGGGTGCCTGGGTGGCTCAGTTGGTTGGGCATCCGTCTTCAGCTCAGGTTGTGATCCCAGGATACTGGGATCAGTACTTTGTTGGGCTGTCTGCTCAGCAGGGAGCCTGATTCTCCCTCTCCCTCTGCCTGCTGCTCCCCTTGCTTGTGCTCTCTCTGTCAAATAAATAAATGAAATCTAAAAAAAAAAAAAAAAAAAAAATTACCAGGCAAATGAAAGCAGGAAAATATCCATAACTCTAAGGAAAAAAAATTTTCAATAGAAACAGACAGGAATTTCAGACATGATGAAATTAGCAGATAAGGATATTAAGACGGTTTTTATAAATATGTTCCATATGCTGAAGTAGAAGAAAACATGAACATGATGAGAAAGGAAATAGAAGATATGAAAAATGATACTCATCTCCAGTCTTTAGGAAGGAGCAATAGGACTACTGTGTTTTAGGAGTCTGTTGGAGCATCTGTTGGAAAATGTATCTGTAATATATGCTACCAACAATCCCTGTCGACCTGGGAAAGGAGAGAGCAGATCTGTACGAGGAGTTGCTACTGTGGGGTTGGGCTGGGCTGGGTCCAGGACAGAGGAGCAGGATCAACTCAGAAAGGAAGGGAAATTGCGGATGCTCTTTCAAAAAGGACACTCTTAGTAGTGGGCATGTGCCATTACTTCTGGGACTCACACAGGGCAAGTGACAATTCTTATAATTAGTTCAGAAGAATTCAGAATGGCTTTTTCCCCAGTCTGGATTAATAGTGTTTGTTTAAAAAATTATTTCCTAGGTACGTCATGCTTGAATGAGTTAGGTAGATATTCCTGAAGAATTGCCTGCACAAAACAGACACAGGCATGGAGTTGGAATAGAGATAAATTTTATTAGCAATAATAGCAAATGTGTAATATCTGGAGTATAAATATTTAAAATGGTTTCATTGGAAAGGATTTAATCAGTAACATTAATTGAAATGTACTGTTTAAACTTAAAGTAAATAAGAATTTTAAAGCACGACTAAGACCTATGCCTTTCAACTGGGATATCAGTTCTTAACCAAAAATGAAAACTCCTGCTTGATAATAGTAAAAATAACAGTAAATACTAACTTTTCTTAAGTGTCTACTAAGTGCCAGGCAAGTGAATGTCTCAGAAAAAAAGGTAATGGGATGTCAAATGTTCTTCCAGAAATTCCAGGTCTTGTCCACGAAGCTTTTTCTTTAATGGAAAGAAATACCAACTCGATAGGCTTAACAGTGGCCTGTCGACTTTAAATGGGGTAAACCAGTAGTTTACTTCTTGGTAGAAACTGAAACATTTACTAAACCCTTAATTCCATACATCAAGTCTAAATGATTTGACTGTTTTTCAAAGTGAATATTTCCAGTGAATTAGATTATAAATAGCATAGTCCAGAAATTAAAATTCATTTAAATGTTAGCAAAACAGGGATGCCTGCGTGGCTCAGTTGGTTAAGCATCTGCCTTCGGCTCAGGTCTTGGTCTTCAGGTCCTGGGATGGGCTGGGTTGTGGAGGTGGGGTGTGTGTGGGGGGGGTGTCCCTGCTCAGCGGGGAGTCTGCTTCTCCCTCTGCATCCCCTCTCTCAAATAAATAAAATGTAAAAAAAAAAAGTTAGCAAAATATAATATGGAATTACAAATAGGTGGAAGTGGGAATAATAGGTCACTTATAATTAACTTTATTATTTTTTAAAAAGATTTTATTTATTTATTTCACAGAGAGAGAGGGATCACAAGTAGGCAGAGAGGCAGGCGGGGAGAGAGAGGGGGAAGCAGGCTCCCCGCTGAGCAGAGAGCCCAATGCGGGGCTCCATCCCAGGACCCTGAGATCATGACCTGAGCCAAAGGCAGAGGCTTTAACCCGCTGAGCCACCCAGGCGCCCCATAATTAACTTTAAATAAATGGTACCATAGGCAACTTCTTCATTATAAAAGAGAATATTAATATTTGGGAAACAAGGCTCAAAAGACTCATAAATGGAGCTTTCACATTTAAAAAACAGACACAAGACGCTCCTGAGGCCTCGCGGAATGGGAAGCTGGATTCTCTGTCAATTGTCTGTCTGTCAGCCAGCTGCCTTCAGTGTCTCGTGTCTAAAATGGGGGCAGCGGTAACTCCCAGTGAGATGAAAGGAGGTCGGCAATGAAGGTGAGGGAATTCTTGGATTTCCCAGTCCTACTATTATGCTACTCAGTTTGCCTGTACCGTCAGTTAGGGTCCCGGGCCTTCCCAGGGTAAATAATTGGCCTTCAGACGCTGCCCAATAATACCTACCTCACACGTTTGTTCTGAGGACTAATTAATGTGTAAAGTGTTTAAACACAAAATGCCTCTACAGAAGCAATGGCATTATAATTTGTTGGGACACTCTAGTATTGTAATTAGTACTAATTAGATTCTTTTCAACAGCTTGTTCAATTTACAAATTACTGCATCTAAGGTATTCTGTATTCATTATGGAAGAGTCAGACACAATGGTTTCAATAGGAGCCTTTGAACCACTGCTCTCAAAAGTTCCACACATAGCCCTCCCCGTAAAGCAGGCGAGGACAAGAACAAGACACCTTTCTAGGGACCGTGACCGGGGAGCAGTCCCCGTGGTGTTTGGGAGCCAGCAGACATGACTGGCAAGAACTAAATCTGGGCCACCCTTCCTTAGAGTTCAGCGACACCATATTGGTAGCTTGAAATTAGCCCCGCTAGGTGGGTCTTTTTTTTTCTTCTTTTATTAAGATTTTATTTATTTGACAGAGAGAGGCAGCAAAAGAGGGAACCCAAGCAGGGAGGAGCTAGAGAGGGAGACACAGGCTTCCCCATGAGTAGGGACCCCCGACACAGGGCTCGATTCCAAGATACTGGGATCATGATCTGAGCCAAAGGCAGATGCTTAATGACTGAGCCACCCAGGGACCCCCCCCCCCCCTTTTCTTAAGACTCATTTTATCAGCGTGTCACTGCCAGTGTCCTCTCCTCAGTATTTGGAGTCTGGCCAGAGTCATATGCAATTGTCAGGGCCTGAAGCCAGATTTCAGTTATACATTAGTCAGAAGGGGCTTCACTGCTGAAACCAATACTCCCCGAATCTCAGTGGCCTGATGTGATAACGATTTATATTTTAGTTATTACACAATCCAGTGTGATTTCATGTGGGATAGAGAAGGGGCGGGTGGGTCGTTCAGAGAGCCATACTTTTTAGATGTAGTGCTTTGTGCCACAGACCCCTTTAGCAGTCTGGTGAAATCTATGGCTCCCGTCTCAGAATAACATTTTTTAAGTGAAAAACAAAACAAAACAAAAAAACCAAACAGGATTATAAAAGAAACTGATTTTATTAAAATGCAGATATCAAAATATATTAAAAACCTGTAATATAATAACATGAGTCTTTTTATTAATGCATTCAATGACAAGGTGTCATGGTGGGTCTAATAAAACTGCTGTCACTCTGAGGAACTGCTGTCCTAACATGTGCAGCCAATGCAATGTGCTGTGAAAACACCTGTGATCTCTAGTGATGATGAAGTCACAAGCTACCAGAGGGGCGAGGGGTGGGGGATGGGTTAAATAGGCCATGGGGACTGAGGAGGGCACTTGTGATGAGCACCGCGTGATGTATGGTGTGTTGAATTATTATATCGTACACCTGAAACTAATATCACACTGTACGTTAGCTCACTGGAATTGAAGATTTTTTAAGAAAGAAAAAATAGCAGAAGTAAAGCAGAAAAAGAAGGTCATCAGTGTTGGTAAATTCTAATGGTCTATGCCTCCATTCATAATTGAAGGAAATGCTGAATTTGACTTGGAAGTTAATAAAAATAAAGATGTTATTTTCCCCCATTCAACTTTTAGACCCCTTGAATTCCATCTGCAGATCCCATAAGGGTCCATAGACCTCAGATTAGAAACCCCTGATCTAGTGGTTCCGTTTTTCCTGGGGCTACAAAGACCTTACTTAACTGGACACCCTGCTTATGTCTGCAGATAAGAGAAGAGTGACAGTGGGGAATTAGGTGTAGACATTTTAACAACCATTCGAGATGGCGTACATCCTCTCCGTCCAACTTTCCAACTTCCACGTGACACGGCTTCTGTCTGTAATCTCTCCATTTGGCGATTTCTATCAGAAATCATATCCCTTTTTTGATCACCTCTCCCCTGATATCAACTCGGTGTGTTGACCCTTCTAACGTAATGCATAGCTTTTGTAACTTTAAATCTATTTTCCCTCCGAAGGTAACCTGTATCTTTATTTTTAGGTGGGAAAAGTGCAAACTCTCTAAACTTGATTTTTGAGCACTTGAAATGTGGCTAGTCCAATGAAGGTATGACGCAAGCATAGAACACACATTGGCTTTTGAAGACTTAATACAAAGAAAAGAATGTAAAGTATCTCTTTAATATCATTTAATAACAATTACATAGCGAAGTGGTAATATTGAAGTCTTACTGGGTTAATAAAATGTGTCAGATACACATAAAATAAATTAAAATAAACTTAATCTGTTTTAAAAATCTTAATGTGCTACTAGATAAGTTGAAATTACATTAGGCTCATGTGTGCGGCTCACATGATGTTTCTTTTAGACTCTTGCTCTTGAATAAAAGTTCATAAAGATTCACAGAACTGCAAGGGACCTTTGGATGGTTCTCTAATAAAACTCTTTTGTGGTAATCTCAGAAACTGAGTGAGTTGCTTCTATCCGCAACAGCTAGAAATAGGACGGGAACTCTGATCTCCATATTCCTGGTACAGAGCCCTCTTCATATTCCTGGTACAGAGCCCTCTTCATAATCCCTGGTGTTTCAAGCAAATTAAACCAAACCAAACATCTCTAAGCTTTAAGTTTTCAGTCTAAATCAGAATATACTTTAATTCACAAAAATCCTAAAAATGACAAGTCTTTTTCAATCAGGTATATTATTCAGCCTTAGCTTTAACACTTAAAACTTCCCCTTGCCACTGAAGAATTGCAGAGTCAGGTGGACAGGGAGACTGGCCAGTCCTTGACCCCATCAAGATCCTAGAAAAAAGAAGCTCCGTGGTCATTCTTGTCCCTGGTCTCCGCATTTCTCTCTGTTGAATGTTTAAGCTCATAAAGAAATTCTTATCGCCTCTGTATTTTGTCTTAAGAGGATGGAAACATGTGGAACCCTCGTATACTTAACATGACCACCCCTTTCTTCCAGCCAGGAGACGGCTTAATGGATAGCAATTAAAAGAAATAAACAACGGGGCTCACCTTTCCTTCCATTTTTTTCTTCTTGGCTGCTACTGTGGGCTCTATAGCCAACTTTAAGAAGATATCTGGAATACTTACTGAACTTTTTGTCCCAGAATATTTCTTTCCACAGGCTTTTCTCTCTCCCATTCAGTCTCCATCTGTAATACACCAATTTTCATAGGATCGCATTTGAGCCATTGTGTATTTAAATAATATTTAAGGGAGCACCTGGGTGGCTCAATCGGTTTAGTGCCTGCCTTCAGCTCAGGTTATGATCCCAGGGTCCTGGATCAAGTCCCGTGTTGGGCTGCCTGCTCAGTGGGGAGTCTGTTCCTCCCTCTGCCTGCTGTGCCCCTTGCTTGTGCTCGTGCACTCTCTCTGCCAAATGAATAAATAAAATCTTTTAAAAATAATAATATTTAAGGTAAGAGTTTAAATTTTTTTATTTTTAATTTATTTTTATTAACATATAATGTATTATTTGTTTCAGGGGTACAGGTGGTTCATCAGTCTTACACAATTGAGTTTAGATTTTTTATTTTATTTATTTATTTATTTAATTTTATTTTTTTTTTAAAGATTTATTTTATTTATTTATTTGACAGACAGAGATCACAAGTCAGCGAGAGGCAGGCAGAGAGAGAGGAGGAAGCAGGCTCCCCGCAGAGCAGAGAGCCGATGCGGGGCTCGATCCCAGGACCCTGGGATCATGACCTGAGCTGAAGGCAGCGGCTTAATCCACTGAGCCACCCAGGCGCCCCAAGTTTAGATTTTTTAAAATTACTCTTGCCTTAAAAAATGTATTGCCAATACATCAATTTTTCCTCTTAGGAATTTTAAATAATACAAATGCTTTTTGGTTCATATAATGTGCTGAAAATGAAATAATACATTACTCAGTACTCTGTAAAAAAGATGATATGTTACCTATGCTCTGGGATGTCCCATTGTTCTCTGAACTTGCACTTCCCTACATTTTCTATGGTCTTTAGAATTCTAAGTTCCAAGAAAGGCAATAAGGACTGCATCCTGACCCATGGTAACTTTAGTGACCCTCTTACCTACAGATATCATATTTTGACCTTTCTTCTCAATATTGTTACTTGGCACTTTCATGAGAAACTCTCAAGGTAATACCATAACCAACTGCTTTGCTTGTTTTGGATCATAACAGCTGTTGACATCAGTGGTCATCAGAGAGGGAGCGCAAACCCTCACTTTTCTCCCTATAGTTTTTATGAAACCATATGATGATGTCTTGAGATGAGTTGATAACCTAACTCAGCAGTTCTCCAGAGATTTATTTTATTTTATTTTTTAAAGATTTTATCTATTTATTTGACAGACAGAGCTCACAAGTAGGCAGAGAGGCAGGCAGAGAGAGGAGGAAGGGAAGCAGGCTCCCCGCGGAGCAGACAGCCCATGTGGGGCTCCATCCCAAGACCCTGGGATCATGATCTGACGGCAGAGGCTTTAACCCACTTAGCCACCCAGGTGCCCCCAGAGATTTTTTTTTTAAACTTTGCATTGTTAATTAAAAGGAGAAATATATACATAGGATGTATTTTGCAAAAGAGCAGAAGACTAAGATTTGTAATAAAAACTTTCAAAAGTGATATTTATATATAATATGCATCTGTCCCATTTTCAGAAAAGCAAACAAAATGAAATGGACTTACAGAGGAGATATATCTTCCTAAAATATTCATCATGAAATGCGAACTGTGCTATTTTCTTGACTCAGTAGAACATTGGCTCTGCAGGCAGACTACTGAAGTTCAGATACTTGTCCCATCAGTTGTTGACTGTGCAACGTTTGGCCAGTTATCTGAAATTTGGTGTCTTCCACTGTAAGATGGAGATAATACTACTACCGAAGGTTGTAAGAGTTCACTGGGCTATGGGCGCCTGGGTGGCTCAGTGGGTTAAGCCGCTGCCTTCGGCTCAGGTCATGATCTCGGGGTCCTGGGATCGAGTCCCGCGTCGGGCTCTCTGCTCAGCAGGGAGCCTGCTTTGCTTCCCTTCCTCTCTCTCTGCCTGCCTCTCTGCCTACTTGTGATCTCTCTCTGTCAAATAAATAAATAAAATCTTTAAAAAAAAAAAAAAAAAAAGAGTTCACTGGGCTAGTTCTTTTAAAGTACTTAATACCGTGATAGGGATGTGACTTCTCAACAGCTATTAGGTGTTTTATCATTTACAATCGTATACCTTATTCATTTTATTTTACTTTATTTTTTAACGACTTTATTTATTTGAGAAAGAGCGAATGAGAGAGAGAGCACATGGGCAGGGGCAGAGGGAGAGAGAGAAGCAGACTCCTCTGCTGAGACGTGGGGCTAGATCCCAGCACCATCACAACCTGAGCCAAACACAGATGTTTAATCAAGGTAGCCACCCAGATGCCCCGTTACCTTAATCATTTTAAAACCAAAGTAAAATATTTTTGCTTCAAAGTAAAATATTTTAAGTAAACTTTAAATCAAATAGAATCTCTTCCCACAAGATTGCCAGTCAAGCAGTTGGAACCAGAACTGAACTTCTGTGCAGTTTTTTAAATATTTACAGAATTGAGCCTATAGCCTGCTGCAGTAGAAAGCCTGGGCTTTAGGCACAAGGACAGAAGAACCTATTTGAGTCCCGGTGGTAACACTTACCATGTGACTTTGGGCTTGTCTTTTGGCCTCAGCTTTCTTGTTAGTGAAACAAGCCATTTAATTGATTAAGTCTCTTTGTAGAATTTTATATAGGATGAAATTCTAAACTTCATGGAATACATCTCCTTCTCAGACTGAGGCATTCATCGTGCGTCTTTCCTTTTAGTCATCAAGTAGGATGTGCCCTGTTGCATGAACTGAGACAAACAAAGCAGACAAGACTGCTCTTGGGGGACTTCATCGTGGAGGTGGTGGTGGGGAGAAATACAGTAAAGAGGACGATGGCAGGTGATAATCAGTATTACGAAGAAACAGAAGGGCATGGATGAGGAAAGAGAGGGATGAGGGCTTCACCTTCCAACCAGAGGGCAGGGAAGCCCTTCCCTTTGAATGAAATGGAGTCCCCGGGGGAAGTACATCCCAGACAGAGGAAATAGCAAATTCAAAGCCTCTGCATTTGGAAAGGAGCTCCTCTTGTCTTAGGAAGAGCAGAAGGCCAGTGTGATTAGAGAGGAGAGAGCAATGGATCTTATGGGAAGAGGGAGGGCAGGGAGGTAAGTGGGGTCACATCACAGAGGGATTGATAGACCACCATAGTAAGGACCTGGGCTTTTACTCTGAATGAGAAGAGACATCATGGGGAGTTTTGAACAGAGGAGTGACATAATCTGATTTCTGTGACCGCTGTGTAGAGGATGGATTGCAAAAGGAACAGGAGAGGGAGTAGGAATCCGTTAGGAAGCTAGAGCTCTATAATTCGGGTCAGGGATGGCTTGGGGTATGGGGGTAGCTGGACATAGTGGGAAGGGGTTGGGTTACAAATACATTTTGAAGGCAGAGCTCACAGGACTTGCTGTGGGATATAGGAGGGGAAAAGTGGCTTGAAGGACGACTCTAAGATTTCTGACCGGGGACACAGAAAGAATGGAATTGCCACTATTGAGACAGGGAAGATCAGAGGAACAAGGGTGAGGGGGACATGCTAAATTTGAGATCCAAGTGGAGATATCAAATAAGCAGATGGATGAATAATCACAATCAAAACTGCTACTTGTTAAATGAGGCCAGGCATCTAAGAACTTCATATATGCTACCTCATTTAAATCCACACAGTAATTCCTGAGCTGGGTACTATTATCATGCTCATTTTGCAGACAGCAAGACTGAGGCTCTGGGAGATTAAGTCTGTGCTTAGGCCAAATGTCTAACATTTAGTGGCTGGAGATCTCCCCGAAGCCAGAGTTCCAGTGTCACCATAGAGCCGGGGAGGAGGCGGAGGCTGGGCTTCAGCAGAGTTCCTGCCCCCAAAGGGAGTCTGCTTCGGGCTTTCCATCAGTTGCCTCCACCTCTTTTTGTCTTCATTCCCATGGACACCTTGAAGGTTGTTAAACTCACGTCAGAAGTATCATTTATTTTTTAAGAGGAGAAAGATGCTGGTGACATATATTTACAACGTATTTTACTTCTGAGGATGACAAATAATTTTTAGTGCCAAATACTATCATTTCAGGAGAGCAGTAAGAGGTGTCATCTGATGAAGTTATTGTTTTCAGAGGAAATGAAGGTGGATGCTGATCCTATGGCCATGATTGTCTTCTTTTATAGCTGAATGAGACATTTGGTCATGAATTCTCATTTCTAGCATATCCTAATCATAAACCAGCCTCTTATTTGTGATGCTACCACACCAGGGAAATTTTTTGCATCTATATATCATGGTAGCCTTTAGATGAACAAGCAGAAGTATAATCATGATGTTCTCATTTGCATAAGCATCTCCCTGACAGGTCATTAGGTATCTTTATTGTTCTTGGGTACATCTCATGGGCTGCTGAAGGCATGCATAATCATCTCTAGCAATTCATCTTCTTACCTAGTTTAATGGCCCCTATTACATTGCAGGAGAATGATGGAGTGAAAAGGCAGTGTGTCCAGGGCCTGCCTGCTTAAGAATGTGGAGTAAATTACAGTGGGGAATAAATTACATTAGCTCTTTCTCATTATTCAGTTACCTTTTGCAAATTTCATCTCACTAGGCTAAACAATCCTGGATGGCTTGCAAAAAAACAATTGTGCACCCTGTCACCAATACGCTCAGATTCCTTATTCAGCGTCAACATAAAACCATGAATTCTATATTAACAAAGACACCTCTGCACTAGTGAATCGGGCTAATACAGTCATGGGAGTGGGGGTGGGTGGCGTCCTTATCTTTATAACCCTTGATTTTTTTTTTAAAAGATTTTATTTATTTATTTGACAGACAGAGATTACAAGCAGGCAGAGAGACAGTCAGAGAGAGGAGGAAGCAGGCTCCCCGCTGAGCAGAGAGCCTGATGTGGGGCTCGATCCCAAGACTCTGAGATCATGACCTGAGCCGAAGGCAGCGGCTTAACCCACTGAGCCACCCAGGCGCCCCATAACCCTTGATTTTTTAAAACTAACTGTATATATACAGTTTATATAGTTATATATATATAGTTATATAGTTATATAGTTATAGCTGTATGTAGCTATATATATAATAGTATATGACTATTGGGAGATAAATTAGATTAAAAAATCATTATCTTGATTGAGTTGTTTTAAAGAAACGGTCCATTGAATTATCTCTTTTTTGCTTCTTCCTTGGTCTCCCTTCGACAATGCTCTCGGTTCAGTGGTGTAAGAGCCTGATTTATGGCTGGTCTGCAGCAGAGAGGGACCCAGACCCAATTCTACATAATTTTCTTTTTTTTTTTTTTTTTAAAGATTTTATTTATTTATTTGACAGAGAGAGATCACAAGCAGGCAGAGAGGCAGGCAGAGAGACAGGAGGAAGCAGGCTCCCTGCTGAGCAGAGAGCCCGATGCGGGACTCGATCCCAGGACTCCGAGATCATGACCTGAGCCGAAGGCAGCGGCTTAACCCACTGAGCCACCCAGGCGCCCCTCTACATAATTTTCTATACTGTCACCCTCAATTTCCAGATTACGAACCAAGATTTAAATGCTAGCTTGGGATTGATTTTACACGGGAGTATATACAATTCATGCTTCTAAACATCGTCCAAGTTCAGTTTTGATAGTTACTCCGAAGGAAGGCATTATCACAAGATTAATCACTGCTTTTTCTTGAGAGGGAAGTTCAGTGTGCTGGGGCCTTGGGTCGTATTTTGTGTGCAGATCTATACACGGCTCCTCTACATTGTACCACAAACAGCTCCTTTATCACTAAATATTCTTCTAAAGCGTAGGTTTTATTGGCTTGGGAGGCCCCTCGGTTCCGTATATCCTATAATTTACTTGGCCATTCTTTTATTGGACTTCCGGGTCATTTTCAAATTTTTGTTATTATAAATAATATTTCAATGAGCATTCTAACGCATAAATATTAATGTGCAGCTCTGATTATTTTCTTGGAAGTTCTTCTTAGGTGTCAAAGAGTGTGAACAACTTGAACAATGATAACTTTAAAGTGAAAGGCATCATGTGGGCGCAGTGTATCAGCCACACTGAATTTCTGAACCTCCTGGGACACGGTAACTCATCTGAGCTCTTAAGAACAGAAATTTTATCTTACATCTTTTCCTACCACCTTTGTATTCCATAATATTTGTCCCCAATACTTGTTTGTGGAATGAATGAATGAATGAATGAATGAATGACTAAATATTTGCTTTGGACTGGAGTTAATTGAATCTAGACCTCTTTCAGACAGGAATATGTCTGAATTAGCCCATCCTAAGCCCATTCCCATACCTAGGAATCTCTTGAAAAAAAAAAAAATCCACAAACAATTTTAATAATGATTATTGTATCTGACAATTTTTATTCCTAAGGATCTTTTCTTCTTGCTACATATTCTTGAGTATTCTGATTGTGCTTACCCAGGAGTAGGTTGAATAACTAAATAATCTGGGAGTACTTTTTCCATTCCCATTATTTTTCTACTTCACCACTATTTGGGGGCACTACTGTGTATGTCTCATAGTTTCAGGAAATTATGATAAAGGAGTAAATATCATCTGCCTACCCTTTGGAAGGGAATTTAAAGTTCATCAAAAGTCATTGTATGCTTGAATATTCTTAAAGAATCTGGTGAGCAGTTTTCAATACCTCTAGTAGCAGGAAACTCATTCTTCTAAGGCCAATCTATCCATATTTGGACTGTTATTTTGTTAGTGAGCTGTGCTAGGACTGAATTCTTCCTAGTTTCTATGCCTGCCTCTTGGCTCACACTTAGCTCCTGGACCAGGCCTTTTGCCCAACCCCCCTTCTGACCCGTCTCCCACCAACCCTCCCTGGTCTCTGGCCCTTGGTCAGCACCCAGCCTCCTGTGTGTATAAAAATGGAGTTTAATCGATAAAAATCTAGGTTCAAACACAGGTCTCTCTGGTCAAGGCCTCTTTTAGTTAGTTTTTTTTTTTTTTTTAATGGCAAAATATACACAAAGTAATGTTTATCTGTTTAGCCATTTATGAATATACATTTCAATGCCATTAAATGCATTCACAATGTTGTGTAACTATCACCACCATCTATACCCAGAACTCTTCATCATCTCTAACAAAAACTCTGTACCCGGGGCGCCTGGGTGGCTCAGTGGGTTGAGCCGCTGCCTTCGGCTCAGGTCATGATCCCAGGTCCTGGGTTTGGGCCCCGCGTCGGGCTTTCTGCTCAGCAGGGAGCCTGCTTCCTCCTCTCTCTCTGCCTGCCTCTCTGCCTACTTGTGATTTCTCTCTGTCAAATAAATAAATAAAATCTTTAAAACAAAAACAAAAACAAAAAAAAAAACAAAACTCTGTACCCATTAGGAATAACCTCCTTTTTACTTTCTGTCTATGAAGTTACCTATTCTAAGTCCCTCTTATAAATGGAATCATATAATACTTGTCCTTCCATATCTAAAGCCAGACATTTTTACTACAGTATTTTACCTTCATAGCATCATGTTCCATCATAACTGCCTTTTGTCTATTTAAACTTCTTAAACCCACTCAATTCAAAAACTTGTCACACTTTTGCAAATATCTCAAAGGCTTTCCCTGCATGTGAGTTGCCTCAACAGAAATCAAGTCAGGAGGAACAATGCATTTCTTTGTCTTGAACTCTAAACTCCTCTGTGGACAATTGCTCCTTCCTGTTGTGCCAAATTTCCCTTCTATGAATATACGAAGAGTGGGGAATATGTGTCCCCCTCCTCGATCCCCAATAGCAATTATTCTGATTTTGATCCACTTTTTAAAAGAAATGCCTCTAGGCAGGCCTGGCTGCTCAGTCAGTGGAGTGGGGGACTCTTGATCTCAGGGTTGTGAGCTCCAGTCCCATGTTGGACATAGAGATGACTTGAGAATAAAATCTTTAAAAAAATAAAAAATAAAAAAAAATAAATGCCTCTATTGTTTCTCTAATAAATCTGATGGCTGCTTTTGGTTTAATACTATTTATGATTTTTTGATTTTGGAATTTCAAGCTATCCTGTTAATATCAATTATATAATCTTCCTGATACAATAGCAAAGCTCAAAGGCCTGTATATTGCAAAATCTGCATCCATTCCTCCTCTTTTTTTTTTTTGAAAGTCAGATCGATATGTGTTCATCTAATTCTTCCAGTACCACTATTGGTCAGTTTATCACTCTAATCTGTGAGTTTTCTCAGTGCCCTGGATTATAGTTTTTTGTTTGTTTGTTTGTTTGTTTGTTTTTTACAGCATCCCACTGCTCACTTTAAATCTCTTTCCCGATCTTGGCTTTTCATTTTCTCTTACCATATTAGGTCTTCTATTTCAAGTCCCAAATCATTCTTCTTGGAAAAGAAGACAAGGACAAAAATCACAGCAGAGTACTTCTTTCTCTTTGTTATTTCAGCAACATCATGTCAGTGATGCCAAACTTCGGACTTACCTCTTTCTGGTATTCCTTTTGCTCCTAACAAATTACAGGTCTCGATCTATCTGTCACTATTTTCAGAGCACATTTCTTACCCTTGTTCTTGGGGTGCTCTCCTATTTTTTATTCGAGCCCTATTGGAATCAGAGGCTATGATAGAAGTATGTAGGAACCCCCATCATTTCTCCCTTGCTGGAATCCCAGTCTAGGGTTCTGCAGATAGAATTACAGACTGTGTGGACAGATAGGTGTCACTCACCCTCTTCAGAGTCTCTTGCCCCAGAGTCATGGCTCTGTTTCTGTTGACCCCCCCCTTTACAAAAAGTAAGCTCTGGGGATGCCTGGGTGGCTCAGTTGGTTATGCATCTGCCTTCTGCTCAGGTGGTGATCCCAGGGTCCTGGGATCAAGTCCCGAGTTGGGCTCCTCACTCAGAGGGGAGCCTGTTTCTCCCTCTGCCTGCCACTCCCCCTGCTTGCATTCTCTCTCTTACAAATAAATAAATAAAATCTTAAAAAAAAAATCAAGTAAGCTCTGTGCTCAGCGTGGGATTTATTTTTTGTTTAATTTTATTTATTTATTTGACAGAAATCACAAGTAGGCAGAGAGGCAGGCAGAGAGAGGAGGAAGCAGACTCCCCGCAGAGCAGAGAGCCTGATGCCGGGCTCGATCCCAGGACTCTGAGATCATGACCTGAGCTGAAGGCAGAGGCTTTAACCCGCTGAGCCACCCAGGCGCCCCTCAGCGTGGGATTTAAACGCATGACCACGAGATCAAGAGTCACATACTGGGGGTACCTGGGTGGCTCAGTGGGTTGGGCCTCTGCCTTTGGCTCAGGTCATGATCTTGGGGTCCTGGGATCGAGCTCAGCATCAGGCTCTCTGCTCAGCGGGGAGCCTGCTTCCCCCCCTCTCTCTGCCTGCTTCTCTGCCTACTTGTGATCTCTGTCAGATAAATAAATTAAATCTTTAAAAAAAGAAAAAGAGTCACATACTGTACCAACTGAGCCAACCAGTTGCCCCTCTGCTGCCTCTTTTGAAGTCTGCCTTCCTGAAGTCAGGTTTTGTCATCATTTCAACCACCTCCTCCTACTGGCTATCAGAAAAGCCAGGATAGAAGTCCTTTATCTCTTGCTGTTGGAATGGAGCTGGATATTAAAAGACAGCTAAAGTGGTAAATCATAAAAAGACACATGCATCTTGAATATTCAATTTTAATTTAAAATATATTAACTATATAATGGTATATATTTATCTACTGATTCACCAATCTTTTGGTATAGGGCAAAGATTTTTTTTTTAAGATTTTACTTATTTATTTGACACACAGAGAGAGAGCACACAAGCAGGGGAAGAGGCAGAGGGAGCGGAGAAGCAGGCTTCCCGCAGAGCAAGGGAAGCCTGATATGAGACTCGATCCCAGGACTCTAGGATCATGACCTGAGCCGAAAGCAGTGGCTTAACCAGCTGAGCCACCCAAGCGCCCTTTTTTTTTTTTTTTTGAAGATTTAATTTATTTATTGGACAGACAGAGTCACGAGTAGGCAGAGAGGCAGGCAGAGAGAGAGGAAGGGAAGCAGGCTCCCTGCTGAGCAGAGAGCCCGATGCAGGGCTTGATCCCAGGACCCTGGGATCATGACCTGAGCGGAAGGCAGAAGCTTAACCCACTGAGCCACCCAGGTGCCCCCAAAGATCTTTTTTTAATTGACTGGACTTCCACCTTATCATTTTTGTATCATCTGTAATTTTTAGGTTTTTTTTTCCCTTAAGTTGGGAAAAAGCTTGTAAAAAAATCTGATCACAGAACCCATCTAGATCTCTGTTTTTGTGGTTTTGAAGTTCTCAAACAATGTTTGCTATTGAATTGTGTACACCTAATATAACAATTCTTAGTAGAACTCTTTATCAAGATTTTCCAAAACTTTTAGAATGGTTAACAGTTCTTTTCTTTTTGGACTAATATTTAGTCAGTTTATATAGTATTTAACTTAAATTACTTATCCACAATAAGTACAACTGGCAGGGATAAGTCTGGAATATTTGATAAGCATACAACATGGCAGGCAAAGCAGAGGTACTGGAGAGTATATCATACTTGAGCCCAGGGTCCCTGTGCATCAATAGGTGTGTTTCGCAAAAATTGTGACAGCCTTGAATGAGTGGAGGATGGATTAGAAGACTTTGTCATATGCTATAACAATCTCATTGTTTCCACCCAAGTTTCATTAAAGGCAGACCTCAGGGACAATGTGGATTCAGGGCTAGGCCACAGCAATACGCGCATACCGCCAAAAAGCAAGGCCTATGAATTTTTTGGTTTCCCAGTGCATGTAAAAGATACATAGTTTATTTAAGTGTGCAATAATATAATGGCAAAAAACCCCAAAGTACATATCTTAATTTAAAAATACTTAATTGCTAAAAAGGTGCTATCATCTGAGGTTTCTATGAGCCATAATCTTTTTGCTGGTGGAGGGTCTGGCCTTGATGTTGATGGCTGCTGACTGGACAGGATGGTGGTTGCTGAAGGCTTGGGTGGGTGGCTCTGGCAATTTCTTAAAATAAGACAACAGTGAAGCTGGCCAAATTGATCGGCTCCTCCTTTCATGAATGATTTCTCTGTAGCATGTGAGGCTGTTTGATAGCATTTTACCCGCAGTGGAATTTCTTTCAAAATTGTAGTCAGTCCTCTTAAACCTTGCCCTTGCTTTATCAACTAGGCTTATGGAATATTCTAAATCCTTTGTAGTCATGTCAACATAGTTCACAACATCTTTACTAAGAGTAGACTCCATCTCAAGAAATCATTTTCTTGGGGCACCTGGGTGGCTCAGTGGGTTAAAGCCTCTGCCTTCGGCTCAGGTCATGATCCCGGGGTCCTGGGATTGAGCCCCGCATCAGACTCTCCGCTCGGTGGGGAGCCTGCTTCCCTTCTTCCTCTCTCTCTGCCTGCCTCTCTGCCTACTTATGATCTCTGTCTGTCAAATAAATAAATAAAATCTTTAAAAAAAAAAAGAAAGAAATCATTTTCTTTGTTCATCCATAAGAAGCAATTCCTCGTTTGTTAAAAATTCTGTCATGAGATGGCAGCAAGTCAGTCACGTGTTCAGGCTCCACTTCCAATTCTAGTTCTCTTGCTATTTCTATGACATCCCCAGTCACTCCTTCACCGAAGTTTTAAACCCCTCAAAGTCATCAATGAAATTTAGAGTCAACTTCTTCCAAACTTCTATTCGTGTTGATATTTTGACCTCTTTCCATGAATCATGAATGCTCTTAATGGCATCTTGATGATGAGGTCTTTCCAGAAGGTTTTCAACTTAATTTGCCCAGTTCCATCAGAAGAATTGCTATGTATGGCAGCGATAGCCTTATGAAATGTATTTCTTGAATAATAAGACTTGAAAGTTGAAATTACTCTTTGATCCATGGGCTGCAGAACGGGTGTTGTGTTAGCGCGTGTGAGAACAACATTCATCTTGTTGTTCGTCTCCATCAGAGTTCTTGAGTGAGCAGGTGCGTTGTCTGCGAGCAGCGATTTTTTGAAAGGAATCTTTATTTCCGAGCAGGAGGTCTCAACAGTGGGCTTAAAATATTCAGTAAACCGTGTTGGAAACGGATGTGGTTTCTTGTTCTATTTTAGAGCATGGGCAGAGTAGATTTAGCATGATTCTTAAGAGTCCTGGGATTTGGGGGATGGTAAGTGAACACTGGCTTCAATTCAAAGTCACCGGTGGCATTGGGCCCTGACAGGAGAGTCTGTCTCTCCTCTGAAGCTTCAAAGCCAGGCACTGACTTCTCTGTAGCTCTGAAAGTCTGAGATGGCATCTTCTTCCAACATAAGGTTGTTCCATCTATATTGAAAATCTGTTGTTTAGTGTAACCACCTTCCAGAATTATCTAAGCTAGGTCTTCTGGATAGCTTGCAGTAGCTTCTCTATCAGCATCTGCAGCTTCCCCTTGCACTTCTGTGTTACAGAGATGGCTTCTTTCCTTAAGCCTCATGAACCAACTTCTGCTAGCTTCAGACTTTTCTTCTGCAGCTTCCCCAGCTCTCTGTCATCATAGAATTGAACAGATTTAGGGCCTGGCTCTGGGTCGGGCTTTGGCTTAAGGGAATGTTATCGCTGTTTGATCTTCTGTCTAGACTATTAAAACTTTCTCCAGCTGTTTTGCTTTCTTCTAATCTGTGTGCTCACTGAAGTAGCATTTTCAGTTTTCTTCAGAAACTTACCCTTTGCTTTCACAACTTGGCTAACTGT
Organism: Lutra lutra; assembly: GCF_902655055.1. Classification (NCBI taxonomy): domain Eukaryota; kingdom Metazoa; phylum Chordata; class Mammalia; order Carnivora; family Mustelidae; genus Lutra; species Lutra lutra. The sequence goes on along the minus strand of NC_062292.1, from coordinate 20,764,518 downwards.
TGGGTGCAAGAAGCTTGGCTTTCAGCTTATCTTAGCTTTTTGACAAAGCTTATTTCTACCTTTTGATTTAAAGTGAGAGACATATGACACTTCCTTTCACTTGAACACCTAGAGGTCACTGTGAGTTATTAATTGGCCTATTTCAATATTGTTGTGTCTCAGAGAATAGGGAGTCCTGAGAAGAAGAGAGAGGAAGGAATGGCCATCTGTGGGATAGTCAGACCACATACACTGATCCGTCAAGTTGGCCATCTTACATGGGCATGGTTCATGGTGCTGCAAAAACAATTACAATAATAATATCAAAGATCCCTGGTCACAGATCACCATGACAAAATAACAGTAATAATGAAAAAGTTTGAAATGTTGGGAGAATCACCAAAATGTGACGCAGAGACATGGACTGAGCACATGCTGTTGGAGAAATGGCGCCAATAGACTTGCTTGATGCAGGATTGTCACAGACCTTCTTTTTGAAAAAACACAGTGTATCTATGAAGCATAAGAGCCAAGTGCGGACAAAGGAGGCATGCCCATATTTCACTTTACTAGCTGATATCTTCCTTATTTAGAATTAGATCTAAGTAGCAGTTCCATGGTTATTTCCTCCATCTATAAAGAAAGAAAGTCACTATCCAGGCCACGCAGTAACTTGTCAGACTTTCTGTTTTTAGTTAAGAGCTTCCAATCAAATGTTTGGGTGGTTCAAGTTTCCCATCACAACTATTTCGTGCCTCTTGCCAGCATTGTAAGCTAAATTAGGAACATATCATCCATTTCTTCCAATTGGCTTGATAGTTTATTGATAGCAGTTTCATCAACAAAGCAATATCTTGCCCTCTCATCTAATCCTTATTTGAATATCTCTTCATCATCCTTTACCACCTGGATTTTCACACAGATGATAAGTGATAGCTCTTTACCTCCCTTTCTTTTTTTTTTTTTTTAAAGATTTTATTTATTTATTTGACAGAGAGAGATCACAAGTAGACGGAGAGGCAGGCAGAGAGAGAGAAAGAGGGAAGCAGGCTCCCTGCTGAGCAGAGAGCCCGATGCGGGACTCCATCCCAGGACCCTAAGATCATGACCTGAGCCGAAGGCAGCGGCTTAACCCACTGAGCCACCCAGGCGCCCTTTACCTCCCTTTCTTACGATATCTCTTTGGAATACTGCCACCTCCCAGTAATTAGTATAAGATTGCATGCACCATTTTATTCTCAAATTCGCATGCGTTGTATGTACTTCCCATACAGCTATGAGACACTTGAGAATATCGTTTTGGGACATTTTCCTAATTGTTTCCTTATAGGAGTCTCATGGCTCCTCCTGAAATATTCTTTGTCCCACGACATGACTGAAGACCTTTCTGGTAACTGGTTTCATGTTTTTACATGAGCGTTGCCTTTTTTCCCCTTCCATATTCAATTTAAAGACTATCTGGTGGTCTCAAAAACTTTCTTCCCTGTCCTCCTGAGATGTACTCCAGCCCTACCCAAAGGCCATCTCTGTGGCACATAAAGGCATCCAACAGAACATGACATCCCATTCACTAGTCATCTCTTAAGGGTAGGCTGTTTGCTTCCCCGGTATTCTCACTTTTCCAAAGTACTAACTATGAAGGGGAAGAGGTATAAGAACCATGTTTGTTATCATGTGATCTCCCTGATATGAGGAAGTGGAGATGCAACGTGGGGGGCTTGGGGAGTAGGAAAAGAATGAATGAAACAAGATGGGATCGGGAGGGAGACAAACCATAAGAGACTCTTTTTTTTTTTTTAATAAAGATTTTATTTATTTATTTGACAGAGAGAGATCACAAGCAGGCAGAGAGGCAGGCAGAGAGAGAGGAGGAAGCAGGCTCCCTGCTGAGCAGAGAGCCCGATGCGGGACTCGATCCCAGGACTCCGAGATCATGACCTGAGCCGAAGGCAGCGGCTTAACCCACTGAGCCACCCAGGCGCCCACCATAAGAGACTCTTAATCTCACAAAACAAACTGAGGGTTGCCGGGGGGAGGGGTGTAGGGAGAGGGTGGTGCGGTTATGGACATTGGGGAGGGTCTGTGCTATGGTGAGTGCTGTGAAGTTTGTAAACCTGGCGATTCACAGACCTGTACCCCTGGGGCTAATAATACATTATATGTTAATTTAAAAAAATTAAAAAAAAAAAAGAACCATTTTTGTGTCCCTGGTCTTTTAGTCTCCAGCCTGTGACTTCTTTTTTTTTTTTTTTTAAAGATTTTATTTATTTATTTGACAGAGAGAGATCACAAGTAGACAGAGAGGCAGGCAGAAAGAGGGAGGGAAGCAGGCTCCCTGCTGAGCAGAGAGCCCGATGCGGGACTCGATCCCAGGACCCTGAGATCATGACCTGAGCCGAAGGCAGCGGCTTAACACACTGAGCCACCCAGGCGCCCCAGCAGCCTGTGACTTCTTAGGTGCAAATGATGCTCCTTTTGTCTTCTAGCAGTGTGACTCATTCCTGAAAAGATCCAAGGTCTGAATCATGGGTTAGTGGGAATTAGTATGTTCTGTAGACTATTATATTCCAGAACTAGTCACCAAAAAGATGGACAGCAAGCATGACTGACCATATCTTATGTGCACAGAACCCTAAATACCCAAAACAAGAGTGGTGACCATCACCCACCCTTTTCCTCCCAAGACAGGAGCAGCTTTCTTTATTCTAGTGCTTGGGTATCTTCTGAATATAACTCTTTGATGCTCCATGTATGTAAAGACAGCAACTGGTAGTATGCAGAGAAGTAACTGGGTAGTGGTTTCTGTACAAAGTGTCAGGGATAAATGTAGGTCATAATTTTTCCATATTCCTTTTTGGAAGATCATCCTACCCACCCCACCTCAATTTTTTAAATAAGCTTCAGGTCCTGAGCTTTCTTTTTTCCCCTTGGGTCATATTCTTTTTTTTTTTTTTTTAAGATTTTTTTAAAATTTATTTGACAGATCACAAGTAGGCAGAGAGGCAGGCAGAGAGAGAGAGGAGGAGGAGGCAGGCTCCCCGCCGAGCAGAGAGCCCGATGTGGGATTCGATCCCAGGACCCCGAGACCACGACCTGAGCCAAAGGCAGAGGCCCCAACCACTGAGGCACCCAGGCGCCCCTCCTTGGGTTATATTCTTCCACAGTGAACTCCACTCTTATATATCACCCATAGTGTCTGTAGCATAATGCTCTAAAAAAGTTGGCACTTGGGGCGCCTGCGTGGCTCAGTGGGTTAAAGCCTCTGCCTTCCGCTCAGGTCGTGATCCCAGGGTCCTGGGATCCAGCCTCACGTCAGGCTCTGCTCAGCAGGGAGCCTGCTTCCTCCTCCTCTCTCTCTCTGCCTGCCTCTCTGCCTACTTATGATCTGTCTGTCAAATAAATAAAAATCTTTAAAAAAAAAGTTGGCACTTGATAAAGATCTTTTAACTTAATTAATTCATATAAGATCCTGAGAACTATATGAGCAGAGATTTTTTGAATAGTAATTTGCAGTTGCTGAGTTATTGGTTGTGACTTGCTGCACTACATTTCCTTAGCAAATTGCAAATATACACCCAGTAAGATATGCAGTTGAGTTCTAAACAGGACAGTTGGTTTTTTCTGTGTCCTTCAGCATTAACCTTTGCTGGCTTCATTAATAAACCCCAAATCCAACTTTTGTGTTGCTATTAAGAAAATAAAAATTTCTCCCTAAGAAATGGCAATGCATTGGTATATTAAAGTTGCAGTGATCAGGAACCTATATTAATTTCAAAGAACCACCATTTTGAAAATTGAATTTAAGTCTGAACCAAAACAATAAAGTTTAGATGTAATCTCCTCTATTCCTTTACTCTTTCAGGACAAGCCCTGTTGTTTTTCTATGTGTTGGCCAGTGCAGACTTCCCACAGAACACATTCTGATCTAACTTTGTAACTGAAAATATTAGGCTTGCTAGCTGCAGAAAGATTCCTCACTGACATCTAAATCAAAATGACTTGGGGTCAGGGAATTGGAATTGGCAGAATTTTGTGTCTGTATACATTTTCTGGAATCCCAGACTTTCAGCATATTATTAAAGGGGCTTATGACCCAAAAAGCGGAGCCATTTTTTTTCTAGACGGATTGCAAGAAAAAGTCTCACTTTCTATCCAAAATAAGCAAACCACATAGCTCACATTCTCATTGATGTTCTTGTCACGGCATGTTTCTTTTTCCTGAGGATTTTTCTGAAGCATCATTGATTTTGAAGTCACATGGAGGTGCCTTTCCCATATTTGATGTGACAAATCACGGGGCTGGCTGTATTGTTGGTACACGGAGTTACAGGGTTTGAGTGTGAAAGACTGCTCCCACCAGTCATTACCATGGTTCTAAATGTGGGCAGTCAGGCATGTCAGTAACAGCATCCAGGAGAAATGTGATTCTTTTAAAAATGGCAGCTGTTAGCATATTTTTACTGCACATATGTCTAATACTGAAGTTAACCCATTAAATATATTTATAAAGATTTCCCCAAATAGGTGATGAAATTCAAGGCTTCAGTCTATTTCATTTGTGTTCCTCCTGCTGTGCTACGGATTTGCTCCAAAGATACGAGTTTTTGTATTTTACAACCTGCAAAAAAATGCATCTCATGTTTTCAACTGAAAACAGCTAAATGGACTAAATAAAGCATTACTTAAACGCACACAGGAAGTGGAAAGATACAGTACTTACTATGTTCTCTTTCTGATAGTTTATTATTATATTTTGTGGCCTACACAGCTTTCATTATGAACTCTATTGGCTCCCGAGAAATTGTTCTACAGGTCACTAATTTTTGTGTATTTGAGTCAGTGGTAACTCAGGAACTTCAGGAAACTGTACCACTTAATTTGTTTTTTAAACTGCAGGTTCTATTATGTGCTAGGCATTGTCTTTTTTTTTTTTTTTTAAGATTTTATTTATTCATTTGAAAGGGAGAGAGAGGGGAGCCTGGGCTGCTCAGTGGGTTGAGCCTCTGCCTTCAGCTCAGGTCATGATCTCAGGGTCCTGGGATCAAGCCCCGTGTCGTGCTCTCTGCTTAGCGGGGAGCCTGCTTCCCCCTCTCTCTCTGCCTGCCTCTCTGCCTACTTGTGATCTCTCTCTTTGTCAAATACATGGGTAAAATCTTAAAAAAAAAAAAAAAGGGTGGGGGGAGAGACTGACAGAAAGAGCACAAGCAGGGGGAGAGGCAGAGGGTGAGAGAGAAGCAGACTCCCTGCTGAGCTGGGAGCCCAACAAGGGGCTCTATCCCAGAACCTGGAGATCATGGTCTGAGTCAAAGCTAAGACACTTAATCATCCGAGCCACCCAGGCGCCCCTAGGCGTTCTTCATACAGTTTCTGTCATTGGGCTGTGAGTTGTGGGAAGATGAGTCAAGGTCAGTTCTCTGCCTTATCATCACCTATCTTTGAGCTGTCTTCATATCCTCCCTTATGGTCGAAAACTTCCCTCTTTTCCTGAGAACTTCGAACATCCTTCTTATGGGAGACTCACCTGCTGTCTGCACTTCCCTGTGAGAGTAACTAACCCCATCAACCCAGCCACAACCTCGAACACTTCAGTTACAGCCTTGCCCATCATCACTGACACTTTTTGTACATCTTTCCAGGTCCTACAGACACAATTCATGGTGGGACTGACATCTTCATGCAACTCATTTCTTCAACAGAGTTGGGGAGACCAGACCTGAATTCAGTGTGAGGGGGTCAGAGCTGTAGAGGGCGAAGAATTTGCTACAGAGCAGAGCAAACATGATCTCCTTCACCTCCCAGTGGCTGGCCTGTTGCTCAGGCCCAGTTATAGCTGCATCTCAGGATGCTTCAGGAACACGGCCACAGACACAGACACCAGGCTGTGCTGTCCTCTAGCATGAGACATAGGGAAGCCTTTCTAATTGGTTTTTAGGAACCAGAATAAAGTAACCGGTAGTGTAAGATAGATCTGCTATGCCCTCCCTCCCCATCTGAGTTCAGGAGGTCCGTGGATTCTCCCTCAGATTCTTTAAAGTGTTATCATTTTAGGTGTTTACCTTTCCTAATTTAGAACAAGACTTATTGGAGTTGAGAGGGAAAAGTGTGCCAAAGGGTTTCAACTGGTTTTAGTTGACTTGCCTCAGTTTTTATCTCCTTTCTTTCTTCTTCTATTTGCCAACCCCAGTCATTTGCGTATTGTTCTAAGTGATATCCAGAGGCAATATAATGTCTATGAAGTTTTCCCACAACGTGAATCAGAAAATGATTGGGACTTAAGAAATGGTAGCTTGAAGTGGGCCCTATTCTGCTGTATCCATATTTGCAGCATATTTTTCCTTTCTTACTGGCTAGTTGTAGGAAGACAACTCAGCAACCCATCTCAAGCACAATGAGTGACATGTTCATGTTTTTTCTGTATCTTTCCCATCCAAAAAATGCCTTCTCACATTTTTACAAATCCTACCCATTTTGTCTATTACTTGAATATGGAAAGTGCCTAACTAAGCAGTTTACTCACAGAACTAATGAGAACAAGGTGTTTTTTTAAAAATTATTCATAAGTTAGTTTAAATTCCTTCCCAAATGCTTTCTTTAAAAAGCAAGTTAATATGAGCCTTATTGTTTGTTGTTAGAAGGTTCCTAGACAATGGTAGTTCTCTCCCTAGCCCCCAAATAAAATAAATTGGGAATTTACGCTAATTAAGATCCTATATACTTACTGATGCTTTCATCGGAAAACTATTTAAATACAATAAGTTATAAATTTCTTTCCTGTATTTTTAAACCACTTGCTGTTGCATGGTGTGGGTGGAGTTAGTGATATTACATGATTTGAAGAATTTTAAAAGTTCCGAGTCACTGCCAGGCCTACAAATTCATTTGGGGGCAAAGTTTTCACTGTAATGTTTCCTTGTCTTCATTTCTTCTCTGCCTTCCACCTCTCGATATCACTATTGTGTACATAACTCTCAGGTCTTCACATTAATGTAAATAATTTCCATCTGAGCACCATATGCTTATTGGATATTTTCTCCTGAAGATCTTCTCAGAGACACTCCCAGAACCAGACACCGGCCACTGAAAATTTTAATTTACTCAGCATTTTCCAAATGCTATGCTAGAATCTGGAGATACAAAGATGATTAGGATATATCCCTACCCATCGGAGGTTTAGAGTCTGGTGTGGGAGAAAGTTCTAAGTACGCCATAATAACAGCGGCCAGCACTTATGTCTTGACCTTGGTCGATTTGGTGCTAAGCCTTTGACATAATTTACCCCCAACCTGTCCTGTAGGTGTGTAGATGTGCAATCAAAGTACAGAAAAATTAAGCAGCTTGCTCAAAGTCCTTTGGATGTCAAGGGGCAAAAGTAAGGGACTTAAATCCAGGAAGTCATTCTTAAATAATATGTGAAATATGCATTTAAAAATGTACCTGGGGGTGCCTGGGTGGCTCACTTGGTTCACTGTCCAGCTCTTGATTTCTGCTGGGGTCGTGATCTCAGATCCTGAGATCTAGCCCTGCCTCTGGCTTGCTGGGCGTGGAGCCTACTTGGGATTCTCTCCTTCTCCATTTGTCTACCCCATCCCCCGTCAATGCGCATGCAGGTACGGTCTCACACTGGTTCTCTCTCTCTCTCTCTCTCTCTCAAAAAAAGGAGGGGGGCCTGGAGGGGTTTTGTGAGTTACAAGAAGGAAACTTTAAATCCTACCTAAAAAGGTCAGAGAAGGCTTCCTAGAGGAAGTAACATTAGACTTGAGACCAGCAGAAGGAGAAAGAAAGGGAGGAAGGCATTTTAGGCGAAGGAGCCCCAGTGAGGAGTGGGCTTTGATGGGGCAACTGTCGGAGAGCGGGTAGACAAAGGGAGAAGGCTTGAGTTTATCACTTTCTGCTTTTTTGTTTATGTGGTTCTCTCTGCCTGAGGTTTTTTTCTACCTTCATCTCTGCCATCTGTTATTTCCCTTGGAGGTATAACCCCCCTCTGGTTATAAGACACTCTGGGAGTCTTGTCACGGCTTTATGTGGTGCCCAGTGCACCCCTCCTTAAACTGGATATGTCATATCTCACCTCTGCCTCAGCACCACATTATGTTCTTTATAATTCTGTGGCTTCTCGTGGCGTTGCATTTAATGGCAACTCAATACACATTTATGGACTATCGAACGAATGTTAATCAGGGCAAGAGAAGTAAAATTATTGGAAGAGTTGAGCAAAAATAATCCATAATCTTTGCCAGATGGAATAGTAGCCAATTTTTTTTTTTTAAGATTATGGGTATTAAGGAGGGCATGTATTGCAATGAGCACTGGGTGTTACACGTAAACAATGAATCATGGAACACTACATCCAAAACTAATGAAGTACTGTATGGTGACTAACATAACATAGTAAACAAACATAGTAAAAAAATTTTATTTATTTATTTATTTGAGAGAGAGAGAGAGAGAGAGAGAGAGTGAGAGAGAGCACGGAGTGCTGGAGGAGTGTGGGAATGAGGGAGGGGTGCAAAGGGACAAGCAGACTCCCTTGCTGAGTGTGGAGTTTGACACAGGCTCCATGCGATTGTGACCTGAGCCAAAGGCAGACCCTTAACTCACTGAGCCACCCAGGAGCCCCGGGGATGGTAGTCAATTTACTTCAGGAGTCAATAAGCCAGTAGATGTTTGATAATGTAATCTACTCTAAAGAAATTGATTTGGTTGCTGCAGGTAACTTTTTTTTTTTTTTAAAGATTTTATTTATTTATTTATTTATTTAACAGAGAGAGATCACAAGTAGACAGAGAGGCAGGCAGAGAGAGAGAGAGAGGGAAGCAGGCACACTGCCGAGCAGAGAGCCCGATGCGGGACTCGATCCCAGGACCCTGAGATCATGACCTGAGCCGAAGGCAGCGGCTTAATCCACTGAGCCACCCAGGCGCCCCGCTGCAGGTAACTTTTAAAGATACAGTTTATCTGGGCACCTGAGTGGCTCAGTTGTTTAACGTCTGCCTTTGGTAAGGTCATGATCCCAGGGTCCTGGGATCAAGTCCCACATCGGGCTCCTTGCTCAGTGGGGAACCTGTTTCTCCCTCTGCCTGCTGCTCCCTCTGCTTGTGCTCTCTGCCTCTCTCTCTCTGACAAATAAATAGTTAAAATCTTAAAAAAAAAAAAAAAGATACAGTTTATCCACTGGCCATGGGATGGTGGTCTTGATTACTGGGGTAATCACTGAGGTGAACCCTAAAATTCTCCCTTTACAATTTCATTTCTATTTGGCATCTGGAGCCTCTCAGCACCCCTGTCATTTCTTATTAGTGAGAAGAATGCTTTAACTTAAGAACTCCGCCAGAATCATTACATTTTTTAAAGAGAAAGCTTAACAGGATTTAAAAATACATTTATAGTGGTTTTGTGCTGTCAAAACAACCATTTGAAAGCTGAAAAATATGTTCAACATACTTTTGTATTTATATCCCAGCTTGAATTTGTGTTTTGGTTCAAAAAGAAAGATTTCATTGGATTTCATTATAAAGAAAGAAAACAGAGAGAGAGAGATAGAGATGGAGGGAAAGAGGGAAGGAAGAAGAGAAGAAAGGAAGGAAGGAAGAGATACTCTTAGTTGTTTTGATATCGTACGATGTAACTGGGGAATTTTGGAAATCATGCTGGTATGCTTATTCTCCATTACCTGTCATAGATGACCTCCCCACTATATAGTAAATTCTAACTCCAAAACGTGTCTAATAGTCCTCTTCTCTTGTCCTCTTCTATGTCAATGTCAGACTTCAAGGCTTTATGAATTTTTCTAGGATCCTTACAGCCAGTCGTAACCGATCTCCCTAACCTTTGTTTTTGTGTGGATCCCAAACCATCTTTGACCTGTTTGTATAAATCTGAGCATGCCACTTCCCTATTAGAAGGTCACCAAAGGCTTCCTGTTAACCTGATGTCTGACCCCTGCCCACCTGTCTAGCCTCACTTCATGACTTCTTTTCAATTACCTTGAACTTTTAGCTTTTGCCTGGACAAAGCGTTATGTGCCTGTCAAGTTCCAGTTCAAGATTTCCCTCTCTGTTAAGCTTCCCGAATTCCCTCGGGCTGGCTTGGGTCCTGCGTGCCCCCCACAGTGTGCCATGGGCTTCCCATATATTATACTATTTAGTTCTCACAAAGCTGTTTAAAGTGGGTAGTCTTTGTCCGCTTTTCACAGGTAAGAAATGTGAGGCTCAAAGAGCTTAAGCAATTTGTCTGAGGTCACAGTGGCAAGCTGGGATTTGAACCCGGTTCTTTCTGTTTCAAGCGCCTGAGCTCTTTCTGCTGTACCACTCCTTCCTCCCCCCCCCCTTTAAAAAAAATTGTATTTATTTATTTGACAGAGAGAGAGAGAGCACAAGCAGGGGGAGTGGCAGGCAGAGGGAGAAGCAGACTCTCTGCTGAGCAGGGAGCCCAGTGTGGGATCATGACCTGAGCCAAAGGCAGATGCTTAACTGACTGAGCCACCCGGACGTCCTGCCCTGGTGTTGACTTTCATTATGGCATTTGTCACATGTATTTCTGCTGCACTGACTGGGGACACCAGCCCACCTTTCCTCTTTGTATCTCCAGGGATTAGTGCAGTATCTGGCTCATAATAGGTAGCTACTTACTAAGGTAATGAATGAACCAAACAACATACAAACAGTATACAAACTCCAACGGTCTGCGAGGGACTAAGGTCCCTTGATCTTTTCTGGGTGGTGGTATAGAGAAACCGAAGAAGGGGAGACCCTTCCTGAAGTAGAAGGGTTGTTATAGGACAACCGTGAGGCTGTCCCAAACCTCCAGAACCATTTTAGGAAGGAGCTTTAAATCTGTCACCGAAAAAAGTAAAAAATGAAGACCTAGAGAGTTCTATTAGATTTTTGAATGTTTGTAGTGCCTAACATTTATTGCCTCCTTAGATGAACTTAGAATGAATCCTTACAAAAATGTGCCTGTGCAAGTAACAAAGGAGGAACAGGAAGAGGATGGAGGAACCATGTGGTACGGCTTCCTACGACACCCTGAGTTTCTTTATTTGAAAGTATTTTTATGTTAACAGTTTATGTTAACAGAAACTATTTTTATATTAAGAGTGGGCTTTTGTGAGCATGGCTCAGTAGACTGAAGAATGTCCCTAATCCCGACACCTTGTATGCAGATGTGGTTAAGTTGAGGTTCTTGAGAGGTGATTAAATGCAATCGCACGTGTTCTTAGAAGAGTGAGGCGGAGGGAGGCATGCGCGTGTGCACATGCACGCGCACATAATACACATGCACATATACATATACACACACTCATGAGAAGTGTGGTCCTTCCAGAGGGAGGGTGGGCCTGCTGACACCTTCATTTCATCCCAGTGACAATAGCCGTAGACTTCTGGCCCCCATGACTACGAGAGAACACTTGCTGTTATTTTATGTTGGTGGTAATTTGTTACAAAAACCACAGGAAACTGGTACATATTGGGAGGCAGTGAGGTACGTACTGGGAGGTATATCTGGGAATATGGTAAATATGAGACCCCACAAACAGAGTGCTCCTTGGGGTGGCTCTTCGTGCCACTTGCCCTGGAAAGCATTTTACTTGCATGTTCCAGGGGATCAAAAATAGTGTCTGCCTCTAGAACTATACTCCCAAATCTGGGAGCACTTCAGTAGCTTTCCTCTCCGGTGATCCTCTGATCCCAGGATCCGTTACGGTTCAGGCAGGGCGCACAGCATTCCTTCTGGGTGCAAATGGCTGTCCCTCCCCGGTGACCCAGGAGCACAGCTATATTTGGATGAGGCCGGTTATAAGTGGGCAAGCTCATGTTATTTAATTAGCTTAGTGTAAGTGTAAACCTTTAAATAGTCTCAACTTTCCCCTGTTCTTGTGTCTACCACAAGAGTAGGTTTGATGAGATAATAGCTACGAATCCTTCCAACTCTGAAAACCCGTCTCTCAGTCTGCATTTGCTTTCAACCATGACCTGTAGGCCTTTCTCGCTGTGTAGCTTTTTCTACCTCTAGACACAAGTTGAGCTCTTTCTCAGCTACGTTAGCCCTAGAGAAGGAGGAAACTGGATTCCAGGTCCTGGTCAAAGCTGGAAAACAAAACAAAACAAAACCAACATAGTTCTTGACTAATCTGGTGTCCCTGGATTCAGACTTTGGAATTTATCCACTGAGGCTTTCTTTGGTCCCAGGTACCTACATTTCACCCACCATCTGTGAACAGAACTTGATCAGTCGAGTCTGAATTCTTGCAAACTTCTATACTCTTTTTCATATTTTTTCTTTTAATATGTTCTCAGCACGTTGCTGACTTTAGGCGTCAATCTCAATCAGGTAGGCACAGATCGCTTACCCTTTCATGAACCAGTGAGCTCCCATGCACATTCTGAGGTCCTTTAAAGCTCTCATCTTTCCTCTCTTCCTGACATACCGTAAGGGCCCCCATTTCTAATGTCCCCATTTCTCATGATATCAGGGAGGAGGCTGTTCTCTGCATCATTATGAACCAGCACTGGCTGCCCTTCACCAGAATACTTGGAACACAGTTTTTTTGTTTTTGTTTCGTTTTGTTTTGTGAACACATTTTTTTAAAAGATTTTATTTATTTATTTTGGAGAGAGAGAGAATGAAGGAGAGACAGCGTGAGAGGGGGGAGGGTCAAAGGGAGAAGCAGACTCCCTAGGGAATAGGGAGCCTGATGTGGGACTAGTTCCTAGGACTCCAGGATCATGACCTGAGCTGAAGGCAGTTGCTTAACCAACTGAGCTACCCAGGTACCCTGTGAACACCTTTTAAGCACCAGATATTTCATAGGGTTGGTGTTCCAACTATACTTTAGAATAAGATTCAATTCTTATTAAAACAAGAATAAATAAAAATGAGAAACACAAAATAAATAAAAAGGAATAAATAAAAATAAGAAGTTATTATAATCAAGAAGGTAAGATGATTGCATAAATAATAAGATCAAGATAATGCTGCTGAAAAATTATGCAAAGAGCCCTGGATACAGAAGCCAATAGATCTTGGTTCTGATGCTTAATAGGACATTCACCATGAATGTGTATTTACGAGCATTGGTTTTCTCACGAGCCTGGTGGGTCTGTGGAGACTCTACTTAGTGAAGTTCTTGTATGGATTACATAATGTAAATAAATGTATGCAACAGTGTCCAGTAATATCTCTGGTATAGGGTAGGAGATCAGGAAGAGATTGTTAAGTTGAAATAATACAAGAGAAGTGGATTTATGGGAAGGAGAGGTCATAGGGGGTTGAGTGGATCTATGGGACTTTGCAGAAGACGGGGCATAAAAGTTAGGTCAGACGGGGCAGAGAACCTTTCAAATTACTTTTTTTTTTTTTAAGATTTTATTTATTTATTTGACAGACAGAGATCACAAGTAGACAGAGAGGCAGGCAGAGAGAGAGAGGGAAGCAGGCTCCCTGCTGAGCAGAGAGCCCGATGCGGGACTCGATCCCAGGACCCTGAGATCATGACCTGAGCCGAAGGCAGCGGCTTAACCCACTGAGCCACCCAGGCGCCCTCAAATTACTTTTTTATCCTTAATATTCCACACATAGACTGTGCTTAATATACAATGAATGAATGGACTTTGAAGGCTGGGTAGGATTCTGAAAGATTGCAATGGACTTGGAGAAAGGGCATTCCAGGTAGAGGGACATGGGAAGGTGCTGGTCATCCTGGCAGAACGGTAGTCTAGTTTGACAGGAGTGTGAGGAAGTAGTAGAAGTAAGAATAAAATGTAAGCTGGGAATATAACATGGGTATTGAAAGGGTTTGGGACAGTTTGTATTTAATTCAGTCTAGTTACTTTTTTTTTTTTTTTTTTAGGTAGGCTCCACCCCCGATGTGGGGTTCAAACTCATGACCCTGAGATCAAGAGTCGCATGCCCTACCAACTGAGCCAGCCAGGTGCCCCCAGCCTACTTTTCAAAATTCCTCTGTTTCCAGTCCAATTTTAGAGAAGCGACTTTTTTTTTTTTGTCATGCTTTCTGGGTTATTGAGAGTTTACCATTACAATTACCATCTGATGGGTTACTACTTTTTTTGTAAGGGTTTGGGCAACCCTTGGTGTAGATAAGGAGATGCTTTTTCTATATGCTAAAGAAAACAGATATAAAGAGACTGGTACTCAGAAGGAATAGAGAGGGAGATAAGTTTTTCTTCGATTATGCCCAAGCTTTGTCTTTCTTAAATCCTACACTAAACATTAATAGCTTTCAAGATTTTTAAAAAAAAAATCATAAAATTCAAGTCAAAGAAGCTACCTATTCAAAAGGGGAGAATTCATGATTTTTAAATGAAATTGGTGCTCCTTGGCCACCAATAAAGTAGCCCAATGTATTTGAACCCATGATTTTCCATATGCTGGATTATTTGAAGGAATAAAGCAAAAACAGTTTTCATACTTCATTTTAAAGATTTTATTTATTTATTTATTTGACAGACAGAGATCATAAGCAGGCAGAGAGGCAGGCAGAGAGAGAGGAGGAAGCAGGCTCCCTGCTGAGCAGAAAGCCCGACGTGGGGCTCGAACCCAGGACCTGGGATCATGACCTGAGCCGAAGGCAGCGGCTTAACCCACTGAGCCACCCAGGCGCCCCTCATATTTCATTTTAGAATTAGGTATTATATTTTAAATTTTAATATCCCTGAGAGAGGTAATACTAAGAGGCAGGAACAACTGGGAAGTGTATTGGGCTACCTAGAGAGGAGGACGCTGAAGACGGACTTGACTGTGGTATTTCATTGATCTGCTTGTGGCCTCAATTATAAGTGTGCCACTGTTTTATGTACCATTAAGAAAAAAAAAGTTCTGCCCATTACATTAACAGTCATCCTGCACTAAACCTGAATCGGCTGCACTGGCTTATCATCGCTTTGGTATTTCTTGCATCTCTTCGGAGGTATTTGGCCTTATGGCCTGCTTTCACTTGTATTGTGTGGCATGAGGTAGACCGTCCTTTTCTTTTCTTTCTTTTTTTTTTTTTTTAAATATTTTATTTATTTATTCGACAGAGATCACAAGTAGGCAGAGAGGCAGGCAGAGAGAGAGGGGGAAGCAGGCTCCCCACCGAGCAGAGAGCCCAATGCGGGGCTCGATCCCAGGACCCTGAGATTGTGACCTGAGCTAAAGGCGGAGGCTTAACCCACTGAGCCACCCAGGCGCCCCCAGACCGTCCTTTTCATGGATCTCTGTCACAAAATGCAACTCAACTACTTCTAGCTCTTGTTTAGATCCCATAAGACAATTAACTATTGCTTTGCCATCCAAGGATTGTGGTCATTTTCCCCAAGATAAATATTTATTCTGCTAATATTAAATGTGTCCTACAACTTTCTGTTTACACAGTAATTTTTCATTCTGATATCAAATCAGTATCATCTTCTAAAGACATGTAAAAATGACAATGACATCCAATGCTAGCTCTGAACAACGCTCAGTTAAAGTGACTGCAACGTGGACAGCTGTCACCAAGTTTTCACCAAGTTTGTGTGCGTGCAACCAGGTCATAATAGCAACTTCCACAGGCAGACAATTCTGGCTCCGCTGATTATAAGATACACTCCCGAGGTAGAGTTGTTAAAATGTGAAGAAAATGTGCATTTTCAGAGCAGTGGAGCACGTTTATTTTAAAACATGGCCAGAGACCCTCCTACTTCTTGCTGAAATATTGCTTCTATCGCTAAAGACTAAATTAGTCGAGCCACATCCCCTTGTGGTTCTGGTTTCTTGATGTGCACTAACGTGTGTCCTGAAACCATCATGCACATTTGGTGACCACATTCATCTGACCAAACAGCTCTGCCAGAGGGGAGGTTGAAGCACGGGGCATCCAGACTCTTCAACTTTGTTTCCCAGGTTAGCGGTTGTGCGTATATAGGCAGAAGCATCGCACATCCCTACGCCGTGGTTCCATTCCACCCATACTATGTACCAGTTAGGAGTTTCCTCAGAGGATGATTTTGTGCTTTTCTCATCGATGGACTTCTTGCTGGTTCTTATTTGGTAAAGCTTATCTTTTCATAGACATACAGGAAAACCTATGTGGAAATCATACAACTTACCCTCCGTGAGTCGGTGGCACTCTTATCACCGTGAGCGTGCTTAAGTCAAGGCATCCTGGTTCTGCAGAGCGCGCCCCACAGATAGAGAGGAGGGAAACCTGCCGAGAGAAATCAAACCGTCAGTTCTTTTATCTTCCAGGCGGAAGGTTGAGAGATACATCGCTATTTTGGCAGCCTTCGCTCTAAGTTGAATGAAGGTCAAACTTTCCTCTCAGCAGTCTAGCTAGAGTTTCATCTTGGAAGACTCTGATTTCATAGCCGATTATTCGAAACACGGATAGATTTGAGTGTTACCCTACCTCTTTTTCTCTAGTCACTTACTGGTAAAATAAAATTTTAAAAACAAGCAAACAAACAAAGGCCGTTGTCCAAGCGGATAAAGAAAGACGCAGCAGACTGGCTAGATAGTCCTGAAAGGTCTGCAGGAGGGGATGGATAAGGGAGATAGAAGAGTGGTTTTGGTCACTGGAGCATGAAGAGGACAATCTCAGCAGGGAGCTGGGCTTACTCATCCTGGGGACAGAAGTCCTTCGGGCTTCTCTTGGGGTGGAAGGGTTCTTGATCTTGTTTTTTTTTTTTTTTTAAAGATTTTATTTATTTATTTGACAGACAAGAGATCACGAGCAGGCAGAGAGGCAGGCAGAGAGAGGAAGAGAAGCAGGCTCCCTGCTGAACAGAGAGCCCAATGCGGGGATCGATCCCAGGACCCTGAGATCCTGACCTGAGCCTGACCTGAGCCTGACCTGAGCCGAAGGCAGAGGCTTTAACCCACTGAGCCACCCAGGCGCCCCGTTGATTCTTGTTTTTGATCTTAGTCTCATTGCTATCTCTGGAGGTTTGCTTCTGCTCTAACTGCTGGGTGTAATTTCACGACTGGCTAGATGATGAAATGTGATGCTGTTTAAAGATTTATTTATTTATTTATTTGACAGACAGAGATCACAAGTAGGCAGAGAGGCAGGCAGAGAGGAGAGAGGAGGAAGCAGGCTCCCTGCTGAGCAGAGAGCCCGATGCGGGGCTCAATCCTAGGACCCTGGGATCATGACTTGAGCCGAAGGCAAAGGCTTTAATCCACTGAGCCACCCAGGCGCCCCGATTTCTTCTTTTCTTGACGTTAGAATCATTCTTCTAGGAAGCTGCTGTTCACAGAAAATAAGTGGCATAGACTTCTTTTCCAACTTTTAGAAACCAGGCTTACTAAATCTCACTTAGTCAAAGGACAACACTATTTAGAAACAATTTTAAATGTTGTGATTTTAGGGTACTTGAATATCTAAAGGAGAATAAAAGTAATTGTTTGTTAGATAACATGAATTGTTCTTATTTTAATTGTGTTTTGGGGGTGATAAAAATATATCATGATCATGTGGTGATTATACAATATAAACTTTTGTCAAAACTCATTGAATTGTACTCTTAAAGTTAGTGAATTTTATTATCTGTAAATTATGCTACAATAATGCTGACCAAAAAAGTAAAGTAGTCTGGGATTTAGAAAAGGACTCAGTGGAATTCCAAGGAAGGGAGTTTCTGTGGACAACCCATGATACCAAGGTCATAGATGGGAACGGAAAACCAGAAGCCAAATGTAATGAATTTTAAGACAAATGATTTCATTTATTTATTTTATTATTATTATTTTTTAATATTTTATTTATTTATTTGACAGACAGAGATCACAAGTAGGCAGAGAAGCAGGCAGAGAGAGAGGAGGAAGCAGGCTCCCCGCTGAGCAGAGAGCCCAATGTGGGGCTCGATCCCAGGACCCTTGGATCATGACCCCAGCTGAAGGTAGAGGTTTACCCCACTGAGAGACCCAGGCGCCCCAAGACAAATGATTTTATTTAATTGTACTTTACATGCCTATTTTTAAAAAGATTTATTTGTTTATTTGAGAGAGAGAGAGAGAAAGAACACAAGCAGGAGGGGCAGAGGGAGAGGGAGAGAGACTCTCAAGCGGACTCTGCACTGAGCCGCAGAGCCCAGCGTGAGACTCAGTCACGTGACCCAGAATCACAAGCTGAGCTGAAACCAGGAGTCAGACTCTTCACCAACTGCCCCTCACAGGCACCCCATCCTACTTTACATAACTGTTATACTCCCTAATGTGTTTGAGATATTTCCACAGTGACAGTCACTTGTTTGTGTGGGGGATGGAGTGGGACAGCAGTGAGGGGGCTGGGGGGTCGGTGTGCCTCATACGAAAATGAAGGTAGTGAAGAAGGTAACCAGTGCGGGGGGAATTATTCCTTCTGCTATGACCTGCATGAATTCATTTCCTATGATTACGGGCACATAATAAACATTTACTGTATTTGACAGAATCATGTATTAGAATCATAATTATAGAAGCAAAAAATGAGAAAAGAAACAGTCAAGCCCAAATGGGTATTTTTATATAATTACTGGTTCTTTAAAATTGGGGCTACATGCATAAAATAACCCAAGCACAGAATTATGGTTGAGCTAAATCAATTGCTTATTTCAGATGACTGAATGTTCTTGGAAATGATGGCAGAATTGATGCTTTTGCAGGGATTACTATTAATTATTACTATTCTTAAAATATTGGCTTGATTATGCCATGCTCTGTCAGTTAATGGGGGCACTTTTTTGCCTTGAGTTTAAATACTAGTTTAAATACTAGTTTAATACAGAATGGTTTTATTTATGCAATTGTGTGCTCTCTACCCAGGGTTTTCAGACCTTTACTAAGCAGGTTATTATTTTGTCTGTACTGTTTTTCTGGAGAAAGTTTCACTTTTCCCCATTCAAAAATAAAATATGTCTACAAAGCATAGCCCTTCATAAAAATAGAAGGGAAAAAATTCATCCATGGGTCCATTACTCAATGATAAAAACTGTTATTGTATTAATATAGTTCCTTCCAGTCTTTTTTTCTCTGTCCAGTTGGCTTTGTTTGTTTTACTTCTTTGTGATCTCCCTCTCTATGAAAGTCTTTGTTCACTTTTTTCTTGGTGTTGCTTACTTTTCTGATGTGCATTTTTACGTGTTAGTTTCCTTTCACAAATACATTTTGATGTTTGCATTCAATTAGAATATACAATACTTTATTTCCCTGATCTTAGATCAGGAATTATGTTACTTTTTTTATGGAAGAAAAATTTCATTTGCATCAACTTATAACTTTAAAGCAGCAGATAAACTACCACATTTTATAATAATTACTATATCTAAGGTCAAGCTACTAGATTTTAAATAATCCCAGATGGTTATATAATCAAAAGAGAGATGTTCTTATTTCACATTTAAGATGTTTCACTGAGATTTTTTTAAAAAGATTTTATTTATTTATTTGTCAGAGAGAGAGAGAGCACAAGCAGGGGGAGCAGCAG
This sequence comes from Lutra lutra, assembly GCF_902655055.1. Taxonomy (NCBI): domain Eukaryota; kingdom Metazoa; phylum Chordata; class Mammalia; order Carnivora; family Mustelidae; genus Lutra; species Lutra lutra. The sequence continues at coordinate 20,745,095 of NC_062292.1, read as the reverse complement.
GCAGAGGCAGAAGCAGGCTCCTGGCTGAGCAAGGAGCTGATGTGGGGCTTAATCCCAGGATCTCCAGATAATGACCAGAGCGAAGGCAGACGCTTAACCAACTCAGCCACCCAAGTGTCCCTTCCTTGAGATTTTTTTTAATGATTTAGTGATTTCCATATATTTTGATGGGAAATTGAGAAGGTCTTATATACAACTTCTTTTTGGTCTCTCTTGAATATCTTCTTACCGTCTCTTTAAATAGCCACAAAAGACTAATTGGTTGAGTTATGCATCTTTGTGATAATCTAGTCATGGACTCTGAGACTCTCTCTTAAGATAAAGCCCTTGATTTTCCATTATTACACATCTGTGGGTTTCCTACTCCTCCATTCTCTCTTGTTGACGGCTCAAAAACCACTTCCTCTTTCAAGCTTGCTTTGTTTCCTGTCCATTCATTTCCCTGGTTTTGGTTGGCAGGTCTTATTTATTTAAAACCATAACAACTGAGATATACATATATACACATATATATTATACATATATATATATATATACAAACATATACACATATATAAAAATATATACACACATATCTTATATGTATATATCTTATATATATCTTATATGCATATATACCTATATGTATATATCTTATGCGTATACATACACATATGTGTGTATATATATCATGTATATACACACATTAAAATACACACACATAATATAAATAAGATCCATATATGGTATATATAAAATATTTGTGATACATATAAGAAATAGGTATATATTTTTCTCTTTCTTTCTAGTCCTTTGTAACTGAGTGCAACAAAACTTTTCATCTTTCCCTCCAAAGGGAATTTCCTTCAATCTGGAGATTATTTTTGAGTATGTGTGGTTTAAAAATTGTGTTTTGGTTATTGTTTAGAGCTTGCTCTGCTTTTTTTGTTTATCTAGAGATTATGAAAGAGCCTGTGACTCACAGAAGGTATTGTGTATTCACATGTATTTTATACTCATTACCTAGGATGTTTACAGCACTTCCCCCTCCCCCAGGAAGTGAATATGAAGCTGCTTGGTCTGCCTCACCTGCTGCTATTACCCAAATATAGACACGTCCAAAGCCCCACAGATACCCTTCACAGAAAACAGGAAAACAGATGACAAATATCTCACTGCTTTTCTCTTTAATGTTCTTTCTTTTAAAATTATTTCCAGCATAAATTTGGAACTGTTTTGTTTTTCTATTAAGTAGCAAATTTCTGAGATTCAGACTGTTTAAATTTGATTATTTTCCCTTTTATGCAGAGTTGCATTAAATCAACCAAGTAATTTTGGGACAAGTAAGCATGGTCTTTTTTTTTTTTTTAAAGATTTTATTTATTTATTTGACAGAGAGAGATCACAAGTAGGCAGAGAAGCAGGTAGAGAGAGAGAGAGGGAAGCAGGTTCTCTGCTAAGCAGAGAGCCCGATGCGGGACTCGATCCCAGGACCCTGAGATCATGACCTGAGCTGAAGGCAGCGGCTTAACCCACTGGGCCACCCAGGCGCCCCGTAAGCATGGTCTTAATCTAAATGTTTGCTTTACAACTTTCTTTGTAAATGTGTAAATGTGTAGTTTCGATGATTTGCTCCCAGTGGAATAGTAAAGTTCAGGTCAGATTTGGAGAAAAGGAAGGATGTGCTCCTGCTGTATATCCCAGGCTGCTGTGAGCAGGTCAGCCTGATTCACCAATGGATCAGGACAGCCCAGTGTGTAGCAGATATCTAGACACTTAAGATTACTTATTTTTATTTTATTTTATTTTATTTTTGCAATTTGTCTCAAACTTAATTAGTATATGTACTGATATGCTAAAACGTATTCTTTAGGATGAGTCTTTCTGACAAATTATTATTTATTTAAAGCCTTTCTGGTTCCCTAATGAAGGGAAAATAAACCCACAGTGTGAAAGAAACAGTTTTAGAATAGAGTTTTTTAAAAAGAATTATAAAGGTACTAGTAGGTTTATTTTTTTGTTTTTTTAAGATTTTATTTATTTATTTGACAGAGAGAGAGCACAAGCAGGGGGAGCAGCAGAGGGAGAGGGAGAAGCAGGCTCCCCTCTGAGCAGGGAGCCCGATGCAGGGCTCGATCCCAGGACTCTGGGATCATGACCAGAGCTGAAGGCAGATACCTAACTGACCGAAACACCCAGGCATCCCCTAACAGATTTAACTGTTGGTATAAATGTTCCATTTGTTTGGCAAACTAATTCTTCATTTGGTTTTTCCCCTTAGTCCCATGGTGGGTAGAGGTTGAGAAGATGGGAAGGGAAAATGCTGTACTATTCAGGATAGAACTAACATTACTAATATTATTAATATCAATCCAACAAATATTTGTCAAAGCATAGCACGTACCTATTACTGGCTTTCTAGGCTCTCAGGAGTCAAGGCTGAGAAATGCACTTTCGGTGAGCTGTGGGTTATTTGCAGGAGACAGTAGCAAATATATGACAGTGGAGGAGAGGTTCGGATGACAGACATACATGCGGGAGTCATCAGGGCATATAGTCTGTGCAGTGGGATTGTGTTTAAGGGGGAAAGTGGCTGATTAAGAAGTAAATAGGAGGGGCGCCTGGGTGGCTCAGTGGGTTGGGCCTCTGCCTTCGGCTCGGGTCATGGTCTCAGAGTCCTGGGATCGAGCCCCAAATCGGGCTCTCTGCTCAGCGGGGAGCCTGTTCCCCGCCCCACCCCGCTCTCTGCCTGCTGCTCTGCCTACTTGTGATCTCTCTCTCTCTGTGTCAAATAAATAAATAAAATCTTTAAAAAAAAAAAAGAAGTAAATAGGAGGTGATGAGTCTGGAAACAGTGGGTTTGGGATACTGTTCAAGAGGTTTGATGAAGGGAAAAACAGAGGGCAGTTGCCTGAGAGGTAGATGCGTTTGTTTTGTTTTGTTTTCCTGCAGAACTTGAGTACCTGTTTGGGCTTGGGGGTGAAAAGGAAGTGAAAAGAAAGATAATGACAATGCAAGAAAAGAGACATAATTGATGAGGTAAGCATTTGGAGGAAGAAGATTGGGATGTCTTCCTTTTGAGAGAGGCAGGGAAGAGGAAAGTATAGTGAATGAGGAGATGAACTTTAAAGTGGATAGGAGAGAATTGAGACTTTGTTTTCTGGAAAGGGGAAGTCTTCTGGGAGTAAAAGGGGAGTGGGGAAGGGAGCCTGAGGACATTGATGAAGATAGAACAGCTGCTGGGGAGAGCAGACAAGGCAGTCATCCAGGATGAGAAAAGGCTTGCTGAAGAGTGATGGGTCCAGCTCAGGCTGGATGGAGCTCATTTGTTTGCAGTGGAGCCAAACACACAGCTTCGCTATGTCTTCTGCACGGCTGGGACACCTGCGGGAATGCTATTCAATACCAAACTGTCCCAATCACAAGAATCAACTGGAAGAACATGTAAAGAATACAGGATTTCCAGCCTGTCTTGGGTCCATTCTAATTCAGTGGGTCTGAGGTAGGGAATAGAATAAGTAGAATTTTCTATTTTTCTAGATCTCTTAATTTTCAAAAAGAGTACATGGTAGTGGTTACACAATTTGTTTTAAAAGGAAGACTTTTTTTCAAAAAGATTTGTTTGAGAGAGAGAGAGCACGAGCAGGGGGAGCAGCAGGCAGAAGGAGAAGGAGAGGGAAGCTCCCCGCTGAGCAGGGAGCCCAATATGGGGCCCAATCCCAGGACCCCGAGATCACAACCTGAGCCAAAGACAAATGCTTTACTGACTGAGCCACCCAGATGCCCCTAAAAGGAAGGGGAACTCAAGGTGAACCACACTGATTTAGTGAGTCCTTAATGAAATACAAATCTTGATTATTTTTTTTAATTTAATAATGAACTAATTATAGTTGGGGGCAAAAATGGCAAATAAAATCAATTTATTCTATCCGTATATTTTCCGGATCTGTTGATTAGGAACCTAAAACCTTCTTCTAAACTGAAATAACCCATTTGATTTAATTCCCACATCGTTTTAAAATGTACCTTCATGTTGGGAGTTAATAGACTCTAGAACGTCAACTGTGTGTGAAGTGTGAATGAGGAGTTTTAAACGTTGTTGCAGAAGATATGATTGAGTACATGGAAAATCCAAGGTAATTTAAAGACAAATTCATTTACAAATTTTTTTTTTAAGTTTCAGGACATAAGGCAAACACATAAAAGTTAAAAGCTAGTAATAACCTATCAGAAAATGGACAGGAAAAAAGATTCCATTCAGAAGAGCAAGACAAAACTGTATGAAATTGGGATTTAGGAATAAATCTAACAAAGGTGTGCAAAAATCTTCATGAATAAAAGTGACAAAATGTTATCAAAGAGCATTAACGAAGACTTGGATCAATGAAGAGATAGGCCATGCTAATGAATGAGAACACAGCTGCTGTCTACAGTTGTTCAAGATGTTCATAGCCTAAGTGTCCTAACTAAGCAGGGGCAAATGGAGGCTAAAATCCAACCTGTGTTGCATTTTCCACTCATGCGAAGCTGGCTACATCTGGGCTGAGGAAAGGTAGCTTTTCCTAGTTTGCACATTAGTGCCGTATGGGCTAGCAGCAATTTTGATGGAAGGATTACATCATAAAGCGATCAGCTTCTTACCAATCAGAAATTCACTGTTTTTCCAATCAAAATCCTGACGCTGTTTTCCTATGGGACTTGACGTAGTTCACCCTGGGTTTATATGGGAGAGCACAGGCTAGAGAATATCTAGGACAATTTGAAGAAGAACCAAGTGGGAAGAGTTTACTCTCCTGAGATCAGAAGTTCTTGTAACACTATAATAATTAAGAGAGTATGGTACTGGGGCGCCTGGGTGGCTCAGTGGGTTAAGCCGCTGCCTTCGGCTCAGGTCATGATCTCAGGGTCCTGGGATCGAGTCCCACATGGGGCTCTCTGCTCAGCAGGAAGCCTGCTTCCCTCTCTCTCTCTCTCTCTCTTCCTGCCTCTCCGTCTACTTGTGATCTCTCTCTGTCAAATAAATAAATAAAATCTTTAAAAAAAAAAAAAAGAGAGTTTGGTACTAAGAGCACAGGGATAGACAATAGGCCAATGGAATAGTAGAGATCTTAAAAGCAACTCATTCAAATATGGAAACTTGGAATATATCAGAAACGAGCACATGTTGGGAGAAATGTGGACTATGCAGTAAATGGCATTGAAATAATTAGTTATCTGTATGGCAAGGTACGGATATCTAAATCATAGTCTACACAGTCATTAATTCTAGTTTGTAAAAAGCCTTATGCTAAAGTCCTTTTATTTTTAATTTCATCTTTTTTAGAGAGAGAAAGGGGGAGCAGGTGGGGAGGGGCAGAGAGCGAGGAGAGAGAGAATGAATCTTAAGCAGGCTCTACACTCAATGTAGAGCCTGTAGAGCCTGAGCCAGAGTCTCATGACCCTGAGATCAAGACTTGTGCTGAAATCAAGAGTCAGAAGTTTAACCGACTGAGCCATCCAGGTACTCCCAAAGTCCTTTTATAAGAAAATGTGGGAGAACATCCTTATAAAGAAAATAGCAAGGAAGGATTTCCTAAACCAGACATTAAAAACACAAACCAGAAAGAACAGGATATTATATCTGATTCTGTTAAACTTTAAAATGGTTGTTCAACACTATAAGCCAATGGAAAAGATGAGCCACAGATAGGGAAAAAACAAGTGAATGTTTTTATCTGAGAAGGATTCATACCTAAAATTGACAAATAATGCCTGCATGTCAGTAAGAAGAAGACATAGGGGAGAGGATATGAATTCACAAAATAGGAAATCTGAATGGGCAATAAATATATGGAAAAATGCTCAGCTCACTAGGAATCTGATAAATATAAATTAAGGCATCTTTTTTCAACTGTATCAACATACACAAATATGTGTAAGTAGGACAATCCCTAGAGTTTCTAAGGATATGGGAGGTAGGAAACTCTCATACTCTGCTGGTGGGATGTGAGGGACATGGCTCCTTGGGAGAGAAATTTGGCAAGATCAAGTGCAGATAATGATGTTGACACTTTGCCCCGGTATTCTAGGCACACACTCTGGAGAAACTCTCACATCTCTGCACCATATATGTCCACATCAGCCTTGGTTATAAGATCAAAAAGAGAGGAAACAACTGAGAGGCCCTTAAACAAGGAGATAAATAAATTGTAGTATGTATTAGAAGCATAGATACCAGTTAAAATGAATAAACTAGAAATAAATATCATATATATATATATATATATATACACACACACACATGATATCTGAGCTCTATCTATCTGTCATAAGCAAGCTGCAGAATGACTGGTAGAATTAAGTTAGAAAATGTGCATAACAATGCTATTAGTTATACATGGGTACATATATATGCTGGAAGAATGCAAAATGACTTACAGGAATAAATATCACTTTGAGTATAGTGGTGCCTAATAGTTTGGTGGGATAGAGTAGAAGGGGGCTACAAAAGTAGCTATAGTGTTTTGTTTAAGAAAATTTTGAGCAAATATGGCATAATGTTAAGACATTTTTAGCCAGACAGTAGGAATATATGTTATGTGTTTGATATTTGAAATAGTTCATAATGAAAGAAAACACAGACTTAGACAAAACCCTTGTTATTAGTGCTATATCATCCACTAGCTCTCATCTCTTGACTCATATAAAGTAGGCTACAGAGAAGAGAGCAGAAAAACTTTGTTGAAGACATTTCAAATATCATGTGGATGATGGGCCTGGTCCATAGCAGTACTTTTTAACCTTGATTTGGTACAAAACACATTCTTAATCAGTAAATAAGAAAATCTACTTAATTAGTGAATTTCCCAGGGAGCCTTATGATATTAGCCAGCAAAGACTGTAGCTTTATTTAAGACAGTGATGCTACTTAATTGGAGCACCTGAGTAAGATTAAGGGGTACTCAGATAAGGTCAGCTCGTTTCCCCCACGCCCAGAGCTTTGCTGGGTCTCTGCCTCCTTGCTGGCAACTTTGGCCAGTTGGGATGAAGCTGAGCCAAATGCTTTTACTGTCCTTCATAAATCACTTAATGGAATGTTTTAAATACAGATTCCATGTATTTCAGAATGTGTTTTGAAAGACATTGAAGCACTAGACATTTGCATTGCTTTTATTTTGTTACTTACCTAATTGCTTGATTAAATTGTATAGATTGTATAGATTAATTGATTGTATAGATTAAATGAAATAAACTGATAATTGTGTTGAGACTCAAATAATGTATTTTGGGTGTTTTTTTTTTTTTGAAAGATTTTATTTATTTATTTCACAGAGAAATCACAAGTAGGCAGAGAGGCAGGCAGAGAGAGAGAGAGAGAGAGAGAGAGAGAGGGAAATAGGCTCCCTGCTGAGCAGAGCTCGATCCCAAAACCCTGAGATCATGACCTAGGCCAAAGGCAGAGGCTTAACCCACTGAGCCACCCAGGGGCCTCAAGATTCAATAATGTATTTTGATTGGTTATATCTGTATTGTTGTGGTTCTCCAGAGAAACAGAACCAACAGGAGAAAGAGAGAGAGATTTTTTTGAAATAAGGAATTGGACAGATAAATAAAGTAAAACAAAACAAAATAAAATATAAACAAAATAAGGAATCAGCTCATGCAGTTATGGAGGCTGATGGGTCCCAGGATTTGAGGTCAGTAAGCCAGAGACCCAGAATAGCTGATGGCATAGTTCCACTCTGAGAGTCAGCAGGCTTAGAGACCCAGGAAGAGCCAATGTTTCAGTTCAAGTCGAAAGACCAGAAAGACCAAGGTCCCAGCTCAAGGAAGTCAGGAAGAAGGAAATTCCCTCTTACTCACCCTTTTGGTTCGGGCCTTCAACTGATCGGATGAGGCCCACCCACACTGGGGAGGTCAGTCTTCATTATTTAATTTACTTATTCAAGTACTAACCTCATCCAGAAACAGCTTCACAGACACATTCAGAATATCTGGCACCCCAGAGCCCAGTAAAGTTGACAGGTAAAATCGACCATAACATCTTTCTACTCCAATTAAAGATCGTTTCACAAGACTTCTTGACAATTTGGTTTTTATTACCAAAGAGTACTTACATTCCTCCATTAATAAAAAAGAAGTGCTTGAATTCTTCCACTTAAATTAATGTAGTATTCGTAGAGAGACAAATTCTGTTAAAAACATTGACACTAGGGGCGCCTGGGTGGCTCAGTGGGTTAAGCCTCTGCCTTAGGCTCAGGTCATGATCTCAGGGTCCTGGGATAGAGCTCTCTGCTCGGCAGGGAGCCTGCTTCCCCCTCTCTCTCTGCCTGCCTCTCTGCCTACTTGTGATCTCTCTGTCAAATAAATAACTAAAAAATATTAAAAAAAATTGACACTGATTTTTTAAAATTTTTTATACATGTTCTATTACTAACTAATTTTATGACCATAGGCCAGTTAATTTCTTGATCTGAACAGAGGAGGACCTTGACATTTATTATTATGATCCCATTCAGCTCTAGAGGTCTGTAACTTTGATCTTTTCATCAATATATGGAAGTTGCAGTGCGATTGGCACTGGCATGTCTGTGCTACCATCCAAATGAACTCAAGTTGCTTTCTTATGGTTATTGTGGAAGTCAGTTCTAGTTATTTACAGCTCTCCTTTATATTTAATTTCCGTGGTGCATATAATGACTAGTTTAAACGAATCTCACCTGTGAGGCTTGGACTCCAAGCAAAGCCAAACTTATGAGCACGTTTGTTAAGTACTGTGTGAACTTAACTTTATAGAAGAGCAATTTCCATAGAAAAAAATGGCGGTTCCATAGAGCTTGATACTATCTAAACATTTGGCACTATTAGAGGGTTTGGTGGGGTTTTTTTTCTGTCTCTTTTTTTAGAGCATCACATAGAATAGCTTTGAATAATTTTTCACTAATGTACATTACTCAAGAATAACTTAATTTATGGGGACCTAAGTGGCTCAGTGGGTTATGCATCTGCCTTTGGCTCAGGTCATGGTCCCAGGGTCCTGGGTTCAAGCCCCACATGGGCTCCCTGCTCAGTAGGGAGTCTGCTTCTATTCTGCCCTTCCCCCTGATCATACTCTCTCTCTTTCTCTTTCTCAAAAATAAATAAACAAGTAAAATCTTTAAAAAAAAAAAAAGGGGGATATTTTAATTTAGTGATTAACTGTTCCACTGACTGGCAACCATTAGATTGTCAAAAAAACAAAATCAGACTATGTGATGAGCTGTATTTTAGACTGTGCTAGATTCAAATTCACTATTGGAGATATCTGTGCTGTTAACAGAAAACTATATTCCAAGGACACGGTGCTTGACCGAATGAAGCAGACAGGAATTAGAACCATTTTAGCAGTTCTTAAATTCTTGTGAGGATAAGTTAGAGCATGCTAAAATAATTTTCACTAATGAGTACTTTATCTGCCTTGTAAATAGTTTCAAAAAGTTAGCTGGCCTACAGAAATGTTGACTAGTTTATGAAGTTCTTCCTGGACCCTCCCAAGACTAACATTATCATCTTTCATTTTCCTAGCCAAGTCACTCCTACTTGTTTGTACCCATATCCCCAGACTAACAAAACAATGCAAATCTGGGCTCCAAACACAGATCTATAAAAATGTACTTTTTTTTTTTTTTTTACACTAATAGCATGTATTCTTGAGAGAGAAGTAGAAACTGTAACAGAAAGCATTTCAAACAGATATACTTCTGTGTTGGGTAAAGAAAAGTGGAATGAAGAAAACAGAAGGAGGGCGCCGGGGTCGCTCAATGGGTTAAAGCCTCGGCCTTTGGCTCAGGTCATGATCCCAGGGGTCCTGGGATGGAGCCCCGTATTGGGCTCTCTGCTCTGCGGGGAGCCTGCTTCCTCCTCTCTCTCTGCCTGCCTCTCTGCCTACTTGTGATCTCTGTCTGTCAAATAAATAAATAAATAAAATCTTAAAAAAAAAAAAAAAAGAAAGAAAGAAAACAGAAGGAATATCATTAGGAAAATAAAAGAGAAACCTGAAAGAGACACCAGAACCTATTGTGTTGGAAGGGAAAGAACTTAGTAAAATTCCTAGGCTTGTTGCCTGGTTTATTTTAAGTTTAGCTGATTTCTTTTAATGTGCATATTGTGTTCATTTACATGGTTGCAATCTGAAGGCAAAGAATATTTTCAGGATTCTGGAATAATCTGAGTCTCCGATAAAATATGTGCAGAAAAATTTTAATAACTATAATTAGACTCAAAAACAGCAAAGGAAATCTCATTATTTCTTTCTGAATTTTAGTTATATATTTTCTTCAAAACCGAAAAAGTTTGTCTAATGGGCAACTGGGAGTCCTTCTGAATTCATAGTTCTTGTGATGCTTTCTGAGAAAGTAGCGGTGTCAGATTGGTTTAATTTTCTCTTTCACATGTTTTCCTCTCATTTTAATGAAGAAAAAGACAGCCAATCTGCAGCTTCCTTTGGGGACATTAGACAGCTTAGAGTAGTGGCAAAATAAACAAGATTTATTCTCATCAGATGTGTCAGGGGAAAATTGGAGGCATGCTGTGAGGTAATGGCAAAATAATCTTGAAAACTTCCAAGCACTTTTTCCAAATAAAATGGAAGAAATTTAAAGTGAGCTTCTGCCTAATTATGGCTAAAGAAAAATGTGTACTTAAAAATATGGGCACATACCATCCCCCCCCCAAATGGGCATATATATGTATCTTTCAAAAATACTATTGTAGTTTCTTCCTCTAAAAAAAGAGGAGGGCAGACTTAAGGTCTTAGAGTTCTAGAAAGCTGATCTCTGGAATAGCTGACCACAGGGGTTTTTAATTTTTCCATAGAACAAAGTAATGGGAATTGCAAAGTATAATATGGTAGTGTTTTTTCCCTTTCTTAGTGTCTCCTCTGTTTCTCTTCTATTAATCTGTGAAGGTATTTTCCACTAAATACCTAGTGCAGACAAGCACCTTAATTTATTTCAGTGCCTCAGTCATTTGTAGAAAACATTGTTTTCGTTTCTGCTGTTAACCTTAAAACCGCCCTTTATTCTACCAGCAAAAGATGGGTTTATTCAGGAGTAGCAGAGAATTACAATCGGGGACAGGCAAGCTACAGTAAAACCAAAGCAAATCCACATGGAACAAAGGAGAGGAATGCTTTTTTACAGAGGAAAGGGGGAAGTTAAGACTTCCATATTATAAATGAAAAGTCCATCGGAGTAAACTGGGCATTCAAAGTATGGTGGTTCTTCATTGGCTGAATTGTGACTTCCTATCATTGGCTAGGCTATTGTTGGGGAGGGATAGGCTTTCTTCCTCTTGCTGGGGTAGTAAAGTTGTAGCCACCACAAGGTCCATCTCTTCCTGTGGGATTTACAATTGATGGAGAATGGTAGGGCATGAGAGCTCCCATTGTGGAACTTCCTGACTCCATTTCAGTTAGGTTTTCATTTATGATTTTTCACACTGTTCACCCACTGGAGTTGGTGTCTGGCCCCTTACGTAGCATCTGTAAGTACATGGGGATTCACTGAATGTCCTTAACAGGCCAAACTCTGTGGCCATGGTAAAGATAGGGGCCTGCTTCTAGAACAGGGATTGCAAAAAAATGGAAGATCTTTAACAGCCCAAGGACAAGTTATACTGCAAGCCCAACTCAAGAGTTTTGGATCTCTGTGAGTGTGTTTTGGAAATGAGGAAACCATTCTTTGTTTATTCCCAAGCCTGTCTGTCTTCTATCCAGATGTTTTCGGAATCTAGAGAGGGTCCTGGGATGACTTTGAAATATTTAATATAAGCTCTTGGGAGTGTTTGTTATGTTTCTCTTCCGTGGACTAATATCTGAAGTAAATCACAGAGAACGTAAGTGGTTTATATGTCTCTTGTTTTTAGCATAAAGGAGAGTTTCTGCCAGGTAAGCTTTGGGGAGTTGATGGGATTAAAGCTCCCCTTGAAGAACTTTTGACTTTTCCTATAGAATCTGTTCAAAAACTTATCACTCAAGCACCAATGATAAATGTGCTTAAACACACACACACACACACACCATTTAGTTCAATTATGGAGAATCCAATTTATCCCCATTCTCTAAGGCATTTACTAGAAGAGAGAGAGTCCTTGGGCATTATTCTGTGTAATTAGATTTTTGCACCTTTGTATTGTGAATTGGGATTTCTGAATTCCCCACCCGAAGGTGCGAAGTGATGATGCTCCGAAGCCTGAGACTGAAGCTGATGTCATAATTCATTAGGACTTTTAAACTTTTTATAATTTGAGAAACTCGGGGGAAAGTAAACAATAGTGGATATTATACTCTATTTTATAAATATTAAATATTTTATTTTTTAGAGCTACTTCTCTTGTTCCCCCAAATTAATCTTCACCAGAAACCTCAATAGTTCTTAAGAAAATGTGTCAAAGGCTTAGTTAATCCTCTTCTCAGATGTGGATTTGGCTGTTTTGGGGAAGTAGCCACTTTCTTAAAATAAATCCATTTTTTAAAAAAATTGGTATTTGGGGCGCCTGGGTGGCTCAGTTAGTCAAGCATCTACCTTCTGCTCAGTTCACGGTCGGGAAGCCCTGGGATCCAGTTCTGCGTTGGTCTCTAGGCTCAGCAGGGAGTCTGCTTCTCCTTCTCCCTCTGCCTCACAATCCCACTTGTTCTGTCTCTTCTCTCACAAATAAATAAATAAAACCTTAAAATTTTTTTTTTTTGATAATTTTCTTCTTCATAGTACCAATAAAAATGCAACTTTTGGAAATAGTGATTTGGGGAGGTAATATCATAGGAAAAAAACCAACAATTAAATGTTAAATAAATGAGACTGGATACAAAATATAATATTCTCAAGTATTAAAAAATATAAAAAAGATTAGATGGAAATATAGCAAAATATGTTTGGATTTTTTATATCTTTCTATACGAGTTGTTTTTCTATAAGTATTTGAAGCAGGGAGGAATCTATGTATTTCAGAGAAGACTTTAGAATGTATTATATTGACACTGCAAATGATGGGAAAGCTAGAAATTATCCACTATAGATTGTATCTTTCAAGAAAGAAAACTAATAATACAGACTCGATTGGAGTTGAATTACTACAGAACTGGAAGGTTAACAAAGAAACTTCTAGGACAAAAAATATACAAATCCTTTAGATTGTTCAGACTTCATGTAAGTTTTACCTCATGTAAGACTTCATATACTTTCCATGATTACACACTGGTCAAGAAAAACAAATAAATACACTAAGGAAGGTTTTTGTTTGTAAATGATTCCCCACATATAATTACATGGACAAGTTCATATAAAAGCTTAAAAAGAACTAATCAATAGGCCTGTGTTTTTAAAAAAAAAACAAAAAAAACAAATGAGTCTAGCTTTGAGAGTGTATATTTTTAATAATAAGTAGTTGAGGGGCGTCTGGGGGCTCAGTTAAGTGTCTGACTCTTGGTTTTGGCTCAGGTCATAATCTCATGGGTTGTGGGGTTGTGAGATCAAGCCTAGTAGTCAGGCTCTGCACTCAGCATGGAGTCTGCTTGAAAATTCTCTCCCTCTGCCCCTCCCCCACTCACTCACACTCTCTCTCTTTCTAAAAAAAAATTAAAAAATAAGTAAGTCTCAAAAAAATTTTTTTTGAGCTGAGAACTGTGTTTTTCTCCTTTCTGGGGACATCGGTGCGGGTTTCAAGATTATGGTGCATTGGGCGCCTGGGTGGCTCAGTGGGTTAAGCCGCTGCCTTCGGCTCAGGTCATGATCCCAGGTCCTGGGTTCGAGCCCCACATCGGGCTTTCTGCTCAGCAGGGAGCCTGCTTCCTCCTCTCTCTCTGCCTGCCTCTCTGCTTACTTGTGATTTCTCTCTGTCAAATAAATACATAAAAATCTTTAAAAAAAAAAAAAAGATTATGGTGCATTGTACTTTGCTTTACTTTTAAATATTTACTCAGCAATTCTTTCATTAATTCAACAAATATTTGCTGGGTACATAAATACAGTATACCTTTGGAGGAGAGATAAGGTATATTTAAACAGCTGTAGCAAAGTGGAGCACAGTTTTGGAAGAACACAAAAGAAGGTGAGATTTTTTCCACCTGGGGAGAATCAACTTCTTTTTGGGTTGGAGTCACCATCTGAGTTTGAAGGTTCTGAAAGTGGCTGGCAGGGCATTTAAGGAGAGAAACAAGGAGTGAAGGCATGAGCACGTACAGGGGACAAGGAAAATTAGTTTGAGTAGGAAAGGTAGGAAATCAGAACAACTGGGGCCAGACCACAGGGTCTTTGGTGCTGGGCTAAGTGGTTACTACTCTGGGCAATGGGGACTGTTGAAGGGTTTTATGAAGGTAGTGACATGATCTTGTAGCAACTTGTCAAATGAAACTTGTCAGGTCAGGACCCAGAGGAGTGTACCTCCATGACCACGAGGTTTTCAAAAGAGTTCCTTGGGAGCATTAAGAGCAAGACTTGGCTCTGAAGGACAATTTCCCACTCTAACATCCGGGCCTTGGTAACTTGAGCCCCTTTTTTGTGAGTGGGGCCATGGTGGCCATCTTGGGCTCAGCCTTTCATGTTCTGCTCCATCAGCCCTGGACTTACTCTGGGCAATCCCCAGGACTTGCCTCTGCCATCCTGACCAAGCTTTGGCTTATTTCCCATGATCCCCCAGGATCTGCGTATCAGTACTGACATTCCCTACGTCCGCTCTGGTTTTGACTTTCTTTCTTCCTCTTTTAGAGCTGAGAGCTAGTACTTTTTGTTGTTTGTTTGTTTATGTTCCATTCCCCCAGCCCCCCACTGTGATGCTGAGGGCAGATTAAGAGATCTCTACAGTGTCAAAGGTGTGCTGGTTGGGATGGGGCCAAGGGGATGGGATAAGAAATATGTGGGAATAGAAGGGACAAGATCTGACGATTGCTGATGACTGAATATGGGCACGAAGGAGAAGGAATCCAAGGACAGTGCTGAGTTTTTGAGGCTGTACAAATTCGAATGGCTTTAAAGGGGCCGGAGATGCTTTTTTGACTTTTACAAAATCAAACGAACCTAAGTGTCGTAGACAGAGCTGTTGAAGAATCTTCTTTCAGCTCTGGTACTGATTAGCCTGAAGGATGTCACAAGCAGCTTGGTCGACTTAGTTGTACCAAGGCATCACCCTGCACAGGCTGAAGTTATTGGGTAGGATTGGAGGAAATATGCCTTGTGCCAAAAATGCTGCTGTAGGGAAGCATGGAGGAAGCCCTCCATTGGTTCTTATCTTTCCATTATTGATTAGCTTCTTTTTGGTGAAAAACGGTACTGTGTTTTACAATTTAGGAAAAAGAATGTGATACTAAATCAGAGCAGGAGTTGTGGCGGGAAAGGATGAAGGCATTTTGATACTCAGGAATCTTCAAGACTGTGGAAAACAAGCTGCTTTTTGGCTGAGGCTATTTTATGTGGTGTCTGTGGACTGATCCACTTACTGGGATGTTTTCATAGTGGAATATTGAATAATAGTAATTATTATTAGTAATAGCAATAGTAATAACAGTCAAAATATTATTAGTATTATTACTTTATTGTAATATTACAAAATATTATTAGTATTAGTAATAGTAACAATAGTCAAAATTTATCGAGCAACTAGCAACAAGTAGTGTCAAGCACTACTCGAGACACTTTTTTTTTTTTAACCTACAGAATATCTCACTTAATCCTCACAAAACCTGTGAAAATGGGCAATTTACCCATTTTACAGGTTAGAGAATTGAGGCTCGGGGAGAGAGATGCTCAATGTAACACAGTAACTAACTCATGCTTTTCACTCTGGTTCATTAATACCAATGTTCTACTTAGTTGGTTTTCATTCAGGGATGCACTGAGAGTCCCTTCTGTGCTGACAAGTGTTCCTGAAACAGCTGTGAAAATGTAGGTTATGTTTGTTTCGAACCTGCAGTGAGTGGGAGGGCTGTTCTGTATGCAGCTGGGCAGGATGGCCCCAGCTAAAGAGTTACACAAGACAACCTGTTTTTGTCTCCGCCCTGATTCCTTAGTTCAGTGTAAGGACCTCCGCTGGCGGTTGGCTTGGGTGCTCCCCACCTTCATCATCAATGAATTAATTAATAATTATCATGATCATGGAGCACTTTCTATGTGCCAGCTACCGTACTGAGCAGTTTATTGCATTATTTTGTGAATAACTACAGTGACACTATGAGAATGTTCCTCTTGTCTTCATTTTATACAAGGGGAATTAACTCGCACAAGGTCCCACTGCTGGTCAGCAGCAGAGATAGCACTCAACCCATGTCTGTCTGGCCCTGGAGTCCATCCTCCTAACCACAGTGTACTTTGCCGCAGGACCAGACTTTTCTCTAAATGTCAAGATCTTCTTTGGTGTTCCTATATTTGGGTTTAGATAGGCTTAATCTAAAATCTAGATACACTTTGAGAATCCCTTTGGGTTCTTATGAACTTATGCTAGAGTGAGCTGTTTCATTCACATTTTGAACCAGTCATTAGGTTAATTACCAAAGGAAGCTGTAATCTCTTTTTTTTTTTTTATAAATGCTGCCTGGTGGAAGGTGTGCTGGTGCTCAAATCACAGAAGCATTTTTCTCATACAGTGGGAGGGAGTGGTGGCATCGTAACACCTC
Source organism: Lutra lutra (assembly GCF_902655055.1). Lineage (NCBI taxonomy): Eukaryota > Metazoa > Chordata > Mammalia > Carnivora > Mustelidae > Lutra > Lutra lutra. The sequence goes on along the minus strand of NC_062292.1, from coordinate 20,728,495 downwards.
AGTAGAAACAGGGCATCCTTGACTAAGGCTTTGTGATGTGGCAGGAAATCCAGTTTCAAAGCTTTGTAGAGCTTATAATAAAATGGCATCCACATTCTTTCATTTAAATCCAACTGCTTGCAAGAATGCAAAAATCGGTATCATAAATTAGCAGGCTGCTCTTCTGTTAGACAAAATAGTGGTCACTTGGTTCCAAAGGGCCAATTTTGTGAATTGTTTATGTGTTTCATTGAGGCGAGACTCATTCTTATTGTGGGAATTCTTAAAGATATCCTACTCTATGTAAGAAAATTATAGACAAGGAAAGAGAATTTTATTTCTTATGCACTATTTAAAAGCTAATAAAATATTAACCAATTAGATAAACATAAAGCCTGAGTGTATTAAAGTGTTATGCAAATACTGATTAATAGTCATACCATGGACTCACAGAGCAAGCAAAAGCATGCCTGATTCAAATTGTAGGAGCTTTTATTTGCGTTTCTACAGAACCTATTATTAATGGGTCTCAAAGCACCTTTCAAGTCATAGTTATTAAAGCCCATAAATACAACCAAAAAATGTCATTTTATGGAGGGAAGAAGCAAGAATTCCCCTTTACTTCATACACAGTATGAGATCTGAATGCCTGAGCTAAAGTAGGATTCTCCATATGAAAAGATTACTCATATATTATGGGTGTTTGGACCGATGATTCCATAGATATAGAAATTGGCAGCTATGAATTCAAGGTTCTCATACCGAATATCTCAATCTATGGAGTCAGAACTCTTCACTTATTTTTGAAATTCTACATGCGTAGTAGCTCTAAACAAATCTTCCTGGTATGGTCTCTTTTACTATTTCTCTGTGACTGTATCAAATTTGAAAATAAAGTATGCCACACATGAAAGTATTTAAAAATATTTGGAATGTCCTATCAGGTTTATTTTTTTCCTCAAGATAATATCGTATTCCAAGGACTAACAGCTTGTAAGCACCGTCCGTGGGGCCTGTGCTTATCTCTCCACCTTGTAGCAAGTCCTTCAGAGGTTGTGAGGATTTCTAATCTGTCTCAGACATTCCTTTGCCCTTCCTCCCCAATTTCTTTTTCCCCTTTCCCTCTTTTGCAATTTCCCTACTCTCTACAGCTAAGCCCAGGTTGGAAAAGCTCAAGAATATTCCTAGTGCCTGACTCTCCCTCTTCTTCTGTCTTGAGTCTTCCAACAACCCCCTTTCCCTCTGTGATTGACCCTAATCTTTATTTTCTTCTGGTGTGGAGAGATCATGCTGCAATTGCTGGTCGCTATTGTAAGGCAGCTCTACTCATGGTTATACTTCAATGTCACAGAGTTTCCAAGTAAAGTATAGAATAGTGAGCACCTGCCTTTATAGTTAGGGACACTGGAGCCCAGAGAGAACGAGGGACTCGACTGAGGTCATCCAGCTGGTTTCTGTTTCCCTGGAACTGGGACCACAGCTCAGGTCTCTACGCTGTTAAACCAAAGCTTTTTCCCTCTACTTCATAGTAATTATATAAGGCTTTGAGTCACACAAAAAATTTACCCAGAAACATAGGGGCAGAACTAGAAGAAAGAGTTTGTTGATTTTATCCAGGGCTGTGGATCAGCAAGATGAATTAAACCTTCAGGGACCAGAAGAAAAACAGAATGTGTGTGTGGAGTTGGAATGGTGGACCCTGGGATGACTGTGTAGGAGTTGGATGACTGGAGGTAGCGGGGGATGAAGAACAAGTTGAGGTGGAGAACCGGGTGAGGTAGAATGGTAGCTGTAGAAAGATGTAGAAGGATGGCTAAATTTATGGCCTTGGCAATGCATTGTTGATGTAAGATGGAGACAGTTTCTATCGGTTCCTGGATGGATGGTCCTTAGGGAAAGCAGAGTCTCTCAGGATGACGTCAGGGAGAGGGAGAGAGAAAGGCACGTATGGCATGTTACAAAGTTCTTAGGGAATGTGAACTCATAACAAATCCTTGGGAAACAGTGTCTTAGAGGGGCAGATATGTGCCTATTCTGTAAGAGAGGCTATATTTCTAATTTCTCATTTTCATATTTTTCTAGGGAAAACTGAGGCTACTATCAAAAACTTCAGTCCCTACTATAGTCGCCAGTACTCTGTGGCTTTCTGCAATCATGTACGCAGTGAAGTAGAACAGCAAAGAGATTTAACTTCACAGTTTTTGAAGACCAAGGTAACCCATGGACGTTTGGTTGACAATGTCTCCCACTGAACAATGCTTTATAACTCATAACGTTTCTGAAATAAACAGTAATTTAAATGGCAGTTAAAAAAAAAAATCTCTTCTCAAATCATTTCATGGTCAAAAAACTCTGGAAAAAACCAAACAACTCTGTCTGCCTAGAAGTTAGAGTGTATGGTTTCTTGTTGATGGTGTAATCCATATTAGAAAATTAGTGTGATCCAATTTTATTGTTTTTCCCACACTGGTATTTTAATATCAGGAAATCTGACTTGCTGTAGTGAAGTTCAGTTTAAAAAAAAGTCATAATTTTAGTGCCTTATATTATGGGCATTTTTGTTTTGGTCATTGATCAAATATGATTTTTTTCAAAATCTCCTGATTAATTCTTTCTCCTTTGCTCCATGATAATAATTACCCACAACCTCAACACATATTCATTGATACCTACTATGTGTCAGGCCCTATTCCAAGAATTGGGGATCAAGATAAATTCTCTGCTTTCCTGTATATATTAAAAAATAGGGGACAGACAGTAAACAAATAAAGAAACATACCAGGTGGTATCAGGTAATAATAAATGCTCATAGAAAAATGAAGCAGGAGTCTTATTTTAGAGAAAATGATCAGAGAAGGCCTCTATGAAGATGAAATTTGAGCAGGGACTGGAGTGAAATAAGAGTAGGCTGTGCGAGTATCTGCAGGATATGGAACAGTAAGTGCAAAGGCCCTATAGCAGTCCTAAGCACATCAAGAAGACTATGTCCTGTGAACAGCATGAGCAAGGGAGAAAGGGTGGTAAATCATTACGGAGTGAAAGGGAAGGACCAGACCATGGAGGAGCGGTAGATCATGATAAGGGTCTTCAGTTGTAAATAAAGTTGAGAAGAGAAGTTATTGGAGGATATCAAATACAGAAAATTGCAAATACTTGCAATTTTCAGTGATCTCTCTGGGCTCTCTATAGTGAATAGACCATGATGAGGGATAAGAGGGGAGCTTGTAGACTGGTGAGGAGGACACTGTAGCAATGCAAGAAAAGATTGGTGAAGGCAAGTTGGATTTGGGTGGTGATGGTAGCAGTTGTGAGGAAAGGCCCAAGTCAAGATGGACTTGAGCTAGAGATGATGGAACTTGCCGATGGATTGGACAGGACATTATAGAAGAAGAGAGAAAATCAGGGATGACGTCTTGGTTTTTAGCCTGAGCAAATAAGTACAAGGAGTTGCCTTTTACTCAAAGGAAGAGTCAGAAGTGGGTGGGAATCATGAGTTCCCTTTTGGCCACGTAAGTTTGAGATGCATATTTGACATACACCTGTGGAAATATTGAATAGATAATTAGCCGACACTTGGAGACCAAGAAAAGGAGAAGGATGCAGCAAGATGGATTGGTAGGAAATAGCCTTGCAGGAGGAGAAAAATCAGGAAGAGGAAAGAAGGACTTCCAAGAAGGAGGGAGATATAAATGGGTCAGACACTGCTCAGATGTTAAGGTGACCAATAGGTTTAGCAGCATGGATATGTAGGGATAACTGAGTGTCATTCCAAAAAAACAGTGAGTCTCACAGCATAGGGAGCTTGTTAAAAATGCAAAGTTTGGCCCATACCCCAGAGATTCTGATATAGTAAATTTAGGGTAAGGCCACATTTTTAAAAGCCTATCGGTTGATTTGAGTGGCCCAGGTTAAAAAAAAAAATGCTGCACATAAAACTATAAAATCAACCTATATATGGGTTCAGTCTCAGTTAAAGGGAAGATTGAGATCCTCTCTTACCTGTTAATGAGTCCAGATAGGAAAACTGCCTCTTTATCTGTCAGGACAGAATAAATTCAGAAGGCAGTCTAGTTCATCCCTTAGCCAATTCTTAAAAAGATTAGCATATCTGTCTTCTCCGTATGGTTTATGCAAATTTTACTTGAAGGTGGAGAGATAGGTTTCTAAAAGCCCTTTGATTTTTAAATAAAGGGAAAAGAGATGTAAATTCAGTGACGTGTGAAAGACAGGAAGCCCATTCCTGTATTTTAAGATAATACAGGGATTTTACTATGAGAAAGGATGGGAGTTATCCCTCACACAGTTAGCCCAAAGGGAGGCCTAACTAAGAAACTGGCAGAGACTTCCCTATAGCACATATGTCACCAGGGTTAACGAGGAATCATTAAAGTTTTACTTAAGGAGAAATGTAGAACTGGAGTTTGCTGGCTAGCCTGCTTGTTCTTCAACCAGAGGGCAAACTTGGTCTCCTTGAAGAGCACGTAGATGGGGCAAGTGTTTACAGACTGTGTCCCCAGGGCTTTTGGATCTGAAAAGACCACTGACCCTCGAGGCTATACCTGAAGGTATGGCCGATAAGGGAGCAGCCTATTAATTCTCCTGTTTTCAGGTATATTCAAGGTGTTGGGGATATACAGCCACAACTGACACTTAACTACCTCTTCCACAGTTTATCATTAAGTGACATGTATACAAGGGCACAACCTTATTACTACAATCCCTTCTACCATCTGCTTCTCTTCTTGCAGCACAATGGAGGGAAATGGAAATCACAAACATATCAATAAGACAAATATTTGCATTTGGTCGGAGGGAGCAGGGAGCAGAAGTAGGGAGGGAGGTGGGGGAAGCAACAATGTCCCCAGGATCTCAGGACAAGATAGTTTCCTAAAACATTCCTTGAACTCCAGTGGATAGAGTTGGTGACAGCATGCTGTGTTATCTTTTGTTGTTATGATTAATGGTATTTACCTTCTTTAAAGCCGCCATTGGAGCCTGGAACTGTTCTATATGAAGCAGAGCTATCCCAGTTTGCTGAAGACATAAAGAAATGGAAGGAGCGGTACATTGTGGTTAAAAATGATTTTGCTGTGGAGAGCTATGAGAACAAAGAGGTAAGATGTTTCCTTGTTTGTGCTGGTCCTTACAACATTCTTCAACATTGGCTGGGTTGATGGACATGCCTTCTCCTTCGAGACTGATTCCTTCAATAAGCACTCACTCATGCAGCTACTTACTTGCGTTAACATGTTTACTGAATGCCTATTATATGCCAAGTGTTCGAGAAGGTTCTGAGCCTCTAAAAGCAGGTGAAACAGATGCTTGTAGTCCAATGGGCAAGGCAGACTTGGAACGAGTAATTGCCAGTAAGTGTGAAAATAGGTTACACTAAGTGACCAGTGCAGGAGTCTTTCCTAGGATCATTCAGCTTCAAGGTCTTCTGTCACTGCTCTGATATGTCTCCCTCTCTGCTCAGTGTCTCCATGTCTTTCCACTGGTAAGCCTCCTATGTGACAAGCAGCTGAGGAGTTAATAAGACTATGACTGCATTTGCATGGGTTACCAGGAAGTCGGGCATTTTAAGACTTTATTCCACTTATACTTAACGGATTTTTAAAAAAATTTAATTTATTTATTTGGCAGAGAGAGACACAGCAAGAGAGAGAACACAAGCAGGGGGAGTGGGAGAGGGAGAAGCAGGCCTCCTGCCAAGCAGGGAGCCCGATGCAGGGCTCCATCCCAGGACTCCGGGGTCGTGACCCGAGCCGAAGGCAGATGCTCAACGACTGAGCCACCCAAGCGTCCCTGGATTTTTTTTTTTTTTTTCATTTAACTTTTTCCTGGTTATCATATGATTTTTCTGTAAAATCATTAGATGACTATCTAATGTAAGATGTCTGCAAGCTATGGAGAAAATGAGGTCATGTATAACGTGCCTAGCGCCTGGGAGGACTTCTGTTTTTGTTGGTTCCCATTTCTCTCCCCACGTGGGGAGGTCATTTGGTTCTAGAGGAGAGAACACTGGGCAGTGAATTGGGAAAATGAAAGTTTAGGTTGGGCCTCAGTTACGTCAGAGAGTCAGGCGGAATGATCCCACTGGTTCCTTCCAGATCTTGCGCTGTGCCCATTTTTGGTCTACATAGATCCTCAAGCTCCCTTTGGAGTTAATAGTTACTGTTTATCAGTTAAAGGTGGTACCAGGTTTAAAACTCTGCTTTCTTGACTCCAACTTTGAGAGAAGTCAGGGTGACCTCCATGGATACTTTCAATAATACCTCAGATGCTAAAGCCTCAGGAAGAAACTTTAGATTGGCAAGTCAGTGTGTTTCCTTTCCATTTCTGATGGGAAATAGAAGCAAAATACAGTTTGAACTTATTCCACAGGCTACTAGGCAATGTTCAAGTGCTCTCCTGGGTAGTCTTACTCTTTTCAACATTCATTAAGCGAATATCTTCTCTGCTTCTCTATATTAGGACTTTATTCAGCGCTTGATTTGCTCTCAGAAGCAAATGATCAATGCACTACATACAATAATGATAATAATAAATCACCTCAGGGGTGCTCGGGTGGCTCAGTCAGTTAAGTGTCTGACTTCTGCTCAGATCACGATCCCGGGGTCCTGGGATCAAGTCACGCGTTGGGCTCCTTTTCCCATGTGTGCTCCCTCTCTCTCTCAAATGAATAAGTAAAATCTTAAAAAAATAAAAGAAATCACCTCATATTTTATGTGGCAGGTTACAGTGTTCTTTCCGGAAAGCTTGAGAAGAAGCAGTAGAGCATAATGGTTAATATAATGTGCTTTGAATCACACCTTTGCCAGTTACTGGGTAGGTGTCCTTGCTTAAGTTATAAATCTCCCTGAGCCTCCATTTCCTCATCTGTAAAATGGTGACCATGTTGTTGTAAGGATTAAATAAATGAGCATATTGAAGCACTTAGCGTATGGTCAACCACTGGTGGACCCAACTGTGGGGTCGTTACAGTATGATTGCTACTAACTAATTGAGAGGAAACACTCATGGAGCTTGCTCTTGGACTTGTTAAGGTTTTTAGCACATTTGGGGCTACCTGAACTTTTAATTTTGAATCAGGTTTTGGGACTTTTTTTTTTTTTTTTAAAGATTTTATTTATTTGACAGAGAGAGATCACAAGTGGGCAGAGAGGCAAGCAGAGAGAGAGAGAGGAGAGGAGGAAGCAGGCTCCCCGCGGAGCAGAGAGCCCGATGCGGGACTCGATCCCAGGACCCTGAGATCATGACCCGAGCCAAAGGCAGAGGCTTAACCCACTGAGCCACCCAGGCGCCCCCCAGGTTTTGGGACTTTTTCCTTCTTCATTTTTTTCTAGCTTGCTCCTTCAACTTGCAATTTATGGACTCTCTTGCTTTCTTTGCTTGCTTATCATTTTTAAGTAAACGTGTTTAGGGGCACCTGGATGGCTCAGTCATTAAGCATCTGCCTTCGGCTAGGCTAGTGATCCCAGTGTCCTGGGATTGAGCCCCAACACTGGGCTCCCTACTCAGCGGGGAGCCTGCTTCTCTGTCTCCCATTTCCTCTGCTTGTGTTCCCTCTCTTGCTGTGTCTCTCTCTGTCCAAAACAAAATAAAACAAAAACCTTTAAATAAACTTGTTCAGGTTGTTAAGATATGGTCACTGAATTTGGTGAAAGCTATATATATTTTTAAAAAACTTGGAAATTTTACAGGAGCATCTGGTGGGGCAACTCAGGGGCACTTCGGTCTGTTAAAAACTTGGAAATTTTATTTTATTTTATTTATTTATTTTTTAAAGATTTTATTTACTTATTTGACAGACAGAGATCACAGGCAGAGAGGCAGGCAGAGGGAGAGGAAGGGAAACAGGCTCCCTGCTGAGCAGAGAGCCCAATACGGGGCTTGATCCCAGGACCCTGGGATCACGACCTGAGCTGAAGGCAGAGGCTTTAACCCACTGAGCCACCCAGGTGTCCCCAAAACTTGGAAATTTTAAAAAATGCTCATGCAGTTTGCCATAATTCCCCGCAGTTTTAATAATATCCTGTTTTTTTAATTTATAGAAAGGCATTTTTTTATTATACCGAAGAGTTACATATTAAGTACCCATACATTGCCTATTATTTCATTGAGAATCCAGTTTTGGCAGGTAATTAAGCAGGAAAAAAATGAAACGTTCTCATTCAGGATTCATGCCCTAATTCCTGTACACTTTATGGACAGACCCGGATGTGAACCCAAGATTTTCATCAGCTCACTACTGGGCCATTGACATGTTCTTTGAGCTTGAATTTTCTCATTTATAAAATGGAGGAAGAAACTAATTCTTTTAATTTTTATTTTTTTATAAACATATAATGTATTATCAGCCCCAGGGGTACAGGTGTGTGAATCGCCAGGTCTACACACTTTACACCATAGCACATACGCTCCCCAAGGCCCACAACCCCACCACCCTTTCCCTACCCCACTACCCCCAGCCACCCTCAGTTTGTTTTGTGACATTAAGAGTTTCTTATGGTTTGTCTCCATCCCGATCCCATCTTGTTTCATTTATTCTTTTCCTACCCCCCAAACACCCCATGTTGCATCTCCACTTCCTCGTATCAGGGAGATCATATGATAGTTGTCTTTCTCCGTTTGACTTATTTCGCTAGGCATAATACCCTCTAGTTCCATCCACGTAGTCGCAAATGGCAGGATTTCATTTCTTTTGATGGCTGCATAGTATTCCATTGTGTATTTATACCACTTCTTTATCCATTCATCTCTTGATGGACATCTAGGTTCTTTCCATACTTTGGCTATTGTGGACATTGCTGCTATAAACATTCAGGTGCACGTGCCCCTTCGGATCACTACGTTTGTATCTTTAGGGTGAATACCCAGTAGTGCAATTGCTGGGTCATAGGGTAGCTCTATTTTCAACTTTTTGAGGAACCTCCATGCTGTTTTCCAGAGTGGCTACACCAGCTTGCATTCCCACCAACCTGTAGGAGGGTTCCCCTTTCTCCCCATCCTCGCCAGCATCTGTCATTTCCTAACTTGTTAATTTTAGCCATTCTGACTGGTATGAGGTGGTATCTCACTGTGGTTTTGATTTGTATTTCCCTGATGCCAAGTGATATGGAGCACTTTTTCATGTGTCTGTTGGCCATTTGGATGTCTTCTTTCCAGAAAGGTCTGTTCATGTCCTCTGCCCATTTCTTGATTGGATTATTTGTTCTTTGGGTGTTGAGTTTGCTAAGCTGGAAGAAACTAATTCTTAGTGCTGTTTTGAGTATTAAATAACATAATGTTTATAAAAGTCCAGATTAGGGCCTGTTAGAACAAATAATGCAATTCAGTCTTAAGGCCAGTCTGAGCTGAACTGCTCCTAGGTATTCTCAAAGTCACAACTTTGTGCCCTGGGTCCCTGATGTGCTTACGCAGTTGAGTAGTGCTTCTTACAAATGGGAAATGACCCAGGCACCTGGGCACCTTGGTTGGTTGAGCATCTGCCTTCGGCTCAGGTCATGTTCCCAGGGTCCCCCCACCAGGCTCCCTGCTCCACGGGGAGTCTGCTTCTCCCTTTCCCTCTGCCCTGTCCCCCTCCATACTCTCTCTCAAATAAATAAATAAGATCTTTAAAATTTTTTTTTAAAAGAGAAGAATTTGTTTTGTTTGGGACTCCTCACTTACCATCTTATTGATGGTAAGCGACCAAGGTACCCCTCTCTGCCCCTCTTCTACTTTTCCCAATTTGTTCTAATGTCATGATATTGCGTTTCCATCCCAGATCATTTTACTGCAAAACAGTCTCACGTGGTGTCATGTCTTATCATGGCAACACTTTTCTGTTTTGGGTGAAAATCCATGGCAACCATCATTGCAATTATATGTCCCCCATGTCATTCGTCATCGGTCCCCAAGCCTTTTGTGCAGTAAGTGTCTGTGTGTGTCATCACCCTTGTGGTTATGCGAATGATTCAGGTGCTAGCATCTGAAATGGTAGGTGTGGTGCAGGATTTCTGGAAGTTACTGAGATGATATTTTCCCTACTAGAGAAACACACCTAGAGTGAATTTCTTGAGATTAAGGACTCTGATTTACCATGTTGGGACCATCACTAAAGTACTTTGCAAGTCACAGGTACACAAAACATATTTTTAAAATATGTGGCTCTTCTTCAGAGACATAGTGTAGGAAGTGTTATCTCTGAGTGTGTGTGCCTGTGTCTCCTTCTAATATTCCTGGTATTTTCCAAAAATCCAAATGGGGAAAAAAAAAAATCACCTATTTATGCCTTTTTCTCCCCAGGCCTATCAGAAAGGAGTGACTCCTAAAAGCCGAATTCTTCCAGCTGGGGGCAAGGTGTTAACCTCAGAAGATGAATATAATTTGTTATCTGATCGGTTCTTCCCCGACCCTATTGGTGAGTCACTGAGCATTCTTTCTCGAGGCAAAATTCCTACACTGGCTTTGTTTCTCTGGAGGAGTGGTTCTCAGTGGGGGAAGGGATTTCACTCTGCGGGGATATTTGACAGAGTCTGGAGACAATTTTGGTCGTTACATCTTGGGAGGCTGGTGCTATAAACATTTAGTGGGTAGAGGGCAGCAGGCTCCCCTGCATAGGACAGCCCCTGACAATGAAGTATCTGTCAGAAGACGTTCACTGTCGAATAGTTGCTGAGGTTGAGAAACTCTGGGCTAGCCACTCTTTCTTTGTAGACAAATGGGAGATGCAAGTTCTCTAATTTGGGTAAACGTTTTACCACTTCTGCTATTGTAAATCACATTCAGTAACACACAGGTCAGGTACGAGTCAGGTTCTAGCCCATGGAAAATGTACCATTCAGTTGTCAGGCATCCTGACTTTAATCACATCACATGGGGCAGCAGAAACAAATAGGTAGGGCCCTATTTCTGTGAAGTACGCAATCCCACCTTTAAGCAAGCAGATCTGTCAGGGAATATTATTTTTATAATTTTAGGATGATATGCAATAAAGTATCCTGAACTGACAAAATGCTTTAAACAAGCATTACAGTCGCTCATAACTCCTGTATAAAAATAGCATTGCATTAATCTGGAAGTAATGACTGGAAGTAATAACTGCTGTCATGGAAAGAGTATTGAACTATAAATTTAGAAGCTGGATTTTTATCTAGTTCTGCAACACTTATCAGTGTTTTTTCCCCAGCCATTGCTCAGCTTCTCTGCTTTCTGATTCTCCCATTCTAGGCCCTTGAACTTAAAAATGTAGAAAGGTCTTTCCAGCTCTAACATTCTCGGATTCTCATTTATTCCACTTTTTGCATGTAGAGAAAAGGATGGATAATATAGAGACCAAATAGCGCGTTTCATAGAGATTCATGAACTGTGGATAATAACTCCATCTGGCTTTGTGTAAATCATACCACACGGTAATTACTTGGTTTCTTGAAGAGCGCCCTGGTTCCTATTAATGGGCATAATCATATCATTAGAATTTATGGAGAAAAATATAATTATTCTATCAATTGTTATTTTGGTGTAGAATGCTTAGCATAGTGTTTTTAATAGGACTATTATAGGATTAGTACATGGGCCATAAACCTAGATTAACAAACTATTACTAAGTAATTCAGGCTAAAACAATACTTTATGTGCACTATACATATTATTATATTTTCTTTCAACATCTACTTGTATGTCATCTTGGCTCTGGAGCTGCTGCTAGAAATGGGAATGCCAACTTGATGACTCTTGGGAATTTCTCCAGTAGAACTTTTCAATGCAATCCATCAGAATGGACAATACATTTATTGATTTATTGGTGAAATCATATCAGAAGGAATGAATAGGAATAAAAAACACAAAGCCTGTGTGACTAAAGCCATTTGACCCAAGGCTTCAGATTGGGGTATTTCAAGGATTTTTTTTTTTTTAATTGTATGGCATGGCCATCTGAATTTTAAAAATAGAATATTCTACAGTAGATCATTTGTAGTATCTTTGGTACTCAACTCAGAAAAAATGCAGAATGATGGCATCTGGAAAATTGTTGTAAAATGTTAAATGAGAGATAACTAGAGGCTAAGAAGAGTGAATTTTATGGGGCGTGAAGCTTTTAAAGGGTCAGTGCAGCTTTTGAGTTGTTTGTACAAAACTCTGACATCTTAGGAAGGGTGAGGGGAATTGTACCATAAAATCATGTTGATCAGGAAGATTCGCTGTGTGATACTAATTCAACAGGAAAGCATAAAGACACAATAAAGATAGAAGGCATTAACCTCACTTGAGAAAAAGCACTAGAGGTTATGAATAAATATGTCTTCTTTACACAGTATTCTACTAAGATGACGTAGCAATAATGCCTTCATATTTTGCTGAAGTGATTCACTTACGTGACATTTCGTTAGAGTCTAGTTTGCTGCAAACAACCAAAGACTCAAATACGTAAGGCTTTATTTCTTGCTAAAGATATTTTGGATATTACAAGTCCAGGGCTGGTGTGGCAGTTCTGTAAATGTCAGGGACTCTTTCTGCCTTGTCTCTCTGTATGTCTAGGCTGTGGCCCTTACTGATACAGTCTAAGGGGGCTGTTGGAGCGTTAGGGATGGTTTTCTCGTTCCAGAAAGCAGGCAGGAGAAAAGAGAAGGAGGTGGAGCCTTCCCTCTCTTTAAGGATCCTTCCAGGTAGTTTCATGGCCTCTTCAGTTTCTGTCCCATTGACTCAACTTAGTGGCTGGGACCCACCAAGTTGCAATCGAAGCTGGAAATGTAGTCTTTATCTTTTTTTTTTTTTTAAGATTTTATTTATTTATTTGACACAGAGAGAGAGAGAGAGAGATCACAAGTAGGCAGAGAGGCAGGCAGGGGTGGGTGTGTGGGGGTGGTAAGCAGGCTCCCTGCTGAGCAGAGAGCCCCATGTGGGGCTCGATCCTACAACCCCGAGACCATGACCCGAGCCGAAGGTAGAGGCTTCAACCCACTGAGCCACCCAGGTGCCCTTGGAAATGTAGTCTTTATAGTACACGGTCACTTACTCAACAGGAAATTAGGGATTTTATAACCAAGAAAGAAGGGGAAAAGACATAATGCTATAGTTTTGGAATGTTGGTGAAGTCCGGAGCCAATGGCCAAGAAATTCTCGAGACGTCTTTGGTGTAACAAGGCGATTTTATGAAAGCCTGGGGGCGGCCCCGTGGGCAGAAAGAGCTGTGGCACTGGGGTCTTGAGGAATGGCTGATGATATACTTGGGAGTTGGGGGACTTAAGGACAAGGGAAGGTGTCTGAAAGGACTTTCATATGCTAAAGAAGACGGCAGGATATTGGAGGCTCGTTTTTCCTTCTAGTAGTAAAGCATTAACGTTAAGACAGTTGGGAGCTTCCTGAAGGAATGTTATGCGCTGCCTGTCTCAGATCCTTGTCGTAGGGCTGCAGGTCATAAAGAAATTTAATTTTGTTCACGTTCCCTTCTGCCTCAGTTTCCCCCATCACTCATGGAAGAGAGGGTGATGTTAGGGTGAGTTATGGGTCTCTGGAAGTTCTGCTATTGGTCAGAATGCTTTTTCTTTGCAAATCACTAAGATCTTGGTAACTGATGGAGACCATGTCCTGCAGGACTGTGATCTCTGTCAGTTAACCCTCTGTTTTTCCCTTCCCTTGCCAGGACTGCTTGAGGAATGTCATACACATCCCATCCGGGAGTTGGGGGCGGTGGGGAGGGGGCAGTTTGCTTGGTCCTCAGCTTGCCTTCTGCTTCCTCATCAAACAATGTGTTACAACTACAGGTTTGTGCTACTGAATTTAATTGTTGATTCATTTGTTCGTTTGTTCGTACAGTGATTCTTTTTTTTTTTTTTAAGATTTTATTTATTTTTTTGACAGAGATCATGAGTAGGCAGAGAGGCAGGCAGAGAGAGAGAGGAGGAAGCAGGCTCCCTGCTGAGCAGAGAGCCTGATGTGGGGGTCGATCCCAGGACCCTGGGATCATGACCCGAGCCAAAGACAGAGCCTTTAACTCACTGAGCCACCCAGGCGCCCACAGTGATTCGTTCTTATATTATGTGCCAAGTAGTTTGTGAGGTACTGGTGCGCCCAAGTTTGTGGTTCTAGCGAATTCTACTTTGTTCCCTTCAGATTTAAGGACATTGAACCAGAGTCCCCATAGATGCCCCAGGATATCTATTTTTTATTTACCCAATCTTGATTTATAGATTTGCCAGGAGCAAGACTCTGTTCTGGAGTCTCCCATGTGGCTCTGATTCATTGTTAGGTATGCCTGGTGCTTTCAGTGGCCTCTCAGAGGGCCCTTTGGTCCTTCCCTTCCCTGAGGTTGGTGCCCATTTTATGTAAGTAGAGAGCGTCTAAGAAGCTGGGGGTTGTTGAACCCAGAGTAGTATCACATAACCGGAATGCATGGAAGGGAATAAAATTTAGGTAGGGATCTGAATAGTAGCATGGTTTAATATGAGTTTCTTAGAATTGATTTTGAGTAAGTGGTAAAAATCCATCATTTAAAGCTTCTAAGATTTTCTAGGACAACATAGCATGTTTAATCAACAAACTGTGGTTGAATATCTCCTCGGTTCCACGGCTTTTGCTAAGGGCTAAGCGTCCAAAGGTACATAAGGTGTGGTTTCCATCCTCTTAGAGTTCCAGGGCACTGGTACTGCTTCCCGGGGAGGGGAACTGTGTGAGAACCAGTGGGGGAGCTCCTGTCACCCTGGGCCCTCCACCCTGAGTGTCAGTGCCAGACATGAAAACAAATCTGTACAATATTTAGGAAGAACAAGGTAGGGAGCACTCAACCCTGTCTCTAGGGCGCGGGGAGGTGCCAACAGAGGCATCCAGAGGAGCTGCTTTTGAACTGACTTTTTAAAAAAAAATTTTTTTTAATTATTATTGTTTTTTAAAATTTATTTTTGAACTGACTTTTGAAGGATGAATGAGAATCTTCTAGGAGAAGGCATGGTGGAAAGGGTAGAGGGAAAGGAAATAGGACCTGCAGAAACAACATTTCATATCACGGAGTGGAGGACCATGCCAAAGGAGAGCAGAGACTAATCAAAATGGAGTGAAACCAGGACAGAGCAGGGCGAACACCAACACTTCACAGGGGGATGGAGAGAAGGGGCCGAGGGAGCCAGTAGAGTAGACCAGTTTGAAACAATTTTTTTTTAAGATTTTATTTATTTGACAGAGAGAGAGAGAGATAGATCACAAGTAGGCAGAGAGGCAGGCAGAGAGATCGGGGGAAGCAGGCTCCCCACTGAGCAGAAAACCTGATGTGGGGCTCGATCCCAGGACCCTGGGATCATGACCTGAGCTGAAGGCAGAGGCTTAACCACTGAGCCACCCAGGCACCCCTGAAACAATTTTTTAAAAGCACGAAGGACATCAGGGGAGAGGTGATCCTTGTGCAGGGGCTGTGCTAATCTCTGGATCGTTCCGATTTTAGTATATGTGCTATCGAAGCAAGTGCTGGGAGAGAGGTGATCCTGCGAGTCAAGGGGAGAGAATGTTTTCGAAAGAAGGGACAGATAGCAGCAACAGATACTTCAGATCAGGTTATAAGTCTTAGATCATGAGGAAAAATAAAAAGGCTTAGGTAATGAAGAAGAAGCCACAGGTTGGCAGTTAGGACAACGTCAGTGACCTCAGCCATGGGGTTTTGGGACTGGTGGGGCAGGAACCAGACTGAGGCAGGAAGAAGCAAGTGTTGGGTTAGCAGTGAGCGGGAGGAACCAGGGAGCGCAGGGCAGAGGGCAGCTGGCGGAGGGGGAGCCTGTGGGGACTGCAGGGTGAGTGACTATGCAGGCCGGTGAGCCTGAAGAGGTTTAGCGGGGACACCCAGACTCTGTTTGCGGATCCTTGATATGAGGAAGTTGAGAAAGACGATGTCTGGTGGCCTTGGCTGTCCCTGTCAGGGAGGGGATGAGGCTACTGTCTGGAATGAGACAGTTACCTGTGGAGGGAGTGAGAAGAGCCTGAACGGCCATCTCCCGCCATCTTGGGAAGACATCTCATATCACCTTTCTGTCCCACGGCCTGCCCCAAAGAGCTTCCTTCAGGACCCAAAATAAGTATTTTAAATAAAAGACACACATTTTAGAATGTCTTTGTGTTGGGGCGCCTGGGTGGCTCAGATGGTTAAGCATCTGCCTTTGGCTCAGGTCATGATCTCAGGGTCCTGGGATCCAAACCCCCGTCAGTCTTCCTGTTCAGCAAGGTGTCTGCTTCTGCCTGCAGCTCTACCTACGGTAGAGTACTCTCCTCTCTCTCTGTTAAATAAATAAATAAAATTTTAAAAAGAATGTCTTTGTGTTTTCCACATTGCCTTAGCCTCCAGTGAGAAGGACAACGCCCAGCCCTTCGTGGTCTTGCCCAAGGAATTCCCGGTGTACCTGTGGCAGCCGTTCCTCAGACATGGCTACTTCTGCTTCCACGAGGCTGCGGACCAGAAGAAGTTCAGCGCTGTCCTCAGTGACTGCATCAGACATCTGAATCACGGTAGGACACGGTGCCCTCACATCCCGCACGGGGCTGCTTTGGCTCAGGGGGCCTGGTCATTCTCCTCAAGGACAGTTCCTAGAGAGTGCTGCCCCCCGGAAGGAGGGGAAGTCGTGTGAAGCGGGGGTCTGTACATGGGAGCATGGTCACTGTGCTGGTTGCTTAGTTAGCTCTGGGAAGCCTCCATGAAACAGAATGTGGGGCATTACCCCATGGCACGCGTGAACCACACTCATGCATATAATTTTGAGTATACTTCATTCTCTTCCTTTTTCTTCATGTTTCTTACTGAAATGACAACAAGAATGTGCCAGCTGTCCCTGGAGAGTTTAGTCCTTACGGCATTTCTCAGTTTTTTTCCCTCACCTTTATTTCTAAATAACTTGTGCAAAACTTTATGGTACCTGCAATCACGGGGCGAACTTCTTGAACACTGATTTTTGGGGGCTCCCCCTCGGCTATCTAATTCACTGGCTTTCTGGTGGAGCCCCGGTTTTGCTTTTCTAGCAAGCTGCCCAAGTGATGCAGAGCTAGCTGGTCCCGGGCCACACCTGGAGTGATGTTGCTTCACTTGGCCTCTAGGTATGGACTCAAGTACCATCACATCTATAACGGAAAAGACTTTTCATCGCAACATGGGATGTTTTGATGCATTGTTGGGAATGCCGGTTTTTCTGGAATCCACAAAGTTTTCACTTACAGATGATTAAGCTCTTTGTTCTTTGGCAGCTGGATAGGCAGTCGTTAGATATCACTGAAGACTTACTCTGTGCCAGCCTTGGTGGGTATTAGGAACAGAGGAATGAACCAGGCAAAATCCCTGTCTCTGGGTCTGTATTCAAATAGGCACGAGGGACAATACAAGATAACTTGATAGTTCTCAAACGTAATGTGTCTTGGGGTAACTCAAAGCGACTATGTGGTGAAGAATGGAGTTCAGGGGCACCTAGGTGGCCCAGTGGGTTAAAGCCTCTGCCTTCGGCTCAGGTCATGACCTCAGGGTCCTGAGATCGAGCCCCGCATCAGGCTCTCTGCTCAGCGGAGAGCTTGCTTCCCTTCCTCTCTCTCTGCCTACTTGTGATCTCTGTCTGTCAAATAAATAAATAAAAATCTGAAAAAAAAAAAAAAGGAATGGAGTTCAGTACTTTAGATTTGTCAGAGGAGACCTCTTTGATCAGGTGACGTGTGAGCTGAGTCACCTTCCCCACCAGTGCCTTTTTTTTCCCCCAATAAGGCTAATGTCATTGTATCTTTAAAGTTCTGAGGTTTCCCTAAGATTGTCAGTCCCAAAGAGCAGGAGTCACTGAATGATGTGTGTTGGTCCGTTCTTGATTTTAGCTTGTGTATTGATAGGAAGCTAATCGGAAAATATACCGTCACTCTATTTTGCTGTAGCAACTCTGAGTAACATGGGTCATACATTGGCTCATAACTCGTCAGAGACTTTATAAAAACGACACCCTTATTAGTATCTGGCCTTCTGGTTTGGATGTTCCAGAGACAAAGAATTGCCCAGCATTGTCTGTTCCGTCTAGCTCACTTTTCAATACATTTACACCTCTGTGTGCAAGGCCTGGGTCTAGTATGAACATGCCGTTGGCACTAAACACAAGAACCATGAAGTTTCCCTAAGCGGAGAATGTTCTCTGCCTAGCCAGATGGGACTTGCTTCATTCCCCCTTCCATGTACATAATAGGAAATTCCCTGAGGAATTTCTGGATGTTACGTAGCCTGCATTCAGATTCCATTTATGGAAGATTTCAGTCCATTCAAAATCTAACTCCGCTCCCCAGTGTTATCAAAAGTACCAAGATAATGAGGTCTGGTCATGTTGCTTTCATTTTCCGTCACATTCCTCTGCCCAGAAACCACTTTTCCTCACCATGGCTTTATGCCGACTTGATGGGATATGGCATAACTTCCAGTAGCTCTAGGCAGAGTCAGAGACCATCAAAACATTGTAAGGAACAGTCCTTGACTGCCTAGGTCCTTCCCTTCCCGCCTGTCTTTCTGAGTGTGTGTGTGTGTGTGTGTGTGTGTTTGTGTGTTTTAAATATTTTATTTATTTATTTGACAGACAGAGATCACAAGTAGGCAGAGAGGCAGGCAGAGAGAGAGGAGGAAGCAGGCTCCCCGCTGAGCAGAGAGCGCGATGCAGGGCTCGATCCCAGGACCCTGGGATCATGACCTGAGCCAAAGGCAGAGGCTTTAACCCACTGAGCCACCCAGGCTCCCCTCTTTCTGTGTTTTTGACTGCACAATGCACTACCCCCCCATCCCCCTCCCCCAGCCCCTAGTCGTCACTGACTCACTTCTGTTGTTTCTACCTCTACTCGGTATTCATTGCATGATCTTGAGTAAACCCATAAGCAGACCATGATTATTTTTTTCCATAATTATCAGAAGAATCTAGAACCTGATGTAAAATTAGAGTCAGCCCACTGTTGCGGATTAACTGGCCCTCAAGCCACATCACATGTCTGTTGAGAACCAGCATATTCCAGCAGCTGATACCAGGTCACTGTGGGTCGTGTCTACTCACAAGGCCTTGGGGCTCTTCTTGTCTATTCAGGTTTACTGAGATGTAATTGTATCAGTTGAAGCTGTGTTGCATGCTAATTTGATGTATGTATATATAGCATACAATGGTCACCACAATAAGTTTAGTCACTATCCATCACCTGGCAGAATTACAGTATTTTTTTCTTGTGATGAGAACCTTCAAGATTGATTCTCTTAGTGACTTGCAAATATGCAGTACAGAATTGTTAACCGTAGTGACCGTGTTGTACATGACGTCCCAGAATTTATTTATTTTATGACTGGAAGCTTATACCTTTGACCACCTTCACCCCACGTCCCCGCTCCCCACCTTCTGCCTCTGGCAGCCACCAATCCAATCCCTGTTTCTATGACTTGGAAGTTTTTAGGTTTTTGGGTTTTTTTTTTTTTTGGATTCCAAATGTAAGTGAGATCATACAGTATTCGTCTTTCTCTGGCATATTTTACTTAACATGAGGGCCCCCAAGGAATCTTTGAGGGAAGATTATTTCCTTGCCTTTGTGGTAAGTTCCACCAAGGATGTCTGTCACTGGGGGTTCCTAGGAGACCTCTCTTTGTGCTCAAATCTCGCCATAACCCAGCCCACTTGCCCAGAACTTCTGGGTTCAAATTGGTACAGGTCCAGGTAGGCTGGTCCATTCATTCTGAATCCAGAACCACTTCTATTCCTCCTTACCGGGTGCCTGTGTTTCCTTTTTAACCCCAACAAAGGGCCTGATTGCACTCTGGTCTTGGACTATAAGGCTATGTCCTAGGGCAGGTTAAGGCAAGTAGAGGGCTCTCTGCTCCTTCTTTCTTCAAGAGAGGGAGCTGGTTCTGGGCACCTCAAAGATGACTTACATTCCTAAGGTCCATCAAGGTGTGTGTGTGTGTTGCTTTGTTTTATTTTTGGCACCTCTTCTTTGGGCAGGCATAAAACAATTCCACAATTATTCTTTAGGAGAACATCTTACTCCAAAACACTGGACTAACCGTCAAGCCCATTCCACGGAATGTGCCAGCAGCAACTGCCGTCCTCTGTTCTTTTGGAATCACACAGCATCCCTTGTCCCCAGTGAGGGAAGGCCAGTGTTCTAAATGTCCAGTGCTCTAAAATGGGAGTTATATAATGCCAAGGTATTTCAAGATAGTCCTGTTGTCCAAAATTCATTCTTGTTCTTTAGAATTTTAGTTTGCAAAATCTGGTCATTGTAGTTACAGGGATAGGATAGTTAAAACTCTTAACTAATACAGAGAGTTGTATATAGGGAACATGGACTAATGATCGTTATCGACAGGAGTCTGTCTTTTCAGCTCAGGGTAATTGTTCCTTGGCATAGGAATTTACAGGATGGGGAGAAAGGGTTTCTGGCAGGACGAATAGGATATGTGGGGGCCAGGAAGAGAGTCAGAGCTTTGGACCATTAGGGAAACTGAAAGAATTTTGTGTGGCTGGTGCTCAGAGAGGAGAGAGGAGCCAAGTGGGGATGGAGAGATGGGCAGGATCCAGGCTCTAAAGGGTTTTGCAATGGATATTAAGGGATTTGCACTTTATTCTAACAGCGACAGGAAACTATTAAAAGGTTTTAAGCAGATAAGTGACTCAGTCCTGTATTTGTTTTAGAAAGGTCACACTGGCTGCTGGGAGGGCAGGGATGGGAGAGTAACATGCTGGGATGTCAGGAGACCACTTGGGAAGCCATGGCAGGCACCATGCTATGGGAGCCTGCACCAGAGAGTGGATAATGGAGATGGTGAGAAGTGGCTGGATAAGAGAGATATCCAGGAAGTAGAATGAACAGAACTCGAGGTTAGGTAGTGTGGAGAGTGAGGCAGCGGGAGGATTCCCGGCTGTTGCCATTGTCTGAGCTGGGAGCCTTGCGTGTTGAGGAGCAGGTGCCAAGACAACGGGGTCAATGTCGTAGATGTTGAGTTGAAGAAGTCCATGAACATCCAGGGGAGGACGTCTCATAGACAGACGCGTAGCCAGGGCTAGAGACAGGAGGACCCTCTGGAGGGGAGACCCAAGGGGGAAGTGAGCAGCCTGCAGGCCGTCATTAAGCTGTGTAGGAAGGCTGTTGTTTGCAAGCCGCTCAAAGGCAAATTGTCTTTTTTCCTATGGATCCCTCTTCCCAGCAATAGTCCAAGGGCCTGGGGCCAGGTAAAGGCTCTGTAAATCTCTCTATCCTCCATCCTTCGGTAGTTACAAATACATTTATGTGTGAAAAGGCACGGAACACATATGTTGGTGCAGCTTAAAGATGTTTGTATATAAAACCTGCAAACATTTAAGGAAAACGGGTCGACACTTTTATGTTAGGTAAGTGCTGACTTGTTCACTCACTACACAGATCTGTGATTTTACTACTGAACCTTCAGGCAGCGTGCTCGTCGGGAATATAAAACCTTTGTGAAATTCAGTGACTGTTAGGCTCTCTGATGCAGCGTGCTCGTTGGGAATATAAAACCTTTGTGAAATTCAGTGACTGTTAGGCTCTCTGATTCACCCTCTTCGTACAGGTACCTCTTTAATTGCCAATGTCTCTTCTGTATTTTATTTCAAGTTTGCCGTTACCAACCCGCTTCTGGACTCATATAAAAAACATTCCCAGAGGCTTTTAGTTGATGTTATTTCTTCCAATTACTGCCACCTCCTTCTGCATGTAACAGATAAATCATCCGTAAGCATAGTTTTTTATTAAAATCCTTCAGTGGCAACCGCTGTTGTCACAAAGATGAAACATCTCATTCCAAGGAGATTGGCTGTGCCTGATTTGCTGTGTTCTCAAGCACCAGCCTCCTTTCTCCCAATCTTGCTGTCTTACACCTCCTGCCTTCTTTGGATAGGAGTGTTAAGGGGATTCCTTTGGCTTGCTCCTTTAAGAACCCGCTTCAGTCTGACCCCTGCCGAGAAGACCCCAGGGTTAACTTCCCGAGCACCTGTTCTCTGTCCTGCTGATTGGAAACTCTCCACAGTCTGCCTTACATTCTTCATTTTCATGTCTAACCCGTCCTATTTCTCTTCCTTTATTTCAAGTCCCTCAAGGGAAATCGTACGTCACCCTTTGTGTCCCCCTGTAGTGCTCAGACAAGTATCTTGTGTTTCATAAAATGGCTCAAGGACCTTCGTGAATTCATACCTTACTGCTAAAGGAAAGCCGATTTCAGAATTGGAAGTGCAGTTTGAGAGATGATGATTGTTTAAGTGTGGCCTGGCCTACTTCATAAACACACTGGCATGAATGAGTAAGGGGATTTGTCAATACAGAGCCTAAACGGTTTGAGGAACAAAAGTGTCAGATGCCAGAAGACGGCCACCACTGGATGCACGGTGGTGGAGTGCTGGGCACGTTGCATTGGATGGTCCTGTGCTAGCCTGAAGGATAGCCAGGACTGCCACTGAGCAAATGCCGTATCCCCATCATCACGAACACTAGGAAGAGGGGACGGTAAAATATCTGGGAGGCATGAGGACACCTGGGTCAAAAAGACAGAATAAAAGGAGAGCCGAGGGACGCCTGGGTGGCTCAGTGGGTTAAAGCCTCTGCCTTCGGCTCAGGTCATGGTCCCAGGGTCCTGGGATCAAGCCCCGCATCAGGCTCTCTGCTCAGCAGGGAGCCTGCTTCCCCTCTCTCTCTCTGCCTGCCTCTCTACCTGCTTGTGATCTCTGTCAAATAAATAAATAAAATCTTTAAAAAATAAATAAATAAAAGGAGAGCCCAGAGGATGCTGGAGAGAAAAACAAAATTATGTCAAGGCGCTCTGCAGACCTCCGTTTCGAGTTGGGCTGCTCAGTCACTTACGACAATGATGGCATCCAAGGGCGCCCATGACGGAGTGAGTCAGGCTGAATGTGAAGCTGTCACAGTGATTAAACTTTAGAATTGGCTGCTGTCAGGGCTGCATGCTTTGAGCTCTTCTCCCAGAAATCCCACGTCAAATCAAACGCCTTCATTAGATTTGGTTTTGACACTTACACATTTTAGGTGTTCAGTAAATGCTGCCAAATTAAACTGAATTTTAAAACAGAAAAGGATCTTCTGATTCAAGTAGCTACAGCAAAGCTTTTTTGGTGTGTGTTTCTTTGAACGTGATGTGTTATGCTCTCCAGTGCTCACTGGTAGATCTCAGATCTGTTTCCACTACCTTTTACTTGGAGCCGTATCGCCTCAGCCCATCATCACCTGTGAAACATGTTCATGCCTTGAGGGACTCAGTGTTCTGATGTGACGATCAATCCAGTTTAACTGGAAATATACAATGTGTTTTATGTTATTATAACTGAGACACAGACTTATGAATTTGTGGCACGTGCTTCTATTTATAGACACACCGGTCTATGAGTCAGAAAATTCTAACTATGCTTGGGCTCTTTTGGATGCTTTATTACAAAAGAATGTTCCACTAGACATACATAAATAAAAGTACAGTTTGTATAAACATCTCTTGGCCTGCTTTTACTTCTAAAAGGCGTTCTGCAACGTACCTTTGTTGCAATGCATGAAAACCTCCATGCACCGTAAAGAAAAATGCTTGCTAAATTCTTGTTTAATCAGTCACGAGATACCGGTTTCCAGTTTTCATAGGACTGTCCCAAACAAAATTCTTTACAAAATTCTGTCTGCTTGGAGACTACATTCTCCTTTATTTTTAGTGTGTGCTCTTTGCCTCACACAGTTAATGCTCTACAAGTTGTAAACATTTCTCTCTGTCCCTTTGTGAATATGCCATTTTCTCTTAAGGAGTTATCGCTTCCCCCTTTCTGATCTTTGCTTACTGTTCATAAAAAATTAACTTTGGAAGGGACTATTGGTGGTCACCTATTCCAACCTCTCAGGGTTCATTTATGATAAAGGCTCAAATAGTAACTCACGTGCCCAAGGTCATAGCTGGCTAGTGAAAGAGGACTAGTTGTCCTGACACCTAGTCCTTGTAATTTGTCATCTGTCAACATCACTTTTTAGAAGACTCATCTCTTGGTCACTTAAAACACAGTGCTATTAAATCAGACTACTTTTGTGATACATTTGCATGACCCAAAGTGCAGCAAACTGAGTGCTTGCTGTTCACGAAGGTCATCTGAGACGTGGATTATGTCTGGTTTCTTGATAAGCTCTACTATCTTGAATTTAGCTTGGCATTTTGCCCACCTACTAAACATGACTGTATCTTTTAGTCTAGCTACACTCTGAAGATAAAATATTTGGTAATGTAGCTTGTTTACTGGTTAAATTTTGTGTATGGTAAAATGAAAGCTGCATATGGTTTATATACAATTGAAATAAAAACTGATTTGTAAAGGAAAATTATGCTGCTTGTGAGGACTTGCAATGGAATAGTCTAAAAATAATAGATCTAAAATTAGCCAGACAGAGAAAGACAAATACCACATGGCATCACTTACATGTGAAATCTGGGGGAAAAAAAAAAAAAAAAGGTCAAACTCACAGAAACAGAGCAGAAGAGTAGTTGCCAGGACTGGGGACCAGGGAAATAGGGAGAGGTTGGTAGAAGTGTACAGACTTTCAGTTGTCAGATGAAGAAGGTCTGAAGATCTAATGTAAAACATGGTGACTATCATTGACAGCACTGTATCGTATCATTGAAATTTACTAAAACAAGTAGAATTTTAAGTGTTCTAATCTACCCCTGCCTACCAAAGAGAAATACATGAAGTGAGAGATGTGTTAATTAACTAGATGGGGGAATCTTTTCATTGTATATGTAGTCATTACTTATATATGATTTCATTATAAATATATGATCACCAAGATGTACGTTTTACATGTCTTATAATTTTTTTTAAAGATTTGATTTATTTATATGACAGACAGAGATTACAAGTAGGCAGAGAGGCAGGCAGAGAGGCTGGGGGAAGCCAGCTCCCCGCTGAGCAGAGAGCCCGACGTGGGGCTCGATCCCAGGACCCTGGGATCATGACCTGAGCTGAAGGCAGAGGCTTTAACCCACTGAGCCACCCAGGCGCCCCTGTCTTATAATTTTTTATGTCAGTTGTACCTGAATAAAGCTGAAATGAAGAGCCAAGGTAATAGATCTAAACAGGTTTTATTCATATTATATATACTTACTCAAGTATAAATTAAATAATTAAATTTAATTTTAATGATAATAATTTTAATAATTAATAATAATATTTAAATAATGATTTAATAATTAAATAAATAATTAAATTAAATTAGTAAATGATTAAATTACTCAACACTCTCAAAACCGTCTAAGAGTTGATGCTGAAAGAACGGGTCTACATCAGAGACTAGAATCAATAGAAGTTTTCTCTCAGTCATTCAGCCTTAATCACCACAGAGTACCTACAAATGTAGTCTTCCGTTCACTTGTTGTCTAAAGCTATGAGGCCATCAAACTACTGTTGAATACTTCTTTTGGGCCTGTCGAGCACATGTTATCACTTCAGTGAAACCACTGATCCCTGCTCCCCACCCCCTTCCTACTTCCAGTGAACCAAGTAGTTATTTAGGGATAGAGGTCTAAAAGTTATGTTCTTGTGGTAGTTAATGGTGACAACTTGGAACAATAATAAAAAAGATTAAACAAGCATAGAGTTGAAATCAATTCAAGCCAAGTTTTTGTCTGTTGTTTTGATTGGGTAAATTCCAAAATTACTGGACAGTTTTTGATGTTATTATGACTGACTTTGACGACAGCTTGACTAACTTTCATGGTTTTTGTTTGTGTGTTTGTTTTTTTAGTTGTGGATGGAATATGATAAGGTTGAAATGATACAATAAATGAGATGGCTGCTTTAATATGTGATTGTTAGTCAATGTTATGAAAGAACTCCATTGGACATATGTTCTTAGATTTCTTTTAAAAAATCAACATTCAGGAGGGCTTGGGAAAAAGGCTCACCTCTTGTAAATTCATTGTATTTCATTGAATTGCAAAGTACATATTCCATTATATTAATAGACCCTGATTTCCAATATCCATTTTACTATTGATAGGCATTTGGATTGTTTCCATTATTTTTTCCAGACAGTGCTGCTGTGAACACTTTCTGTTTCTTGCTGGTTTAAAGAAATGTAACTCTGATTTGGTTTGCTAATATCTCAGGGAATGTTCACATCCATGTTGAGTTCATTTGGCTTGTATTTTTGCAATGACATTTTTAGGTTTTGCCATCAAGGTTGTTCTCATCTCATAAAATGAATTATGATGGAGTTTCCTCCACTCCTCTTTTTCCTTTTCTATAGTGTGGAATAGTTTGTGTAGCACTGGAACTACTTGTATTTTTGATATTTGATGGAGTTTGTCTATAAACACGTCTTACTCTTTTTGAGGGTGAGTTTTAAATTACTGACTTAGATTTTTATTTATTTATTTTTTAAAATATTTTATTTATTTATTTGACAGAGAGAGAGAGAGAGAGATCACAAGTAGGCAGAGAGGCAGGCAGAGAGTAAGGGGAAGCAGGCTCCCCACTGAGTAGAGAGCCCGATGTGGGGCTCGATCTCAGGACCCTGAGACCATGACCTGAGCTGAAGGCAGAGGCTTAACCCACTGAGCCACCCAGGAGCCCCAAATTACTGACTTAGATTTTTAAACTGTTACAGATTATTCAGTTTTTATCCTTTCATTTATGTTCTAAAATTTAGTGGCATACAGTTATGCATAATATCCTCTTATTAAGAATATATTCATGATTCCCCCTATATTCTCTGTGGGGTGTGTATTTGTTCCTTTTTTGTTTCTAATACTCTTATTCTGTATCTCCTCTCTTTTTTTTTCTTGGTCAGTTTCACTGGAAGTTTGTCCATGTTGTCAACTTTTTCAAAAAACCAAACTTGAACTTCGCAGATTACCGTGTATCTGTTTTCTATTATGTGAATTTCTGATGTTATCTTTTTAATTGCCTTAATTCTGTTTCCTCAGGCCTTATTTTGCTGGTTTGTTTTTTCTTCTCCCTCATCTCTTTAGTGGATACTTAGCTCATTGTGATTGTTTTAAAATCTTTGCAAATTCTTTGACACTTTTTCCTTCAGAAAAATGATACCCAATTTTCCTTCTCTTAAATATGGGCCAGATTTGGTGACTCACTTCTTACAACTAGAGGGTGGCAGAAGTAATATGTTGAGTTTCAAGAATAGGACACAAAAAGAGTAGTTTCTGCCTGGCTTTTTCTCTTTTGGATCACTCACTTGGGAGGAGCTAGACACCATCTAGTGGGAACACATAGCAGCCCTTTGTGGGGGCCATGTGGAGAGAAACTGAGGTTTCTTGCCAACAGCCAACCCCAACATGCCAGCCATATGGATGCTTCTGTTGTAGTCAAGCCTTCAGACGATTGTAGTTTTGGCCAATGATATGACTGTAACCCTCCTGAAATACCTCAAGCCAGAACCACCCAGCCATAGGGCTTTCGAGTTCCTGACCCACAAAAATCTATGAAAAAGGATAAATATGTACCATGGTTGTAAGTCATTGGCTTTTGGAAATAATTTGTTAAAAACTAATATACTCACTAATCATCATCCTTTCTTCTCATCTAATATAAGCATAAGTGCTTTTTTTTGGTTATTTATTTATTTATTTATTTATTTTTATTTTCAGCATAACAGTATTCATTATTTTTGCACTACACCCAGTGCTCCATGCAATCCGTGCCCTCTCTAATACCCACCACCTGGTTTTAAATGATTTTATTTGTCAGGGAGAGAGAGAGCACAAGTAGGGGGAGTGGCACAC
The DNA here is from genome assembly GCF_902655055.1 of Lutra lutra. Taxonomy (NCBI): domain Eukaryota; kingdom Metazoa; phylum Chordata; class Mammalia; order Carnivora; family Mustelidae; genus Lutra; species Lutra lutra. The sequence continues at coordinate 20,700,780 of NC_062292.1, read as the reverse complement.
AGAGGATGAAGCAGGCTCCCTGCCGAGCAAGGAACCTGATGTGGGACTTGATCCCATGCTTGTGCATATGATTTCTCAAGAGAAGTGTTTATCTCCTTTACTCAGTGCCAAGATTTGAGACAAGCAATTTTCTTTTGTAATGGTCTGAAACCATTTATATATGGGTGGTTTCTACACTTTAATTTAGCACTTTATATGGATTGGGACTTTGATTCTGGTACTCAGCCTCCTGGGAGACTATGTAAAGGGTAGTGGGAGGTCGCCAGCTTAGGGTGGTAAAGGCATTGGGTCTGTGATGCCTTCACTTTTCTAAAGTGAAAGCTAGCTTCATGGCTTGGCTTATGTTTTGGGGTTTTGTATTAGTTTGCTAGGGCTGCTGTAACAAATTACCACTGACTGGGTGCCTTAAGCACCATAAATTTTTTGTCTCACATTTCTAGAAGCAGGAAGGTGTTGACAGGGTTGGCTCCTTCTACAGGCTGTGAGAGAAGTATCTGTTCCAGGCGTCTTCCCTTGCCTTAGAGAAACCTCACTCCTATCTCTGCCTTCATCTTCACATGGCATTTTCTCTCTGGGCATGCCTATGTCCAAACTCCCCCCCTTAATAAGGACACCAGTCCCATTGGGTTAGGAGCCTAAGCTAACCAAGGTCAAGGTCAAGCTTCCAGAATGACCTCATCTTAACTAGCTACATCCACAATGACCTTATTTCCAACAAAGGGCACTTTCTGAGATACTGAGGATCAGAATCCTAACATATGAATTTGGATGGAAACACAATTCAACCCATAAGAGATTTCTTTTTACTGCCAGCTTATCAAGACATTTAAAAATGTTATTCACGGTGTATGGGATGCCTGGGTAGCTCAGTCAGTTAAGCATCTGCCTTCGGCTTAGGTCATGTTCCCAGGGTCCTGGGGTCAAGTCCCACATTGGGCTCCTTGCTCAGCGTGGAGCCTGCTTCTCCCTCTGCCTACTCCCCTGCTTGTGTTCTCTCTTTCTCCCTGACAAATAAATAAATAAAAATCTTAAAAAAATTAAAAATATTTTTCACAGTGTAATTTATACAGTGTATTTTTTTTCCATGGAGAAGACTGGTTAAAGTATAGAGCCTACCATAGTGCTGGACACCCACAGATAAAATTTAGATGGTGTTGAAAAGGTAATTGTCCCTAATAGTTTTACAAAGACTGCTTCCGTCTTTTAAACACATGTCCATTTTGCAACCATGTTGCATTGCCCTTGAGGTCTGGCCAGGGCACACCGGCCACCTTGCCCTCAGGGAAAAGACTCAGAAGCTAAAGCTGATCTTCAGAAAATTTTCAAGTTCCAGGGCCACGTTAGGAACCAGTGTTTCTGTCAACTCTGTATGGAATGCTCTCTGCAACTATAGCCCATACCAGCCGTAATGGTAGTAATAAAGAAATCTCAGTCATCAAGGTTAAATTCTACCCTGTCTGTGATGTGTAAGATGATAGAGAAATGCAGACTACATTTTAGAAAGCTTTTCATTAAATACCATTCAAGCCTTTCCTATATATATTAAAGGATTCAGCCTCAGCTCTCTGAAAACTTTGCTTAACCAGGTGCTCTTATTCATTTAAGATTACCCATTGACGAAAATTTTAACAATATTTTTCAACGTTTTACTTAATTATTTGAGAGAGAGAGAGTGGGAGCAGAGAGAGGAACAGAGGGAAAGGGACTGGGAGAAGCAGACTTCCGTGCCAAGTGCAAAGCCAGACACAGGGCTCAATGCCGGGCTCGACGTGGAGCTCAGCAGAGGGGCTTGATCTCACAACCCTGAGATCATGACCTGCGCCAAAACCAAGAGTGGGATGTTCAACTGACTGAGCCATCCAGGTGCCCCAGCAATGTTTTTCAAAGTGTGATCTGTCAGCCTCTTGCTCTGAATGATTATGGGGTCAGGGTGGGGTGAGGAGGTGTTAAAACATCAGATTCCCTGGCTTTACCACAGACTAACTAAATTAGAATTTCTGAGGAGGGAAGCCCAGAAATCTGTATTTTAAAGCAGCATCCCTTCAAAGTTTGAGGATGGTGGCTGCCTGGGGTCTTCCTCTCAAATGTAAGTTTTTCTTTAAGCAACTTAATCTTTATTTTTTTCTTAAGTCACATTCCTGGTAGAGAGTTAGGATTTTTATAATACAAAATCGTTGTTTGAAGTGGTATTCAATAGAACTGTTTAAAAGTAGTGTATGGCCACAATGTCCTTAGCAGTTTTATGATAAAATCAAACCATTTATAATATTGTAGCTAGGATACCACAACTTCCTTCTTGAAAATGATCTTAAATCTAATAGCAAGTACAAGTGAGAAATATTTTATTTACTTACTGAGTTTTGCATTTCTAGTGTGAGCCTTTTATCTTTCTTATTACATTATCTAATCGTACGTAAGAGCTCACTCTGGCAAGCTGTACCTTGAGTATAAGTGTGGAGATGATCTCCTCTAATAAGATGAAATACCTCTCCCCTTCTGCCTGTGTCCTCGCCTTCTGACTACTGGAGGGGAGGAAAAAATTTCCTCAACCCTCTTAGGGTCCCTGCTCCGTCTGAAAATTGGACTGACAAAGACAGATTGATCGGATAAAAGTATACAAGTATGTCTAAAACACATGGCAGAATTTATAATGGGATGAAGACTTAAAGAAACAATTTCACCTGAGTGTTTTTAATGCTAGGTTTGATAAAGAATGGCAACCTGTGGAAAGACCTGATAGACCTAGAACTACGAACTAAAGGTAGTAAACTGAGGGAAGCTCAGCAAGGCCTGTTTTCAGATTCTTCTTGGTGTCCCTCTGTCTTGGAGGTAAGGATGCTCCTTTCCTCCAGGTCTAGCGAGGGCACCTCTCACATGAGGGGATTAGGGTGGGAGAAAGTCAGGGAGATCTTCCAATTTCCATCGTTTTCTCAAACTACTTCAGCTTAAAAATTCAATATGCCATGGTGTCATATTTAGGGGTAGTGTGTTCTGAATCCCATTACTGTCTTCTACCTCTAAGTGAGAGATGGCTCTAAAATCCCAGAGCAAACAATACCTCTAAAAGCCATTTAGTCCTTTCCCTCAGCTATCTTGGAAGCTGTGCTAGATGAGGGTAGGAACCCTGTGTTGTCAAAACTTGAGTTACCTAGAGGCACCTGGGTGGCTCAGTGGGTGAAGCCTCTGCCTTCGGCTCAGGTCATGGTCTCAGGGTCCTGGGATCGAGCCCCACATCGGGCTCTCTGCTCAGTGGGGAGCCTGCTTCCCCTTCTCTTTCTGCTTGCTGCTCTGCCTACTTGTGATCTCACTCTCTCTGTCAAATAAATAAATAAAATCTTTAAAACAACAACAACAAACTTAAGTTACCTAACTGCTGCCTTGAAGCACTGTATAGATCAGTAAGAATAGTTAACAGTCAGTGAGGGCTCCCTGGGTGCTCCCATGAGTGTAGGAGAAAAAGGATGTGTGCTATTCACTTTACAGGGATTAACTCAGTGATTCTTCAACTTCCCATGGGTGTCAGAATCCCCTGGAGAGGCCGTTAAAACATAGATTACTGGACTCCATCCCCAGAGTTTCTGAATCATTAGGTCTGAGCTGGGTCCTAAGAATGTGCATTTCTACCATGTTCTCTGGTGATGCTGATGCCGATATTCCTGGTCTGGTGACCAAACTTGCAAAAGCACAGTATTAACTCATTTAATCCTCATAGCAATCCAGACACTATTATTTTTATCATCTTCATTTTATAGATGAGGATTCTGGCTGGGAAGACAGCTGGTGATTAATAAAAGACTTTAAACCCAGGCAGTGTGACTTCATCTAACCCACTGTACCATGCAGCTTCTCAGTTGGCAAGCACTTATTAAGCACCAATTGCTCATCCATTATTTGACTAGCTGCTATAAGGAAAATCTAATCCAATTCCTTATTCAAGTCCGCAGGAGCTCAGGTGAGTCGCTTCTTACTGAACTTGACACCAGCATGTTTCACTTTGTAATCTCTCTCTGAGAGGGAAGTGAGCTGATGCACATTTATTGAAATTCAGGTGGCAATTGAGATGCAGAAGTTAAATCTTTTCTCTGCTTTTCAACATGAAGTTGTGCCTTAACCCAGATGGGTTTTCCTGGGGTAAATTGTGTACTGTGAAAATGCTCTCCAAAGTCAATTTTCTTGGCTTGTACAAAAATACAGCTGAGAATAATTTTGTGGGGTATGTTGCAGGGGTGGGATTGAAAATTCATGGTACTTATGTATTACCATCTCCTTATGTTTTAAGTACTTAGCCTTTCTCTTTTCCCTTTTTTTTTCTTATTTTTTTTTTCCTTTCAGCATTTTGTTATGCTTGTTGGATTCCTATATTGGCTATTGCCTGGAGGGAAGTCCTGACTTGACCTGATTTTTTTTAGCATTTTTTTTTTTGTGTGTGTGGAGACCACAAATTATGCTTTCAGTGACCACCATCCGGCTGTTAGGGGGACATTCCTATTTTAAGGGGCTCCAAAAGGGTGGTGAAAGAGAAGGAAGTTGGGAAGGAGCAATGACATCATAACACCCAGTTTCAGACCAGGCTGCTCCCTGAGTTCCCTTTCCTGTGGGGGATCGGGGCATGGCCTACGCAAATACCAACTAAGAAAATAAATGAGACTTCTCTTCATTTGTACTTGCCTATTCCTTCCCCAGCTTTCCAGAGAAATTAGAGGACTGCCCAGACTTCCCAACTACCTAGATTAATGACGATCTTTTTTTTTTTTTCTAGTTTGGTCCATGTATATCGGGGATAAATGATACTTTAAGGGATGAGACGAGCAAAACTTGAAACAAAAGAACCTTTGTTAAGTGTCTACCATATCCAGAACATTGTCCTAGATACTGGGCAGGGGGTGGGGGGCAGGGAGCAAACAGAAACCAAACAACCACTGCCTGTAAACAAGACTTGGGTTACAAGGCTAGCCCATTCCATCAATAGCAGAAAGTTTGGGGAATTGTTTTCTCCTAATTTTCAAGGACAGATGGAATAACAACTGGAAAGTAGACCAGAAACATCATTTTACTTCATCCCATCTCACTTCAAATCAACTCTTGCCCAACCTGAGGTGTCTCTGTTCCAGAGATCATGGCTAATCAGACTAGATGTGATCTTGTAACACATCTAACCACAATCTTTTCCTTTGTCAGTCCCTTGTGAGGAGGATAACAGTTAAAGGTCTCCCCTCTTCTTTCCTTCACTACTCTTTAAGACATCAGATAAGATATATTTTCAAGTTTTGGGAACCAAGAGCCTTTCAGCAAAGCTGTAGACTCCTTTAGGCAATGCCAGTGAGTCATTCTTGCCAAGACAATAGGTAGTTTGCATCTGTCTAGCGTTTCTTGTCAGAGGAAGCTTGACATGCACAGAATGAGCTGTACTTCCTGGCACTGTGTGCCTAGGCACGAACCACAGAATTTTGCAACAAGACCGTTCATTAAGGGCATTCAGTATTGCAGTTGGGGCACTTTTCCTATGTGTAGTGTGTGTGCTGTGCTGTGTGTGATGGGGGCTACACCCCAGCTTCCTGCCTGGCTCACTACATCAGTATAGGCACTGTGTTTTATATCTTTTGTGCAGAAGCAGGTCATCATAGTTCGTGTTTGTCTTTAAAACAAACAAGTTTACCCATTTGTGTGCTGATGGATAAACAATAAAAGAATGGAAAAGAAATACTGAATTCTGGTTGGCTGAAACAAAAGCAAAACTTACATTATTTCTTCCGTAGATACCTTGAAAGCCAAATGTTCTTAAGATTGCCAGAAAGTTCTAAATATTACTAATGTTATTAATTTTGAGGTAGATTGGTTGATATTTATGGTTCAGTTGGGTTGTGATGAAATATAGGAAAATTCCCAGCGTAGATGAGCGAGTGGCTATTGGACTGGGAAGGTGGTCTAAACTTTTTCCATCTCTGGTTTCTCTTCTGACTTCTAGTTCCATTTTGGTGTTTTTTTGTTTGTTTTTTTAATTTTAGAAAGATTTTTTACTTTAATCTCTACACCCAACCTGGGGCTCAAACTCATAATCCCTGAGATCAAGAATCACATGCTTCACTGACTGAGTCATGCAGGCACCCCCATATTTGGTGGTTTTCAATGAATACAGTACTGCTCTGCTCATACTATTTATCCTTTCACCAGGTCAAGAATCTAAGTCTCCAATGATCTCATTAAGATGTTCGTGGGAAGGTGAATTCCATAACTGAAGAGAAGGGAATGGAAATTGGAAGTGTTATAATAGAGAGCTAACAATTGGGGCTAAATAGACTGTTACACATTATATTCTTCAAATTATATTTCTTGTCTTCCTAGTTTTTCTCCAAAGAACATTTCCTATAATTACAGCACTACTTTTACTGCCCTTTGCTTCTTTCTGCCTTAGAAATAAATCCTGTGCCAGTAGCTCGCTTGGGGCTCCTTAGTTCAATTTTCTGAAGGCATTGACTTATATGTCATTTCCCCTGGAAAGCGTTCCTTAATTTGTCAGGGCTAGATGAAAGCTTCTCTGATATCCTTTTTTCTATCTGTGCATTCATCTGTCCTTTCTTTCTCTCTATTCCTACTTCCAACATAGTACCAACCATATTATATCATCATTGACTGCTTACTTGTCTGTCTCCTAAAACTGGAATCTCCTACAGGCCAGGCCAGTGTGCATCTCTTACTGTTTCTAGCAACAGGCCTGGGGTATAGTAAGGATACACACATTTTCGTATTTTTTTTTTTAAAGATTTTATTTGTTTATTTGACAGAGAGAGATCACAAGTAGACAGAGAGGCAGGCAGAGAGAGAGAGAGAGAGAGGGAAGCAGGCTCCCTGCCGAGCAGAGAGCCCGACGTGGGACTCGATCCCAGGACCCCGAGATCATGACCTGAGCTGAAGGCAGCAGCTTAACCCACTGAGCCACCCAGGCGCCCACATTTTCATATTTTTGAACTGAGTGAAAGAACACAGGACAGGAGTCATTGTTTGAAGAAGGGTCTAGAAAAGTTAACAATAGTTAACAAAGCTAGTCAGTGTTTTGGGAGAGGGTTCAGTTTACTAGTATTAACAGCAAAGGCATTTTCCTTGCAAGACTCAGCTTTCCTGAGTATTTCCTAAATGGTATTTCCGAAATACCCAGGCAGTTTTTTGCTTATTTTCCATTTCTCCAAAGGTGCATCAACTTTGCAACTTTTTCTCTTGCTCCTCATCCTTTGCTGTCATTCCTGTTTAGTCTTTCTTCTGGATAGAAAACCATTCTTTGGGCTTATTATTCAAATAATTTGTAAATATCAATTTTACTAGTCGATTTCTGACCAAGGCCAGCCAGGCAAAGTGATTATTGTGCCATTATTTAAATGAATTGTTTTGCCAGCTATGCCTCATTAAACATCCCTTCTTTTGTTTAAAAAAATCTTTCTTGGGAAGCCTGGGTGGCTCAGTCGGTTAAGCATCTGCCTTCAGCTCAGGTCATGATCCCGGGGCCCTGGGATGGAGTCCCGCATCAGGCTCCCTGCTCAGCAGGAGCTTGCTTCTCCCTCTGCCTGCCCCTCTGCCTGCTTGTGCTCTCTCTCTCTCTCTGACAAATAAATAAATAAAATCTTAAAAAAAAACAACACACACACTTTCTTATCTTTTATACATCTGTTTCCGTTTTACACACAATTCTTTTTTTTTTAAGACTTTATTTATTTATTTGTCAGAGAGAGAGAGAGCAAGAGAGCAAGCACACAAGCAGGCAGAGAGACAGGCAGAGGCAGAGAGAGAAGCAGGCTCCCCGCTAAGCAAGGAGCCCGATGCAGGACTTGATCCCAGGACTCTGGGATCATGACCTGAGCTGAAGGCAGTGGCTAAACCGACTGAGCCACCCAGACATCCCTATTTTACACACAATTCTTTAGAGTCATATTTGTAACTGTAACTTTAACGTTGCTTTTGAATAAGTAACCTAATTAAAAACAACAACAACATTTCTTCACCTCTGTGAAGGAAAGTCTTTTCCTCTCACATTACAGTGGCTTCCAAGACCCTATAACCTCCATGTAGTTTTACCAGAATAATGCCAGGGTAGGTATCTTCCTTGAATCCTACCCTATTCAAATGTGCAAGTCACACTTGTTCATGGACTAAAATTATGCATGTAGAAAGTATTTATTTATTATTAGATAGCTCATAGAGGAAGAAAATGGAAATGAAAGATTTTGTATATTATAGCTTGTCAGAGATATGATTGTAAATTGTAACAATAAAATACTGGCTAACATTGCTAATATTTATTGAGCACTTACCATGTGCTATGTGCTAAGGCTGACAATAGTCATATGGATTAGTGTTATCCTGAAAAAATGGAGGCTTGGACAGGTAAAGGGACCTGCTTAGGAGGTGGACAGTTAATCAAGTGTAAACTCAGATTTCAAATCTTAATGTTTGACCCCAAAAACCATGCTCCTAAATGATGTGTGTTTAAGAGTTTGGCACCTAAAGGATTATATTTGGTTTTTCCTGACACATTTCAAGAGGGATTTTAGAAAGTGGTAATATGAGTCCCAGTATTTGAGGGAATACGGTGCTAGATAAGGGGGTGGGTGTTTGATTTATGTCTGCTCGTTTTATCTCAATGACAATATTAAGCAGAATTAATTTTTAGCCCCATTTTGCAGATGAAGAAACTGAGACTCATGGAAATTAAGAAATGTGTTTAAGGTCACAAAACTATTAGGTAGCTAAGCTCGATTCATACATATATCTGAGTTCTTGCTGTTACGATACTGAAGTGCGTTCAGGGAAGTGTAGAATAGTATGACGTCAGGAAACCAGATTGTATTCTGAAAGAACTGGGTGTGTGCAGCCTCACAATGATCCATGATATTCTGTCACATAGAAGAAGGATTGGGCATATTTTATTTTGCTCCAAAAGGCAAAAGTGTTCCTTGTAAATGTAGGCGATCCCAGTTGCCATTGCTTGCTTCTAGGGTTCTTATTTAATTAAAAGTGGAAATTGAATCTATAATTCAAAATCACTAACAACTAAATGTGAGCTCAGTTAAAGCCCCATAAGTGACATCTATTACATGTAACATGTATTTTTGTTGTTTGAGAAGAAACGACGCTGCTAGAGTGACAGAGATAAAGCCTCAAGTCTGCTCCTTATCTGCCAGAATGAAAACAAGAATAATCTTATATTTCTTGTCTTCTTCTGTCTAAGTAGGAAGTCGGTAGTTCTGAAGGATGATAAAGTCGACTGACAGGGCAGGAGAGGGGAATTGCTTCAGTGTTCAAGCCTTCATAAGGCAGAGGACATTGGACAAGTCCACTAATAACACCTACCACAGTATTGTGATGAAGCTAGTCAACGCTGAACATGAAGTTCTTGGAACTCCTTACAGGAAGTGTATACTATTAAGTTAATAGAAGATGGTGAGAGGTTGAGCAGAGTGGGAAGTGATGTGAGCAGGATGAGAAGACCCAGTGTGGGCCCGCCTGAGGTTTGGCCATCACTTCCCATCACAATACAGTGGTTGATGTGAGCCAGGAAGCAGGAGTATTTAAGGATAAACAGGCAGCACCAAGGGAAGGTGTGAAGGTGGTTCTTCAATGTGTACTTTGGCATGGTCTGATATTGACTTGGTGCAAGGAAAGACCATGAGAACCTTGTCATTATTTCTTCTCTTTGAACGGTAGATTAACTGTGGGTGTCCTTGCACCTGTGGGAGAAAGAGTAGAAAATTTGCTTTTCTTTCACATAAAAGAACATTGGAACACTTGGTTTCTGATGGTACCATAAGACTACATAGTGCTAGGTAAAGAGATGCTGGGTAGCTTTGTGGGACACACTAATTCTACTCGAGGATATAGAACCAGGTTAAGGATGAGGAACTGTCCTTGCCCAGTTGCCTGCCGGCCTGCCTTCGTTCCTTCCGCCTTTCCTCTCTCCCTCCCTCCCTTGTGCCAGCTGATACCCACTGAGCACCTTTCGTATATCGAACCCATGCTAAGTGCTGGAAATCCAGTGATGTACAAAGCAGATATGATCCCTGCCTTCTTAGAGGTTAAAAGCTAGTAATAATAAAGAAAAAAAAATGTAGTTGCAAATTGAGATGTGTATGTAAAACATGCACTAAAACATTATAACAGAAGGACTTGCTTTAGATTGGTTCAAGAGAAGGATTCTATGAAGGAGTAACATGGGAAGTTAACCCTGAAGAATGTAAGGTTTAGGACAAGAGTTGGCAAGTTATGGGCTGTATACCTGGCTCTCCCTCTTCTCTCTCATGCTAAATCTGGCCAAATCTGGCTACCTGTTTTTAATGTGGAACATTGGCCATACCATTCACCTGCCAATTGTAGGGCTGCTCTTGAGATGGAATGACAGAGTTGAGTAGTTTCAACAGAGACAACTTAGGCCTGCAAAGCCTAAAATATTCACACATTTGGCTTTTACAGAAAAATCTTGCTGGCCACTAGTCTAGAAAATCCTTGAAAATAAGAGTTACAGGGGCGCCTGGGTGGCTCAGTGGATTAAAGCCTCTGCCTTCAGCTCAGGTCATGATCTCAGGGTCCTGGGATCGAGTCCCACATCAGGCTCTCTGCTAGGCAGGGAGCCTGCTTCCTCCTCTCTCTCTCTCTACTTGTGATCTCTCTCTCTGTCAAATAAATAAAATCTTAAAAAAAAAAAAAAGAAAATAAGAGTTACAGTATTTAGTTGGACTGATGCGTTTTTTCAGGCAATGTGGGCCATAGACTTTACAAGAGTGAGATGTTTGAGGCCACAAATTATTTGGACATTATAGCCTATGTCTCTTCATGAAGTAGACTTTATAAGCCGACAAGAAGCTTTCTCCAAAACTTGACATTACATATTTCAAATGGATTTTCTGTTTGCGGAGAGTGCTATGACATGGTGGTCATAAGCTTTACATTTAGAATCAGATTATTTTGGATTCAAATCCTGGCTTTGCCACTTCTGAGCTCTGTTATTTACCCTCATTATTCTTTAGTTCCCCCAAATAGTTCTCATGAAAACTCCATGAAATAATGCGACAGGACTTAGTACACTGCCATATAGTAAATACTTAATACATGTCATGTTATTATTTTTAATAAGCAAAAATGTCCTCATAGATAAACATCAATTTTTATAATGTTATCCCATAAACAGTCTTCATGGCTTTTCTTTATTTCATTTTCTTTCCAAATAAAACATTTTTCATGATGTCTGAAGATATTTAAGGGTGGTGATGCTTAAGTCACAATTTTATAATGTTTTGAAATATTTAACATGCTTAAGATTTTTTAAAAAATGTTTTACTCTGGAAATTTGAGGAATTTACCTACTTTGTCTCCCCCATCTCCTTCCCCATATTCTTTACTTAGGGATTGTGTGCTTAATTCCCTTGCTGATTCCCTTATCTCTAAATGCCCCTCAAGTTGCATCTTCCTCCTCATGGTTCCCTCAGCCTACAACCCTGCCTCTATTAACTCTATAGCGCACATTCCAACCCCACCCAACACTGCGGTTCTTGGGTTTATTTTTAGCTATTCCCAAAAGGGCCTATTTTCCAACCTTTTCTTATTTTCTCTCTCTCTCTCTCTCTCTCTCTCTCTCGGTTGTATAGAGTCCTTATACTGACCTGGCCATTGCCCCCTCCACGTTATCCCACCTCCCCTTAGCTCATTCTGCCCTGAAGTTCTGGCTTTTGTTCCAATTTCCTATGGCTCTGATGGGCAGGAGCGCCCGCATACTGATTGGTTATCACCTGGAAAGCCATGAGACAATGAGGTAGCAAAGGGGAAAGCTGACTGCCTTGCACACTCACACTCAGCTGTCCCCCCTATTATTCCAGACCTTAGTTCCCTGATGAACAGAGGCGTTCTCACCCTGCTGTTTGTGAAACTGGCACCTCGACCTTCCCTAAAATGCCTGTTGGGTGGCCAGCAGCCACCCAACAGATACCTGGTGATGAGCATTGCAAGGCGCAGCAGCCGTGCAGAACAAGTGAGCAGACTTCCGCGCTGCGGACTTTCGCAGCGCTGCGAAAAGAAGCATGGGCTTGATTGCCTAGTCAAGGAAAAAATCAGAATGGATAAACTAGAAATCAGGTAGTGAGATGCACTGTGCTTCTGCTTTCTGATCGTTTTTGGTTTGTTTTGGTGGGCTACATGGTTACTGGGGAAATACAAACGTAGGCTTGTGTTCTCTGAATCCAGTGGCATAGGAAACAGAGGCATCAAATCAGAGAATCTAAGAGACCATGTGCTCCATTGCCATCACTGATAGATAAGGGTACAGGGAGAATTTACCCAAGATCACATGGAGGCAGAATGGCACTGATAAACGCGGGTGGGCTGAGGACGAATTTGCTGGCGGCAGGGTTTTAACGAGCCAAATCGCTTAAGAGACAAATTTTGTTTCCCTATTTTTTTTTTAAAGATTTTATTTATTTATTTGACAGAGAGAGATCACAAGTAGATGGAGAGGCAGGCAGAGAGAGAGAGAGAGGGAAGCAGGCTCCCTGCTGAGCAGAGAGCCCGATGCGGGCCTCTATCCCAGGACCCTGAGATCATGACCTGAGCCGAAGGCAGCGGCTTAACCCACTGAGCCACCCAGGCGCCCGGTGTTTCTCTATTTTTTATTTAAAAATTTTCACATCTCTCTATCGTCTATACATCGTATATACATGATATAATATGTAATATGATATTGATGATATAGATATGTACATAATTGTATAAAATGCATAAATTCAATCATATCATAAATGCTAGACTTCCTTTTTTTTGTTTGCTACCTCCTCTCATTCTTCCATAAACAACATTAAGAACTCTGCATGTATCTTTCTGTGTGTTTCTCCATGTATACCCATCCATATATTATAAGGTGGTTTTCTGTCACTGATTTTTTAGGAAGTAGTACTATATGATATATACTTTTCTATATTTTGGGATTTTTTCACTCAATAAAGCCTCATGGAAGTCTATCCAAGTCAGTCAACAGTAATAATTCATTTATTAGTGTATCTATAATATTCCATGGGTCACAGCCCACATTATTCAACTATTCTCTTGTTGATGGTCTTAACTTCATTTCCACCTTTACCGCTCTGATCCACGATGAAATAAGTATCTTTGTGCATATTATCATCGTGTTCTTATTTCTATGAGGTGATGTTTAGGAAGTGGAATTGCTAAGTTTAACATTTAGCAAGTATGGTTTTAATTTTGTCAATGTTGCCAGATTAATTTTCAGATGGAGGGTCAAATGTCACATCTCCGCAGCGAAGGAGAGAACTCTTTTCCTGTATCTCTATAACCAAGAGGCCTTTTTGTTCTTTTTCTGCTTTGACAAGCTGATAGGGGAGACTGTGTCTCCTTGTTACTGAGTGCCCTTTCCTTGACTTCCAGTGAGGCTGAAAATCTCTGCTATCTATTGGCCACTGAGATTTACTTTTATGTGACTTATCCCCCAGTGCTTTTTGTCTCTTTTCATGTATATCTGTTCATTCATTCGTTTGTTCTCTCCTTCCTTTTATTGGTTATTATTTTTTTTTTTTGTAAGAGCTCTGTGAAAATTTACATGTTAACTCTTTTCTAGTTCTCCACTTAAAAATATTTTTCTCAAAGTCATGGTTGTTATTACTGACTTACCATATTGTCATTAACCATTAATTGTGATGCATTTTGCCATGCAAGGATGTCTCATTTTCGTATAGTCAAATACATCCATCTTTTCTTTATGGCTTTTGGATTTCCTGTGTTTGTTAAGATTTCCCCTGCCCCTAGGTTATATATGTAATTTCCTTGATTTTTCTTGAAGTTTTTATGTTGCTTTATTTTTAGCATTTCAGTGTTCAGTGTGCATTCCGTCTGAAAGTCATGTGTATATATGGATGTCGGTGGTCTAAAATGTTCTCTTTAAATGGATAACAGTTGTGTGGACACCATTTATTAAATCTAACTTTGGTCACTTAATCTGTGAATTAAGCCACTATCCTTGCCCTATAAAATGCATACATATCTTGAGGTTATCTAGGTATTCTCTCTTCTGTTTGCCTGTTTATTCCCGCATTAACACACTTTTGATTCTATTATAGTTGATTTTTGTTGGATGTCCTTATATCTGGTAAGAGAAGCTTCTACTCACATTTCATTCATTTTATACTTTTCTTGCCCGTGTTTAGGCACGTACTCATATTTGTGTTCACATTCATTGTAGCTAATTATCCTCTAATGCTTGTTGGGATTCTGAATGCAATAGATTTATAAATTATTTTACAAAGTATTATTAACCTATTGCCTGTCTAGTCAATGGATGATTTTTAAAATATCATTTTAAAGACCAGATTCACATTGACGGGGATAGACTAAATGTTGTAATGTGTGCTTTTCCCGTCAGAATCAAATAAAGGATGCAGTTAGGACCCGGAGTGAAGGAGAGGTGGAAAGTCACCAGCAGCCGTAGAGAACCTACATGGTGCCGGGCTCTTCCTCAGTCCCGGGCTCATAGAATCTCACATAATACAACAGCATCTTGGTCACAGTTAGAAAGCGCCTCAGCCTCTTGGACTCCAGAGCCCACCACCTTACACCGTCTTTGGGAAGCCTTTGCAACCACATACTGTTACAGCTGCACCTGATATAAATTAAAAACTCTGGGGCACCTGGGTGGCTCAGTGGGTTAAGCCTTTGTCTTCGGCTCAGGTCATGACCCCAGGGTCCTGGGATCGAGCCCCACCTCGGGCTCTCTGCTCAGCGGGGAGTCTGCTTCTTCCTCTCTCTCTGCCTGCCTCTCTGTCTACTTGTGATCTCTGTCTGTCAAATAGATAAATAAAATCTTTAAAAAAAAATATGCTGAGAATTAAGGAGAGAGGGAACTATGCCCAGCCTTAATCTTAAGAAATGTTGACTTGTAGAATACTATGAGAGGAGATCCAAAAATGTAAGTATGGGGTTGAAAAATAAAAACTGTAAAGAATGTTAGAGACACTTGTATGACTCAGCCTGAAAGGAAAGGTCTGGGAAGACACAATAATGACTTTCGAATGGTAATTCTAACTCTACTGAAGACGTTCCTCGTAGGAATGTACTCAACTGTAACATGAGAAATCTAGGTTACCCGTGAGGGAGAACTGCTTGATAATGAGAACTCTTCTGTTCTAAAGGGAGATATATGGAAACATTGAGGGAATGGCTGTTGAATGACTTACACCTGATCAATTGCTTAAAAAGATTTATTTATTTATTTATTTTAAAGAGAGAAGGGCAGAGGGAGAGGGAGAGAGAATCCTAAGCAGACCTCACACTGAGTGCATTGCCTGAAAGAGGCTCAACCCCAGGACCATGAGATCGAGACCTGAGCTGAAACCAAGAGTCAGATGCTTAACCAACGGCACCATCCAGGCCCCCCGGATTAGTTTTAATTTGTAAACCCAAGTGGAATGCACTGCTTAATGAATACTGGCTTTTACTATTATTAATAATGATCGTAGACCTGGAATAATTTACATGCCCTTTCAGTTATGTAATAAATAAATTCTTGTCCCATTAGTACAGAAATGAACTAGACGTTAAAAGCTTATTCTAGTTTTATGATTCCATTATGCCTTTTTTAATAGTAAAAATACCATGAAGACTGTGAACCCGCAAGAGACATTTACTTAAAACTAACACATCATCCTAGGAGATGTACACACATGCTCCCTCTCCCTCCCTCCCTCTCTCTGTCTCCCTCCTCTCTCTCATACATTCAGAAACTTTGACATTTCCAATCCAGGAATTGAAGTTGGTTTTTTTTTTTCCCTCTCTTTCTCTGTTTTCCCATGAGGGAATTAGATCGTTGGGCCACTTCTTCCAAATAGCTTCATGAAATGAGTAATTCAAGTTTATAGCAACTACTAAGATTATCTACAATGGGAATGGGGGGGACACCTAAAGCCATCAAGCACTTAAACTGCTCTTTCTTTTTGGCGAAGGGTAAGAGAAGGGTGACCAATTTGTTGCTATAAATACAGCAGATTGTTGTAAGGCTGTATCCTGTTTGGAAATGATCTCATCTAACATGTCTGTTGGTGGTTAGCAGTTTTCCAACACACGGAACAGGACTAGCAAGACATGGCGTTGTTGTTAGAGAACCCTCAAGGTGAAGGCCACAAGGATTCCTCAGTGCCCTGAAGGCAGTGTTTATGAATGAGATATAATTGTCAAGGGTTTTAAATTCTAACCTTAACCTATATAGGAACTCATTATAAGTCATCTTATTTTTGTGCATTACTCTAATTGTGGAATTGTTCTAGTAGATGACCTATGCTATGTGTATGATAATGAATTAGAGACAGAGTCGGGGTTTTTTTTTTTTCCTTTTTTATTGATTTAGAATAAGCATTGATCTGAATTAGATCACCTTTGTAACAATGCCACTTAATAAATCCGATGTGTGCAGTGGCATGTTCTCTTTTATTACCTCCTCCATCTTCCTCACTCCAATAAACAAGAGAACTCTGAAACCACGTGCAAACTGTAGACCTGCGTGGTCTCATACGGTGGCCACCAGCCAAATCTGGCCACTGACACTTGAAATGCTCTCCTCTGAAATGAAATATGCTGTTGAAATATGCTGTGTGTATGAAATACACACATTTCAAAAAATTAGTACCCCCCAAAAAGAGTGTAATATATCTCATTAATAATTTTTTTTTAAAGATTTTATTTATTTATTTGACAGAGAGAGATCACAAGTAGACGGAGAGGCAGGCAGAGAGAGAGAGAGAGGGAAGCAGGCTTTCCGCTGAGCAGAGAGCCCGATGTGGGACTCGATCCCAGGACCCTGAGATCATGACCTGAGCCGAAGGCAGCGGCTTAACCCACTGAGCCACCCAGGCGCCCCTCATTAATAATTTTTATATTGCTTATGAATTTTGGATATATGGGTTGATATAAACTATACTATTAAAATTAATCTTAACCGTTTGACTTTTATGATGTGGCTACTGTAAAACTTACAGTTGTGTATGTGGCTTTCGTTGTATTTCTACAGAACAGCCCTGGTCTAGGGCTTCTTTGCCCCTCCACTTCCCCTTCCTTTACTCTGGAGGAGACTTCAAAGCCAGTATTGATTACTGTTTGCAGACTAGGGGCAGATGTGTGTGTGTGTGTGTGTGTGTGTGTACATTTGTGCACACAAGTGAGTGTGTGCCAGCCAGAGAATGTTCAGTGGGAAAGGTGAGGAACAAAGGACAGGAAGAGAAGTGAGCAGTTTCGTTGGTCTGAGATGCCATCACTCTCACTTAGAGTAAGGAAGGAGGACTGGCTGAGCAGAAGTTAGCTCCCCACAAGGCAACTTTGCTCTTTTTTTAAAAAAAACTAGAGTGAATCATTGCAACATCAGACTCCTCTGAATTCAAATGCAAATACACGAAAAGCTTCTGTAACATCTGTACAGAAGCTAACATGAAGTTTTAAGAATTAGCATTACAGTTGCTTTTCTTAGTTAACAAAGATAATCAAGAACTAACCTATATTCCAACTGATAGTTCTGCTTTGGGCAAAGGCCAGAATGTGTTTTGTTCCTCAGCATTTCATAAAAGAGAAGTTTCTGGTTGAGATAGAATCTTTTAAGGGCCTTACAATATGGACTCAAATATGCAAACTACCATGGTGGTTTTTCAGGAAAACTGAAATATTGTGTAAATCACAATGGTTTTGTTAAATTTTAAATTATGAGATATCAGGCAGATTGTACTCTTTCAAGGAAAAATATTGGGGGGGGGTATGTTACAGACCATGCTCATATGACTGTCAAATTCAATGATTCAATGCTTTATATAAGACAAACCAGTTTCGCTGTAGTCTTGCAATATATAAAAAAATGGCAAATTTGAATAATTTTACTATTTATTAGCTTAATTAAATAGCCCATGTGGTAAGTCCAATGGAAACAACCATGAACTGAACTGCGTAATTCAGATTAGTGGAAGGGGAAGAGGAGAGTGCAAAGAGATTCAGATCAGCTCTGTCCATTGGGAATGTAATGAAAGGCACATATGTAATTTTTTTTTTATTGAAGTATGCTTGACAGACAGAGTTGCATTAGTTTCAGGTATACAACACAGTGATAGGAGAAATCTACACATTTGCTCCGTTCCCCACAAATGTCGTTACCATCTGTCACGATGCAATACCATTATGGTATCATTGACAGTATTCCGTATGCTATACCATTCATCCCTGTGTTGTATTCACTCTGTAACTGGAAGCCTGTATCTCCCACTCTCCTTCACCCTTTCTGCCCCTCCCCCTGCCCTCTCCCTTCAGGCAACCATCAGTTTGTTGTCTCTATGGATCTGTTTCTGCATTTTGTTTGTGTGCTTATTCACTTGTTTTGGTTTTTAGATCCCACATATGAATGAAATCATATGGTATTTGTCTTTCTTTCTCTGACTTATTTCACTTAGCAAAATCCCCTTTAGGTCCATCCATGTGTTGCAAATGACAAGGGCTCATCCTTTTTATGGCTGAGTAATATTCCATTGTAGATAGACCACATCTTCTTTGTCCATTCGTCTATCAATGGACACTTATGTTGCCTTCATATCTTGGCTGTTGTAAATAATGCCTCAACAAACATAGGGGTGCGGGGCACCTGGGTGACACAGTTGCTTAAATGTCTGATTCCTGGTTTGGCTCACTTGGGTCATGAGGTCATGCCCTGAGTCATGCTCCACGTTTGGCATGGAGTCTGCTTGAGATTCTCTCTCCCTCTCCCTCTGCCTTCCCCCCCGCCACCAAAATAAATAAATCTTGAAAAAAAAAATAGGGATGCATATATCTTTTTGCATTAGTGTTTGTTTCCTTGAGTAAACACCCTGTACACAACATATGTAACTTAATACATCTAGTAGTCACATTAGTTATTTTCTGCAGCCTGGAGAAAGTTGAATATTTGAGAAAGAGAGAGAGAGGTTTAGTGGGAAGAAAAGGATAAGATGGTCCTGCAGCTGGACCTTTATGTCCCCAGGATATATAGGACCTTTATATCTCCTCTCTCTCTCTCTATATATATATATATCCTGGACATTTATATCCCCAAGTTAGAACTCTGTCATGGAGAGCACTACCCATATGTTGGTAAATGAATTGTATTTGCAGTTTATCACAAAATCACACATTTCACAGCTGGAAAAGGAGAACTAACAGCCTCTCATTTGAAATGTGATAAATTAGGCCCAGAGAAGCAAAGGAACTCACCTCAAGTCCCATAGCCAAAAAGACACCCAGTCTGGATTCCCACCAGATTGTTGTCTCTACTATTCCATGTTGCCTCTGTATCATTGAGCCATTATTTCTGTGTTCATTGGTCTATTCAAAAGAACATTTGGTGCCAGGCACTGGGCTGTGGCTTTGGGATACTGTGATGAATATGACAGTCCTTATCCTTAAAGACATTGTGTGTGAAGGGACACAAGTTCATCCAGTTTTGTCACAGATGAACCATCAGGTTCTGATGCATGTCATATTGTGTCATCCCATGACCTTGCTCCATTTTCACGACAAGCAGGGGATAGTAATAATACTTTAAGGGACATTTGTGACAAGCCTGAAAGGGTTCCAAGATGTAAGGGTTTTTCCTCCATTCATGAAGAGAAGACACTTGAAGGAGGCAGTGGAGATGTATTCTGAGTAAACCACACTAAGCAAAACCTTTAAGGAGAGGAAAAGAAGAAGAATGAACTAACTCTTAAGTTAATTTACTTTACAGACCTCTCAGTATGGACCCTGAATGTCTGGACCATAACATGTGCCATGATTTGGTGGTTGCTAGGGCTCACGAGAGTTCTCTGAGGTTCTAAGAGGCCAACTGCCACAGAACATTTGGACTTTGGAAAGAGAAATATTGCTCATGGTCATGAGAGGACTGGTATTAAAAAAATAAAAAGACATTAGATCAGCGCAGATCTTCCTGAGGATAACAGTATAGCACTTCATAAAATTTGAGCCACAAATACAAAAATCCCCTATGGCTCACTTTTTATTTCTTATGCATTCCCTTTCAATCCTGTGGCTTAATATTCGCATTGCTTAATCAGGATATACGTGTAATTTTATAATTTTGTTTTTGCAATTAAAATGATCTTTAAACTACTTTTCCGTGATGTATATGAGTCATCATAGTTGTTATTTTAGTGACTGCATAATATTCCATTCAGTAATCCTATCATGTTTTGCTTAAATTTGTTATTAGTCAAGTTATTAAACAAGATGCTCCTTGGAACGTTACTGAAAATAACTGTGAAGGCTTAGAGTTTTCACAATAAAATCTCCTGTTTACTTATAAAGCCACTTCCAAAGGATCCCTTAGTGAGACAATGTATGTTCATGCAGTTCTAGGCTTTCAACCACCCCAAGAGCAAGATGTTTTCCAAGTATCTTTGGTTTAAAGCAATTATGCAAAACTGGTACACACTGTGGGCTCAGTTAACCTAGAAATTAAAAAGAGCTCTGTTGGCAGCACTGCCCCTTCTTGTAATAGCTCAGGAGTGTAGACATTATTTCTATTGGTACCTGCCTGCTAAAGTTCTCAGTTTTAAACAAATGATCTGGTCCCTAAGAACCTGAGGACTAAGTCTGCCCCTCCAGACTGTGGCTGCCATCCCTACTTTTTAGGGAGACAATGGAACATGGGTCAATTTAATCTTATAGGCCTTTGGGGAAAGGTTACAAATATGGAAACAGACATTTTATCCCAGACAAAAGTAGCTACTACATCTACTGTCGTTAGATGTTTTAAATAAGGTTAGGTCCTTTTTGAAGTTTGAGTCTGTATGAAATTTATTTCCTGCTTGTTACTTTTGCTCTCCTTTGATGACCCAATAAAATGAGCTGGGTATTTATATGACCTTGGGTAATGACTTCAACTTCTTTGATTTTGAGTTTTTCCATTTTCTGCCCAGGAGTGATTACATCTGGCTTACCTGTCTCATGAGGTTGCCATGAGACCCAAATGAGATGTAAACTGTAAAAAACTTCTGACAAGCGCAGCGTGGATGCTATTATTAATCACCAGTAATGGCGATGAGCGGAAAATCCCCAGATAGCATCAGCAGACGGTGCTGCACTCTGTGGGTGTGTCAGATGAGACTATGGTAAAGTGCAGCCAGTTTACCCCAGTGATTTCTTCTCCAGCGTCAATCTGGCCAAGCCCTTCCACGGTCTGCCTTACTTGTAGACAGCGTGCCCCCATGCATGTGGGTAAGACTAGGCAAGGTCTTTTGAGCTCACAAGACAAAGGTCTTCCATAGACTCAGTCCAGAAGAAATCTCCCTTATACTTTTGTGTGCTGCAGTGACAAATTATAACAAGACCCATGGGTAAAAAATCATTTCTGGAAATAAGAGAAAGTGTCATCAAAAATGAAGGACAATTCTGTGGCGAGAGGAGCATCTTCCCTATTTATTTAAAAACTCAGGCTTGCTTTAAATTGTGTCCAGCTTGTGTGGTCAAATTTTGCCTGCAGGGAGTAAGCCACAGAGCTCCCCACGATGACAGCGGGAGGCACGTGACCCAGTTTCTGTCGTCTGAGCTGAAAGATGATCTGTGTGTGCCGTGCCACAACAGCCTATAAACACTACAGAGTGAACTCTTCCTAAAATTCACATTTTAAAGAGGAAATTAGATCGTTTTTCATTTGTTTTGCTCAGGTTTTTGAGGTGTAATTATTTTTTTTCCCCGCTGAGGTCGTTTCAGCACTATCTGCAGAAATGGTTATTAGGATATTAGAAGACAGTTCTGCACTCGCGGTCTTAGAATAAGAAGCTCCCGGGACGCCTGGGTGGCTCCGTCAGTTAAGCATCTGCCTTCGGCTCAGGTCGTGATCCTGGGGTCCTGGGATCAAGCCCTGCATTGGGCTCCCTGGTCAGTGGGGAGCCTGCTTCCTCCTCTGCCTGCCACTCCCCCTGCTTGTGCATCCTCAGCCTCACCCCCTTACTGACACATAAATAAATCTTAAAAAAAAAAAAAAAAAGAAAAGAAGATATAAAGACTTACAGAGTTGTCCTAAGCAGAGAGGAAATATTGATTGTGTTATTGTTCTCCTGGCCTCACTCTGCCCAGACATCTAAGGCACACAGAGTGACTGATGAGCTCTTCCGGCCCGTGGAAATGTTCGATGAACACAGCTTTGGGACAGCAGAGTATGTTAATGGTATTCAGAAAGAAGCAAATAGTCTCTCTTCCCTTATCAGGATTTTGAGGACGCCATCTTTACTTTTTGGAAGAGATAGGAGTGGGGACCATCTTTATTTTTTTTTAAGGCTTTGAAAAAAACTTAAAGGAAATGGGATCATTTATGCTAAAGAAAAGAAGGTTACCACACAGGAGATATAGTCCATTTATCCACTGAGAACCAAAAAAGAGAAAAAGAGATTCAACCAGGGTCGCAACCGAGGATTTCTGTCTGGACAATGATGATTGCTTTGGAAGCAAGCAGGGGTTGCTCCCAGTGGATAGGGATCTGGTTTGAAATGATGTCCGTATGAGCCTGCCCGAAGTATTTTCTTACCAACATACCCTTTGGTAGAGCTTCAGCATGGTGCTATTTTTATGCACCACTTTAAGTACAGGGGTTCATTTGTGTTTTGTGGGTGAACAGTCAGTCGGCAGAGGGGACATTTCCTAACCCGATAAGGGGGAAACAATTTCACCGAGACTCTAGGCATTCAAGAGTTATGGTCTTCTACTGTATCTCTTTCTTTTTTTTTTTTTTTAAAGATTTTATTTATTTATTTGACAGAGATCACAAGTAGGCAGAGAGGTAGGCAGAGAGGGAGAGGAGGAAGCAGGCTCCCTGCTGAGCAGAGAACCCGACGTGGGGCTCGATCCCAGGACCCTGAGACCATGACCGAGCTGAAGGCAGAGGTTTTAACCCACTGAGCCACCCACGCGCCCCTGTATCTCTTTCTTCTACGCAATTTGTTTTTTCTCAAAATCTAGCCTGTAAACCTCCTTGCAACAGAATTACCTGAACAGCTTTTCAAATGCAGATTCCTGGGCCCAGTCACTGCTGAACTGAGATCTCTGGGGCAAGATCAAGAATTGTATTATTAGCAAACACTTCGGTGATTCTGGTGTTGGAGAACCGCTCCCCTTATGTTGGGTAGAGGAATTGTTCTCAAGGTGTGCCCCTGGACCTAGAGCATCAGCATTGCCTGGGAGCTTATTAGAAATGCAAATTCTTGGACCTCACCCTATACCTTACTGAATCTGAAAATTCTGGAGGGCGGGGAGCTCAGCAATCTGTTTTAGTAAACCCTCCAGGTGATTCTGATGCTCACCAAAGTCTGAGAAGCATTGGAGTATGTATGTAGGTCAGGTTCCTTCTCTACTTTTTTACAAGAGTAAGAAAAGTACTCGTCAAGAAAAAGACTCATTAAGAGAGAATCTGATGAATTACAGACCTGAACCCCTGAAACAAATAATACATTATATGTTAATTTTTTTAAAAGATTTAAAACAAAGAGAGAAAGAATCTGATTCATTTGCAATGCTTGGGTTTTCTCTGTAACCAAGAAATCTTGGTTGGGATTGAACTTTAAAAGGAGATTTAATCTAGGGGCACCTGGGTGGCGCTTTGGTTGAGTGTCCTGCTCTTGGTTTCGGCTCATGTCGTGATCTCAAGGTCGTGAGATCGAGCCCCACCTCAGGCTCCACTTGCTTGATATGGAGTCTGCTTAAGACTCTCTCCCCGCCTCCCACTGCCCCTACTCCCCAAACATGGGTTTGGGCACACACTTTCTCTCTAAAATAAATAAATCTATTTTTTTTAAAGATTTTATTTATTTATTTGACAGAGAGAGATCACAAGTAGACAGAGAGGCAGGCTCCCTGCTGAGCAGAGAGCCTGACGAGGGACTCGATCCCAGGACCCTGAGATCATGACCTGAGCCGAAGGCAGCGGCTTAACTCACTGAGCCACCCAGGCGCCCTCTATTTTTTTTTTTTTTAAAGAAACTGAATCTAGTCCCCCCATCCCTCTCTCCCTCCTTCCTTCCTCTGTCTCCCTCGCTCTCTCCCTCTCCTCCTTCCCCCACTCACCTCTTTCTCTCTCTCTCTTCCTTTCTCATGTGCCAGGCACTGGGCTAGGGATTGAAGATGCAGTAGTGAACACAAACTACAGTTCCCTGTCCTCTTGGAATTTACACTCTAAGGGAAGGGCATATACCAAATGATTACACAATAACTCTGAAATTTTAATTCTTTTTTTTTTTTTTAAAGATTTCACTTATTTATTTCACAGAGAGAGATCACAAGTAAGACTACATGGAAGAAATTGAGATTGGTTGATAATGCAAATAAACAGCCTCAATAATGGGTGATAGCTGAAGGGCTGACATCCTAGAGGAAAATCTCTAGGGTCCCACCCTGAACACATTTTCAATTATTTTAAAAAGGCAAGATAGAGGCGCCTGGTGGCTCAGTGGGTTAAAGCCTCTGCCTTCGGCTCAGGTCATGATCCCAGGGTCCTGGGATCAAGCCCTGCATCAGGCTCTCTGCTTAGCAGGGAACCTGCTTCACCCTCTCTCTCTGCCTGCCTCTTTGCCTACTTGTGATCTTTCTCTCTCTCTGCCAAATAAATAAATAAAATCTTTTAAAAAATAAAAAATAAAAAGGCAAGATAGATAACCAGAGGGCTTCCCTTAACTGTGAGCCCAGAGCAAGTCAGTGATGTGATATGGTTGTACACAAAGCACGTAAAACTTTGATAATTGCCTTGCTAAAATCTAGATACAGGATGTCTCCAACAGCCTTCTAATCTGCCGATCTAGTATGTCAATGCAATGGAAATGGGTTAGCCTGTCCTCACTGGTTCTAGTAATCACCACTTCCTCTGTCTGTTGACAAACAGTCTTTTAATATTTATTGACAAGTCAAGAATGCATGAGATGCACTACTTGTACTCAAATGAGGAATGCAGCCCTTTTCTATGTGGTTAAAAATTTCTATCAAAACAATATCTTCGGGGCACCTGGGTGGCTCAGTGGGTTAAGCCTCTGCCTTCGGCTCAGGTCATGATCTCAGGGTCCTGGGATCGAGTCCCTCGTCGGACTCTCTGCTGAGCAGGGAGCCTGCTTCCCCCTCTCCCTCTGCCTGCTTCTCTGCCTACTTGTGATCTCTCTTTCTGTCAAATAAATAAATAAAATCTTAAAAAAAACCAACAACTATATCTTCACTAGAACACCTTTCTTCCATCCATTCGAGAAGTCCTTCATATCCTCCGAGCGAGTCTCACATCTTCATATTTTCACCTAGAGCAATACCGTTGTAATTCATCCTCAGATCCGTGGATCTCCATGGACAGCACATTTTTTTCTTGGCTTATTCTTCCTCTCTTCTTGGTAGGCCTGTATCCACTAACACAAGTAAGATTTAGTCAGTAGATGGATGTATTTTTTAAAATACATTTTCTTTTCTTTTTTAAAATTTTCTTAAAAGATTTGATTTCTTTATTTGTCAGAGACGGGGAACGCAAGCAGAGGGAACAGCAGACAGAGGGAGAAGCAGGCTTCCTGCTGAGCAAGGAGCCCAGTGCAGGGCTCCATCTCAGGACCTGGGTTCACGATCTGAGCCTAAGGCAGATGCTTAATTGAGCCACCCAGGTGTCCCAGTAGCTGTATATTTTAGTCTAGAAGTTTACAAAATACAACTCAGGGACTTCTAAGTAATCCTAAGGTTGATGCTCATAGAGTTGTCATTTATAATATGACAAATATTTGCTTGGTTGGTTATGAATATATTTTTAAAATAATGTAATAAAAAATGTTATTACCATTTCATGAGCACGGACGCCATTCATTTGCAGTTCCAGTGAGGGGTTTTCTTTTGTTTTGCTTTTAATAACATCACATTCTGTCTGATCCTGTTTACTCACATGTTAAATGAGTGGTTTGGACTAGATGATTCTTTTTTTTTTTTAATTTAGTTTATTTTTTGATAGAAAGAGCATGAGTTGGGGGAAAGACAGAGAGAGGGAGAAGTAGACTCCCCGCTGAGCAGGGAGCCCGACGCGGGGCTCGACCCCAGGACCCCAGGATCATGACCTGAACTGAAGGCAGATGCTTAACTGATTGAGCCACCCAGGTGCCTGTATATGATTCTAAACTTTGAGAAGGAAAGGAAACTTTAAAAAATAACTTAAAAATTAAACCACGATACACACACCCGTGCAAACATACACACATGTTCCCGTGCATACATGTCAGACTGGTTGGACGATTAACTGCATTATCCAGGTGCCCTACCTCTCTTATTTTTATAAAAACATGTGAATCTACAATTACCTCATAATAAAAAGTTTAAAAAATTAAACCATAGAGTGTTATTACAGGACTTTGGAAATACATAGGCCTGACTTGACCACTTACTAGCTAAAACGAATTGTTTTGTCTTTCTGAAGTCAGTTTCTTTGTCAGCCTTAAAGTGGGAATATTAATTCTTCCCTAAGGGGATTGCTGGAAGGATTATATGAGATGGTGTGTGTAAACATCTTCTGTGGTTCATACTTAGATTGACAGGATTCAATAAACATTGGTTGCTTTGTGTTTCTTCTCCTGTGCCGTAGAGAAGAAACTAGGGCAAGCAGCCTTGCTGCGCTCTCCCAGAAAGGAAGACTTATGACCTGAAGCTGAAGACAATTTAGAAGTATACATTAGTGAGATGAACCCCATAGCAGTGTAGTGAGTTAATGCTATTACATAACTTTTACAAATCACCAGGCGGATCAGCTAACATGACTTGGCGCAGTGAACCGATAAAATAAAATAACAGCGCCACTTCCAAACCCAGCCTGAGTCAGGGAGTCCCAACCCAGCAGCCAGAGTCAAAACCCAGAATGACTGCATAGGTCTTAGAGCTTTGGCGTTTCGGTTGACTCAGACGTGCTGTAAATCTGTGCCAGTGGAAAAAAACAAAAGCTGGTTCCCTGGATAACTGTTCCCCCGAGGGGCCTAGAGAAACTTTCTTTTCCTTGCAGAACCCATAATCATGTCTCCCAAATATGAGTTTTCCATGTGACTGCACAGATGAGAAATAGGGAGAGACTAAGGTCCTGAGGATGTGACTGTTGAATGAATGGCCAAGATGTGTCTCCCATGTGTCTTCTAAAATGTTTAGAATTTACCAGGGATCTGTCCTTGCCCCCGATCTCATGAATATTTTTATCAGTGAGTTGGGTAGAAGTGACAGAAGGCAAGCCCACCAAAATTTTTAATGATACAGAGGGGAAAGGGAGTTTGGAAACAGAATTATAATTATAAAATGATTTTGGCCGGCTCTGGGGCACTGAGTTGATCATAGTAACTTGTCATTTATTAGGGGTTACGTTAAAACCTGTACCTCAACATCAAAAGCAGAAGTACAGTTTAGGAAAGGATTAAATTGACAAAAGTTTTATATGAAAAATTGTAGGGATTTTATTTGCCTATAAGAAAGGTATGAGTCAATGGTGTGATGTGTTTGTGTTAAAAAAAAAAAAGAAGAAGAAGTTAAGGACCAGAAAAGGGAACATAATCTTTTACTTTACATAATTTGCGCAAGCCAAATTTAGGATGATATTGATTAAATGGAATTGGTTACTAAGGGAAGGAAGAAAAAAAGAGAGCTAAATTTAAAAGATCCCCAAAACTATATTGTTTAAAGAATGGTTGAGGGAAAATACGGATATTCAGCTATTTTTTTTTAGAGTTAGCATATAGAAGAGGAGTAAACTTGTCTATTTTGCTCTGAAAAGCAGAAATGAGATTAATGAGAGTTCATGGAAACAGATTTTGGCTCAATAAAAGGAAAAATTTTCAAATAATTAGAGGAGTCCCATGACTATTTCATAAATTGTGAGCTCTCTGTCACTGGAAACAGTCAAGCTAAGGCCAGATGAGCGTCTGGGATTCCGAAGGCTTCCAGCATGGAATGAGAACTCCGGCTAGGTGACCTTTAAGACCACTTCCAGCTCTTATAGTCTATGGTTTAAGTAAGCGTGAATGCCAAGGCCGCCCCTGACATGCCAGACCTACTTTT
This sequence comes from Lutra lutra, assembly GCF_902655055.1. Lineage (NCBI taxonomy): Eukaryota > Metazoa > Chordata > Mammalia > Carnivora > Mustelidae > Lutra > Lutra lutra. Next base: position 20,672,712 of record NC_062292.1, on the reverse strand, counting down.
TCAACTCTTGGCTCAGATTCTGACCAGCTGTGTGACCTTCAGCTAAGAAATTAACCTTTATTTTCTTTCAGTTTCCTTGTCCGCCAAATGAGGGATCTGGATTTAATGATGTCTAAGTTCTCTCCAGCACATCTGTCTCCTTAAGCATTCTCATAATGATAACGTGTTGGGAAAGTACATGGAGCTGATAACCTGCCATTTTTCTAAGTCAACCTACGAGGAGAAGGTTTAACAACCAAAATCCGTGGTTGATTCTGGGGACCCCTGGACTAAACTCTCAGCTGTTGTTGGCAGGAGAGTGGGTGATTGTGATCCTGGAATTCTGTTCTCATGAGATCGATGGCAGGAAGTTGATCAAATAACTGATAATCCGTTTTTTCTCAAACACCTGTACATTCTGGCTGGGTTCAGCAACGCCTCTGCAAACAAGTTAGAAGAAATGAAGATCGTATTACCATCGCAATGCAGTTCTATCTTTCACAAAGCAAACCTTTGTTCTTTATTTCCTTAATGATCTGGCAGTTGCTGTCGAGTTTGGCTTACCATCATAAAAGCTAATATCCATAAAATGGATTTTATATGCCAGGTACTGTTCTAAAAGTTTTGTAGAAGTTAATTAATCAGATTATAACCTGAAAAATCTAATGATGAATCAGTAGAGTAGATCCCTTTTTTTTTTATCCCTGTGGAAAAGGAATAGTTAAAATCCAGTTTAAATCCATCCTAATGGTAGAGAGTCGAGAATTCAGCTCCCTGCCCTCATTCGCTTTCTTGCTGATGTTCAATTACCCTAATTTCCTGTGTGGTTCATCTGATTACTAACCCTTCTCTTCCCTGTCTAGATTAAGGTGTCTCATCCACCACTACTACATTCCAGCTCTTCTCTCTCCTCTTGGACTTCTCTCTGACTCCCACATCATTATCTCCAAATCCCATTTCTTTTTTTTTTTTTTTTTTTTTAAGATTTTATTTATTTATTTGACAGAGAGAAATCACAAGTAAGCAGAGAGGCAGGCAGAGAGAGAGGAGGAAGCAGGCTCCCTGCTGAGCAGAAAGCCCGATGTGGGGCTCGAACCCAGGACCTGGGATCATGACCTGAGCCGAAGGCAGCGGCTTAACCCACTGAGCCACCCAGGCGCCCCTCCAAATCCCATTTCTTCTGTAATTTTTTTTTTCTAAAGATTTTTGCAGGGACGCCTGGGTGGCTCAGTTGGTTAAGCAGCTGCCTTCGGCTCAGGTCATGATTCCAGCGTCCTGGGATCGAGTCCCGCATCGGGCTCCTTGCTCAGCAGGAGCCTGCTTCTCCCTCTGCCTCTGCCTGCCATTCTGTCTGCCTGTGCTTGCTCTCTCTCCCTCTCTCTCTGACAAATAAATAAAATCTTTAAAAAAAAAAAAAAAAAAAAAAAAAAAAAAAAAAAAAAGATTTTTGCAAACACACATAGGGCGACTACCATAGTTTGCTTTGATGTAGTTATAGAAGGTATGAGTAGGGTTTCAAATATCTCCTCCAGTTGCTGAGGTTAGTAGGGGAAGAAATAAGTAAATTTATGCTTTTTGTAAGGACAAGAAGAATTTAAAACCTTATTCCCAGGCTTGCGGGTCTGGCAGTCCTCACTCCATCAAGTACCACATTTTCTTCCATCTCTTTGTTTCCTTGGGTTGGAAATGAAAACAGCTGTTAAAAATAAAAGCCCATGAGTCAATCTTGAATCTCAATGTATAATTACAGTTTCCATCTCTGTTGGTAAAGTCCCTCCCAGTGTACTGAGCCCCGTATCACAGCCCCCTTGTTGTCAATTTTATACCAAGACTTTAATTTGTGCTTTCCAAACCTCTAAGATTAAACAGTAAATCATTTGCCAAGCCAGAAAAAAAATAACAAGGAAGAAAATAATTTAAAAATTTGATTCTCAGACATGCTTTTTTTCTGATTAGATCTTGAGTGGATCTCTATGTCGATATTAGAAATGTCAGTTACTGTTCCACATTTTTGAAGGTAGAGATTTGGGGCTTTATGGTATCCTTACTGTGAAGAATGTTGCTTGAACTCCATAGAGACTATGCCTCAAAATGTATTTTCACTGTACCAGGTTGCTGAGGCCTATGACCTCGAAAACCAGTCTTAAAAGAGTCGTCTACAGCCCATCGATTATCACCTTCTGGAGAAGATTTAGCCTTCTCTGTTTCTGCCTTGTCCCTCCTTATCAACCACTCATTCCTTGACTGAGTAGTCCCATTGTCTAAAGCTCTGAAGGTCCCCAGCAAATCAGCAGCCTTCAACTGGCTAATCTAATTCGCTCTATAAATACAGATGATAGGCTATTAGCAAGGGGATTTCACGTCCTATAGGAGGAGAAGCGGGAGGCAAGAGATTTGGTGCTTTCAGTCACTTCATTTAGCCTTAGTTCCCCTTTCTAAGATTTGATTTCTTTATTGTTAGATTAGATTATGTCTATGATTCATTTCCCTGAAAAGATTATTATAATTCTGTCATCATTATATCCTCCAAGAGCTATCTTTGTGTATTGAAAAATTGCCTTGGTCAGTTTGGGCTGCTGTAACAAAAATACCACAGTCTTGAAAGTTTAAGATCAAAGCACTGGCAGGTCCAGGGTCTGGTGGGAAGATAGAAGTGGGGGGAAGAGCTCTCTTCTTATAAGGACACTAATCTCATCACGATAAGGGCAGTAATCCCATCATACCTTCCTGGCCTGATTACCTCCCAAAAGCTCTATCTCCAAATATTATCATACTGGGGATTAGGGTTTCAACATATGAATTCTGGGAGGGGGACACAAATATTCAGTCCATAGCAGAAATGAGGATATTGTTATGCACGTTGTGATTTGTGGAATTCTGGGAAGGCTGTTGAGCTCCTGCTTCCACAACCACACTTAAAATCCTGCTATTAAATATTTCCTCCCAGATAAAACACCTTTTAAAATCTAGTATGTTTGACTATGAAAAGAGTCCAGATGTCCATTGACAGATGAATGGATAAAGGACTTGTAATACACACACACACACACACACACACACACACACACACACACACACACAGTGGAATATTACTCAGCCATCAAGAAAAAGAAATCTTACCATTTGCAAAGACATGGATGGAACTAGAGGATATTATGCTAAGGGAAATAAGTCAATCAGAGAAAAAATTGTATGATTTCATTCATATGTGGAAATCAAGAAACAAAACAGAGGATCGTAGGGAAGGGAGGGAAAAAATGAAATCAGAAAGGGAGACACACCATATGAGACTCTTAACTATAGGAAACAAACTGAGGATTGGTGGAGGCAAGGTGGGTGGGGGGATGAGGTAACTGGGTGATGGGCATTAAGGAGGGCACCTGACATGATGAGCACTGGGTGTTGTATAAGACTGATGAATCCCTGAACTCTACCTCTGAAACTAATAATACTCTATGCATTCACTAATGGAATTTAAATAAAATAGAATAGAATAATAAAAAAAATAAAATCTAATCTATTTAGAAGGGCAAACCTGGAAAACTAGTTCCACATTTTTGAAGGTAAAGATTTGGGGCTTTGCGTAGATTTTGAGGTAGTATAGTGCGGTGCTGATACAGGGTAGTGTCGTCGGACTGGAATCAGACTGCTTGAGTTCACACACTTACGAGCTGTATGACCTGAGACAATTAATCTTTCTGGGCTTCTGCACCATCTATATAATCAAGATGATAACACTCAACGCAGAGGTTTTTGTGAGGTTTTAGTGAAACGTGTAACATGTTTAGAAGAACAGTATCTCATTACATGGTGGTTAGCCATTGTCATTCTTTGTTGGCATCAAGCAACATATTATATGGATGTCCTTTTGACAGAAAGTTGCTATCAAGTCGCAAAGAAATCAGAGTGTCATTCAGGGAATGGGGAGGGATTCCACGGGACACACAAAGCCTTGTGCAGGAACCGTCTGCCATAGTGAGGTGCTACATTTGGAAGCAGGAAGCCAGTAGGTGCTTCCATGCCCAAGGGAAGCATTTACAAGAAAGATAAGGGGAGATTCATCTGCTTCTCATCCTAGCCAGTCTGCCTAGCAATGGATAGACTGAATCTGCTGCTATGGGGAGCAAGAAGTGTGATTCAAATCTGCACATGAACTTTGAATTCGACACCTGCTTGATTTTTGTGTGTCTCATAATTTTCTCCCTCGTAGTATTCAGGTAATGTTAGGTCTCTTGAAAAACCATGGTAAATGTATAAGTAGTCTTCTCTGCTGAACACCCTTGCCTTTTTCTCTTAGATTACATGAAGCAGATGACGTTTGAAGCCCAAGCGTTTCTGGAAGCTGTCCAGTTCTTCCGTCAGGAGAAGGGACACTATGGCTCATGGGAAATGATCACTGGGGATGAAGTCCAGGTAACATGGCTCAGAATTTTGGATCCTCTTCCCTGTCTGTTGTGGGTGGTCAGAGTCATAAAACAAACAAACAAACAAACAAAAAAGTTGCAAGAACGGAAGATGTGGTTCCAAAGGCCATTTCTCGAATCATCTAGAAGCATTTGATCCACAAACTATTAGGGACCCTCTCCAAACACCTCCATACTGGGCAGTAAACAGGGCAGCTTGAAACCCTGCAACGGCAGTGAGGAGAGCTGCTTCTACTGCTTCTGACACAAAGCATGATTCTTTGAATTGGCCTCATGCTTCTAGACCATAAGCAAACATGAGCAGTGTGGCAAAGTGCATAGTGTGTGGTGGGGCCTTAGGTCAGTGGACTCGGGTTAAATCTTGCCAAGTTATTGGACCTCTTTTCATCTCGGGTTAGTCCTCTGAGAAAGAGAGTAATGATAATGTTTACCTTGCAGGGTTCTGAGCATTAAGTGAGATGTTGCTGGAAAACTCTTCGGCACATGCTTGTCTTTACTTATTGAATGATCTGTGAACGAAGTCAGGGAAGCACATTTTTATTTATTTATTTATTTATTTATTTATTTATTTATTTGACAGAGAGAGCTCACAAGTAGACGGAGAGGCAGGCAGAGAGAGAGAGAGGGGGAAGCAGGCTCCCTGCTGAGCAGAGAGCCCGATGCGGGACTCGATCCCAGGACCCTGAGATCATGACCTGAGCCGAAGGCAGTGGCTTAACCCACTGAGCCACCCAGGCGCCCCAGGGAAGCACATTTTAAAAGCATTGGACAGTTTTCTATTCATTTTATTTACCTCTTCTAGTTTTCTATCCCCTGTGGCCTGATATAATTTCCCATGACCTTGATTAAATGCTAGTCATGGGCTGAGTACCTCCATTGGCTTGGTACCAGGGACATTGCTACAAATCTCCAAGGAAACTGTGTCCATGAGAACACCAATCACATGGCTGATTCAGCCAGGAGGAGGAGGCTGGGTATGGCATTATTTAATTAGAGGCACACACGGTCCAACAATGCTATTCTTTAATTTCCCCTCATCTCCCCGAGTGCCTCTTTTGGGGGCCAGTGGAATTCGTTATTAGGAGACACTATTTGGAAGAGACCAGATGGGGCCTTGCCTTCGTATGGTCGTTAGACTTCTAAAGCCAAAAACATTTGCTTGTGATGATGGGGCTGTTCTTCATTGTTTAACCATATGACTCAGAAGCTTCTTTTTTTCCCCTCCCCTTTGGAGGATTCTAAACTCATTTATTTCTCAGCCTGAGACTTTTTCCAGCACTTTAGCCAATTCTTGGTTTCTGATATTTGGGGGAAGCACATCCATTTATCAACCTGAGAGGATTAAGCACGAACTGTGCTTACGCCGAAAAGAAAAATGAAAGCAAAAGGGAGGCTGACGCCTTTGATGCTGATTAGCCTACCATGTAAACCAACATATTTAAGATATACACCAGTATTAAAATGCCTTTGTGTAATGCTTTTTAATGCTCAAATCCTAATTCTGTTCGTCTTACTGATCTCGTGAGGTTACCCATATCTCCATTCTGTAAATGAGAAAGCAGAGGGAGACATATAGCAGTCAAGTGATTCGTCCAGGTTTAGTCACTGAACAACTATTGAGCCGCTATATGCCAGGCACCATGCTGGGTGCCAGTGACCCAGAGATGGGCGGGACAGGACGGTCGGTCCCTGACCCATGCAGTTGATAGCTTTATGGTCACATGCTAAGTGGACAAATGGCGGAGGAAATGATGGCTTCCAATTTCTGGTCCAGTGAAGATCAACACCCACTATGGGAGTCTACCAAGTTCAACATTTTCTTAACTCCTCAAGTTTACCTATGCTCCTTGCTTGATCTTTCCTTTCATTTGAAATCTCATGACAGCTCACATGCCTTCATGATGCCATTGAAAGCAGGTACTTAATGAATCCTTTCTTCGCATGGAGTATCATGTTTCTTTTGTTGACCTTCTGCCTTTTGTTTTGGGTTGATAGGTGCGAAGCGCTAGAAGGTGCGAGAGAACTAAATGACTCATCCCTTGCCATCGTGGTGAGGCAAGGCATACCTAGAAACATCCAGAGAACAAGGCAGCGTTAGAACTGTGTGTGGCTCTGCACATATATGGACATCATAAAGCATTAGCACCAGGCAGTGATAGGAAGGTGCTAATTTTGCAGTATAAAAAAAAATACCCTAAGTGGGAGAGCAGAACAAAACAAAACAAAAACAGAGAAGAGATCAGTAAAAGCTGGAGATTACCAAGTGACCCAGTGAGAAATTTTGCTCCCCCAGGAGTCTGAGTATCTATGGGGAAATCAGACTCCTAAAGTGTGAGCACTGAAGGGCATTTCAAGGAATGTCTGTCCAACACCCTCCAAGTGAAAGGAGGAACATTCAGAGAGGTTGGCTGAGGTCGCAGAGCCAGTCTGGGATGGAAACACATCTTGAGCCATGTCTGGCTCTGCCTGGAGAAGCAGGTGAAAGGAAATGGAAGGACGTGGCTCCAAAATCCCCATCTGGGGCCCACCGTGGGAGGCTTCCGTGTTACCTCACGCGTGGAGCTGAAGCATCGTCTGTCCTAACGCTCACCAGAAAAAGAGATTAGGAGCCAAAAAACAGCTACCAAGTAGTTGTAGGAAATGGCACGACATAACCGAGTTTGAGAATATGACATCTTTTGTTTAAACCACTGGATTTATTTGCACTTTTTTCATATCTGCTGAGCATTTGATCATCATTTTGTCTTAACCCCCTCTGCCTCGGGGCCTGGTACTCAGAAGATGTTCAGCATTGTTAATTATTATCTTCATAGTAATGACTCGCGTAGCAAGTCTGGGGGGCCCTCGTGGCGGTGGTTATTTGTCAGGCAAGTGTCCAAGCAGAGCAAATATCTTAGGATAATTTGCCGGCAGGTGATTAAGGTGAAAATATCTATATACTAGTGGGGCGCCTGGGTGGCTCAGTGGGTTAAATCCTCTGCCTTCAGCTCAGTTCATGATCACAGGGTCCTAGGATCGAGCCCCACATCGGGCTTTCTGCTCAGCGGGGAGCCTGCTTCCCCTTCCTTCTCTGCCTGCCTCTCTGCCACTTGTGCTCTCTGTCTGTCAAATAAATAAATAAAATCTTTAAAAAATAAATAAATAAATAAATAAATAAAATAGAACTCAATTTCTTGAAATATTATATGGGAAAGACTAAAAGAAAACTATGACCTACCCAAATGGAGTATTTTTTTTTCCTTTGGCCTTCGTAACATTTTCTTCTTTCCCAACCCCTTATTGCTTATGCTCAGACTCAAACTAATATCTGCAAAAGGATGAGTTAAGCAATTATTATGACCCTGAATTTAACACTTTCAACTAAGATAATACTTCCCATTGATTTTAAGTCCCGCCTCCATCTCCTTGTTTTCCTAGCTCATTCTCCCGATGCTACACTTCCATCAGTCTTGGGCAGATATGTTCCAACTAAGGACTTACGCCCCTGAGCAGGACACGGGCAGGATCCGTGTTATTAATGACCTACTTGAATCTAATTGTTGGACCTGCTAATCTCCATGGAATTCACACATATCACGTTCCTCTCAAATTCCTCAAAAATTCTGGTTCACCTCTTGACTGCTTCCAGAGAATGGTTAAGGAAGAAAAACATTCCCACCAATGAATTACCAGGACTTGGGGAAATCCTATCCCCATTATAATCTTTGTCACACCACAAAGTTCTACATCGCAGGTGACAGGACTCCACTCCCCACACTGACCTGAGCAGCCTTCTCTCCCAGTAGCCCCCAGGCACAGGGGGATTGGACGACTCACCCACCTTTACCCTGGGAGTGTGCTCCTGGACCCTTCAGCTAAAATGTTCCACCCTGCTCTAACAGGGTGAAAGGCAAGATCTTGGTGAAAGGCAAGATCTTGGTGAAAGGCAAGATCTTGGTGAAAGGCAAGATCTAGTGAGCTCATGACCATTTTCACTAGCATGAGGCTGACCAGTGACCTCAGGAGGAGATCTTCTGTAATTCCCAAAGCCTATTTTGAATTTGTATGAGAAGGAGGTCAATTATTTTGTGCAAATATTATTTTAAATTTATAGAACGGATGTCAAATGATTCTCCATTCCCCAAATTACTCTTTTTCTTTTGTAAATCTTGTCTTGCAGGCTGATATTGAAAAATATGCTGTGAACCCCAAAAGATTCATAGTAAAACTGAATCTGAAAAGCAAATCTCCAGTTCGTGGGGAGGTGGTTGGTTAAAGAAGGAGAAGTTGGTGTTACATGGAGCATTGTAATATGTGGACATAGAGAACATGGTCAGATTTAAAACACACACACACACACACACACACACACACACACACACACACACACACATTTTCACAGAGCCAACCAAAATTTTAGGAGTGACTTGGGAGCAGACTTTTTTTTTTTTAAGTTCTGAAGACTTTGGATCCCCTCACCCATGTTCTGCTCACCCCCTAAATGTCCAGTTGTTCCAAGTGTTTGTTGCTCCATTTTTTCTCTAAATTTTAAGGATGATGGAGGTGGGGTTCAGGGGACAGCAGGGACAAAGAGCATGAAGACACACAGATCCCAAGGGAGCTTGAGGAGGCGTGATGGTCTCAGAGGACACATCAAGACCTCAAGCCACCAAAACCAAGTCATGAGATTGCTAATGACACTCTTATCCGTTATTAAAATTTTGCCTTTTATCTTAAATGCACTAGATTCTTCTAGTTTCTGAAGAAGTGTGAATATGAGGAATTTTTCCTTCTGATGGTGAACCGTTAGCAGACATTACCGTTGTTCGCAGATATTCAAGAATGTTTACCCTCCAAGATTTTCTTTAGTTGAGATTTCTGTAGCCTCAGAACCAGAATGAAACTATCAGCTAACGGATTTGATGTAGCCGGGACAATCTTAGGTTGCCAGGATCAGTACGGCCAATCATGACAACGTTAGCTGGCCCGATGCTCAGATTGACCAGTCTCCACCCAACTCACTCTGGGCCTGTCTTCCTCTCCCCAGATCCTGAGTAACCTGGTGATGGAGGACCTCCTGCCAACCCTTCAGACGGACCTTCTGCCGAAAATGAAGGGGAAGAAGAATGACAGAAAGAGGGCCTGGCTCGGCGTAAGCCATGACTTTGCTATGTGACTGTGCTATTCAAAAATGAACATCCCTTTCCCTCCTTTTTTTTTTAGGGCAGTTTCTTGGTTTCCTTCTTTCTTTCTCTCTCCCTTCCTTCATTCCTTCCTTACCTTACCTTCCTTCCTTCTTTCCTTCTTTCTTCTCTTCCTCCTCCTCCTCCCCACCCCTTCTCTCTCCTCCCCATCCTCCTTTTTTTTTTTTTTTTTTTTTAATAATTCCTTCCCTGGGTGGAGAACTGCCCACCTTGACTCTGAGGACTAATCCAAACAGGCTCAAATCCGGGAAGAAAAATGAGTGTGCCTGCAGTCGTGTTTACGTTAAGAGAATCTGCGCTTAGCCCTCTCCGCTCTACTTGACTCCAGCAGGCGCTCGCACATGACAGAGCCCCGATTTCTGTGCTGTTCTCTGTTGCAGCTTCTTGAAGAAGCCTACAACCTGGTTCGACACCAAGTTTCAGAAGGATTAAGTGCCTTGAAGGAGGAGTGCCGTGCTCTGACGAAGGGCCTGGAGGGGACCATCCGTTCAGACATGGATCAGATCGTGAACTCGAAGAACTTTTTAATTGGAAAGATCAAAGGTCAGTGGAGATAATCCAGGCTCTTACAGCTAAATGAGCTGCACACACAGTCATATTTCATGATTTCAGAGGAAAACTGAACTGGCAGAATCGGGAAAAGCCGATACCGGGTGTAATGGTCATATGCTAGCAAGGGCTGGACCTTCCCCAGTAGGAAAGAGAGTTTGCTTCTTGCCTGTGGTGGTGCCTGAGTATTCTGATGCCCTACACACCACCCCTGTTGTGGTGCTTCTCACACTAATTGTATTGGCTTCTATGCGCGCCTCTTCTCCACCATAAGTTGTCTAAGAATAGGACCATGCAGTCCCTGTTTCACTCAGGCATACCCAGGGCTGAGTACCATGCCTGGTATATGCAGATTCTCAGCAAATACTTGAATGGATGAATAAATGGATTTTCTCTTCACAAGAAGAAAACTGGCTAAGCGTGGATAAATGTAGATTCTAGTCTCAAGGGCAACATGGCCGGTCAGGTGTACTTGGGAGGGTCACTTGACTTCCATGTGCCTTAGTGTCCTCCTCCGCAATCAGGAGGGAGGGTCCCTGAGATTGAGGTCTGTCAGCGTGGGCCCTGACCTGAATCGAGCCCACTGACAATTTCTGTAAATAGCATTTTATTGGGACACAGCCGTGCCCCTTCAATTATGCATTGCCTGTGGCTGCGTTCATGCTACAGGGAAGAACTGAGTAATCGGAACCGAGACCTCCTGGACTGCAAGATTACGCATGTTCTCTCTCTGGCCTTTGGCAGAAAAGTGGTTGCCTGTGCCCTCACAAGAGGCCTGATAGGGCGGCTAAGGAATTCCACAGGATAACATGTTATCGGCTGAAATGTATAGTTAATTCCTACATCCCAACAAGCACCGCACCCCGAAAGTCATTTCCGAGAAGCACATGGACTCCTCTGGCATGGTTTAGCGACAGTCTTCTTACATTGTCATTTTTCAGATTCTTTTTTTGAAGATTTTTATTTATTCATTTATTTGACAGAGAGATCACAAGTAGGCAGAGAGGCAGGCGGGGTGTGTGGGGGGAGAAACAGGCTCCTCGCTGAGCAGAGAGCCCAATGCGAGACTCGATCCCAGGACCCTAAGATGACCTGAGCAGAAGGCAGAGGCTTAACCCACTGAGCCACCCAGGCGCCCTCATTTTTCAGATTCTTCACTCATTTGCTCATCTGCTCGCTCACTCATTTAAAAAAATAGGTACTAGGTGCTTTCTGAGCAAGGTGCTGGGGCTTTAGCAATGAACAGGGGACCTAGTTCCTGTACTCAAGAAACTTAGCACCTGACAGGGGCTGTCTACTTGATGGATTACGCTCTGCCTTTCCGGCCCCATTCACACCGCAGCCCAGCTCTCCTCTGAGCCCTTCCAGTGGTTCTTCTGTGAGAGAGTAGAGAGCGGGCTTGACGGCGGCATGGGGGTGCGTGTCTGTTTCCGTGCGGGTCTGTCCATGCCGTACCCTCCAAGGCACAGACAGATTAGCCTCAGCACTAGGTGTTCACTATTTTCCATGTCTCTCATTCCTCTGTTAGCACAACTGATGGAGAATTGACTATATTCAAGTGCTTGTATAACTTAAAACCTCCAGCACCCAGCTCCCCAGTCACGCCTGAATTCAACCAATTTCTCTCTCTCTCTCTTTTTCCTAGTCTCTGTGGCTCCAGTATATCCCACATAAAATGGAAAAACACTCTGCCCTAGACTAGTCTTTGTCTCCTAAAAGGAACTTTGAAAGGAAGTCACGATCAAGTCTTTTTAAAAGGGAATATCAGAAGCACATTTTAACTGAGGCTCTGGTTCTCCATCTTTTAAAACAATAAAGTACAGCTGAGTCTTGAACAACACAGGTTTGAACTGCACAGGTCCACTTATGGGGGGGTTTGGATAAATACAATCCAGTACTATAAACATATTTTTTGTTCCTTATGATTTTCTTAGTAACATTTTATTTTTTCTAGCTTATTTTTTTTTAAAGATTTTATTTATTTGACAGGGGCAGGGCGGTCACAAGCAGGCAGAGCGGCAGGCAGAGGGAGAAGCAGGCTCCCTGCTGAGCAGAGACCCTGATGGATGTAGGGCTCGATCCCAGGACCCTGTGATCATGACCTGAGCTGAAGACAGATGCTTAACCGACTGAGCCACCCAGGAGCCCCTTCTCTAGCTTATTTTATTGTAAGAATACAGGATATAACACCCACAACATAGAAAATATGTGTTTGTCAACTGTTTATGTTATGGGTAAGGCTTCTGGTCAACAGTAGGCTATTAGGAATTCAGTTTGGGGGAGTCAAAAGTTATACACAGATTTTCAACAACGGGGGGGTGGACAGCACCCCTAACCTCTGCATCGTTTAAGGATCAACTGTATACTTCGGACTACGTCAGTAAAGGGCTTTGGGTTTTGAAAGAGCTTTGGGAGTACTAAGCAGTGATCTTCCTGTTTCCTCCCAAATGACTCTTGACAGTCAAGCAACCAATCTTTAGTCCTGTCCGACAAGTATTTCTTCCTTCAGTAAGCATTTATCCTGCGCCTGCTGAATACAAGGGCTACGAGGAGTCAAAGAAGACAACATGATTTCACAACAGGAGGATATGAGGCATGTTACAGATTCTGAAACAGGGGGAAAAGATGGGAAAGGTGCCACTGGAGAAGCAGGAACTGAGGACACTGTGGTTCCCAGCCAGGAAGTAGGTCAGCTTCAAAAAACACTGCGGGCTCCTATAACAATAGCGCTGTTTTCTTGCTGGTTAATGGGAAAAAGGATGATGCCGGCAGGTGGGACGAGGGCTCACAGCTAGTGAGGGCTTCCCGAGGGCGACCTACAGTTCCAAGCACCTGAACACAGTCAGCCCACGTCATCGTCACCCCAACCGCCAGGAGTCATTCATCCCATGATCCCCACCTACCCGATAAGAACACCGAGGCAGAGATTAAGTAACTTGGCCCAGATTCCAAAACTGAGTCAGGTTCCAAACCCCTCTAATCCCAACACTTTCCGTCTTTGTCCCTCTGCTCTGTGGCTCTGCCACAGCGCCCCTAACTTTGGGATGGTTTGTGAGTCCATATTTATCACAACTGTGTCTCTACACGCTTGGAAGTTAGCAGATCATGTCCCGGTGGGGTGTCAAATGTATGCCCTCCAGAAGGAAGCAGCGACAGGCGGCCCACCACTCAGGGAGCTCGGTGGTGGTTCCAAGGGCCTGCGACTGTCTGCGTGGGTGAGGTGTATACTGGGTCTTGAATGGGTGAGGGAGATGTTCACAAGCAGAGGAGGAGGAGGAAGGAAGGCCCAGCTGAAAGGAGCACAAAAAAGGCACAGAGAGGAGGCTGCAACCCGCACTGGCACACAGGCATCAGCAGGGAGCAGGCAGAGGAGAGCAGGGTCGCCATGGCCCCTGCCTGTGTCCGTTTCCTCCCCACTCAGTAGGTGAATCTTCACCAGCCGCCACTAAATCTTTACTGCATACGACCTGTGTTCATGACTAGTCTGAAATTTCTATTAGGCGCTTTTCAAACAGTTCTTCTCTCCAAGTTCATTGATAAAAAGGTCCTTTATTTTCCTGACACACAATTTTGCATTTTGGTATCAAGCCAGTCGTTTTTAGAAGTCACAGATCATTTCATATTTAAATCATACAATCAAAAGGGGTTTTTTTCCCCTAGCAGTTCTATGACCTCTTTAATATTTTATATACCAAATATTTGTGAGTTATTCATAATATGAATAGTCATATCAGATTCTCCAACGAAGGGGCAGTCTGATCCTCCAGACCTGTGAGATATTTCTGCAAACCGAGAGAAGAATGGGCCCCATTCATCTCGCTGTAAGCACATTATTTGCCAATGAAGGATTAAGAAATACACTTGAAGTGTAGTCCTTGATCCGTAAGTTAAGGTGTGACTTTGGTCAAGCCCTGGGACATCTCCAGGCCTTTGATTTTCCATGTATAAAATGGAAGGATTGAACACCCAGGTACGCTTGTCCTTCCGTTCTTGGTTCCGTGATACTGTGACAAGGGCCAGGTGACTTACCAGCGCCACAAAGCTAACCTTCCAGTGTACAGAGCAAGCTCAGGTCTTTTCCGGCTCAGCTTTCCCTCACTACATGTGCTTTCAAACCTGGCTAATCATGACCTTCACCTTAGCACTTTAAAAAAAAAAAATGCAGATTTCCAAGTCCTATCCGGACTTTATGCTCTTCCTCTTTTATTTATTTATTTTTAAAGATTTTATTTATTTATTTGACAGAGAGAGACAGTGAGAGAGGGAACACAAGCCGGGGGAGTGGGAGAGGGAAAAGCAGACTTCTGGCTGAACCGAGCTCAATGCAGGGCAGACGTGCTCACGACTGAGCTCCCCAGGCCCCCCAGTGTTCTTCCTCTTTTAAATCAAAGAGTAGGATTTGCCTCTGGGAAGTGTGGTTACACTTTTCATCTCTCTTTATGATTTTTCTGTGCTCTCTATATTTTTGTCATCATGCATGTTTTCTGTGATTAATGGGAAAAAATAGCCTTTTTAAAAAAAACTTGGGGGTAGGGGTGGGAGGTGAGGTGGTGTTTGTTTTCAATGGAATCTGTTTCTATACGCTCAAGAAAAAAACTGTGTTCAAGTTTTTAAAAAGTCTCTTGAGGAGGGGAAGGGGGAATTGAATTATATGAGCTGATTAACTCTTAGAGAAATTAATTAAAACTTAATAAGTTGTTATGTACAAATATTGAGTCATTACGTTGTACAGCTGAAACTGATATAATGTTATACCTCAATTTAAAAACTTAGTAAATCGTGTTTTTTAGAAGACAAATTATGCACCCAGAATGATAATGATGAGAGTTAAGAGGTGGATTGCCAGCATTTTCTGTTTTCTGTTAGGCATTGCGTGATCACAGGGACCAGCGAGAAAAGTGCACTTCATCCTTGGGCAGAGGAAAGCTTGGAGAGGGGAGGGATGGTTTGTTCCAATTCTGCAAACATGGAATGGTTTTCCCTTCTGGTGACTGCTGGCACAGGACTCTCTGTGCTGGTCTGTCTTGCTCATTTGAGCTTGCGTGACAAGTGGCTCTCTGGGGCACTGCCCACCCCTGGCCTGGCTCCAGGGACTTTGAACCCAATTTTGCCCATAATAAGTGATGGTTTTCTGCCTATTTCCTATCTCAGCCATGGTGGCCCAGCCCGCAGGAAGAAGCTGTGCAGAGAATGTGCAACCGTTCTTGGCGTCCATTCTGGAGGAGCTCATGGGGCCAGTGAGTTCAGGATTCAGTGAGGTGCGCTCACTCTTTGAAAAAGAGGTGGATGAACTTAGCCAGAATTTTCAGACCACCAAAGACAGAGCCCAGCTTAAGGAGGTAAGATATGGAGACAAGGAACTGAGTGTGAATGGTCTGCTTGGGGTTGCCTTTTCCTTGGGCCTTTTTCTGCATTTGTGCACTCTTTACTTTCTTCCTCCCTTCTACCCACTCCCCCCTTCTATCCATTCATCTATTTCTTCCATTCAGCCAGCCACCCCATTCATCTATCCGTTCACCTGATTTCCTTTATTAATGGTTTTCAAGTTGCAAAACTAATAATATGCTGGTGCAAGTGAAACTACATATTTTATATATGTATAAATATTACATATGTTATATATTATTATAATTATATATTATATATAATATATATTACATATATATG
The DNA here is from genome assembly GCF_902655055.1 of Lutra lutra. Classification (NCBI taxonomy): domain Eukaryota; kingdom Metazoa; phylum Chordata; class Mammalia; order Carnivora; family Mustelidae; genus Lutra; species Lutra lutra. The sequence goes on along the minus strand of NC_062292.1, from coordinate 20,656,910 downwards.
TGATATATATTACACATATATGTAATATATTATATATATATAGAGAGAGAGTATATATGGGCAAATTGATCACCCATGATGTGGAAAGATGTTAATGTTCAAAGACAATGGCCAAGAAAGAATTCTTGAAACGTCTTTGGTGCAAAAAAAGTGGCTTTATTAAAGCACGGGGACAGGACCCGTGGGCAGAAAGAGCTGCACCGGGGTCATGAGGACTGCCCCATTATATACTTTCACGTTGGGAGGACATTAGGGATGCGTAAGTCTCTGAGGAATTTTGGAAGCTAAGTTTCCAGGACCTTGAGGGGCTAGCTATTGTTAGGAAAGGATCATTTATTACTGTCTTATAAAAACCTGAGTCATGAGACCCTTCAGATGTATATCGGTGGGTCTCATGCTTGGGGGATGATTGCCAACTTGTGTCTTGGGGGGGTAGAGATAAAGGAAGTTTCCAAAGGCAAGTTTATGTGTTAAAGTGGACTCACAGGATCCTAGGCATTGGGCATAGATTGGCTTTGGCTCTTAGCGAAGAATTAACATTGAGTCCCTAGAATAACGTCATTCTGCATGTTCCAAGGACTTGTCAATGGGCTCTAAGTAGCAAGGAAATTTAATAATTTTTCTCTTGCTTTTGTTTCCCACATCAACCCATGTCCACCCCAACTTCTAGGCTACCTCTACTCCAGACCCCGTGAATTAACAAATACAAACTAACTTAGAATATGTTTTCACATGCTTGTTTCTTGTTCATACAAATATAGAAGTATAGATCCTCATTGATATAAATTTTGTTTGTTGATTTGTTTCCAAAAATACAGACTCATGATCAAAACAGTGTTTCTCAAAGTGTAGTCCCCGGACCGGTAGGGTCTTTCCCCAGCTATTAAAAGTGCAAATTCTCAGGCCCCCACCCACAATCTCCTGAGTCAGAAGCTCAGGGGGCTCCAGCCCGGCATTCTGTTTCACAGGCCTCCCCAGGATGTGAGGCACCCTCACGTTCAGGAAACACATCACGAGGCAGCTTGGTTTGCACTGGACACATCACTATCAGTCCCTAGATCAAACCAGATACCTCTCTCTTCTTTTTTTTTTTTACCTTTCTTATTTATTTATGCATGCATAAATATGTGACTATACATAAACAAGATACATTTCATAAATACTTTGAACTTTTCCTTTGCAACCTTTTTTAAAAACTTGCCTTTACCTTCTCTCCCTCCCCCACCACCCACCTTCCTTCAAGTAACCAGTGTTAATCTTAGCCTATACTATTCTGTACTTTTCCCCCTGCTTTTTTTAAAGATTTTATTTATTTTTATTTTTTGTGTAGTTTTCTTTTTCTTTAAAGATTTTATTTATTTATTTATTTGTCAGAGATTGAAAAACAGCAAGTGAGCACAAGCAGGGAGAGCAACAGGCAGAGGGAGAAGAAGGCTCCTTGCTGAGCTGGGAGCCTGATGTGGGACTCGATCCCAGGGCTCTGGGATCATGACCTGAGCTGAAAGCAGCTGCTTAACTGACTGAGCTACCCAGGCATCTCTAGATTTTATTTATTTATTTGACAGAGAGAGAGAGAGAGAGACAGCAAGAGAGGGAACACAAGGAGGGGGACTGGGAGAGGGAAAGCAGGCTCCCGCTGAGCAGGGAGCCTGACGCAGGGCTCGATTCCAGGACCCTGGTATAATGACTTGAGCTGAAGGTAGACGCTTAACGACTAAGCTACCCAGCCTTCCCCCTACTTATTTAGCTATAAAACATACACATTTATTGGCTGTTTTTTTTCCAGATTCTTTGCTTTTTAAAAAAATGGGATTGTATTACAAATCCCACTCTTTATCAGTGTTCTTATTCAAAAAAATACCTTGTGAAACTCTCAAGTTAGCTGCTTTAGCTTTGAATCATTCTTTGTAATGGCTACATAATATTTCATGTCTGAATGCACCATGATTTATTCAACTATCCAAATGTTGCTGACATCATGGAGAAAACTGTAATAAATAACCTTCCTACATAGAGTATACTCTGAAGCTTTCATTCCTGTGTGATGAATTCTCAAGACAGGTTTGCTAGGTTGAAAGGTGGGACTATTTCTCCTGTTAACAGATGTTTCCATTTGCATTTGAAAAAAAAAAAGGATTTAAATTTTACATTTCCATCCACCGTGTATGACAGAGGACTTTCTTCCCCAAATGCCCATCAGCATTAGGCATTACCACTCCTTTAAACTTTGGCCTGTCTGGTAGGAGCAAAGCAGCAACCCATTTTTCCTCTCTTGTCTGCTTAATTGTTATTTCTTAAAAATAGATGCATTTCATGTTGTGTGAGGAGGGACAAGTTTGATCCTGTGCGTTTTTTTTTTTTTTAAAGATTTTATTTATTTATTTGACAGAGAGAGATCACAAGTAGATGGAGAGGCAGGCAGAGAGAGAGAGAGAGAGAGGGAAGCAGGCTCCCTGCTGAGCAAAGAGCCCGATGCGGGACTCAATCCCAGGACCCTGAGATCATGACCTGAGCCGAAGGCAGAGGCTTAACCCACTGAGCCACCCAGGCGCCCCGATCCTGTGCGTTTGATCATTAATTCTACCTGGGTGTGGCTCCCCACAACTCCCTTCTCAGGGAGAGTGATGTGTTCTCTTTACAAACACAGTAGGAATGGGCCCTTTAGGAATTCCTACTTAGAGACACCTAGAACTCGAGCCTTGTCTCTTTTCTGTGACTTGAAAATCAGACAGCATGTCCTCTGTAATTCACAGTCACCCTGTGTTACTGCCCAGGTCTCCCTGGGCGTCCATTTTCAGCACCTGCCTGTCCTCTTTCTCTGCCCACCCCACCTGTTTCTTCTAGATATCCAGATTCAGGTTTTTAAATTATTTGAAAATCAGCTTGGAAAATAGAAAGCATTCTGTTGGCAAGGACACCCATGGTGTAAGAGTAGGTTGGTGAAAGCTGACGTCTTTAGCAGAGGAGGTCCGTTGCTGCCTTCTTGCTGGAAGCCCTATGGCTTCATTGCTTGTGTAAACCAGAGGGGCAAGGATGCCAGTTTTTTAACTGGATGCCTCTCCCAGGCCAGGTCTCTTCCTACCACCCGCCATAGAGAACCTATAGCAGAGGAAGCCCCCATGAACCCTGACAGAGCCTCAGAGAACTATGAAGATTCTGGCTTCATTCCTAGAGTCTCAGGGTCCAGGGGCACCCTGACTTTGTTAACGTAGGCTTTGGAGGTCCCCAGAGCCCAGCAGAAATTCCAGGTGCCAAAAAACCTACCTACCTAGTTCTCAAAGTCTGCAAGTCAGAGCCCAGAGTCCATCAGGAGCTAAGATTGGAGCCCCCAAATGCTTCCCTGGGTCCTCCCATCATCCAGTGGGTTCTTTTCAGTCTCTGCCCTAGCGATAGACCTGCCCCAGGGACCCCTGAAGGAGGCAAGTAAGACAATTGAAATGTCATAAATCTAGTGGCCTGAGAAGTGATTCACTCTACTAACATACATTTGATCATTTAGTATTTACGTAATACAGAATATGCATGTAATCTTGCTCCTGAATTTGAAGGTTTTTAATGTTTCCCTTCCCCAAAACATAGCATCTAGACCGGCTCATGAATCTTCCACTGGATTCCATGAAGATGGAACCTTGTTACAGTAAAGTCAACCTGCTCCAGGAGCGTTTGCAGGATCTCAAGAGCCGCTTCCGATTCCCCCACGTGGACCTGGTGGTCCAGAGGACACAGAACGACATGCAGGAGGTGGGAGTGGCCGGGGCCTCTGTGGGGGGTGAGGATGGAGATAGCAGAGAAACAAGGCGAGACTGGGGTGCTGGTGCAGCTCTGGCCAATGGGGCCCTTTTCTGTCGTCATCATGCTGAGTTGAGGATGTCCTTGGTCCTTCCATCTGGCTTCATCTTTCTTCCATGTTGATGAACATCAGAAAGAAAAAAAAAAATCTCAGGGAGATCCAGTAGCATTAATTGATAATTTCTTGATTTGTCAAACCAGCACTTTTAACCTCGGCTGCACATGAGAATTGTCTGGGGAGCTTTTAAGAAATGCTGACATCTCGGCCCCACTCCCAGGAATTTCCCCCATCCACATTCCCACTGCTTCTAATACGCAGCCAGAATGGAGAACTACCGGTTTACGTTAATTCCCTAACCCGGTTAAGAGTAAATCAGTCAATCAATCACAGCTTCATATTTGGATCTCTTGTGTCTACTTGGTAGTTTTCCTTTTCTCCCCCCACAAGGAACTTTTTCTCCACAAAGAAGCACAAATTCTTTCCATATTATAGTGCTTTCTAAATGAAGAAGGGTGTGACCACTGAAACCAGAAGAACTCAGTTCTATTTCAGGGGTGTCCTGGGGGGAGATCACTCAGGGGCTGGGTGCTGTGCCAGACGCCCCCGCTCCTCGGAGACAGATGCTCAGATAAGGTCACTACAGTGTTGAGAGTGCTGGACAAAGCTGTGTGTGCATGCTTTGGGATCAGAGGCTTCGGGAAGAAAGGAACACTTGTTCCTTAAAAGTTATAGGGCGGATTAAGTGAGACACCTTATTACCTTACCTGCGAGTTGTGAAGGATTAAAGATGGACTGGGGGAGCAAAATCGGGCAATGGTTTAACAGAAGTCCCTTTAGTCATACTGAACCCTGGTGAAACCGATACAGGTACGAATACAGAGAATGAGAAATCAGAATTGTTTCTGTTTCCTACCCCGTGGGCACATCAGCCACCGTGCCCACCAAACCCCATCCCGGCCTCCCTTCCAGCCCGGCAGAGCAAGGAAGAGAAGTGAGGGGGTAGGTGAAGCGCAGAGAGCTGTGCTGGACTGGTTTGCATCCCCCCAAAAGCGGAAGTGCAGGATTAAAGCTGCCAAGGAGTAAGTGGGGTTGCCCCCCACCTCCCTTTGTCAAGCCTACGGACTCATCCAGGACAGGGGTGATGACTTACAAACTAGGAGAGGGCGGTATTCTCAATCCCATGGCCTCCGTGGGTTTTGCAGCTCAGAGCATAAGAAGAAGAGAGGAGGGGAAAATACGTGTATGCATACGTGCAGAGGTGTGTGTGCGAGCGTGTAGTTCCCAGACTCTTACGGATCCCACTGGTGGCCCATTTATTTCATAACTAGGTAGGGGACTGAGGACCTGTTGCCCTGGATGGCCCCAGATTAGTGCCTGGGGAGGGGGTCTGTGATGGTCATCCCCTCCCTGCCCCGGGTGGAGACCCCAGCCTCTGACCAGGCGCTGTTCTGTGTCGCTTTCGGCTTCCAGCTGATGGAGAACGCGGTGTTCACCTTCCAGCAGCTGCTTTCCCCACACCTCCAGGGAGAGGCCGCCAAAACTGCAGTCGCCATCGAGAAGGTTAAGCTCCGAGTCTTAAAGGTAAAGCCGGTGTCTCCTTTGTGGGAAGCGTAAAACAAGTGTGACCCCCTGCTTCTTTTGTTAAGTGGAAGATGCCAAATTCTGGCTTTCACTCTCCCTGTTTGTAATCCTGCCCCCTTTCCCCGCGGAGGCAGCCATGGCTACCGCGCGGGGGGGGGGGGGGGGGGGGGGGGGGGGTGGGGTGGGGGTCGGGCAGGACTTTCGTGCCTGCTCTGCCATCTAGTGGCAGCCGTAGGGACCACAGGTCCCCGGGATTCTTGTCCATCGCTCCAAGGGACCTGTTCTTGATAGAATGATCGCACTTGATATTTATTGGCTGTCCACTCTAAGCAAAGCGATGTGATAGGTATTACAGAAAATGTAAAAATAGGCAAGGTACAGCTTCCTTCTTCAAAGAGTTTACAATATAGTAAAACCCATATAAATTAGCCAACATTTTTTAGAAAAATCAAAATCTCCTGGCAATGGAAATACGAGAGAGAGAGAGAGAGAGAGAGAGAGACCTGCCATATGAAATATTTGTTTCTTTGTTTTTAAAGATTCTATTTATTTATTTGACAGAGACAATGAGAGAGAGAACACAAGCAGGGGGAGTGGGAGAGGGAGAAGCAGGATTCCCGCTGAGCAGGGAGACCAATGTGGGGCTTGATCCAAGGACCCTGAGACCATGACCGGAGCTGAAGGCAGACACCCAAATGACTGAGCTACCCAGGTGTCCCTGAAATTGTTTTTGATGTGCTTACTGCTTAAGAATATATATCAAAATGGTTTTAATAATAGCAGTTTGCACATACATGATCTAGTTTTCAAGCTTTTTCGTTTTTAACCTATCCTGTTTTGTTTGATCCTCACAAGGACTTGTGAGATGATCAGAATATGTCTCCATTAAAAGATGAGGAAACTGACTCACTAAGAACTAGTGTGACTTACTTAAGCTCAACAGGCTAGTCAGTTGTGAGCCTAGAGCTAAAGCAATTCTTAAATTCAGTTCACTAATTTCTTAACTACCTATCCCCCTAAACAGTATCTTGGAGCAGAAGATCCCACAGAGCCTAGGAGGTGGCCCCTGAATTTTAGACCTAATCCTAATACCTCACAGGTAGTAGGAAACAGTGACAACCAAATCAATGAAATTAAAAGCAATATTTATGGGATGCCTCAGTTGGTTAAGCGTTTTCCTTTGGCTCAGGTCATGATCCCAGGGTCCTGGATTCGAATCCCACATCAGGTTCCTTGCTCACAGGAAGCCTGCTTCTCCCTCTGCCCGCTGCTCTCCCTGCTTGTGCTCTCTCTAGCTCTCTTTCTCTGACAAATAAATAAATGAAAGCTTTTTTAAAAATAAGAAAAGCAATATTTATTATGGGAACACAAGTAATAATGAACTTGCAATTGGAAAGAAAAGATAGTATCAATGTCAATTTCACTTCCAGTGTCAGGAAACTTTATATGTCCCTGGATAGTTCATTTCTTCTCTGGACACTTTGAGTTGCAAGAACATGCTTCCTAATGTGAACCCAAAGCTGTCACCACTGGTGATTCTAGTTCTGTTCTCTCTGTTCATGTCCCTCTCCCACACAGTGCCTTTGGTTGTTTGAATAGAGCTATAATTTTTGTCCAAAGTTATCAACTCCAGTATAAATGCCTTTGTCTCATTAACTATTCCATATTTGGCCTGACCATTCTGCTCACATGCCTGTGACTGTGTTCCATTGTATCTGTGACCCTTTTAAAGTGTCATCTAAAACCAAACTCTGGTTTCTAGGTTTGAAGTTTAGTATGCTAAACTTCCTCGGTTAACATGCTGCAATGTTAAAGTAGCTATGAGCCAGGCCCTCCCTTTCTTTGTGGAAATCATTACAACCCACTCATCCTGCTTTTTGGATGTAAAGTGAAAGAAGTAGATGATCTCGGCTCCTACAGACCCACCCAGGACAGGGGTGATGACATACAAATTCACCCGCCATTTCTCTCCCCAACTTCTTTATAATGCAGAAGTTACTGTTTTGATCTTGCCTCAGTTTCCCTATCTATAAAAGGGAGGGTAAGATGGGTCTTTAATAGTCATACGCTCCACCCAAAGTAGGAGAGAATTGAGACCTTGGAAACACCGTCAGGGGCCTCAGAAATAGGGGGAAAAGGGAGACAAGTGAGTGACTGAGTTTTTGTTTAAGCAAAAGTTAACAGATTGCAATGTTGCTATTCAGCATATGTTTCCGTCTCTGTATTGACAGCAATATGATTATGACAGCAGCACCATCCGGAAGACGATATTTCAAGAGGCACTGGTTCAAATCACACTTCCCACCGTGCAGAAGGCACTGGCATCCACGTGCAAACCAGTAAGAGGATGGATTACTCCAAAAAGCCGGCTTTTTTTGCTGTGAAGTCCGAGCACGGTCTTTTGCTAGGATGTGCTTGCAAACAGTAGACTAGACCAGGGTGGGGTCGGCACATTTTTTCGGCACATGGCCAGATAGTAAAGATTTGAGGCTTCGTGGGTCATACCGGTTTTGTTGCAACTACTCAGCTCTGCTAAGCGCAAGAGCAGACACAGGCAGTACGTTAACAATGGGCACTTCTGTGTTCCAATAAAACTTTATTTATAAAAGCAAACAGCTGCTTATTGGCCAACCCCTGGACTAGACAGACTCTCAAAGGTAATGATCTGACTTTGAGCCAAACGAAGGGTTGTCATAGAGCCCCTGAGGACACCAGGTGCTCCTCATCATAGTATGACTATTGGATACCACGTGTCCTCTGAAACTCGACCACTACATCCAGGAAAAGACCTTAAGTAACACAATTATAGAAGGATATTTTTTTAATGTTTGTTTGGTGGAGCCAATGAAATGGAAACCATTTAAAGCTGCTACCAGTGACAGCTGTGATTATGAAAGTGTGACTTGATCTGCAGAGCAGCACCATGGGTGAGCCACCTGTGGAGGCAGTTTCAAGTCCTGGGTTCAAGTCCTGGCTCCTGCATGTATTGACTCTGGGGACTTGGACAAATCACTTTTCCTCTTTCTTCAACCAGATTCCATCTTCTTGAAAATGAAGATGATATATTTCTCAGTACCTTTAAGATTGAGGAGAGTAAATTATTAATATTTGATGAGTGCTGACCATGTGTTAGACACCATGTTAAACACTTTGTGTAGATTATCTCAATAATCTCATGACAACTCTATGAGGAAGTACTATTTATATCCTCATTGTACAAATGGAGAAACTTGAGGATTAAGTAATGGGCCCAAAGTCATGGAGCTGGTAACCACCAGAGTTGGAACTGAGCTCACACTCGCTGATAGCATGGTGTGCACTCAGCGAATGGTATATACTACTACTATTACTATTTCTATATTTCAGAAATGATCTATGAGCCTGGATATTTTTAATGCCTTCTTCCTCTTGGAGCAAATCATAAAGAACTTATTAGAATTTAAAAAGGACTTTTGAGGGAGGGGGGTTGGGAGAGGGAGGGTGGGGTTATGGATATTGGGGAGGGTATGTGCTATGGTGAGTGCTGTGAAGTGTGTAAACCTGGCGATTCGCAGACCTGTACCCCTGGGGATAAAAATATATGTTTATAAAAAATAAAATTTAAATTTCCACAAAAAAAAAAAAAAAAGGACTTTTGGGCAGTGTAGAGGGTCTCCAAGAATTGGAACATTAAAATCCTTTGAATAAGTTCTTTTATTGCAGAAATTTCTTTGGTTATTTTTATATTCTAGAAATGCTTTTTTTTTTTTTTAAAGATTTTATTTATTTATAGGACAGAGAGAAATCACAAGTAGGCAGAGAGGCAGGCAGAGAGAGAGGAGGAAGCAGGCTCCCTGCTGAGCAGAAAGCCCGATGTGGGGCTCGAACCCAGGACCTGGGATCATGACCTGAGCCGAAGGCAGCGGCTTAACCCACTGAGCCACCCAGGCGCCCCTAGAAATGCTTTTTTCTTTAGAATCTTGGCATATCTAGTACCTGGCATTTATTTCTGGGAGTTTGATCAAACCACAGGAATAAAGAATCTGTCTATACGATGGTCCTTTGGCCATGTGTGGAAGGAAAAGTTTAGCCACCCAAAGGATGACTTAGTCTGCCTCTGGATGTGTCTGCTCACGGACATTCTCCTTAGGGTGTTTTTCAATCCCAAAGGCCTCAGAGCCACCTTCTCCCAGAAGAGGAAAAAGGCAAAGAAAGTCCCTTTCTTGTCTGTTCCCTTTTTCCGAGCATCAACAAAGTTGTACCCAATCTGTAATGTGCTCTTGTGATTTTTTAATCAAGAGAGATTGGTTTCCAAAGAAACTGAGACCCCAAGTTTTCAGTAATGAAGGATATGATTTCAGTGCCAAGAGATTTCTTAAAATCTGGATTTACAGAATGGGTAGTAACTAGGGGACTATCTGCTGCACTGAAGGATTCTTTATTTTACTAACATATGTTTTCCTTGGTTCTTTAAATCACAGCTTCCTAGATCTGTATTACTCAGTCCAGTGTGTACATTGAAATTGCCTGGGGAGCTGTAAAAAAAGAAAAGAAAAGAAAAAGGAAAAAAATTCAGATACCCCAAGACCTGCCGTTAGGGATTCCAATTAAATTGCTCCAAGGAATTAAACATATGTCACAGTTCAATCAGTTGATATAGAGGACCTATGTTATAAAGCTGGACATGTCACAGCAGTATAAACATCCCTAGAAAATTGTTCCTTTCCACACGCTTACTTAGCTGCTGGAAAATTTTTTAAAAGATTTATTTATTTATTTTAGAGAGAGAGAGAGAGTTGCAAGCAGAGGGGAGAGGCAGAGAGAGAGAGAGAGAGAGAGAGAGAATCTCAAGTGGACTCCGAGTTGAGTGGGAGCCAGACTCAGGACTCAAGCTCACGACCCTGAGATCAGGACCTGAGCCAAAACCAAGAGTTGGAAGCTTACCGACTGCGTCACCCAGGCGGCTCCAACTGTTTGAAATTTTAAAGGTCTACTTGTCAAACATGTATTGACTATGTATCAGATAAGATTCAGGCCAGCGTCCCTGCTGGTGGGAGTTCGTAGCCTACAGCAGCGGGCAAGCAGGGATGAGCACAGCCATAGCCGATGGGAAGCTCACATCTTTTCGATCCTTTGGCTTTGCTCTAGAATAGATCTAAAGGGACCCCATTATGGCCTGTTGCGATCTGGGCCAGGGCCCCCAAGTCCTAGCACTGAGTTGTCTACATTTGGTGACTTCTGATCTCCTGCTGAAAATCCTGTCCCTTCAGCCAAAAGGCCTCAAAGCCCTCTGCTAAGGCCCTGGCCACTGGGGCCCTTTGAGCACCATTAGCTATAAGGATTTTTGAGTTAATCACTGGCATGTGATTTGGTACATCTTGATCCCTTCTCTGTCCTCATACCGATAACTGGAATGTGATTTGGTACAGTCTGATCCCTCCCTTGACCCCAAGCCATCTGGAAACCCTTGGAGAGCGGGAGGGGGCGTGGGGGGGTTGTTAAAGGATAACACACCTGGCCTGGGTTGCCTTGAAGAGAATAAGTGACTGTCAGGGCCAGCTGGCAGGAAAGAGAAGAATGTTCCTGAAGAGTTCTTAATGGGAGTCTCCATACCCGGAAAGGGTCCCCTTCTAATACAGTTAAACAGACATCTAGTCCAGGACCCAGCAATTTCACTTCTAGGTATACAACAAAGATTAAAAAAAAAAAGTCCTTAAATCCAAAAAAATCATGCACAGGAATGTTTAAAGCAATTATATTCATAACATCTCAAAAATGAACAAATTTGAACACCATCAATAGGAGGATAGCTGAACAATTGTAGTTTATCCATATAATGAATGCCTTTTATCAACAAAAGGGAACGAGTTACTGATACACGTGGCAACACGGATGAATCTCAAAACCAAACACACAAGAATATGTGATTCAATTTACATAAACTTCAAAAATTAGAAAAACTAGGGACACCAGGGTGGCTCAGTCAGTTAACTGTCTGTCTTTGGCTCCGGTTGTGATCTCAGGGTTGGGAGATGGAGCCCGGTGTCCGGCTCAGTGCTGGGCATGGAGCCTGCTTCAGATTCTCTCCCTCCCCCTCCACCCCTTCCCCTACCACATGTGTTCTTTCTCAATCTAAAAAAAAAAAAAAATTAGAAAGACAAATCTGTTGTGGCAGATATCAGAGTGGTGCTTATCTCTTGTTGGGGGTGTAGACTGGAAAAAGGCACAGGGTGCTGGAAATAATCTCTATCTTGATCTGGGTTGTGGTTCCACGGGTATAGTTATACACCTAAAACCACTGAGATGTACTTGTAAAATGTGTATTTTACTGTGTGTAACTTATACCTTGGTAGAGTACTATTGGAGTTTAAAGGGGGGAAAAAAGGAAGAAGGAAACATTTGGATTGTGATGGAAAAAAAGGAGGCCTTGAGACCCACGGGCTCAGAGACAGGGCCTTGAGATGATTAAAATCTGTATCATCTACACCCCTGAAGTACAGAGTGTGTGCACAATACGGGACATCGAGCCTTGGTGGTTGGGGAGAGGGAAGGGGCTGACCAGTGACTGAGTGCCCCACACTCCAAGGGAGGGATCTTGAGGGTGATTCATGCTCCCTGTACCTCCTCTACAAACTGGCGTCGCATGCCTTGTCCTCTGTCTTCCTCTCTCTCACCCTCCAGGAGCTCCAGAAATTCGAGCAGTTCATTTTTGCAGATCACACCAATATGATTCATGTGGAAAATGTCTATGAGGAGATTTTACATCAGAGCCTCCTTGATGAAACTCTGAAAGGTGAGGAAGACTTCCTTGGTCCTGGAGGGAACAGCAGATACAAGGGAGGACCCCTTCAAGGGGACCCAGGGAGGCCAGCTATGTTTCTCAACAGGTGTGAAAGGGGAATAGGAAATCGCTACTGGTTTCTTGGGAAGACAGAGAAGAAAGGAGAGGAAAAAGAGGGGGACACCAGCCTTGACCGAGAGTCATGATCTGACATAGGCTATGTTGGCTTATTCAGTATTATTCCTTTGAATTACAAATAAGAACTCTGGGAGACACAAATTTTAAGCTTCATTTTTCACAGAAAACTGAGGTTTGTGGAGATTAAGGCTGGACTCTCTCATGAGCAGCTGTCTTCCTCCAGCTGCTCCAGACAGAACAAAGGAAAACAGGTGCTTTTAGCCATAGACTCCCAACCCCTCCCTGGGGCAGGAGGAGGTGACTCCAGGAGCACGGGTTGCCAGCTGCCTCCTCAGCACATTCTTCACGTCCTGTCAGCTGGACAGAAGCAGATACAGGGCGCCAACACAGTTCTCTGTGAACCTTGTTGGGACTCCAGCACCCCCTGTCCTGTGGAGTTAGGTCTTGCTTGTGATAGGACCACGGACAGGACAACTTTGGTAGAAATATGCTGGACAGGGCTGTTCCCCAAAACCGTAGGCCTGAAACGTGTCTGGTCTCCATGGCGAAGGTGTTAGGATCACCAAAAACCCTCCACAAAGAAAACAGGCAAAGCATGAGCCCCAGTAGCTAATCCAACGAGATGAGAAATGTAAAGACGTCAGCCCAGCGTCTGACAGGAAGGGTTCCCTCAAACCCACTGCCATTCCATCATGGCACCTTTCCGCCAGTTAGGAAAAGGCTCCCTTTCTCCAGACACCTGACTGTGGTCCGTCCAAAAACATTGCTGTGATATACCAATTTTATCAGAGTAGGATGTTCTATTGCTTGTTTCCAGAAATTTCTGCCGAATACACAGATCTATGCTCTCTCTGACGTGAGGGGGCGCCCCCTTGGATATGATACCATTGGGCACCACACAGCCTGCACAGCTATCGTGGAGGCCTGTGGTCAAAAATGTCGGCTGCTATCATTGTCATTGTTGTCTTGAGTCCTCTCAAGTTTTCTGAGACTGAGCTAGAAGCACGTAGGTCTTCATTCTAGACACTACAGGTCAACAAGGCTCTCTCTGCATGCTTGGTACTGAGTACCCAGCACACATTCAAGACGGGACTACGAGAAGCAGCAGAGAGATGTAGGCCTGCCCCTGCAGCGGGGCCTCTGTGGCTGATACAGACAATACTATTCAAGGTTGCGAGCTCCTTGAAAGCAAAAGCCCTATTTTATTCATCTTTGGATTCTCAGAGCCTGTCCCATAGCGGTTGCCCAGTTTGCACCCACGAATGAGGGAAGGAGTGAATGAATGAACATGGCAGAGGTCCAGAGTAGAAAACGAGTTTGTGGGCTTTGGTCATGAAGGAAGGAGACCGGGAAGATGGTGGGGGGCGGGGGGGTATCAGCTGGAATTTGACATTGAGAAATGTGGGTAGTCAGAAAAAGCTGGGAAGGGAGTTTGGCTTCTGGATAACATCGGAAAGTGCGGGTGGCCGGGGCAGAGGGTCAATGTCATGTTCTGTTTTCTGGTTTCTCCCAGTGATAAAGGAAGCTGCTCTCCTGAAGAAACACAACTTATTTGAAGACAACATGGCCTTGCCCAGTGAAAGTGTGTCCAGCTTAACTGATCTGAAAACCCCCTCAGGGTCAAACCAGGCCAGCCCTGCCAGGAGAGCCTCGGCCATTCTGCCAGGAGTTTCACAGAGCGAGACACTGAGTAACGAAGTGTTCCAAGAGTCAGGGGAGAAGAAGCAGCCTGGGGTCCCTAGTCCGTTGGCCAAAGGAGAAAGTCTGTCCTTCCCTGTCCCCACCCCTCCCCCCGATGGCACCAGACAGGGGACTCCAAGTACAGATGACCCTGTTGTGGCTCTTGTGACTACAGAGGACACGGAAGGAGCCCTGGGCACATCCTCGTCAGAGCTGGAGTTTGGAGGGTCTCCTGAGGACGGAGAACCCACCCACAAAAAGCCAGAAGCCAGCTCTGACTTGGGCTCCTTAAAGGAGCTCAGAAATTTGTTGACGGTGACCATTGAAGTGCCAGTGGAATCGGCCACCCTCGAGATTGAGAATGCTTCCCATGAAGAGACCCGTGCTCCCCCAGAAATTGAAAAATTAGGGGAAACAACCCAGATCGACACGGAGGCCGATCAAGCAGCTGCCTCCAGTCAAGACACCTGTGAAGGGAGCGAAATCAGTGAGAGGGAGGCCCATTATCCCCCTCCGGAGGCGGAGGCAGAGGCTGGCAGGGTGGAGTTGGGAGGGTTGCTGGGGGCTCAGTTGGCCTGTGAAGGGCTCACCGAGGGTGCCAGCAGCGCAGGCCGCCCAGAGCAGCAAGCAGAGGCTAGGAAGCCCACTGAGAGGGAGCTCACAGCGGGGGCTTCCAGACCGGATGCCCAGGAAGGAGAAGGGGTCAAGGCCATGGTGGAGGGTGAGGCCAGGCCACAAGAAGGTTGCATTTCCAGTGCTCACCACACCTGCCTCCATGAGAGCCAGGGTTCAGCGGAAGAAGCCCTGGGAGGGACCAGCAGCCTGGCCCAGACTACCGCTGCTGGTACGGATACAGAGAAGGTTAAGCCTGCTGGTGTTCACGAGTGCCAGTGGGTAGTGGAGAATGCTCCAAACTTCGATCTGCTCGGTTCACAAGAGGCGGGGGAGAGTACCCTAGGGCAGCCCTCCGAAGAGTGAAAGGGACAATTTGGCATAAGTATTTCTTTGCACAAACTCAGCCAAAGGTTAATAGGTATGGGTATGCTTAGGGGTTGCACACAAGCTGTTACCGAAAAAAAAAAATTTTTAAGTACTTCCTTAACATGTGTAATGAAACCAGAGGAAGTGCACACAGGCCATGCACACTGAGGCAGACCTTTGTGAACTGAACTGCTCTACAGTGATTTACAGCTTCAGCATTTTGGTGGGACGTGTTTGGGGTGAGAGGCAGCTGAGGGTGTCGGAGCGAGGCAGTGGCATTCCAGCGAAGACGAAGAAAACAGTAGGTGCACAGTTTCCAATACACTGCACGTTTTCCTCTAATGTACTTCGAGGCTTTTTAATTTTGGGGAGGAATGCAAAGGTGTATTGGAAATCCGGCTTCACCAACCACTAGCAACCTCGCTGGCTCAGCATCCATCCACAGCCAGACTGCGGGCAGGGGTCGCTGGAAAAGAAGGGCAGCGCCTGAGAGATTATGCCCGAGACAGCCCTGGGAAAGCGGAGCAACAGTGGAGGAAGGTTGTGGTCTGTGGGGCTGTCTGAGCCTGTTACTAATTCTGCTATCAATTTCTTGTTAATTAATCACGTTGATTCTTATTAATTAATCACCTTTTGGGGAAATTCAGATGTGGCAAGGAAATTTCCTTGGCGTGTTTAAGCCTGAAAGCATTCCAGACTAGTCTTCGACTGGGCGGACAGGCCTTAGCTAATGGTTGAGTGTAAAAGACTACAGGTTAAACAAGCATTATTCGAGTACCTGCTGTATGCCACGGGCTGTGCTGGGCATAGTGACAACAGCAACAACAACAGCGAAGAAGGATAAGGGGAGGAGGAGAAGGAGGGAGAGGAGGAAGAGGAGGAGAAAAAAAGATAAAGTGCTTTGTCTGTCCTAAATTAAAAGACCTACAGGAATTTAAAGGGAAAAATAGGCCAATTTTCAAACCATGACAAATTTGTCTATCCGTTGAAATGGTCCTGATTCATTCCCAGAAGGGGAATAAAGTGAATAAATGGTAAAGAAAGAAAGAGGAAAAAAAGAGGAAGAAAGAAAGGAAGGAAGGAAGAGAGAAAGGAAGGAAGACAGAAGAAAATGAAAAGCCCAGATGTACATCGTCAAGTTCCAATCAAGTTTCAAAGATGTCACCAAAAGTGGAAATCATTTGTTTGGTCATTCAGTAAGTTAACTGAGCCCCTATGATGTTCCAGGTGCTACAGATACTGTAGTGAAAAAGACTCTGGTCCTCTCTCCTGGAATTTACACTTCCATGGAAATAGACACAAATACATCTCCTCAATGGATAGTGACCTAGAAATGTTAATGTTAGAGAACTTACTTGTAGAAGATTAAAAAGCTGTGTTCTGTTATCCTTCCAAAAAATACTGTATCATTTCCTAGAAGTTTAGTCCCCGGTGGTACCTCTTGACATTTCCTTCCACAAATTTTAATATCAGATCCCAACATACTGTCCTAAAAGCTTGTTTTGATCATCCTCAGCAAGTTTTATCAGCTGTTTAGAGAATTTTCCCCACAGTTTAACTCTTCCAGCAGGAATTTAAATCTTCCTCTGTCCAACTCCCCATGAAGAATTTCTAGGTGATAGGAGCACCTGGGTGGCTCAGTGGGTTAAGCCTCTGCCTTCAGCTTAGGTCACGATCTCAGGGTCCTGGGATCGAGCCCCACATTGGGATCTCTGCTTGGCGGGGAGCCTGCTTCCCCCTCTCTCTCTGTCTACTGCTCTGCCTACTTGTGATCGCTCTCTCTCTGTGTCAGATAAATAAACAAATAAATCTTAAAAAAAAAAAAAAGGAATTTCTAGGTGATAAAGGATGAATAATAATCAGTATCATTATAGTCTCATATTGAATCACATCTATGAAGGGTCTCCTTAGAAAGAAAGAAGGTAGAGACCCCTCCTCCCTGGTCCCTGCAGTACCCAGTGCTCACTCTTACCCTTGCACTGAGCTCAAAGTACTGAAATTGTGTCTACTTCCCATCTCTTCTGGGGCTTCTCTCTTCAAGGACAGAGACTGGGGTTTATTAATCCTGCTAGAGATACACAGCCTTGAGTAATGGCTCCCTGCCTTCTCAAGTCATTTTCATGTCCCTAGTGCCTTGCACAAGAACCAGCTGGTGTCGAGCTGCTCAAGACACGTGAGACCTGCTTACCCCCCTATGCTACTGTGCTGGGGCTATTTGGGGCTTGCTGTCAGGCAGGGAGACATTTTTAATTGGGCTTTCTGCCCTTGGGGAGCCTTCCCTTAGGTCAAGTCCAAAGTCCAAGAGGCAGACAGCCAGATGATCAGATGCGTTGCCCAGGAAGTCTGGGAGCCAAAGGAGGAGCGCGCAGCCTCACCAAGGACTGCCCTTCTCTTCAGGAGAATGTCAGCGAGCAAGGAGGTCCCAGCCTTGCTGCAGCCCATGCTGGACCTTCCCAGGTTCCTTCCTTTGCTCCCCTCAGGGCTTCTCGGACCCCTTGGAAAATTAAGAAATTTTTCCAACCCTGAAAGAAAGCAGATCTGCATTGGATGGATGACTGTCAGTGCCCTCCCTTTACCCATCCCGTGGACCAGAGGGCACTGGGCACTACATGGTAGGACATACTTGAGAACACAAAGAATTTTTCTGTATGTATTTCACAAAAGACAAGTTCACTAGACTAAGTGGGATGATTGTGCCATCTAAAGATGGAACAGGAAAATAAAGTTCATTAAAAATATTTCTTATTTGTTTTAACATGCTGAATGAAGTAACTTCACATTACTATGAGTTTGTCTCATTTTAAATAGACTTGTATATGTTGCTTCAGTGGCTTCCAGGTTAGAGCAAGGTTATTATAATTTAATTGATCAGCATGCAGATCTCCTGCGGCTGCTCTGGGGAATCTCTCCTCCAGGCAAATCCATTAGAAATGCATAAAGCCTCAGGACATGGTTTTTGGGAAAAATTCCATGACTTCAAACGAGTCATGTTACTATTGACCTTTAACAAAGAGAATATTTGCCTTGAAAAAAAATTATCTTGTCATTTTTTTTTTTCCTTTGCAGCTTAGAGTGGAGATAGTGGTGCTTTGAATCCCACAGAAAAAACTTAAAAAAAAAAAAAAAGTATTTTGGACACCACAAGGGTAAGATTCCAATCTGTCCAAAAGCTTTTATAAAGAGTCTGCCTGTGAAAAACTGCAGGTCCCTGGGCCTGATCTTCTACATTTTATTGCAAAGTTTCTCGAGTCTGGTTTTGTAACCCTCCAGACTGGAGTCTGTGATTTCCAAGGGTTTCACAGTTCTGCCAGATGAGTGAATTTCACTCTTTATCAAAAGTGCTAGGTGCTGTATGCTCCGTAGCAGTTTTAATCTGGGGAAGGGAAGGACATCACTGACTAAAACAATCAGGTTCACTAGGTAAAAAAGTTGGCTATATGTGTAGTACTTTAGTATAAGTAAGCGGGTTTGGGGACTTGCCTTCTGAAGTCTGGAACTTCAAGAAAAAAAATCTACCCTGTGGATGGTTTTTTCTGGTCACTATATAAAGCAAATAGACTTAAAGCACTTTGTAACCACATATTTACTCTGCCAAGTGCCTATATTCCAATAAAATGTTCATCCTTGAAGAGTTGTCCAAATGTCATATTTATTTAGAATGGGGGTGGTTTCATCTTTCAAGCCAATGTCATACTTGAGCTGGGAGGAACGGCCCTCAGATAGAAAGGTGAGTCACTGTTGTTGCACTATGGAACTTTCAATTTTCTTTTGTCAGAAGGGAGTCCACAGAGAAGTCACTTAATTGTCAGATGTGATTATGCTTTGAAAATTATGCTTAATTCTCTAAGAATTGGAATATGTCTATATTTATGGGCAATTACTCTTGGCATAATTGAACTACTTTTTAAACAAGTTTATCTTCAATGGGTAACACTAAGCAAAACATTCCTTCTTTCTATGATCATAAATAAAAACAATATTACTCACCAATAGCCACAGTTGTTCATTCCTCTGTGAATTCATTCATCCAAAAAATAATGATTGCCTATCTATTATATGCAGGTACTCTAGTGGGTACTGGAGAAGCAGAGGTGAATAAGGTGGATATGGTCCTTGACATCGGCAAACTCAAATTCTCATGGTAGACAAGGCCAGGGTATTTGCTAACTTGTTTGGCATGCAACTTGTCTATAACAGTTTGAACTCTTCCTAAGCCAACAGCTCCAGCCAGGAAAGGAAGGAACATTGGAGAAATCAAGCCTAGCAGGGATGGGGACACTGGGTGTGGCAAAGACTCTACCACTCCGTCTCCTTCCATACCAATCTCCCAACATGCAAGAATCATTCCTAGAGTGGCTCCTCTAGAACTTCTATTTAGGGCCAAGGATCAGAATGGAATTGGGGGTACCAATTCCCATTGGAAAGGCCATTAATTTGAAATGTCTTCTACATAGCTTTTTCTTAGGTTATATGTTTATTTATGTGATTTGGGTGGAACTCATGGACGTCTTGGGAGGAGTCCATTAAATAAAGCTCTTCTGTCAGCTGGGCTTGGAACCACTCCTATTTGAACACCTCTCAACCTTTGCTGTAGTCTTCCCTTTTCCAAGAACTTCTGACCCTCCTTTCTCAATCTGGCCAATTCCCACTTTCCCTGTAAGAGTCAGGACAAGTCTGGACAAACCTTCCCTTCCCAATAACACTTTGCTGAGCTGTCACCCTCATTTACTTGCCCACTTCTGCTGTTCTCTCTCACTTTATTGCAGCCATCTACCGTCTCTGTGCCGCCCTGTCTTCAATCTTTGTGTCCCTAGAGTTTACATCCTTGTGTACAGAAAACAATAAGTATTGAACAAATGAATATCTATCACCAATCCCAGAAGTAGGAGACAAGTGGCGAGGTAGCTCCCATCATTGCCTGACACAGCATAATGGTCTATGAAGCTGAAAACTACTCATCTTCAGCCTACTGAGAGTTCTGTCTTCATGATGGAATTTCATGGCATCTTTGTGCACACCTGTCTCTCTGGGAGAGAGTATTAGAGTCAAGTCACCCCCACATCAAGCTAGCTAGTAGGAACAACTCCTAGGTTTCAGAACAGGAGTCTCCACTGGATTTTCCTGAGGTCCCTATGATGTCAACAAGGCAAAAAGTTAAGTTTATCCTTGAATTCCACCCAAATCTGTGGCACATGAGCAAATGCCCAAGAAATTCATGGACAGCATCTGCCTCTGGCAATCCTTCCTCTTGAGACTGAGCAAGGAGCAGGAAAGAGGCTGTGGTCCCTGCTTTTAGGGAACATGGTCCAGTTGGGAAGACAGAGAAGCAAGTTGTGGTTCTGCTGGCAGAGGAGGAAGTGTTCTGGCAGCACAAAGGAAGGGCAAAAGACTCTACTCAAGAAATTTCCCATTTGGTTTTGAACCTATCGAGGCTGCCCTTTATGCCCTGCCTCTTTTACTTCATCTCTGTCATGGACTAAAATCCAAACTCTAGCTACCTACAGATACCCTGAAGAACATTTTTATCAGGATCTCTTTACACCCAGCCCTACACACTTTTCTCAGGAATCTTGTGGCCCCTCTGGATGCTGATCCAGACCTTCTGCAGACCCGTTGTGGTTTCATTCATGGAAGCCAACTTCATGGATTAATTTTCCCCCTCTGGTCTCCATACAAAAGGATACACAAGAGTAGTGGTGAGGCCTCTCTTTCTATTAGCAATTCTAAGTGGAACTGTTGGGGTAGGAAAGTAGGTTTATATGTTGGGGAATTCCTCTAAGGTACTGAAGTGACTTTGAAGCTAAGGGATGTCTTTCGGTAATAATACTTAACCCCTCCTTCCCTCCCTGCCTCTGCATTCTCTGCAGGTTGTTGAATCATGTGGGGGACTGTGTTTTGGTACATTGGTTTGAGGGAGATCATGTGGGGGAAAAAGGAAGATATTTTTATTTCTATGTCAGAGGCTTCAAGCTTTGAACCCTTAAATCATTGATTCATGTCTTAGAATAAATGATGCTTTCCATGCACCATCAGGATTCATTCATGGGGTAATTATTTCAGAAATATTTATGGATATCTACTAATCTGCTGTAGACTCTGCTAGGCCCTGGGAACAGAGTGGCAGATCCCTACCCCAGTTGCATTCAGACTGTGGGTTATCTTTCCTGCACTGATAATTTCTGTTACTGGACTGATAGGACAGTCATTAAAATTGGGTTTAGGACCAGATACTTACCAACACGGTCTAAAACTCCTTCATGAATATGGTGGCTTAAACCATTTGGAAATGTGACTTGTGCCTGGCGGTGACTTCATACCATGAGCGCATGTAGAAGGTACAGCCTATGTTGCTCAGCTAATGAAGCAGATTTAGTCGCCATTTAAACTGCAGAAAGGAAGCTTCTCCTTCTTCCTTCTCCTCTCAACTCAAGGAGAAAACTGTCCTCTCCGTCTGCAGGTTTCCAAACTCATAGCTGCACTGAACTTCAAAACACCAAGAAAAGCCATTTAAATCTTTCTGCCGAGCTATTTATTTCCAGTATATATGGCTGTACCAACCTTGGAAAGAATTGTTTACAAATAGTTTGCAATCATGTGGAGAAGGCTTAGCCATGGTTTTTAATTTTTAAAAAATCTCAAGAAGATTAAATATCTATGCATAGGGGGGACCTGGGTGGCTCAGTGGGTTAAGCCTCTGCCTCCGGCACAGGTCACGATCTCAAGGTCCTGGAATCGAGCGATGCGTCAGGCTCTCTGCTCAGCGGGGAGCCTGCTTCCCCCTCCTCCTCTGCCTGCCTCTCTACCTCCTTGTGATCTCTTTCTGTCAAATAAATAAATAAAATCGTATTTTAAAAAAATCTTTGCATAGGCAAAAAAGCCTGGAAGAAATTTTGCTGAAATAGAAACAATAGTGGTTTGGGCTAATGAGATTTTAAATCTTTATTATCATCTTTTATATCCTTCACACTGCCCCCCCCCCCCAGGTTCCACAATGACATGTTACTGTCAAAATCGGAAAAACATGAGTGTTTAAAAATATTTTAAGTTTTGGGATGCCTGGGTGGCTCAGTTGGTTGGATGACTGCCTTTGGCTCAGGTCATGGTCCCCGGAGTCCCGGGATCAAGTCCCACATCGGGCTCCCAGCTCCACGGGGAGTCTGCTTCTCTCTCTGACCTTCTCCTTGCTCATGCTCTCTCTCACTGTCTATCTCTCAAATAAATAAATAAAATCTTTAAAAAAAATATTTTAAGTTTTAATTTAAATTGGGCAAAAGGATCCTCTGTTCTTCCAGAATCACATAAATTAAGGAATACTTTGGGCACATTTACTTCTATCTGTAGGCCCATTAACAACAGTGTATAATTAATTGGGAATGATATATAAACACAAGGGAAAAAGTCTCTAGAAACCTTTGCTAAGTTAAAATTAGCCCCTAAAGTAAGCATCTGATGAGTACTCTTCTGAAGAGGTCTGCTGCTCCTTTGAAGTTCTGACCTCGACTCCGATCTTCTTCCCCATAATTCCTGTGTTGATACCCTGACATTTGCCGGACCACCTTGCTGGCACTTTCTTCCCACCACGGAGGGCCAGACACCTGAGCACAGCAAGATCTAACGGACTGCCTAGTGGGGAGTTAGGAACATCCAGGATCTATTTTTAGACATGCAGTACTGAGGAATCCCCCCAAGAGGTCTAACATGAAAGACAAACGAATTTACTTAGCCCATTAATGCTTGCTTGATAGGCTTTAAGAAATTCCAAATATGAAAGAGATCACACTCATTAAAGGCCAACATCATGCACTGTGAATAATACAGCATACAGTTATTATCTGAAGTCTGAAAAGCCAGAATATCCTTTGATGTGTAAACGTGTCCTTTTTGAGTCTCTGAAAAATAGTGGTTTCTAGATCAAAACCACAGATGGAAACCCTCTCAGTGGGTAAAAATCACCTGAAGATAGCGTTGATACACTCCATTAAGAGAATGAGATTAAATACATGAACACAAAACATTTAAACATATCTACACAAACAAGACAGTCTCATAATTACTTTTTAAAATGTAGTAAGCCTGGGGCGCCTGGGTGGTTTAGTGAGTTAAAGCTTCTGCCTTCTGCTCGGGTCATGGTCTCGGGGTCCTGGGATGGAGCCCCGCATCGGGATCTCTGCTCAGCAGGAGCCTGCTTCTTCCTCTCTCTCTGCCTGCCTCTCTGCCTACCTGTGATCTCTGTCAAATAAATAAATTAAATCTTAAAAAAATAAAATAAAATGTAGTAAGCCCATAAAAATGGCAGAGACACTCCATTAAATCTTTTCTCATGCCTAGTTATGAAATAGTTACCAGGGAAGTAGTAATTTTGTTCTACTTGTTTGAAACCAGTGACCCTTTATAAACTATACACAGATGTCATCCAGAATCTATTTGGGGGGCGTCCAAGTGGCTCAGTGGGTTAAGTGTCTGCCTTTGCCACAGGTCATGATCTCAGGGTTGTGGGATGGAGCCCTGAGCTGGGCTCTCTGCTCAGCAAGGAGCCTGCTTCTCGCTCTCCCTCTGCCTCTCCCCCTAGCTTGCTCTCTCTCTCTCACTCTTTCTCTCTCCCCCTCAAACAAAATCTTAAAAAAAAAAAATCTATTTGGGAAAAATATTAATTCCGAATTAGCAGGGTTACAGTAAAGTCCTTGAGAACAGGGATTACCCACTAATTTGTATGCTTACCTCTTACTAACTAAATTACTGCTAAGATGTAAGTGATGAAGTTAATTGTGAAATTGTAAAATTCATTTTCTTCTCCTCTGTTATTTACCTGGACCTTTAACTCCCATCCTTAGGCCTTTAGCTTAGATTTATTTCACAGTACTTTTCTCTCTGTATTTTTATATATAGCTTAAGTTTATTTATTTTTTTTTTTGTAACCTACACCCTCTGTGGGGCTTGGACCCATACCCAGAGATCAAGAGTCCCATGCTCTTCTGAATGAGCCAGCCAGGCGCCCCCCATTCTGTATTTGACATGCACCAGTATGTTAGACACCAAGTGCTAGTCTTCCTGTCTCAGTCAATGCTATTTGGAGGCAAGTAACAAAACCCTACTCAAATGAGCTTAGGCAAAAAGAGGAGAGTTTACAAGTCAGACAGATATCGCCTGGAAACCAAAGAACCCAAAATTCATTGGGAGATCATTGCTCCTTCTTTCTCCATGTCTGGTCTCCCACTTTTGCTTCTCTCGGCGCATCTGCTACATTCTCATCGATTGGCACCATCGCCTTCTCTACGTTTCTGCACACAGCTGGGACTGTCACTATCCCATTTCCCTGAGTTAACTTGTCCCCCGTTTCTAGGAACCAGCAAAGAGCCCCTGGTCCAAATCAGCATAACCAGGGGGTGAGGTCACGTAGCACACATCCGGCCCAGTGCTCTCTCAATTTATTTGTACACAAGAACCCTATCCACCCAGTTTCTGACTTTGGGGGAGGATACTGTGCGGTACATCTGTTCACATCCTCCAGAATTCCTCAAGATGTGAGTCTGGGATGTTCTGACTGAATTTACAATTTTTATGTTAGGGGTGGGCAAACTTAGACCCGAGCAGACAAAATAACTTGCTTAAATTACCAAAATATGATTTAGGATTGACATGTTTCTCATCCCTTCAGTCCAACCTGGATACCAAGGAAATATACAATGGTTACCTGGGCCAAAAGTAAAGAATGAAAGTTGACTAGTTCCTTCCCCTTTCCTCAGCTAGTTTTATAATTAAGGCTTTTTGTCACGAGCAAGACTATATTGGTTTCCCAAGGCTGCCATAACAAGTTGATAACACAGCTGGAGGCTTAAAGCAACAGAAATTTATTTGCTCACAGTTCTGGAAGGCAGAAGTTCAAAATCAAGGTGACCACAAGGCTACGTTCCCTCTGAAAGCTCTGGGGGGCAACTCCTTCCTTGTCTCTTCCAGCTTCTGGTGGCTCCAGGTGCTTTGGGGGATTGTGCCTGCCTAATTCCTGTAGCTCCTTCCATCTTCCCATGGCCTTCTCCTCTCTGTCTTCTCTTCTGTTTCTTATAAGGACACTTGTCATTAGCTTTAGGGCCACCCAGATAATTTCACCTTGAGACCCATTATTACATCTGGAAAGTCCATTTAACCAAATAAGATCACACTCCTAGGTCACAGGGATGAAAACATGGACATATCTTTTGGGGCCAGCATTCAGAACCCCAAAAGCCCTTAGATGGTATCATAAGGTACTTAAAAACATCAAAAGGATACAAGAGGGAAGGGAGAAAAAGGTAATGATTTAGGATTTTTCTTTTGATATTATAGGATGCAGAATTGAGAAAGAAAATGTAACAGAATTTCGAAAGTATGCAGTATCCTACTTTCCGGGTTATAAAATTTACATTCCTAAGTATTCCCTGATACATTCATCCATCTAACCTTTGGGCCATGTGATAGGCCACACCTATCATAGGAGTGTGGTGGTATTTTTTTGTTTGTAAGAAACCTTTTCTGACAAAAAAAAAAAAATTGTTTGATAGCATGAGACAATTCACACCATGTGAATTTTGCTCCATTACCATAAAAATCATCCTTTGAAAGGCTTCATCAAATTTCCCCTGGTGCTTCTCAGTCCTTTGGTATTTAAATCTTGCAAGGACCTCTTGTGTTCTAGAGACACGGGTGTTAAACTAAAATGGATAGTTGAGTGCAGACCAACGTTTTCAGAGTTCAGTTCACTAGTGAATATTTTCATCTCATAAAAACTCTTGCTTTTATCCACACACTTGTGTTTGCCGACTTTTGGAGAATGAATATTCTGACAAAAGAGCTTCTATTGACAAATGAGAAACGTGTCAAACAAGGAAGAAGAACAGGAATTGTTCTGTTTGCTCTGGGGAGGAACAGACTTAAGACGGGATTAGATAAGAGCATGACAGCTGTACAGTTCCTTACACAGTACGTGGCAATTCTTTTTTTTTTTTTAATTAACACCTTTTTTTAAAAGATTTTATTTATTTATTTGAAAGACAGAAATCACAAGTAGGCAGAGAGACAGGCAGAGGGAGAGGAAGGGAAGCAGGCTCCCTGCTGAGCAGAGAGCCCAATATGGGGCTCCATCCCAGGACCCTGGGATCATGACCTGCATTGAAGGCAGAGGCTTTAACTCACTGAGCCACCCAGGAGCCCCAGTACGTGGCAATTCTTAAGTCGAATTAAATGGTAAGACTCATATGGCAAGAAGCATTAGATCTATTTTAACGACACTAGAGGAAAACGTCTTAGAAGCTGAAAGTACAGAGTTTCTGATCTTTAGACTTGTCCATAGATGAAAAAGATCATGGTACAGAGAAGTAAGGCATCCATCGTTGGGAATTTTTCAACCCAAGATCCGTGACTCTGGGTACACCATCAGTGTCCTTGCATTGATTTGGGGTCTGAGAGCGTACAGGGTGGAGAGGCTATTGGTTTAAAACTCTGTGAACTTTGATTAGGACAATGTGCTGTAAAGTAGGTCAATTCAAGGCTGGAAAAAGAGATCCTTCCTCTTATGCAGCTTCTAAAGCAGCACGTCCAACAGAAGAATAATATGAGTCAGAACGTAGTTAAAAACTTTCTAGTAGTCACATTAAAAAAGTGAGAACAGGTGAAATTAGTGTTCATAATATATTTTAACATAATGTATCTAAAATATTATTACTTTGGGGCACCTGGGTGGCTCAGTCGTTAAGCGCCTGCCTTCGGCTCCGGTCATGATCCTGGGATTCAGCCCCATGTTGGGCTCCCTGCTGGTGGGAAGCCTGCTTCTCCCTCTTCTACTCCCTCTGCTTATGCTCCCTCTCTCGCTGTGTCTCTCTCTGTCAAATAAATAAATAAAATATTAAAAAAAAATAAAATAGGGGTAACTGGGTGGCTCAGTGGGTTAGGCCTCTGCCTTCAGCTCGGGTGATCTCAGGGTCCTGGAATCGAGCCCCACATCAGGCGCTCTGCTCAGGAGGGAGCCTGCTTCCTCCTTTCTCTCTGCCTGCCTCTCTGCCTACTTGTGATCCCTCTCTTTCTCTGTCAAATAAAGAAATAAAATCTAAAATAAAATATTATCACTTAAACATGTAACCAATGTTAAAAATCATCAGAGAGTCTACATTATTTTTTCATAGTAAGTCTTTGACATCCAATGTATATTTACATTTATGAACTAACCACTTTTTGGAGGCTCAACAGCCCCATGTGGCTAGTGGTTTTCCACATTGAACAGCACAGTTTTACAATATACCATTAATGAAAGCGCAAATGAGATTTCTGAGAATTAAAAAAAAAAAAAAGAACCAAGTTCTTTGGAACTTGAAACCAACCAAACCAAAATAGTTTCAAAAATCCAGGTTCCCTGGCATACTGGAGGAGAGGAAGGGATAGGAGACCGCTTCTGTTTAATTGGTATACATTCACACTTCCTTGGGTGACTTCTCTCATACTTTCCCTGTTTTGTCACAAAACCTAATATTAAGTGAATTAAATAGCTGCAAAGCACTAAGTTGTCTTAGGAACTTTTAACAGTCTCCACGTCTCAAAAAAAGAAAGAAAGAAAGAAAAAATAATACTTTTATGTTAATTCTATTGTATTTCATTCTTTTATTCCAGGAGCAATTGCAGTCAGTGATACCGTAGTCCCCCCGGTCCATGGTTTCACCTTTCACAGTTTCAGTCCCCCGTGGTCAACCAGTATCCAGAGCAGACGATCCTCCCTCTGTCCCGTGGTCAGAAGGTCAACAACGGCCTAACGCTAGGTCACAATGCCTGGATCATTCCCCTCCTTCATCTCATCCCGCAAACATTTTATCCTCTTGCATCACAAAAAGAAGCGCAAGTACACTACAGTAAGATACTTTGAGAGAAAGAGGGAGACTACGTTCACATAAATTTTACTACAGTATATTGTTATCATTGTTCTGTTTTATTACTGTTGTTACAAATCTCTTACTGTGCCTAACCTAGAAATCAAACTTTAGCATATGTATTAAAAAAAAAAAAATCATGCCTGGGTGGCTCAGTCGTTACGCATCTGCCTTCAGCTCAGGTCATGATCCTGGGGTCCTGAGATCGAGCCCTGTGTAGAGCTCCCTGCTTAGCAGGAGACAGCCTGCTTCTCCCTCTCTCTCTGCCCCTCTCCTTGCTTGTGTTCTTTCTCTCTCACATACATACACAGAAATAAATAAGTAAAATCTTAAAAAAAAAAAAAAAAGAACAGTAAAGAAAAAGCAGTAGAGATAAGGTTTGTCCTATCCAGGTTTTCAGACATCCACTGGAGGCCTTGGGACATATCCCCCATGGATAAGAGGGGACTACTTGGTACAGCTTTCACTGTTTACTAGTTGTGCCTTATCACCATGGGGGTTAAGTACTCTCAAGGGAAGCTGCCTTGCAATATTTCCAGTAACACATTATCTCTGTGCATCTTACACAGATGAGAAGGGATGAGGAAGGTCATAAAGATAAACTGGGGTACCTCCTTACCTATTAAATTACCCCAAAGTGTGGTCAAAATAATGATGTTTTTAAACACTTCTTCCTCAAGGAGAGCTTATTATTTAAGTATAGCACTTTGGAATTGATAAGCTATAGGCAGTAAGCTAAACCAAAAGTAAAATGGGACAGATTTTTTTCAGTTAACCCATTTTAGGAATCCATAGACATTTCAAAAACTCCTATTTGAAGGGGTGCCTGGGTGGCTCAGTGGGTTAAAGCCTCTGCCTTCGGCTCAGGTCATGATCCCAGGGTCCTGGGATCGAGCCCAGCATCGGGCTCTCTGCTCAGCAGGAAGCCTGCTCCCCCCCACCCCATCTGCCTCCCTGCCTACTTGGGATCGCTGTCTGTCAAATAAATAATAAAATAAAATCTTAAAAAAATAAATATAAAACTCCTATTTGCATCTTCAGTACAAGTATGATCATGACTGTAAAAAGACCAAGGTAAGAGCTTGGCATAGATTGCCAAGTATCTCCCAATATTTGTTTTTCTCTTCTCCTCTCTAGTTGTACAATCTCCTGAGTTTACACTGAGCACGTGGCTGCCAAGTTAGGAGTAAAAGAAATCTCGGCCCTTCTTGTAGCTAGGTGCGACCAATTGATTAATTCCTTTCCAATGAGATGTGAGCATAGGGGATGTATGCACATTCCTGGTCACATCCTTTATAAAGGAAACCGTTCCTCCTCCTCTCTCTCTTTCCCCTTCAGGCCAGCTGGAAGGTGTATGTGATGCTGGTGAACCAGCTTCTACCATAGAAAAGCCTATCAGGGGCTGGAATAACAATCTGTTCCTGGATGACCTCATGGAGTAGAATTGCCCATCCATCCTGAAACGCCCACCTGCTTCTGAATGTTATCTGGAAGAGAAACCACTTTCTATCTTGTATAAATCATTGTATGTGGGACCTCTTTCTTGGAGCACCTTGGCTTCTACCTTAACTCATAAAAGGGTTTAGCATCATCCTCACCATGATGTGTGCTACGTTCAAAACATTTGTTAGTTACTTTTAACCATCTTTATATATGAGAGCATCTCCTTAAAAGACACACGGATTGTTTGCTTGTTTTTTTTTGTTGTTTTTTTTTTTTTTTTTAACCTAGAAGGAAAGGTCCTATGATTACTCTCTTGGGAGGAGTGTTAGTATTAAATGATACAATATGGTATTAATGAAATCTTCATAAACTTAAAAGGTTTGCTAGTGAAAAGTCATGTTAATCTTGAGTTAGCCATCCATGATCGTGGAGATTTACTGATATTTCTGCAAACATTTTAGCCAGCTAGTGTGGCCCACCTCCCAGGTGACATAATCCAGTCAACATGTACGTGCTTCCAGAATAACTGTGTTTTCAGGTGCTATAAGATAGCAGGAGGAGGGATTCCGAAGTATCCAGAGACACGGATCTATTCAGTTCCTCCTTGAAAGTGGCTGCTTCTCTTACCATTGTATAAAGCTGGTTCTAGGTATTTGGGAGACTGATTCAGTTCATCACTTAAAAGAGGGTTTATAAAATGACCTGATACAGTGCTACTGTTTAACTGTATATGTCTTTCATTTGTTGATATAAAGGCAAACCTAATTAAATCTGCCATTGGCATAGAATTTAATTAATTTTACTTCAGTCCTTTCAAATTATTTAATGGATTTAGTTTTTCTGTAAACATTTATTGAATGTTCACTGCAACAGAACCCACCTTAAGGGAATTTGCAAGTAAGATAAGGACCTTTCAGTCCTTGTGTCTTTTGACTTTTCTGCAACAAGGGCCATTATTGGCTGCTCCTTCCTTCAAAGTCTCTCATCCTTTGGTTTGAGTGACACATCCCTAGTTTCTTTTCAAATTTTCTGGCTCTCCTTTCTTTCCTTTTTTTTTTTTTTTAAGATTTTATTTATTTATTTGTTTGACAGAGAGAGAGACAGTGAGAGAGGGAACACAAGCAGGGGAAGTGGAAGAGGAAGAAGGGGCTTCTGGCCAAACAGAGAACCCAACATGGGGCTCCATCCCAGGACTCTGGGATCATGACCTGAGCTGAAGGCAGACATTAACGACTGTGGCTTTTCCTTTCTTTGCCACTCTTCTTCCACTTCTTATTTTGGAGGTAGCCAAAGCTCCTTTCTGAACATTTTCTTTTCACCTATCATTCTTAGCCTTTCTGGAGTCATGAACCTCTTGGAGAAATACATTCTAGGGGGAGGACTTGTTGCATATAATTATAGGATTATGTGGACATACTGAAACACTGGTAGACTCTCAAAGTGTCCCTACCCCATGAGGTTGAGAACAACTTTTCCATGGTTTTAATTCCCACCGATGGTGCTTAATGACTCTCTTTTCTATTTAGCCTGGATCTCTCTCTCTCTCTCTCTCTCTCTCTGCTTTTCTCTCTCCATCTCCAGACCTACACATCTGGCTGTTTATTATATTCTTCACTGGGATGTCAAACAGGCAACTTCCACTCACATTCACCATGCCTCAACTGAACTCACCATCTAGCCCCCTTCTCCTTAACTGTCCTTCATCCCATGGTTTCCGTTTTGGTGAGCGGCACCACATTCCAATAAATTGTTCAAATCATAAAGAAATAAAATCATCAATCCAGATTACTTCTTCTGAAAAAAAGTATGTTGAATGACTAAATTAATGAATAAATGGAAGGATAGATCAAGTATGATGAAAACAACAGAGTAAATCTTGAGAATGATATAATAGAGCTATGTTCAAATGGGCACACAAGTGCTAAAGGCTGGTTTAATTAAGTAGTCTTCAAACAATTTAATATGTATTTATTAAGTATCTGTTAGTACAAGACCCTGTGCTAGGCACTGATTTCATTAGAGATTGGACTTTAACAATATTTTTAGGGAATTTAGGAACATGGTTTGTCAGAAAAAATAGTCATAGTATTTTAAGTGAGATAAATTTTTACTGAAGTTCAATTAATCTTACTTCATGACCAAGAAATGCTAAATTATTAATAGCTTCTCTAATTCTCTTTAATTAATAACAGTTCTCTAATTAATAATAACTTCTCTTTGTTATGTGTTCCAAGATTTCATCATAATTTAGACATAATAGCTATTATAATGGATAGTTGAGAAGATGGGACATTCTTTGGAGTTTTAGGTCATTAAAGTTGGCAGCTTTCCTTTCCTGAATTCCCATAGATCTTTATTTGCCTTTCTCTGATGGCACTTATTTTCACTTTATGATTTGTGCGCATATCTTACCTCTTATCAGAGAGATTTTCCCCTACACAGACTCCATGCATACTCAGTTTTGTGCTTTGTACCTGGAAGGAGAACAGTAAATACCGAGTCAATGAATGTTTTTCAATATCAAAAAACTCATTTAAAGGTAACATCAGAGGCCCCTGGGTGGCTCAGTCAGTTAAGCATCCAACTCTCGATTTTGGTTTTGTGTTTTGTTTTTTTAAAGATTTTATTTATTTATGACAGAGACACAGCGAGAGAGGGAATGCAAGCGCAGGAGAGCTGAAGAGGGAGAAGCAAGATCCCCCCTGAGCAGGGAGCCCAACATGGATGGGTCTTGATCCCAGAACTCTGGGATCATGGCCTGAGCTCAAGGCAGAACTTTAAGCCACCCAGGTGCCCCTCAACTCTTCATTTTGGCTCAGGTCATGATCTCAGAGTTGTGAGATCAAGCCCCATGTTGGGCTCCACAATGGGCATGGAACCAACTTGGGGCTCTCTCTCACCCTCTCCCTCTGCCTCTATCCCACTCATGCTCTCTCTCTCTCTAAAAAAATAAAAAATAGGGGCGCCTGGGTGGCTCAGTGGG
This sequence comes from Lutra lutra, assembly GCF_902655055.1. Taxonomy (NCBI): domain Eukaryota; kingdom Metazoa; phylum Chordata; class Mammalia; order Carnivora; family Mustelidae; genus Lutra; species Lutra lutra. The sequence goes on along the minus strand of NC_062292.1, from coordinate 20,624,667 downwards.
TTAAGCCTCTGCTTTCGGCTCAGGTCATGATCCCAGGGTCCTGGGATCCAGCCCCACATCGGGCTCTCTGCTCAGCAGGGAGCCTGCTTCCTCCTCTCTCTCTCTCTGCCTGCCTCTCTGCCTACTTGTGATCTCTGTCTGTCAAATAAATAAATAAAATCTTTAAAAATTTTTTTTAAAAAATAAATAATTTTTTTAAAAAAAGGTAACATCAAATAAGTCCTGTAAGTCAAGTAAATTGTGTTCCAAGTGATTTTAAGAAGTTTGTGATGGGGGCGCCTGGGTGACTCAGTGGGTAAAAGCCTCTGCCTTAGGCTCAGGTCATGATCCCAGGGTCCTGGGATCGAGCCCCACAACAGGGTCTCTGCTCAGTGAGGAGCCTATTTCCCTTCCTCTCTCTCTCTGCCTGCCTCTCTGCCTACTTGTGATCTCTGTCAAATAAATAAATAAATAAATAAATAAAAATCTTAAAAAAAAAAGAAGTTTGTGATGTTTTCCAATATGAGAGCAGCATACTGAACATTTAAATAAGTACAGATTTTTGTTTTAGTCCTTTAAGACAGCCAAGAACATGCTAACCCTTTTTTATTTTTTTTAAGATTTTATTTATTTATTTGAGAGAGCGAGCACATGAGCCAGGGGGTGGGAGGGGGAGGGGCAGAGGGAGAGGGAGAAACAGACTCCCCCCTGAGAAGGGAGCCTGACTTGAGGCTCAGTCCTGGTACCCTGGGATCATGACCTGAACCGAATGTAGAGGTTTAACAGACTGAGCCACCAAGGCGCCCCCATGTTAACCCATGTTTGAAAGTCATTTATGAGGCAAGGTATTGGCTAGTTGAAATCAGCCTCCAGGGCCAGACCATGTAGGTTCAGACCCATCTTTGCCATTCCAAGACTGGGAGGCTGAGGACCCCTTGGAACCTCACTTCCCCCTTCTGGAAAATGAGGATCCTAATAGGACTTACTTCCCAAAATTTTTAAAAGGATGAAAAATAATGTGTACACATAAAGCACCCAGAATGACATTAGAACTCAGTAGACACTAGCCATCATTTTCTCACAGTCCTAACAAGAAGAAAAGGGGGCCATGATCATTTATTAGAGGAGGAAAGAATAGAGTGTTTTTTTTCTTTGAAAAATGTAATTTAGACAACATCTCTCCTAATTTCCCAGCTCAAAACATTCCCATGACTCCCACCTTGTCCATGACACCACAAATGCCTACAAGGTATTTTGAAGATGCAGATGAAAGTTGAAACACATTTTATTATAAATCCAATACGTGTTAAGTTTCACACAAATTGTATTTTATCCTTTTTACTGTTCCTTACTCAAAAGACTTATTTGTCTTCCTAGACCACGGCAACGGATTTTACCATGTGGTTGTCTCCTTCTCCCATTCTCCCCATCTATCTCCAGTAGAAAACTTTCTAGAATTTAAAGAAAAAGACTGGATCTAACAAAATCTAAGGCACAATGCAAGGAATTAACTAGAAAGTTCCTGATTGTCTAGATGAACTTGTCTCATCAAATGTTCTCCCTCTGCCATTGTTGTCAGGTACTGCTGAGAGCCCCCCCTTTGGCAAGGCCTCGGGCAATGTCAGAGGTGGGAAGAGAGGGTGACTGCCACTTAAGCTTTGTGCAGATGCTCCAAAGAATCATAAATTTCAGAGAGAGGGCCAAGCAAACCATCAGAATAAGAAGGAGCCTCTGATAGTCGACCCAGTCGGGATGATGAGTGACAGATGGCTGACTTTGCCTCACACAAGGACACTTCTTAGTCCTGGAAGCCTGCTCATTACGGGGTCACATGACTGTGTGTCTCTGCCATGGTGAATTTTCATATAAGAAAAGGCCAGCATTTCTCAGCCCACATCCCCTGGCAGCTGTCTTTATCATTTCAGGAAAAGGTCATCGCAGTGATAAGGGATTTTGGTTTTGCTCTTTGAGTAAATTTTCAGTGCATCCTAGAGAAGTATTTTTCAGCTCCCACAACTGGTAAATTTAACTATACATCAAAGGCTGGTAAATTTAACTCTATGTCAGATACCAAAAGTGGTAAATTTGGGTGGAAAAAATTATTTATCTCCTTAGCGTTCCAGAGTAAGCATAAATGGAAACAAGATAAAATAGACACCAAATTTAGTCAATATGGCTATTCTTGGGCAAACATGGTTGGACATATGGTTTAATTTCAATATTGATCTTATGCTTCTTCCTAGAATTTTCATTGCGTTCTCTAATTAATTACATCAGTCTGTCCAATTTCCTGGTGACTCATTATTACATTTTTCTTAGTAACGGAGGAGACTTGTATTTCCTGTTAGCAGGGCTTTCTTTTCTTGAATTTGTGCCACCTGATGAAACTGGTTTTTCTTCCTTTTATTCAAAATAGTGTGGTGGGACAAGCAGCAGCCCGGCCAGAACTTGCTGTGGTGTATTCACACAACCTCTGACAGAGGTCGGGGTTGAGGTCCCTGGACTTCGGAGGTGATATCATGTAGTTTCGGCAATCATATAACATATTGTTTAAATTGGGACATTTTTGAAAATGAAGGGGGGCACTCTTCCAATAAGACAACAAGACAGCGTAAATCAAGACTATCACAGGCAAAACCAGAATTTATGGTTGTCCTACTATGGTAGAAATGATCTGGACTTCTCTCCAAATATTGACTATACTATTTTCCTGTTTTGACTTGTGCAAAGTGATACAACTTTCATTTTCTACATCTGTAAAGAACGATAATACTTTTCAACATGTTGAGAGTGGGGCGAGTGCCTGACATATTGTATATCCTTTTTTTTTTTTTTTTAAAGATTTTATTTATTTATTTCACAGAGAGAGATCACAAGTAGGCAGAGAGGCAGGCAGAGAGAGAGAGAGAGAGAGGAGGAAGCAGGCTCTCCGCTGAGCAGAGAGCCCGATGCGGGACTCGATCCCAGGACCCTGAGATCATGACCTGAGCCGAAGGCAGCGGCTTAACCCACTGAGCCACCCAGGCGCCCTTGTATATCCTTTGTACAATATTATCATGATGACGTTTGCCTCCTATACCTCAAAATTCTGCAATGTAGACAGTATGAGATTGTAAATGATTTAGGTTAAGTAACTCCTAGAGGTGCAGTCAGTTGCCCCAGTCAGAATTTCACACTCCAAAATGGCAGTAAGTGATCTCATCAGGATGTAGGTACAGCAGGCACATCTTTCTGTCTTACCCAAGTTCAGACCAAAGATCATGCGATTTAATATGAGGGGTGTCTAAAATGAACTTTTCATTGTTGGAATTAGTGGTTTGTTAGTCATCATAATGTTAGTCATCATAATGGACATTAGAACTAAGCTCTCATTGATAGAATTTATGATTTCCAAAATGTGTGGACTGGCTAACCTATTTTAGGGGTACTCCCATGCTTGCATGAACATGTTTTTAAGAAGCTGGACCATTAGCGATGGTGTGTGGGATAGAGGTCTTGCAGTTGTCTGATGCTTACTGTGAGAGTGACAGAATCCTGGCTCTGGAATATTGTTAATCTCCCTCCAGTGGACCTTTCATGCAAGGTCATGATTACAGTTCCCAAACGGAAAGAAACCAGGCACTTCATCAAACTCACAGAATGGGTGGTATGTGTTACCTGCTTCTGCTTGCTAACAAGTGTATGTTAAATAAATGTCTGTATGTATGACAGAAATTGGCCTGAAATTTAGTTTAATAAAACTGGCTATGAGGTGTGGAACAATAGTTCATTTTCATCCTAATTCCTATAGTAGCTGCTATCATTATCCACCAAAAATAAGCCAGTCATTTTGTGTGATTAAAATATTTGCAACAGTTATATCTCTGTTTTTAACTACTAATGTGAGTCTACATCCGGAACTTCTGCCCACTTCTGTTGGCCATCTGGGATGAAAAAAAAAAAAGGCTGAAAAACCCAAATCTTAGAAAAACTGACTTGCATAGAATGGAAAATGGCAGATCCAAGTGTAGAACTCAAATCACGTGGTTTGAAATTCAGTGCTCAAGAGTGGGTACAAAGCAAATGAGAGTGTGTGTGCGTGTGTGTGTGTGCATGCGTGTGCATGTACACCCACACACCTGTGCCAAATGAAGAGAAAGAGTAGAAAGGAAAGTGAAATGATATGAGACGACACCGAGGAAAAACAGAAAAAAAAACATTAGACAACACTGTGGGGTATTTTGGCAACCCAAAGAAGGTGCTAAAATTAAGTGCAAGCCTCCAAAGTAGGGCTGGGGGACTCTGGAGTTAGTATTTGCTTAAGAGCTAGTTCTTTTAAAAAATATATTTTATTTTTTTATTTGAGTGAGAGAGAGAGTGAGAGCGTGCTGCCACAAGTCGGGAGAAAGGTTGGGGAGAGGGACAGAGGGAGAAACAGACTCTCCACTGAGTGTGGAGCCCCCCTTGGGGTGGGTCCCAGGACCCTGAGACCATGACCTGAGCTGACGTCAGATGTTTAACCAACTGAGTCACCCAGGTGTTCCCAAGAGCTCTAAATAATAATAATAAGGTCTATTAACCATTAGCAGTGGACTAACAACAACACATTTCCATGCACAATGCAGATGTGCTTGCCTTGTTGTCTGGTGCCATGAAAAACGTGGTCAAGAGGATAGTGGGGGGCACCTGGGTGGCTCAGTGGGTTAAAGCCTCTGCCTTCGGCTCAGGTCATGATCTCAGGGTCCTGGGATCGAGCCCCGCATCGGGCTCTCTGCTCAGTGAAGAGCCTGCTTCCTCCTCTCTCTCTCTCTCTCTGCCTGCCTCTCTGCCTACATGTGATCTCTGTCTGTCAAATAAATAAATAAAATCTTTAAAAAAAAAAAGAGGATAGTGGTATCTAAAACCACATCTCTCAAAGTTTTAAGTACAATCATGTGTACTGGAGATCGTATAGTGATTTTAAAACACCACAAGGAAATTGATCTCCAAGGGAAGAGTTTATTCCATTTCTCATCCATGACAAATTTTCCCTTCCCTTGGCTTATCTCCTAAAATACTAAACACTCTGCTTATACAAAAAAAAAAAAAAAAAAAAAAAAAAAAAAAAAAAAAAAGAATAGAAAAATCAAGAACAAAAACACAACAAAAAAAAGCACAAAAATCTTTCAATACATTTGGAGAAGAACCAAATAAAGTACTATTTTTTTTTTTTTTATTTGACAGAGAGATCACAAGCAGGCAGAGAGGCAGGCAGAGAGAGAGGAGGAAGCAGTCTCCCCGAGAGAGCAGAGAGCCCGATGCGGGGCTCGATCCCAGGACTCCGAGATCATGACCTGAGCTGAAGGCAGCGGCTTAACCCACTGAGCCACCCAGGCGCCCCTAAAGTACTATTTTTATACAACTTTAAGCTGGAGAAGAAAGCCAGGAAGTAGCTAATTTTAAATATTTAAGAACTGTCAACATTTATTTCAATGGAAAGCACACCTCTGAGGTTAACAAATGATGAGGTTCCTCAAATTTGGACCACTCTGTCTAAGGATTATGGGATAAGAGGAAGAAAAGACAGTACTAGGTGTATACAAATTTTCTACATGTATGTCAATATATACAATTGGGTTTCTAGAAAGTAAGAATGTCACAGTTGAATAATGACTAAAATCAGCATCACTACAGAAATAGCGAATTTTTAAAAAAGATTTTATTTATTTGTCAGAGAGAGAAAGAGCTCAAGCAGGGGGAGTGGCAGGCAGAGGGAGAAGCAAGCTCCCTGCTGAGCCAGGAGCCAGATGCGGGATTCAATCCCAGGACCCTGGGATCATGACCTGAGCTGGAGGCAGATCCTGAACCAACTGAGCCACCCAGGCTTCCCAGAAACAGCTAATTTTTAACTCTTGAGTGTCAGAATCCCGAGATGCTTTTTGACCTATTCAAAGAGCCTGGGCCTCTTTCACTTTGATCCTCAATTTCATATATAATTAAATCAGCCTGTACGATTGAGTATGTTTTAAGTCCCATGGAGATTGGAGGTAAAATGCACCTTTGTGAAAACGAAGTAAAAAACTGAGCTAAGTCACACAAGAGACTGAAAAGATTTCCGACAAGTTGATTCCACCTATGTAACTCCAATGGCTTACAGATGAGGCCACTTTTAATTTTAAGAGGGGAGAAAAGTACCTTGTGTTTGTATGTGTGTTTACTACAAAACATGGACGAAGCTCTCCAGCTTATGCAAGGTCCCTGTGGCAGAAACCAGGCATGCATTCAAGTCTCTTGGGTTGCGGGTCTCGAGAGCTAGATTTTTGGATAGTGAGCCTGCAGTATCAGGACGTGGCCAGGAAGCCAAGGAAGAGGACAAGACTCAGGGCTGAGCAGAATCATGATCCTGTGGGACCAGCGGTACCTACCCCTGAATCCAACGTTCTCAACAATGGTGACTTTTCCTGGACATTCCAGAATGACCAGAATATCAATAGCTACTATTTATTGAGCTCTTTCGAACTGTGCTAAATATTTTACACCCATCATCTCACCACTTTCACAACATCCCTAAGGAGGAAGGTTTTAAAACAAGTAAATCAAATTCTGTTATACTGGAAAGAAATGAAAAAAAAAAAATTAAACCATTTAATCTTTCTTCTTCTTCTTCTTTTTTAAGATTTTACTTATTTGAAAGAGAGCGAGAGCACAGGCGAGAGAGTGCGAGAGAGTGAGAGAGCAGCAGAGGGAGAGGGAGAAGCAGGGGGTCCAATGTAGCTGATCGGAGAACCCAGAATCATGACCCGAGCTGAAGGCGGACACTAAACTTACTGAACCACCCAGGCACTGCAACCATTTAATCCTCTTAATAAATGCTGGGAGAGGGGGGCGCCTGGGTGGCCCAGTGGGTTAAAGCCTCTGCCTTCAGCTCAGGTCATGATCTCAGGGTCCTGGGATCAAGCCCTGCATCAGGCTCTCTGCTCAGCAGGGAGCCTGCTCCCCTCCACAACCGCTATCTCTGCCTGCCTCTCTGCCTACTTGTGATCTCTGTCAAATAAATAAATAAAATTAAAAAAAAAATAAACAAATGCTGAAAGGCATTCTCATTTTCTAAATGAGAAAACTAAGGCACGAAGAAATTCGGTGATTTGCTTAAGATAACATGGCAAGTAAGTGGCAGAGCTGGCTCAGAACCATTGTTCTCGGTCACCGTGTGAAGACAGTGCCCTTCAGACACGGAGTGGTGCAGACTTAAACCCCTGTGGCCAGACTAAAATACAAAGTGGGGACTGGGTTGGTAATGCAAAGTGGGGATTTAGGAGAGAGGCCAGAGCAAAATGCACTTGCCTGGAAAGAGCCGTGTGCCTTGGCTTGCTTTGTGATACAGGGGAGTAAATGGGAAATGGCTATAAAATGTGACACTCAGCCACAAGAGTGAGCTTAACATGAAACATGACGCAGGAACAAAATCTCTTATCTAAGACAGCGGGTGCAGGTGTCAAGGAGAGAAGTAAGATAATAATCTGAAGCTGAAGTGATTTTTAAGATCTTGAATCATGACTGAGAGGTGGGAAAGCCCTGGGGACATCTTAAGCAGCTGTGAATCTTCTGTATTTTCCATCTCTTTCTTGGAATTTGGGTAAGTCAGCCAAGCCTGAAGTCAGCCCGCCACATTCACTATCTTCTTCATGAAATCGCCTTTCTAAGGCCTGAAAGTCCCTGGCTGTGAATGTAGACTGAATATCATCTCTATTTAATGTTTATAAGACTGGGTTCTCATGAAGTGTTCTGCAAATTCCACCCGCTATCAAATAATGGGGAAAGCAATTTGAAGAATGACAAAATCACTACTCTCAAATTCCACACTACAGTTTTAGGAGTAATTAGATCTGTTATACTAAAGAATTCAAGTCATTTAGGGGTAATTGCTTCTGTAATGGTCAGTCTCACACAGCTGCGTGTGGCCTCCTGGGACTATTTCCCAGGTGGGATATGGAAGGGGGACCCTTCCTTATGTTTGCAAATCCACATGATTCTGACCAGGACTTCTCCCACTCCCTAAGTCCTGATCCATCCAAGGAAAAAAGTAAAGAGAACACCAGGTGAGCATACATATTTACATAAGCTACAAGGTTGTACAAACAAACTCTTAACTGGTAAAAGTGCATTTATAAATGGCTCTTACTTCTAACCATTTGCTTTGACATCTTTATTTTCCTAATTCAAATGCAATTAACACGGTGTTTTTTTTTTAAGATTTTATTTATTTGAGAGAGAGCAAGTACACTTGCACAAGCAGGAGGAGGGGCAGAGGGGGAGAGAGAGAAGCAGATTCCCTTCCAAGCAGGGAGCCTGATGTGGGGCTCGATCCCAGGACCCCAGGATCATGACCTAAGGGGAATGCAGACACCCAACCCACTGAGCCACCCAGGTGCCCCAACACAGTGTTATATATGAGTTTCAGGTATACATTTTAATGATTCATCGATTCCATGCATTACTCAGTGCTCATCAAGATAAGTGTGCTCTTAATCCCTTTCACCTATTTTATCCATCCCCCTACCCACCCCACCTGTGGTAACCCCAGTTCTCTATATTTCAGAATCTGGCTTTTTGCTTTTTTTCCCCTTGTTCATTTGTTTGCTTCTTAAATTTCATGTGAGTGAAATCATAAGGTATTTGTCTTTCTCTGACTTATTTCACTTAGTATGAAACCCTGTAGATCTATCCACATTGTTCCAAATGGCAATGTTTCATTCTATTTTATGGCTGAGTAATATTCCATTATATCTGTATGAGTATATGTATGTGTGTGTGTGTGTGTGTGTGTGTGTGTGTGTGCGTGTCTGTATCCTGCATTTTCTTGATCCATTTCTCTATGGATGGACACTTGAGCTTCCATATTTTGGCTACTGTAAATAATATTGCAATAAGCATAGGGGTGCACATAGTTTTTTGAATTAGTTGTTTTCCTTTTCTTTGGATAAATATCATATGATCTTTTTAATTTTTTGAGGAACCTCCATGCTGTTTTCCATAGTGACTGCAGTATCTTTCATTTTCACCAACAGCTCCTTTTTTCTCCCTATCCTTTCCATAATTTGTTATTTGCTATCCTTTTTGAGTCTAGCCATTCTGACTGGTATGAGGTGATAGCTCATCGTGGTTTTGATTTGCATTTCCCTGATGCCTGCTGACGTTGAGCACCTCTTCATGTACCTGTTGGCCATCTGTATGTCTTTTTTGGAAAAATGTCAATTCATGTCCCCTGCTCATTTTTAATTGGATTATTTGGTGTTGAGTTGTATAAGTTCTTTATATATTTTGGGTATTAACCCCTTATCAGACACATCAGTTACAAATGTTTCTCCCATTCACCAGGTTGTCTTTTGTTTTGTTGATGGTCTCCTTTGCTATGCAAAAGCTTTTTATTTCTGTAGTGTAGTGATTTATAATTTTTTAAAAAAGATTTTACTTATTTATTTGACAGAGTGAGAGAGCACAAACAGGCAGAGCAGTAGAGGGAGAGGGAGAAGCAGGCTCCCCACTGAGTCGAGAGCCTAATGCGGGGCTTGATCCCAGGACTCTGGGATCATGACCTGAGCTGAAGGCAGATGCTCAACCGACCAAGCTACCCAGGCACCCCATGATTTCTTACAATTTTTAATAGTCTTTACACATCTAAAATCTTTTCCATATTGTTTAAAAGTCCTTATCCTTATTCTCCTTAATACTTTCCACCAGCGTTTTTTCCCCCTTTATAACACACCAATTTTCTCTTGTCTAACTCTTATATCCTTTTTAATCACTAAGTGTATAGATTCTAAAATAATGTGTATAGGTTTTAAAACACTGAATGTAAATTATTCCTGGTGTTCCTAACTGGCCAATTAGCTAAGAATTTTTATTATTTCCATCATGGGGTTAAAAATAGAATCTCTTTTGAAATGTACTTCGTGAATATATTTTTCTTTCACTTCCATGGGGTTCCACCTTACCTATGATAAGTTGCAATGCTTTTTAGGTCACACAAGATTTTCTACTCAGAGTTTTGCAGAGATTAGTGGCAAATGGACTCAACAACTGGCTAGAAATTGAATTTCAGTAAAAGAGTAAAAAAATGCTTATTACTTAGCAAGTCAACAAAAGTATGTTCCATGTTCTCATCAGACACTTTTTAAATGTAGTGTTAGCCTGAAAACAAATATATAAGCCAAAGTGGGGGATAGAAAATGCCAAACATTAAAAGCCAGAACTCCTTCTTGAGAACATTGTTTGTTAATGATAGTTACTAGTCAGTTTTTGACTTCTTAAAAAGGCTTGGAACATCATGAAGATAAAGAAAATTTGAGTTACTGCCAATAATCTACTACAAATAATTGATTTGACTAAATTTCAATAAAATTGAAGGTCATTGGCTATGTTTCTCCTCCCCTTTCTCTTCCTCCTCCTCCTCCCCGCTCCTTCTTCTTCTTTTTTAGATTTTGTTTATTTATTTGAGAGAGAAACAGAGTGCCCAAGCAGGGGGAGGGGCAGAAGGAGAGTGACAAGCTGACTCCCTGCTGAGCAAGGAGCCCCACATGACATGACTGGGATGGAGGGGCAAAGGTGGCTTATGTCAGCTGATCAGGACCAACATGAGGCCCCATCTGGCTTGATCCCAGGACCCTGAGATCATGGCCGGCCTGAGTCAAAGTCAGACACTTAACCGACTGAGCCACCCAGGCATCCCTATTTTTCTATTTTCTTTGTTCCTAGTTTTCAAATACTGGATAGTTGGTATTGACCTTTACCTTGTCGTGTTCTCTATGCCGGAGCCAAGAACAATGCACAGGTGTTATTTATTTAGCTAACTTCATCCTTCAAGCTGCCAAAGAGGATCTCGGATGGAATAGATTTGCAAGTGCATAAAAAAGAATAAAATTAAATGTTGTACAGAAATGACCTCATGTGTTTTCATAGCCTTCATCTAAGTAGATCGGGGGACTATATTAGTCCTTATTTTATAGATAAAGAAACTGAAGGAAAAAGGAAACAAGTATATTTAACATTTATTAAGCATCTGTAACAGCAGAGGCACAGTGCAGAGTTTTGGAACATACACATAATTAAGCTGAATTCCATACCCTGCAAACAGTCACAATCTAGTGGACATAGGTGACTGTGAAAAATGCCATCATAAACATAGAATACAATGAAAGAACAGGGTGGGGAATGACTTCTGATGGCTATAAGCTTTTGAAAGGGTTTTGTAGAGATGGAATCTGAGCCAAGATTTAGTGGGTAGAGTGTTCTACAGGCAAAGATGGTGGGATAGCAGAGGTAACAGCAAAGGCATAGAAAGGTAGGACATGTGAATTTGTTAGCTATCGCTTGAATCTGAGGGTAGGGCAGGGATAGAAGGGAGATGACATGTTCAGAAGGTCTGTAGCTGTCCTTAATGGCAACTCTGGTAACAATGGGGTAAAAAGTAGGGTGGCAGGGAGATAATTAGGAGACAACTGCAATGGTTCAGGAAAGAGGTAATGAAGCTTGAACGGATCAGAAGCAGGAGTGATGACAGCAGGTAGTGATAGCAGAAGTAAAATCTATATAATTTGGCAACTGAGTGGGCGTGGACCATGAAGGAGGAGGAGGAGTTGTTGAAGATGATTCTAATCCATTAACCTGAACCAGTGAACATACTACATTTGAGCTACGCTGGGCCAGAGAGAAGGGAATTTCTATTAGGAAAATGGGGGTCTAGAGATCAGGACAGATATGGATTAAGAAATCAACCACAAGCATACGCTGAATCCGTATGAGTGGAAGAAATCACCAAAGAATAACGCACAAAGAGGAAAAAGACAAAAAGAAAACCTTAAAATGCAGGGAACACCAGCGTTCTAAGCAAGAGGAGAGTGGGGGGAGTGAAGGAAGAGTCATTGGTGTCACATGAACGGTAGGTCTGAGAGGGAAGTGGATGATGCAAGGTGATAGAAATCAAGGGAGAAAAGTTTCCAGAAATAGAACTGACTGAAGCTGAGGGGATCAGTAGGCAATTTCCTGTGGTCACAGAGATCACATCTGCACGTGAATTCCGCACCTATCTACCGAATTATCTCTCTCTCTCTCTCTCACACACACACACAATGTGGGTTTTGTTTTTTTTTTTCTTTCAAGAGGAAACTACTCCTCATTTTATCAATAGTTAATGTGGGACTCCGTGATCAAAATAAATCACAAGTTCCAATTTCCTTCATTAATCTTCTTTGCAGCTCACTCTACTCTCCTTACACTGAGTTTTTTAGAGAACTATTATTAATCAGGTACGTGTCCTTTTTAATCCTTGTGGATGCGGTTCCATTCAAGGACTCCTCAGTCATAGAGGTCGGCTGGGCATCTAATCCAGCAGCGGGATGAGGACTTGTTCCCCAACCTCTTCAGCCTCAGTTTCCTCATTTGCAAAATGGGAATGGCGGTACTTACTTCTCAAGATTCGAGAAGCTTGCATGAGAGAGCGCAAGTAAAACTCTCAGCACATTGCGTCAAAGGTCGTCATTTTTGCTGTGACCGTTTTGTAATCCCCCTGAGAGCAAAAGACAACCCCAATACTAGTCTCTAAAGCGTGTAACACCGAGCTGGGGACGTGTAAGCCTCATTCTGCCAGCCCTCCGGGAAGCATCAAACACAGGAAGAAGGATACATGGTTGACAGGTTCCCCAGACTCCGCAGCTGACAGCCCCAGAGGAAGTACTGTCCGCAAGACGCAGCGAGAATCAGGGTCTCAGGCACCGCCCATAACCCTCGGATGACCACACGTCCCAGGGTGCAGCGCGCCCACCCTGGGTGGAAATTTGGGCAGGCGGAGTCGGATTGAGAGCCGCGCCGGAGGAAGCAGTGCACGCTGGGACTTGTAGTCTTCGGGTCACAAGTTCACGGGTCGGAGGAGGGTCGAAGTCAGAGGTCCCGCCCCAGTCCCGCCTTTTGTCCACGTCTCACTTCTCCCGGCCAATGCCCTCTCCTATTCCCGGAGCCTGCCCCTCTCCGATCCGGTTCCCATTGGTCCTGAGCCTCAACGCCTTGGGCCCTACCCGGAAGTAGCGTTGGGAGAGGCGGTTTCCTAGACTACGACACCGGAAAGCTGGGGGAGGTGCTCGGGGCTGCTGAGGGCGGAGGGCGGTGGCAGCGCTGGCGCTGGGGACCGGCTCTGTGGTTTCGGGAAGCAGATCGGCGACGGCTGCCGCTCGCGTAGCTCCGCATCCCGCCCTCGGCACGGCTCTCAGCCTCCTTGCCACCGGCGTCCGGCAATGTGTCCCACCGGCCGGGCGTAGCCGCTGCGCGTGCGCGGAACCGTGGGGCCATGAGCGAAGCCGGCGGCGGCCGGGGCTGTGGGTCCTCGGTCCCCCAGCGAGCGCCATGGAGCCTGGTGGCGGCGACGGCTGCGTTCTGCCTGGTGTCGGCCACGTCCGTGTGGACGGCGGGGGCCGCGCCCATGAGTAGGGAGGAGAGACAGAAGCTTGGGTAAGGGTGCCTGACAGCCTCGGGTGGGTTTCCTCAGGAGGCGGACCACAGGCGAGGTGCCTGTCATTGCGACCCGGGCGCGCAGTGGCCTCTCTTGTCGCGATTGGGATGGTTCTTGCCCCGCGAGGGAAGGACAGGGTCCGGGGAGGTGGGGGCCGTCGCCTGCAGTGCGACCTCGAGTGTCCGTCGGGGTGTCGCCTGGCCCGTCGGTGACATGTGCAGGCTGCTTGAGGCCATCCGCCGTTTGTCAACGCAGCTGCCATGTCAGTGGCCCGTGAAGGGGGCTACAGCCCGTGTTACTACGCGACAGAGTCCTGCGGTTGTCTTTAGTCGGAGACATGGTTGAATTTCTCGCACAAGTGAGCTCCCAGCTTGGAAAATGTTGCTGATCTCACAGTAGTTAAGGAAATAGTCTTTACACCTGTTACGGAAAAAGGGGGCGTTCATTGGAATTTGAACTTTACACATTTACCATTTCCTTGCAGTGTTTTCTTGCACTACGTTTTCTAGTAGAACAGTATTTAATGGTATTATTCAGAAGTCTCAATTAAATATACCTGTTCACTTTACTCAAAGTAATTTTTACCAGTTTCGAAAGTGTCATAAAATTATCAGTTATATTTACAGCATTTAGTTGGGAGTCAATCTTCCTAATATATGCTGAGTCCCACAAAGGAATAAGAAAAAAATCCAAGAACCAGTAGAAAATGAGCAAAGAGCATGAAGAGTTCATTTCCTCCACATGGGAGGAAATGCAAATGGTCAATAAACATGAAAAGTTACTCAACCTCTTAAATGTGAGAGATGCAGATTAAAACAATGAGATAGCTGTTTTTCCCATTAGATTAATAAGTACAGGGGGTGCCTGTCTGGTTCAGTCAGTAAAGCCTGTGACTCTTTTTTTTTTTAAGATTTTATTTATTTATTTGACAGTCAGAGATTATAAGTAGGCAGAGAGGCAGGCAGAGAGAGAGGGGGAAGCAGGCTCCCCGCTGAGCAGAGAGCCGGATGCAGGCCCCAATCCCAAGACCCTGAGATCATGACCTGAGCCGAAGGCAGAGGCTTAACCCACTGAGCCACCCAGGTGTCCAAAGCCTGTGACTCTTGATCTCAGGGTTGTAAGTTGGAGTTCCACGTTGGGTGCAGAGATGAATTAATTTTTTTTTAATTAAAAAAAAATTTTAAATTCAGAGATGAATTAAAAATAAAATCTTTAAAAAAAAAGGATTAGTAAGTACAAAACACAGAGTACTGACTAGTTGAAATGTGAGAAAAGAGTTTGTGGGAGTGTAAATTGCTGTAACTTATTGACAGTATCTCCTAAAATTTAAATTGTGTGTACTCTTTGATTCAATAATCCCGACTTAGGGAATCAAATTTACAGAAATAAAAGCACTATTGATGTATAGATAGGTGTACAAAGATGTGTGTTTTGAAAGAATGGAACTGTTACTCGGAGCATCCGTATTGTGAAATAATATTCAGACATTAGGGAAGAGGTAGATCATTGGAAGGCTATCCAGGATACATTCCCAAGACCCCCCCCCCCAAAAAAAAAGGAAACTGTAGAATAATATGTATAGTGCCATTCTATATATATATATATATATATATATATATATATATATATATGTTTTTAAAAGGTTATATTTGTTTGAAAGAGAGGCCAGTGAGAGAGCAGGAGCAGGGGGTAGGGCAAAGGGAGAAGCAGGCTCCCTACTGATGAGGGAGTGAGATGTGGGGGCTAGATCCCAGGACTCCTGCGATCATGATCATGACCTGAGCCCAAGGCAGACACGTGGCCAACTGAACACCCAGGTGCCCCACCATCCCATGTTCTTTTAGAAGCAGAAAAGAAATTGTCTAAGCTCAGAAAAACGTGGAAGGATGATTACCCCCTGGGTTAGGATGGAGGTGAGATGGAACCATCAGATTTTGTTTTATATACTTCCTTATTGTTTAAATCATTGCAAGAGTATTGTATTAACTTTTAAATAAGGTAACAATGAAAGCTGCCTGATGGGAAAAAAAAAGTCAGCTACCCAAAGAAAGTGATCAGTAAACTCTTAATTAGTATCTTAAATTTTCTCTCTTTATGAATTTAATGTGTCATTGATAACTGTTTTAATGAATGCCCTGCTCTGTGCCAGGCACTTTATATATGTTATCTCTCTAATCCTCCCTATTAATGAGGTGGAGGTGATCCCCATTATGCAGAGGAGGAAATTGAGACTCAAGATCAACTTGTTCAAACTCAGAGCTAAATGGTGGACTCAGTGTTCAAGATTAGGTCTGTATGACCCCAGAGCCGATGTTCTCTCCACTGTGTTGCGCTTCTTAAGACTTGGAAAGAGAAGCTTCAGATCTGTTAAGGATAGAAAGTATCTTATTTGACTACCACTCTACTTTCTTTCTTTTTTGTATTAAACAAAAATTTTTATTTGAAGAAAAGTCATTAGTTAAGTCATTTTTGTCCAAAATTAATTTTTAACTGGAAAAGTTTAATGAAAATGACTTGAAGTGTCGGTTTAAATTTTGAGAGTAAGAATCTGGAACTATAAACCACAAATACACAATTGCTTGACTGCTTTCCCCTTTGGGAATTTTCCTTCCGGAACCTGAACCTGTGTGATTCTTTTAAAAGCCCAAGTTATTTATGATTAAAAAAACCTCAAAAAATGCCTCATCCCTTTTCCTGTCCCCCCAAACCAAGGATGATAAAGACCGGAATTATCACAAGTTGGAAGCAGTTGCTCAATTGCTTCCAGTTTGTGGAATTTTTTACTTGATCATATGTAGTCTTACCCTTTCTGGAATGCATTGTTTTTTGCTTTTGTGGTTTAAATGTTACAGCAGTTGTTAATGTTATCTTTTCATTTTAAAACAAGGGAAGTATAAAGTTATCCAATTTCTGTAGGACATTGACAGGCAATGTAGTTTTAGAAAAAGCTGACTTATAAAAATTATTTTAACATCATTAAAAATACATAATTTTTGAACTGTGGATCTGATTCCCAATACATTTCCGTTCACTGGCTGAATAGAAATAAAACCATCACAGAAACATTTTTTCTGTTTAATAGAGTAAGCTACCATTCTGTATTTAAAGATGACTGTGAGGACTTAACAGGTTTAGGAG
Organism: Lutra lutra; assembly: GCF_902655055.1. Lineage (NCBI taxonomy): Eukaryota > Metazoa > Chordata > Mammalia > Carnivora > Mustelidae > Lutra > Lutra lutra. Next base: position 20,608,091 of record NC_062292.1, on the reverse strand, counting down.
AGAGAGTGCTCAACTGAGTATTAAATATCTCCACTTTGAAGTATGTGTTGTGAAATTTGATGGCCATGTGCTACAGAAATGTAAGGATTGGTAAATAATGTGTCCTCATTTGTAGTTGTGATTTATTCATAATCATGAAAACTGAATGCTTATGAAGTTTGGGTTAACCAGTTAAAGCTTATGTTATCTGTAATGCTCATGTCTAGGCATTGCCGTTACCAGTTAAAAGAGGTTCTATTTCTTGGCAATACTCTTGTGTTGATTCCATTTCAGTGAAAGGAAGAAGAATTTCCATATTCCATTTATTGATACCAGTGCTTGAAAGGAAAATTTTAACATTGTTTTTGGTGGTTCATTAGCTAATTTGAGAGATCTTTATCATCTGCAATATAATGTGTGGAAGAATTCTTTAAGATACTTCATAGTTTTTTGAGATAACTTGGTCCGTATTCTATCATATATGTACAGATGTAAGAACTCATGTTTTAGCAAAGTGATAAGATCTTGTTTATAATGATTATTTTAAAATGATTATTCATAAAACGTTTGTCAGGACTTAATTTATTCAGTTTACAAGTTTGAGTGTACTTGATTTTGCTGGTCATTATAGCTAGGATCTGGAAATTAATTCTTTTCTGTCTGCTAGCTTTATTATTACCAATATTTCATCATCCATGATTACAGTTTTTATAAAATGACAATTGCAATGTAACAGGAAGTAAAATAGAATTATACCCAGCCATATTCTCTAACACTTTCTTCAATTCTTGCTATTAGTGACTGGAGCTTTGGGAACAATAGTAAGTGTTAATAGAAGATTACTGAAATACTTTTTCCTTGCTAATTATTGAGATATTTGTCCTTGTCTAACCATAACATTAACTTTGTAGTTTTTTGTGTAGTCCTCAAGCCCCCAAACTTGAGAGTGTTGAACTGAAAGACTGATTTATTGGTCCAGACAATACAGATTTTGACTTAGTAAATCTGGTGTGGGGATCAGAAATTTCCATTTTAAATAGTTGTCTTGGGGATTTTAAGAAAGACAGACAAAACACACAAATCTCTTCTCATTTGAGACATGAATATTATTTATTTGACTTCTGACGGTTTTTTAAAGGAGAAGAGACTCTATCATAAAATCATAAAGTGTATCTTTTGAAAGGTGAACAAATATATGTTAATAAGTATGTATTAAACTAGGCATTAGTGACTTGATTTAAAATGAAAGAAGCTTGTTAGAGTACTGTTATTTCAAATCATTACATACCCATCCTTCTCTTGAGAGAATATCCAGCTATATTCTTCCATTTAAGACAGACATGTTGAATAGTTTTTTAAGAGGTAATTGTTTTTTAGCATCAGATTTCCTTCTCTCTGCATGGCATGCATCATTTATCAATTTTTCTTGGGAAACATAAGGTGAATTTTACATAAATTGCTAGGAATAGTAAAAGTTTGGGCCAGCTCTATGTGGTTCATGAAAGCTTGTCTACTAACACTGCTGTATTTCTTGACTCTGTTTATGTCTTTTCTAACTAATTTTTTCTTTTTTTTTTTTTAATGGGCGTATGTTTATGAAGGAGCATTAACTTTTTTAGAAAAACTTCTAGAATGTACTTAACTTTTTTCCATTTCTGCTCTTTTAAAATTAGGAATCAAGTACTGGAAATGTTTGATCATGCTTATGGTAACTATATGGTAAGTAGAAGTCTTACTTTATACATCATTTATGTGAGTGGGTTTTTATATAAAAATAGCTGCAGATTTTGAAACCTGTATTAATAGCACATTCTTTTTAACGGAAGTTTAAAAAAAACAGTGCAAGCATAAACTAACAGTGTTTTTGGTAATTGGTTATTAGAGGAGTTTAATTGGATAGCTACGAAACTGCATTAGATTATGTAACTTTGTATTTAAGTAATTTTCTTTGATGATATCAGCAATGTGAGTGATTAATATGGTTAGATATTATGGATGTACATGAATAAGATGTTGTCTCCAGCCTTTGGGGAAATTATTATCTTATTTAAAAATACTATTTACAATATTGCTTCATATACTCTACGAAGAAAACTATTATTGAAAAGAGACAAAATATGACCTAGTTTCTGTCCAAGTTATGTCTTAATAGTGCGCTTTGATTTGAATATATTCTACTTTCTAAATACACTGATCTGTATTGTTTTAAAATGTCTTAGTGTTTACTTGGGATGAAATTGCGGGTTTAGTTTTGCAAGATGAAAAAGTTATGGAGCTCTCTTGGTCAACAGTGACTATACTAATGTGCTGAACTTAAAAATGTTAAAAATGGTAAATTTTATGTTTTTTTTAACCACAATTAAAAATTTAATCCTCCCATAGTACAGGGACCCGCTTGGGTGATGGCAATGCTGGGGGTTGTAGGTGCCCCCTATTTCTCCCTGCCTCATGCCCCTTAATAAAATGATCTTAGACTTCAGGAAAAAAAAATGTTTAATTTCTAAAAAGATGAACTAGGCAACAAATTTTAGAATTCAAAGAAGATTCTCTGTGAATTTCTATAATTTTGAAAAGAGTAATCAAATTATTCTGAGAATTCTTATGAATTTTAAAATATATTTTTACATTTTAAAATAGGTTTTTAGTTTTTTACATTTTAAAATGTTTGTACATTTTAAAATGTGTCAGATTTTCTTTTATGATGAAAGCCTATAAAATATACTTGGGAAAAGTTTGACAGAGAACTAACTTTAATTGATTCTGCTTTAAGTATATTTCAACTGATTCTGTGAATCCATTTTTTCATTATATATAATGCAAATATCTTCATATATTAACATCTTTATAAACATCTAAGTATACACACTTTATGTGTTCTTGTACCTTTTTTTTTAGCTTTTTATTTTATCTTATTTTTTAAAAGATGTGTTTGTTTATTTATTTGATAGAGATCACAAATAGAGAGGCAGGCAGAGAGAGGCGGGGAAGCAGGCTCCCCACCAAGCAGAGCGCCCGATGTGGGATTGATCCCAGGACCCTGGGAATCACGATCTGAGCCGAAGGCAGAGGCTTTAACCCACTGAGCCACCCAGACACCCCATTTTTTTAGCTTTTCAAAAAATTTATTTGACACTGAGCAGAGTGAGTGAGAGAACACAGGTGGGGGAAAGGGGCAAAAGGAGAGGGAGAAGCAGGAAGCAGACTCTCTTTTGAGCAGGGAGCTAGACTTGACCCAGGGCTCCATCCCAGGACTCTGAGATCATGACCCGAGCAGAAGGCAGACACTTAACTGACTGAGCCATTCAGGCGCCCTGCATTTTTGTATTGTTTGAACATGTTTTATATTTGATAATTCTTATTCCTTCTTATATTTTGTTTTTCTAGGAGTCTGTATTGAGTTCTTTTTTTTTTTTTTTTTTTAAGATTTTATTTATTTGTCAGAGAGAGAGAGAATGAGCACAGGCAGACAGAATGGCAGGCAGAGGCTGAGGGAGAAGCAGGCTCCCCACTGAGCAAGGAGCCCGATGTGGACCTCGATCCCAGGGCGCCAGGATCATGACCTGAGCTGAAGGCAGTTGCTCAACCAACTGAGCCACCCAGGCGTCCCCTGTATTGAGTTCTTAATAAATGTTTTTTGAAAATAATGGTAATATAACCTGGGGTATTTTTAACCATATTGAAAACACAGTTTTAAATTAATTTCTAAAGACCTTGGCCATTCTCCTAATAATTCCCTTAATCGTTCTTTCAAAATTATTTATCTCTGGTTAGTTCATTCCATTTGGGCCAAGCAAAATTGAACAAATCTAGGGCAATAGTTTTGTGGTGGCCAAGTGGATCCGTGCTATATCCTCAAACATTAGCCATCTCATAAATGGATACTTTTACTTCCCAAGTTGAATGAAAGGGTATACAGCTGGATCAGTTCAGTATATTTCACTGTGAATAGGATCCTCTCTTTGTAAAGCACAGTATTTTAATTAATTAATTATTTTTTTACAAAGATTTTACTTATTCATTAGAGAGAGAAAGCAGTGGGGGACAAAGAGAGACAGAGAAGAAACAGACTCCCCACCAAGCAGGGAACCCAGTGTGGGGCTCGATCCCAGGACACTGGGATTGTGACCTGAGCCGAAGGCAGATGCTTAATCAACTGAGCCACCCAGGTGCCCCTAAAGCACAGTATTTTTAATATCCCTGTCCCTTTTTAGGTAAACATCAGAACTTTCTATCGATACATTTTTTCCTGTTACAGAGTTCACTTAGTAAATGGATTTATGACAGAGCTCTCTGACAACAGAGTACTGACAACAGCTCTTGGAGGACTTCCTGGGCCAGTTCCTATTTTTTGGACCCTAATTGGGAAGCTTTGTATTATACCTCCCTACCTATAAGATTGAAAGGGGAGGGATTTCAACCCCGAAGACTGGGAACTCCTGGAATTAACACGCCCCTTCATTTTTCCAGTGGATCCACACCATCTGCATTCCTCTGCAGTACATATTTTTAAATGTTCAACTGTTTTACAACACAAGTGACTCTTGCAATGTACTTGTGCTCTGCTTAGTTTATGTGAAGATTGTAACCCAAGATTTAGTCTGGAATTCTCATTTCCCTTTTTCAAGTTCAGAACTAACCTGAAACAGTTCTAAAATATTAAGCAGAGACCAGGTGCTCTGTATTTGTTATTTGAAGTCACTTGAAAATTTTTTCCAGTTGTTAATACTCAGAAACAGTATTAGCTTGCTGTAAAGCAAAAGCGTATAGATTTTGGAGTTAGATGGGTTTGAGTTCAAATTTTGTTTGTTTATTTAATAGCTTGGACCCTAAACAGTTCATTTAACCCCTCTGAGCACTATCTTATGTAAAATGGGCATAATTGTAAAGGGCTATTGTAGCTTGTAAGATTGTTGAGAACGGGGATCATTTTATTTATTTTTTATTTAGTTTTTAAAGATTTTATTTATTTATTTTCATAGAGAGAGAACAAGCAGGGGGAGCAGCAGGCAGATGGAGAAGCAGGCTCTCTGCTGAGCAAGGAGCCTGATAAGGGAGGGACTGGATCCCAAGACGCTGGGATCATGACCTAAGGCAAGGGTAGACGCTTAACTGACTGAGCCACACAGGTGTCCTGAGAACAGGGATCATTTTATTTAATTTTTAATAAATTCATCTTTTATATGTCCTTGTGCCTGAAATCATGCGTGGTACACAAACGCTTATTGAATTTTTTTAAAGAGGGGCACCTGGGTGGCTCCATTAAGTGTCTGACTCTTGGTTTCAGCTCAGGTCATGAGATGGAGCCTTGAGTGGGGCTCCATGCTGAGTGTGGGGTCTGCGTAAGATTCTTTCTCTTTCCTTCTGTCTCTGCCCCTCCCCCTGCTTGTGCTTGCTCTCTCTGTCTCTTGAAATAAATAAAATATTTTTTAAAAATATTTTTTTTTGAAGCTGAATTGAATTCTTGTGAAGATGTAATCAAATAGTGATTTTTTTGCATTTGATTATTATGATATATCTATGCCTTTTAAATTCAAAGAAATCATTTAACAAACTTCATGAAAGATACAAGTTTATGGTGAGTTTTGGGATCTCTAAGTTTGCTTGTTTTGTTGTAGTCGGTTGCCTACTATGCTGAAATGTAAGTACCTGGCACATGGTGGGCTTTTAATAAGTGCTGAAAGCTTTTCATTTCTCACTAGCCCTTTTTAATATTATTCTCCATTCTAGTGAGCATTCAGAGCAATTCCTTTTAACTTTCTTGGTTCCTAGGAGACCAGTGGCTTTCCAAAGATGCAATATAATATTAAGAGTGAGCAAGAAGTCTAGAAATGGAACAGGGCTCCGTGAGCTAGCTGTGTTGCAATGAGAAAGTTACCTAATCTCCCTGAGTCTGTTTCTTCACTGCTGTTGTAAGGATTGAACAAGTTAATATAATTCAAGTATGTGGATCTAGTGTCTGGCAAATAAGAAGCACTATATAAGAGTTTATTGCTACTGTCATTATTCATTCTATGCTTGAGATTGACATTGCCCTCCTAAACTTCATCCAGGCTTTTAACTGAGAACTTATTCTTCCCATTGTACATACAAACTTCTTAAAACACATTCTTTTCTGTTCTAGGCTTGTACCCTTTGAGCTTATTTTTTCCCTTACCTTTTTTTTTTTTTTTTTTGATTCTCCAAAGTTCTGTAAATACTATTTTTCAGTAACAGTGCCCTGTAGGGTACTCAATACTGCCATCCTTTGTTATATCCAGGAATTTTCTGGTTTTATCAATTATTGGCTTAAATATTAACATTATAACAACTATGTTTGGCAAATCTCTAGCCTTGATCCAACTGCAATTTATCCACAGTAAATTGCACAGATGGCTTTCTTTTTCCCTCAAATAACATGAAATTAGATGTTTGTTTTGGCAGTTCTTGTGTGGCCTTATTTAACCTCAGACCATAGCCACTTTAGCGCTTCTGTTAGTGTGTTTTTAGTACTTACGTTGAGGTTACTTTTCAGATTAATTTAGATGACAAAATGACATGTATTTAGGCCACCAAATGCAGAACCATTTTAGATCTGCACTTCCTGACCTGATACTTGTCTCCCAGCGTTTTTCCTGTTACTGTAAACTACCCAACTGTTATAAGTAAAAACTGTTAAGGTAGAGCCTTAAACATTACAAATAAACTTTAAAAGAGTTGGTAAGCACAGTTTCTTTTACCTAGTAGAATCATACCTAATAACCACTTTTTTAAGCTTGATTTCGTGAGAGCACAATTCAAAAAACACAGTAGATTAGTCCTTATCGTTCAAACCAAGGGAAAATGTAACTTCCTTATAGATTTCTTGATTTATGTAAGATTTCTTAGAATTACTTTTTTCCCCCCAATGTTACTTTCTTTGAACATTTTTTGTTGTGGTAAAAATATAAATATATATATATATATATTTTTTTTCTTCTTCTTACCATTTCAACCATTTTTAATTTTTTAAAAAAGATTTTATTTGTTTATTTGAACAAAGAGAGACACAGTGAGAGAGGGAACTCAAGCAGGGGGAGTGGGAGAGAGAGAAGCAGACTTCCCCATGAACAGGGAGCCCGATGCTGGGCTCAATCCCATGACCCTGGGATCATGACCTGAGCCGAAGGCAGACGCTTAATGACTGAGCCACCCAGGTGCCCCCATTTTAACCATTTTTAAGTGGACATTTCTATGGTATTAAGTATATTCACCATGTTGTGCAACCATTACCATCTCCAGAACTTTTTCATATTCCGCATTTGAAACTCTGTACCTAATGTTTTCTTTTTGACTGTTCATCAGAAAGTAATTCTGGGGGTGCCTGGGTGGCTCAGTGGGTTAAGCCTCTGCCTTCTACTCAGGTCATGATCCCAGGGTCCTGGAATCAAGCCCCACATCGGGCTCCCTGCTCAGCGGGGAGCCTGCTTCTCCCTTTGCCCCTCTCTGCCTGCCTCTCTCTCTCTCTCAAACAAATAAATAAAATCTTTAAAAAAAGAAGAGAGATGGGTGCCTGGGTGGCTCAGTGGGTTAGGCCGCTGCCTTCGGCTCAGGTCATGATCTCAGGGTCCTGGGATCGAGTCCCGCATCAGGCTCTCTGCTCAGCAGGAAGCCTGCTTCCCTCTCTCTCTCTCTCTCTCTGCCTGCCTCTCTACTTGTGATCTCTCTCTGTCAAATAAATAAATAAAATCTTTAAAAAAAAAAAAAGAGAGAGTAATTTTGTAAATAAAGTACTTAAAAAGTGGTACTAATGGCTGGGAGGAGGGAAGTTACAAATTTATGTCTTTTTTTGTGTGAATGAGTGAGGGACTATCTTTTGTTAACAAGTGTTCCTTGGCCTGTACTTTTAGAGCATCCTAAATTTTGTCCAAATGGCATAAATTCTTTAGTATCCTCTTGTAATATTTTATTATCACACTCTGATATTCTGTATAGGATTTTAACTCAGTAGAATAAAGTTTTTCTGTTTGATTAGGTATAACTTACAGATGAAAAAATTTTTTATTTTTTATTTTTTTAAAGATTTTTATTTATTTATTTGACAGAGGGAATCACAAGTAGGCAGAGAGGCAGGCAGAGAGAAAGGGGGAAGCAGGCTCCCCACTAAGCAGAGAGCCCCATGTGAGGCTCGATCCCAGGACCCCGAGACCATGACCCGAGCTGAGGGGAGCGGCCCAACCAACCCACTGAGCCACCCAGGCGTCCTGAAAAAAACTTTTTTTATTTTAAGTGCTTGATTCTGAGTTTTGATAATTGTTTCTATTTGTTTAACGACCACCACAGTCATGACATACTTTTCCATCCAAATGCTTCCTCATGCTCCATAGCAGTCTGTTCCTTTTCCCTACCTCTGACCCCTGGCAACCACTGTAACCTGCTTTTGGCACTAGTTTTTCCTTTTTAGGGTTTCATATAAATGGCATCAGACAGTATGTAGTCTTCTGATTCAGATTCTTTAACATGATGGTTTTGAGATTTTAGCCATGTTGTTGGATATATTGTAGTTACTATTAATTGCTTAGTAGTATTCAGTTGATTTGATAGAACACACTTTGTTTATCTGTTCACCAACTGATAAATATTTGGCTTGTTTCTGGTCGTTGCCTGTCATTAAAAAGACTGCTGTGAAAATTTGCTGCGAATGCAAATTTTTATGTGGACATACGTTTTCATACATTTCCCAACTAGGAACAGGATTGTTAGGTTATATGAGAAGGATAAATTTAACTTTATAAGAAACTGAAAAACTTCCCTCAAGTGTCTGTAATATTTTGTGTTCCCCACCAGCAATGTATAAGAGTTTTAGTTATGCCACATCTTCTCCAGTACTTGGTATTTTCGGTCTTTTTAATTTTAGCTATTCTAATAGGTATGTAGCGGCATTTTGTTGTGACTTTGACTTTTCCCAATAACCAATGATGTTGAAAATCTGTGTGCTTAGTATATCTCTTTTTTAGTGATGCCTGCTCCACATCTCTTGTCTATTTTAAAATCAGGTCATTTATCCTGATTACTGAGTCATAAGAGTTAAATACTCTGGATATCAGTCCTTTATCACATATATCACATAGCACAGATATTTTCTCTCCATCTGTGCTTTGCCTTTTAATTAACAATGTCTTATGAAGGCATATGTTTTAAATTGTGATCAAATCCAGTTTATCCTTTTTTATGATTCCTATCTTTTATATTCTACCTAAAAAATATTTCCCTAGCCCAGGCCACAAAGATTTTCTTCTAGGTGTTTTACAATTTTAGCCTGTTTATTTAGGTCTGTCACTCATTTTATGTTAGTATTTGTATATAGAATGAGGTAAAGATTGATTTATATTTTTTTCTATGTAGATATCCATCTCTATCCAACACTATTTGTTGAAAAGAATATCCTTTTACCATTGAATTACTTTGGTATCTGTGTAAAATTAGTCAACCATCTATGTGTGGGTCTGTTTCTAGACTATTTTTTCCCCATTGATCTGAATATCTATATACACTGTCTTTAGTGTGATATTAAGTTGTGAAATCAGGCAGTGTAAGTCTTTCAGTGTTGTTCTTTTTCAAAATTGTTTTGGATATTCTGGGTTATTTGCATTTCTTTTTTTTTAAGATTTTATTAGAGAGTGCAGGTGTGCACATGGGACATGTGCACATGAGTCGGGGCTTGGGGCATGGGGAGAGGAAGAGAGGGAGAAGTGGACTCTCCACTGAGTAGGGACTCCAACATGGGGTTCCAAACAGGATCCTGAGATCATGACCCGAGGCAAAAGTAGATACTTAACCTACTGAGCCATCCAGGTGCCCTGGTTTGCATTTCTCTGTAAATTTTAGAATCGTGGTGTCAGTTTCTACCAGAAAGAGGAGTCTGCTTGGTTTTGTTTTATGCAATTGTTCTTGCTTTTAGGTAGGCACCTGTTCTACTTAATTTGTATAGGACTCTTTTTATTACCTGAGTTTTGTTTCTGAGTAATAATTATTGTGCTTTGTGGTTCTGAGTCATAGCAATATGAATTACTTGTCCCTCATTCTGGCAATATATTGTGAAGAGACGGTATTACTGTATTACTCTATTACCTCAAGTAGACAGGATATTTGAAGTGTAATATGGCTGTTTATTTGCCACGTAGGCATTGCTCCGGATTTACGCAAACCAGCTGTAGTTCACTTTGTGGTTAGCCCAAAGAAAATGCTGTGGTTTTTGTTTTTATCTGTAATCTTGAATTAGCAGGGCATAAAGTATTTTTATGTCTTGTTCAAAGCTCCCTTATTTGATTATTCTGTTTGTAATTGCTCCTAATATTTTTCTTATCTAGATAAGCCTAGGGTTTGAGTTTCATATTTAATTTCAGACAGAAGTGTTTTTGCATGTGTATGTTTTTGCAAAATCCTAGGAATAGTATAAAGTATTCTAAGTGGTGGTGGTTTAAATAGTAAAGAACTCCTTGCAGTCAAATTAACATTTGAATGATACCTTACGAAGTTTCAAAATTCATCAGCAAGCTGAAAATATATCACTTTTGAATTACTTCAGAGTGTTGTTTAGATGTGTTAAATACGAAACTTAAGCAATAAAAAATCGTATGCATTCTGGGAAATCACAGTTCTTTTGGAATTAACACAGAAAAAGAAGTTAGGAACTTAAAATGTTAAAAGACAAAATTATTAGGAATTTATGCTAAAAATTGTATATAATATTAAAATCACAGTATGTTCAATTCAGAATTTGGTAGCTGCATGTGGATTCTAATTATAGTACAAACAGTTGTCTGGGATCCTTTCCTCAGGAAATGAATCATTATGGAGCGCTGAACTTTTTTAAATATCTGAAGGGTTGCAGGCTTCAGTGCTTTTTGTATTCTTTAGCCTACTTTATTATTATTTTTTTGTCTTTCCTTTTCTGTTTGACCATGTGTTTAGTGTTCCTGTCCTCTATTATGTTTCTCTGCTGCTAATGTGCTATGGATTTGGCATATAGATCATTGAGTTTAGTGAGAGGCAGTAGGATAGAGCTGGGTATGGATTGGGAGTATTTCTGCTGAACTTCAAGAATTAAGAATCATAGGAACATACAGGCATAGGTGGTACAAGTCGTTCAAGGTACGAGGGATCAGACTAGTCTTAGAAACTTTGCCATAGTGATTCTCAATGGATGTAAGGTTGTGCAACAGTATCCTCAGATTTCGGAAGGAAAGAAAATATGTCTCAAGCATTTTATAACATTCATTTTATTTTTCAAGTGTAAGACAAGAGACATCCTAACCCAGGGCTACCAGAGAAATAACAATACTGATGACACTCTAAAAAACCGAGAAACAAAAACATACCTGAGGACAAGTCCAGGCAACCAACAGCTGAATCAAAATAAAAAGTCAGGAATGGAGAAGCCATTAGAAAAATGGTGTGAGTTGACTCTACTTAAGTAAAATTCTGATACTAGCAACTGTGGGAATTAGGGTTCCAGATCAGAATACAAATGTTACAAACCTTTTAAAATCTTTGTCAAAATATTGAAAATTCTCTTTCTGATGGTTATAAATGTACAGAGATTTTAAAATAGCAAAACTAATATTCAAAATATTAGGGACTTTGAAAATTAAAGTGTTATTTCTTTCCAAAAATTCATTAAGATTGGATAGTCTTGTCTCCTTTGCCTTCATTTCAGTTGTGTAACCTAAGATAACAGCACACATCTTTTCTATGCATCTGTGAATTGTCCTCCTGCTTTCAAAATTTGGATCAGCTGAAAAAATGTTACCCTTTTCCCTCTCCTGAAATACCTCTGGGAATTCCTTTAATGGGAAGTGTTTTGCAGGTATCCTTTCCTTTGTGACCTGGTCATTCTATGTTGCAACCACTTTCTTCATCTATGTGGATAATTAGGCCCTCACTCAGTTCCTGTAGATGTGCATCTGCTAGTCTCTGGAGTGTCATTGTGACCAACTGTCCCTGGCCAGCTGCTCTATACAGTGTTTATGTTCAGTTCAAATTGCACTTTCAGTGTCCTCATTTTTCTTTTCTTCGCTGAACTTTCATCCTTGTTGGCTAATTTCCTTTTTTGATTATCCATCCTCATAAACTGTCACATTGTCATGTCTGATTATCACTGGTTGACAAGGGGATAACCACATGCTTGCTATGTATGAGCTAAAAACTAGACACACGGTAGTCAAGACGCTGACTTTGAAAGAAGTGATGCGAGTGATCACTGACCATGATGAGTGTCGGTTATTTATGTAGTGACTTGTGGGTTGAGGAACTGGCACCGAAGTTTGTATTTTATGCACTCACTTGCAGTTAATACACAGTGGTAACTGAATTTAAGTCGTGTTGTTGAGGGTTTATCTAACTAGATTGTAGAAACTCATATGTAGCGAGGCCAGGCAGGTTGAAGACTGTTTGTGGTAGCATTATTGGCAAAAATCTTAAGTTGAATGGGAAACGTTGTGAGTGTATTAATCTTCTTCTTATTATTATTTTTTAAAAGATTTTATTTATTTATTTGACAGAGAGAGACACAGAGGGAGAAGCAGGCTTCCTGCAGAGCAGAGAGCCTGATGCGGGTCTCAATTCCAGGACCTTGGGATCATGACCTGAGCCGAAGGCAGACATTTAAGGACTGAGCCACCCAAGCGCCCCTAATCTTACCATTATTGACAGGGAATCAGTGAATATTGTCTGAAGTTGAAATATATTAGCACAGTGATTCTATTCTCTAATCATAATCATGTAATTAATTTTAGAGGAATCTTTTAGGGACTGTCCCCTAGTGAAAAAAATACAAAGTTCAGCAGGACTTTCTTGTTTCTGTCCTTTTCCGCCAGTAGGTGGGGATCCAGTCTAGTTTTACTGAAGCAACTATCCAACTTAAAGAACCTACTTCTCTGGCTTATGGCCATGTATGCAAGACCAGTAGTATCAACTCTTCTACCCTTTGGGCATTAACATAATTCTCCTGAAGTCTATCTTTATTTCTTTTCTTTTTTTTTTTTTTTTAAGATTTTATTTATTTATTTGACAGAGAGAGATCACAAGTAGACGGAGAGGCAGGCAGAGAGAGAGAGAGAGAGGGAAGCAGGCTTCTTGCTGAGCAGAGAGCCCGATGTGGGACTCGATCCCAGGACCCTGAGATCATGACCTGAGCCGAAGGCAGCGGCTTAACCCACTGAGCCACCCAGGCGCCCCTCTTTTTTTTTTTTTAAGATTTTATTTATTTATTTGATAGAGATCATAAGTAGGCAGAGAGGCAGGCAGAGAGATAGAGGAGGAAGCAGGCTCCCTGCTGAGCAGGGAGCCCGATGTGAGGCTCAATCCCAGGACCCTGAGATCATGACCTGAGCTGAAGGCAGAGGCTTTAACCCACTGAGCCACCCATGCGCCCCTCTATCTTTATTTCTAACGCCCATACCACTGTCACTGCAGTTTCATCTTCTGTACTCCATTATTCACTTTTGGTACTTAAGATTTTTTCTTGTTCTTAAGCTCAGCTATGTTTTAAAAATAATTTAATACTGATACAGCAATTCTGTGTATTTGTAATGAATAGGAGGGAAGATTTTTGCTTGTGTTTCATTATTATCTGGATTAGAAGTACTCTGTCATGGTCATTCTTTAAAAAAAAAAAAAAAAAGAATTCCAGGGGACCCTGGTGACCCAGTCAGTTAAGAGTCCGACTCTTGGTTTCACTCAGGTCATGATCTCCGGGTCCTGAGATTGAGCCACATTGAGCCTGGCAGAGGGCTCTCTGCTCAACAGGAAGTCAGCTTCCCCTCTCCTTCTCCCTCTACCCCTACCCCGACGTGTGCATGCACACACACTCTCTGTCTCTCTCAAATAAATAAATAAATCTTTAACAGAAAATTCTGCTCAAAATAGTATCCCAAACGATAAAATTCCTATTAATAAATATTAAGAAATTTGTGAGACCTAGAGAAAAAAACCAAATTCATAAAAGAAGATCTGAATTAATGTAGTATATAGTACATTCCTAGATGGGAAGAACCAGTTGGTAATGATGTCAATTCTCCCCAAAGTAGGCTCTTCCAATTAAAATTGCAGTGGAGTTCTAAAGAATATCTAAAGTTATCCAGAGAGCTAAATTTGAAAAAGTAGTTTAAAAATTTTTGAAGAAAAATAATTTGGGGGAGTGAGTTGCTGTCCTAAGTAGGAAGGTATAGTGCAAAGGTAGAATAATTAAGATAATGGTTTGGAGCAGGAACTAGATCTGTACGGCAGTAGGAATAGGAAATAAGTCTGTCAAGCAGATCGATCTGCAGAACAAAAATGAGGCTACAGGAATGTGTAGACAATTTTGAACTAATAAAGCTGCACTTCAAGCAATTAGGGAGTGGATGGGTTGTTTAAAAAGTGGAATTTAGAAAATTGGCTGTTTTGGGGGGCAAACACAGCTATATCCCTATTTTACATCATAAAGGAAATTAGATTCCAGATGGAGTAAATCTCTAGACAAAATAAGGGTGCTCTTTTCAGAGGCTCAAGGTAGCCTTCTTAACCGTGCCTGAAATCTAGAAACCATAAAGGAAGAGACTTACAGACTTAACTACATATTTAAAGTAAAAAGCACCAAAACAAAGTTAAAAGATAAACAAAAGACAGGAGAAATATTTTTACTGTATATAACAAACACAATGTATAGAGAATGTCTTGGCCAATAAGACAACCAATAGAGAATGGACAAAATATATAAACAGACATTTCAAAAAAAATAGCAATGACGAATACAAAAAAAATGTTTATCCTCATTAATAGAACTTGAGTTACCATTTTTTATGCAAGAGATTGGCAAAATATAAATCATTGGTCATCTCCTGTGTTCGAGTATTGTTGGGATGTAAGTTAGTGTCTTCAGTTTGATAGCTATCAGAAATTAAATATCCATACCTGTGACCCACTGGGTGTATTTCTAGGGATTTAATCTGTAGAAATACAAGCGTGTGTGCAAAAGATGTAGGCAAATAGATGTCTGTATAGTGAAAAACTGAGTTCAATCTACATATTCCTCAAGAGAGGAATAAGTGAATTGTAGTGTATCCATACTGTGCAATACTGTGAAGGGCGGGCACTGTGAAGGATAATATGCTCTAGAGTCAGGTCGCCAGGCTTAAATTCTGGATTCGTCATTTACTAGTTGCATGTCTGGGCTTACTTACCTTCTGTGGGCCTCAGTTTTCTCCTCTGTAAAATAGGGATAATTGAATCTGTTTCAGAGGTGTGATAATGAAATGAACTAAGTACTCGGTAATATTAGCTAATATTAAATGACCACTTTGTGGTTAAAAAACACATTTATAAAATTCTAGCGTGGAAAAACCCCATGGTGATTTAAGTAAACGAATTTTAGAGCAATGTGTGCATATGGCATGAGCACCTATTTGTAAATAAAATGTAAATTATGTATGTGCCTGTATTTTAATGTATGTGGATAAATTTGGAAGCATAAATGCCAGTCTTAACAGAAGTTACCTTTGAAGAGTGAGATTTGGTGGAATGGAAGCAGATTATCAGATTTTTAAAGAAATATTTTTTAGCATTTTTTTCTTAGGCACGTATTACTTTATAACTAAATTTTTGAAAAGGTTCCCATAGACTTAAGAGTAGTAGAACTTCTGACTAACTTGCATCTTCCTTTTTTAAAAATAACTGCAAGAAGGTTGTATCCTCTAGATGATGTTTGCTTTCTCTTATTTTCCTCAGTGACTCACTATAATTTCCCTTGCAGGAACATGCTTACCCAGCTGATGAACTCATGCCTTTAACCTGTAGAGGTCGCGTTAGAGGCCAGGAGCCAAGTCGGGGTGATGTTGATGATGCCTTGGGGAAGTGAGTATTATTAACACGGTGGATGGTGTGGCAGCTCAGGGTTCTGAAGTCATAGACATCCGAGATGCAGCTTACAGTTGTATTTCTGGGGGATGATTAAATTTCAAGGACTGCTTTAAGTGAGACTTGAAACTCTTTTATTTCCTTCTGTTATTTTTTTTTTTTTTTAAAGATTTTATTTATTCGTCAGAGAGAGAGAGAGAGAGCGAGCACAGGCAGACAGAGTGGCAGGCAGAGGCAGAGGGAGAAGCAGGCTCCCCACAGAACAAGGAGCCCGATGTGGGACTCGATCCCAGGACGCTGGGATCATGACCTGAGCCGAAGGCAGCTGCTTAACCAACTGAGCCACCCAGGCGTCCCCTTTCTGTTATTTTTTATAAAAAATCAGTTTACCTCTTAGATCAGTGAAAAGTTGCTAAGATGAATATAACTTTCGAAATGTATATAAAGTCATAGACACATTATAAAGCGTTCATAGTTTAATATGTTTTATTTTTTAATTATTTGAGAGAGAGAAAGAGTATAAGTGGTGGGAGGGTGGGCAGAGGGAGAGGGAGAAGCAGACTCCCTGCTTAACAGGGAGCCCAACGTAGGACTTAATCGCAGGATCCCAGGATCATGACCTGAGCTGAAGGCAGATGCTTAACTGACTGAGCCACCCAGGCACTTTGATGGTTTAATATTTTGATGGTTTAATATTTTTATTTGCTTTAAAAGAGAGTTAATGAACATTTCTATTCATTTTGAAAGATACGTAGATACACTGAATATTAAATATAATGTTTAAGCCTTTTCGGGTGCCTTCGGTGCTTTATAGGTAACATCGTACTATAGATGCTTGGAAGTACTAGCTAATAGAAACTGCCAGTTGATAAGGCATGGATATATCTGCTTATACATTCATGGATAAAATATTCAGACTTCTAATGATTTGTATCTCATTATACTTGTTTCTTAGATTTTCCCTGACACTGATTGATTCTTTGGACACTCTTGTGGTAGGTTTGAATCCTCTTGAATTTACTTATTTTATAAATTTCATAATTTGCACACTCAAAATATTACGAATACAGTCATGATGCATTAAGTCTGAAATAGAAGTTTTCAGAATTTAAAGTGTTCTGAGCTTTGCTTCTAAATAGCTCTTTCAGAGTATTGAGTTGATTATGTCATGTAAATATCAAGTGAAAGTATGTAAAAGTCATGGAGGTATTAAAATAATTTATAGGTATGTTAGCTTATGTGATGGCACTTTTAATCAGGAAGGTTGTTTCCCCATTATACAAGGAGGTTGAAGCTATTGGAAGAAATTAATTCTAGAAAATACCACTGATATTCTTGATCCAGAATGGCATGCCACAATGATACTGAAGTTGTTAAACTAGAATTCTTATGTTCATAAAAAAATTTAATTTTTTTCCCACCAGTGATTTTTAGCACCAAGTGTTCACTTCTTGGCAACCCTTTTTGACCTCATGGGATAAAAATCATTTTAATTAATTCTGGTTGGGATGGTTTGTAATGGCAGAGGAGAAGGATTGAGTTCCAGATGTCATAATTTCTAAATACAGTATCTAATTTTCTACTTTGAGATCGCTTACAATATAACAGTAGGCTTATTTCAGGATTTTCCTTAAGACCTAATTCTCAACTTTGAGTAAATGTCTTGAGGATTGATTAATATTTTAAAAAACAAAACAAAAAAATCTTTGGGATGGCAGGAACTTTTCAGAACCAAGCTTTTCTTTCCAATATTGTTTGTACGTTCTTTTTTCAGTGGGCATTCTCTTTTTCTTTTCCTTTTCTATTCTCTTCTCCCTTTCACTTCCCTTCTCATCCCTCCTTCCTTCTATACCAGCACCTTAGGAGGCTGGCCTCTGAAGTTTTAAAGAATATCCCCTTCTCGTGAATTACTCTGATTTAATTATTCTGGAGCAGGGCTTTATTACTATTTACACTCCTAAAGCTTCCCTTCGTTTATAAAATGCAGCCATGGTTGAGAAGATTTTTGTTGTGAAGCCTGCATGGTTTACAACTTTTACAGTTGGGTCAGGGTTTCAAAAGCTGTGACTTTATTTCTCAGAGATTAAAGAAATGTGCAAACTGTATTATCATGATTATGAGAATGAGAATATTTGTATGCCTTATTTTTGGTTTAGTGGTCCTATGTGTTCTGCTGTAACAGGGCTTCCTCTCCAAATAAAAGGCAAAGGTAAACAAGATATCCTGGGAGGCACAGATTGCCACCCTGGAAGAAGCCAAGTGGTGTCCTTGTTACTGTAGCTAGGTCATACTTCTCAGGTCTACCTTGATGTGGGCAAAGTAAGTGAGGAGCAGTAGCTGTGTGTTAGGAAGGATCACAGCTGAACTTAACTTTGTCTCTCGTTCTGTCAGCTTGGCTTTATCTTTCCATATAGCAAATTCCCCATCATTTCTCTGTAAGTGGATTTTCTTGAACATGGATCTCAGATATCATGTGCTTTAAAAAATCTTAACAGAAATGAAGGAGAAAAGGTAGTATCAGGCTGCATAACTTTCCTAAATTTAGAAATCTGTTGGCTTCTAATTGAGGAGCCATTCATTATTACAAAGGTTCTGTCTTTCATGTTATACCAGTTGTATACTTTGGCTTTAATTTGCAAAATATCCCAGGATCGGCAGCAGCAGCAGCACCTGACAACTTGTTAGAAATGGAAAATTCTAGCACCTCATCCCAGACATCCTATATCAGACAGTCTGGGAGTGAGGCCCAGCAGTCTGTTTTTTAACAAGCTTCCAGATGATTCTGATATATGCTAAAGTTTGAGAAATACTGTATAATGATGCAGTACTTTTTAAACTTCAATGTATTACAAGTCACCTAGGGATCTTGCTAAAATGCAGATTCTGATTCAATAGACTGAAGGTAGGGTCCAAGAATCTGTGTTTCTAATAAGCTGCCACTTGGTGGTGCTGTTCGTGCCGGTTAGCAGGCCATACTCTCGGTACTGTGTGGTATAAACTTGAGTTCAATAAGAAGTGATCACATAATACCGATGTGTGCAACCTCGGTCAAATCATTTAACTTCTCTGGGCTCCTGTTTTCACCTTAGAAGGGCCTAAAGTAGGTATCTAAGTTTCCTATTAACTATAACATGTTATTTCTTAGTTATCTTTGGTTCAGATTCAGATAAATCACTCCTCTATTTGTTGAAATTACCCTCAGGAGGAGTTAAGAAAGATAGATAAAAATCTTACATTTAAAAAATGATACTTAAAAGTGAATTGGGGTAAATGGGAGGGGGAAAAGAAGCATGAGAGACTGTGGACTATGAGAAACAAACTGAGGGTTTGGGAGGAGAGGGGTGTGGGGAGATGGGTGAGCCTGCTGCTGGGTATTGAGGAGGGCACTTATTGCATGGAGCACTGGGTGTGGTACATAAATAATGAATCTTGGTACACTGAAAAAAATACTTTATAAACTCTTTAAATTTTAGTCTCCTCAAGTAGGAATAACCTAAGTAACTTACTACATACCACCATAACTTTGAAAGATATGAATTCATTTTGAATTTTTATTACTATTTGAAACATTTTTTTAAATTGAATTTTCTATCTAGTTTAAACAGAAAATTAGTTTAGAAAATTTTTTCCTACATTTAAAAGGAATTGTTGTGGTACATTTTAGTAATACACTTAATAATATTTCTGATTTACCTTACCTTTACATTGTGATTATTTTATTTGACTTATTTGAAAATATTAATAGAACATATCACGTGTGATCTTTATAGTCTACGTTACCATGTAATCTGTAGAAAGATAGATACCAATACAAATTAAAGATGATGAGGAAAGGAAGAGACCTGAATTCCTCTTTGTTATCAGCTAAGAGCTTAAAGAGTTCATTAAGTAATAGAGCAGTTGGAATGAATTTTCTAACTCATTATGGACAAAGAGAATTCTTTCCACTTTTAATCTCCTTTGAAACAAATAACATTGGTATAATTCTTGGGAATAATTCTCAGGAGATAGACCTAGGAAGAAGAGTAAGATTAACAAAATGATACTAAAAAGTGTATGTGTGGATGAGTGGGGAGTAGCACAGTTGTGTTTCATTCTAAAAGTGATTCAGGGCTATTTGCATCTGCACTTGTTGCTACAGAATTTACGTGGATTTAGAAGTTGATAAGGAGGAGGTTTTTTTTTATTATTTTTAATTTTTTTACAATTTTATTTATTTGTCAGAGAGAGAGCATGCACAAGCAGGGGGAGTGGCAGGCAGAGGGAGAAGCAGGCTCCCCACTGAGCAAGGAGCCCAGTGTGGGACTGGATCCCAGGACCCTGGGATCATGACCTGAGCCGAAGGCAGACGCTTAACTGATACAGCCACCCAGGTGTCCCAAGCGGTTTAAAGGCAGGCTTGATAGTATATTTTACACAGAACTTATCCTGACTTTTACTTTTATTTGAATTGTTATCAAATATTCTTTTTTTTATTAAAAGATTTTATTTATTTATTTGACAGAGATCACAAGTAGGCAGAGAGGCAGGCAGAGAGAGAAGGGGAAGCAGGCTCCCCGCTGAGCAGAGAGCCCGATGTGGGGCTCAAACCCAGGACCCTGGGATCATGACCTGAGCCGAAGGCAGAGGCTTTAACCCACTGAGCCACCCAGGTGCCCCTTAGTCAAATATTCTTATGGAATGTTTTATACCTAAATTAGAATTTTTAATGAAAGAAATCAAGTGAAAGGCACTCTGAAATATTACCAAATAGAAAGATTAAACAAGCAAGAAAAGGAGAACTACTTTTAATGGATCTGGGGTCTAAATACCGGGTAATTGTGTAGTTGTTATCGAACAACCTATCACAGCCGCTAACCCAGGAAATGAGCAGGTAAGGCCCGGCACACTGCCTCAGCCAGCTGCTCTCTCCCTGGGAATGCCAAGGGAGCTGGACAAATGAGAAGCAGAGTTCCTGGCTGGTTGTGCCAACACTGTTGTTGAAGAGACTCAGATAAACTTGTGGCAAGAGAAGCCAATAACTCAAGAGAAGAAGGTTTGGAAAAGAGAAGGGGAGAGATTTCTTTTGGGGCCTGGCAGCTGGGGAGGCAGCAGGCACAGGCCTTAATACAGACCTCTCCACAGACAAGGTGGATACCTAGAGTTCTCGAAGGCGAGATTGAGGGTGGGGGTGCATGCAAGAGAGCAGACAGGGCGCGTGTGATTGCGGGCGGAGATTGGTAGGTGTTCATCCCGTGATCGGGGCAGGGAAGGGATGTGTAGGCTGTGGTCTTCTAGGCATTCCATTGATATCAGGACTTTTCTGGTCTGGCAGTTGGAATGTTCTGGTCACTGCAAAATGTCTTGTCAGTGACTCAGGAAAGTGTGATGAGCAATAAGCACAATGGGTTGTAGCTAGAGTGTGAGTTAAGTGGTCTTGTTTATTTCTGGTTTTAGCTGTTGGGCTTAATAGTTGAGCAAGAGAGCTCTCTGACACAACCTCGATTTTGACTGAAAAATCAAAGCAACTATGTAATGCATTGGCCCCTTCACGGAACTGATCACAAGATTCCATAGGATTGTTAACCTAGTTAGGATTCTAGACCCTCATGGTGATAATGATAATAGTAATGATGTTAAGCACTTACTAAGTCAGGCACTCGACTGAAAATACTTTACATATATTACCTCATTTAAGAGGGCAATCCTGTAGGAGTAGATATTTCTTCTTTTTTTTTAATTAAAAATTTTTTTTTTTATATTTCTTCTTATGGTTGAAGGAAGAGGCTCAGAGATGGAAGTCACTTGACCAAGATTACTCAGGTAGTGAGTGAAAGAACTCAGGTAGTTAGTTCAAAACAGGGCTTGCTCTTGATTACAACATTAAACTCCTTTTTAGTTAGGGGTCAGGGTATCCACGCGTGAGGAATGCGGGTGGTATGTGGTTTAGGATTAGTCAGTATGTGGTTTAGGATTAGTCAGTCATTCTCTGAAGGGTGTGCTCTCTTTTGAAAACAAGCAACCTTTAAAATGATGATTGGTGAATAGGATGGTTTTCGTGTTATTTTGACTTGGAAACCAAATCCTGGTAGAGCTCATCTCATGTAGCTCTAGGTCATGGGTAATATATTAAGAAACCAGTTAACAGTTCTGATGATGTTTGTTTTAAAGTCTTAATGATTTCTGTGTATCTAAAAGAGAAATATATAAAGATTTCTTATAATGTAGGCATTTAATTTTGGTGGGTTTTAGATACCACGTTTTTATCATTGACTTAAGGGAAACATTTTGTATGTGTCACTTTTTAGAGTCTTACTGTATTAACTTTTAGCATTTCATTCTAATGCTATTTCTCTTTGACTTGACAGAACTTTATTTTCATAATTTTCTTCTCCTAGGTATTAAATAAAACTAAAGAATTTGAAGATGCGGTGAGAAAAGTTTTAAGAGATGTTAATTTAGATAATGATGTAGTTGTATCAGTCTTTGAAACAAACATCAGAGTTCTTGGGTAAGTATGTAAGACACTAAAGCTATAATTTTAATAACAGAAAAGCCAAGGTCTACTGTATATTTCTTGATGGTAATAAAGCAAGATATTTCTAATGTTTAAAAGATAGAAGTTGGGGTATTATGAAACAGGCTCTGGGATGACTGCATTATATTAGGCACAGACATCTGCAGACATTGGAAATAGTTGCAGACTCTTCCCCTCCCCCCATGTTAAAAAAGGATTAAAGGTTGAACATTTGCATATCAGCAATAGCTCAGGTTTTTCACTAGTTTCCGTAGTTTGCTAATCTTAGCCAGCACCCCTTCAGGCCAAATGAAATTAAATGTATAATACTACCACTCAACTCAACAGTTTGAAATGTTTTTAGAACATTTAAAAATATTGAATTACAGGATTTATTAATTCAAGTTTCAGCATTATTAAATTTTTATATTTAATGGTTAGTTTTATGTTGTAACACATTTCCTTTTGACAGGTAAAGTGAGTCTCTCCGTTTAGGAAATATTTATGTAGCTTTTTACAGAGTTTGTTAGTCTTTTTCAGTTTAGGAAGTATTTATGTAGCTTTTCACAGAGTTTGTTAATCTATTATATTTAATACAGAATTGGGGAGGGTTTTTTAGTGCTATAAGAGTTAAAGGTTACATGATGATATCATTAAGTTAATTTTTAAAGTTGGTAGAATCAAAAGTTGTCAAGTCTTTTGTTTTTAAGGGTCTTCTTTATTTTAAGAAATTTTAAGGTATTTGAGAATGCCAAATACTTCACAGCAGATAGAACATTTAAAACTTTTTTGTATTGTCTGTGTTTTGTCATAAAATGAGTGGCCAGAGTTAGGTGTAAAAAAGATGATATTCTGAGGTCTTTCCTTATGTGTGCTAAATTGTCGATAACAAGATACCCACATCTTTTTAGGTGGCGACTTATAAGTATCTGTAAGAAGTGGATAATGTTTCATCTCTGTGCTTGTAGGGGTCTTTTGGGTGGACACTCATTGGCAATCATGCTGAAAGAAAAAGGGGAGTACATGCAGTGGTACAATGATGAACTTCTCCAAATGGCCAAGCAATTGGGTTACAAACTTTTACCAGCTTTCAATACTACCAGTGGCCTTCCTTATCCAAGAGTAAGTAATTCTGAAAAATATGGCAGCCTTTATATTCTTCCTTTGTGGTCTTAAAAAAATGAATTTTTGTAATTGGAGCCATTCTTCATCACGTGCTTAAGGCTGAAGAAAAATACTTCATAGCTATATAAAACATTTATATTGACATTTCAGTTTTGCATTTGAGTGATATGAGAGTTTAGATTCGTTTAAGGCTTTTATGTGTCACTGTGTAATAGATTAGATTATGCTGCAGAAGGAAGAAACAGATTGCAGACTAGAATTTGGGCACAGAATTACTTGTGCGGAAGATACATTTGAAACAGTGAGAGTGGGTGTTGGCTCTCCAGAAGAGAGGATATGGAGAGAACATAGGACAGAGGGGAATGAGGAGGGGTGCCTGCGTGGCTCAGTGGGTTAAACCCTAAGCCTTCGGCTCAGGTCATTATCCTAGGGTCCTGGGATAGAGCCCCGCATCAGGCTCTCTGCTCAGCAGGGAGCCTGCTTCCTTTCCCCTCTCTCTGCCTGCCTCTCTGCCTACTTGTGATCTCTGTCTGTCAAATAAATAAAATCTTTAAAAAAAAAATTAAATTAAAAAAAAGAAGGGAATGAGGAAGTAGAGCAATGGAAAGGAGGGGGTTCAGAGACTCTGGAGGAACCACACAGTGGTAGCCTTGTTTTGATGAAATTTAGGTACTTAAGAAAACACCTAAGACAAAAGGAGGTGTTTTAGAAAACAATTGGAGAATTAGATGCAAACAGACCCTTAAAGGATGTAATGTGAGAGAATAAAGGGGAGGGAAGGGTTCAAAGTAGGTGAAAACACAGGAATCATTCATTTTGAGATTTTTTTTTTTTAAAGATTTTATTTATTTATTTGACAGAGATCACAAGTAGGCAGAGAGGCAGGCAGAGTGAGAGGGGGAAAGCAGGCTCGCCGCTGAGCAGAGCCCAACGCGGGGCTCGATCCCAGGACCCCAAGATCACGACCTGAGCTGAAGGCAGAGGTTTAACACGCTGAGCCACCCAGGCGCCCCAAATAGGGAATGTGTTTTAAGGCTTTGGGTACTTATTGCCCAGTTGTTCTGCAGAAGGGTTCCACTTTTATAGTTACTCAGTGTTTTATAAAAGTGTATGTGTCATTGTACTGTTGCCAACAGTGTGTATTGTTATTATTTTCCCAATTGGATGAGAAAAAATGCAGTCTTGTTTTAATTGGAATTTCTTTGCTTTTTGGTGTGGTTAAACTTGTTTGTTGATCTTTTTATTTTCTTAGCATATTAAAATTAAAAACAAAGTTATTTCAAATAACCCAGGTGTTTTTTTAATTGAATTTACTTTTTTTTTTTTTTTTAAGATTTTTAAAATTTATTTATTTGACAGACAGAGATCACAAGTAGGCAGAGAGGCAGGCACAGAGAGAGGAGGAAGCAAGCTCCCCGCCCAGCAGAGAGTCTGATGCGGGGCTCGATCCCAGGACCCTGGGATCATTACCTGAGCTGAAGGCAGAGTCTTTAACCCACTGAGCCACCCAGGCGCCCCTTGAATTTACTTTTTTTTTTTTTAAATCTTTTTTTTATTTTTTAAGATTTTATTTATTTATTTGACAGAGAGATCACAAGTAGGCAGAGAGGCAGGCAGAGAGAGAGGTGAAAGCAGGCCCCCTGCTGAGCAGAGAGCCCGATGCGGGGCTCGATTCCAGGACCCTGGGATCATGACCCGAGCCGAAGTCAGAGGCTTTAACCCACTGAGCCACCCAGGCGCCTCCCCCTTGAATTTACTTTTAGTAAATACTTTTAGTTTTTGTTATAATTGGAGGTGCCACATTTGGGGGAATCTAGCATTTCTTCACTTTTGTCATAACACGAGAAATAGAAGAGGAATTAAAACAATAGCTACTAAGAGTATTAGAGTAAAATAAAGAAAATGTATTGTTTTCTTATTCTCTGAAGTGTCAAGAAAATTATAAAAAATGCCTTTTAGAAGAGGACTGCTGATAGAAACTGTCTTCCTTGCCTTCTTCAGACTTATGAGCTTTTACTCATGAAAATGTGTACAGTGTTTCTTAGGTATGCATACATAATTAAGAGTATAGCATTATTGCTTTTAACTCAAGAATTTGCTGGACAGAAATTATATTTTAGTGGTTAATGGTCATTTGTTACATCTACCTATAAACCCTAGAGGCAGTCCACACTTTGTGATGCCATTTCCTCAAAATTAATTAAAAGCATTTTGCCAGTTTTTCATTTAAGACCTCATTTCTAGGGGCACCTGGGTGGCTCAGTGGGTTAAAGCCTCTGCCTTTGGCTCAGGTCATGATCCCAGGGTCCTGGGATCAAGCCCCACATCCGGCTCTCTGCTAGGCAGGGAGCCTGATTCCCTTCCTCTCTCTCTGCCTCTCTCTCTGCCTACTTGTGATCTCTCTCTCTCTCTGTCAAATAAATAAATAAATAAAAATTTAAAAAAAAAACACCTCATTTCTAAGGTCAGGTAGATGATTATATCCATAAAACATAGGGTTAATGGCAGTTCCATTTTGATTTTGTACATACTTTAGGGGTCTTTAAGGTATAGCAAACATATAACCTAGATAAATTTAGTGTAGGTAATTTAAACTTCTACCTTTCAATAAAAAAAATGGTGCTCGCTTCGGCAGCACATATACTAAAATCAATTAAAAAAATGTTCCTTTCAAGGACTACTTTGTGATTCCCAGGAACATAGGACGAGGAGGGAGAAAGCAGCTTCCAAATTTCCTTCTAAGTAAAAAACCTTTATTATACTTTTAACCCTTTTTGTCTGAAGCCTTTCAAGTAAAAGGCAATAACCTCCTTGTTTCTAACTCGTACATGACCAAACAGATGCCCCTACCAGTGCCCTCTCTACACTGGTCTTCTGAGATCCAGTCAGGAGGACTGCAGTTTATCTCAACAGCCTCTAGAGCAAAACTCAACGAGAGCATTAACATAAGCAAAAAACATAAGCACTCAACCCTTTTTCCTTGTCTTATAAAAACCGTGGTGCCCTCTGGAGGTTTTGCATTTGGAAGTTGTTTAATAACGCGGATCTTCAGCATAGGAGATGGAAATGATATGCTACTATACATAGTTATATTAAGAAATAAACCTTTTATATCATTAGTACTGACCATCTTGGGACAGTAATGACTATAATGCAGTATACAACCATCTTAAATATTTTTGATGTACAGAACTTCAGTGTGTCAAAGTATTTCCTTTTTTTTTGTTAAGAGATACTAAAAAGGGAATCTAAATGTTTTCTGTCTTGCCTTTGCTTTCTTATGACCACTTCCCTGGACTTTGCCATTGTTAGCTCTCAGCTACTCCCAATCCAGTGATACTTTATCAAATATCTGTGATATTTCTTCTGAGTTTTAGATCTTAGCATTTGTTGTTCCATTTGTTCGGCATTTGTATGCCTCACGTGACATTTTGGAAAGTGAGGTAAACGGCCAGTGCAACAATCCACTCCTCATGTCTCACCTACATTTCACTTTTGTTATTTGTCCGTTGGTGGTGAGTGGGTATTATCCCTGTCTCCTCGATTCCTAGAGTGTCGTTTGGACGCTGTTAAGGTAATAGGCTTACCCAGCAGTTATTTCTGCAGATAAGTTGAAATATGAATTTATTTTAACTTCTCCTTACAGAGTCTGAATAATAACTGATCTGGAAACATTTGTATTTGATGTTTTTGTTTATTGTTATATGAAATCCTTGGTGTATGCTTGCTCTTTTTTATATTTATTTAGACGGCAGAAAACCATTCGAGTTTTAATCAGTTTCTGGTCAGTTTGTTTCTGGTTAATCTAGGTTTATAATGTAATTTGGCTGTCTTTGAATTATTAAGAAAATACTCCTTCGAAAAAATTTTCTTTGTGTTGCTTGATAGCCTGTCAGCAAGGCAATATACTCTACATTTTAAAACTTTTAAAAGCTGTAAACAAAATTTTAATCTCCTTTTGAATACATACCATAACTTAATCAGTTTTTTTTTTTGTTTTTTTTTTTTGCTGTGAAGAATAATATAGTACTGGTTTTTCATAAATTCTCAAATTAATTTCTTTTAGAGCTAGTCTAGTTTCATACTGTTCAGAGAATGAAATTGTTATAGAACTAGGTATTTTTGGGGCGCCTGGGTGGCTCAGTGGGTTAAGCCGCTGCCTTCGGCTCAGGTCATGATCCCAGGTCCTGGGTTCAAGCCCCGCATCGGGCTTTCTGCTCAGCGGGGAGCCTGCTTCCTCCTCTCTCTCTGCCTGCCTCTCTGCCTACTTGTGATTTCTCTCTGTCAAATAAATAAATAAAATCTTTAAAAAAAAAAAAAAGAACTAGGTATTTTCCCTATGTAACTCTTTTTTTTTTTAAGATTTTATTTATTTATTTGACAGAGATCACAAGTAGGCAGAGAGGCAGGCAGAGAGAGAGAGAAGAGGAAGCAGTCTCCCTGCTGAGCAGAGAGCCCGATGCGGGGCTTGATCCCAGGACACTGGATCATGACCCGAGCCGAAGACAGAGGCTTTAACCCACTGAGCCACCCAGGCGCCCCCACTATGTAATTCTTATATGGGTACTGAATTTTGGTCCCATTAAGGAAGGAAATCAATGAAAACTTTCTTACCCCATGAATATTATATATGTAGAATATTCTTCTCTAGATGTTAAATTGGAAAGTCACAAAGATCATCAAATTTCAGTGTTGAGATATTTTATGATGATTTGATGAAGAATCTTGATTGAAAAGTAATCTCTTATCCAGAAGCCATTTTCTGTTCATAGTTGCTAATGATAATCTTCTGGTTTTATTTAGATTAATTTAAAGTTTGGTATCAGAAAACCAGAAGCTCGGACTGGAACTGAGACAGATACCTGTACAGCTTGTGCAGGTACCTTGATCCTTGAGTTTGCAGCTTTAAGTCGATTCACAGGAGCAACAATATTTGAGGTTTGCTTTTCATAGTCTTTGATCTCTTGGGTATTGGGTGTAACTAACTTTTTATCTTTTTTTCATTGTTCAAGTATGAGGATTATTAGTTGGAGGATTGCTATCATTTTAGTGCACTTTTGTTTAGATTCCATTATACTGTTTTTGTCAAAAACCTAGAAATCATTGTGAGGTAGATATATATTAATACAACTGCATTTTTCACAAACTATAAATGTTTAGGTTTATTCTTAGGAGATTTCTAGTCATATTATATGAATTTGATATCACAGATGTCTTACATGAAAAACTGTTTTATTTGTTATACTTCTAGATGATCTGTTGCATTTCTGAGAACCTCACTGAAACAGTGTAAATTTTTGCACTTGTCTTGATAGTCATATCTGTAAGTTTGTTTACCCCCAAGGTTAATGTTATTTTTTATCCAAAAGACTTAATATTCCCCAAGTAATTTGTTATAGACTAGCTATGTCTCACACTTTAATTTTATCTATATGTTTAAGCATGTTATTGTGTGGAGTAGTATCACAAAACATCCTCTTTTTAAAAATATCACGGGAAATTTTTTAAAAATTCAGCAAATGGCATACATAAAGCAAGCAAAACTAGGGAATATATATTAGCATTAGAGACATTGGATCTGAGTGTAAGTAAAACAAGTCAAGTGGTCTTTGTGTATCTGTATGTTCAGAGTGTCAAGGACAGATTTATCACGTTTGGTTTGATTTTATTCTGTACTTTGCTGATGTATTTTCCTTTCATTGAAAAGTATAGTCACTTTTGCACAGTCTCATTTGAATTACAAACTCTGAGATACTGATGCATTTATAGGTTAGGAAAGTGAGACTCAAAGAGTATAAGATGCACAGCTATGAATGAATGAGTAGAATTGAAATTAGAATCCAAGCCTTTCTAAATTCAAAGCCCATACTCTTTCCACTGGTCTATTTTGTACTTATGAATAAATCTATTTGGAAATTATGATGTTTTAAACTTCATGAATATACAGTAATTTATTTTAAGAGAAACAACATGATGCAGTTGACAGCATCGATCGAATACAGGGTTGGCAAACAACAGCCGCGGGGCCATAGCCAATGCCTATTTTTGTGAATAAAGTTTTATTGAAACACATCCATGCTTATTTATTTATTTGTATCTATGACTGCATCTGTGCTAAAGTGACAAGAGTTGAGTAATTGTGACAGTGACTATATGGATTCATAATGCCTGAAAATACTATCTGGCAAAATGACTTTTGGTCTAACATATAAAGAGCTCTGAATTCTCATATCGTTCTGTAATTCATTAAACTTTAGTTAAGTCTTTGATTTCACTGGGCCTGTTTTCTTAGCTGTAAGATAGGAACAGGGAAATATAATCTTTATGAAACTTTCTGGCTCTGAAATTAATAGTATTTAATTAAAGCCATTATCTGCTTTGTTTAAAAAAATCAGCATAAATAAATTGACTTAAGAGCAAAGACTATTTTATACTCTGTTCTTAAATCTGCAAAGTAGCAAATTGGTTTAATGATTTTTTTTTCTTTTGTAGAAGTGCTTCTCTGTAGAAGTACTTCTCCAATGCTAAGTAGATTCATGTTCCGAAATTAAGTTTAACTTAGAAACTCTGCTGTACATGTCTTACGCTTTTATGTTTTATAACCACTTTTTATCCAGAGCTAAGAATTTGATCAGAAACTATTTTAATTTAGTGGCCAATGGATAAAAATAAGTGAAAAAGAGAAATGGTGTCATAAGGTTATGTTTGGTATTGTCAAATGAATACTAGTGAATTTATTTACTCTTCACTAACAAACTTGTACGCTGTGTAAAAAGTGGGTTCTTGACATGCCTGTTTGTGTTTCAGAGATGACATACCAACTTTGGAATTCTCTAAGTAAGAGTCTGTGAGGAGATTTTCACTTTGTATTTAAGTGATAGAAATTATTTTGAGAAGTGCATTTAATTATGGCCGCAATTAATATAATTTTCTAATACATGTATATGAATGTGAACTTGTACTACTAATATAGACAAACATGAAGGTCTCAAACTGAGATCACTGCCACTAAATAGTATTTTTAGACTCATTCTTTTTAACTAGGCTTGATTGGCTGAAAAAGAGCCAAGATTTGACTTGTAAAGAAATTTAATGTATATTATAAATGATTATCATAGGAATTTTATGTAATCCTTAAAATATTCTATGAGTCTTTGACTT
Source organism: Lutra lutra (assembly GCF_902655055.1). Classification (NCBI taxonomy): domain Eukaryota; kingdom Metazoa; phylum Chordata; class Mammalia; order Carnivora; family Mustelidae; genus Lutra; species Lutra lutra. The sequence continues at coordinate 20,577,478 of NC_062292.1, read as the reverse complement.
TTGTTTCTTTGTTTCCTGTTTGCCAGAGACATGCAGTTCTTCTAGTATCCTTTTTTCTTTTTTTTAATTATAGGAATACGCAAGAAAAGCTCTTGATTTTCTCTGGGAAAAAAGACAACGAAGTAGTAATTTAGTGGGTGTGACTATAAATATTCATACTGGAGATTGGGTAAGAAAAGGTATGTAAGTTGCGCGCTTTCTTTTTTTTTTCATGTAAATTGGGCTTTTTAAATCAAGCCTTCACATCCCCTGAATGGGGAAGAAATGATTTTCATTTGTTAAAATAATCTTTGGGACAGTATAAAGCATTGTTTTTCACCGGATTACTGGAATTTTAATTTAACCTGATTTTCTTCTTTGGGACCCAAAAATAGCACATTTATTCTAGATGGACTTACTGTTTTATTTCATACCTTAATTGATATAGCATTATAGATGTGATATGGATGAAACACTAAAACTAGTTTTCTTGAGAACTAAAGAATCAGAATACCTCAGTTGTCTCACATTAAGTAAAAATCTATATTTAATAATGTTATCACTAGATGTTATTGAAATGAATTGGAATCATGAGAAAAATGTTACATGAACAGGATATAGAATTATATAAAGAATATAATTTTATCTTTATAAGACACCCTTTTAGAGCATAGGTGAATGGAAATATACTAGAATATTTATTCTTAGTAAGACTATCTTATTTATTATCTATTTAGTATTATGTAAGGTTTTTTTCAAATTTTATGTAGATGGTTCTTGAAACTAATCAGAATTCTGGTTTCAGAATTCTACCATTTCTTTTCTGTTTTTTTTTTTTTTTTTTAAAGATTTTATTTATTTATTTGTTAGAGAGAGAGAGGGAGCAAGCATGAGCACAGGCAGACAGAGTGGCAGGCAGAGGCAGAGGGAGAAGCAGGCTCCCCGCTGAGCAAGGAGACCGATGTGGGACTCGATCCCAGGACGCTGGGATCATGACCTGAGCCGAAGGCAGCCGCCCAACCAACTGAGCCACCCAGGAGTCCCTCTTTTCTGTTTTTTAATCTGCTTGGAACTCAGGTACAAATTAATTAGTCAGAATTAATTTTAAATTAATCCTAATCCTTGTCCTAATCCTAAGCCTAATCAGTGATGATGACACACTCATCATTGGTCTATGCATGGCCCATTTTACTTAATCCTTTTTTTTTTTTTTTTAGTTTTTATTTGACAGACAGATCACAGGTAGGCAGAGAGGCAGGCAGAGAGAGAGGGGGAGAAGCAGGCTCCCCGCTGAGCAGAGAGCTCAATGCAGGGCTCAATCCCAGGACCCTAAGATCATGACCTGTGCTGAAAGCAGAGGCTTAACCCACTGAGCTGCCCAGGCACCCCTACTTAATCATTTCCGCCCAGGTGCCCCATTTAATCATTTTTAATAATGTAATAAGGACCCGCAAGTGGACCATTACTTGATGACAACACTTGTGCATATGATCCTTGACTCCACTTCTGCAGTCCTATACCTCTGCCTTCTTTAACTGAAATAGCATTCTTATCTTCTACTGATCATTTGCTTTTAATAAAGTTTTATTGCATCAGTATGTATTCTTAAAAAGTATATTTTTTGTTTTGTTTTAAACCTTATAAAATCATATCACATCATGCATTTGAGACTTTTTTCACATAATATATTGCTAAGATTCATGTATTCATGCATGAAGGTGTAGTTGGTTTTTTTTTTTTTTTTGACTGCTATATAATATTTTATTGGATGAATCAATCACAATCTGGGCATTTAGATTGTTTCCTGGATTTTACTCTAATGAAAAGTAGTGCCATGAATATTTGTATATTTCTCCACAAGAGTTTTTCTTGGTTATGTATGGAAGAGTAGAATTTTTCTATAGGTTTCCCGTTTTTTATTGATGTTCTTGTATTTTTTCCATTTTCTGTTCAGTTGTACTTAAAAAAAAAAATACTGTTGCTACCTATATGATACTGATTTATATGATAACTATCCATTAAAATTTATGGACATTTTCTTTTTGGCCTATAACATGGCCAGGTTTTTTTGTTTTTTTGTTTTGTTTTGTTTTGTTTTTCCTTTCCTCAGATCGAGAGAGAGAGAGAGAGAGAGAAAGGTTACATGAATGGGGTAGGGGGAGGGGCAAAGGGAGGGGAAAAGGGAGAGTGAGACTCTGGCAGACTTCCATGCTCATTGCGGGACCTAGTGCAGGGGCCGATCTCAGGACGTGACCTGAGCTAAAACCAGAGTTGGATGTGCCTAACCAACTGAGCTACCCAGGTGCCCCAAACATGGCTGGTTTTTATGAACATTTTGCATGTACTTTAAAAAGTGTGTATTTTCTCATTCTTGGGTATAGATTTCTGTATATGTCAATTTGCTGATTTTCTGTTTTCTGTTAATACCAAGAATTAAGAAAGGTAGATAAAATTTCTGACAGTGGTAGTGGACTTATTAATATCTCCTGTAGTTTTGTTTTGCTTTGTATATATTTTTGGGTGCATTAGTCTGTTTTATTAGGTGCATTCATTTAAAATACCTCTCTCTTCTTAGTTGAGAGAATTATTTTTGTGTCTTTTGTTTTAAACATACAAATGATTTAAAGTATTTCTTCATCATGTAGTGATCATCTCTAATAATGTTGTCTTACAGTCTATTTAATCTGATAATAATACAGCTACATCAGCTTTATTTTGCTTAATTGCCTGATAAATTTTCTATCCTTTTACTTTCAGTCTTTGCAGGTGCCCATGCTCTGAGTGTAACTCTCACGAAATTTACAGATTGTTTTAAAAAGCCAATTTGTCAGTCTTTGTCTTTTAATTGGTGATTTCAGTCCATTTACATTTACTTCTATTTTTACTTCTATTTTTTTACGTATTTCTATTTACTTCTATTTTTAATATATTTGGACTTATACTATCTTAATTGTAATTTCAGAGTGTTCCACCTTTCCTGTTTTCTCTTTAATCCTTTTGTTATTAAATGAAACCTATATTTACCTCCTAGTAAGACATGAACTTTAGCATCTTCTCCTACCTCTTGTCACCCCAACCTCCACCCCTCGTTTTGTTAATATTATGTAGTTATTTAGTTCTTATTCACTGTGAATATGTTCTTTTTCCTTTTTGGTCTTAGCGCAGCCCTCTTTTCCTTTCTTTAAAGGTAACAAACCAAACTGTCAAGGTATTTGGTCACTTGTACCTTGTGTATTTATTGCTAACAACATCTGGTAGATTTGTCTCCCTTCTTACTTATTTATCCCTGTTTTCAGTAGCTTTTAATAGTTTCTGAGGCCTTTTATGCCTAACAACTTTATTATGCTTTCATATTTGAGTGTTCATTTGAATAATATAATTTTCTATTTAATTTCTTTTCCTTCAAGTCTTTGAAAATACAATTCTGTTGTCTTCATACATCATATTAAAAAATGAGAAATATTCTGATTTTTATGCCCTTATGTGTGTGATCTAGTCTTCCTCTTTGGAAGACTAGGAATATTAAAAGCAAAGAGAAATTTCTAAAAATGTCTCTGTAATTTTAGGTATAGACTTTTCTTTAGCTCTCCTTTTGATATTCTGTGGGTCCTTTCTCCTTAAAATCTTTGTTTTGAATTGCTGAAAACTGGTCTTATTTTTAAAAAATTTTTTAAAAATATTTTATTTATTTATTTGACAGAGATGACAAGCAGGCAGAGAGGCAAGCAGAGAGAGAGGGGGAAAGCAGGCTCCTTGCTGAGGAGAGAGCCCCCAAGGAGGCAGAGAGGCAGGCAGAGAGAGAGAGAGGAGGAAGCAGGCTCCATGCTGAGCAGAGAGCCCAATGTGGGGCTTGATCCCAGGACCCTGGGATCATGACCTGAGCTGAAGACAGAGGCTTTAACCCACTGAGCCACCCAGGCGCCCCGGGTCTTATTTTTTTTTTTTAATTTTATTTTTTATAAACATATAATATATTTTTATCCCCAGGGGTACAGGTCTATGAATCGCCAGGTTTACACACTTCACAGCACTCACCATAGCACATACCCTCCCCAATGTCCATAATCCCACTTCCCCCCCTCCCAACACCCCCCCCAGCAACCTCAGTTTGTTTTGTGAGATGAAGAGTCACATATGGTTTGTATCCCTCCCAATCCCATCTTGTTTCATTTACTCTTCTCCTACCCCCTTAACCCCCCATGTTGCATCTCCTCTCCCTCATATCAGGGAGATCATATGATAGTTGTCTTTCTCCAACTGACTTATTTCGCTAAGCATGATACCCTCTAGTTCCATCCACGTCGTCGCAAATGGCAAGATTTCATTTCTTTTGATGGCTGCATAGTATTCCGTTGTGTATATATACCACATCTTCTTTATCCATTTGTCTGTTGATGGACATCTAGGTTCTTTCCATAGTTTGGCTATTGTAGACATTGCTGCTATAAACATTCGGGTGCACGTGCCCCTTCAGATTACTACGTTTGTATCTTTAGGGTAAATACCCAGCAGTGCAATTGCTGGGTCATAGGGTAGTTCTATTTTCAACATTTTGAGGAACCTCCATGCTGTTTTCCAAAGTGGTTGCACCAGCTTGCATTCCCACCAACAGTGTAGGAGGGTTCCCCTTTCTCTGCATCCTCGCCAGCATCTGTCATTTCCTGACTTGTTAATTTTAGCCATTCTGACTGGTGTGAGGTGATATCTTGTGGTGGTTTTGATTTGTATTTCCCTGATGCTGAGTGATGTGGAGCACTTTTTCATGTGTCTGTTGGCCATCTGGATGTCTTCTTCGCAGAAATGTCTGTTCATGTCCTCTGCCCATTTCTTGATTGGATTATTTGTTCTTTGGGTGTTGAGTTTGCTAAGTTCTTTATAGATTTTGGACACTAGCCCTTTATCTGATATGTCATTTGCAAATGTCTTCTCCCATTCTGTCAGTTGTCTTTCGGTTTTGTTAACTGTTTCCTTTGCTGTGCAAAAGCTTTTGATCTTGATAAAATCCCAATAGTTCATTTTTGCCCTTGCTTCCTTTGCTTTTGGCGATGTTCCTAGGAAGATGTTGCTGCGGCTGAGGTCGAAGAGGTTGCTGCCTGTGTTCTCCTCAAGGATTTTGATGGATTCCTTTCTCACATTGAGATCCTTCATCCATTTTGAGTCTATTTTCGTGTGTGGTGTAAGGAAATGATCCAATTTCATTTTTCTGCATGTGGCTGTCCAATTTTCCCAACACCATTTATTGAAGAGGCTGTCTTTTTTCCATTGGACATTCTTTCCTGCTTTGTTGAAGATTAGTTGACCATAGAGTTGAGGGTCCATTTCTGGGCTCTCTATTCTGTTCCATTGATCTATGTGTCTGTTTTTGTGGCAGTACCATGCTGTCTTGATGATGACAGCTTTGTAATAGAGCTTGAAGTCCAGAATTGTGATGCCACCAACTTTGGCTTTCTTTTTCAATATTCCTTTGGCTATTCGAGGTCTTTTCTGGTTCCATATAAATTTTAGGATTATTTGTTCCATTTCTTTGAAAAAAATGGGTGGGATTTTGATAGGGATTGCATTAAATGTGTAGATTGCTTTAGGTAGCATAGACATTTTCACAATATTTGTTCTTCCAATCCAGGAGCATGGAACATTTTTCCATTTCTTTGTGTCTTCCTCAATTTCTTTCATGAGTACTTTATAGTTTTCTGAGTACAGATTCTTAGCCTCTTTGGTTAGGTTTATTCCTAGGTATCTTATAGTTTTGGGTGCAATTGTAAATGGGATGGACTCCTTAATTTCTCTTTCTTCTGTCTTGTTGTTGGTGTAGAGAAATGCAACTGATTTCTGTGCATTGATTTTATATCCTGACACTTTACTGAATTCCTGTACAAGTTCTAGCAGTTTTGGAGTGGAGTCTTTTGGGTTTTCCACATATAGTATCATATCATCTGCAAAGAGTGATAGTTTGACTTCTTTGCCGATTTGGATGCCTTTAATTTCCTTTTGTTTTCTGATTGCTGAGGCTAGGACTTCTAGTACTATGTTGAATAGCAGTGGTGATAACGGACATCCCTGCCGTGTTCCTGACCTTAGCGGAAAAGCTTTCAGTTTTTCTCCATCGAGAATGATATTTGCGGTGGGTTTTTCATAGATGGCTTTGATAATATTGAGGTATGTGCCGTCTATCCCTACACTTTGAAGAGTTTTGATCAGGAAGGGATGCTGTACTTTGTCAAATGCTTTTTCAGCATCTATGGAGAGTATCATATGATTCTTGTTCTTTCTTTTATTAATGTGTTGTATCACATTGATTGATTTGCGGATGTTGAACCAACCTTGCAGCCCTGGAATAAATCCCACTTGGTCGTGGTGAATAATCCTTTTAATGTACTGTTGAATCCTATTGGCTAGTATTTTGGCGAGAATTTTTGCATCTGTGTTCATCAAGGATACTGGTTTGTAGTTCTCTTTTTTGATGGGATCCTTGTCTGGTTTTGGGATCAAGGTGATGCTGGCCTCATAAAATGAGTTTGGAAGTTTTCCTTCTATTTCTATTTTTTGGAACAGTTTCAGGAGAATAGGAATTAGTTCTTCTTTAAATGTTTGGTAGAATTCGCCCGGGAAGCCGTCTGGCCCTGGGCTTTTGTTTGTTTGGAGATTTTTGATGACTGTTTCAATCTCCTGACTGGTTATGGGTCTGTTCAGGCTTTCCATTTCTTCCTGGTTCAGTTGTGGTAGTTTATATGTCTCTAGGAATGCATCCATTTCTTCCAGATTGTCAAATTTGTTGGCGTAGAGTTGCTCATAGTATGTTCTTATAATTGTCTGTATTTCTTTGGTGTTCATTGTGATCTCTCCTCTTTCATTCATGATTTTATTTATTTGGGTCCTTTCTCTTTTCTTTTTGATAAGTCTGGCCAGGGGTTTATCGATCTTATTAATTCTTTCAAAGAACCAGCTCCTAGTTTTGTTGATTTGTTCTATTGTTTTTTTGGTTTCTATTTCATTGATTTCTGCTCTGATCTTTATGATTTCTCTTCTCCTGCTGGGTTTAGGGTTTCTTTCTTGTTCTTTCTCCAGCTCCTTTAGGTGTAGGGTTAGGTTGTGTACCTGAGCCCTTTCTTGTTTCTTGAGAAAGGCTTGTACCGCTATATATTTTCCTCTCAGGACTGCCTTTGTTGTGTCCCACAGATTTTGAACCATTGTGTTTTCATTATCATTTGTTTCCATGAATTTTTTCAATTCTTCTTTAATTTCCTGGTTGACCCATTCATTCTTTAGAAGGATGCTGTTTAGTCTCCATGTATTTGGGTTCTTTCCAAATTTCCTCTTGTTATTGAGTTCTAGCTTCAGAGCACTGTGGTCTGAAAATATGCAGGGAATGATTCAATCTTTTGATAACGGTTGAGACCTGATTTAGGACCGAGGATGTGATCTATTCTGGAGAGTGTTCCATGTGCACTAGAGAAGAATGTGTATTCTGTTGCTTTGGGATGAAATGTTCTGAATATATCTGTGATGTCCATCTGTTCCAATGTGTCATTTAAGGCCTTTATTTCCTTGTTGATCTTTTGCTTGGATGATCTGTCCATTTCAGTGAGGGAAGTGTTAAAGTCCCCTAGTATTATTGTATTATTGTCGATATGTTTCTTTGATTTTGTTATTAATTGGTTTATATAGTTGGCTGCTCCCACGTTAGGGGCATAGATATTTAAAATTGTTAGATCTTCTTGTTGGACAGTTCCTTTGAGTATGATATAGTGTCCTTCCTCATCTCTTATTATAGTCTTTGGCTTAAAATCTAATTGATCTGATATAAGGATTGCCACTCCTGCTTTCTTCTGATGTCCATTAGCATGGTAAATTCTTTTCCACCCCCTCACTTTAAATCTGGAGGTGTATTCGGGTTTAAGATGAGTTTCTTGTAGGCAACATATAGATGGGTTTTGTTTTTTTATCCATTCTGATACCCTGTGTCTTTTGATTGGGGCATTTAGCCCATTAACATTCAGGGTAAGTATTGAGAGATATGAATTTAGTGCCATTGTATTGCCTGTAAGGTGACTGTTATTGTATATTGTCTCTGTTTCTTTCTGATCTACTACTTTGAGGGTCTCTCTTTGCTTAGAGGACCCCTTTCAATATTTCCTGTAGAGCTGGTTTGGTATTTGCAAATTCTTTCAGTTTTTGTTTGTCCTGGAAGCTTTTAATCTCTCCTTCTATTTTCAATGATAGCCTAGCTGGATATAGTATTCTTGGCTGCATGTTTTTCTCGTTTAGTACTCTGAATATATCATGCCAGCTCTTTCTGGCCTGCCAGGTCTCTGTGGATAAGTCTGCTGCCAATCTAATATTTTTACCATTGTATGTTACAGACTTTTCCTGGGCTGCTTTCAGGATCTTCTCTTTGTCACTAAGACTTGTAAATTTTACTATTAGGTGATGGAGTGTGGACCTATTCTTATTGATTTTGAGGGGGGTTCTCTGAATCTCCTGGATTTTGATGCTTGTTCCCTTTGCCATATTGGGGAAATTCTCTCCAATAATTCTCTCCAATATACCTTCTGCTCCCCTCTCTGTTTCCTCTTCTTCTGGAATCCCAATTATTCTAATGTTGTTTCGTCTTATGGTGTCACTTATCTCTCTAATTCTCCCCTCGTGGTCCAGTAGCTGTTTGTCCCTCTTTTGCTCAGCTTCTTTATTCTCTGTCATTTGGTCTTCTATATCGCTAATTCTTTCTTCTGCCTCATTTATCCTAGCCGTCAGAGCCTCCATTTTTGATTGCACCTCATTAATAGCTTTTTTGATTTCAACTTGGTTAGATTTTAGTTCTTTTATTTCTCCAGAAAGGGCTTTTATATCTCCTGAGAGGGTTTCTCTAATATCTTCCATGCCTTTTTCGATCCCGGCTAGAACCTTGAGAATCGTCATTCTGAACTCTGGATCTGACATATTACCAATGTCTGTATTGATTAGGTCCCTAGCCTTTGGTACTGCCTCTTGTTCTTTTTTTTGGGGGTGAATTTTTCCGCCTTGTCATTTTGTCCAGATAAGAGTATATGAAGGAGCAAGTAAAATACTAAAAGGGTGGCAACAACCCCAGGAAAATATGCTTTAGCCAAATCAGAAGAGGTCCCAAATCGTGAGGGGGGAGAAAGGGGATAAAAAGAGGTTCAGAAAGAAAAAAAAAAAGAAAGAAAGAAACAATTAAAAAAAGAAAACCAATGAAGAAAAAATATAAAAAGGAAAAAAATATATATATATTAGATAAATTAGTTAAAAAATGTTAAAAAAGAAAAGGGTAAAAGTTAAAAAAATTTAGCAGAAGAAGAAAAAAAATTGAAAAAGAAAAAAAAATTAACTGCAAGGCTAAAGAATCATGGGGAGAAAGCCATGAGTTCCGTGCTTTGCTTTCTCCACCTCTGGAATTCTGCTGCTCTCCTTGGTATTGAAACTGCACTCCTTGGTAGGTGAACTTGGTCCTGGCTGGGTTTCTTGTTGATCTTCTGGGGGAGAGGCCTGTTGTAGTGATTCTCAAGCGTCTTTGCCCCAGGCGGAGTTGCACCGCCCTTTCCCGGGGCCGGTCTGAGTAATCCGCTTGGGTTCGCTTTTGGGAGCTTTTGTTCCCTGAGCGCTTTCTGTAGAGTTCCGGAGGGCAGGAATGAAGATGGCGGCCTCCCGGTCTCCGGTCCGGAGGAGCCGAGAGCCAGGGGCCCCACTCCTCAGTGCGCCCTCAGAGAACAGCGCACAATGACTCCCGTCACCCTGGCCTCTGGCCGCGCTCTGAGCCGACCGAGCCTGCGACCGGTTCAAGGCAACCCCGAGCTGAGAGCTCACTCCTCGGCTCTGTCTCTGTAGCCGGCTTCCCCGTTCTTTTTTTTTTTTTTTTTTTTTTTTTAAAGATTTTATTTATTTATTTGACAGAGAGAGATCACAAGTAGACAGAGAGGCAGGCAGAGAGAGAGAGAGAGAGAGAGAGAGGTAAGCAGGCTCCCTGCCGAGCAGAGAGCCCGATGCGGGACTCGATCCCAGGACCCTGAGATCATGACCTGAGCCGAAGGCAGCGGCTTAACCCACTGAGCCACCCAGGCGCCCCTGGCTTCCCCGTTCTAATACCGGTAAGCTCTGCGACACTCAGACACCCCCGATCCTTCTGTGACCCTGCGGGACCTGAGGCCACGCTGACCCCGCGTGGGCTTCACCCCGGTTAAGCCTCTGGCGCGATGTCCCTCAGCGGAACAGACTTTTAAAAGTCCTGATTTTGTGCTCCGTTGCTCCGCCGCTTGCCGGGGGCCGGCCCCTCCCCCCACGGTCTATCTTCCCGTCGCTTTGGAGTCACTTCTCCGCCAGTCCTACCTTTCAGAAAGTGGTTGATTTTCTGTTTCTAGAGTTGCTGTTCTTCTTCTCTTCGATCTCCCGTTGGATTTGTAGGTGTTTGCAATCTTTAGATGAGCTATCTAGCTGATCTCCCGCTACCTGAAGTAGTCTCAGCCTGCTACTTCTCCGCCATCTTGACTCCCCTGGTCTTATTTTTTAGATATTCTTTTCATTTTTATTAATCTCTCTTTTTGCACTTCCTGCTATCTAAATCAATTCTGTTTCTCTGCTCCATATATCTTTTTATATTTTCTTTTTTTTTTTCTTCTGCCTTTCTTTCTTCTGGAAAATTGCCACATGTGATCTTCCAATTTGTTGATCTCTGCCTCAGCCTCATCCTTTCTGCTATATGTCCCATCTGCTTTATTGTTTTAACTGTTTCATTTTTTATTCTGTATATTTCTGCCTGGTTAAAACATTTTTCTTGTGTGGCACCTGGCTGGCTCAGTTGATATAGCATGAGTTCAATCCCCATGTAAGATGGAGAGCTTACTTGAAATTTTTTTTCTTATTATTTTATATTGTTAGTATCTTCCCTATCTTTAGTATGTCTACTAGGCTAATTTTTAAAATTAAATAATTTAAAGTAAGTGTGCCTGTTTTGTTATTTCTTCTTCTGATAAATTCTTATTCTAGCACCTTCTTTTTATTTTTAGAAAGTCATGCTGCTTAAATGTTTTTGGCATATAAGTTTATGTTCCTTTTTCACCTATTCTGTGAGAAGGTCAGATTCCAATCCCTGTCATCCCCAGTGATCTTAGGGATGAATTCTAAGAATTTTTTTTAAGAAAATACCAATACTTGGACCCCAGGAGAGTCTGATTTAATTGATGCTGAATGGTCCCTGGGTATAGGGATTTCTAAGATTGTAATTGTAGTTGTAATTTAAATTGTAAACTCACCAACCTCAGGAATTACTGGGAAAGGTAGGGGAAAGAATGTCTAAAATTAGTTCCCACCTCTTTTGTTCAATTCCTTATGCAGGGTTTCAGTGCTGTCCTGATTTTACTCCTGAGGAGACCTGGAGCACAGACCTGAGTTGTAGCAAGTGTAGGAGGAGGTGTGTCTTAAGATAGTGGTTTGGGAGAAGTAAGAGCAAAGCTCTAGCAGTTTCCCTCCTATTTGATTCTTTCTTAGTCATGTTTGGCTGCCTTCTGCTCCAGGCCAAAACCACCCTCTCCCCTACCTGCCCTGCCCATGCTGCCAGGCTTCTTACAGTTTCCTTTGGTCCTCAGTAATGATCTTGGAGGGAAGTTGCAGCAATTAAAATTGGACCCCCCAAACAGCAGCAATCTTGATTTCATCTCTACTCTAACTTTAAAGATTGATGTCTTACTGATTAAGGATCTAAATGTTTTTAAAAACGTATAATGGTCCTCTCTAAGGTTTCCTTTTTGGAGTTTCTCACTGAGAAAATGAGCTTTGAAAAACTTCTTAGAACTATTATCTCCTGCTTTTAAATAAGACTTATGTAACGAGTTTTGCAAAGTAAGATTCTTTTTTTGTAAATATACAAACATCAGCAAGGAACCATTGTTATTCATCTAGTAGGGTTAATATTTCTATAAATGTTGAACTTTTACTTTAAACAGTTTCATGTTTAGACTGACATTTCATTCTTTTTTTTTTTAAATTTTATTTATTTGATAGAGATCACAAGTAGGCAGAGAGGCAGGCAGAGAGAGAGGGGGAAGCAGGCTCCCCGCTGAGCAGAGAGCTTGACACAGGGCTCGATCCCACGACCCTGAGATCATGACCCAAGATGAAGACAGAGGCTTAACCCACTGAGCCACCCAGGCGCCGCTGAGGTTTCATTCTTAATGTACTCCTACCCTCACTTATACTCTGTCAAGAGGTTTTAAGACTTGTTTAATAAAGAACCATGTTTATATGTATTTTTTTCATAGATAGTGGAGTTGGAGCAGGGATTGATTCATATTATGAATATCTATTGAAAGCCTATGTCTTGCTTGGAGATGACAGTTTTCTGGAAAGATTTAATACAGTAAGTTGATCTAATTTTATAGTAACTTTAGAGCCAATTTTATTTGAGTGCCAGATTTTGATAGAAACTGAACTGAGTGAAAGTTGGAGAAATAATCTTTTTTAAATGTGTATTGGTTTTTTTGTCAATATTCCTTGATGATGTTGGACAAGGGTAGGACAAAGCTACGTACATTCCAAAAATTAGTTTACAAAGTAATTTTATTTTCATCTCTTTTCAGAAGTTTTTGAGTTCTGCCAGTAAGTCATAAAATAAGTAGATTTGAGTTTACCTAATCTTTTATACAAGGAAGTGAATTTATTGGAATAAATTACTAGTTATCTTTCTCCTTTGGACTCCAATTCTTGTTGAAATCTTGGAAATTTGGCCTAGTCCTTGATCACACCAAGCATGCAGGGCTTTGGAGATTTAGGGAAACTAGTGAGTATTCATTTCAAAAGCAGGTCAATAACTCTTTTTAAGTCTGGGTCAGAACCACAGGCATATTTTTAGGGGAGAAGAGGAGGGATTACTGAACCTGATCGGTTTGCCTTTGTAACTAAAGCAAATTGAAATCAGTACAGTAAACTCATCAGCTATATCACTGTATTCTTTTCAACATCATTTACAATTTCTTTGTGCACCCATCAGTTCACCCACATTACTGTGAGACAGTATGGTATAGTGGCTAAAGTAGGTGAATTTGTCCTGCTTGGGTTTAAATCCTGGTGTACCACTGGTTTTGTGACTTTGGGCAAGTAACTTTACACTATTTAATTCTGTTCCTTATCCACAAAATGGGAATATTAGTATTATCATAGAGTTATTGGGAGCATTAAATAAGCTAGTGCATGTGAAGTGTTAGAACGATGCCTTAGCATCTAGCAGATACTCAATAATACTTATTAAATAATAGATGAGTTAGGAAAAACCAGTAAGAGACCTAATAAGTTGCCAGTTGAATACTTAAAAAAAAAAACATGATCACATATTATTAGATTATAACAAGATTTTTTTTGAGGTGAACCAGGACAGGTTTTTTTTTAATTGGCTCATGGATTGACTAACAGCTCAACCTGTTTTTGTCAAATCTGAGAAATACCTAGAAGGTAAAAAAAGGGGAAAAAGAGTTTTTAAGAATATAAAAGATGTAGCAGACTGTAAGAGTGGTAACAGTAACTAGATGCATTAATTTAAGTAGTGGTGAGCTCCACCAGAGTATTACATTAGCTGAGAAGGGACCAAACTTCCTATACACAGGAGAAAAATGCAACTAATTCTGTAATACAGATGCCTATAACTATATTTCAAGAGGACATAAGAGCATCCTTTGGCCACAGCCATGGGCCATTCCCACAAGACAGCAATAGGATCTCCCCTCAGAAGATTCTATATTAACTATAATCTTTAATATTCTGCATCAGAATTAACACAGGGGAGTATATATACTATATTTTAGAAAGATTTCCATATAGAATAATTTAAATATTTACATAGTTAATAAGTAAATGTATTTATAAATAAATTCAGGTTAACTTTCTTCACAGTGAGATTTAATTACTGTTTTTAGAATAATACATCTTTTTTCATCTACTTTCATGAACACATTGTGATCTTCTAGCACTATGATGCCATAATGAGGTACATTAGCCAGCCACCTCTTCTGCTTGATGTACACATCCACAAGCCAATGCTGAATGCTCGAACTTGGATGGATGCTTTGCTTGCCTTTTTTCCAGGTTTGCAGGTAAAAAAACAAACCAAAAAAAAAAAACAACTAAAAACCCCACACCAAAATACCTGTGCTTTTTAAGTATTAACATAGAATAATTAAATGCATATGTGATCTCTAAAACTGAGTTACCAAAATGGAGTTACATTTTAAAATTAATATACATTTTTCTGTTTATATAATGACTCTAAAGTCAACTCATATTTTGTTAGGTAATTTTGTTGTTATTATTGACTTCTAGGTCTTAAAGGGGGATATTAGACCTGCTATTGAAACTCATGAAATGTTATATCAGGTGATAAAAAAACATAATTTCCTACCAGAGGTAAGCACATCATCTTGGGAATTCTAATTTACATATATTATAAATTGCTAATTTAAAGATAGCAAATGTTATCTTCAGGATTGGTTTATTCTTTCCTATTTTTTTCCTGGTTAAATAGTTTATTTAATTAAGTAGTTTTTGGTTTATACAGTACTATATATGTTTTTCCTTTTTCTCATGTATTAAGAGAAGTCTAATTTAAGGTAATGCTGACCTCTGTGTAAAAAGAAAACAACCCAAATTAGTATTTCTCAGCCTTTCCTAATCTATGCCATTACATACATATTTTCTCATTCTAACTTTTACATATACCCACCAACTAGAGAGATTTTTTTTTTTAAGATTTTATTTATTTATTGGACAGAGATCACAAGTAGGCAGAGAGGCAGGCAGAGAGAGAGAGAGGAGGAAGCATGCTCCCTGCCAAGAAGAGAGCCCGATGCGGGGCTCGATCCTAGGACCCTGGGATCATGACCCGAGCCAAAGGCAGAGGCTTTATTAACCCACTGAGCCACCCAAGCGCCCCTAGAGAGACTTTTTTACTCTTTATTTTCTAAAGATTATTTGATGAAAATGATATGCATTGAACATATACTCTTGCTGAATACATAGACTGCCTAGTTTTTATATATTAGTAATAAATATTCTTGCTAGCTTGATAGGCCAAATCTTAATAGCACACATTTTGGCTTTCCAGAAATGTACCATTAAAAATTCCCAAATTCATGTATGTGTTCTGTCCCTGCTTATTCACTACACTCTGCGAGATATCTAAGCATTTCACCAATTTAGATTGCTTTTTTTTTTAAAGATTTTTTTTTTTTTAAGATTTTATTTATTTGACACACAGAGAGAGAAATCACAAGCAGGCAGAGAGGCAGGCAGAGAGAGAGAGAGGAGGAAACAGGCTCCCTGCTTAGCAGAGAGCCCGATGTGGGGCTCCATCCCAGGACCCTGAGATCATGACCTGAGCCGAAGGCAGAGGCTTTAACCCACTGAGCCACCCAGGCGCCCCTTTTTTAAAGATTTTATTTATTTATTTGACAGACAGAGATCACAAATAGGCAGAGAGGGAAGCAGAGAGAGATTGGGGAAAACAGGTTCCCCGCCAAGCAGAGAGCCTGATGCGGGGCTCGATCCCAGGACCCTGGGATCATGACCTGAGCCAGAAGCAGAGGCTTTAACCCACTGAGCCACCCAGGTGCCGCTAGATTGCTTCCTTAAGTGTTTGTTTGAGAAAGTATAGTTTTATTAGACTTCAGGTAAGTAGGACTGTGCATTGTAGAAAATTCATATTCACTGAGAATAAACCAAGGTTCAACTAAATACATCTTATCACAGATTAAGTTTTATTTGGTTCCCATAAAGGTTTTGGTTTTATTTTAATCTTTTTTTTTTTTTAAACCAGTTGGCTCTGTTAGTGAATAATTTCAAGTGAGACTAGTTTTATTTTTAAATAATGACTTGTCTCACTCTGCAGAGGATTTGAGGTTGTTACAAAAGAAAGAATATACTAAAATGCTAAAATAGAAATAGAACAAGGGACTTAATAATTAAGAGGAAAAATGGAGATAAGGAAAAAGAAGAAAACACAAAGACCCATTTAGTAGCATTACTGAGTTTCATAGTTTTCTCTAAGCTTCCTAATAGCCAAAATGATCATTTACAAAAATAATTACTTTAATTACTAATAATAGCACTTTAGCGAAAATGAATTGTGATTTTAAGCAATGAATATTTTCATTTTATTGATGAAAATTGTTACCAATATTTTAATTTTTTACTTTCTTATGGTCTAACTTATGTACTGTATACTCTAGAACCGGTTGTTTATTTTTTAATCACATTTCTATACCTATTTATATGTTGTTTTGTCTAGGCATTTACCACAGATTTCAGGGTACATTGGGCTCAACATCCTTTAAGACCAGAATTTGCAGAAAGTACCTACTTCTTGTATAAAGTAAGCTCTTTTACCTCTCTTTTTGCTGTTTAGTCCCCATTCTCTATTGGATATCTCACTACCTTATAATAGTTACTGGATTTTCAAAGTCCTTGTTTAATGTTATCATGATTGGATATGTTCCGGTTTTCATTCATCTAGACCATAGTATTGAAAGATAGGAGAATTGACACCTAAGTTTTGTGTCTTTTCAAAATATTTACATAAACATTTCTAAAAAGAGAAATGTTATATTCTAGAGTTGCTTTCTAAAGCATGTCTCTTACCTTTTTGGGCTTTGAAAATTTTATCAAAGGGCTGAGAGACGTAGTTGGACAGCTTTCCAGTTGTGTGTTTAAGATATTCCATAAAGCAGATCCCTGGCTTATTTTCAGAGCTAAGTTCTGTGTAACATGTACTCCAGTGTCTGATACAATGCCTAAGCACCTAGTAGGTACTCAATAAATCCCTGATAAATGAGTGGGTATATGGTAATATATAAGCTATATATATGTATACATATATTCTCCTTTTTAATAGGCTACAGGAGATCCTTACTACCTTGAAGTAGGGAAAACACTTATTGAAAATTTAAATAAATATGCTAGAGTGCCTTGCGGATTTGCTGCCATGAAGGATGTTCGTACTGGAAGTCATGAGGACAGGTAAAACATTCCTAACATCCCCTTTCCTCAGGGTAACTCTGAAACAACACAAAATACAACTCTTAGAATTCAGATACGCTTAATGCTTTTACAAAAGGTTCTTGAAGATGCAAAAGGTAGTTCATTGTGTTTATATTTTAAACTCTTGAATGGGCTTATTTAAAGTTTGTATTTTTATCATGGTGCCTGGCATATAGTAGGTGCTTAAATGATTTTTAAGTAGATGAATAAACAAATGTTAAATATCAGAACCTTGGTATTAGGAGTATTAGGAATGCGGGGAGGGGGTCCTGTGTTAATAGTTTTTATATTATGTACAATGTTAGAAATTATCAAGATGATGACGAATGATCTGCATTATGATTTTTGCGGAGTCAAAAATTCCTCAAAGCATATCTTGGTTAATGTGTGTATTCTTTCTTATTCTGTTGCCGATTTGAAGGGCTGGGGAAGACCATTGTCAATTTCTCTTTCATCGTATATTGGATAGATGTGGATGGCATGAAATGCTCAAGCTGTAAAAAGCATACTTTGGTTACTGTGATATTCACTAACATTACAGTTATTCCAGGATTACTTACCTGGTTATTTTAACCATCCAGAACCTAGCAGCACATCTCTAATGAACACTAACGTTTGTTGATTTGGTTACCAGATGTTCATTCCACAGGTGTTTATGATGTGTTTTATGTGCCAGAGTTATACTAGTTTCTGAGGATTTAAGATAGAAGACATGTCTTTTCCGTCTTTGAATCACTGAGAATAGGCAGATAAAGAGATGCTACTACATTGTATATGTGCCATGAAACGTATTAAAGATTGGGATATGACAGTCCCTGGAAGGTTTCTGGAGGCTGCTGTATCATCCTTCAAGATAAGGATGAGAAAACAGTAGTAAAAGGAATTTCACGCAGAGGCGTAGAGGCAGGTGAGATACAGCCCTCATCATCTACTCAGAGCTGTCCTTAGTCCTTCACTCGAGAGTATTTAGATAATAGTTAATGAGGCTTGAGACCTACTTCCCTGATCGTAGCTGATGAGAAATGGATAGGTTTTTGGAAGTAGCCATGTAGATACCAATAAGAAATGAAAGCAGATAGGCTGTGTATTTATTTTTAATATTTATTTACTGCTATCTACATTTTGGGCACTCTTCTGATTAAGCCCCTTCTTTGTTTAATTCCTTTGATCTTGACAACAACCCTCTGAAGTGTAATTTCTGTTATAATCTTCATTGTAGAGGTGAAGAAGCCAAGGCACAGAAAGGTTGGGGAACTTACCGAAGGTCGCACAGTTAGTAATTAGAATTCTTATCAAGGCAGATTGGCTCTTGAATGCAATGCTATTCTGGCAACTCATGCAAGGAACGGAATAATTAAGCACCTGCTGTATGCCAGGCACTGCACTTACGTGTGGGGATGGGAAGAGAAATTAGAACCCATTCCTGCCCTCCCTTGACTTGTAGTTAGTGAAGATAAGTATGTAAAGATACACTTAAAACCACGTGATTTGTGCTATAGTAGAAAAAAAGAGTAACAGGTTGAGGAATTACAGAGCAAGGCATGATTTACTCTATGTAGAGAGTTCCAGTTTTGTAAATTTAGCAATCTCCTATTTTTCCCTATAAATATTCCTTATATGACATTGTTTTTAGACCATTCACCACTGCCTTTGTCCCAGTCTGATTATATTCCAGTATGTAGAGTGTATCTTAAAATATCATGTCCAGAATTAGCCATCCTCAGGATGTGCCTGGCAAAACATCACTGTTCGAGAACAGTTGTGAGGTTGCTGATTTTCCAAGCAGCTGATGGGCTTGCGCCCTCCATCCAGCTGAGGATAGCAGCTTCATCAACTCACTGTTCCTCATGGCAACATCGTATCTCTCCTGCATTTGGCCCAGCCAAAGGTCGAGAACTACTAATCATCATTCTCTGTTACCAGATAAGCTTTAGATTTTTAGCAGCTTTATTATATTCAGCTCACAGTGAGCTTGTGGCCAGTTCACTTCAGTTACTTAACTGTGGCCTGACAAATGGGTATTGTCCAACCTGCTTTTAAGCAAGTGATTTTTTTTTTTTTTGGGTGTAAACTTAGAACTTTATCCTTAGCTTAGCAAAATTTGATTTTGTTGGGTTGTGTGTGTGTGTGTGTGTGTGTGTTTCTAGACCTAAAAGAGAGTTTGAATCTCATCTCAGTCATCTAACATACTACCGAAATTACCTGTTTTCAGTGATCTGCAGTTTATTTATTTATTTATTTTTTAAAAAAGATTTTATTTATTTATTTATTTGACAGAGAGAGTGAGAGATCACAAGTAGGCAGAGCAGCAGGCAGAGATAGAGGGGGAAGCAGGCTCCCCGCTGAACAGAGAGCCCGACGCGGGGCTCGATCCCAGGACCCTGAGATCATGACCTGAGCCGAAGGCAGAGGCTTAACCCACTGAGCCACTCAGGCGCCCCATGATCTGCAGTTTAGATAGGCATACCTTAAAAAGTTTCCATCTAAATTGTTGGGGAAGAATTCTGTTTGGACCATGGCTAGTACACCTTGTGGTGTAACATTTGAGGGCTTTCAGGTTGCAAGCTTTTTGCATCTGGTTGCTTACTCCCTTACAGATCTGTCAGTGGTCCCCTGGCTCACCGGCGTACACACATACAATTTTCAAAACGGGCATATCTGTATGTTCCTTAATGATCACGGAAAGAATATAAATGGCAAAAAAAATATCAAAAATCTTTCCTATGACACTTCCCTGCTTGCCCACCCTAAGATAACATCACTGTTGGCAATTTGATAAGCAGTCTTCCAGATAGTTTTATTACATGTATGTTTGCATTCGTGTATATATTTATGGTTTTATAATACAAATCAGATTATATGATATGATACCCAGTTTGCTAGCCTTACCCAATTTGTACTGTAGTGATTTTACCATTTCTCTATTCTAAGTGTTTGCTAACCATCTCTTTCATAGTAAGTTCTAGAATTTGCCCAAAAATCAACACCCTGCTCATCTGTCTACGGTTCTCAAGGTAGCATTTGCTCATGATAATAACTATCCCCCAGAGAAGGTTAAATTATCATAAGTATATTGCAGATTGACAGGAAGTGTTTTATCTATTCTGAAAAGATTAACATATAAAATGTTCAAAAAATTTTTGAAAGATTACAGGTGAGTTGTTCTAAAACAAACATCATTGTTGTATAGGAAAAATAATGATAGCTCTGTTTTTGAGCTCCTACATATGCCGGGTGCTGTGCTAAATAATAAATGTGTAGTATCTCATTTAGCCTTTACCCCAGTGTTAGACATAGACATGCATTATTATATCCTTTCCAGAAAAATAAACTGAAGCTCACAGTCCTTCTATAATATCCTCATGATTCTACAGCTAGTCAGTGGAAAGTCTTCTATTTCCAAAGCCCATTTCTTTACCTCTGTGTTCCATTGCCTCTCTAGTTCATTCTTTAGTAATACTGTTAAAACTTGCTTTTGATTTAGTAAATGTTTATTGAGTGCCTACTGTGTGCCAGGACTTGTGCTTGGCTGGAGGTGTGAAACTATGCTGTCTGTCCAGTAAATTACGAGTTATTACTGCCAAAACCTAGGATGCTTTGGGAGGTAGTAAATGTGATAAATTCCATCTTACTATAACTCCATCTAACAGCTATGCTCTTTTTCTGCCACTTTTAATTTTATTAAAGCTTTTTTTTTAAATGTTAATTAAAACATTATAACATTAAATAATTTATAAAGTCGCATATATTTTTATCCCCTTTGTTTCTTCTGTATTCCCTTTTTGACAAGTATTTAAATATTTACAAAGTTATAATCGTAGTCCCTGTGATTTGTGCTGTACTTTTTTCATGTAATTTTTTGTAAGTGATTTCCTTCACCTTTAAAGCCTTCTTGCTTATCACTTAAATGGCTACATAATGAACTCCATCAAAATTGTTTTACTTTATCCAGCTTAATATTAATTGAATTCTTGTATGGCTCTCAGTGGTAAAGTTTATCTGCATTACCTCCCTGCTGTTGGTTCTCTGTAGAAGAAATGGAAAACTCTCCTTCATTGGAAGACCAATGGGAAAAATTTTGTCTGTACTATTGACAAGATTTAGTGTACCTGTGTGGTAGGCAGCCCCTCTGGTGTTTTTCATTCCCTTGGAATATGCTTCGAGTCAAGACTGTTCCATTGGGGAACAGATAGATACTGTAGTACTTTGGACTTTGGAATTGGTATCGACTTGTTTATTGACCTTGACTCTGTTTCAGATAGTTGGCATTGGATATTTTTATGTTCTTAGATTTATTTGTGACTTTTTATCTTAGGATGGATTCTTTCTTCTTGGCTGAGATGTTTAAGTATCTTTACCTGTTATTTGCTGATAAAGAAGACATTATTTTTGATATAGAAGATTACATCTTTACAACAGAAGCTCATCTGTTACCTCTTTGGCTCTCTACTACAAATCAAAGTATCTCTAAGAAGAATACAGTAGGTTATGTTTTTTAATTAAATGTCTTATTTTCTTTTATGTGGTTATTTTTCCAAGTGAAAAATCATTCATGAATAGAATTCAATAAATATATGTATGGCAGGAGGAAAAGTACACTTGATATTTTATTTTGTTTTCTTACAGTTTTATCTTATATACACTTACTATATTCTTGTTTTGTTTTATTATATTGTTTATCCTATACACACTTAGATTTCACTTAATGTTTCATATGAACACACTATAATGTTTAGTAAAATAATGATTTTTATTTATGTAACATTCTTTTATATTGTAGACTTCAGAATATACAGAACTGGATGACAGTAATTTTGACTGGACTTGTCCAAACACTCAGATTCTCTTTCCTAATGACCCACTGTATGCTCAGAGTATTCGTGAACCCTTGAAAAATGTGGTGGATAAGAGCTGTCCTAGAGGCATCATCAGAGTGTAAGATGTTGTATTTCATACTTGTTAATAACCAAGTTAATTGTTAGTAAATGACAGAGAGTGTAAGGAACATATAACGGCCAAGAAGATGTTCACTTAGACCAAAAACATACTGAAGTATGTAGTTATCACTAATGAAAAATTATTCATTGGTAAAGTTAGAGGGCAAAGTTTATTCTGAAGTAATGTCTTTTTTATTATGGAAATTTTATTATGGAAATTTATTATGGTGATTATTTTGTTTAATGAACTGTTAATAGTCAGTGGGTGGCATGTAATAGTTAACTTCTGTAGTTCATTTTTACACAAAATAGTTTCTTCAAATGCTTCCACATATCTTATTTATGTAGAAAGTATTTTTCCTTTAATCTGTAGTTTCTATGTAGTGAAAATATAGTTTCTTGTTTCATTTGATTTTGTTTTTTGATGAAGTACTGATTCTTAGTTCTTAAATAAAATTTTTTGGCTTAATGAGTTCATTTTTTTCCTAAATAGTTACATTAGAAAGGCCATCAATAAGAAATTAAAAAAAAATTTTTTTTAAGTGAGTGTTATTATGCACAGATAGAAACACTGTTTTGCTTCCTTGAAAAACCCTGTTTTTCAAGGAAGAAGTCAATAATAACAAATCCCCAAGCCAACCTTTTCTGTGCTTTCAGATAGTTTTAAGGCTGTCGACTAATGCAGACTTGTAGATAATATACATGCTTTGGTAACTGTAAAATATATTTGACTATGCCACTTAATAAACTAAGTTATATATGAGAAAATAGCTGTTTCCAGTTTTTCCAGTTCCACTAGTTCTAAAACTAGCAATTTTGCAAGTATCTAAAATTATTTTTATTTGTCTTAGGTTTTTCCCCAGTTCTGATTTGTAGTTTTTTAAGCCTTGCCTATAATTACTTTTAGCAGAGAGGAGAGTTTCAGGAGTGGAGCTAAACCCCCTCTGAGAGCCAGAGATTTCATGGCCACTAACCCTGAACATTTAGAAATCTTGAAGAAGATGGGGGTGAGTTTGATTCACCTCAAAGATGGGAGAGTCCAGTTGGTTCAACATGCAATCCAAGTAAGCCATTGCTGTACTAATTAGATACCATCTCTGCCCTTTTTGGTCTCATCAGCTTTCATAAGATAATGACATTTGGCTTTCTAAAAACTTTTAATAAATGTGATTTAAAGTTAGAGAATCAGGGGGCACCTGGGTGGCTCAGTGGGTTGAGCCGCTGCCTTCGGCTCGGGTCGTGATCTCAGGGTCCTGGGATCGAGCCCCGCGTCGGGCTCTCTGCTCAGCAGGGAGCCTGCTTCCCTCTCTCTCTCTCTCTCTGCCTGCCTCTCTGTCTACTTGTGATCTCTCTCTGTCAGATAAATGAATGGAATCTTTAAAAAAAAAAAAAAAAAAAAAAAAAAGTTAGAGAATCAGAATTTTAGGACGTGGAAGTATCTTGGAAAGCCATGTAATTGGGCCCCTTCCTACTGTAAATCAAATGAACAGTGAATCTTGGAACACTGAAAAAATAAAATTAAATTAAAAAAAAAAAAACATCAAAAAAAATCACGAATAGGTTGGGTAATTTGCTTAAATCAGTAGAGTCAAATGTAGGGCTCAAGTTCAGAGTTTTCTGTTTCTCAGCACCTTGTCTTTCCACCCTTTACAGCAAATCTTAAAAGCTAGTAATTCATTTCAATACCTCTGTAGTTTACAGTATTTTAGTTTCCAAAAATCTTCTGAATCTAAGTATTTTATTTGTTGTGAAAATCAAAATTTGTAAGTATTTGTCTATGCCTAGGAAAAATAACATGACTTTTTGAGAAAATTCTATTGTTTTTTGCTTTAAAAGCTTTCATAATATGAAACCTTTTAATTTTTCAGTTTATTCGCCTTATTAGTATATTGATTCTGAGAAAAAACAGTTTGCTAAAGAATTTCAACATGGTATCCCTTAATCTCAAATCCAGCCTTCCCACAACCTTAGTTTTCCCTCTGATTTTTCTCATCTCTGTTGTCCTATCGATCCTTTCTTAAAGAGTCTTCTGCCTGCTCCCTTATGTTTCTCTTACTGTCACTTCTCAGTAGAGAGAGCAGCATCTGTAGTGACATTATGTTCACTTACGCCACCAATGGCATAATTACCACCCAGTGACCTCTTAATCCTTATTTAATTAATTTTTTTGTAACTGTTGACTGACCCCTTTTTAAAATATACCCCTTTCTTGGCTTTCAGGGCATTCCAGCAACATAGATCTTTTCTACTTTTCTGTTCATTGCTTTGTGCGTTCCTTTGGAACTTTCCTTTTTTGCCACAGCCATTCAGTGTAGGCACTACCAGAGAGTCTGGATCGTACCCCTTTCTCTCTGTATTCTTCTTCTGCAGTCACATCTGTTTCAACAAGTACAGCTGTCGTCTTTGTACATGTGATTTCTTAGATGTACGTAGGTAACCCTGATTCCTACCTATACTCTTAAATTCAGCTTTAATCTGCCGGTCATATGTATGACATGTGTCTGCATCTCAGTCTCTGTCTAAACCTGGATTATCTCTTTGTGCCCCCACCTCAGTCCATTTCTCTTCCTTTTTGTTTGCCATCTCAATAGCCCCTAACATCATTCTCTTAAGTCACCAAACCTGGATATATCTAGATAGGCTTGAACTTGTCTCTGTCTCCAAACTCCTCTCTGTTCTGTCTTATCCTCTAACTCTGTCAAGTACAATTAACTTTTCCTATTAAGTGTCAGGAATCCACCTTTTTTTTCCCACTACAGTAGGCATTCTTCAGCTTTTCCTCTGTTAAGACTCAATTCAAATATCATTTTCTAAATATTTCCCAGATCCACACTGGCAGAATCAAACATTCCTTTGTCTGTGCTGCTAGTCTAATTTCCCACATGAGAATTTTATCATAGGTAAATTTATATGTCTGTATCCTCTAGATACAAACTTCTTAAAGTGAAAGACTCTGTCCCCAGTTCCTAGTCCATTGCTGGGATCTTAATAGAAGCCTGATACATATATTTTGAATTTAGTGTGATTATTGGCTCATAATTCCGAAGAAGGGAAGTATGGATCAGTATGAGGTTTATTTCTTATAAGGGGAAGCAGTGGAAAAATCAAGCAAAGTAAACATTTCAGCATTTGGTGGAAGTCCAGTTCTCAATTTGTATCAGAAGTGGTTTGTAGAACAGTGAAGGAGATGTTGAAAAAAATTACAAATCTACTTTCAGAAAATATTTCCAGAAGTAGTATTTTTAGGACAAATCAGGCCATAAGTATTTGATAGGAACTGAAACCGAAAGGGGAAATTTTAGAATAGGTTATATAGTGCATTAGTATTTAAGACATCAAAAAGTTGAAAGTTTTCATTTCGAAAGGATAAAATTAATCTGTTTTTTCCCTAGGCTGCTAGTTCAATTGATGCTGAAGATGGGTTGAGGTTCATGCAGGAGATGATTGAATTGTCAAGTCAGCAACAGAAAGAACAGCAGCTTCCTCCACGGGCTGTACAAATTGTTTCCCACCCATTTTTTGGCAGGGTAGTGTTAACTGCTGGACCAGCTCAGTTTGGGCTAGATCTGTCTAAACATAAAGAGGTGTGTACACTTATAATATGCTTGTTGAAATTGAATGTGTTGTGTAAGTATTGTCTCATTACTTAGTCTAATTTAGCGGTTTCAGTTTGTTAAACCTAAATATTTAATCTACTAAAACCCAAATATTCATTCTCCCAGATTAAAGCAGATTAAAGTTAAAAGCATATCTTGAAAATTTTGAGTCATAATTTATGTATACAACATGCTTAAAAAATTTTACTTAAAATGTTTTTCACATATTGTCCGGTTCTTGGCCTGTTCTGTAGTTTGGTATCTTTAATTTATCTAAAAATGGTTTTTTGGACTTTTTAGCAACTACTAGAACCTTTTGTTGAACAGAAATCTAACTTGGAGCTTTAAGGTAGAACACAACTAAAAGCAGAGATGCTCTAGCTCAGGTGGCCATAGAGAGCATGACACTGTGGTCCCACCAAGCCAACTTGGAAGGCCACTAAGCTAGCCCAGCCCCTTAGTTTTAACGTAGGAAACAAAGACCTACATTGTTAAACAGTTCACACATTCATCTAACTGGTTGCTGAGTTGGGACCAGACCCAAGTTGCCTGATAATCTAAAGCCAATGCTCTTTGAACTCCATTCCCCCTAATGGAAACCTTTTTTGTGTGTGTTTTTTAAAGCTCTAAACGTTTATTGATTCATCCACTCAGCAGCTCTTTTTTGAGTCCA
Organism: Lutra lutra; assembly: GCF_902655055.1. Taxonomy (NCBI): domain Eukaryota; kingdom Metazoa; phylum Chordata; class Mammalia; order Carnivora; family Mustelidae; genus Lutra; species Lutra lutra. The sequence continues at coordinate 20,551,262 of NC_062292.1, read as the reverse complement.
GTACTACTGTATTCTAGGCCCTGTTTTAGATGTTAGCTATGTATGATGTTTATGAAGCTCGTGTAGATCATGCCCTTGTGGAGTTTGCACTCTAGGAGAGAGAGGGATATTAAAGTATCTTTATGTTGGTATCTTTAAAATCAGTTCTCTGATGGATTAATCATTCTAGGAAGAGAACTGCTTGCAGATTCATGTAGATTAAATCTATTTTTCCCCTCTTTCAAAAGATTTTTCTGCCCATAAGTGATGGTTTAAAAGTGGTTCCCAGCTATTTTAAGTGTGGATGTGGGTATGAGGTGAATCTGCCTATGAATTCCAACTTTACCACTTACTAACATTGTGTCTTTGAGCAAATTATGTAACCCAAGTCTTAGTTTCCCCATATGTAAAATGGAGATGTTCTATGTTTTTTTCTTAGAGTCGTTATAAAGATCAGCTTTAGTAATTTATGTTTTATAAACTGTATTTTATGTTTTATATACAAATATATATCTGCTTTATATGCTTTAAAAAGTATTTATGTTTTAGAAACTGCAGAGCGCAGTACAAGGTTGGTTGGGTACTATGATTTGCAAAAGTGTTCAAAACAAAAACTTTTTGCTAAGTTTATACTGGATATGTTATCATTAGAAATGAAGTAAAGCTCTAGATGGTAAATTGTATTGACTAGAGAGTGATTTGAGAAGACAAAAGGATATTTAACTTCCTTATATTTCTGACAGACAAGAGGATTTGTTGCAAGCAGTAAACCATACAACGGTTGTTCAGAGCTTACTAACCCCGAGGCAGTGATGGGAAAAATCGCTTTGATACAAAGAGGACAGTGCATGTTTGCAGAAAAGGCTCGCAACATTCAGAATGCTGGTGCCATTGGTGGCATTGTTATTGGTGAGTATTCCCCTGTGCCATTGGGTTGACTGGGAGGAGATCATTTTTAGGATTTTTCCTTGTGTTTGTCAAAATTTTAGCAGAATTCATCACATTATTTTTAGTTCACTAGACAGCATAATGGGTGGGTAATCCAGTGACTCTCTTAAATAATTTCTGTGTCTTGTATATCTTTTTTGAAAGTCTAGATTTGGGTTTCTGTATATTAAGTCCAGTAAAAGTACCTGGGGACAGATAAGAGCGTGGGGGTACCCCAAAGCACCCAACAGTATGGATAAGAAAATGTGCTTTCAGATCCAAAGCCCTCTAAAGGCAAGAATTACACTCTGCCACCTCCAGTGGGAAGCCATTAAAAATACCCATTCCTCCACAAAGATGCAGGCTTTGGAGTCAAATACATTGGGGTGCAGTTCCTGGCTCTGCCGCGAGATCATGTTGTGACCTTGGCCTAGCTTTAGTTTATTGGTTTATTCAGTAGAATATTTTTTGAGCTCTAGTAAAAGTGGTAATAAATATCTTTCAGGTGGTTTTAAGGTTTGACGATAATATATACAAAATTTCTTAGTATAATAGTTTACATATCACAGGTATAAGCACTAGTTCCTAGCAAATTTTTACTTCCTTAGGTCTTTTTCCACTGAAATTACAAACTCAAATCATTTTACCTCCATATTTCAACCAGTGTGTTCTGCTCTTTTATTTTTCATAGAAAATCACTTATAACAAGCAGACCTTGACTGCCAGGGAAAATAGAAATTTTTCTTTCCTTTTTAAAGATGTATTTATTTATTTTTAGAGAGAAGGAGCGGGGTGGAGGGTGCAGAGAGGCGGAGGGCGCAGAGAGGCAGAGGGCGAGAGAGTGAGTCTCAAGCAGGCTCTCCCCACTGACCAGGGAGCCCCATGCCGTGCTTGATTTCACAACCCTGATACTATGACCTGAGCCGAAATCAAGAGTCAGACACTTAACTGACTGAGCCACCCAGGTGCCCCAAATTTTACTGTGCTTTAAGTATATAGTTTATATTCAGAACTACAAGACCTGAGATCACATCCTAATTATGAAGTTAAGTTTTTAGAACTTCTCACACAGGGGAAATTTATTTTGAATTTTTTCCTTCTTTCTGGGATAGATTTCCTTTTCCAATTCAAGGTAAGTAAAAATTAAGGCATTTGAAATAAAATACTAGGATTTATTTCAGTGAAAATAATTATTTACTCTTCCTTTTGCTTATCCTCTACGGGCACTTCAGGGCTGATTTATTGAGTGCGGAGATTTCATTAGTTCATTGAGTATTAGGAGAACTTCTGCTTAATAACTTAAATCAGCAATTGGCACACCACAGCCTATAGGCCAAGTTCACATCACTGCCTGTTTTTATAAATAAAAGTTTTACTGGAACACAGCCATGCCAGTTTGTTCCATATTGTGTATGCTTACTTCCGAGCAACAGTAAGAGTGGAGAACTGCGTAGCCTAAAATATTCACTCTACAGCCAATTTCAGAAAAAGGCTGCTGCTGCCCAACTTAAATGATCTCTCCATCCTTGGTGATTTTCCACACTGTGAGGTTTCTTTTATTGAAGAATTTAATAACTTGTCATCACTATCATTTTGAACACCTCTTTACCAAGACTTAAAAAATATAAAATATAAAAAATAAGGGCTGGAACACATAGGGAGTAGTTTAGGTTTTCACTGTAAGTCTCATTCTCATGGTATTCTATACTCTGCAAGGTTGGTCAAGTTTGTTTTCTTTAATAGCTGTTAATAGCAGAATCTTCTACTGAGTTCAGTGGGTAAACAAGAGGCAATGATCCTTACTCTCAGGAAATTTTTTTTTTTAAGATTTTATTTATTCATTTGACAGATCACAAATAAGCAGAGAGGCAGGCAGAAAGAGAGGGGGAAGCAGGCTCCCCGCTGAGCAGAGAGCCTGATGCAGGGCTCGATCCCAGGATCCCGGAATCATGACCTGAGCCAAAGGCAGGCTTTAACCCACTGAGCCACCCAGGCGCCCCAATCTTTTGTATATATTTTTTAAGATTTTATTTATTTATTTGACAGAGATCATAAGTAGGCAGAGAGGCAGGCAGGGAGAGAGAAGAGGAAGCAGGCCCCCGCTAAGCAGAGAGCCTGATGCGGGGCTCGATCCTAGGACCCTGGGGTCATGACCTGAGTCGAAGGCAGAGGCTTAACCCACTGAGCCACCCAGGTGCCCCTGGAACTGGATGATTTTAATTGAATGTGAGAGTAAGAAATTCGGCTGAGTAAAAGTCATCAGAAACCATGATAGCTCCTAGAGTTTTCCACATCTCTCTCTCTTATCTCTGGGTCTTCCTAGACTCTCTCCGCTGCATCTCCTCGCAGTTCTGCTTCATTCTCCAGCTTCTCATCAGCTTGCTCCCTCTTTGTTCGTTAGTTCCAAAAAGGTCATTCCAAAATTAGAGCCTCAGCCCTGAGTCTGTGCCCCCTTACTAGATCCCTGTCCATTGCTAACTGAAACCGTCTTGCCGTGTGCCACTTCCAGGGCCTCCAGAGAGCCTTGAGAGCCAGGTGGCCATGCTTTGTCCAATCAGTTATCGCTAAGGAGGAGAGTCCTACATGGTTTTCTCCACGTAGCAGGGCCTATCACAGCAAGCTGTCTGAGAAGGGACAAGCAGGCTTCTCATCTGGCGTGCACAGTTAGAGGGGGGTGTGACCGCCTCACCAGTAAAACAGTATTTAGCAGTCCTACTGCAGTTACCTCACCCGTGTGAAACAACAGTAGTGTTCACCTCAACTTACAGAGGAAGAACCACGATCATCATTCTTCTTTGTGAACAGTGTAGAAATAGGAGCTATCATTTAATAGTTTGGTAAATGCCATTAAAGGAAATCTTAAACAGCAATGAAATTTCATTCATAATTCCATCATTATAAGCCAAGGCTTTGAATATTTCTATTTCTAGGCTTTCTCATAAGCATATGGAAGTTTTTAGTCATAATTATGGATTTTGTTCTACTTTTTTTCATGTAATAATAATATTCTGTTTTTCTGTGTGTTCCATTAAGTAATTAATTATAATTTGCTTATAATAGGGGCACCTGGGTGGCTTAGTGGGTTAAAGCCTCTGCCTTCGGCTCAGGTCATGATCTCAGGGTCCTGGGATCGAGCCCCACATGGGGCTCTCTGCTCAGCGGGGAGCCTACTTCCCTCTCTCTCTGCCTGCCTCTCTGCCTACTTGTGATCTCTGTCTGTGAAATAAATAAAATCTTTAAAAAAAAAATAATTCACAGTTGTTCACAATTACAAATAGTACTCCAGTAAACTACTTTAGGCCTAGATCATTTTGCTTGTTTTGAGTTCTTCCTCAGAATAAATTTCTAGGAATGGAATTAGTGAGCTCTAAAAGTATATTCATTTTTATGATTCTTGATGCATAAAATAAATGCCTCCAACAGGCAAAAAAAATAATAAAGATTGGTCTATAGATCTTTTTAATGGACAGATGTTTTGATGTTTGCTGTATTCATTTCCTGGCTAGATGACAATGAGGGGAGCAGCAGTGATACTGCCCCTCTGTTCCAGATGGCGGGTGATGGAAAAGACACAGATGACATCAAGATCCCCATGCTGTTCTTGTTCAGTAAAGAAGGAAGTATCATACTGGATGCCATCCGGGAGTATGAGGAGGTGGAAGTGCTTCTTTCTGACAAAGCAAAAGATAGAGGTAAGGGTAAAAAAATCACATGTTTTTTACACAGCTTAGCATTGATTTTACTAGTTAGATAATAAAAATGAGTTATAAAAAGTTACTTTTGGTTAACTGGTAAAATAGAAGATGGTTTCGAAAAATATTTTTGGAAATAAGAGTTGTAAAACATTTATTTTGCTTTGTTTGCTGACTTAGGATGTTTCTCGAATTTTATTTTTTTATATGACATTTATCACTTCTGCTGTGGTTCTGCCCAGTGATAAAAATATAGCTGATATATCAAGAGAGTCCATTTAAACAGTCTCAAATGTTCACCATTCAATTATACTGATACTACATCTTACATTTCTTTTATAAGGAATAAAAAGATTGTATGGAATGACATTATATACAGTATAATAGTAGTTGAGTTTCAGCAGGCCACCAGTAATCAGATGACCACTGTCTTGGTGAAGGCAGTAAAAATCTAGCAGGTTCTGTCCACCGAGGTGTACGTTTATCACATAGGGATTTATGAGTTACAAGAGTTACAGCTGGTGTCAGAAGGACAGGGTAGCATGCCTTAAATCATGACAATATGTAGTCCTCTCTAGGCCAAAATGTTTGTTAGTAACTTGAAAGCTGTTTGAAACCCAAATAATTGTATAAATGCAAGGTCTCACTAGTACTCTTTTTTAGTTTGACGCCCAGGGATGAGTGAGGGAGTGGAGGAATGAGGGAAAGTGACCCATCAGACATAGACTGCCATCCTGCTTATGGGAGCAGTCTTCCTTATCCGCTGGAGGCATCTGCAGAGAGAACTGTGTTTCTCTCATTACCTGTAAATGACTAACGTTGTGGGATTTGTGCAGGGTTCTTGAATCCCTGGGGATGTTTGTCCAACAGCTAGGTAGGTAATTGATTCAATTCAGTGTAACTTCCAAGTGAAACAGTGGGGGAAAAAAAAAAAGTTCAGCGATACTCTGGTACTGGCCAGATCAGTGTTTTATCTTGTCTTCTTGTGTTACTTTATTCTTCTTTGAGGGTCTTCCACGTGTCCACTATTTAAGAACAATGAAGTGAATAGGATGAATATTTGTAAAGATGTATAAATAAAAATAGAACAGAATAGGATTTCTAATCTTCTTAAATCCTCCTATGTTCCTGACTTTTTTTTTTTCTGAGTCTTTTTTCTCAACTCAGACCCTCTCTCCTACATATATGCATGTAGGCACATCAAACACAGGCAAATTATTATTCCATATAACTCTTTAATGCCTTTGCTTTTCTCCCCCCTATTTGTGCTACCATTGGAATTTCAGCAGCAATATTAAAAGGTAAAATGATTCCAAGCTACATTATTAATAGTAGTAAGTATCTTGCATTACTAAGCTTTAAATTATGTATATGTATGTATGTATGCGTGTATGTGTATATATACACACACATGCATGTGCAAATATATATATACATATAATTTGTTTCAGTGGATACCATGATAATATCTGGATTAATGTAATTAGATTTTCATGTCTAGTCAGCTCTCCCACAATAATAATTCTTTATTGATCCTGTCCTAACAAATCCTATGAATTACATATCCATATAGTATAGATGAACTCACTAGTCCATGTAAGAGTCAGTCTAACGAAGACGTTGTTGTTTTGGCATGCATTACTTTTAATCACTTTTATTTGAATATAATGTAAAGTATTTAAAATATCAGCTTGTTTTAAAAATTCATGTATGTGTAGGGGTGCATGGGATTAGGACTACGAGGTCATAGTAAAGCATATGCTTCTCATACCAGAGAAAGAATAAGACAAAAAGATAAATTCTACTATAGATCCTCCCCTGCCCCCACATCTGTGGGAGGTATATTCCAAGATCCCCCAGTAGGTGCCAGGAACTATGGATGGTATAGTGTTCTGTATATATACCATGTTTTCCTATACATACATACCTGTAATAACGCCTAATTTACAAACTAGGCACAATAAAAGGCTGATAACAATAACTAATAATAAAATAGAACAGTTATAACAATATACTGTAATGAGATTTATGTGAACCTGGTCTTTCTTAAAATATCTTACGGTACTATACCCATCCTTCTTGTGGGGATATGAGATGATAAAATGCTACTTGATGAGACGAAGCGAGGGGAATGACATGGGCAGTGTGACCCTAGCATTAGGCTACTGTTCACCTTCTGATGCTGGGTCAGGAGGCGGAAGATCATCTGCTTCCTGACCACGGCTGATGGCGGTAACTGAAATGTCACAAAGGAAAACCGGTGGTTGGGTGGGGCGGTGGGGGTGTGCTACTGTACAAAAAATACTATCTGAACAGTATTCTCTCTCTCTTTTTTTAAGATTTTATTTATCTGATGAGAGAGAGAGAGCACAAGTAGGCAGAGTTGCAGGCAGAGGGAGAGGGAGCAGGCTCCCCACTGACGAGGGAGCCCAATGTGGGGCTCGATCCCAGAACCCTAGGATCATGGCCTGAGCTAAAGGCGGCTGTGTAACTGACTGAGCCACCCAGGCACTCCTGAAAAGTATTCTTTTAAGGACCGTGCAGTTAAAAGGGCTTTATATAAATGATTTATTTTTAAAGTTTTGCTGGGCTCTAAAGTTAGTGAGCTGTGATTCTATTACAGAATGATCATTTGATAAAAAGTCTTTAAAAAAACCTCCCCTTTTTATGTAGCTCTTTCAAGAACTGTACAACTATGTTAACAAAAAATATAACAAAATTATTGGTATAACAGAAACACAGTAATAGTTTTACTAAATCAACTACTTTATTCACTTAGGAAAATATCCTAAGAAGCTGATGTCTCTAGTGTTGTCATTAATTTGTCCTGCGCCATTACCGCATGCCTGCATTTCTCTTCTGCATCAGCGGATGCTGATGCTGTTGTTACAAGTGTAGATTCCTAAGTCTTACTCCAGAATATTGAATCAGACTCTCGGAAGGCAGGGGACTAGAATCTGAAATTGTAAATAAGCATTCCAGGTAATTCCACTCAGCTACACTTTGAGAAGCATTGAACAACACTAAGAAGGCACCTCTTCTTCCTTTTTTTTTAGTCTCCCAGTTATGTATGAACCATGTTATACCATCAAGGGGGCTAGGTAGGATTATATAAGTACCCCCAGTAATTAGCATCCTTAAAATCTGTGCATTAACGTGTCTTCCAGATTGCTTTTTAAAAAATCTCATTCCACAAATTCATACTTCCTTTATAAAGTCGCACAGTTTTAATTGAGCAGTTCATCCCACATGTTGATACAGAAAATAGAAGCCCAAAGCCCCAGAACAAGCCCGTACTCCCACTCTCGCTTTCTTATTCCGATGAGAAGTTCCAGCGATTAATACAGAAATATCTGCAATAGTCTTGTCTGTTAGCAAAAAGATATCTTATTACACATTCTTCTTCAGAAGTAAAGCATTAATAATTTATGAAGTGGAAATATTGCTTCCTCAGGTCAGACCAGTCCTACTTCTAATAGTTGAGCTCGCCACAGAAGTTCTAATATCTTGTCTCTCATGTGTCCCACCTTTCCAAATTTTAAGAATTATTCTAACCCTGTGCTCACCAACAAATGACACTGTGCTGTTACATTTAGCTCCAAATAGATAGTTTATAATTAAGAATCCATTTCCTTTTCTCAATAGTATTTTAAAGGGGAAATGAATCAGCATTTTGAAGGTTCCATACATTATCATGCTTTCAGTTTACAGTGTAGGTCTATGGTGCCTTGAGAGCAGTAAACTGATGTTTTCAGTCCTGCTCCTATATGTATATCTATCTGATACAGAGGCAGACAGAGAAAATGGGGGAAAGAAAAGAAAGGTCCCATGGTTCGAACTGCTCAAGATTTAAGTCTAGCAGTGTTACTTTTCCTAAGATTATCACGCATTGAACTTGATTGGGGTGAATCTGCCCTAAAGCTGAACTGCAAAATTTAATATGTACGCAGAAGACCTCTGCCTGGAAAGGAGCTTCTGAAGCATTCTTGTTAAGCCAAATTGATACTTACTTGCACCCTTCTATAGCCAGACATGTTTTCTCATGCATTTTGGTATTTGTACATCTCTTCCTTTTTCTGAGATGCTTATCCATCCCTATCCGCACGCCCATGGCCCATTTCTTCTTGAGGACATTTAGCATCCTGCACACCCATTTAAATACCACCTTCTTAATGGAATTTTCTCTTATTCTCATAGGTGAAATGTAAGGTGTCTTTTTTTTTTTTTTTTAAGATTTACTTATTTACTTGAGAGAGAGAGAATGGGGAGGGGCAGCAGGAGAGGGAGAGAGAGTCTTTTTTTTTTTTTTTAAGATTTTATTTATTTATTTGACTGAGAGATCACAGGTAAGCAGAGAGGCAGGCAGAGAGAGGAAGGAAAGCAGGCTCCCTGCTGAGCAGAGAGCCCGATGTGGGGCTCGATCCCAGGACCCTAAGATCATGACCTGAGCTGAAGGCAGAGGCTTTAACCCACTGAGCCACCCAGGCACCCCAGGGAGAGAGAGCCTTAAGCAGATTCCTTGCTGAGTGCAGAGCCGGACATGGGGCTTGATCTCAGGACCCTGAGATCATGACCTGAGCCAAAACCAAGAGTCAGACACTTAAAGGACTGTGCCACCAAGGCGCTCCAAGGGTCTTTTTAATATCGTTCTACTTTGACATTCATATTAAATCCTGCTGCTTTACCTGCTCTCATCTCTATAATCCGTGCTTGCAGCAAATGTTGGCCAGACAGACATATCAATGATTGTAGAACATCCGGTCTCAAGTCTTTGCCAAGGCTCCCTTGTTCTTTTATTATTAAAACTTAATCATTTTCTTGTCATTGTATCTTGAGATTTTCTTCATTTTTTTGTGTGTGTTTCTGATACACCATTCCAGAATTTAATGATGTAGTTGTTAATGCTCTGAGGACTCGGCTGCTCCCTAGAGGATCCTGACCCGCCCCGTAGAATAAGGCCGTGAGACAGTGCGACACCGACACTAACTCCTTCCTTGCCTTTTCTGTTTCTTCAGCTGCCATCTTTACACTCCTGATCGCAGCCGCTTTGCTATCTGTCAGATAGTCTTACATGTTTTCTCTGTCTGGAAAGTCTGGAAAGACTTGCTCTTCTTTTCAACTAATCTGTTTGTTTACTCCTGTGCCAATAAAAAAGTTTGCTGTTTTGAATGTATTTTGATACCTGATAAGGCAACTCCCTTCTCACTAATTCTTTTCAAAATTTCTTGACTTCTTTTCCATGTATATTCATCCGTAAGAACTTCCAAATAATTCTATCTGGTCCCAAAAGAAAACAAAAAAAAAGTAGAAATGGGGTTCATTTTGGAATTGTATAATTGTATGCTTTACATATAAGTAGAAAGTTTTACTATCTGTAAATGTAATCAGGTCTTATTGTATGTTTTTATTAACATTTTATGGTATTAAGTAATGTAGGTCTCATACCTTTCATAGTAAATTTAATTATTGTTTTTATTTTTATTATGAAAAGGGTACTTAACTTTATTTCTAACTAGTTTTTACTATAGAGAGGTTATTTGCCTATTTTATTTTTACCCTCCTTTTCAAGTTCTTATATTATCTTAATGTTATTTTTAAAAATTTAGAGTTGCTTTGAGTTTAAATATACAACACAGTCTAAAAATACAATTTGATCTATTCTTTTCCTATATTTATACCAACTTCTGTTTTCTTATCCTATTGTTTTAGCTAGATTTCCATAATGTATTGCGTAATCTGTATCCGTAGGGTAATTTTTTGCCAAAAGCACAATTTTTGTTACTAGACCAGACAGTACTACATCTTTTCCTATACTTCTAAACCAGTTTAATACAATCTAGAAAAAAACCCTGAAGGTTTTTCTTTTTGTTTTCCCTTGAACTTAGGGTAGCCTATTGTAAGTGAGCGGCCAGCTCCTGTTTTCTCTTCTTTGGTCCCCACCGTCATTTTCCTAATTGTTGAATTAAAGTATACCTTTTCCACAGCTTTGAAGAGAGAGAGTGTGGGGACCTCCCAGCCCCCAAGAACTTAAACTTCCTAGTCAGGGAATCCTTCATCAGGGTATACATAAACACACCTGTCTGTACCTTCCCGAATGCCTGTTTCCTTTAGTTTTTCTGGCTTTATAGTATGTCCGTCTTCCCTTCCTTCCTTGACTCATTAACTCTACTTACCTTTTAAATCTCAGCTCAGTGTCACTTTCTAAAGGAAAACCTCGGCTCTCCTTACTCTTTCCTATTCTTTGTAAGCTTTTCTAGCAACATAAAAGAGAGAGAGAATGTCATAGTTACGCTTTTCTATTGATTTTGTGTAATTATTTGTGAATGTTTTCCCCACCTGGACTAAAAGATCCATTAGGGCTTTTGCCTCACGTTATCACCTTGCACAGTGCCTGCCGCACTCAGAGGGGCCCCTCAGGACCCACGAACTCACTGCCTGCCCAGACGGGGAGCACACGGCAGGGGCCATCAGTGTGAGTCACACACTGTCTTGTGGGAGTCACTGTATCTTCAGTACAAGAGGTTTAATCTCCTCTTCTGCCTCCCAGTGGATTTTTAAATGATACCTTTTAATTCATGGACCTACAATAATGAAATACAATAAATAATCTCAGTTCTTGCTTGTCTTTGTGAAAATACTTTATCTAACCACATTAGTACCCTCAAATCCATAGTTTTGAATTATCTGCATTTTCATGGCTTACTGAGTGGAATTTCACTTTTCAAAAGAATATTATCTTAAAACAGTGATAAGTGCTGTTCAAAATTTATTCTGTCTCATGTGTTCTCATGTACAAGCTTTTCTGAATTTAGATATTTAATAATAAGTTTTAGACATCTAGTGCAAATTTGTATGCATTTTAGCAGTATTATTTAGTGTATTTCTTGGCATAACTGACCCCCATTGAAGGCAGTCTAGATGGATGACTAGAGTCATCCTTTCAGTTTGGGAGAATATTAATTTGTACTGTCAAATTTTGCAAAATGCATATAAAGGAAAAATGTGATTACATTATTATTCGAAGGCAGTACTTTTACCCTTCAATGTTAATATTTCCTGTTTTGCATTAATGTGCTTTTCTTTTTCTTTTATTTCTTCATTTTATTGTGAAAACCAGTATGCTCTTAAAACTGCCGTAGTAAATATTTTGAGTGGGAAAGTAGCATGAAGCCTGTTTCTTTCACATGCAGATCCTGAAATGGAAAGTGAAGAACAACCATCCTCTGAAAACGATTCTCAGGATCAGAGTGCTGAAGAGATTATGCCAAGTTCTCAGGAGGTTGGTTTGGTTGATCAAGAGTCTCCTGAGGAAAGTTCTCTAAACTCAGAACCAGAATCATCATCTCCAGCAGATACGGACAATGCTGCAAGCGTTTCTGCTTCTGAACAGAATTCTAACCCCATGGAGAACCATGAGACTACAAGTCTTGATGGTGAATGTACAGATTTAGATAACCAACTCCAGGAACAATCAGAAACTGAGGAAGATTCCAATCCTAATGTTAGCTGGGGTAAAAAGGTCCAGCCTATAGACTCCATATTAGCAGACTGGAATGAAGATATAGAAGCATTTGAAATGATGGAGAAAGATGAACTATGACTCACTAAAGAATCTGGTGGTAGGTATTTAAAAAGAAAAGGCAAACTGTGGTTCACAGACACCCTGATACTAAGCAGGCTCTCTAGTGGGAGTCTTTAAGTATGGTGATGAGTAACCACGTTCTGACTGAGATAGTGGTCATAGGAATCTGGAGCATGCTGTGTTAGAACTGACCTTGCTTAAAACCGTCCCATCCAAAATGGAAACTCACAGTCCCTCCCCCACCCTGACTCCCACCCTGTGACAGCATCACACCACCCTGCAGCACCTCAGGCCAGGAAAAGATTGCTGGGCATTCCTAGGAGCCAGACTTCTGTGCAGTCTCTGGATAGACAAGAAACAAATTCAGTTGATGGTGGAGTGGAGAATAGGAATTTGTTAGTTTTCTAGTTAAGGAAAGCTTGACTTTCCTCGTTTTGGGGGTTAGAGGCTCTTTTGGGAAAATACATAGGATATTGTGGGCATTCTGGTTTTGCTGCCTTCACAAAAACACTCAAAGTGACCCAAGTGGTTATGAAGCAGATGCGTTTATGATGAAAATGGGCTTTGCTCATCACTTCCACTTGCTTCATCGTGAAACAAATGATCAAGATGACTTGATTTTTTTCCTCTCTTAACAGTGTCCTTTTCGTTTAAACCAAAGGTGAACCCAGTGTACTTTCTCAGTGAGTTCTCTGCATAAAGGTTAATCATTGGGACCAGGTAAAAAGGTCATATAATATATTATGGAAATTGGTTACTTAATACTTAGGAAAAATGGAACAAGGGAGAAACTATAATGTAATATGAACTTGCCATTGGGCCTTCCGTAGGGAGAGCCATGACTACTCTGAAATGGAACTTAAAGTTCTATCCTTGTCGGGTAAATTATAAATCTTTTCCTGTTCATTTCTCTTAGAGGTGATTACCTCTAGCCATCAGCCTTACTCCATCCCATGTTTAGTATGCAATTTGAGCCACAAGGGCCATACCGCCAATAGCTGAATACATTTTGTTCCATTTTTCTATTTTAGGGAGCCATAATGAAACTGTGGTAGTGATCTAAAAATCCTAGGGAAACTACTATTTCTACAAAGAAGAAAAACTATTTTTCTTCTTTGAAACTATGGTTTCTAAAGATGCACCTAAGGAATCTGTCACATTTTCTGTTTGAATCATGGTTTTTGAGTTTTTTTTTTTTTTACTTTTTTTTTTTTAACAGATATTCCTTTTGATATGGACTTGAAAAGTAATCTATGATAACCTGTGTAAGAAACATACACAGTGGCAACTAACATATAGCCATATAGCTTAATGAGAATTTATTCCCCCCCCCCGCCTTTTTTTTTTTTTTTTGGTGGCAGTCTGGTGCTGGCCGCATTTAAGTTTTAAAATCTGTTGTTGATACCCTGTAGACAGCCCTGTAGTTGAAATCATGGTTTTATTCATTTTATTTATTTTTTTTTAAACTTACTAAATCAGTTCTAAAGGAGTATTTGTGAGACTTAATTTTCTTTCTCTTTACCGTGACATTACATAATAATCTTTTCTTAAAACACAGTTTTGAGGTACTGATGAACTTAAACTGTATAGGGAGCTGTTAAAAGGAGAGCAGTGCTGTATTGTAGTTATGTATATTCGTGTACAGTATGTCTTAGATCCCAAGTAAACATAATCTTTTCTAAGGGGATAAATAGCTGCTTTCAAAAATTCCAACTAAATATAATTGGGTCAATGAATAATAAAACTAATAGAGAATTCACGTTTTAGGGGGAGGGCGGGGAAGAGTAGTAGTATAAGACCTTTACTGGCCCTTAACTAAACCTGACACTAAAATGGATATTTTAGTCTTTCTGCATGTGAAATTTGGTGTAAGAAGATAGAACTATAATACATACAGTATACGGAAGGATAGACTTAGTGCTTTGTTCATATTAATTGCAAAGCTGCCAAAATAGCTGAAGCTTAATTACTTGACTTGCCTTGATTTATAGGACTGGGGCTTGGAGAAAAGGAGCAGATGTTCCTCTAAGACTTTGATTACAGAAGCCTTATATACATTGATTTGATTTTGTATTTGTAGCTCAGAGCCACTGTTGTCTAAATTCAACTTTTCTAAGTTAACAAAACAACATGGTTTTTTTTTCCCCCCAGCAAAGATCTCAAGGTATACAAGAGCCCCCTTATTACTTTCTCTGCCATTGGCCATTAGGGGGAGTTGTTGCCATTCATTGAAGTCTAGAAGCAGATTGTTCGCTTTTTTTATAAAAGTGAATCCTTTAAAAAAAATAAATAAATAACAAGTTACACTTAACACCCAGAAGGAATCATATTTGATTTTTCCCTATTTGAGAAGGTGTAATGTTCAGCTTCAGAACTCCCAACATTATCATTAACAACACATTCTTATTTGACGTACTGCCATGAAGTTGTTTTTTGAGTTCATTAAAAAATTCCAACAGCATTAGGTGTTTTTTTTTTTTAATGTTTTGTTTTTTAAATACCTTTGATAGATGTTTTATTTACTTCCTAAATATTCAGGGGATTCTATGAGACCCTGAATTTTAGAAACATCTGGTCTACCTCAGTTAAATGTTGACTGCATAGAAACAGAGCTGAAGTGATCACCACAGCCATAAAATTGTTGGACTAAGAAGGATTTATACAATGTTTACAAACCTGCAATCAAGTAAGGATTTTATCTGAAAGTGAAAAGTTAGATATTAGAGCAAGTATTTAATTCAGGTATTTTCAAGTTTTAAAACTTAGCTTGTTTACCTAACTAAAAAATAGCTGTAGCTTTTTCTGCTTATGAAAGTCTATTAAAATGATACACCCTAATTTGCAATAATTTTCCCATAAAGTAGTTGTGACAGAATTGTAATTTACTGGATATGTTTAGGATGGGATATTTTGTTGGGTAGGTTTTGTTTTTTTTCTTTTTAACCTTTAATAGGCTTCCAACAAGAATATAACTGTTGTTTCAGAACAAATTGTTTTTTGACATTATACTTTCCCCTTTTTCTTCACAGTATTAGAGAGTAAAATGAAAAATTGTGCGCTCTCTGGTTTTAATTTCTAATTATTCTTTTGAGAATTTTTTAAAAATTTAAATTACCATCATAGCCCTTTTAACAATAAAACCAGCATTTGTTCTCTCACCAAACCCCATGCCAGATTCATCATAAAGGAAGCTCAGCATAAGTAATTCAGATAGTGCTTATAATTTTGGAAGTGGGGGGTGGGGGGGGAGCTGATTTAGTAAATATTCCAACCGGTCGTTTTATGCACAAGGCTTCAGTCAGAACATAGAAAAAAAAACATTCTGTGAATGAAATATTGTATGTTCAGATTTTATAAAAGACATTTTTAAAAGCCCAATTTACAGCCGTATATTTTCTTATGATGTAATTTATGAAAAAGATGTCTGTACTAACAGGTGCTGTAACACTACTGTTGTTGGATTTTGTTGTTTGGTGATAAATGTATACAATATTTCTAAGGGAAACTATGTACTGTGATGTAAAAGTCTGGGCAAAATGTATATAATCCTTGTATATAATTGTGTATTTGATTATAATTACTGATTGTAAAGATTTAATAAAATATGTAAATATTCTGGTCTAGTTTTAATTTGGATTTACAGCATCACTTTGCCTATCTTTATACTTTGGTATCTTTTTAAAAAATTTTTTCACCAGTCTGTCTTCCCTTTAATTTTCTTTTTACCCCAGGGGGGTAAATCTGGGGATAGTTTAGGGTATAGAAACAAGCACTGAAGAGTTCCACAACTCAAGTAGTGCCAAGGACCCTCAGAGCAGAGATGAGTTAATAACTCACAGTGTCAATATTGGTGACATGTTTA
The DNA here is from genome assembly GCF_902655055.1 of Lutra lutra. Classification (NCBI taxonomy): domain Eukaryota; kingdom Metazoa; phylum Chordata; class Mammalia; order Carnivora; family Mustelidae; genus Lutra; species Lutra lutra. Next base: position 20,535,220 of record NC_062292.1, on the reverse strand, counting down.
TATTTTGAATTTACTTAATAAAATCTTTGGCTGTTGTCATCCAAAGTCAATGTAGCCTCTCCTGTTAATTCCAGTGAGGCCACTTCCTTTTATTTATTTATTTATTTTTAAGATTGATTGATTTATTTATTTGACAGGGATTGCAAGTAGGCAGAGTGGCAGGCAGAGAGAGAGGGGGAAGTAGGCTCCCCGCCAAGCAGAGAGCCCGATGCGGGGCTCGATCCCAGGACCCTGGGATCATAACCTGAGCCGAAGGCAGAGGTTTTAACCCACTGAGCCACCCAGGCGCCCCTGGGGCCGCTTCCTTTTAGCAGCCACTTTCAGATCCTGGGATACTGTGCTTCTCATGTGTACCTTTCCAGAGTTTCTGAGCACGGACCTCTTGAAAGGCCTAATCGTAATTACTATTATCTATTGATAATTGCCTTTTTTAAAGATGAGTAAATTGAGACCCGAAGTTCTAAGCATCTCAAAGTCCCACATTTGGATGGGATCTCTGGTGTATTTCCTGAGCCCATGCTCCTTTCAGTGCACCTTTTCCATTTCTCTGTCCTTACCCCTTCTCCCACCTCCATTACAGTTTCGGCTCACCTTTCACTCAGCCACTACCTTCCCACCTGACCACTTTCTTCCCATTTGGGGTTAAAGTTTAGAAATGGTAGCATCTATTCTCGGGGTCTCCGGACATGAACTCTGGTGTCAGCATGCCTCTATTTCCCGAGGACAGTACCACACTATTTCAGCAAGAGTTTAAAGGATCTAATAGTATCTCTTGGAAGATTTCAAAGGGGAGGTTGCCTTTCTTTCCTGGGTAAAGCAAGTTTAAGATTCTCTCTACTAAGAGAAGCTAAGAATTGTGAGGGTTGAGAATAGTGTCCGCATCTACCAGCGAGTAAAGTTTAGAGTTCCCAAAGCTTTGCTCTTGATTTACTCTAATAAGCCTGGAGATCTGTAGTGTTCATCTTCAGTGAAGAAGTAATGATAGACCCTTGAGGATTCTCTTAGTTCATAAAAGAACATACTTGTCATCCCAGATGACCGAAAAATGCTTAAGTCAGTGGCAAGATGGGAATATAATGCTAAATGAAGAAAAACCTGGGACTGTATATATACGATCTCAACTCTGTTGTATATGTAAAGAGAGACTCATTATTCAGCAAAGACTTACTGAGCACCTCCTGTGTGCTAGGCATTGTCTGGGGCAGTGGACAACACATAGAAAAGAAGGTGGGAAATAAAGTAGTAATACGATGAGTTTATGAACAAAAACGTACAGTGAGAGAGGAGAGTGATGGAAATCAGCATAGTAAAAGAATTCTCTTAACTAGCCAAAATATTAACAGTGGTTGTCTCTGGATTGTAGGCAATTTCTCTTTGTTTACTTATAACTTCCTGTGTTTTCATAAGTTTACAAAATGAGGAGTATGATTTTAAGAATAAAAACAGCCTGGTTCAGTTCAAGGATAAAAGGGAGAAAGAAAAATACCACATCAGAACCCTACCATCTTGAGCTTCTGCACAATTCAACAAGTCCCTGATGTGCCATGGAGCTGTCATGGACAGAAGCAGTGAAGGACTCCAGAATAGGCCACCCGAATTATGTCGCTTTGGCAAATTGATTGTTTTGAATTAAAGTTACTCAAGAAACAGCCAGTGTGAAAAGGACACTCTGACCTTCCTTTGTTCCCTGAAAAGAGGAAATAAACCTGCCACATGAAAGGTACCATCCCTGTCCCAGAAGGCTAGAGGCATCCTTATCACCAGAGAGGGAATTCGGTAGGAGAGGGCCATTTAGCAACCCTTGTTACTTGTTCACTAATTTGCTACACCAACTCCAAACCCTTTTGTCTTGCTAATTTTTCACAAATGTATTACTTCCTTGTCTGAAAAGTGTGACAAAGCTGCCTGTTTTGGTCTCCTCTTTGAATCTTGTATTTTTATGGGCTCCCTTACATAGAAAATTAAATTTGCTTTTCTCTTGTTAATTTGTCTTAGGTCAATTTAGTTACTAGATCCACCAAAGAACTCAGAAGGGTGGAAGGGAAAAGCTTTTCTCCTTTATAACAGCATATAGCTGGGACTCAAAAGACTGCTCAGGAGGATTATGTGGAATGGGGAGAAGAGAAGAGGGTCTAAACCAGGGCCCTGAGATTGCTGGCGTTTAAGGCAACAGGAGGAAGGGCTTGTATGGAATGTAAAAGGGCAGGTGGAGAGGGAGGAGGAAAATGAGGACAGAGCAGTGTTACAAAAACCAGAAGAAAAGATGATTTCAAGGAGAAAATTGGCAAATAATCTGAAAGCCCCCAAAAAGTTGGTGCCAGCAAACTCACTACACAAGAATGTAGGTTCAGTGTGGTCCTGTTGTCTAATATTTTTAAAAAGCAAGAAAACACTAGGTGAGATTTCATCTTAAACGCCATTCAGGTTGAAATAGATGAGACAACAAAGACCTCCAGCATGCAACCCCTGAGCTGGCAGAGCCTTGACCTCCAAATGTCAGTGTGGGGAGAAGACTCCTCCATTTTCAAGGTACCATTCACCAAGCTCTAGCTCCAGACTTAGTATGGACACCAAAGGCCGCCTCCATCTGTTGAGATTTTCTGGGTTAATCTTTCAAAGGGTGATGATACGGCTTTCCAAACGGAGATTATTGGTTTAATCAAGCAGGTCAATAGGGAGAAAAAGCCTCATGCATTCACTTTCCTATAATTCTAATGTCAACCATGGACACCTTCTTTGGTGTGAGGCCATGCAAGTTCCTCTTCTGAATCCAGTTCAGATGTCCACTCCATCAACATGTCTGGCCAGACTACTGCCTCAGCTTCACCCCAGCACCTACCTTCTGTGGTGCTGGGGGTTCCCTGACTCCCACCCAGGATACATCTGTAAGCTTCTGCTCAACCCTACAGTGATTCCTTCAAGTTCCAGCAAAGATCTAAGAGATCTGGTCTAGTCACCTCCTCTTCAGAGGCAGGGTGATGCCTAAGGCCCTCTTTGCAGAGCCAATCAAAAAAAGAGCTGCCACTTTCTGAGTCTTCACCAGGCCTCAACAGATACTGGGCACTCTGTATCAGGGAGTCCTTCCCTATAGGACAACCTCGTGAGATGACTGTAATTTCATTTTCCAGATCAGGAAGAAGAAGATTCAGCAAAGTGGACCGGCTTGCCAGACAGGACAGACCCAGTTAGAGGGGGCTGGAATTTGAGTCTAGATTGATCTAAATCAGATTACTGCACAGACGGTTGCCAAACAAGGCTGCATCGGGGATTCTTATAAACAACTAGCCAGCCAACCAGCCAGCCACCACAGGGATCTGGAAATTGAAGGTACATCGCACTTACCAAAGACGTGGGAATAGGAGAATGGGCTGCTTTCGGATTCAAGCCTTATGGTCTTTGCGCCAGAAGATATTTATTGGAAACATGTCGAAAGGCTGGGGAGGTGTGTATCCCTCTTTCCAAGGTAATTACCAGTTTCTCTGATCTTATGCTCAAACATATTATCATCCCTAGTCAGAAGGGCCAGGCCTAGGACACATGTCTGAACCACACCAAAAAGCCACACAAGTGGGTCTACCAGCTCATCACTGGACTGGGAATTCCTGGAGAAAACAGAAAATTTGGCCTATTCCTCTTCTCCTCACCTAGATCAGCACCTGACTGTCGAAAAGCCCTCACTATACACTTCTGGAGTGAAAGGAAAAAAAAAAAACAAAATCCAAAAAACTGGTTTTGAACAAAGGGACAAACAAAAAGAGCTAGGATTCGCAATCACCAAGAAATGTCAAAGACACGATGCACAGGCTTTGAAGACGGTGCTATGAAGATAATCCTACGCTATTTTTTTGTTGGAAGCAGACATTGTGGGGAACACAACTCATGAAGTGATCTCAGAGTTTTAGGGCCAAAAGAATTCTGTTTCCTTTCCATCACTGATTCTCCTTGTTGGACAGAAAAGAAAACAGAACCCAGAGGGGGAAGTGACCTGACCAAGGTCACACATACGGGGCTTGATCACCTCTTTAGGGTCTGATGCACCTGTTTCAAAGTCATTCCCCTGCCTCAGGGCCTTGGTACCTCCATTCCTTTGCAAGTTAACATTTAGCCAGTGGGATGATGACTAACTTCAGAACTGCCTCTGAGGTGCCTTTGCAAAACTCCAGGACGCCCCTGAACGTGCTTTACAAGCTACTGACTCAGATAATTTATTATTTGTTATTTAAACGTTCAGCACGTTCAAGCAAAAGTGTCCTTTAATTCCCTGAAAACGGGCCATTCTCATTGTCAGCGTTTATTCTTCTCTTCCTTTCCTGATGAATAAACCCATTAATGAAATAATACGCTGTGTACTTTCTTTTGTTCTGTTATTCATCTGAATTAATGTGTGTGGGCAAAGCTCAAATGGTGAGACCAAGATACGGATCTTTTGCCTGGTGGGCCCTCTTGTGGGTCGCAAACCTAGCGGTTCCCCAGGTTTCTTTCTGGGGTTGGCTGAAATGGTTCTCTTTTGACCTAAAATGACTGAACTGAAATTTCTAAATTTGAAACTCTGAGTAAGCTACAGAACTACAATGATAAACAACCTGTTAGTATTTGTTCTGATAAAGTAATAAGGGAGAATTCTAGCCTAATGAAGTCAGAGACATCGCGTCTTCAGGCAGGATTTTCCAAACCCCTGTAAAGTTCACTAATAGCTTATAGTAAGAATGATCACCAATTGGATGTTTACCATATACTTCGAATTTATAAAGCCATATGAGACAGGTTAACATTGTTATTCCCAATTATTATTCCCACCAATAGAAGTTGGGGTTTTTTGTTTGTTTGTTTGTTTTTAAGATTTTATTTAGTTATTTGACAGAGATCACAAGTAGGCAGAGAGGCAGGCAGAGAGAGAGAGAGGAAGGGAAGCAGGCTCCCTGCTGAGCAGAGAGCCCGATGTGGGGCTCCATCCCAGGACCCTGAGACCATGACCTGAGCCGAAGGCAGAGACTTAACCCACTGAGCCACCCAGGCGCCCCAGAAGTTGGGGTTTTTAACTCCAAGAAACACACTCTGGCTAAACAAAGCAGGTAGTGGGGAGGCACTGGCGAGAGCGTTTCTCTTGGAGGATTCTAGCTGCGGCAACAAGGGTTGCTGGGGGAGGGAAGAGGTTCTCAACGTGGAAGTTACAAGTACAGACTCTGAAGCCAGACTGCGGAGATTCAAATCCTGGCTCCTCCCTTTGCTCTATGTGACCTTCACCTGGGGGGTCTCCGTTTCCTCATGTGTAAAGTGGGATTATTGATAGAACCTATTGTTAGTTCTTGTGTAAAGTACCAGGTAAATGTGCTTTTATGTCCCCTCCTGTCCACCGCTGCCCTCTCCTCCTCTCCCTCCCCTTCCCTCCCCAGGGACTGCTGTCCTTGAACTTCAACTATAAATTCTAACTATATTAGCCAGCTCTGCGTCATCGCTAGCAGGAGCTTTGGCCATGTGCTCTGTCCTTGGACTTCTGATGGGTCTCCAGATGGAAAAGTGGGGAACTCTCCCCGCTTTTCCAACCAGAAGAGACAGACCTAATCATGTCTTTCTCTCAAGACAGCAGAAAAGTCCCCTTGGAACAATAGCAGCTTTCAAAGGCCATATTTCGGGGAGAAACAAAGGAGTGGCCTGGATTATTTATACAGGTCTTGTGCAACAGGAGACCAGAATAATAAATTAAATCTCGGAATGAAACAAACGACACGCAGGAGAGCGGGGCATGTCCTGAGGACATCGGGTTTTGTCACTACCCCAAGAACTCCCAGGGGCAGACTTGCCAAGTGGGGGTGCTCACCAGCTGTCTGACACAGTCCCTAAAGCAGCCTCTGGACAACACAGGTTGGTGTGGCGGGGGGGGGGGGGGGGGGGGGGGGGCGTGCCCAGGTGGCCATTACCGGGGAGGACTTCTGCCACACAGAACGTGGGCTCTGGGGAGGGGGGCAGCCCACTGCCAGCGGGTCTGGGCTGTGGAGCACCCACGTCTTTGCACAGACTCTAAAGCTAGAAAAAGAGCCCTAAATTATCAAAGAATTGTATAGGAATGGAGGTGGAAGGGATAGGAGGGATGGAGAGAGGGATGGAGCTAGGGAGAGACAGAGGGAGGGAGGAAGGAAAGAGGGAAGGGAGGGATGAAGGAAGGAAGGAAGAAGGGAGAAGAGGGAGGGAGGAAGAAAAGAAGAAAAAGAGAAAAGTTGTAAAAGAAAAAGAAAGGCAATTATTTCGGGGCGCCTGGGTGGCTCAGTGGGTTCAGCCTCTGCTTCAGCTCAGGTCATGATCTCAGGGTCCTGGGATCGAGCCCTGCATCAGGCTCTCTGCTCAGCAGGGAGCCTGCTTCCTCCTCTCTGCCTGCCTTTCTGCCTACTTGTCTGTCAAATAAATAAATAAAATCTTAAAAAAAAAAAAAAGAATGAAAGGCAATTATTTCAATGAAGTACTGACTTTACAAAGGAAAAAACGCAAAGCCAATTTCCGGGGAATTCTCACATCACTATGAAAAAAGCCCATTGCACAACACATCTCCCTGGAAAAAGCAGGGGAAACTGTCTCCTTCATGTAGCCTTGGGCCACTCCGAGCCTTATAAGTTCAGGCTGGGACATAATTTTTTCTTTGGTTCTTGAGGGTTGCATCCTTTTTATTGTTGTTTCTTTTTCTTTTTCCCCTGCAGAAATTTTCTCTTTCACATATAAGAACCAAAATTTCTTCCCAAAGCCCCTCATTCCCAGAACTTGCCTGGAAAATGTCTGTCTGATCTTGTAATGCACTGTGACCTTGGCAAATTACCTAACTTCTCTAGGACTTGGTTTTCTCCTCCGTAGAGTATGGTTTCATTTACCCAGCAAGCTCTCCTCCATTTTCTCTGTTTGGTGGGTCCCCCAGCAGGACTGACGCTATAGAAATAGAGGCTATTGGATATGGTCTTGCTTTGGCAGCCTCTCCCGCAGCCGTGGGGGGAGGTCATAGCTTCAATTCTGTGACCTGGAACTTTGAATATGGGACAGGATCCCCTGGAATCTGTTCCCATGAGAGTGGTGGCAGCCACTACATTCAACAGAGACATGGTGACAACATTTGGGTCCAGAGACACTGAGAGGTCTATGTCCCGTGTGTGTGTGTGTGTGTGTGTGTGTGTGTGTGTGTGTGTTGCTGAGGGACACACTTGTTTCCTAGCCCCTGTGCTTCTATGGGGAAGGTCCTCTCTAACCCTGCTTTGCTTCTCCATCCATTAGCTACTGGGTTGTTGAATTGGAAGCCATCCTGTTTGTGGAAAACATGCTTCTTGGTTTACTTCTGTGCAAAGGACTTAGCCTCTGAGTGCAAGGGGAAGCCTGGGGTTTCCTGCTCTGCCAGTTCCTGGGCGGGTCAGTCTCCCTAATTCTGTAATGAGGTATTAGTGTTTCTGCATTAGTCCATTCATCTATTGCTTTTTTAAAGCTTAAGTTTATTTCAGAAAGAGATTTTTAAAGAGATTTACTTATTTATTTGAGAGAAAGAGAGAGAGAGCACAAGTGAGGGCAGGAGCAGGGGGAGAGGGAGCGGGATCAAGCCCCACATTGGGCTCCCTGTTCAGTGGGGATTCTGCTTCTCGCTCCCCCTCTGTCCACACCTCCCCAGCCCCTCTTCCCCAGGCTTGTGTGCACTCTCTCTCAATAAACAAAATCTTTAAAAAAGAAAAAATCACATGCTTTCCTTTCCTGACTTAGCCAGCCAGATAGTCCTATATGAGCATCTTTTATATATAAAAAAAAGTTCTTTAAGCATGGGATGATCTTTAAATGCATGATTATTAAAAAGATCATATTTGTGTACTACTTAAAATCACATTCAGACCAGTGATATATGACTTTTACTTTGGAAAATACTGTATTATGCTTTACAGACTCCATTTTTTTTAAAGATTTTATTTATTTATTTGACAGACAGACATCACAAGTAGGCAGAGAGGCAGGCGGCAGGGCAGGGAGTGGCGGAGAAGCAGGCTCCCCGCTGAGCAGAGAGACCGGGGCTCAATCCCAGGACCCTGAGATCATGACCTGAGCCAAAGACAGAGGCTTTAACCCACTGAGCCACCCAGGTGCCCCATTTTTTTTTTAATTACCATAGCTGTTTTTGTCTGAAAGTAAGAAATGATCAGCTCCTTTAAAATGAGCCTCAAATAATACTCATGCAGCTACATCATTCAGTAGGTTTGCATGACATTTATGCAAATTTCATTTTCTCTTTATTACTCTAACTTTCTAGTATGTGTTGAACTCAGGTAGTGTGATTCCTCCAATTTTGTTATTGTCGAGATTATCTTGGCTATCCTAGTCCTTTGCAGTTCCACATAAATTTTATTTATTTATTTTTTAAAGATTTTATTTATTTGACAGAGAGAGAGAGAGCACAAGTAGGCAGAAAGAGAAGGGAAAGCAGGCTCCCCGATGAGCAGAGAGCCCGATGCAGGACTCGATCCTAGCACCCTGGGATCATGACCTGAGCAGAAGGCAGAGGCTTAACCCACTGAGCCACCCAGGCGCCCTCCACATAAATTTTAGAATAACTTGTCAATTATTTCAAAAAAGTCTGATGAGATTTTGACTGGGATTGCATTAAATCTAGAGATCAGATTTGGGAAGAGCAAACATAGTGAGTCATCCATTCTATGAACATGTCTTTCTATGTAATTGGACCTTCTTTAATTTCTCTTAGCAGTGTTTTATAGCTTTTAATGTAGAGTTTTTTGCATGTCTATTATTAAATATATTCTCAAGTGTTTTGTGTTTATGATTATATGGAGTTCTCAGTTTTTAAAAAAATTTTTTATTTAAAAATTTACCTATTGGCGCTAATATGTAGACAAATAATTGATTTTTGTATATTGACCATATGTCCAACAGTCTTGTCAGATTCATTTATTGGTTGTAGGAACATTTTTTGTAGATTCTGTAGTATTTTGTGTGTAAACAATCATGATGTCTATAAAGAAATGAAAGTTTTACTTCTTCTTTTCCAATCTTGATCCATTTATGTCACTTTTTGGCATCTAAAACTGGCGAGGACCTTTGGTACAATGTTGAGTAGAAGAGGTGACATTTAACATTCTTGTTTTATTCATGAAATGAGAAAGTATTCAAATCTCATTATTGTATGTGATATTAGTTGTATATTTTTCAGATTGAGTAACTTCCCTCTATTCCTGATTTGCTGGGAATTTTATCATGAATAGCTATTGAATTTTGTCTAACACCTTTTTTTCATCTATTGAAATGAACATGTGATTTTTCTCCTATATACTACTAATCTTAGATTATATTAATTGGTTTTCAAGTATTTAACCAAACTTGATTCCTGGGATAAACTCCACATGGTAATGATGTATTATACTTTTTACATATTGCTGAATTTGGCTTGCTAATATTTTGGTAAGAATTTTTGTGTCAGTATTCATGAGAGGTTGGTTTTATTCTCTTTTCTTTCTTTTTTTTTTTTTTAAGCAGGCTCCACACCCAGAGTTGAGCCCAACATGGGGCTTGAACTCATGACCCTGAGATTTAGACCTGAGCTGAAATCAACTGTTGGACACCTAACTGACTGAGCTACTCAAGCATCCCTTCTTTTTCTTGTTTAGGATTTTATTTTTAAGTAATCTCTCTATACACAACATGGGGCTTGAACTTACAACCCCGAGAAAAAGAGTCACATGCTCTGAGCCATCCAGTTGCCCCTATTCTCTTTTCTTAGAGTGTTTTTATCAGGCTTTCGTATTAGGGTTATACTGGCCTCAAACAAGGTAGGAAGTGTCTCCTCCTCTATTTCTGGAAATGACTTAGGACTGGTGTTATTTCTTCCCTAAATATTTGATTGAATTTACCAGTGAAATCCTTTTGACCTGAAGTTCTTTTTGTGGGAATGTTTTTGATAAGTTCAGTTTAAAAATAGATATATGGGGGGCGCCTGGGTGGCTCAGTGGGTTAAGCCGCTGCCTTCGGCTCAGGTCATGATCTCAGGGTCCTGGGATCGAGTCCCACGTCGGGCTCTCTGCTCGGCAGGGAGCCTGCTTCCCTCTCTCTCTCTGCCTGCCTCTCTGTCTGCTTGTGATTTCTCTCTGTCAAATCAATTAAAAAAATTAAAAAAAAATAGATATACGGATGTTCAGATTTTCCATTTCTTCTTGTGTCAGTTTGGTAAGATATTCTTTAAGGAATTTGTGCATTTCATTTAAGTTGTTGAACTTGACATAAAGTGTTTCACAATAATTCCTTTTTTTTTTTTTAAGATTTATTTAACACAGAGAGAGATCACAAGCAGGCAGAGAGGCAGGCAGAGAGACAGGGGGGGAAGCAGACTCCCTGCTGAGCAGAGAGCCCGACATGGGACTTGATCCCAGGACCCTGAGACCATGACCCGAGCCGAAGGCAAAGGCTCAACCCACTGAGCCACCCAGGTGCCCCTCACAATAATTCTTTATTATTTTTCATCACCTATAAGGTTTGTAATATCTTCTCCTTTCTAAATTTTTTTAGTTTAATTTGCTGTGTTTTTCTAGTTTCTTAAGATAAAACTTAAATTACTGCTTTTAAACATTTTCATTCCAGTTTCTGCCTTCTTCTGGTTGTTTTCTCCTATGTTTTGGACAGCTGGGTAAAATATTTTTCCATACTTTATAAGCATTAACTGGAGGATATTAATTTTAATATAAGTCATTCCACCATTATTGGAACTGGAATCCAGTTGTTGTTGTTTTGTTTTGTTTTGTTTTTGATTTTATTTATTTATTTGACAGACAGAGATTGCAAGTAGGCAGAGAGGCAGGCAGAGAGAGAGAGGGAGAAGCAGACTCCCTGCTGAGTGGAGAGCCCGATGCGGGGCTCGATCCCAGGACCCTGGGATCATGACCTGAGCTGAAGGCAGAGGCTTTAACCCACTGAGCCACCCAGGCGCCCCGTTGTTGTTGTTTTTAATTAATTTATTTATTTTGGGGGAGGGCATAGGGAGAAAGAGAGAGAATCCCAAGCAGACTCCCCACTGGGCATGAAACCCAACTCAGGGCTCGATCCCATGACCCTGGACCTAAGTGAGAATCAAGAGTCAGATGCTTAACTGACTGAGCCACCCAAGTGCCCCTGCAATTTAGATTCAAGCTTAATCGTCTTGAGTAAGTATTCTTTTTCTTTTTTTAAGAGAGAGAGAGAGAGTGCACATGTGTGTGTGTGAGGGGAGCAGAGAGAAGCTTAAGCAGGCTCCATGCCCAGAGCAGAGCCCTAAGTGGGGCTCAGTCTCAGGACCCTGAGATCATGACCTGAGCCAAAATCGAGTCCGTCACTTAACCAACAGAGCCATTGAGTAAGTATTCTAACCCAATTACCAATTTCGTCATCTGTGAAGTGGGGGATAATATGATAACATATACCTTAGAAGATTGTTTGTCATGGAGAGCAAATGAGTTAATGCATAGGGAAACACTTCTGAAAGAATAACATGATATATAAATTATATTTACTATCATTAGTGCAACAAAAGGAATCACTCCGATGGTATGTCCTTGTATTTGCAATTAAAGTTAAGAAACAATACTAAGTCATTTAATTTTCATAGCCTGGCAGATGAAGAAGATTGTTCTTTACTCTCTTCCAAGATCGTCTAACTTACCTTGTAATTATAGGCAGTTTCATTTTCAACTGATATTGATTAAATACCTATCGTGTATTAAGCATTTTATGTGCACTATCTTTTTCACTTTATTACTCATAAAAATAGTACCCTCCAACTTATCAACATGTAACAATAACTCAAAATCTCTCATACCTTGATTCTACTCTTAAAACTTTATCCTAAGGAAATCATCAGAGATGGCTCCTAGATTTAGGTGTAAAATGCTTTTTGTAACCTTATTCATAATAACAAAATATTGGGAGCAACCAAAATAAACACATTTAAATGATTTGTCAAAAAATTTTGGTGCAAAAACATAATTCAATACCATTTAGTTGTTAAAAACATTTTCCAAGATTATTTTTCAGAGATTATTTTATCACATGAGAAAATATATATAATATAATATTGTATCAAGAATAAGATTATTATTTAAACATCATGATTGCAATTTTGTTTAAAAATCTGAATTAGAGGGACGCCTGGGTGGCTCAGTTGGTTAGGCCACAGCCTTCAGCTCAGGTCATGATCCCAGGATCCTGGGATCGAGTCCCACATGGGGCTCCCTGCTCAGCGGGAAGACTGCTTCTCTCTCCACCTCTGCCTGCTTGTGCGAGCACTCTCTCTCTCTCTTTGACAAATAAATAAAATCTTAAAAAAAATAAAAATAAAAATCTGAATTAGAAAAAAAACAGCTAGAAGGAAATATACCAAAATGTTGATAATGATTACTTCTGGAATGATACTGTTAGGGATGACTCTTTCTTCATGTACTTTGCTGGGTCCTAAATTGTTCATAATGAATGTGTAATTTTGCTTTCAGTTTTCCCTTTGGATGCCAGAACACATTCTGCATTGGTTTAATCATATACTTCAACTCAACAAATACTCTTCTCATTTATTAATTTAATCTTATTTATTAATTTCTTATAAGTGCTCATAAACCCAATGATCAATATAAAAGCTAGCATTCAAACATGTGGTACTGTTGATATATTATTGCCTTTATAGTCAGGAGAAAAAGAATGTTTCTAAAAACAGGAACAAAAACAACACTGTCTTGCCTTCCTTTCCCCCAAATTCTGGGAAAGATTTGGGGCACAGGAGGTGGTGTATAAAAACAATTCCTCCATCAAGAGCTTTTCAAAACCTTCTAGTTCTAGAAACCCTCTCTTAGCAATGAAGTGGAAACAGTGCGGGGGTTGTGAGAAGGTAGAGAAACTGCAGAATTTTGTGTCATAGGGACTCTTTCCAACAGATGATGAAATTATTCTGTAGGGCTGAATTAGAAATCTCTCTCGTGTTCTCCCTCTCTCTTCCCTCCCTCTCTCCCTCTCCTGAGATGCATACACTGGACCAGACATAGCATTTTCATCCTCTGTAATATGTTCCCAAGACATTCTCTTTGCAACCGTCTTTGCAAATCTCAAAGACCTGACCCCCTTATCTAATTGTTTCTGTTTCCTGACTGCAAAGTAAGAACCCACCAGATACGCTAACTGGGGCGAGGGGTTCCCTAGACAAGCAACTGCAAAGAAAAAGAAATTCAGTTAAGCCTTGGAAAGCCTGTTTCAATAGTAGCACCCTGATTGTCTCCCTTTCAGAGCTCAGCCCTAGTGTCTCTCCCACTGCAGTCTCCTGGAACCGGATTCGGAGCACCAGATGGACATGAGGATGTGTGAGGTGCCCATCAGTCCTGAGAAAGGTGGGCAGCCCGTTCTCAAATCTACACAAAAGAACCAGGATGAGTTTGAGGACCAAATTGGTTGCCAGCCTGGGATTGGCATTCAGCCTAGAGGGTGGCTCCTGGAGGTGGAGCTCCAGGGTAATTTCACCAGATAAATCCACCAGCGACCAGACAGTGGTTTTCTCAGTTAGGTTTAGCAAGGTCCTCTCAGGGCTCTGGGGAGAGTAGGAGAGTCAGGGAGGCAGCGGATGTCCCACCTAATTTTTAAACAGAAATGGAGGAGCTTTCCGGATGCCTGGGTGGCTCAGTCGGTTAAGCATCTGCCTTCGGCTCAGGTCACAATCCCAGGGTCCAGGAGTCAAGTCCCCATTGGGTTCTCTGTTCAACGGGGAGCCTGCTTCTCCCTCTGCCTGCCACCCCCTCCCACTTGTGTGCTCTCCCTTCTCTCTCTGACAAATAAGTAAGTAAGTAAATAAATAGGAAGGAAGGAAGGAAGGAAGGAAGAAAAAGAAGAAAAGAAAAGAAATGGAGTAGCTTCAAAATAGTCTAATTATTTGATTTCAATGTATTTATGTATTTGGTTTCAAAATTAATTTGCTTGTGAAAAAGTTTCCTCTATTTCAAAGAAAGTTTAGAAGCCACTGGTAGTGTTTAGACCTTGAGCTCTAAGGGAAAAGGAGGTAGAGATTTGAAATAGCCTTTGGGGCAGCAGAGCCCCATGGTTGGACATGGATTCTGGGTTTCAGGAGGCAGGTCCATGTGGTTTCAAAATCAAGTGAGCACAAAACAAGGTTTGAAGCTTCTAACAAACATTAAGGAGGCAGACCTAAGACTCTTACTCCAATATGAGGAAGATTAATGAGGGGAAGGAAACATTTTGTTCACCATTGTTATTTTTGTGCCTAGCACAGTGCCTGAAATATATAGGTATGAACAAGTATTTGATGAAGGAAAACAAGAAAGATGGAGGCAACCATGTCATGTGGGCAGGGCCCAGAGCCTCTTTACAAAGTAGTTCTAAGACTTTCCTAAACCATAAACATGCACAAAACATGCATGAACACATGATCACACACACACAAGCACACACACAAGAACCTCTTATTTTTCACCATAGAGACCAATGAAGAAAACTTCAGAATTCTTCAGAATTCAGAAAACTTCAGTTAACAACCATGAACTTCCTCTAGAGAAAAAACCCCAATAGCACATCTGTGACACATCCCATTTTAAGCAGCATTGGTTCCTTGAATATTCCAGGAAAAGTTGGTTTTGAAATGAACCTCCAAGAATGGAATGAGCTCACTGGCTATCTAGAGTTGTCAACTGAGAAATTATGTTTTTGAGAGCATATGCCAAAATGATCTGGGCTTAGCAGTAATTGATTCTAAACCGTTCAGTCTGAAGGCAAAGGAGTCCAAGCTCCAGACTTGGTCCCTTGACCATCATCTGAAATCCCCAGTACAGTGCTCGCTTCGGCAGCACATATACTGAAATCCCCAGTACACGGGAAGGCGCTCCATGTTCTTACCAGCAGGAACGGCTGAGTAGGTGGGAAGGCAGGCGTTTTTTGCAAGGATCAAAAAGAGGCCATAAATCAGCATATATTTTAAACAAAGGGCATGAAACATTGCTCCCTTTGGCACCCTCTTTGACTAAAAAAGAAAACTGTCTATTTTCAAGAAACTGTACTTTAACTGACTCCAACTCTGAGCCGGTATAAGATGCTGGTTCATTACAAGGATCAGTCACTGAGCTTCTATTTTGAGCATAAGCAACAAAATCCAAAAATTGATTTCAATCCACAGAAGGAAGGGTTGAGGAAAGCTCCACATAGGGACAAGAGACTGTCTTATCTTTTGTTCATGAGAGAATCCTGCCTGAGCTGACAGACAGGCTGTGAATGTTCCATGGGCCTGGAATCAGGCTGAGTGGCCCTGGAAATTTCAGGCTGACCCTCACCAGGAAGGCCATAAGCACAGTGTTTACACAATGTGTTTAGTAAACCAATCGGGTAACAGTTTGAATCAGGGAGTCACCTACATTCACGGTGCTTTCCAGTGGTTTTTAACTGGTGACTTGCCTTGGACCCTACAGGCTAGAGCAAACCGCAAACAGTCTTTCAGGGAAAGAAACCTTTATTCAATTATTACCATTTTTTGAGGTTTTAAGATAAAGTAAACTCTCTGAGAAGACAGGACCAAAATCCAATCAGAGAGAAGCCTGTGATCTGCAAATCTTAAGACATTTGTGCTGAAGGAGAAGAGTTGGAAAGAGAGAGGAGTGGATCTGGATTTAAGCTTCCGTGTTCACACTCAGCCAGTTCGTGCCTGGCTGATTCTGTCCCTACATCTTAGCTCCTTCATGACTGTAACTGCCAAACCCTGGGCCTCCCACGAAGATTTGAGTCTTTTGGATACAGTAATAAGTTTATATAAGAGAGGAAGCCAATACATTCTAACGCTGACCCCTTCCAAATTCTATTAGTCCATGGTCTCAGCAGCTTAGAAAAAGTTCCTGTTACAGCTGTTTTCCCTGCTTCAGCAAACCAGGAGCGCGGGGTATGATGGCATCCCCCCTCAAACACGAAACTGACGGAACTCCTCACTATTTATGAGTCCCCGGTCTGTGCCAGGCCCTTTCCTGGGTCCTGGGGAAATGGCAATGAACTCAGTCAAGTTCCACCCCCCATGAAGCCTCTCTTCTAGTTTTAGGCAATAATTCACCAACACGGAGATTAAAGAGGAGCAGAAGACTTCCTGAGGGACGGGGCAGGACCCAGAGATCATGTTTGGAAAAAGTCACCCAGAAGATTAGATATTCTCTTTCTTTGTCCCGTTCTTCTTAAGCCGTCAATCCACTAGCTCAATGGTGGGCACAAACCAGCCCCAGCACAGTTTCGAGAGGTGCAAAGAGGAGGGGGACAGGACTTACCTGACCCCAAATCTTCGTCTTAAGATAGATAAGTGGAGATGAATTCATTACAATACAATGCTGACACCAGCTGCGGGGATAAAACTTCCTCCAGACGGTCCTCATTTCCAGATTCTCCTTATCCAGAGACTTTCTGCGGAAGAGGGGTTTTAGCTGTAGAAATAGCAAATAAGGAAAATATTTCCCAGGGAGAGTTTCAGACTAGAACGGGGCAAAAGATGTGCCTTGAGGACACAAGGACTCCTTGATGGGCAGTGGTGAAAAGTCCGGATCAGAGCAGCAGCCATGGGAGCAGGAGGAGGTACAAACAGCAAGCGTTGTGTTTCAGAGAAAAGTTTCCAGCTCAAGTTAGTGTCTCACCCTGCGAGTGGAATTGAGAGGTCCCCTAGGCTAAACATTACAGTCTTTTGTTCTTTGGGCAGTAGACGTTCATTCGTGACAGGAAAGGCTGGTTTCAGCCAACAGGTGGAGGAAAAGCCTGGATGCCATGGATGGAGGGGGAAATCGGTGACAGGGTAGCAAGGAACCCTGAGAGTAGATTCCATGAAAAATGATTGCACTCACCTCCCACCTGGCCCCTGCCTCTTACTCCCTCCTGCGCACCATTCAGGGCTAGTACAACACTCCCGGGCTTAACATCCGCTCATAACACCATTATCACCTGCACAGTAAATGTCATACTTCTTAGCACAGACATCCCATCCTACCCTGAGTTCCACTTATCTGCATAAATGCCACTCTTTGCCCCTGGGTTAGTCTCTAACAGACACCATCCCTTAAAGGAATGTGCCATTTTTTTCTTTTCTTTTTTTAAAAGATTTTATTTATTTACTTGAGAGAGAGAGAGATCACACAAGCAAGAAAGCACAAGCAGGGGGAGCAACAGAGGGAGAGGGAGAAGCATACTCCCGCCGATCAAGGATCCTGATGTGGGGCTTGATCTAGGACCTGGAGATCATGATCTGAGCTGAAGGCAACCATCCAACTGAGCCACACAGGTGCCCCAGGAATGTACCATTTCTTCCTTCCTTCCTTCCTTCCTTTTTTTTTTTTTTTTTTAAAGATTTTATTTATTTATCTGACAGAGATCACAGGTAGGCAGAGAGGCAGTCAGAGGGAGAGAGAGAGAGGGAAGCAGGCTCTCTGCTGAGCAGAGAGCCCAATGCGGGGCTCGATCCCAGGACCCTGGGATCAGGACCTGAGCCGAAGGCAGCGGCTTTAACCCACTGAGCCACCCAGGCGCCCCTACAATTTCTTATTTGATATTTTATGTCACCCCAACTTCTATCAATTCAACTCACTGAGTAGCATGCACGGAAAAATAAGTTACGGGAGCAATGGATGAATGAACCAAGGAATGACACCAATCTTGTCTTTGTAACAAAGGATTTCTGGATCCCAATATGGCACTTGAAGATCATCTATAATCTTTCTCTGGGAAATGTCTCGTCAAGTTGAAAGAATCTCTGAGTCCAAGAGCCTATTGTTGGTCGGGCATCATCGAAGTGTTTTCTTTTTGTACTTTGAGTTACTTTGGTGTTTCCTCATTAGAACTACACAAGTTCAAGTGTCATGAAGACCTCTGATGGGAACAGGCCTCCCTCAGTAATGTGACAAGGGTGTCTGGAAGTGCTACTGGATAGCAGGGCCCTAAGTTACTACCCACGTGTCCAGTTCTGTCAAAGCTCTGGGTCATGCTTGTAGAGTCAACAGGGTGACCAGGATGGCAATCGACTTTGCTCTGTGATTCCCCCGTTTGGCACATTTATTTGAACTCTCCTGGCAGAGCTGGAGACTTGCTCTGCTAATTCCCTAGGACATCGTTTTCCAGTCGTTTTCTAACCAGGTGTCTTGACACAGCAGGCCTTTCGGTCTTTAACATTTCCTGTGTTGCTTCAAGGTGCCAGCAAGCTGTCTGACTTTGAGCTGCCTGATCTCTGGAATGTGTTACCTGTGGTGTGAGATGAGAACACAGGTGAGCGCCTAGCCCAGGGTGTGGCACCTGGGGGGGGGGGGGAGGTGTCTTTGAGAGATGTTTGTCACACTCCCTTCATCCTCTGTGTCTTATACCCTTTAAATACTACCTTGGGAAGGCTGACATTTTTCTTCATCCCAGAAGAGAGTCTGGTAATTCTACAAACAGGCTTTATGTGGATTCTGTAAGTAATAACGGCCCCCAGGGAACGAATGCTTTCTGCGTGCCTGGTCTTCCAGTCCCTTCCTTTTCATCCTCACGGTAACCCTCGGGGGTGGACATTTTTACTTTCACTTTTTCAGAGGAAGAAACTTCCACGGAGAAGGACTGAGGTTACACAGCAGGGGAGGAAGAGCGGTGGACCAGAACCCACGTCTGCCTCTCTCTGAAACTCTTCGTCTTCAACCATCACACCTGCTGCCCCCCTCCACCCCCACCACAGGCAGGCTCTGAGCGGCCAGCGCGCCCAGGGGACACAAGGATGGACAAGCCACAGCCCTGTCCTAAAGGATTACCTAAAAGGTAACCCCAGGTGTCAAGAGCCCGGGGAGACTCCAGTCCCAGAGCCTGGCCCTTCCTCAACCCTTTCTCTGGGCCGTCCCACCCCCCAGCCCCTGCGCATCTGGCACGTGGAGGAGGGGCTTCCTGCAGCAGGTGCATACGGCTCCGCCCCCAGCCACGCCCCTCCTCCAGCTCCGCTCCCAGTTTGGGCCCAGAGGGGAGAGAACAGCAGGTGCCCCTGTCCCTTCCGCGTTCTAGGAGCCCGTTGTCTAATTGGGCTTCGGCCCGGCCTGCTTCCCTGTCAGCCCCGGGCATGCGGGCACC
Organism: Lutra lutra; assembly: GCF_902655055.1. Classification (NCBI taxonomy): domain Eukaryota; kingdom Metazoa; phylum Chordata; class Mammalia; order Carnivora; family Mustelidae; genus Lutra; species Lutra lutra. The sequence continues at coordinate 20,516,143 of NC_062292.1, read as the reverse complement.
GCACAGCTGACTGGCAGGGAAGGATGCGGGGCTGCCTGTTCACCAGCGGGAGGCCGTGTTCCCAGCTTGCGCTCTGACATTTTCTGGGGCCTGGGCCACCTGCCAGCACGGGTGGAAGAGGGAAGTGTAGACAGGGAAAATCAGGTCCTGACAGTTGGCAGAGAGAATCCCTACGGGAAGGGACGCGGCTGAAATCCAGGGTCCACAAGGAGGAGACCCGACCTGGGGAGAGGAAGGTCCCAGCAGCGTCCAAGGCGAGCTCATCCATCCTCCGTCCACCTGCCAGGCCCCAGGAGCCCGATCCCCCAGCTTCCCCGGGGACACAACGGAGCCGAGGAAGAGGCTGCGGAAAGGTCTCCAAGCCCCCTGACTGTTGGGTGTCTGGAGGCCAAGTTCCTTGACCTGGAGAAACCCCTCGCAGACAGGGGCCCTGGAGGAGAACAGAGCTTTGGCCTCGTGGAGAAGCTGTGGCCTGGGGAGCCAGACAGATCTGGGTTCAAATCTCAGCTCTCGGCTGACGGGAGTCACCGCACTGTCGCCGTACTGTTCAGTCATAACACTCAGAGCGACCCTTTAAAGGAGATTATCCTTCAGTCCTTATTTTATAAGGAACAGGAGCTTCGTTCAACTCCTTGCCCGTAGAGACGTGTTCAGGGAGGACAGGTGCCCTGCCCGGAACTTGGGGCTGCCCAAAAGACATATGAGCTGCTCTGCCAGGCCTCCCGGGGAAAGACGCTTTGAGTGGGACCATGATCTATGGGACCGTGCGTGTCCGCATAGACAGTGAGTTTCTTAGTTTCGTCATCCCCAACATGGGACTAATAATATGCATCTTTGGGTCTTTTGCGAAAATTAGCATGGGAGAGGTCCTTGAGAATGAGGGTGGTGGGAGCGCGGAGGGGGGAGGGGGGAGGGGGGAGGGGGGAGGGGGAGGCCCCAACCCTCTCTGGGCTAGGACTGAAGGCCCAGGCTTGTTACTGCTGTTCTTTTACACCAAACAACTTTCAAAAACGACACATTACATCAAAACGTAGCAATTGTGGGGGCTGAATGATGAGGTCACGATTTTGTTTTCCTTTTTATATTTTTCCAAATACAAATCGTATGTATTACATTGTCTCATTATAACTGGAAAACATGCTGATGCATTATTATGGAAAATACAGAAACTATAAGAAAGAGAAATCTTTACTTTCCATTGTTCAGAGAGGACTATTGTCAAAACATTTTTTTCTGTTTTCGTTTTTTTCCAGTATTTCATTATTTGTTGTTGTTGTTGTTGTTGTTTTACAGAATTGGCATCATACTGCCCTTTTCACTTTAAAAAAAATTTTAATTTTTTGAGAGAAAGGGAGAGTGTACACATGCCTGCACAAGCTGGCGGGGGAGAGCGGAGGCAGAGGGAGAAACAGATTCCCTGCTGAGCAGGGAGCTTGACAAGGGGCTGGATCCCAGGACCCTGGGATCATGACCTGAGCAGGAGGCAGCTACTTAACCGACTGAGACACCCAGGCACCTCAGTACTTTTCCACTTGTAAAGTGTAATGTATCATGAACATTTTACCATGACATCAAATAACTCTTTTTTTTTTTAAGATTTTATTTATTTATTTGAGGGAGAATGAGTGAGAGAGAGCATGAAAGAGGAGAAGGTCAGAGGGAGAAGCAGACTCCCCAAGGAGCTGGGAGCCCGATGCGGGACTCGATCCTGGAAGTCTGGGATCGTGACCTGAGCCGAAGGCAGTTGCTCAACCAACTGAGCCGCCCAGGCGCCCAAATAACTCTTAATCCATATGAGAGTTAATGGTCGTCTTTAGATTTTCTTTGCAAGGTGGTTCATTACTTTTGTAGTGGAAAAACCAATTTAATTAAAAGAATTTAACTGGGCCCCTGAGTGGCTCAGTTGTTAAGTGCCTTCCTTGGGTTCAGGTGATGATCCCAGGGTCCTGGGATCAAGCCCCAAATAGTGCTTTTCTCCCTATCCTACTCCCCCTACTTGTGTTCTCTCTTTTGCTGTCTCTCTTCTCTCTGTTAAATAAATAAATAAATAAATAAATAAATAAATAAATAAATAAATAAAATCTTTAAAAATAAGTAAATAGAAGAACTTCGCTGTTAGAAAGACATTCATGTCCTGCTTCTGGGGTGGGGTGCACTACTTTGCCTAAGAGGTGTTGTGTCCTATGTTTTATGTGTAGCTCAGGCCAGATGGAGGGTGACAGTCTCCCCATAGTAATCATGACGTATGAAATGGAGATGGGGAGAGCTGGTATTGTTAGGATTATTTGCAATCAGGTGTGTGATGTCCCCAGGAGAGCGTGGGCCATATCGAGTGCTCAGTAGTGACCAAATTGTGTTGGTCAATGACAGTGCAAGGAGAACAAGATGGGTGTTGGTTGGGGATGCCTTGGAGAATTAGAGGGTAGCCCTGCCTGTGTGGGGCTGGATCCGGCTCTTACAAGCCAATTGTTAAATACTCAAGGACTTTCAAGCTGGTTATAAAGATTATGAAGCCAACCGTAGGTTGAAATCTATTGTAGTGGGAATATTTACACCACCAAAACAACAAAACAGTAAATGTTACAAACCAGGATTATTTATTTGCTGATTTATTTATCCAGCACACCATTGGTAGAGACAATCTGAAGACAGGCTGTGCTGCTGCTGCTGCTGCTTCTTCTTTTTCTTCTTCTTTTAAGATTTATTTATGTATTTTGAGAGAGAGCATGAGCAGGGGAGGGGCAGAGGGAGAGATTTTCCAGCAGACTCCCTGCTGAGCTCGGAGCCCCACGTGGGACTTGATCCCAGGACCCTGAGATCATGGCCAGAGCTGAAATCAAGAGTCAGATGCTGAACCTACTGAGCCACCCGGGTGCCCCAGGCAGTGCTTCTGAGAGTGGCTGAAGACTTGTAGACCATGCTTGCGAGGGCTGGTGTAGCATTAATCGATGTTGTAAAGATGGCATGTGAAGAACATGAGCTGAAAATCCTGGTCCGATTTGGTGTCTGGTGAGGGCCTGTGTCCTGTCTCAGAGACAGCGTCTTTATGTTGGGTTCTCCCATGGTGGAGAGACTAGGGATTTTTCTAGGGTCTCTCTTCAAATCTCATTCCTGAGGGCTCCACCCTCATAACCTAATCCCCTCTCCAAAACCCCCTTTCCCAGTTCCATTATGTTCAGGGTATAGGATTTCAACATATGAGTTTGGGTTGGCAGAAACAGGCCTTGCCCTATGGGAAGTGGACATGGAATGGGGGGAGGAACAGGTGAAAGGGAGACTAGTATCTTTCACTTTCCGAAAGTTCAAGCTTTACCACATCGCTTTTACCAAAGACCTACGCTGGTACCATAATGGCTTTTTCCTATAAATTTTCTTCAGGTTTCTTTCAGTTGGTTAAAACATGTTCTAAGGGACGTATTTCGTAAAAGCGAAGTGGCCCAATTCGAAGTTTCAGAGAGCGAAGAATACTGATCACATTGCCTCATTTCACTTGTGAAGGTTTTCGTGGGAAGGCTCTACTTTCCCGTACTGTGGAAAGAAGGAACGAACAAGAGAAGGAAAATGGGGTTTTTAGATATTAATGAGAAACTAGTTTGTGCTTGGAAATGGAAACTCAGGCCAGGCCTACCAAATACTATTAATACCCGAATGAAGAACTTCAGCCTCCCGCCTCATGACAGGAACTTGGCCCCATCCTCATGAGGGGACCCCCCCACCCACCAGGTGCGATAATCCTCTCCCACCCAATGTCGGCGACTTCTGCCCTTCACCCCGGAAGTCTGGGTTCTCTGGAAGCAGAAGGGAGGACAGAGTTTGGGCTTCAGGATGTTTATTTAAGAGCAACACTGTGAATGGGGGTGGGGAGGGCACTGGAAGAACGTCAATGCGCACCCTGTAAGGGCTCCCCCAACCAGGTGGAAAAACTCTACAAGAGGTTTGTATCCTGTGTGCTGTGTCACTTGGCAGGGTTCTTAGAAGCTGTCTCACTCAGGCCCCAGATCAGAGACGCCCAGAGAGGGAATGACCAGGTGGGTATGTCCTCTGCAGGCGAGGTGGACCCCTGGAGGCTGTGGCTGGCTGCACCCCCACAGGAAGGTTTTCTACTCCATCCCCATTGGGGAGCAGCTTCCTTAATTCTCCCTTCAGCCCTGCTGCTTTTAAGAGGGACTTTCTTTCTTTCTTTCTTTCTTTCTTTCTTTCTTTCTTTCTTTCTTTCTTTCTTTTTTTTTAAAGATGTTGTTTATTTACTTGACAGACAGAGATCACAAGTAGGCAGAGAGGCAGGCAGAGAAAGAGGAGGAAGCAGGCTCCCTGCTGAGCAGAGAGCCCGATGTGGGGCTCGATCCCAGGATCCTGGGATCATGACCTGAGCCGAAGACAGAGGCTTAACTCACCAAGCCACCCAGGCACCCCAGGAGGAACTTTCTTTTTCTTTTTAAAGATTTTATTTATTTATTTATTTATTTGAGAGAGAATGAGCAGGGAAAGGGGCAGAAGGGGAGGGAGAAGCTGACTCCTTGCTGGGCAGGGAGCCCAACACGGGACTCGATACCAGGATCCCGGGATCATGACCTGAGCCGAAGGCAGATGCTTAGCCTACTGAGCCATGCAGGCTCCCCAAGAGGAACTTTCTGAAGGGCTGAGGACATCAGAAGGGGAGTAGGATCCAGTAGGGAATGTGTCCTAACCAGTGCTAGATGTGACCACTTTCAGAGCACATGGGCAGGGGTGGGCCTGTCCTGGGGGCTCTCGCAGAGACTCTTGCGGCCTAGCTCACCGGCTGGGTGGCTTAGCCCTGTGTGCTGTCTTCTGTCCAGGTCCAACCACCAGAGGGAGGCCAGGAGGCAGGAAAATGCTCTGTGCCTCAGCCCAGCACAAGACCAGGCTTCCCAGGCTCCATTGCTGGTCCTAGGATCAACCCTTTCATGGGTCGGGGGGCATTTTACACCCACAAGGTGGGGGAAGATCCACCTCACAGGAATTTCTTATCAGGAGGTTCTGGGTTGTGAAATCTCACAAAATTATCTGGTCGAGCTGCCCTGACATGGCCCATTTCTTCCTTTCTTTTTTTTTTAAAAGATTTTATTTATTTATTTGACAGAGATCGCAAGTAGGCAGAGAGGCAGGCAGAGAGAGAGAGGAGGAAGCAGGCTCCCCGCTGAGCAGAGAGCCCGATGTGGGGCTCGATCCCAGGACCCTGAGATCATGACCTGAGCCACTGAGCCACCCAGGCGCCCCAGACATGGCCCATTTCTTTTTTACCGTCTCAGACTTGCAATTTGCTGTTATAAGCCCCTCTCCTCTCCGCCCTCCAGCTCTGGATGTCTTGCAAACAATGCTTAAAAAGTCCCCAGCAGTTTGCCACTGTAATACAAGCAGTACATTGTAGCACAGGAATTTTTAAAAATCAGTAAAATCCCTGGAATAGCAGAAAGAGCCCAGAAATAGATCTCAGTAAACATAACCATATAATATACGATATGAAAAGGTAGTATTTTAATCCAGTAGGGAAAGGAAGGTTGATATACTGTAATAAATGGTGCTGGCACCATGTGGTTAAATCTAGAAAAAAGGAGAGCTGGATCCCTCCCTCACACCGTATTCAAAAATGAAGTTTTGATTTTATGAAGCCCTAAAACAATAAAAAGAAAGCTTAAGTAGAGCTTTCACCGTGTATATTAAAACCTGCCTATTTGGGAGAATATTTTTATTAAGGAAAATAAAGGGTGCCTGGGTGGCTCAGTGGGTTAGGCCGCTGCCTTTGGCTCGGGTCGTGATCTCGGGGTCCTGGGATCGAGTCCCGCGTCAGGCTCTCTGCTCAGCGGGGAGCCTGCTTCCCTCTCTCTCTCTCTGTCTCTCTGCCTGCCTCTCCGTCTACTTGTGATCTCTCTCTCTGTCAAATAGATAAATAAAATAAAATAAAATAAAAAGACAGGAAAACCAGAAGCCATATATATGAATGAGTGACACATTAGATAAATTTGTATATTGGGATCCACCAAATGGAACACCCCCCCGCCCTAGCCCTCAGTGGCCCACCCAGCCCATGTCACAAATTTAAACCTAAGTCAGCCTGCACTTTCTGGGAGATTATTTATTTATTTATTTATTATTTCCTGTCGAGGAAATCTAACGCGCTAATCACAATCCTCCAACTCAGCACTGGCCAGCTTACTTTACCCTAGAAAATAGGACCTGCTGGCCTTATCAGGAAATCCCCAAGCTTTTAGTCAGTCATGCTGTGTCCAAGTTTCTCTTCTGATGCTAAACTTTGCTCTCGCCCAAAATTCTTTAGGAAGATGCTCCCATGCTTGTGACGCACTACCTCTAAGCTATGGGTCATTTTCCCTTGAACAAAGGACATCAAACTCCTTGCTAAATTGTTCTTGCTTTGTCATTTGACAAAGTTTTAAAACCATTGCATGGTAAAAAAAAAAAAAATACCATAAACAAAATCAAAAGAGCAATGACACATTTAAGGGAAAGTATTTGCAAGAAAGAGTGTAGATTAAGAATTTATAGTTAATACCTACTCTATCAAAGAGTTCTTCAGCTTAAGAGTCAAAACGCAGTCCAATAGAAAAATGGGTTAGAGATACAAATACATAGTTTTTGGAAAAGCGATTCCAAAAATCCATATATGCATGAGATACTGGAGACTAGTGTAGAGATTGGAGTGATTAAGTTCTTCTAGAGACAGATTAGCTGGTAGTGATCTTGACCAAGTTACTGAACTTTCCCGTGCCCCAGTTAAATCATAAGTGGAGATGCTCAAGGTACCTGTCTCACAAGACTGTTGTTAAGGATCAAGAGCGATTCTGTGTAAAATGTTCCATGCAGTGTGTGACACATAGTAATCCCAGTGCAGAGTAAAGCATTGTGCAAGTATTGGCTACTATTACAAGTTAGGGAAATGCAAATTGGAATAACAGAGCAATAGCACTCCTTACCGATCAGGCTGGCAAACATGACAAGTGTGCCTACATTTCTGGTGGGAATTCATTGGAATTCATCAGAAGAGAGTTTATTACTAGTGGAAACGTGGAATGTCGTGATCATTTTTGGAGGCCTTTGACAATATCTCTAAACATTTTATAAGTCCATCTACTGCTTTATGACTCAGCCGTTCAACTCCTGGGAGTCTATCCTGTAGAAATAAAGCCACTAGTACAAGGATATTCACTGCAGCCTGGTTTGTATGAAACAAAACGAGGACCTATCAAAAGGGAAGGATTGAGTCAAATCATGGCATATTCCCAACCTGGTAATATTATGCAATCTATAAATAGAACGACTTTGAGCTTTGCCAGTTGACTTGGAGAGATTTTCACAATATGTTTTCAAGTGACAAAGGCAAACTTTAGAGGAAGTATGGGGGGAAAGCATTTTTGTAAAGCAAATATTGGCACCCTTATATACATTTATATGTGTTTGCATATTGTCATATGAACATGAGAATGTTAGAAAGATCACACACAAGGTTGTTAATTGAGTGTCTGCCTTTATTGAATGTTATGTTATGTGAGATATATATATATATATTTTTTTTTTTTCAAAGAAGTATGAGGAAGATTGAAAATATCTGAAATCCCACCATCTGGAGATAATTACCATTAATGTTTTAGAGATCATCTTTCATGCATCTCTTTGCACGTATTTACAATTTTATGTAGATGGGTGTGTGATATTTTGATATAAGAAATACATATTTGGAGACCCCTTGGTGGCTCAGTGGGTTGAGCATCCGACTCTTGATTTCAAGTCAGGTCATGAGCTTGGTGTCATGGGATCCGCCCTGTGTTGGCTCCAGGTTGAGTGTGGAGTCTGCTTGGGGTTCTCTCTCTCCCTCAGCCCCTCCCCTGGCTCACATGCTCTCTTCTTCCCTCTATAAATAAATAAATAAATAAATAAATAAATAAAATCTTTTTAAAAAATGTACATTTGGTCTACAACCAGGTTATTGGAGCAAAAGATTCTCAAAGTTTTATTTCCAGAGTGGCAAGGGTGAGAGGGGCAACTTTTGTTATTCATAATAAGCTTCTTTCAACCTACCTAAGTGTATGCTAATGAAGTGACCTAAGGGGGGCCCCTAGATAGTTTTGGGGTGGGGGCCGGTTGCCAGAGGAATCAAGTGGTGATTCCCGTGATTCTGAGGTTGGAAGTTTCAGCCCTTCCCCACCCACAACTCTAGGGAGGAGAGAGAATCTAGAATTAAGAGAATTAACTAATTGTCAATGATTGAATCAATCATGGCTCAGTAATGAAACCTCTATAGAAACCCTAAACAATGAGGTTCAGAAAAAGTTCCTGGATTGGTGGTCGCATCCCTATGCCAAGAGGGTAGTACACCCCCAAAATCCATGGAGACAGAAGTTCCTGAGCTCAAGACCCTTATAGACCTTGTCCTATGTACGTCTTGACTTCATCTGGTTGTTCATTTATATCCTTTATAACATCCTTTATTATACACTGATAGTAGTAAGTTAAGTGTTGAATTCTGTGAGCCATAAACAGCAGATTATCAAGCTGAGGCGGAGGGGGTCATGGGAACCCCCAATTTGTAATCAGGTTGGACTTTAAGTGTGGATGACCTGGGACTCACCACTTACAATTGGTGTCTAAAGTTGGGGACAGTCTTGTGGAATTGAGCCCTTAACCAATGGGGTCTGCACTAACTGGGTAGTGCCAGGATTAAGTTAAATGCTAGGATACCCAGCTGATGTCTGCAGAGAACTGGAGAACTGCTTGGTGTGGAAACCCCACACATTTGCCAGTGTTATGTGTCAAAACAGATCCTAGTAGGGCGAACGCTCTTTTCTCATGTGTTCCTTTGTAGGGGGATTCCCAGCAAAATCTCACACCCGAGTCTTACTGTCCAGGAAGAGACCCGGAGTCAGGAGATGCTGAGAAGTGATGATGCTTGTCACCCTAATTAGCTCCATGAATGAGAGCAAGTCATTTCACTTCTCTGGGTGCAATTCCTGCCATGGAATGGAGTTGTTGGTAGATGATGTCTGAGGCTTCTTTCTGGAATTTATGGAATTCCTTGCTCCTGTGCTGTTGGCTGTGAGAAAGTCAGTATGATGTACAGGAGACTTTAGAATCAGACAGCCCTAAAGGGGGAGCTCTCACCCACGTGCGGCTCCTTGCCACCTCAGAACCAGCAGCAGGAGATAAGAATTATTTCCACAAGGGAAGAAATGTCTCACATAGGAATTCAAGCTCCTGCCCCCCCTCTTTTGAAATAAGTTTGTTTATTTATTTGTTTGTTTGTTTGTTTATTTTAGGTAATCTTTTCACCCAAGTGGGGTTCGAACTTAGGACCCTGAAGTCCCAATGCTCTTCAGACTGAGCCAGCCACTTGCCCCTCTCCTGCTTGTTAAGAAAAGGAGAGTCCTGGGTGGCTCAGTGGGTTAAGCCTCTGTCTTTGGCGCAGGTCATGATCTCAGGGTCCTAGGATCGAGCCCCGCATCAGCATCGAGCCCCGCATCAGCATCGAGCCCCGCATCAGCATCGAGCCCCGCATCAGCATCGAGCCCCGCATCAGCATCGAGCCCCGCATCAGCATCGAGCCCCGCATCAGCATCCGGCTCTCTGCTCAGCAGGGAGCTGCTACCCCCTCTCTCCTCTCTCTGCCTGCCTCTCTGCCTACTTGTGATCTCTCTCAAATAAATAAATAAAGTCTTTAAAAAAAAAAAAAAAGAAAAGGAAAGGAAAGTCCCTCCCTGCGCTGGCAACGATCTCATTTCTTTTGTTTAAAACAACCCACCCCAGTTTCCTCCCCAAACCTAGTAAAAAGCTGACCTTCCTTGTGTCTCTTCGGACCAGCCTGCGGTTCTCCATTGCTTGCTTGTCCTCTCCAATCCACTTTTTAGCTTAAATAAAATCGCTCTTAGCTCTGTTTAAACTTAACAAACCTCTCTTCATTTTGTTTACTTACCATATTTTATTTACCATATTTTCTGGGTTATTTGTCATAACCCAGAAAGGCTTATGACAGTAGCACCTGTAGGCTTGGGAAGACTTGGACAAACCTCTCCAAAATAGAAAATTCCATTGGTAAATTGTTTTGACATGTGCTCTCTGAAGAAACTGCAAAGGCCTTCTGTTTCATCACTGGGTGATTTTCCCCCATCGAAACTCATATCCAATTTATTTTAAACTCAAAATGGATGAAAGACCTAAATGTGAGGCAGGAATCCTTCAAAATCCTAGAGGAGAACACAGGCAGCAAACTCTGTACAGAAGGCAGGAGGTATAGTCTGGGTCAGGATGACTCTTTGTCGCCAGGTATCAGCATGAGATGTGAAAAAGCACCGTTTTTTTCTACTTAGGAAGAGACCTACTCTGGAAAGACCAGGACGACTTTTCTCCTGAGGAGCTGTGTCTTAGGACTGTCTGTGTGGGACTTGCTGTAGTGGAATTCAGCTCTCTCTGAGGGATTTCTTCTAAGAGTCTCCCTTTGCCTTCTGTTCTGTTTCCAGTTGGACCACCAGGCTTTGGCATTGAATGAAAAGCACCAACCAGAGGAACTCATCAACCAGAGTGTTGCTGGGTAGAAGAATGAATCATTTGTTTGTTTTTAATTTATTTCACTTCCTGACACACATATACTAAGTTGAAATGACATCGAAAGGATCCATCTGAGGGACACCTGGGTGGCTCAGTTGGTTGAGTGTCTGCCTTCGGCTCAGGTTATGATCACGGGGTCCTGGGATGGAGCCCCACATGGGGCTCCCTGCTCAGCAGGAAGCCTGCTTCTCCCTCTCCCTCTAGCTCTCCCCGCCGCTAGTGCTCTTGTGAGCTTTCTCTCTCAGTCTTTCTCAAATGAATAAATTAAAAATTAAAAAAAAAAATCAATCTGAAAAAGAGGAAGAGAATTTGTAGGATTTGCTCTCTTTTAAAAAATACACATCTTTGGGGCACCTGCGTGGCTCAGTGGGTTAAGCTCTGCCTTCAGTTCAGGTCATGATCTCAGCGTCCTGGGATCGAGTCCCGCACTGGGCTCTCTGCTCAACAGGGAGCCTGCTTCTCCCTCTCCCACTCCCCCTGCTTGTGTGCCCTCTTGCTGTGTCTCTCTCTGTCAAATAAATAAATAAATAATCTTTAAAAAAAAATATCTTTACCCTATGCAGGGCCATAGGAAAGCGGTTTCCAGCAGATGACTTGGTGAGATGAAACCGATCAAGTTTCATTTCTAGTTTCGTTTCATTTTTAATTTATCATAGTAACAGCTAATATGAGTAGGCCATGTCCAGTGTGTAAGTTGCTTTCACAGCATTTAGACCTATTGTGATCCTCACAGCAGCATAATGACACAGATCACATAATGATCCCCATTCCACAGATAAGAAGACTGAGGGTCTGAGACACTGACTATCCCCAGGTTTTCCAGTGAGCAAGAGGCAGAGTTTGAAATCAAGTTTAGACATTCTGGCTTTAAAGTTGCCTTTTTAAAGACCTGAAACCATAGAATCCTTGAGCTGGAAGGGATCTTAGAGACAGGCTGGGCCAGCATTTGCTTAGTCCTGCAGGATGTTGACCCAGGTTCCAACAAGCAAAGTTGGGGAACTGGCAGATTAAAGGCTGTGAAATGGATTTCTTGACCACAGAATATCCCAGAACCTTTATTAAGCTAATGGATCTTGATGATTTTGCTAATCTTATTTGGAGACTGATTTCTTCTAGGGCAGCATCTACCTAAGACCCACAACCTGGGTCGCTAGCCTGTCCAGGCTCCTGGGTGCTGTGTTGTCCGAGTTCCACAGTGAGCAGAACAAGGGCAACACCATGGTTTTCAACCAAACTATGAAGAATGATGGAGTTTGCTCTGGCTCTTGGATCGCCTCCTTCCTTGTTAATGTTGCGTGTCATCCTAGAGCCACCCAAACCACACTCCATGAGCCGTGGTCCCCACTGGAGGGCCTCACCTTGGCCCCACCTCACCTCCTGGAAGAAAACCTTCCAGGTTTCCTCATGGATACCTGCTCCCATCTCAGCCCCTCGTATTCCGGGTTCCATCCTGAGGTGTCTCGGAGGGGAGGCTCTGATTGCCCAGGTGTAGATTCTGACCCTCCTGCTCACTCTCTGTGTTGTCCCTTGTCTCTGTGCATCAGTTTGCCTATCAGCGAAAGGGGGCGAAACCTATCGGTTTCATAGGTCTTGTAAAGATTCAATGAGATCATACATGTAAAGCACTCCGCTTGCTGCCCGGTCCCTAGGCGGTATTCAGAAAACTCACACTATGGTTATTATCCTCTTCGTCTGGTCACTGCGTATTTGCAGAAGATGGGCAGGCCACCTTCCATTAATTTCCCCAGACGTGCCAGGCAGTTGTGACCCCTGCAGAGTTGCCATTACTGAGTGGTGCCTTGAGGTCATGCCCTCTGTATGTTGGCGGGATGCCGTGGGTTCATGACAGTCGTTAGGTACCTCCCTCTGGGATGGTCCTACATCCCTCTGTGCTCTATGGTGACTTCCTCATGAGACATTCCTTTCAGAATCAAGTTCTAGGAGAGATGTTTTGTATCTCCTTATGACCTTGACAGTTCTTCCCTCATTTTGGCTTAGAGCTAAATTTTGCCTAAAATTTTTATTTTACTCCCTCATTTTAGCCTTTTTTTTTTTTGCTCTTTTGATTTGTGCTTGCATATTCCCGAGTTTCTGTTTGTTTCCTTTTGTGTTTTTTAAAATGTCATTTTCTAAAGATCTTATTTATTTATTTGAGAGAGAGAGGGAGAAAAAAATGGTGGGGGGAGGGGCCGAGGGAGAGGGAGAAGCAGATTCCCCACTGAGCAGGGAGTCTGACATGGGGCTCGTTCCCAGGACCCTGAGATCATGACTGGAGCCGAAGGCAGATGCTTAACCAACTGTGCCACCCTGGTGCACCTTAAAATTTCATTTTTAATGTATTCATTTTGCAATTGATATTTTGTTAGCCTTGAGCCTTTGGAGAATTAGGCAGGGTACACACACACACACACACACACACACACAAATATTTGCACACAAATATCCCAGAAGGAGGAGCTGAGTATGAAACCAAAATCATGGTATTGGACAGTAGCAAATACATGATGTATCTTAAGTAATTCTTTTCAATTAAGTAATTCATTTTCTGTACTGTACAGTGTACCAATTCATAGTTCTTCAAAAACTGAAGAAGTGTCTCAGTATAATTTAATAACACCTGTCATTTCATGAATAGTTACTGTGTGTCCGAAAGAGACTGACATGCATTTTCTCCATTTCTCATGCCATGCCAGCATATTAGGTAACAGCATCTCCATTTTAAACAAAAGAAAATGAAAGCTCTGAGAAGGTAAGGGTCTTCTTCAGATTCATTCGGCTGGTACGTGGTGGGTTAGAGATTTGAGTTCTGGAAGGTCTAATTACTACTCACGATCTCTTCAGTACACTGTGGTCCCTCGCACGCAATCAGCAACTTCTCTGGTTGGTAATGGCTGTCGTATCTATTTCTCTGGCTGAGGCTATTTTGTGCACGTCCGATGATGCATGGTTTCACTCCCCTCCCTTTAAGAGGTGGAGCTTAATTCCCCTTCCCTTGAGTATGGCCTGAACTTGGTGACTTACTTCCAAAAATAGAATATGGTGGAAGTAAAAGTATAAGGCAGTGAAACTAGGTCGTAGACGTCACTGAGTCTTCTTTTCTGTTTTCCGTCTTGGATCACTTGCTGTAGAAGCCAGCTAGCATGTCATATAGACCTTCAAGGGGTCCTGTGGAGAGATCCCGTGGGAAAGAACTGAGGCTCTCTGCCAGCAGCCATGTTCCTGCTGAAGATGGTTGACTTTTCTGCGGATGAGTAAGTCCAGCCCTTAAATACTTGCAGGTGAATAGGAATTTGCCTCGTTGTCTGACAGTCTAGAAGGCTCTCACTTTAGGCAAATTTGAAGAGTTCTATTAGAATACTTGTTGGAGGCCAATGAGGAGCTGATTTTGGGTGTGGTGGTGGCACCTGTGGTCTCAGCTCCTTGAAAGGCAGAGGCAGAAGGACCACCTGAGCTCAGGAGTGCTGGCATAGAGAGCATCGTTCCAGTTGGAGTCCACATGAAGTCTGGCATCAAGATGGTGCCCTCCTGGGAGTAGGTGACCACCATGTTGTCTAAGGAGAGGTGAACCAGCCCACACCGGAAACAGAGCAGGTCAAAACTCCCAGGCTAATCAGTTGTGAGAACGTGCCTGTGACTCGTCACTGCACTCCAGCCTGGGCAACACAGTGCGACCCTTTCTATAGAATATATCCATATATGTGGGGGAAAAAAAAAAAAAAAAGAACTGACCTTGAGTGAAGATTTGTCGAAGTTCATCTTGGGCCCCTGATGTGTGAGGCAGATGGCAAGAAGCCGTTGATGTTATCCATTTATAGATCCTCTGTGTTCTATCTCTGCATGAAATTGTTACAAGAAAGCAGAGTCTGAAACATGTTATCTCATATTTGTCAGAGGGTGTCCAAAACTAGAGTCTCCTTTTAAAACAATGTTTCTGTGCTTCCCTCAAACCCTGGTTGAGACTATGTCTCAATTCAGTCAGGATTCAGGCAATATATATTTAAAGGCTACTAGGTCCCAAGGGCTACTGGACGGGCTTGGGGGTACAGCAATGAACAAAACAGACAAAATTCCTGCCCTCGTGAAGCTTACAGTCTTTTGAGGGAGACAGACCACAAGTAAGCAAGCTAAGAAGTAAGATAGTTTTGAAGGGGTAAGTGCACGGCAGAGAAATAAAAAAGGGGGCCCACGGGGAGCCCCAGGGGAGAAGAGGCGGGGATGGGTGCTCTGAGGGGCACTTGAGCAGCAAGGCGCGTGTGGAGAAGCTCCGGGCCAACATTACAGGCAGCAGAACAAGTCCTGTGGCAGGAATGAGCGTGACTTACGTGAGAAACAGCACAATGACACTTAGGGATTTCTGTGTAAAGATTCACATAACAAATCCCCCTTGAGGGGCAGAATTTCAGGAAAAGTTTCTCCCTACTGACCAATCTGTGTTCTTTTGGGTGAGAAATAACTAGCATTTTCTCCCTTTCAGCCTGGGCTTCCAGAAAGCTCAGAGACAAAATCCGTACCTTATACTGTCACCCAGATGCCACCTCAAGTCGAGCTGGAAGGGGGTAGAAAAGTTAAGCTATTAATAATTGTCATTTGACAGATTTTCATTAGAAACAAGGAAGCATAACAAAGTGACAGATTTCATTGCCCTGTTGATTCACTGCAGAGAGATTTATTAATTGCGTACCAGTTTCCAGAAACTGGGTGGGGATCTGTGTGGAAAGATGAAGAGAATGGGCCCTGCTCTTAGTCCCTCACATTCTAGGATGCAGTGCAAACACAACAAGCAAATCCTTACAAACGTCTGAGGCAACTGGCACCAGATGGGAGTCCCGAGGGTGGCAGCTTGTCCTGGGGAAGACTTTGATGGAGGAGACCACTGTGCAAGGGGTCCCTGCCCCTCCTGGTAGGAGAAAGGTCACATCAGCCCCTTCACCCGCACCCATCTGAGGAGGGTAGTAGTGACGGGCTGCCCCACTGGCAGAACCTATGGGCACCTTCTAGGATCAATCCCCACCTCAGGGCCCTGGGGTTTGAGCTCCCTGGCCAGAGCTTCCCTGACAGGAAGGAAAAATAGATTGAAAATGTCTCAGCTCCACAAGTCCTATTTTTAATTGATTTGCACACAGACTCTTCAATCACGGTATTAATATTTAATTGGCCTGTCAGGTCAGATCCTTCCCGGTCAGACAGTTAAAAATGGGCTAGGACAGAGGAGGAAATGAGGTGACGGTGGCATGTGGTGAGGTAGGTGAGGCGCTACCTCGGGGGAGGGGTGATCAGGATCTGAGGGCCGAGGAGGAGCCTGCCTGGCCCTACGTTCCTGACAGGAGGGACATCTGGCTCACTTTCCCCTGTCACTATCCCTTCGGTGCCTAATCTGTGAGCACAGCAGTACTTATCCGCAAGGCCATTTAGGGAGCCATATAGGAGTTCCACAAACCTCAGAGGTCCTGAGGAGCTATATAGGAGTCCACAAGCCTCAGATACCTATGGAGAAAATGGGGGTTCCTTTGATGAGGGGAAGCTGAGAGGCTGGTCTCTTTGAAAGGATCCAGAAGACCAAGCACTCAAGCCCCCCAGTTTCCTAAATAGGAGGAGGGCTGACTGGTGTTTTGGGCCCCACCGCAGCCCAGGTGAAACCTGATTTGTAGGCATGATTCTTTGAGAAATGGTGTCCATCTTGGCTGCCTGGCATCACAGAAACATGGAAAAATGGCATTTTAGGTGAACGCACGCTCAGAAGCAGTCAACGTCTCCATGCGACTCATTCCAAGACACTATTAATAGGCAGGAGATGAGAGGGATGTGAGAACTGGTTTTCAGTTTCAGGCTCTGGCTTCTTTTATATGTCCTTTTTAAACACAGAGGCTGGGAGGTAAGGTGTCTACCCCAGAGCCACGTGGGGAGGGGTGTGGCGGGGAGAGATGAGCACCACCCGAAACCTGGAGGCCCCCACCGGTCTCTTCTGAACACTGCCGATTCCTTCTCTGAACAAACGTCTAGCAAGTCCAGATAGTCACAGAAAATCGAGATGAGGTGATGCCTCGTTTTCAGCAAGCTGTGAAGAAACACTCAAGTCATCTTCAGGAAAAGCTTCAACATTGCCTTCACCTCTCTGTGCGTCTTCTCGGTTTGAGCCAATGGTTCTCGAGGGGGAGGAAGCATCTGCCTGAAGGGGGCCTTTAGAAATGTGTGGGTATGTTGGGTTGTCTTAAGGGTTGGGTTGGGACGCTCTCAGCACTCAGTGGGGGAAGGGGCAGAGACGCTAGACAGGCTGAAATCCTCCAGATGGTTCCCCAACCGAGAACTCTCTATCCTCTGGCCTGCACGACTGCTGGGTGCCTGTTTTGTGTGGCGGAGGGGAGAACGTGTTTGAGCCTAAAACTGATCTCCGTTTTACTCATAAAGTATTTGTTGCACATTTTCAAATGCACAGAGTTTTCCAGGAAGGTGACTGTTGTGGAAATCAAGGAAAGACTGGATTTGGAGGTGGGGGGAACATTCCCAAGAGCTGTTCACCTTTCAAAAAGATCGGATCCCTGATGGCAATGCCGCTTGTGGCCGTGAGCTTCCAGAATCCCACAGCTGTACCAGTCTGCATTCGAAGCTGTCAGATTCGAGGGAGCTGGAGGGGATGGGGTGGGGGGGCTCTGCTCCAGGCCGGGAGCAACTCATACTTCCCGCTGGCTCCTAAAGTGGTACCACCAAACCTCTCTGTATTGAAACATGTGCTGCTATCACAAGCGACCCTCATTTTATTTCTCCTTGATATTTCCATTAGGGCATGTACTGCCTTTCAGAATTGTGTGTCAGTGGGTAATACTAATTTAATTTCAGGAACACAAAGGGGACATTATAGGATATTTGTTTTTGGCGGGAGGCATTGGGTCTGATCCAGGTCCTAAATCAGGGTTGAGATGACTGGGTTTAGGTTTTTCTTTATTTCTTATTTTTACTTTTTTTAAAAAGGTTTTATTTATTTATGTGACAGACAGAGATCACAGGTAGGCCGAGAGGCAGGCAGAGAGAGAGGAAGGGAAGCAGGCTCCCTGCTGAGCAGAGAGCCCGGTGTGTGACTCAATCCCAGGACCCTGGGATCAGGACCTGAGCCGAAGGCAGAGGCTTAACCCACTGAGCCACCCAGGTGCCCCTGGGTTTGGGTTTTAAAACAGCAAAAATTCTTGAGAGAAGAGTCAAGCCTGGGAATCGTCAGGAATTGTATCCCCTGAGTCACGCTCTACTGGGAGGCTCCATGTTTCTGAGAACACACCTGTCCGCAAGCCTCAGGCAGCGCCTGGGGAAGAGGGAAGGTCGGAAAAGCAAGAGTGCAAAAGGTCCTGCGGGATATTGGCTCTCAGCCTCCCTGGGGCAGCTTTGCAGCTGTGGCAAAGTGGGACTTAGCTCCTGCGGATGGCAGCACCATGTTGCTAGAAATCCACCCAGCCCCCCGACCTTGGCAACTGGAAGCTGACATGCTGGCAGGTGCATCAGTTGGGGTAAAGCTAGTCAGCTCTAACAAAGGGAGCCAACACTGCAGTGGTTTAAGGAACCGGGATGTTGATTTCTTTTGCAAGTCACGGTCAAGACGGGGCTGCAGCCACATCTGGGTGTTCGCCAGAAGAGGGAAGAGGGCGTGGGCGAGAGTGAGAGCGGTATTGTTAAGGTCCAGGCCAGAAAGTGGCCACCAGTTCCACTGGTGCGTGTCCTCCAATTGGTGGGGAAATGTCACCTTTAGGACGGCCACCTTCGCCCCACCCCACTGTAACACGGAGGGGCTCTGCCAGAATGCCTAATTCGAACATTTACAACGCGTCCTGTGGACCAGTGCAGTGTGGACCGTGGGGCTGGGCTGGGCTCAGAGACGGCCGGTCCTGCCCTGCTGGAATTTCTCATTTAGTTGGGGACACGGACAACTCACAATGGAGGAGGAAGGAGGAAGGTGGGAGGGGCGGGGTGTTCGAGCTGGTGGAGGAGTGGCAGACTCAAAGCAAACATTCTCAGCTCAGGGACAAGAACAGACCCTGAACCGGGGCAAGGGAGTTTTTATTCGGGTTACCTGTCCCGCCTCTCCGGGAAACCTTTCCTGACAGACCCCTCCAGGGCCCAGCTCAGCGCTGCTGTGAAACACTCCCCAAGCAGTGCCAGTCACCCTTACTGCATTCCTGGCCCGTTGTTGTCTTTCTGCCCAGACCGCATTTATATTTTGTTAGAGCCTCAGCGGCCTTGCGGAGTCATTGGAATATGGCAGGTGCTCAACAAATATTTGTTAAATGACTGAAAAAAATCCTCTGAGCAGCGGACATGAACGCATGTTAGAGTCCGCACAAGGCATGACCGTGGTGCTTTGCGTGGAGGATGAATCCGGTTATCCAGCTGAGAAGGCCAGAGTAGCAGGACACAGACAGACTGGGTTGCTAATGAGGTACATGATGAGTGAGGGCAGAGGTGTCCTGTCGGAAAGGATGGACTTGGAAAGGGTGATGGATCCAGGGGTCTGGAGAATAAGAAATTCTGACTGTGGGTGTTTCCCCTCCCAGCCGGAGCAGCACTGACAGGAACCACAGGAAGCCTGGGAAGGCCTGAGTGCTGGGGACAGCGGGTGCAGCAAGGGTTAGAAGGTTCTGCTACGAAGCGGAATTAAAATAGCAACGCTAGGAGGACTGTGGTGTTTGAGGATGCATTTACGGGGGGTTTTGAGGCATGGGGAACAGGAGAGCTCTGAAAAGGAAGTTGGCCTCATCAGTTCTCCAGGAAGAGTCCAGTAAATATTTTTACGAATGAAAGACTAGATGAAAATGGATGGATGGCGGGATGGAGTGGCTTGTGTTAGACTCATTGGGAAAATGATGAAGAGGACAATCGGGGATTCTTCCCATCAGAAAATTTTTGGTGTTGATGTCAGGCCGTGGCCTCTCCCTCTCAAGACAGTTGAAGAAAGCTGGGATCTCTGAGGAATAGGTTGCTTCTTCTGGACGTGAGGGGAAGTTCTGGAAAAGTGTGGTCACCTCTTCCCTGAGCCAGTGGTCTCGCTGGATGTAGGCCTGTGACCCAGGGTCAACCCAAATGCTGACCTTGTCAGCAACAAGAGTCCATGTGCGAAGGTTTCCACAGCCCCGAGGGTTGGCAGCCGCTCCGGTGGCCGCTGTAACAGCCTCATGGTGGTGAGAGAAAGACACAGGCCTTCCATTGTGTGTGGGAGAGGGAGGCTGCGGGTGGGGGGCCCCAGACAGAGCACAGATACACGTGAGGGGAGCCAGCCTCCGCCATCAGACAAAGGCCCGGCTGTGTTAGAGGCTCCCTCAGGGAGTCTGATGATCAGGCTAGATTTAAGGCAAGAGCTTTCTCTGCAAATAGAGCAGGTGCCCGGAAGCCAGAGTGCCAACTCAAGAGGCTGAGGGAAGCAAAATAGAAAGGCCTGGAGTGGCTGGTGGTCAAGGTCACAGTGTCACAAAGGAGGCCTTGGGAACTAACGGTGAGGAAGGCTTGGGCTTGATTTTAGTCCCCTGGACAAGGAGGCTCTGAATGGGGTTGGAGGTGAAGAGGAGGCAGGGGATAATAGTGTTGAAAGAGAACGTGGAGACCAGAAGTCAGACGTCTTGGGTTTTGAATTCAAGCTTTCCCAACTAGCAGTTGACTGTGAGCCCATTCTCCTTCTCTGTGCCGGGCTCTGGCCCAGGACTGTTGGAGACGGGGGAGGGACAAGTGGACGGGCTTGGAAGAGGAGCAGGGTTTGGGACCTGTGAAGGGCTGGTGTGTCAGCGATCAACATTTCCCTGCGCCTCATCGTGGAGCTCAATGAATATAGAGCAGCGAAGCTTCCAGGCTCAGAGAACCCCCTTTGGAATATTCCCCAAATAACACGAAGGTCAGATGGGTCCCACATAACATGAAGGAGCAATGATTTCCTTTCCTGCAGCTCCCAGCAACAACTAGAAAATCATACAAGTTTGGGGCCCCAGCATGATAAATTGGGGCCATTGAAAGCCCTTCACCGCCAAATATCTCATTTTTCCCGAGGTGATGATTCAAATAACCAACATTCTGAAGGAGACTGAAAAATGTGCTTTGGGAAAAAGATTAGATTCCTTTGCTGAACAATAGATCTGGTATTTTTGAAATGACTGAGAACAGCAAAGATAAAACATCCAAACCTACCTCATGAGTTAATCCAGCAAAAAACCAGACATTGCCAATATCCAAGTGAAGTGAGCAAGACTTTAAACGTAAATAAACATCTCAGAATGTCATATTTGGAAGGGACCTTTGAGGATGGCTATAGCCCAACATACTCATTCTACAGAGGGAGAAACTAAGGCCCAGAGAAGAAGTTACAGTCAGCCACAAAAGAGGCCATATTCAGAGCTTACTTTCTCCCATGCTGAATGAGGCCCTGACTGCCAGGGGTCACCTGGCAGGCCATGGACTGATCTTACCCAGCATTGGGAGCAACATTCCTCCTCTTCTCCTGGGTCCATTGGTCATGGTACTGTCCATCATGGGAGGGCACATGATGCCTGACAGCCCAGTCAAGGGGCTGGTCTGGGGTGAGCATACAACTCAAATAAACCCATCGAGTCTCTTCTTGGGATTTTTATAAGGGTGGTTCCAGAGCTGCTGAGGTCATAAACACATGTCTCTCTCCCTGCAAACAGGAAGCTGTTTGAGATAGGAGAGAATGGGACTACTCTATCTGGAAGGGATAAGATCCAAGGTTAGATAGCTGATAGACAGGCAGAAAGACAGATACATACACACATAGAATGAAAGAACCCTACACTTGCTAGTTCTTTTGCTTGAACTAGCTTGAATTAAATTTCTGTCACTTGCAGACAAAAAAAATTGTGATTAATATAGTGGAAAAACCCAGGGCTCTGTGACTGTGTGACTCAAGCAGATACTTTGGTGGTAGAAGGTAAAGAAATGAGAAAACCTAGCTGGTCTCCTACCACTTTTCTATCACACTTTAGTTAAAATCATTTTCAGATAAATATTGAGCCACTTCTAACAAGTCTCTGTTCGCTGGAAGTCCAGGTTTCATTTGCTTTTGTAAATGTCATCCTCTGTGCCCTTGAAATCTCCTGTCCCTTTGTTTTATTAACTTTTATTAAAAAATTTTTTTAAAAGATTTTATTTATTTATTTGACAGAGAGAGAGAGATCACAAGTAGGCAGAGAGGAGGGCAGAGAGAGAGGGGAAAGCAGGCTCCCCGTTGAGCAGAGAACCCAATGTGGGGCTCGATCCCAGGACCCTGAGACCATGACCTGAGCCGAAGGCAGAGGCTTAACCCACTGAGCCACCCAGGTGCCCCTAAATTTTTTTTTTTTTTTTTTTTTAGTGTAAACCCTATGCCCAGGGACTCAAACTCATGACCCTGAGATCTAGAATCGCATGCTCTACCCACTGAGCCAGCCAGGTGCCCCCCCACTCACCTGCCCCTCTCTTTTATGTTCTTTGGCTCATTAACTCCTACTCATCCTTCAAAGCTCTGCCCTGCTTCTCCCTCGTTTATTCATTCATTCTTTTAGCAAGAATTTATTAAACCAAGTTTTGCTCTAAGAGCTGGGGATATGACAAGGAACATAACACGCTTTCATTCAACGGATTCCTCTTGAATGCGCGGATCCCAGCATGCAGGTAATCCAGTGGTGAGCACGCAAGACAAGGTCTCCGTCCTTGTGGAACTTGTATAGCATTGGGAGATAAAAGATAGAACTAATTTAAGATTAGGATGTGTACTTTTATCACCATCCTCCTCAATAGCTCTTACCTGTGTTTCCTACAAGTCTCCGAGGAACTTGGGGAGAGAGACTGTGTCCTTCAATTCGTCTCTTCACCGGTAGGGGGCCCAGGGGCACCTCAGTGCCTGGCTGCGCCGGGCAGTGCTTCCTTATTCATTGAGGATGCCGCCCAGTTAGGGGGGGGATAGCTGCTGTGGGAGGAGGGCTGTGGCTCCCCAAGCTCTGGTGGCCTCCTCTCCAACAGTGGGGGGAAAGAGGAATTTAATGAGGCTTTAAAGAAGACAATAAAGAATGCTCAAAGGCATGGCCTCTGGACTCAGCAGTTTATGAGAAGTGAGCCCAGTCTCTTCAAACAGCTGTGTAATCTCTGAAGAGAAGCAGAGTTTAATCCCCAGCAAAAGCTGTTGGGGGAGTCCACGGGCCAGGCTGTGACTGTCACCATTATCTAAAGAGGCTGTCATGGTTTCTTGCCAGCTTTGAAGGAGGGAGGTCCAGGGACTGGACGGTGGGGGGCACAGTCAGGGCCAATGCTGGAGGTTCGCGGGTGCTGAGAGGGGGTTGGACC
This sequence comes from Lutra lutra, assembly GCF_902655055.1. Taxonomy (NCBI): domain Eukaryota; kingdom Metazoa; phylum Chordata; class Mammalia; order Carnivora; family Mustelidae; genus Lutra; species Lutra lutra. The sequence goes on along the minus strand of NC_062292.1, from coordinate 20,493,271 downwards.
TGTAGTGCCCCTGGAATGAGGGCTGGAAAGGCTGTGGAGTTCATCTGGACCAACCCCCTAATCTTAGTGAGAAGACTGAGGCCCAGAGACGTGAGGCAGCCTGACCAGCGTCCACCAGCGAGGACTAGGAATTCCCATGGGTCCTGCCTCAACAGCAGACAGGGCTCCGCTGGTCAGATGTGGAACCTTGGCTGATTGCTTACCATACATAGACAGTTTTCAAGATTAGTATCTGGCCCTCTTTCTTTCTTTTTCCTTTTTTCTTTCTTTCTTTTTTAAAGTTTTTTTTTTTTTTACGATTTTATCCATTTATTTTAGAGAGAGAGACAGAGAGCACAAGCCATGGGAGGAACTGAGGGGGAGGGAGAAGGAAGAGGAGAGAATCTCGAGCAGACTCCGTGCTGAGCGTGGGGCCTGATGCGGGGCTTGATCCCGCAACCCTGAGATCATGACCTGAGCCAAAACCAAGAGTCAGACACTCAACCGACTGAGCCAAGCAGGCGCCCCTGGGCCTCTTTTCTCCCCCTCTCCTACTCCTTCCCAAGGCGACCAAGTACTTGTGTGTGCCGGCCACCCCCACAGGGGCGGAGCATGGAGATGCCCAGGTGTGGCTGAGTACTGGGGAGCGGCCACTAGGTACTTGCGCTCAGTTCGGTCAGGCAGGCTGCACCGTGTGCTCTGAGTGCACGGGGTCACCCAGCTCGTCGTGGGGGCACCAGGGACCATGTTCTGGAGGAGAGGATGCTTGTGCTGAGTGTTGAGGAACGAGATGGGGACAGGCGTTTGGGAAGTTTTAAGCGGGAAAGGGAGATGCTGGGAATTTTGTTTCAGGTGAACAACTCTGGTGCTGATGTGAAGGGTGCATTTAAGGGGGCAGAGACTGGCAGGGGAGACCTGAGAGAAGGGAGAGCTTATGAGGGCCCGGAGTTGTACATGGGAGGCAGGCAGGCAGGGAAGAGTCAAGAAATATTTAAAAGGTAACACCAGCAAACCTGTCGGTTAGTGGTGGGGTGAGGGGCGGTGGGAAGTGGACCGAGGGGTGAGGCTGAGCGCTCACCTTGTCGAGTGGCTCTTCCCTTGTCGAGTGGCTCTTCCCCAACCTCCAGGCTGCTGGCTGGAGGTCTCTCTAGGGACAAGCACTGTCCTGTCAAACCCAAAGCCCCCTTGATCCTCTACAAAAATGTTTCCGCCTTTTCATTTTCAGGTTTTGGTCCGTGGTCCCCTACCTGCCCTGTCTTCAGGCTCCAGTTTCAGCCTTTTCTGCCGGAGCCACTCTGGTCCTTACCTTGGCCGAGCACATGACTTCCCTTAGAGCAAATGCAACTCACCTGACTTTTCCTGAAGCTTAATTTAAAAAAGTGCGTTTAGTCATTTCCCTGGGACTGGTTGTTTTTCAGCCTGAGCAGTTGAATCATTTAAAATTTAGTGACGTTCAACGAACATTTACCCAAAAATTCATTATTTGCTAAGACCCCGGAATCCAGCAAGAGCAGGTCAGTTTCTGCCCTCGAGGAGATCCCCGAGTGTGAGGGAGGCCTTCTCTGTTTCTGAACGGCAGGCCCCTCCATTCTGGGTTTTTGTCCCCTTCTTCTCGTGAACAGAATGGGGAAAAAAAAGTGGGTTCAGAAAACAGAACTAACAACAAAACTCTTAATTATTTGTTCTCATGGGTCAAATGTCAACACGATCTAGGCTCTGACAATAAGTCTGTTGTCAAATATTTTCAAATTTGACTTTTGGTTTTATTGTAGATGCTCGATAAGTATTTGTGGGATGAGTCAACGTCTAGGCTAAGAAAGCATTCATTGCAATAGGTCCTGTAAGACATGATTGGAAGCAAGGGCTGGGAGGCGCCCCTTGGCGTCCCTGGCACCTGTCACTGGGTCCTGAGCTCACAAAAATTCAGGGCATGCTGGGTGGGAGAAGGATCAATTATTATGATCACATTCTCCATTTATAAAAATCAACATTACTTTGTCCTGAGTATTTAAAGTAGGTCTCTCCTGCATCCTGAAATCTTGTTACTGTAATTATTCAAATCAATTCAGCATTACTGAGAAAAAGTACAGATTGTTCAAGGAGGAGAGGGAGCCATTCCTAATTCCCTAAGTGTTGCAGTCTAGGGGGTGGTACAATTGGGGCCAGGGGGCTGAAGGGTGGCAGTAGTGTGGGCTCTGGGTGTCAAACAGGCCTGACACTCACCCCAGGGTGCTACTTCTTCCAATCACTAGTTCATCTGCGTTGCTGCCTGTATCAGTAGTCAGCCAAGTAGTATCCAGCATACGGATATCTTGCATTATGTGAAACTGTCTGCTGTTTGCTGCACATTGGAGTGCTTTCTACTTTTCAGTGATTAGGAACAGAGCTCCAGTGAACATTAAAAGTACAAGTCCTGGGGCCCCTGGTTGGCTGCGTCAGTTAAGGAGCTGACCCCTGATTTCGGCTCAGGTCATGATCTCAGGGTCCTGGGATCAAACCCCATGTTGGGCCCCACGCTCAGCAGGGAATCTGCTTAAGGATTCTCTCTCTCTCCTTCCCTCTGCCCCTCCCCTGGCATGCTCTCCCTCTCAAATTAAAAAATAAGTCTTAAAAGGAAAAAACAGTGCAAGTCTTTTTGTGGGCATATGCTTTTCTTTCTCTTGGGTAAAATACCTAAGAATGGGATTGTTGAAGGAAATGATAAGTGGATGTTTATCTTTATGAAATTCTGCAAAGTGTGCCCCCTACCATTTTTGTACCCCCAGTGGCGATGTGTGGAAGTTCCAGTTGTTCCGCACTCTTGCTAACACTTGGTATTGTCCACTTTTAAAATTTAGTTTTAGCCATTCTGGTGGATATGTAGTGGTTTTTCATTGCAGTTTTAACTTGTATTTTCCTAATGACTAATGACATTGAGCATAGTTATCAAATGTGCACATATATTACGTTCATCTTTATCAGATTATATGTACTTTACACATATTTATCACAGTCTGTACTTTTTAAAAAATATTTTATTTACTTATTTGACAGAAATCACAAGTAGGCAGAGAGGCAGGCACAGAGAGAAGGGGAGGCAGGCTCCCTGACGAGCAGAGAGCCCAATGTGGGGCTCGATCCCAGGACCCTGGGATCACGACCTGAGCCAAAGGCAGACACTTAATGACTGAGCCACCCAGGTGCCCCTAAACATCTTTATTTAATCCAAAGCTGTAAAGGTTTTATCCTTCAGTTTTCTTTCAGAAGCTTTATAATTTTAGTTCTTACATTTAGTACTATGATCCTTTTCAAGTTCATTGTTGGGTGTGGTTTGCAGGAAGGGCCAAAGTTCATTTTATGCACTTGAATGTCCAATTATACCAGCACAACTTATTAACCATATATGTGTGGACCACTGCTGAACTCGTATTCTGTTCCATTGATCTGTTTGTACTTGTGTGTCTGTACTCTGTGTGTCCAGGACCACACTGTCTATTTTTGTAGCTTTACATTAAGTCTTCAAATCGGGTAGTATTAGTTAAAAAACACCTTTGTTCTTTTTTCAGAATTGTTTTTCCTATTCTAGATCCCTTGCATTTCTATATAAATTTTATAATAAGGTTGTGAATTTCTAAACAAAATCTACCAGGATTTTGATTGAGATTACTTGTACCTACATAGAAATTCCTTTCAACAAATTAGAGGAATACCGTTCCTAATTGCCATTGATTTTTCAAAGATTTTTTTTTTAAATTTATTTATTTGACAGAGAGAAATCACAAGTAGGCAGAGAGGCAGGCAGAGAGAGAGGAGGAAGCAGGCTCCCCGCTGAGCAGAAAGCCTGATGCGGGACTCGAACCCAGGACCTGGGATCATGACCTGAGCTGAAGGCAGCGGCTTAACCCACTGAGCCACCCAGGTGCCCCGCCATTGATTTTTGAAAGAAGCTTTGGCGTTTCAGTAAACTGCCTATTTTCTCTTGGCTGAGTGTTTAGAAGCCCATGCTTCTCACCTTCTCTTCTGATCCTAGGATGCAATGAAATGAAGACTCGCTTTGGTGATAGAAACACCTGGGAATGTACCCAAGGCTCTAGGGGCCACCATTTTGTCCTGAGAGGAAAACCAGTTTCCTCCTCCAGGTCAACTCTGTATCTGTGATGTGAGGTAAAACCTCACAACTTAGGCCCAAGAGAAGCTGTTTTAGGCATTTCCAAACAGCCACCCTTCTTTGTTTGTCCAGAGCAAAGTTCATGTGGTTTTGGAAAAGTCCTCTTACCCATAGCCCAAGAACACCACAGGCCCCAGGAAGAGAGTATCCTGGGAGGGGGTTGAAGAGAGGCCCAGAAAAAGCTGAGGCAGAGGCACAATCTTCTGGAAGCGTTGCCACCACCAGCAAGGGTGGTCTTCCAGATGGAAAACCCAGAGTTGGGGCCATGTTGGCCACACAGCCAGCTCCCCTGGGAGTGGTACCCTCAGAAAGTCGAATTTCAGCAGCAGAATTGTTGCCTGTTCTTTATACTGCGAATTGTTAGCAGGTTCTAAATAGACCATTCATCTCTCCTTTCAGCACAGAAGGGTCTCACAACTCCAACTACCACCACTGGCTTGAGTGTTTCAAGTCAAAACATTCCTGAACCACAGCCCTCGGGTGAGATGCAGGGCTCGCCAGGACTTTGGAGGAAAAACAACCCCCACCAGCCTGGAAACCGCTGGGTACACAGGAGGCTGGGTCGTCTTGCTCACAGAATCTGGGAGCCTGAGCATTTTTACCAGTTAATCTGATAAAGTCACCTTCCCTCCCAATGCTTGCCTCCACTTCTCCTCTGTCGCAGGAAATAAGCCCATTCCCAGAACTAGGGGCCTCAGAAAGCGGGGTACAGGGCACAGAGTGGGACAGCCTAGAGCACCTGTAGGACCTGAGTCACTCCCTAGTTGTAGACGAAAAAGAAGAAGAAGAAGGAGGAGGAGGAGGAGGGGGGAGGGGGAGGAAGAGGAGGAGGAGGAGGAAGAGGAGGAGGAGATGAAGAAAAAAGAAAAGAGGCTTTTGTAATGTTCCCAGCCCTGCATTCAAATCAGGAAGCAATGGAGCAGTGCCAAGTCCCCTTCAGACGCTACTAGGTGCACTGAGCAACTCTCAGAACAGGACGGGTGGTGGTGACTGCAGGAAAGCCAGCCCCAGTCAACCCTGGGAAAGCTAGGGTCCCAGAAGTTTCAGCTCCTGGAGCCCCAGTCACAGCCCAGCCCCCATGGAGGAGATCCAGGAGGTCCTAGTGGACCCTTGCAGCCGGCAGTGCTATCTGCAGGTGTTGCTTTCTGGGAAAGAGTATCTTCATCAAGTGCTTCGAAATCTAGGCCTCAGATACCAAGAAATTTTTGTGGGCAAGATCTTGTGTATGTTGCTGCTACTCAAGACTGTACCAGAAGATGGAGAAGGCGTCCAAGGAGATGGGCATTCACCACAACCTCGCCCACTGACATGCCATGGACTTCCATGGCTTTTTCGAGTACAGCGATTTCATGTTGCAGCTCTGCTGCTGGAGCTCTCTGGGGCGGAACGCACTGGCCGAGCCTGGGGCCGCTACCACCTCCTTGGATGCCAGGACCTGTCCGGAAATCGGGTTCATCCTTGGGACCTCAAGCTGGGCTAACTCTTACTCGGTGAGGATCTGGAGGAGGGACCCGGGGATTCTGATTGGCAACCAAAGTCGAGTATAGCAAAGAGAGGAAGAAGCCCCTAATAACAGAGCTCCAGAAGTGCCTAGCAAGAGGGCACGGTTTGGAATGCATGAGTCATGTGTACCTCATCAGTGGGCAAACCACCTTTTGAGATGCCTTGCCTCAAAGACACCTAGGAAGAATGAATGGTGTTTTCCAAGCACATCAACCCCATGGCCGCCTCCCAAGTTCACAAGATGCTTCAAACAAAATCCCACTGCCTGTCAGACCACACATGAGCTGTTCAACGACAAGTTCTTTACTTCTGGCCACATCCCTGCCCTTGTCCCTGCACCTGCCTCACCATTCCACGAGGTTTTCCATCGTTCCCAGCAGCCTGGACCCCAGCAGCCAAAAGCCTCTCATAATCCTCAGTAAAGACAACAAGAACCCCCAGCTCCAGCCCCCAGGGAAAGAGGAATCAGAGGTCTAGGAGACCAGTGAGGTGGTAGAGAGCCCCCTTGGGGACATGCTGTGACAGGGCGTTAATGCCTCCAAGACCTCAGAGCAGAGACTGGTGAGGCAGGACAAGGCTGAGGATCCTGCATCCCCATCTTCTGAGGCAGCGAGGTGGGGGACTCCTTGGACAAGGACGGCCTGGGGCATCAACTGTGTGACCACAGTGTGGGGGTGTGTTTCGATTGCATGACTCATTCTCTGCAAGGACGATGGCAGCCTGGAGAATGGAGAGCATGAGGACATAGAGTCCTCCCTCGCTGTGGGCTCCCATCTCAACTCCTCGATGAGGAAGATCCCCCACTTTAAGGGTTTCTGAAACCATGGGGGCGAAGACCTGCTGAAGGCAGACCCCGAGATCGCGCCCTGGGATCTGCCCCACCTGCTAGTTCATCGTCATGTGCCTCAGTCTGTCTGTGCACTCATCAGCTCCCAGGGCCAGGCCGGACTCACCCTGTTCCCACTCACGGCAGCCATGACCCACCTCGACGAGAAGTGGGACTTTCTTAGGCACCACCTGAGCACCCCCGCAGGGGTACCCCTGCCCCCAGGGGCTGGCCAGCCTGTCCCACTGCACCTGCGCGATGGCGGACAAGCTTCGGAGCCCATGCCCAGCCGCCAGCAGCCTCAGGGCCTTCTTACTAGTCCTCCCTCTGGACTAGTGGCCCCCTCACCCCCACCAGCACCTTGGGCCCCATATGGGTTAGCTCTCACCATGCTTTTTTGGTAGTGTGCCCCTTGGCCGCGATCGGGAGAAAGCGACATCATCCTGCAGGTGGGGGGTGCTCTGGACGTGGTTCTTTTTGAACATGTTGGGGTGTGGCTCATATGGCCTCTTCCCCTTGCCTCTAAACCCCATCCTATGATTGTAGAGAACATTGCTCCTGAACCCGGACTATTCTTTCCTTGACTTTATATGCATTAAACCCCTGTGAAGCTTTAAAAGTTTAGGGGGTATTGATTGGCTTCTAGCAGTCGTGTGGTCTCAGCCAATACGCGCAGGAATGAAGCACTCCGGGGGTGCGGGCCAAGGAGGCTTCTGGGTGCAGGGATGCCCGCCCTCACCGTTCCTTGGTCCAATGAGACATGTAGCAAATATAAACAAATCCGGTGACAGCCGAGCTCCTTTGACAAAAGGCAGTGTTCTGTTGAGAGCTGTGGTTGGTCCTGGGCTGCCAGGGCTCAGAGGATGCTAGTGACCCCGCCATGGGGACAAATCTCTGGGGTGTGGTCTGAGGGGAAGGGGGCCAAACTTGTGAGACCTCCTTTGAAGACCCGCTCTCTCCAGGTCATCCAGCTGAGGAGTCAAGGAGCTCAAACAGCAAGCCAAAATCTTGGAAACACAGTGAATGAGAAGGAAAGGGAGGAAGGAATGCCAGGAACACCCAAGTGGTAAGTTCTGTGAGGGGTCCCCACTCACGGGCCTCACATTAGTGTTTGTCCACTCATGACAGGTGGTTGGTCCAAGAGGGACAAAGGATAGACAGGAAGGCTCAGGGATCGTGGAGGGAAGCTGGAGGAGGTAGGCAAGGAACACAGCCAAACCAAGAAGAGGACAGCACAGGGACCTAAGGCACACATGTGAGCAGCATTATGGCCCAATTGTTGTTGGCCAGACCTCTGGGTCATGGGCCCTGATCCTGTTTATTATCCTGTTTATTATTATCCTCTACTGTTTATTGCTGTGTGACCTTGAGCGAGTTACTCAGTCTCCCTGATGCTCAGCCTCCCCAACTGTAAAATGAAGATTCAGCAGTTATTTTATAGGGGTTATTGGAAGTTTTCCTGAGATACATTTAGTCACTGCTTCGTAAATGGCAGTGACAGTTATGAAGATGGAACACTTGGGACCCAAGGGACAGCTTTCATGACACACTTGCCCAGAATGATGTAGACTCTGCTGGAGTCTGGCAGACTCGGTGTCCACCAGGAAGCTCATCTCACCTGGGACTTGAGGGTGGGTCTGCACTGACCATAGCCAAGTTTTAATGCAGGAAGAGGATCAGTTTGCGCTGGGGGCTTCCTATGTATCCTGATGACCCTATCTATTCACTTATATTTCAGAAGATCCTCAAGCTTTTGCCTTCCAATTGCTTGTGTTTCTGCAGTGGGGAAGGGAGGGAGCAGAAGAGGCAAAATGTTTGAGGCCAAAGCCACCTCTGTGGCTCCTGGGACAGGAGCCAGAGAGGGGTCTGGGGCACCCGAATCCCACTGCATCAGCAGAGGCACAAATACCAGATGATTTTCTCAAGGATAAAAGAGGATTTAGGGTGACTTGATTCAAAGCTCCCCTTTCTCCTTTTTTGGGCACAGGCCTGGGAGTAGGGTTGGGACAGAAAACAGACAGGGCCTTGTTAGGGACTTGAATTTTCACATGTAGAATGACAGAGTTTGGGAAAGGGCTTTCTCCTTCATGTGCTCCTCCCATCATGTGTCGTCTAACCTGCTCTTTATTTTATTTTTATTTTTTAATTTAATTTAATTTAATTTTTTTTAGTAGAGAGAGAGAGAGAAAGCAAGAGACAGAACACAAGTGGATGGGAAGGGACAGAGAGAGAAGCAGATTTCCCCCTGAGCAGGGAGAGCCCTGAGCCCCTGATCGGAGCTCGATCCCGGGACCCCAGGATCACGATCTGAATGAAAGGCAGATGCTTAACCAACTGAGCCACCCAGGTGCCCTCACCTGATCTTTATTTTATTTATTTTAAAGATTTATTTATTTATTTGACAGAGATCACAAGTGGGCAGAGAAGCAGGCAGCGCGGTGGTGGGGGGGCGGAAGCTGGCTTCCTGCTGAGCAGAGAGCCCGATGTGGGGCTCAATCCCAGGACTCTGGGACCATGACCTGAGCTGAAGGCAGAGACTTTAACCCACTGAGTCACCCAGCCCCCCCCATTTTATTTATTTTAAAGATTTTATTTATTTATATGTCAGAGAGCGCGCAAGCGTACAAGTAGGCAGAGGGACAAGCAGACTCCCTGCTGAGCAGGGAGCATGACTTGGGGCTCAAAACCAGGACCCCAGGATCATGATCTGAGCCAAAGGCAGAGGCCTAACGGACTGAACCACCCAGGCGCCCTCACCTGATTTTTTTTTTTTAAAGATTTTATTTATTTATTCGACAGACAGAGATCACAAGTAGGCAGAGAGGCAGGCAGAGAGAGAGGAGGAAGCAGGCTCCCTGCTGAGCAGAGAGCCCGATGCGGGGCTCGATCCCAGGACCCTGGGATCATGACCTGAGCTGAAGGCAGAGGCTTTAACCCACTGAGCCACCCAGGCGCCCCCCTCACCTGATCTTTAAATGTAAAACTCCATCTGTATTCCAGTGTGATCGTGGGAGACTCATCTCCTGGGACCCCAGCTGGGTTTGTACCTATGAGAAATGGGCAGGGCAGCCTTCAGCTGACACCAAAACTGTGGGGAGACCAGCCGGCATCCCTCTCAGGGTCCTCACCACCTGGCTGGGCCCCCCGGGGAGCAGGGTGAGAGCCTTTCCAACCACCTGTCACTGGCTCTTTTCTGTGTTGTGGTATTCAAGGCTCTCAGTCCCCTGGAGGACAGTAAAGCATGAGAGCCCAGTGTCAGGTCAGAGGCCGAGTGTCCAGCACACTGACGACCAGACCTGTGTGAATAATTGCCAGTGAGTGTTTGCGTTCTGGCCATGAGCCTGGATGCTCCGGTGAGGGAGGGCGGGGGGAGATGCATATGTCTTGGGTCACATCCCAGCGGGCAGTTTCCAAATTCACCAGGAATTCAGCCACCGCAGCCTCTGACTATAACACTGATATTAACACCCCTGCTCCCACCCCAAAGGCGCTGGGTGCGTAATTCCTACTTTTTTTTCTGTTTATTCAGCTCAGGGGCTCTGCGGAGGACAAGCAGCCACTCCCCTTACTCCCCTGAAACCGGGGACCCCTCCTTCACTCGCACAAAGGCTTTGCTGGGGGGTGGGGGCAGGGTTCTGCCTTCCCAGAGGCTGGTCAGTTTGGGGACGCAGGGGTGCGTTTCTGAACGCTGTGTTCCAGCCTGAACGCGCCTCCCACAAGGAGGGCTGTCCTGAAGGCGGAGGGGCAAAGCGGCCGAGGAACAGGGTGAAGCAGGGGCTGGTCTAGGCTGCTGCTTGCGGTGAACCACGGAGGGTAAGCCTCCCACCCGGGCGGGCCGAGCTGCCAGCGGGAGCAGCAGGCTTCCCATCGGGGCGTCTTCATGAAATTCTCGATCTTTGGAATGATGGAGGGAAATCGTGCCTGGCAAGCAGATGGTGCCTGGAGGCCTCACCTGAGCCTCAACCCCTAGTCTTGCAGAAGTTGACTCATTCTCTTGTCCCATATCCACAAGAGGGACGCCCCTCCGCGAGTCCCTGGGGAGTCCCCGCTCATTGCCCTCCTTCCCCTGCTCGCTCCTCATTTCATTCCCTGCTCATTCTCTCCATCAGCAGTGAGGACCCGGTTGTTTCTTTTCCGAGCGCTCTCGGCCCCGTGGAGCGTGTGTACAAACCTACAACCTGCTGTTCTTAACTCCTGAGGGCCCGGGTCCGTTGTGTTCCGTTGTGTTTGCGGTGCCCGGGGTCCGCGGCATGCGGTGTAGACAAGTGGTTCTGAAATCTTCCCTGTGCCTCACCGTTGCCTGGGGAGGGATTTAGAAAGGCCCGGCCCCACTCCTGGAGACCCCGAGTTAACTGCCTGAGGTCCCGATGGGGACGGGCTGGAAAGGTCCCCAGCGGGCCCCAGGGCGCTGTCGTCATTAGGAGGCCTCCAAAACCTTGTCTCAGAATGAGCCAATCAGGCAGCTTTGCCCCAGTGGCCCTTTCTCTTTTATTTATTTATTTACTGGAGCGAGCTGGATTCTCAGCGCCCGTGGACATCATGAAAGCTAGGGCATTTGAAGGTGCCCCGCGGGGAATGTGTGCAGGCTGGGCCGGAGGGCTCGGGAGGGAGCTGGCGTCATTTCTGGGGCAAGGAGAAATTAAGTCAGACATGTCCATCCCAGACACCTGGCCTTCAGAGTCTGCAATCAGAAACCAGCAAAGGGAAGCAAATGGCCGGGGGCATCTGGACCCGTGGCAGGCCCCAGGTCCCCGTACCGGTGGGGGCACAGTGTCTCTTCACCCCAGGCATCCCCGTCTGCTCTGTACGTGGTCCGGGCATATGCTTCCTGTGCTCTCGTGTGTGGGGAATGGACTTACAGAAATCCAGTGGGCTCCTCCTCTGTGTGTTTTTAATTCACCGTGGTTTGTTTTTTTTTTTTAAGATTTTATTTATTGGGGCACCTGGGTGGCTCAGTCGGTAAAGCATGCTCTCTATCTCAAACAAATGAATAAAATCTTTTTTAAAAAAAGTATTTTATTCATTTATTGGAGTGAGAAAGAGAGCAGGAACAGGGGGAGTGGCAGAGGAGGGAGCAGGGAGCCCGACCCAGGGCTCCATCCCAGGACCCTGGGACCATGACCTGAGCCGAAGGCAGATGCTTAACTGACTGAGCCACCCAGGTATATCCCATTCACTGTTTTTGAGGATAATCCCTGTTGAGACAAGATGGACTGCATTACTATTTATTCATCCCTTCTCTTTTTGATGGTCACGTAAGACTGTGTCTAATTCTTACCCATCAGAAATAATGCTATAACCTGATGTAGAATGTCTCTTACAGCACAAGCGTCCTTGCGCACAGGTGTTCCTCTCTCTCTCCGACCATTGCCACTTTCAGACCGTGCTGGGCTCTGCCACCGTCACCGTCCTCGGCACTGGCAATCTGGCTCTCAGTCAGTCAGTCAGTGTTTGCCCTTAGCCTGGTCACCTGGTGTTTGATGACCTAGTCTGACAGCAGAACTGCCCCGTGGCTCGAGTCTCAGGGCTTCTACTACCCCAGCCCCCACCACCTTCTGGCCCCTCCTGTAAGGGAGGTTCTTTTTGTCAGGAGAGACTGGTGAGTCTTGGAGCCATACGGCGGGGTCCCATGCAAGTGGTCAGTTTTAACAGGACTCCAGTGGAAGTTCAGTTTATGAGGAGACATGGAGGGTTTTCCTGATGAGGGGACAGCAGGAACCAGAGTAGAATAAACACGGCAGAGCAGTGTGGGGCGAGGACTGGCTGAAGAGCCAGCTGCCCAATGGAGGCTGGTTCTGGTGGGGAGCAGGCAGTGCTTTGGTTACACGAGGTGAGTGGAGGAAGTGAAAGCCTCATGTCCTCCTCCCAGCGACTTTGCTTGAGCGTTCTGGCAGGACGAAGTGGATGGACATGGGCAGTGGCAGGGTCATGGTGGCTGGGGGAACGCTGGGAAGAAGCACCGGCCCCCACGGCTGTCCCAGGGACCTGGCTGAGCTTTGGGATTACTCACTCCTAGGACTTGCGGTCGGCAACCTCGTTTTCCTCCAACCCACTGGGAGCTGGGGCTCCAGGAGGCTGGGCGTTCTTCTCCCTCCGGGGCTCCCAAGCCGCTTCTTGGCCCTCCAGCCTCCAGGCGAAGGAACTTGGGCAGCCCCGTGCAGGCTTCAGCCCAGCGATGACCAGGGACCTGGAAGCTGATGTCACCGCCATGGGCTTGGGGAGCCGACACCAAGGGGCCGTCCAGCGTCCTCTCAGCTCAACTCTTCTTTGGCCTGAGGTTAAAGGAAGCTCCCAGAACCCTGATCGGGGAACAGGAGGCCAGCATGTGTGTCGGGGGGGGGGCGCGGGGGTTTGGGGTGAGGGAGCTCTTCAAGCTTGGCCAGCCTTGTGCTTTCAAGCGAGCTTCTGCTGGGAGCAACAGGCTTACTGTTTTTGAAAGAATTCACTCTGGGCAGAAGTTTGGGCTTTTGCCTTGTTTGACAGCCCGTAAAACTCAACTGCAAATCTAGACTTCCAGCTCTACTGTTTGCAGGGTAAGACCTGGAGGCAGTTATCCACTCCTTCCCCTTGGCTGGCCGTTCCCCCACATTCCCGTGTCTACCCTGGATCCCCACCTCTCAGCTCCACACCGTTGGGAAATCACGAGAAAAGTGTTCCCAAGGGCAAGGATGGAGGGCAGAAGGCTGGCTGGGCTGGGGGATGGACCAAGAGATGTCAGATGTGGACAGGCTGATACGGCCGGGAAGACAGAGCCAAGGGATAGTGCTTTGACTTCATGCTTTGAGGCTGTGTGTGTGTGTGTGTGTGTGTGTGTGTGTGATTTCTCTTTGGTAGATCCTGGAAGCCCAGTGCAGTGGGAGAATCCATTATTCTGAGCCTTCAACAGGTACCAGGTCTTCACCGTGTTGGGAGTTGGGCAGGGGACAGACTGTAAGGCACCTGCCTCGTTTTTCATGCTGCTGCTTCTGCATTTGACTTTGCAGAGCGGCTTTCCTTAAGTCCTCCCATCCCTGCCCCCGTTTGGGAGACTCCAGGGCCTGGCGTTACACCGTGGAATGAATAAATGTCACTGCGTGAGCGACTGCCTTCATGAAGCTGGTGGCTGTTTATTGAGCATTTACTATGGGGTCTCCTCATGTCCAACCTATGGAAAAATGTATTGTTTTTTTACTGATGGGTAGGTACCCTCTAGGCTCAGGAAGCTTAAGTGACTTGTCCCAGGTCTGGCAGCCAGGACCGTGTGTGTGTGTGTGTGTGTGTGTTTTAGGGAGGGTGGGTGGAGATTTACAAGAGATTTAAAAGGCTCGTGGCATCATTTTTTATTATTGCTCATTCTTGCAACGTCAGCAAGTCTGTGAATTTGTGCATTTGTAGAGCTGATAGGATTGATGGGATTGATCCAGGGCCGCCCCTGGAAACTGGGGACAATGAAAACAAAGTTGGGGGTTTTCCAAGCCAGTGCTTGATGCAATAGTTCTCTCTAAAAACAGAACTTAAAAGAGTGGAAAATAGGGAATATCCTCTGTACTGAGAATAGGGAAGAAGAGAGACAACAAAAGAGACAAGCGGAGGGACCAGAGGGACCAGAGGGACGAGACCGTCTGTGACATTTAAACGGCCCCCTCTCTCAGACTCAGGAAAGAAGAAAGGCACAAAAAAGAACAAAGCCAGGTCAACTGTTAAAAATTATTTAATAGAAAGTCCAATGTCAAAATGTAACAATAAACAAAAATACACATGTATAAATATGTATATATAATTAGACCTGTATACTTTCTCAGACCCTTTTCAAAATGGAACGGAATCATCATTACATCTTGATGGTCAAATCAACATGAATATTCAAGCGATGTGGCCCCACTGGTGCGGTGGGGAACATCCCACTGAAGCAGTTGGAGGGTTCAAAGAATTCCAATCACGCGAGAGCCGGGAAGGTTGCTAAATGTCCTCTTCGGGAGAGACCCAGAGAGGTGAGATGAACAATTCCACGGCTCCGGACATCGTACCGGATCTTTTCTTAGCACCTGTAGCCACCACTGTCCAGGGATAGCTTTCCTGTCGGGCAGGTTTTTCATTATTGAAATTTAGGTTGTTTGAAGAGTTTGTTTGCCCTGTCTCCCAGATGAGAAACTCCTGGGATTTGGATCTTAAGACCTTCTTATTCTGCAGGCCAAGTGCCAGCACAGTGGTTTTGGGATGGATGCCATGAAAGTGTGCCGATTTGCTCTTAAAAGAGTAGTGTCCAAAGTGGGTGTGTGCAGACCAGGGGGTACTCAAGGTTCCCCCCTGGAGGTGTTCAGAGAGAAGATACCAGAACCTCTGTTTATAATATTTTGTATCTTATTCTTTTAAAATGGTTACATTGTGTACTTTTTTTTTTTTTTTTACAATGCGTCAAATATAATAGTCCAGGAGTAGGTGAATATGGGCTTTAAATAAATTAATAAACATCCAGATGGGGTGCATCTCACAGAGGTTTTGCCGAGAGGCGTGTGCGGTAGAAATAAACGGGCACCCACTGCTTGGTAGAGTTCCCGTGCATGCAGAGCGTGGGGGAGCCTGCCCTGGGGGACTCCCGTGCCCACCCGAGGAAGTGTGCAGGGGCTCAGAAGAACACTGCCGCAAGATACCTCTCAGACCCAACTGAGAGCAGATGCCTCCTAATCCTGCCACGGTGTTTCACTTGAATGTAAGGCCTTATTCCTAAGTTAAAAACCACAGCACACAGAGCAAATACACAGCCACTGGCAACGGGCAAGGAGGCATTTTGATCCTTTCCTGGTGACAGTGAGGGAAAGGGACCAGAGCAGACAATGGGGAGAGGGTGCCCTAGGGCGAAGCCCACCGTATTCCACGAACACCCCCTGCCGTCACCAAGGAGACCCCACAGGACCTTACTTTTCAGGTAGGTGTGTGTGAGACCGAATGCTCTGTCCGTTTCCAGCATGGTGACTGCCACAGGCCTATCTCTAATGGAAAGGACTAGGCCAGTGGGATATTTGAGTGGGAACCATAAGACACAGAATTAGAAATTCCTCACCAGGGAGCCAGAGGAAGATCTGGGAAAAGGGTGTGCGTTTGAGCTAAATTCTTTCCAAGGGTTCAGAAGGCTGGTGTTGCTTTTGAATAAGCCAGGCTGCACCCAGGAGGGTGGGTGTGGGGGTCCTGCAAAAGAGGTCAGCCCCAAGGAATATTCAGGGCCCTTGGGGATCCCTGGAGACCCAACCACTCGGCTAAGAAAATGTCTTTAGCGCCTAATCCCTCCAACCTCTCACTTGTTTGAGCCTTTTCTTTAGTTTCTAGAAACCACGCTGCCTCACAGCTAGTATTTTTGATTCATTGAATTCTTTTTCTTCTCTTTATAAAATTTCCAATTATTTGTGGGGGTGGGGGGAGGGAAGAACCCACTGCTCTGAACTCGGAATAGGTTCTCTGGAAAACCTAAAAGGCACTGTGAGGTGTCTCCACAGAGAGCCTGCTTCTCCCCTAGCCTCCCTGCTTCATGACCGGAGGGTGCAGAGCTGAGCTTGGGGGGGCCCCCCCATCCCCACGAGGCCCCTGCTGGCTGTCTAGGTTGGCAGGTTTTTGCCATGTGCCTACAATCCATTTGTGCTTTTTTTTTTAATTTTTTAATTTTTTACTATCTTTTTTCTTTGGCAGGATTCAGGTGTACACGTGGGACGGAGCAGAGGCTTGGCCACAGGGCATGACCGAACCCGGGGAAGGGCTGTCCCAGGGCAGGCTGAAGGAAGGCATCACACAAGCCAGCAGGCCGTCAGCTGTTTCCTGGGAATTCATCTTAGGGCATCCCCTCATCCTGGGGTCTAGGCCAGCCTCGTACCAGGGGTATTTTAGCCTTGGTGGCTCTATGGACAGGTCAAGATGACCAGGCACTGCCCCTTGTATGTCTCTAAGCCAGGTCTAGCCCCTGTTAAAGCCCCTGAATTCGAACAGCGTTTGGCAGGAGGATAAGGTGCTGGGTGGGTGGGTGGTTGGGGGCAGAGGACACATGGGGACGAATCATCTCAGCTAGCAAGTGTGTGGTCTCACAGTAAGAGGGCAAGTCTGGGCCCCGATGCTGACCGCACTTATCTCCCTGGGGGACCTCAGCAGTGACCTCTGCTGGCCTGTAGCTCTTTTTCAGCCCTCCCCTCCCCAGTCTAGGGCGAAGCCCCCGTGGCCTTCTGGGACCAGCCAGCTGACTGCTTGCCCTCATCCCCTGTCCTCTCCTCCCGACAGCCTGCACTGTCCCTTCGTTGGGCTGAGTCCCAGACTGTCCTCTCAGCTCCCTACGCCCTTTGTAACCTTCTCCCTCAGTCCTCTGACACACTTGAGCCTGGATGTCTCCTCCTTCTGGAAGCCTCGATTCTCCAGGCTGGGCAGCTGCCACTTTGAGATGCTCCCACAGCCGCCAGGACTGACCCTTACGGTCTCCACACTGTCTCCCTGACCGATGCTAGGCTCCTTGAGGGCAGCAGCCGTGTGCGGCTTAACTGGGCATTCTGGTGCCTACACTAGGTGCTCTACACCCAATCTGCTGCACGAATGGGTCTTCAACCCTGGAGAAGGCAACGCTAACGATGCCCCCTCTGGGACAACCCAGATGATGGGGCCCCAGATCCACACCTCGGGGGCAGAATGTCGCCGTGGATCGGCTGGGCTGCCGGTCAAGGCCATGCTGGACAAGTAGGCGAGGGTGTGAGGGACACTGGTTTAGATGGCTGCACCTGGCTCGGGTCCCGAGGGACGCGCCCTTTCCGCACCAGGGCTTGGGACAGGATGCCGGCCCCCGTGTCCAGGCCAGAGGCCCAGGTGAGGCAAACGTGCCAGTGGCAGGGCATCCTGGTCCAGAGGGGGCACGAGGCTGGGTGGCCAACAGACCTCCCCCCGCCTCATTGAGTCTAACTCAAAGTTTCACAAGAGGGATCACTAAGCGTTTCCTGTTTGGGCATTATTAGAGTTATGCTAATACCTTCCTAGATGTTCTCCTAGAGAGTATGAAAAGCAAAGTACAGCTCTTCCTTGGAATAATTCAATGATAAAGTAGATACGTATTTTTTTCTCTAAGTACCTGTGTCTGTGTGTGTGTTAAGAAAAATAGATAGATCCGAATTTAGAGTCCTAATAAGGCAGCTGCCTGGTTCTGATCCCGGAAAATAGACACGAATTTTTAAAAATAAATTTGCATCTTGTTTTGAATGGAAAAGCTGGCTTGAAATCTATAACGAAGCTTTCCTTCCCTTGCTCACTTGACGGTCGAGAAAGAACAGTCCCTGAAGGTCGGGACTGAAATGCCCCCAAACAGTGGCTCTTCTATTCCCTCTGGGTCTAGGCCAAGTGGCCCCTAAGGTTCTAGAACTATCTGCAACCCTGGAGACCCTCCGGCAGTTCTGGCTGAGTTTACCGTGTTCTTTTTACTGCTTTTAAGTCTTACTCAATCATGTTCAAAGCCTTGGGCTAAAAATAACTCCCGGAAAGGGAAAAAGGGGAGAATTCTGGGTAGAGGGGGAAGACGGTATTAGAATGAGGCCTTTGGTTTAGGAACGATCTTGTTGAATTAAAGCCACTTCTCTGGCTTACAAGAGATGAGAGCCGTTTCCCACATTATCTTGAAGGAATTTGACAGCTGCCAGGGTTGAAAGAGGCAAGATCTTGGGGACAGTTTTCAGAGAAAACTGAACATAGTAGCACCCCCTCTCCACAAGGAACTTTTTTTTGATTCTTTCTAGCCGAGTGAGAGCAGGGGTGGGTCCCCTCTGGACAGCACCTTTAACAGTTGCCATGGAGACGTGAGTCCTCTGTTTTAGAGGACGTGCCTTGAGAAGCAAGGAAAGGAACTCTGGGGAGTTCTTGGGCTCTTCCGACCTTGCACGCGTTATTTAAGTGACTGTCTAAGTCACGACACGACACGACTCTCCAAAACATTTAAAGTCTCGAAAGAGATTCACAGTGACCTGCGGCGCGTCAGCTGGCCTGGAAAATACAGACCCGGTTCAAACACTGGACAGAGACATCCAGCCCTGACCCACAAGAAAGGATTTCAAGTCAACGGTCCAAGCCCATCGTCTACGCTGGGTGATCGGGTTCTCCCACACTTCTCTGCAAGATTAAGGTTTTTCACCCTAACACGATGCAGTCTGGGATGAATTAAGCCTTGGGAGCCAAGAAAGAAATCACAGCATGCAAAGGCCTGTTCTGGTTGCATCTGGAATTTCACTCTAGAAGTAACAGGTTCCTTTTCCAGATGCTGAAAGGATTCCAGAAAGCGAGACATGTGCCTAAATCCCCAAAGCCTTTTCCTTCTGGGCACAAGATTTCTGTTAGCCAGCAGCCTCTGGTGGTTTGTGTGTAGCTCATCAGATCCGGGGAAGGCCGAGGAAAACACCTCCCGTGGCAAACCCGGCTGGGGATGAGCCAAAGAGTGATTCTGGAAGAGAGAAGCCCCGGAGGGTTCTTTTCACAGTGTTGCGAAGGGCAGAGTAAGAACAACAAAATTCGGAGACTACTTGAATGACATCTTTCCTTCTTCCCACGCGGGCACTAATATTGGATAGATGCATTCTGTACGTAGAAACATGAGGAACATGAGGGTCACAAATTCCCTTCACAGGGTCACACCGGGAGGATGACACAAGACAATGACAACATTCCCAGCACAGTATCCGGCACAGCGTGAGCGTAAATAATAAATATTAGTTCCTTTTCCTCCTTCCCCAAGATTAGGTTAGATCCCACATAAGGTACAAGAGTCTCCTGAGAGACGTGGGCGAGCTACAGCGTCTAAAGGTCGGTCACGTTAAGTCAAATACATTCACTCAGCAGCCCCGGTTTCTGCTGTAGTTTTTTTGATCGTTTTCCACAGACACGCGAAAAGGTGACTGACAGACATGTTTTCCCCTTGGAAAAACATGTTCGTTCATTGGCAAAAGGCAATTCATAGAAGTCACAAAATTCCAAAGGTTTACTGCGAGGACGTTTGTGGCGGGGAAGCCAACTGCCTCAACCAGGTGCCCACAGGCTTGTGGGGACCCAGCGGCCCACACGCGACATCCAGAAGCCAGTGTCCCTGCGTCCAGCCACCTTTCCACCATGCTTCCAGACAGGCATTCCCTCTCCCCAACCAGGTCTTCTTTCTCTACTGGGGTTTTGCACAACTTCACAAAAAGCTTTAATTTCTGAGAGGTACAAAGAAATAAAGCTCTAAAAATGCCTCCCAGGGGCAAAAGCACGGAAGGCAGATTTTCTGTCAAATGATCCAGTGCAAGCTAATGCTTTTTTTTTTTTTTTAAATTTGGGAGTTGGGAGTCTTTTCAAAAAGAACGTATCAGAGTCCTGAAGTCCAAGATTCAGAGTCAGTATTTTCCTGGCTTAAGACACGGATCATTTTTCTTCCTTTGAAACCAACATATTTAATGGGGTTTCCTTCCTAAGACCAGTAGGGATGGAGCGCTCCTTTGCAATTCTCACCTAATGTCTAAGCAGTTTGTAATCAATACGCTGCCTGCATCACAGGTACTGAGGTAAAATTCATGAGAGGTACAATCTCGGCTTTTAGCAGGCTTCTGGGAGAGTCTGGCCCTTAGGGAAAAAAAAGTCTCGATGAGGTTGGGAGGAGGGCAGTTAGGACTCAAAGCAGGATGGCATCCAGTGGGATGGAGACGAGGGCGCCATCATCCCTGGGCTGCTCCTGGGAGCCGTCAAGCGTCAGGCATGGGTGGGGAGGCTCATCCTGGGCTGATTCTGGGGGCTCCCCCGACACGGAGGGGCTTCCCTGCCTGGCAGCCACACCATTGTGGACCACAAAGGACCTGAGGCTACTCCCCTCTGCCAGCTCATCCCTCGTTTGAGTCAGAGCAGCCCAGTCTCAGAGCAGGGCCTGTGAGGAGGGGGAGAGACCCATCTCCCCGCAGGTCCGTGGGTGGCCCCTGCTGCCACCGAAGGCTGACTTAGGTTCCTTGTCTCTGGACTTCATTCGTTCTTTGTCCCTAAATAGACCCTAACACCTCTCTAGACTCAGCCTGGGGGTTGAGAGGCTTGGCTGAGGTAAAAGACTCTTTTGAGGTTCTCTGCCAGTAACAAACACGTACTCAGTTAAGACAGCAAGTACTCCATGATCCTGAATCTCCGCCAACCAAAAGAAAGCAGCACATACACTGCTGAACTTCGACAGCTCCACAACCCAGGAGCACAGACAGCGCGTGAGACCCAGCCATAAATCTTCTAGACGGCCAGCCCCACCCACTGGCCGCCAGGCAGCTGTATTTTGAATCGCACCCAAGCGTGGGGCCATGCTATCAACTTTCTGCTGAATGCTTCTCACAGTCCATTTTTCGTCCTTCCTTCTTCCCCCAGGCCACTCCACTCCCTCCCTCCTTCCATCTCCCTGAGTCCTCAGCCAGCAGAAGCACTAGTTTCTGGATGATTCTTTTCATGGTATCTGAGACAATCTGCTTCATGTTCAGATACATGGCAGGGGGAGGGGGGTAGGCAAAATATTTCCGCATTAGACCCTTTGCAGAAGGCATAAAAAAAAAATACAAACATAAATCACTTGACAATTTTATGATTAAAGCCAATGATGGAAAAAACAGTTTTGAGTGTTGCTAACATCGTCAAGCATCTCATTCCAACCCACTCAAACACCCCGTTCCCCGTTTCTCAGATCTATTTCTAGATATACCAAACTTGTCCGCAGATGAAATCATGTCTGCACATCAAAGAGTTAAACTTGGGAGACAACTCCAGGTGAAAAGCTCCCCCCGCCCCCCGCCGCCGAGCGGGAACCAGTTTCTAGTTTTACAAAACACTCAAAAGTCAACTTCCCAAGAACACTTGGTTCTGGGCGCACATGTATCATGTCCACATGCTAAACATGACTAGAAAAAAAATGGTATGAGCATGTATCATCTTTGGGTAGAAGGTGGTGGTTTTCTGGGAGGACAGGACGCGCTCTGAGAACACCAGGTAGAGCAGCCTGTGGGAGATGCTTAGCGCCTGTGTCACTCTTGCTCGAGAAGAATCAGCAGATCATGTAACCGTGAACAAAGTCCCACGTGGACAAGTTTCAGGGGGTGCTCAGCAGTTTACTGACAGTTGAGGAAAACTATTTTAGTCACTTGGCCAAAAGCCACACGAAGGCAGGGAACGTAAACCCCTCTGCGACTGGACCCTCTCTGCATTTTTCTGCTTGAAGCAGGATAAAAAGCCTTACATTTTGGCCGCATCTCTATTTATGGAACAACCACAGCTGCTCCCCAGAACAGCGGCCGCTGGCTGAAAGAGTGAAGGGCTTTTGTTGCTCTTGACTGAGTTTCCTGCCCCCCCACCCACGTCTGTGCCCCGGGGTCTGACGGCGGATCGGGAATCCATCCACGGCGCCATCCGTTACACGGATGGATTTTAAAGTCAAGGCTCATCTTCTCGGCAAGAGCGAATTCAGCGGCTTATTCTGGCCTGCGGCAGGTGAGCTCTCCGCTACCCGGGACGCGTCACGACTCCCCACCTTGGAGGGCGGCAGCGTGGCTGATCCTGAGCGCCCCGCCCCCTGTTCAAACCCCACAGGAAGAGAAACCTACATTCCCCCTCTGCGCTTCTGGGGTGCAAAGCGCACCCCGGCCTGCGGGCGTAGCATTTAGCAGGGCGCCCTGCCCTGAAGGTCACAAAGAGAACCCTCGTCAAAGCTATCAAACGCGTTAAAAAAATACAAAAGTTATTTTCTCCTTTTGATTGCTATTTACTTGTGACAACATTTGTTAAAAATATTACTTCTGTCTCTGAGAAGAGATCATTCTCTTCATATAATATGGAAAAATAAACTCTACCAAACCCACAGTTCACATTCCCCCCAGCACTGCCCCAGGGCTTCGGCTTCCGCATCTCCAAACAGCATCACCAGGGTCAACGTACTACATGTCCAGGACGGGAACGCACGGCACTGTCCTAGCCAGGGCCGTGCGGGAGCGAGGAAGGAAGTGGCAAGGCTCACGGAACATTCGGGAAGGAGCGAGTGAGGACGTAGGGTGGCTGATCTGCTAATAAAATCAAAGGACGCGGGGTGGTTTCGGGCCTTCCTAAAACGTCGAGGGGCAGTCCCTCATCTCCTCTGACCACCGGAGGCCCTGCCAATGGGTGGCGGATTGGTGGGAGGGGAGGGAGCCATGAAGCTCAATTGTCGGTGTCCCCTGCAAAGCAGGGCTCCTCTTCCGCACCCAGGATCACCGTAAGACACTGAACTGGACGAATGGGAGAAGACAAGGATACATAAAAACAGTAAAATGTTTATTTTCTTAGAAAAAAAAGTGGGGAAGAGGGATTCAAAATGATTGTGATCACACTTCCAACTGCTTCTGAGCAAAGCTAATGTTGCAAGCTTAATCCTTGATGAAGACACCTCGTCAAGGAAACCACCTGCCGCTCGCGCCTACGTCACTCCGGCAGTCCCGTCCCCACATGCTCTTAATGGGTAATGGCTTCTCTACCTCTTCTTAGCAGAGAAACCAGGCTTGCCATAGCAACCATCCTGTCTCCAAAGCGCAGCACTGGCAGTGGGAAGCAAGGCTCTGGACCGCTCGGGAGAGACAGAGAGGGAGGAGGGAGGGAAGGAGATGCTTGTCTTAGAAGCAGAACAGTTCTACGACAGAAGTTGGATGTCTGAGTTCACCACTACCTCATCTTATATAGAAAATCGTTTGGAGAGCATCTGGAAAACCGACAGGATCTTTAAGGTGAAAATGCAGAATTTTGCTGCATACCTGGACACAAGAGAAGTGAGAAGTTGCAACAAGTTTTAACTAGCAGCAACAAAGAAAGTTCGAGAACAGTTTTTGTGTGTGTGTGTGTCTGTGTGTTTTTAGCAATATTCCTTTGCAAGTTCATTAAGAAACACTGTAATTTAATGGGGCATACGATATGGAACGATCTTCTTTTCGCTATAGTGCTGTTCGCTGAAGAGAGAACCGACCTTTGCAAAAATTTCAACTGGGGTGTAACCTATTTACACAGTAGTAGCTCCTGGTTTCAGTGGTAGGATGGGTGCTATGTGATATCCTCTTCTTCGGAACAGTAATCTCGACCCTGGAGGGGAAAAGAGAAGGACAGTATGTGAGTGAGAAATTCCAAGCAGAACCCAAGACAGTGAATCACTGGCAATTTTCTCCCAACGTCTGTCTTCTTGGAAGAGGGCTCAGGCTGTATCAGTGACTACAGGCAAAAGGGAGAGAAGCCACAAATCCGTGTTGGCTGATTTATCAATGGGATACGCCTCAGGGCACGGAAGTGTTACGAGCCCCAGATAAACCCTTGCTATATTTATATTGGTAAGGACTTACATTAGGCACATACAAGACTCAGTCTTTCACCACAAAATTACCAAATGGACGATCCAATCAGGAGACCAAGTTCTCAAGACCAAGAGAAACTGAAATAAACAATGAACAAGTCACTTCTGGCTGGCGTCAGGGCTGCTCATGATCTATGGTGGTGTATCTCCATGCCCAGAATTTATAATTTTACAGAAGGGGAGAGTATAATCCAGGGATGTCTTAGTTTGAATCCCCTCTAAATTAAAACAGGGGATTAAAAAAAAAACTCAGGGGCACCTGGGTGGCTCAGTGGGGAGCCTGCTTCCTCCTCTCTCTCTGCCTGCTTCTCTGCCTACTTGTGATCTCTGTCAAATGAATAAATAAAATCTTTAAAAAAAATGCAATCTTTAAAAAAAAAAGTCAAAGATTTACTGACATTTGTATGACAAGTCTGGGACTACGGGACTATGCTTGGTTTATGTAGGAGGTACAAGAAAGGCGAAAATGCTTCTTTGATTCATTTGCCACCAAAACAGGTCACTTGAAGGCTTAAGGACAACACCCCATCGTTACTTTTGAACAGTTTTCATCCTCTCTCCAGGAAGTCATACAGTCTACGAGGGCATGGTTAGTTCTGGGATTCAAGCGTCACATCTGACCTAGGTGGGTTGTCTTGGTCAAAGCCTTCAGCTTCTTGGTCCATAATCCCTCACGATAGGACAGGAACCTGCCCTGCCTGTACCACAGGGTCCCAGACCAGGGCTTTGTAAAAGGTCATGTGTTAATACTATTTGTACCCTTCAACCTGTCTCTTTTTGTATACGCACCACACACTTAAATTTTGGAGGGGGGAGGGAATATTCCTTGAAAAACAGAATTCCCTACGTAACTGGAACTTATTCCCAGAGGTAAATTTAAAGAAAAAAACAATTTTGCATAAAACTAGTTCTCAAGTGTCTTACAGGTTTGTCACCGTTTGTACACCGAACATAAGAGCTAAGGCTGTACTATCTGGCCAGGCAGTCATCCTGGCTCTGTGACTTACTAACTCTGGTATCTCTATCACGTTCCCTTTCTGTACCTCGGTTTCCCCAACTGTTCAGTGAAGAAAACAACAATACCCACTTCACACGCTTGCTGAAGATTAAACGAGTTAATAGTCGTAACGTGATGGAATGGTGCCCAGCACAGCCTTTTGTACATGTTGTACGTGTGTAGTGTGTATGCAGATGTGTTTGGTAAAAAAACGCTGCCACACCGTGAAGTCTCGGGGGCCCGCGGAGCACGAGAGGTCGCCAGCTCCCACGCTAAATGGCCCCAGCTTGCCTGTTCTCCTCGAACGTGATTCACTAGGGGGCATGGTCTGGTCCCCCACCCCCCCTGCAACTTGTAGCATGTCTGAGCCCCAGGTCATCTCCAGGTTGACTTTACTTGGCAAGGAGAGAAGCATGACTCAGCACCCATCAGCAGTCTCCTTGGTGACGCCACCCAAGTGGATGTCATCCTAGCCTTGGCCCAGACCCCTTGGGAGAGCCGCATGCTGGAGAGCTGGAAAGGAGAACCTTGTGGACCCTGGCGGTTGGGAGTTCAGCCTTCAAGGGGAGAAACAGGACACATCCAGGCATACCAGCACAATGCTAGAAACAGACCGGGCGATGCTGACCACGGATCCTCAACTCGTGAGGCTCGGGGAGGAGATCTGCCCGTGGGCACCAGGGGTTTAGCTGGAGGGGAAAGGCAGGGCTCGTGCAGTTTTTATTAGGAAAGGGAAGAGGACATATCCAGCATATATGTGGACAGACACACTGTTGTGTGACAGCAGGCAAAACACCGGGCTTTGGTTTCCTGGGGATAATCGTGGTTCTCTCTCTCTCTGGGTTGTGATCAGGATTTGATGGGAAAACACAGTGTGTGGCAGGTATTCAGTCAAGGTCACTGCTGCTGCTTTCACTGTCATCACTGTTATTATACACCCCATGTTTGACCAGCCCTGCCACAGGGGGACAGGGGTCTCCTTCCTTGTGGCTGTCGGTGAGTGAGGACTGTGGTCATACACTGTGATCGGAGAGATGGCGGCGAGACCTTCCTCCCGCCCCGCAGCCTTGTACCTCAGATGGGCCAGAACCCTGTGCACTTGGATAAAACTTCTGTGAAAGATGCCTAAGGCCCTTTCCTTCTATCTGAATGAGGCCGCAAATAAAAGGCTTGGCCAGCTAATGTGGTATTAACGCAGCAGGAGCATATCAGGGACAAACCCACATCAGCTGTCTCTGTAAACCCGAGACTGTAATAATCATTTCCTGAGCATTTGCTTCTTGGAAATTATCATCACTCTGAGGAGGAGGAAGAAAATGCCATCAGGTGCTTTGCAGACATTATTTGCTTGACTGTTGACGCCGACCCTGTCGGGGGAGCGGTGCTGTGTTACCTGGAGGGAAATCTCAAAGGGGCCCAAGACCACAGGGTTCATCCTCCCCCTTTCTGTGATGACTGAGTGGGCTGACAACTGAATTCAAATGGTAATCAGTTCCCTACTTGTTATCACCCGCCAGCAGCTCCGAGAACCAAATATTTCATGGATGGGAGATTTGGAAATTAAAGGTCTGGAGGGTAAGAGCCCCCAGGGGGCTGGCGCCCTTCTAAGGATGGGGAACCCGAGAACTGCCACGGGAACACCCCACCTGCATGCGGGCAGGCCTTCTACAACATGACTGCACGTCTCATGTAAATGTATAAAGAACTGTGCTAAAAAGAGAACCTGAAAACCTTGAGCTGGCAGAAGGCAGAGGTGGGAGTCGGCCGTGTTTGGGAGGACAGGCAATTCTTCCAACTGAGGGAGTCCTTCCCCGTAAAGGGTCTGCAAAAGGGATGTCTGTAAAGATGCTTCCCACAGTCAGAATTGGGACCGGGGGACACAATTCCACCCTTGTGCAAAGGACCCACTGAAAGCTACAGGGAAGAAGATTCCGACGAGGCCCTTGCAGGGCCAGAAAGTCCCGGGGATGCTGAAAGGAAGGGCTGTTTTAAGACCCACAGGGGCATCATGGTGCAGACTCGAAAATCTCGAAGAGCTCTTGCCCACGGCCACATCCCTACTCTGTACAGGTTTCCGTGTCCTCGTCAGCTGTCTGTGCTATCTCCTTGGAAATGTAAAGAAATTTCTGTCAGCTCAGAATATACATTTCCAAGGTTTTAGGGTGAGGATTTTTGTTTATTGAAATGTCCAGAATTTCAATAACCTAGGAATTAGGGATATTAAGGAACAGAGAAAGGAAGACCATTATCCTAATTTTAAATTCTGCTAAAGAGGGGCAACTCAAGGACTGACTTCAAACAAGAGAATTGTTTTCCAAAGTACCTACAGTGCTTATCTCCTTAAGTTTAACGAGACAAACGGTCAAGGACTGGCTGCCCAGTTGCGGGTGTGGTTTTATCTTGGAAGTCTCCAGTACATTTCTGTAGACCTGTGTGCGTTCAGCCCAATACATATACCTCAAGTACAGAACACTCAGCTGTGAACTGAGTATTTTTCCAATGGGGTAGATCAGAGCCATATGGCTGTTACTAAAAAGATGCAGCGACTCTCCATTTCTCCATCTGTAAAATGGGGACAGTAAGATCCAACACACAGTGTTGATGAAGGAATTAGAATTAACACACATAAGGTGTTTGGCAAAGCTTTGCACATGGGAGGGAGGTAATTAATAAATTAGCTCTAACGATGACATTGAAAAATGAGATCAACAGATGCGGGAGTGAATAAACTGTCGTGATGAGACACTGGGCCACCGCTGAATGAGTTAGTCACTTTCAGGTCCTCAGACAAGCCGGATGCTTGGGTGCTCGTCCATCGTCCTCCGTCCTGACTGGCTCTCCCTGCCTTCAGCCCTCCCCACACCCATCCCTTCTCATTTTCTGGATCTCCGCTTAAATGCCACCTCACTGTCTTCCCTGAACGCCTTATACACAATAACACTTCCCTTACTCTGCTTCATTTTTATTTATATTACGTATCATTTCCCGACATTAATGTATTAATTCCTGTCTTTATTGGCTGTTTTCTCTCTCGCATAGAAACATCAGGATGGTAGAGACTGTTTTCATGCAGTGCTGCGTGTTCAGGACTCAAGACTAGTGTGAGCCGCATGGGAGATGCTCAGTGAATATTTGTTGCCCAAGCGAAAGGATGAAAAATATCTAGAGTTGTGAAGTTTCAGAGTTGAAAGAGGACTTAGAGGTTTTCCCCTCTGACCTTGCATCTAATGCAGGATGGGCCTCCATTTACCCCATTCCAGACTGGGAGCCTTCTCTTGTAGGTTAGAAAATGTCAGATGGTTTTCCAAGCTGCCCATCACACTGTTCAACAGCTGGACCCAAACTCTGACTTTTTGTAATTCCTAAAGAATGGGTTACTCTAGGCCTTTGGAACCAGAGGATGATTC
Source organism: Lutra lutra (assembly GCF_902655055.1). Taxonomy (NCBI): domain Eukaryota; kingdom Metazoa; phylum Chordata; class Mammalia; order Carnivora; family Mustelidae; genus Lutra; species Lutra lutra. Next base: position 20,465,074 of record NC_062292.1, on the reverse strand, counting down.
TTCCCAGAATGACATCACCTCTTGGTTCTGCACCTGCAAATAACATGGGTAGGTCTCTGCCTTACAAGGGTGCCACTTCCCCATGATCTTATTAAAACGGACCTATTAAGAATATCACCTGCACAGAATAAAATATCCCAGATACACAGCATAAGAGAGCTCAGAATTCAGGAGCTGACAAAGGGAATCACCAGGAATGACAGATTCCAAGAGAATGGATGTGCTCAATCTTAACAAGAGAACTTCTGCCAAGGTTCTGGAGAGGGAAACAGCTCTCAGGGGAAAGAGGGAAATAAACTTATACAAAGGAATAGAAAAAGGTCGCAAGAAAGAAGATAAAAAGAGGAACGCACTTGATCACGTGAAGACAAACTTTTGCAGGGCAAAAAATAATAAAATAAAAAGGCAAATGCCATTAATGGGAAAAATACCTGTAGCATACCATGTGTCCATAAGTTGTAAGTTATAGGAGAAGCTCATACCAATAAAAAATGGACAGTAAGAGGATCTCAGTAAGAGGGAAGGGTACAAACTGGAAACTCATTCAGAATGACGTAAGACCAGTGAACACATAAATAGAAAGGTGGTCTGCTTCACTGATCAAAAAATATAAATCAAGTAATTAAATATTTTTTTTTAAAGATTTTATTTATTTATTTGACAGACAGAGATCACAAGTAGGCAGAGAGGCAGGCAGAGAGAGAGGAGGAAGCAGGCTCCCCACAGAGCAGAGAGCCCGATGCGGGGCTCGATCCCAGGACCCTGGGATCATGACCTGAGCTGAAGACAGAGGCTTTAACCCACTGAGCCACCCAGGCACCCCAAGTAATTAAATATTATTGAAAAAACAGCGACACCCAATTCTTGAAAGTACGCGGTGGAAGGTAGTTCTCCAAGCTTGCTGGCAGTGGTGTCGAACAATATGGCAGCTTTGAAGGGTAACTTGGTAATACCTACCATGAATCATAAAAACGTTCATACCCTTTATTATAGCAATCACTGAAATCAATCTCAAAGATGAGCCCCCAAAGATATGTTTTTAAAAAATATATGTGTTGTTTCCCTGGGTCTGGAGATAGGCATGGGGATCGTGTTAGCAAGCAGGAGGGACCTTCTTGAGGTGATGGAAATGTTCTAACACTGGAAGGTGGTGCTGGTTGCATCATTTGGCAAATTTACTAAAAAATTACTGCACTGCACATATAAAATGAGTAAATTTTATGCCATGTAAATGATATCTTCATAAAGTTCTCAGAAGTATATGTACAAATATTTTCATTGTTGCCTTTTGACTAGGCATGAAAAAAAAAACCTCAATCAAATATTCCAAAGAAAAAAAAAGTGGTTACTAAGGTTTGATTCAGGCACACTCTGGGACCAAAGAGGCACATAAACAAGCGACAGGAAAAAATCACTCTGTGTCCCAGGCAGCTCCTGCTGGACACCAACTGCCATTTTCACATATATTGTTACCTCATCGCAGAACCCCTCCCCCCACCCCCGCCAGCTGTCTCTAGCGGCCACTCAGTCGTCACAATGGTGTTCCAACATCGTATCTTCAAGTGATGATGATTATTAAATTATGATGCTCTTCATTTCCCTCAGTTGCTCAGGGAGAATCTCTTCCCTTCTAGACCACCATGCTTTATAGTGATTTTAGCCAAAATGTTTGCCTCCCTTACTCTAGGCAGCAGGACGTGTCTCATTCATCCTTGTCTTTTTTGGTATTTACTGGAATCCTCGTGTGGCTCATGTCATGATGGTTATGAATACTCAGGCGTTTGGAGGGAGGCACTGCTGTGTGTGTGTGTGTGTGTGTGTGTGTGTGTGTGTGTGTAGGGATGGAGGCTGTTACGTGATGTTTCTGGGAAGTGTCTTGGACTTTAATAAGTAAAGCAAGTTGTCAACATTTTACGGATTGCACTAGAAGCAGTACTCTTCAACAACACAGCTGATAAAGAGTGAGTTTTGAACACCAGCATCAGCAGAGACTGCAGCACAGCCTTGTCCCAAGAAGAGCCTGGAATTGAGCCGAGGGCAGCAGGAATGCAAGGCGGGGAATAAAAGCTGATATCAGAATCCCAGGTCCACTACTTAGCATTCTCATTTATATAAATAATACTTATGTAAACCCCATAAGGAATCACGTCTGGTTTTCTTTCTCTCCCTCTTTTTTTTTGGACAAGGCAAATGCAGTTTTATGTTTTGATTAAAAAATGTGCATCTGGACAGCTAAGTTATAAGTGTCCATCTAATGCCAGTGTAATAGGAACACCAGCTGTCCCTTTTTAAAAAATTTTAATTCCAGTATAGTTAACATACAGTGTCATATTAGTTCCAGGTATAGAACATAGTGATTCCGTAATTCTACACATTACTCAGTGCTCATCATTCAAAGTGAACTCTTAATCCCCATCACCTATTTCCCCCATCCCCCCCACCCCCCCTTTGGTAACCATCTGTTTGTTCTCTATAGTTAACAGTCTGTTTTGGGGTTTGTCTCTCTTTTTTTCTTTGTTCATTTGTTTGGTTTCTAAATTCCACATATGAGTGAAATCATATGATATTTGTCTTTCTCTGACAAATTTATTTATTTCGCTTAGCATGATACTCTCTAGATCCATCCATGTTGTTGTCCATGGCCAAGATTCCGTTTTTTTTTTAATGGCTGAGTCATATCCCATTGTGCATATGCACACACATATATACACACCACATCGTCTCTGTCCACTCATTTGCCCATGGACATTTGGGTTGCTTCCATATCTTGGCTACTGTAAATAATGCTACAATAAACAGAGGGATATATATACATATATATATATATATATATACATATATATATATATATATATTTTTTTTTTTATTTTTTTATTTTTTCCAAATTAGTGTTTTCATTTTCTTTGGGTCGATACCCAGTAGTGCAATTACTAGATCATATGGTATTTCTATTTTTAATTTTTTGAGGAACCTCCATACTGTTTCCACAGTGTGTCTGCACCAGTTGGCATTCCCAGTCTGGTTCTCTTTTTTTTTTTTTTTTTAAAGATTTTATTTATTTATTTGACAGAGAGAGATCACAAGCAGGCAGAGAGGCAGGTAGAGAGAGAGGAGGAAGCAGGCTCCCTGCTGAGCAGAGAGCCCGATGCGGGGCTCGATCCCAGGACCCTGAGACCATGACCTGAGCCGAAGGCAGCGGCTTAACCCACTGAGCCACCCAGGCGCCCCATGGTTCTCTTTTTATAATATTCAGCCAGGAGTCTTAAACTCAGGCTTTGCTGTTGTCACAAAGTTCTGACTAAAAACCTCACCGGTACTGCAAAGGGGCCAGAGAACTAAATATTTTAGGGAAGACTCGTTATTTGCAGAAGGCAAACATTAAGTTTTGTACTGGAGGCTCATTACAGAAGTTTGTTTTAATGTTTCTGTCTTGTACCGTGAGCTACACTCATCATAAAACAGGCTCCTTGTTTGCTGACTGACTGGCCAACGGAAGCGTTCATTCTCTCCTCCTTTATCCCTCCGGATCACACCAGGAACCACTGTTAGATTCTGGCCCGTGCATTATTTTGATTCTCCTACTTCCCGTCTGCCTCCTTGATATGATTCATCTTCCTCCTCTCTCTTCCCAATCATGGGCATCCTGAGTTTCAGTTTCTTGACTTAGTTTGGCCTCCTGGATAGACTTCTATCCTGCATTGTGGCTTTGCGGGTGCCCAAGAACACCCTGATTCAGGAAACACACTGCTGTGACTGCATTTTGGTGCAGAAATTTAATGGGCCATCTCCTCGCTCTGCCGACCTAACACCTTTCATTCCCCCGACCTTTTCCTCCAGGCATCACCATCCAGAGGCAACCTCGGATCGAAATTTCCATGGGAATCGGGACAATTTAAAAGCTCTGTCCCTGAACCAGGAGTACACCTAGGCTGTAGTCAGGAGAGCTGTACGCCACAGCGTGAGCATCTGTGCGTGATGAGCTAGAACCCAGCACCCAGGATGTGGAGGCAGGAGGCGGGAAAAGGGAGGAGAAGTGGAACAGAGCCCCCCAATCCCGTCGCGGGGCAGCGGGCCAAAGCAGGCGCCTTCCCCTGGCTTCCTCAGGGCTGGAAGTGGCAGGGCCTTTCCAGTCAGTGCTCCAGCAGCGTTTTCGCCAACAGCCCAACAACAATTTCTAGTCACAGTTTTGAGGAAATGCCAAAGAAAAGCAAAAATAATTCGCCACGCTGTTCAAGTCTCCTCCTCCGGCTTACTTCATTAGAAAAATCAGTCAAGGCATTAATGGCCATCTCTGTTTCTAATGAGCTTTATTCTAATTAGACTCATGCGTTACTATTTCGGTTGGAAAAAGGTCTCGTTTGTAAAGAGCAGTAGGAGTGTGACAGCTTCTGCCGGTTTCTCTGACCAGACAGAGGCATAATCACCACGATAACAGCAGCAGGGACAATAGTCACAGCATACTGAGCTTTTCATTTCCAAGAGAGAACAAGTATTAACTGCACGGCTTTAAAACCCCCATGGACCCCTGGGGATAAAAATATATTATATGTTTATAAAAAATAAAATTAAAAAACAAAAAACAAAAAACCCATGGAGTGTTTATAATACCCGAATCCTCATTCTACGAACAAAAAGGAGGGTATTTTAGAAGCGTGAAGGCACGTGTTTCTCAAGCTTTATCTGACTTCGGCACTCAGAGGACTTCAATGATGTTCCTTCCCCGCCCCTAGGAGGTGAGCAGGAATGAGGATAAAGGTGGGAGGTTCGTATCTCTAGGCCATAGTGAACTGCCATCGTAGGGCAGGAGTTGGCAACTTTCTCTGCGAAGGGCCAAACAGTAAGTATTTTAGGCTTTGGGTTCCATACGGTCTCTGTTGCAACTCAGTTCTGCTGTTGGAAACATGAAGGCAGCCATAGATTAAAGAAGAATGAGTGTGGCTGTGTTCCAATAAAACTTTATTAGTGGACCCTAAAACTGGAATTTCACGTAATTTTTCACATGTCAGAAAGTATACTCTGCTTTTTGCTTTTCCCAACTATTGAAATACGTAAAAATCATTCTTGTTTGGTGAGCTGGATTGGCTCATGGACTACAGTTTGCCCACCCCTGTTCCAGGGAACAGAATTACCATCAGTGGGTTTAGAGGCTAACATTGTCAAAGGTTTGGCCCTCTTCCTAGAAGCTTAAGCAACAGAGATAATTTCTATCTTGAGAGGCATTTCTCTCAAGATGGGGCCAGAGTTCTCTTCTAAAATGTCATTTTATAAAATTGTTCTTATTTTACAAACAAGAAAACCATCAATCAAAATCAAATTTTCCTATAATCTACCAACAAGTTGGAGAGTTTCCAAAGTTTCATTTAAATCTGTCTGTATATCTGTCATTTTTATATAGTTTCAATGCTATGATAGATACTTTTTGTTTTTTTCACTTAATGTTATCTTATAAAATTTTTCCCTGTAGTAACCGATTCTTTCTAATGATAAACAGCTATAACATAAATTTCTGCGGAATTCTTTGTGCAAGATTTCCAGGCCGTTTGATGGACTTAATTCAAGGGATGTCTTAGTGTATTTTCAGGTATAAGAGTTAAGATTTAAATACCATCTCTTGACCCCCAGGCCAGGTCAATCTACTTGGTAGGTTCAGCCTCATGGGGTCCCCTCTAGGGTTCACTTCCTCTAGGACATGAAACCTCATGTGTCTCCTCTAGGATTCACTTCCTCTAGACATGAAGTTTCCTCTAGGGTTCACTTCCTCTAGACTTGAAGCCTCATGGGTCTCCTCTAGGATTCACTTCCTCTAGGACATGAAGCCTTGTAGGTTCCCTCTAGGATTCACTTCCTGTAGGACGTGAAGCCTCATGGCTTCTCTGGGGTTCACCTCCTTCAGGACAATGGCTTCAGCAAGTTTGGGATTTCAATCCATATGCCTCTTGACAAAGATGTGTCTTCCAGACAAACTCTTGAGAGCTCTTTGTTTGGAACTAATTGCTTATACCCTAGGATGTATATTGAGCATGCTCAGAGATTTGGTGAGACTAAGTACCCACTTCCTTTCCTTACAGTTTTTAAGTGAGAACAGTCAGGAGTCAGATGGTTATTAGCCCTCCTGCTGGGTTAGGGAACCCAGCAGGCCCTTTCTCATCACCACCCTCTGCCCCACCCTGAGGCCCTCTGGATGGTGACTGACCCAGCCAGTCATATGTGAACAGAATGGAGGATGTTGGGTTTTTGCCCCTCTTACTTCTTTCTCATAAGCTAGCAGACTAGTGAGGAGAAAGTGTGAAACGTTGGTTCCTTTTCTTCCTCCTCACCGAGAGGAGTGACCTTGTCTGCTGGATCAGTGCTCACCGTCCCTTCCCTTTCTCTTTGCTTTCAGAGTAGAAAGGACATGCATCTGGCCAGGAACAGACCACAGCTCCTGGTGGGAGGTCCCTGCCTATAAAAGGCAGAGGACAGTGGATTAGCCAGATAGGAGGTGGAGAAGGCCCAGAGGACAATGACAGTGGGTGTCCTGGGCCCCAGGAGGGGGAGAACATGTCCATGTGGTTTCCCTCCTCATCCAGGACATGGCCAACATAGCCAAGCTGCAGCCTAGAAGAGAAGGGAAAGCAGGGTCTGTGGGACTTCATTATGGATCCTGAGGGGCCCCCTGGCCTGATGAAACTAAACATTTCCTAGGAATGAGCATTCTGCAAGGATGACAACTGAGGGAGGTCCAGAGGACACATGGCAGGCTGGGGCAAGCAGAAGTGACCAGATTTGTGGGGACTCTTTAGCCTAATGGGAAGCTCTACTGAAATTAAGGATTGTCACATATTTGGCCAACTGGCCAATGAGAGTAACGATTAACAGAAGTCAACGCCACCTCTGGTCATGACTATCAGAATCCTTGGGAATAACGATTTCACAGGAAGTAAAAAACACGGCTATTTCGGGTGACTTAGAGCGTTTCTCAGTGCCTGTGTATTAGAGCTTGTCGGCCGTCTTCCACCGAACCGCACACACTGGGATGTGGAGGAAAGTGGGAGCAGGACTCGTGACCACTACAGAATCTTTTCCCCACTAGACATTTTGTCATAAACAAGGTCCTCTTTTCAGAGACTTCAGTTAATCTTGAGAAATTGAGAAGATAGAGAAAAGTAAAAAGATCGTAACAAACACTGTATTTCTATCACTTGGACACAAGAAGCAGGAATATTTTGTAACACTTAGCCCTGATGAAATCGCTGTCCCATCCCCATTCCCCCTCCTCCATCCCCAGGTACAGCGATGGTCATGGGTTTAGTATGTGGCCTTCCAGCTCATTTTTGATACTCGAATATTCAAATTTTTACTCTATCAAATAAACTATACTTGATGTGTATATAGATGTTTAAGTATATAGCAGATATAAACACATGCCATTTATAAATACATACAAATCTACCAGACTGATGTGTGCATACACACGTGTGTGTCAGTGCATGGTATACAGCTGGTACTTTATTTATTTATTTATTTATTATTATTATTATTTTTTAATTTATTTGACAGAGAGATCACAAGCAGGCAGAGAGGCAGGCAGAGAGAGGAGGAAGCAGGCTCCCCGCTGAGCAGAGAGCCCTATGCGGGGCTCGATCCCAGGACTCTGAGATCATGACCTGAGCCGAAGGCAGCGGCTTAACCCACTGAGCCACCCAGGCGCCCCTACAGCTGGTACTTCATAAATACTGGCTGAACTTCCATCTCTAAACAACATATGGCATTTTTATGTTTTTAAAATGGGATGGAATCATACAATTTTTTTTTTATCATTCTGCATATTCCTCTGTTCACTTAATGATATGGTTTCAAATCTATACACTCCATTTACACACCCAATTCATTTCTTTTAACTGCTGTCTAACACTGCACTGTAGCATCCTATAGTTCCATCTACTCATTCCTCTAAAGGTAGACACTTAGGCTGCTTCCAGTGCCTTCATGGTTTTTTGTTTTGTTTTTGGGTTTTTTTTTTTTTTTTTGCTTTCAAACACAGAATGCTTCAGTAAACTTTATTGTACAGATGTAAAAAAATTTCAAGGATACAGACCCAGAAGTTTCATCCCTGGTTTGTATTGGTTTGTATCAATAGTACTTCTTTATATAATCTGGCTATAGATCCTTTCTACGTTTAAGTGTTGTAAAAGTATTCCTAACTAGTTTACGAGAAACCCTTCACTTGGGAGTGATGAGGCTCATTAATATTGTCATTGATCCATGACAGTCACCTGGATCCCTGTGTCAGTTTTTAGTTTGTTAAAGAACCCAGAAGGGAGGCAGGATATGATTAAATATCTCCAAACCTCCAAAAACCAATTTTGGGAATATGAGTTTAAGGAATTTTGGTACTCCTCTTTTGAATCCATGTAGGAAAATGGGATTAAAAGAGGGTAGTCCAGGGGCGCCTGGGTGGCTCAGTGGGTTAAGCCGCTGCCTTCGGCTCAGGTCATGATCTCGGAGTCCTGGGATCGAGCCCCGCATCGGGCTCTCTGCTCTCTCGGGGAGCCTGCTTCCTCCTCTCTCTCTGCCTGCTTGTGATCTCTCTGTCAAATAAAAAAAAAAAAAAAAAAAAAAAAAGAGGGTAGTCCAGAATTGTCTGCCCCAGGAATGCTTTTTCTAGGAATCAAACAGAGTCTGTCTCCACTCAACAGAACTTCAAAGAGAGGAATAAGTATCCATTAATAACAAGATTATCTCAGAATAAAACTTTCAAGACATGTGCAGAACAAAATATGCTTCATAATTCCTTCCCAAATGATATAAATGGGCATGTGTCATTCTGTGCTACAGAGGATTCCCTTAGTGGGAATTTTCAAGAGTTGGGGGGCAATCGGATAAGATATTCTCTTAAGTTCCTCTCAACTCGAAACTTTGCTTCTGGATTAGAAGTTCCCCAAAGGCAAGAACCCAACTTTTAAATTACACACCCCCTATGGCTCCTGGCCCATTTCTGGGTCTGGGAGAACACATCCCAGTTATGTTCATTAAATGAATCAAAAGAAGTTAGTTTTACTGTTTCAATGATTTTGGGGGAGACATCCCTTTCCTAACTTTCTGTTGTTTTTGTTGTTGTCACAAGCATTTAGAGGCTGGTATTGCTATTTATAAAAGCATGTTTTAAAAAACCTAGAAGAGTTAAAAAAGAATGAACCCTCCAAACACGAAAAATCTATATAGGGATCTAGCTCTACCCAGGCTACTGACTCACCGACTCATTCTGTAATCACAGCTCAAAAGCTAGCACAAGGTTATTTAATGGCTCTAAAAATGGCCACATGACTCTAATTCCTGAACACGTTTATACCACACAGAAGTTAGGCAGGTCAGCGCACACTGGAAAGGTGTCCCCTTCTAATACTCTACCTCTAAGGAGACCTCTGTACCACAGGAAGGCACTTTAGCTCGTGCAAAATTCAAGCTATTAAATTCTGCATTTTCAGTTTCAGTTTTAGCCCCCTCAAGCCCCGCCCCCGCATCTCTACAAAAGGCTTGATGATAAGGATACAAACAACTTCAAGCCTGTCCAACAGACTAAACTCTCTGCTAGACACCTGTAACTTATCTCTAATTTCCCAGACAAGTTGGTATTATTATGCAAAATTTCAAGGAGGAGTGAGAGGATCAGAAAGGTCTAACTATCAGTCTGGGGCCACACAGCTACAACTGGAGCTGGTTCTCAGGTCTGGCCCCTGGTCGGAAGCACAGGTTCTTTCTCTTCCTCGGTGCTGCCTCTTTCCGTGACCTCTCTCAAGGCAGGTCTTGGCTCTGCACCTGCTGTCTACCTCTGGCGCTGTTCTTGGTGGAGAGCACCTATCCTGCTGAACCTCCTGCTGGAGGCGTCTGCCTGACCACGCTTCCTTCCTCTGTTTGTTTCTGCTGAGCCCCACGGTCTTATCTGTACCATTCCCTCATTCTAACCAGTTTGCTAAGCATGTCTTCTGTCCCAGGCCCTGTGCTAGGTTCTGGGGAAACAAAGACAGATAGACCCAAAGACAAATCTTAGCTCAGAGGGCTAAGACGATACCCATGGCCGCCAAACAAAGAACGGACACACAGAGAAAGGAACAGCCCAGGAAGAAGACAGGAAGAACTGAATGGGAACACGTCAAGGGAATGACGCACACCAGCGTCACTGTGTCTCTGCTCCGAGTGGTAGCTTGGGTCGCCCTCCCTTGCCGAACTACTGCACCCACAGCAAAACGACACCATCCCCTGATTGTGCCCCACACTACTGTCGGCCAGGCTTCGTTCCTAAGCAGGGGAGGGTTCTCATCATTCCAGAATCTGAACTCTTCTCCGCTGCTGCTCCCTAAGAGCCCGTCCGGCAGAGAGTACCTCAAGGATTCTCTGAAAATCAAGCCCTCCAGAAAAAAGAAAGCGGGCAGAGACTGAGTATTTCATTTCTTTTGGGCTTGCTGCCTACTTTATCTTCCTTAGCCGTGCCATCTATTACGATCAGCTACCTTAGGATCGCAGCCCAGTGGTTCCTACACCAACGTTAGCGTCACGACTCTTCAGGAGGGAGAAAAACAAACCAGGACTGAGTCACATCCTTACCCTTGTAATCACAGCTTTCATTTCACTGATGAATAAGGAAAGTTACACACAGGAGAGAGAGAAGGCAAGGCAGGGGGATGGAGGGACAGGGGCCATATGAAAGGGTCTGATTATGAGCAAAGGCAAGGCCATACTATGCTTAGTGTGGAACAAAAAATTGTTTAATGAAATGATATTGGCAAACCAGCCCACTTGCAAAATATACACGTGGGCAAGCCTCCCTCCACCAGTGTGGAGGGCTGAGAAGGGCCTTGGCTGTTGCTAAAAGTGAAAAGCAAGACGCGAGGTACACCCTGTGATTTCCTCTGCACACGCAGGCGGGCTGTGGAACATTCCTTAGGATTTGATACTATAGCCCTATGTTTCTCTTCCTAGCCAGCACCAAGGAGGCCTTCAAACACAGGCCCAGAGAGGAAAACCTATCATCAGCTGTATCCACTACACATTGTAGCTGATTCTATAGCAACTCTGAGGTTACACAGTCCCCTAGGGGGATAGTTTATATACAGAATGAAACACCACGATTTGTAAATTACATGCTCTTCACTCTCTTCACCAGGTGAAAAGCAAACACCTTCTGATCTCCGACACAGGGACTCAAGACATGGTTCAGACTGAGCTGATGTAATATTCAGAGGAAGAGCCCTTGAAATAAACTTCTAAATGCAGACGTGCTGGTTCTCACCAGCTAGGTCAGTTCTGGGGCCAAGGGGACCAGGAACGCAGGCATTTTCTAAGTGTGAATGATTTTTTTAAAATAGATGTACAGGTCTATTGTACCTTTTAAATAGATATTAAAAGTCCTATTGTACTTTTTAAATAAAAGTCCTATTGTACTTTTTAAATAGATGTACAGGTCTATTGATGAACAAACGTCCTTTAAAATCAGCTGATTTTAACTCCAGAGCCGCTCTTCTACATTTCCTCAAAAGGTTATAATGAGTGATTCCAGTCAACAGTGGCAGAATCTCACGGTCACCCAGGAATAAGCAAGATGACACAGTGGGTGTGCGGGCCGCTCGTGCTCGGAGGGTCAAGCGCTCTCAGCCACTTCTGAGGAGAAGGAAGGGCAGTAAGGAAAGAACGAGAATGGGTTTGTGTGGAGTTTCCTAGTCTTCAAAACCAGAGATCTATCTGGATCATTGCTAGTAAGGTTCACAGGTACAGACAGGTCCTGCTCTGAGGAAAGCACACCAATGAAAGGCATCATGAAGAAATCCTCAGGTTCTAGGCCTGGGGCCCAGGGAGAGGTTCCAGGGAAATGATCCAAGCCTGACATTTTACTTAAGAAATTTGTGTACAGGATATGTGCATTTTTATAGGTAGAGTCTCTATCACTCTGGTAAGATTCCAAAAAGATGCTCACAGCCTAACAAAGCTTACAAAGTTTTGCTTGCGAAAAACTAATCAGACGCAAACGGTGCTGTACTGAGACGTTCTTTATTTAATATGAAGGGTTGTCCTGGGATGCCTGGGTGGCCCAGTCTGTTAAGCTTTGGCCTTTGGGCTCAGGTCATGTCCTGGGATCAAACCCCACACTGGGCTCAGAGCACCTCTGCCCCGCCCCCCACTTGTTCTCCCTCTCTCTTTCAAATAAATAAAATCTTAAAAAAAAAAAAAAAGAGGGGCACCTGGGTGGCTCAGTGGGTTAAGCCTCTGCTCTGCCTTCGGCTCGGGTCATGATCTCAGGGTCCTGGGATCGAGTCCCACATCAGGCTGTCTGCTTGGCAGGGAGCCTGCTTCCCTTCTCTCTCTGCCTGTCTCTCTGCTACTTGTGATCTCTCTCTCTCTCTCTGTCAAATAAATTTAAAAAAAAAAAAAAAGAGTTGTCTTTGAGAGGGCAAAATGCTCCTTGGTCATCAGCTGCTCTTACATCCTCGTAGAGCAAAACTTACATCCTTGTTTTTGCCTGGAGAAGGTCCTATTGTTGTAGACACTTAAAAATGTATTTACCTTTCTGACTTCTAACCTGTAAACTCAAATGTACAGAAGAAAGCATATCTTAAAATGTGATGTCATCTGGGCGCCTGGGTGGCTCAGTGGGTTAAGCCCCTGCCTTCGGCTCAGGTCATGATCTCAGGGTCCTGGGATCGAGTCCCGCCTTGGGCTCTCTGCTCTGCAGGGAGCCTGCTTCCTACCTTCTCTCTCTCTGCCTACTTGTGATCTCTGTCAAATAAATAAATAAAATCTTAAAAAGAAAAATGTGATGTGATCTGTCTTTGGTACTATATTCAGATTCTCCCCCATGGGTCTGACTTTTAATAATCTAGATATCATCTTCTCTAAATATGAATGAGTAGAATTTAAAAATTCGAAATGAGTAGAATTTAAAATTTATGAAAGCATAGAATTTAAAGTCATTATCTTGCTCTGCAGTAAACCATCATTTTCTTCCGTTGCAAAATTAGGTGGATGTCGCCACTTCCTGTAAGGTTTGGGAGTCTGTGAACTGGCAGGAGAAATAACTACAGATTCCAATTGAATATCCGAGTAAAACATAATGAGGAAAAAGTAAACGGGTGCTCCTTTTGTGGCATAGGATTTTTACTCTCCACAAAGGAAATGAAGAAGTAAATCAAAGAGAGTTTATCAAGCTCTTTGGAACTCTCACTGCTCTCCTGAACAAAGCTCTCCCAGACGTAGCTCAGGGTCCTGGCCTTCTAGCTGCCAGGGCAGTGGAAATGGTACAAAGTGTCCAGGAAGCTGACCCAGCTCCCTGGTTAAGGGACTTCAAGTTCCACCACCTGACCCAACAAACACTTGTGTCCGGTAAAGGAAGGCCTGGCTCCCAGTGATGGCAGGAGGACAGGGGGTCATGAGGAGAAGGGCTAATGGGTGAAGGGCTCCAATCAGTAAAATGATTACATTGTGAAAGGAATTCACTTTCTAAAATTGAGCTCCTTAAGGCCAGGGACTGTTACCTACATATTTGTATCCCAAATTCCCATCCTGAGTAACTATCTGGTACTCACTAAGTGGTAAGTAAGTTTTTTTTTTTTTTTTAAGATTTTATTTATTTATTTGAGAGAGAGACAGTGAGAGAGAGCATGAGCAAGGAGAAGGTCAGAGGGAGAAGCAGACTCCCCATGGAGCTGGGAGCCCGATGTGGGACTCGATCCTGGAACCCCGGGATCATGACCTGAGCCGAAGACAGTCGTCCAACCAACTGAGCCACCCAGGCGTCCGGTAAGTAAGTTTTTTTAAAGGCATTTTTGCTACTCGCTTTTCTTTGACATCATTAACGTCTTAGAAAACGTTGGTCCAGCTGAAGGTGTGAACTAGAGCAGTCCAACTTAATTTCCACTAAATACGAGACCCTCTAACAGTCCTAGTTTCTTTACACTAACAGTACTTTTACTTCTCTCTTGAGAGAGACACAGTAGAGATTTCTTTTGGTGTTGAGAATTGAAGGGCAAATTAAAGCCATGTTCTACAGACATTCAATAAATACAAAGGAAGATCAAGGAAGGGCAGGTTTCAATCTGCACAGACAGTCAATTTTGTTTCTCATCAACTGAAGGAAGAAAAAAAAATCTCTGGACATTTCTGAGAGATATTAAATCTCAAAACTCAAGTCCTCTTAGAATGACTCCAATTTTCAGCACGAAGTTCTGAGGTGTTTTCATTTTTTAAAGATTTATTTACTTAAGAGGGAGAGACAGAGAGAGCACACAAGCGCCTAGTGGGAATGGGCAGAGTGAGAGAGAGTCTGAAGCAGACCCCATACTCAGGGTGAAGCCCAAAGTGGGGCTCAGTCTCATGGCCCTGAGATCATGACCTGAGCCAAAACCAAGAGTTGGACACTTAACTGACTGTGCCAGCCAGGTGCCCTGTCTTTTGTTTATTAATTAATTAATTAATTAATTAATTTGATAGGCAGAGATCACAAGTAGGCAGAGAGGCAGGCAGAGAGAGAGAGAGAGAGAGAGAGAGGGAGGAGGAAGCAGGCTCCTCACTGAGCAAAGGGCCTGATGCAGGGCTTGATCCTAGGACTCTGGGATCATGACCCGAGCCAAAGGCAGAGGCTTAACCCACTGAGCCACCCAGGTGCCCCTGTCTTTTGTTTTTTAAAATCAACTCTATAAACCTGAAAAACCGATGTGAGTTTGCATTTATGGTTGCCCTCAGGCTAGCTTGGACCAAAGAAATATTTAGCAATGATGGAAAGTCAGGAAAACAATTTATAAGAACTCAATTTCCAATTTTGGTTATATAAAATACATAAAGATTATATTAAGTCAAATGTGTAGATTAAGAAGGAATACTTTAATCTTGGCGGCTCAATGGTTAAATAACACACAGAACAGCACGCTCATAATATTCAGAGAGATGAACTTTAGATAAGAGGGAAGAAACAGGAAAGCCTGGTTCAGACCGGATAGAAAATTCCCCTAGAAATCTGTAACTGGGAGCATGTCACAGATTACATAACAGCTCTTCTTTGAACATAAATGTATTCCATAGTGAGAATACTGTTTATGTTGAATCTACAAATGCTCCTTTGTCTAGGGAAAGTTCCATCCAACAAATGAACAAGTTATAAACTTTGCTTTTGTTGTGTTAGACACATCATACTCTACACCCTGGACGCAAAAGGAAAAACGAAATCAGATTTCAGATGGGAACAATGAATTCCAGTTTTGAGTAAAAGCAGGTAGAATTTCAATTATGGAAACACACCAGGATGGGATTAGATAATCTTAAATGCCTTGTCAGGGTCTGTAACTTTTGTTTAAAAAGATAACTTACCATTCAGGTTTCAGTTTTTAGAGACTAACTTGAACTACTAAGAAGATCCTCTTATTGCCACAGAGCTAGTGGAGGAAAAAAAGTCCAAACAAACCGAGAAAGAAAAGGTCTTCACCATTACAGCGGGAACAAAATATTCTTTTTTTTTTTTTTTTAACCTCTCTTAATAAAACAAGTGTTATTGGCAAGTTGAACAGTTTTGGAACCAATACATGAAATTTGGTAATTATTCCTAGATGAAGTTTTCAATCTAAAAAGTCATATGTAAGCCGGGATTTCACTAAAAATTAAAAAGAAAAAAGGGGTACCTGGGTGGCTCAGTGGGTTAAGCATCCAACTCTTGATTTCGCCTCAGGTCATGATCTCAGGGTCGTGAGATGGAGCCCTGGTTGGGCTCTGCACTGGGTGTGGAGCCTGCTTAATATTCTCTCTCTCTCTATCCCTCTGCCCTTCCACTCCCCCTCTCTCCCTCTCTAAAAACAGAATAAAATAAATTACATGCAAAGGAGTATTTACGCATAGCCAAGTAATGCTGTAGGTTAAAGTTCCATTCTAATCCATCTTCCATCTCTACCTCTCATATGGGCACAACATGTGCTGGTCCTGTAATGGTGCATGGGAAGATTACACAACTATTCTTTATGGAGGTCCACTTCAGAATGGGGTCTGCTGCTAAAATACTCAAGAATTTAAACCCTTTATTATTTTCCATTGACGGATACATATCATAACCTAGGAATTCATGAAGGAATGCTCAGATAAAAGGGCCACAAAAAAATAAAAAATAAATAAAAATTAAAGTGGAAAAAACTCCAAAGGCAAAACTGGCCCGCAATGCCTTCATCATGGTTGTATTATGTTCTGAATTTAGGATTTTACTCTTCTTCAGAACAAGGTTTTCAAATGGAATTACTCCGATTTATAACAGTCGTATTTAAAATTCACCCCCTGCAGTGATGAATTTGAACTCCACAAGTATGGAAGTAAGCCTTTAATTCTTACCATATTCCCTACTTCATTTAGCTGATTAGCATATGGCACTCTAAGATCCTAAGTATGGCTTCAATTTCCACACAGATCTTCCTGTCCCTGTAAACCACCCCCACTCTGGGAGAAGCGACTCAGCAGACTCTGCTTTGGGGCCAGGCAGATGTGGGCCGGAATTCCAACTTGACCACGATCAGCCTTGCAAACCTCGGTAAGTTATTCAGATATTCTGAGCCTTAGTTTCCTTGGCTGTACAAGCAGATAATACATGTCTCAGAGCCATTTCCCCGTGGCAGGCACTGACGGCAACACAGATGCGATGTCTGTAGAGAAGAGCGAGTGGTGTGAGGCCCTGAGCGGACACTCCAGAGGCGTCGGCAGGCACTGATGACCTCCTTGCTCATGGTCTCAGGTGAGAGCAGGGTACCAGCTGCAGACAATGTGCGGTGACAGCGATGTTCTGTCTCTGGGCAAAGGCTCTGACTAGTCTCTCTTTGGCCTTACACCTGTTCATTAGTGATCAACAAGCCTGGGATCCTGGATGCTCTAGCAGAGATCAAACATTCTCAGAGTCACATTTTTTTTTTTTTTTTTTTTTTTGGTGTGAGGGGAGACTTTTGTTTTAGCTCTCTACCCATCCCCTTACAAGAACAGCTTTGTGACACAGGAATCAGAACATTATTACCTGAACTCAGGAGGCAGTAGCACATGTCCCTTGAAACAAGTGCTTCATTTATTTTACTTCTTACCTTTTCAATTTTCTCATCCAGCATTCTGAAGAATTCTTGTTGGCTTTCAGAGATGTGCATGCTAAAAAAAACAAAGAGTAGTTCAGTGCGTGTTTCAATGTTGTCTCCAACCAGCTCCCTCCAGTGAAAAACGCCGAGTCCCCAAACTTTGAAGCGGATATTTACTTATTGCTGACTTTTCTACTGAAATAGTCCAAGTCCTATTGAGGATAAATGCCATTACAGTAATTCCTATAAATGTGTTTCATTAGAGTCTATCAGTTCCTACGATTTAAGGTATACAATTTCCTTTCACCATACACATATTATTAATAGTGATGTTACTGGGAGCTGTGTGGCAATTTTTTTCTTCAGATACACATTTGTGATTTAAAAAAAAAAAAAGCACAGCCAAGCATTACATGGCATATTTCAAGCCTGTGTATAACTGTGAAAAGCAAATATATCCAAGTTATTATGTGGAAATGTGTATTTTACAGAGACTGTCATCATCAGCACGGTCTTCAGCTGCCCATCTAGGTATGGGCTGGCAGCAAATAGGCAAAGAACTTGACACTGCTCCCGAACCCTTTGTGCAGTGGTGACAGCCAATGCAGCTCTTTAGAAGTGAAATCCCACTGCACTGTGGGAGCGAGTCAGGAAGCCTATCTGAGGAGCACTTGCCCTGTGTGTTTGCTCATCTAATGCTATTTAACTGTACACCCAGTGACACTGACGTGGGTGCTGGGTACCAAACATAAGAAGGTAAACGAGAGCAGAGAAGAATCACAGATGGGAAGGGCATGGGAGGAAAGGGCCCTGGTGGCAACATAGACTTGATGATAGTAATTTCCATGCAACAAACAAGGAGTGGTCCAAGGAGGTTCAGGACACTGGGCTAAGAGACACATCACATAGTGCTTCTTCCTAGTGCTCAGTTGCTGCAGTGGCTGGGCATGGAAGCAGGGGAGGCTCTGGAATAGCTTCTTCCCTACAAGTCTACGTGTGGGCAGCCCACCTGCTAGCCCTTAGCATTCTGTCTCAGCCTTTAGGGGCTGCAGAGAATGCCCAAGGGACCCCAAACCCTTGGTGCTCGAGAGTTTTCCCCTGCGTGGAAAACCAAGATTTAATACTGGGAGCCCATGACATCAGCTCAGATATAAAAGGGAAATGATAAACTATCTGATACCAGCAATCAGCTTTCACACACTTCATATAATTTTTCCTGTCCTTTATATGATAATTCAAGTGAGGTAAAGGTCCTGTTTCAGAAACACTCCCTCCCTGGTTGCAGGTTAGAAGGGGGTCAGAAACTGTGATGATGAAAATATATTATTAAAACAGTCTCCTCTCCTCTCTGGCTGGGCGGAAAAGCCACTTTTGCATACCAGAGTTTTTCCAGATTCCCCATGGTTTTACTCCTTTAAGTGCCAAAACATTTACTATTCAAGCCATTTTGGATGCAAATCTTCTAACTTTAATAGAGGATCTATCACAAACCTTATTTAACTTTCACTTAATGACTAGTAGCCACTCCCATGATCTTTAATCACAATCCCCTCTGTAATACTGAGACCTCCCCCACCCTGAAGCCTCTGAGATGGGGAGAGCCGGCTCTCCTTCAGCAAAGTGGCCTTAAACTGTGGGTTTTGTACTCTGCCTGCTTTGAACTTTCCCCCTTTCTTCTTGTCAGAGAAGGTATCGGTTCTCTTTCCGTTTCCTTCCCAGCTGCTGCTTCTCCATGCTTAGCCCATCCAGGTCTGTTAGAGTTGTGTCTAAAGTCAGTGTAAACAGGCTCTGAGGGAGAGATTGTGTCAGGGGGGTGGTTCTTGTGAGTGTGGAACAGGCGTATCCTGGCAGTCACCACGGCTGCTCAGACACTCCCCCCACCCCGCCCCCCATTCCTGGTCAAACTCTCTGCCAATGAGGATGCTGGACAGCTCTGGGTCCCAGAGAGAAAAGGCATGAAGACAGACAGACACAGATAGACCCTAATATCGATATCCATGCAGACACACATGCACGCACACATATCTTAGTATAGACGAACCATATATCTATTAGTTTTCCTAGGAAATTCCAAGAGACCTCCTAAAAATGGCATGTTTAGGATTTGACGTTCACAGTGATAACTCTCAGGGTAGAGTTTTTAACAAATATTGCCTTGCAAATAACAGAAGGGCAATACATATTTAATCAGGTGGCCAAGTGTCCCTATTTTATTTAGTGATTCACGACTCCTCCCAGAGGCAGTTCAGTATGTTGGGAGGGGTGAGGTGCAGGCCTCAGATCCTCATCTCTAAGACCATCAGGCTGGTCTCTGAGGTCCTGGCCGGCACTGATATTCTGGGATTATTACTAACTTCCATTAACCCCTTAATTGAACGATCACAACAAGAAAACAGGGATGTTTGGTTAGTACTCATACATATGCATACCAGACTAACAAAATGATTAGTCTTAAGTAAAAGCGATTCTGCAAATGTGTCTGCCATCCCTGGGATGAAGAATGCAGAGCTCAGGGACACTTGGCTGGCTCAGTCAGGGGAGTATCCGACTCTTGATCTTGGGGTTGTGAGTTCGAGCCCCACGTTGAGTATAGAGATTACATAAATAACTAAAATTAATTAATTAAAAAAAAAAGAATGCAGAGCTCTGGGGTCCGTATCAGGAGACTGACACCAAAGGTAATGGTGAAGACCTTAAGATGCATATACAGTGAGCTAGCGCAAACATCTCAGTGCTTCCAGTTTTGTGTAGTTTAACTACATACTTTCTAACCATTTTTTTAAAAGCATTCCTTGATTAAAGCAAACTGAACAAAAGCCATGTAACCCAGAATTCATTAGACAAGACAGCGTATCTGCGATCCCGCCTGAATCCTGAACCAAACAGCACCCTCACTCCAGGGGCAGAGGGTCCTACGGCTGGGAAACCCCACTCAACCACGTTCTTTCTCATGTGTGCCCTCTGAGAAACAATTCTAACCAAACCGAGGCAAATGGCTTTCAGTCGGTGCATCTCCACCATCACACCACACAACACAGACATGCTGCCTGCTTTGGCTTTGGGTAAGAGCATCAGAATGTCCCTGCCCGCCTCTGTCTCATTTCAAAACCTACCAAGTCGTGTTTTCCGCCAGACGGATTCACGATCTTGCCACAGACAGCATGTGGACTGTGTTAGCCGGAAAAGACTAATGGAAAGTTGACTTATTTATTATCAAATCCTGATGCACCAAATGAGCTCTTTCCGATAAGCTCCAGCATCCCCGGAAGTGTGGCAGATGGCACAAAGGCCCACATGAGGCCCTTGCCGCCCGCACGCCATCTTCAGGATGGCGAAACCCTCAAACATCCGCTCCTCCCTCTCTGTTCTCTGTGGATTTGTTTCACAGACAAGCCCTGAAGTCCCTTCAACAGGGACAGGGGCAGCACTGTTACTCTGCGGGGGGGTGGGAGGAGTGGGTAAATAAATTACCCCACCTGCACGGACTCCTGCCTAGAGAAACACGGATGTTCTCTTCTTATGTAGAAGCTCTATCAACACAATGTCATTAATATTAGTTTTTACCTTCAAGAGTCCCAACTGCGTTGTGAGAAGCAGTCCATAGGTAACAACTCCATCCTGAAACCCCTTCTGATGCACACTTTGGTGACTGTACGTGGTGAGGGAGGGAAAAGGCCCACTGGCCTTTCTACCTTTCCTCAAGATAACAGAAACGGATAACTAAATTGTTTACGATTCAGTTTATAAAGTATGACTATTTGATGCTAAGATTAATTATATCTAAAAATCTTTTACAAAAGCCTGTATGTTGGTACTTGATTTAACTGATAAGACTTAACAGTCTCAGTAATTCCCATTTCTCTCTAATGAACTCAGCCGGGGAAATCACAATGCTCCCTCCGCCCCAGCACTTCCTGTGTCCCTGGTTGGTGCCGGAAGAGCTAGCTCTTGTGAGTTAACCCTGAATCATCCAAAGGCTCTTCCCGCTGTGATTCCTTAGCTTTGTGAGACGGGGGATGACAGTCATATGGAATCTTTTTTTAAAAAAGATTTTATTTATTTAGTTGACACAGAGAGAGAGAGAGAGATATCAAGTAGGTAGAACAGCGGGCAGAGAGAGAGAGAGGGAAAGCAGGCTCCCTGCTGAGCAGAGAGCCTGATGTGGGGCTCGATCTCAGGATCCTGAGATCATGACCTGAGCCAAAGGCAGAGGCTTTAACCCACTGAGCCACCCAGGTGCCCCCTCATATGGAATCTTAATGACAAATAATCAAAGGAACGAAACAGGTGGGCAATATGAGCTTGAGCGCTGAAAGGGGTACAGCTTTCATTTTTTAGTGACTTAAAAAAAAGAAGTTTCCGATAATAAAAACCTAAGCCACCAAACCTATCAGAAGGCAAGGTCCTGACTCCCTAATACTTCACCTGCAAAAATAAAATGCAATCACTCAGGGCGTTCCTGGCCAATCTTGGCTTGACACAGTTCTTTCTTTCATAACTATCGTCACCATTGCTCAATGGGTCCTTGGGGGAAGTGGCTTCACCCTAATCCCCAAATCACGACACACCTTTGCTAGCAGTTCATGCATGGCTCACTTCCATTGAGTCAAATTTATTTTTTTTAAATAGTATAATAAGCATCTATGAAACTAAAACAAAAACAAGCGCTAGGACCTTGACAACAACCTAGAGCTACCTTACTTCCCATCGAGGCGTGTTTCCCCCAACACCAGGAAACCAAGATCCCCCCACCCCTTTTATAGGCTTTACTGCATATGTGCTTTATAAAGCAGATGATTTATCCGGTTGTTTTCGACTTTACGAGGAGTGTGTCATGCTCTGCGCCATCTTTCAGGACCTAGTCTTTTCTTCAGGTATTACATTGCTCGGGGCCATCCAGCACTGTGTGCTGTGGCCGTGCATCTGTTCTCATGGCTAATATGCCACTGTGAGAAGGCGGTGAGGTTCTTTACCCAATTTCCTGTTAAAGGGCATTTGGGCTATTTCTAACAGTTAATGCATTTTTTTTTTAAATGTTTTATTTATTTGACAGAGAGAGAGCACAAGCAGGGGAAGCAGCAGGCAGAGGGAGAGAGAGAAGCAGACACCCCACTGAGCAGAGAACCGGACGTGGGGCTCGGACTCCATGCCAGGACCCCGGGATCATGACCTGAGCTGAAGGCAGACGCTTAACCGACTGAGCCACCCAGGCGCCCCTAACTGTTAAGGCCTTCTTACCAAGCAGCAGACACTGTGATAGGCACCGGGCATACATTATTTCATTTAGGAAGAAGACTTTTCTCTTTCCTTTTAATTGGAGAAAACGGAAGACCAATGACATTAGGTCACTGGCCTGAGATCACAAAGTAAGCATGTGCTCTGCACGTTACAGCAAATGAAAGTGTGAAGATCGTCTGCCTTTTATTACCTGTCTCCTTTATTATTAATAAATCCCCTGTTACCACATATGGGATTGCTCTTCCACTTCTGGGGAAAAGAAACTCGTTACCTTGTTTTCTACACTGAAGAATAAATGAGAGTTTCCCTATCTTCTGTGTCAGTAAGAAGGAAAATACCACTCACCCCTCATGGTCTTACAGGAAGATTCTGTAGTGGAATTCCAGTAACCCAAGGTTCTGACTCATAGTTTAACACACACACACACACACACACACAAAACAGAGGATTTTCTTCCTAATTTTAATGTAAACACATGAACCAGTTTAATCAACTTCTCTGAAAGCTTCAGCACAGGCCAGTCTGCAAAGAATGCTGCTTTAGTGTGTGTAAATTTACACCAAAGGAAGGAAGAAATTCTCCTTAATGCAGCCCCTCCTTAGAACTCAGAGATAAGGGAGACATTTAAAAATAGCATATATCGGGGGGCGCCTGGGTGGCTCAGTTGGTTGAGCATCTGCCTTCAGCTCAGGTCATGATCCCAGGATCCTGGGATCGAGCCCTACATCAGGCTCCCCGCTGAGCGGGGAGTCCGCTTCTCCCTCTGCCTCTGCCTACCACTCCTCCTGTTCGTGCTCTCTCTGTCTGACATAAATAAATAAAATCTTAAAAAAAAAAAAGCATATATCGAATGGCTTAGATGAAAAGATGACTTGTTCTATCGTCAGATACCTGTTGTCCCTCAAAGGCAGATAAAATTAGGGTAGATAGGGGCTCCTGGGTGGCTCAGTGGGTTAAAGCCTCTGCCTATGGCTCAGGTCATGATCTCAGGGTCCTGGGATAGAGCCCCACATGGGGCTCTCTGCTCAGCGGGGAGCCTGCTCCCCCCTCCCCGCCCCTGCCTGCCTCTCTGCCTACTTGCGATCTCTGTCTGTCAAATAAATAAATAAATAAATAAATAAATAAATAAAATCTTTTTTTAAAAAATTAGGGTAGATAAAAGTGGACGTGGCCGGGTTGGGGTGGGGGTAGGTTGTCATTACGGCATAATGGGTCCCTAAGGGTGCAAAAATTGGTTTTGCCGTCCCACGGTCAGTGTAAGTGGTAAGTGTATTTTAAAATGCCGCAGTTTTCTTTGAAAGTAAACAACTAAGTCCCTGAGCTCATTCACCACTGGTAGAGTCCTAGCCACCTACAGCACCACCAGAGACACCGAGCCAGGGGAAAGTGACTACTTTGACCTCAGCTATTTTTGTCTCCATTTCCTGGGAAGAACCAGACGTAACACAACTTTTTTCTGCTTATGACCCGGATTTATGGAACTACTATTGCATCGATGCAACAGGTTTATTTTGGGGACGGGCGTGACCACCAGCTGCCCTAGTGTAATCGGCACCCTCAGAATTTGTTCTTATTTAGGTGCAACACCACAAAAGAGATTTGTAGCCTCGGGAAAACAGAGCCACTCTGAAGGAAAGGGGAGACAGCTTCAAAGCCCCACAAAGGGCGTTTTATTGCCAAGACAGGTTCAGTTCTAGAACAATCTAGAAAAATACTCATTATTCTCCTTAACTTTTTAATCGTGCAATGCATAACCCATGGAAAACATACAATGTTATTTGTACAGTCTTAAGTAATAACAATGAAAGGAACACCCGTGTAATCACCACTCGGGTTAAGAAACAGAACCCCTGGTTCCATTGTCTTCCACCCAGTGAGAAAGAACCACTCTTTTTAGTTTAATGCCTTTTCATTTCCTCGCTTGTCTTTTTGTTTTATCACACATTTATATTACCTACTGACTCGTTCTGCCTGTTTTCGAACTTTATGTAAGTGAAACTATACGCAGGCAGGTGCTACTACTTCCTTCAGCACACAATCTTACCTTTGTGACAGTCCGCCATCTTCATATGTACAGTCATAGGTTTTCCATTTTCACTGATATGTACAACTCCTTCCTAAGAATACGCCTCAGTTTTTGGTCATCCATTCTATTTCTAAAGGATGTTCGGGTTTTGTTCAAGGATGTTCAAGAGCCTTAGGAGCTCATGGAAACAATCCTGCTATGGACTGGTCTACTGCGCACGTGCGTGAGGATTTTCTAGGCTACGCGCCTGAGAGGGGAGTTGCTGGAGGGCAAGGTAGGTCCAGGCATGATTTTATTAGAAAATACAAATTGTTTTTCAAAGTAATTGTACCGGTTTATGCTTCCACTGGGGTGAAGGGTTCCTATCGTTCAACATCCTGGTCAACCATTTGCACTGTCAGACTTCTACTAAATTTTTGCCAATCTTGTGGTATAAAATGGTATTTCCCGAGACATGATTAGCTCTTCAAGTTTCCTCTGTAGTGAAATGGTTGTTCTCATCTTCAGCCTCTTTTTCTATGAGCTCTGTTTTGTACTTACTGATTTATAGGGGAAGTTTACATATTCTGAAACCCAACTCTTGTCGCTTATATGCTAATATAACTAAATATATAGATATATTCCACCATTTCCTTTTATGCTCCCACAGTAAATTTTGATAAATGGAAGTTCTTAACTTTAATGCAGTCATATTAATGAATCATTTTTCTTAAGTTCTACATCTTTTCTGACTTACTCAAAATGCTCTTACCTCATGGTCATAAAGATATTCTGCTTTATTTTCTTCTAACTGATCTGAAATGTCAGTGCTGTCATTTACTGCGGGTCTGTTTTGGGACTCCCCATGCTGTTCCATTTGACCAAACCACACTGTTTCAATTCAATGAAGCTTTACAATACGTCCTGGTTACCTGGCAGGCAAAACTGAGCTCACTCTGAAGACATTAATAGCTTTAAAAACAACATAAGGAAAAATAGGAACTAGAACTTACTTTGCTCTGGGTTGATGAACTAATCCTGGAATCTCTTTATTAGTTTTAAGTCTTACATTTGAACTGGCACTTTTTTCCTGAAAAACATAAACACATATGTAAAAGACAAGGTGAGAATCAGCAATTAAGCAGCGGTATGAACTGTCATCACAGAATGCTAGAGTTGTTTGAGACCCTCCACAGCCGGTCACTTCCCAAGGACAAAAATCCCTGCAAAGAGGTCATGCTGTATGGTGAAACTGCCCAGCATTTTAACAGGGAACACTGTCAGGAAAAAAGGGGTTAGCCTTACAACAGCTATAACTATTTTTAGAAAATTATGTGCAACTAATATTTGATGTTTAGGTGTTTCTAGGAAAAAATAGTAAGAGAACCAAGGAACAGAAGATTCTAGTCCCAAAGAGAGCAGTACTGTAATTATAGACATTGTTTATGTGCTCAGGTTAACAGACTTTAGTGCATTTAAAAAAAAAGATTTTATTTATTTATTTGACAGACAGAGATCACAAGTAGGCAGAGAGGCAGGCAGAGAGAGAGAGAGGGAAGCAGGCTCCCCACTGAGCAGAGAGCCCCATGCGGGGCTTGATCCCAGGACCCTGAGATCATGACCTGAGCTGAAGGCAGAGGCTTTAACCCACTGAGCCACCCAGGCGCCCTCTTTAGTGCATTTTGTTTTTTTTTTTAGTCAACTGTGGTTAGGGAGACGTGAAAGCTTGCACGAGGCCCTGGCAGTGACAGAGACAAGAACATGATTAACATTAATTAATTGATTCCACCCATAACAAATACTGAGACTGAATTCAACTGAATGCATAACATCCAATACTAACTTATACTCAGGAAGCACTTCTTTGGCTTTTAATCTGATCTGATTTCTTATTCCCAGTTTACCAGCCTCATGGGAAAGAAACACTTTCAAATCTTAAAGTGCAAGTATATTGGGACGCTTGGGTGTCTCAGTCAGTTAAGTGTCTGCCTTTGGCTCAGGTCATGATCTCAGGGTCTTGGGATTGAGCCCCACATCAGGCTCTCTGCTCAGTGTGGGGGGGGGGGTCTGATTCTCCCTCTGCCCCCCCACCTCTGCTGCTTGGCTCTCTCAAATAAATAAATAAAATCTTTAAAAAAACTACAAGCATATCAGTGGGCATACTCTCTCAATAACAGTGCTGCTCTATATTTATACAATATTATCTTTAAAAAATATTCAGGATGCTTTATAATTTGCTCTGAAAACAACCCCTGAAATGAAAGGACAGAGTATTCTAAACCTATTTATAACAGGTGACTGTATCCACTCAAGGAACCTGACATGTAGCAATAATTAAAGACCCAGGCGAGGGCAACAAATAAAGGCTCCTGTGGGCCAACCCACTGCTCTTACCACATGCAGAGTGATGGCACCTAAAACAGATGGTCCCTGAAAGACCTTTTTCGAGAGTTCTTATTTCTCTCAGGACAGCAGAAGCCATTTAAATCAGTGAACCTCTGATGATTTACATGCTCTTAGGTGAGCTTATCTGTATAATGTCAGGACTCCAAAATACAGGGTAATTTTTTGTTTGTGATCTTCCAGGAAAAGAAACAATCGTTATGATTCTTCTGCGGCCTATCCTACCTTCTTTGCCTCACGCTAAACTGAAGAGAGTATTTTCATACACTTTTAAAAGGCATAAAATGTATGCTGTTCCTTCTGCTGACACAGCTGGGGAACAACAGATGAACTACCTCAGCTTTCACAAAGCAGCTCCAGGAGGGCAAGGCCCAGTCCCTTCTTTACCAGCAGGGCCTCCGTGCCTTTGCTGGGACCTGACACTCATGGGAGTTACCCATCGTATACTGGTGGCACGAATGAACAAGGTCAACAGATGATGAGCTTCTTTTCATGAGAGATAAAAATAGCTTCAACTTAGTCTCCCTGAAGGACTGCGGAGGGAGGTTCCGAGTTAGTCATTTTTTTTTCCCCCGAAACTTCCTGTCTGCTTGGATTAATCACCGAAAATGGACCCAGGACAGAGCCTTATGCTTTTTCTCTATTCACATAAATTCTCAAACGCTGAGCCTAAATGATACATTGTAATTTTGTTACTGATTGATTGATTGATTGACACTGTAATTGTAAAACATTGCTGAGGTAGGAATGAGGCCTCTAATTTTATGACTGTGAACGATACACAATTGTATTCTGTTTACAGTCAATGTATTAAACGGTAATCTTCACAATTACATTGACTCACCGCATCTTCCTTAAAAACACTGTGCGTGGTTGCTAGGAAGAGAAGGAAACCCCAAACAACGGGGCTCAGTGGTTGAGGGGGTATGGTGGTACTCGGGCCCAGGACAAGCCATCCCTCCGCGCATGCACACAGGTGCGCACTGCCAGAAATTGGGAGGACCGAAGATGTGGTAGAGGCACGGGGAGGGAAAGTCAGCTTCAGATTTCCCAGTTACAAAAAAGAAATAAGGAAGTATATATAATCACAGAGAGATTTCTATTGATTATGTTTGTATGATGTATTTGATTTTACAAATGACCACTCGCCAAGATCACAATAACAGCTCAGTGGTCACTTACTATATAAGTCAGGCCCTATTCTAAGTGATTTCCATATATGAACTCATTTTAATGTTCACAAATATTTACATACATTAGCTCATTCTTATGTCCACAATGTCTTTCTGAGATAGGTACCATTTTTATTCCCATTGTATAGATGAGAAGGCTGAGGCTTTTACCTGAGACCACACAGGTGTTAAGTGATAGTGGCAGGATTTGGACCGAAGCATAATGGCCCCAGAAGCCATGATATAGCCACGAGGCTAGCAGTTCTCAAACACTATAGGATCAAGACCTCTTTGCCATATTCTCCAAATTTTGACACATTTCTTTGTACAATATGAAAAAAAAAAATCCCATTTGATAAAATCACCATCAGTCTCATTAGGAAAATCTTGCCAGAAGCTGTCAAGCTCATTGTGGTACAAAATTTTCCAAAATTCTAATTTTGGTTTAATGTTTGAATTCTGTGACTAGCAACACATCGTGCCATTTTTTTTTTCTTTGAAGTGACAGTTTCTTGTCATTTATTCTTGAGACAATGTTTGCCAAATACCCAAGTCTGAATATCCATAATTTGTCTGTCAGGAATTTTTTTCTAAAGTAGAGATGGTGTTCCATAAAAATAACCACTCTTTCAGCCTGCAACTCAGTCAACTGCACAAGTACTTTTCCTTGAAATGACCATCTCACCTGGGTGTGCAGAAGAAATGCCATTTTATCACATAGACCATTAAAAGGCTCTGTACCCAAGGCACAGGACTTAATAAAATTAAATAAAATTGACTGCTTCATCAAGGACATTCTTAAGTGAAAATGGAATGTATGCTTCCACTGTAAGTGCACGGGGGAGGGGGCAAGGGAGAAGGGGTGAATACAATGACTATAAAGTTTGGTGCCACTGCCCTGATATGTGCTGGGACACCAGTAGTTTCATCCCCTCGTTGTTTTTGCACCATCAGTGCAAATGTCAACACGGCAAAAAAGGCAAATTGCTTCTTAGTACGGTCACGAAAATGAGCTGGAGGACATCCTAAGACTGTTTGTTGTAGGGACCCCAGGTTTACAGCCATAGCTTGACTAGTGTTTCTCGATTTCCTTTGCAGAGAAAAGAACTATTGATTATTTAATTTGCTATATGCTTTATTTAAAAAAATAAAAAATATATAAATATATAAATAAAAATAATAAAAAACCTCTTTATTGAGGTAAAATTTATATTCCATAAAATTCCATTATAAGTGTATGATGAAGTGATTTTAGTAAATTTATACAACTGTACAATTATTACCATAATCCAGTTTTTGAACAGTTCTATTATCCTAAAAAGTTTCCTTAATCCATTTACAGGTCTTCTCTCCTCTCTGTAAACCCCAGGCAACCACGAGTCTGCTTTCTGTTTCTACAAATTTGCCTTTTATAGATTCATAGAAAATGGAATCTTAGAACACATAGCCTTTGGGGTCTGGCACTTTTCACTTAGCATAATGTTTCTGAGGTTCATTGATATTGTAGCATCTTTCAGTATTTCACCTATTTTAGTTACTAAATAATATTCTAGTGTATGGGTATATTGTATTTTGTTTATACATTCACTACTTGATGGACATTTGGGTTGTTTCAAGTTAGGATATTATAATAATGGTGCTAGGAACACTCAGATATATGTAAGTCTTTGTGTGAACACATATTGTCATTTCTCTTGGGCAGGTTCCTAGAAGTGGAATTGCTAGATTATATGCTAAGTGTATATTTAACAATTTAAGATATCACCAACCTGTTTTCCAAAGTGGCTGCACCATTCTACATTCTCACTTGGGATGAGGGATGGTTCGAGTTTCTCCACAACCCCGCCAACACTTGATAGCGTCTTTTTGATTATTGCCATTTGAGGGTGCCTCATGTAGGTTTTATTTATTCTTAAAAATATGATTTACATGGATTTGTTCTTTGTGTCCCTCAGAACACCCAACACCTTGCCACGTGGGAGCATTTACATGCTTACCAGTTAGCTATACTTGCCTCAAGAAGTCAGTTTTATATTTCCTTATAAACATCACTTAACTTCTTGTCTGGGTTTGTTTGTTGGGGAAGGGGAGGTTTACAGAGACCTGCTTAAAAAAAAGGGCAAAGAAACAAGCAAACACACAGAGAAAACCAGAAGGACTGACAAGATGAGGCTAATGGGAGCCTCAGATGGAGAAGACCCAACAGAGAGCCAAGAGTCATGCCATGTCTGGGGTGCTCCAGAAATAGGAACAGAGAATCTGGTTGATGATGGAAGCGGTAACTAAGATATCATTTTCCTTGGCAGAAAAACCGATTTTATTGGTATTTGACACATGTAAACTAGTACCTAAAATAAACTGGAACCAACTGGGACTAAGACAAAGCCACTGGACAAGCCCCCAGGAAGCAGTGTGCAGAGCAGTGTTTTTCATGATCCATTCATTTTGGTATCAGAGTCCTCTGGGATGTTTGTTAAAATACAGATTCCCAGGCCCTAACCAAGACTGTGTCTCTGGGATCGAGGTCTAGGAATCTGCATTTCATTTTATTTTAAGTACGTTCCATACTCAGTGTGGAGCCCAACATAGGGCTTTAACTCATGACCCGAGACCCAGAACTGAGCTGAAATCAAGAGTCAGATGCTTAACCGACTTAGCCCCCCAGGTGCCCCAAGGAATCTGCATATAAACTAAGAGTCCTAGAGCAGCACCCCCTTTAACCTGGTTTATACTTAGTTTTATCAGTTGAAAAAAAAGCATCCACTTCTCAAAAATATTTGGAAACTAAAGCCAGGTAGTGACAGGTTTATTTAAACAGCAAACCAAATAACTCCTTTGCTTGGAGTAACTCTCCCTCTTGATGAACAGAACACATTTGTCAGTGTCTAGAGTCGACTTACCATTCTCTTAGTTTCTCTGAGGATGGAGAAAATCAAACCAGCCATATTTATGCTGCCTCTCCCCAGTCCCTGGGTGGCATCTCCCACAGGGAAAGTCAGGACTCCTAAGAGAAACTGATAGCTTCTTGAAGAAATCCCCCCAAACCTCCCCTTTTTAATTCTTTCTTTTTTAAGACTTTATTTTTATGTAATCTCTACACCCAGTGTGGGGCCCCAACTCACAACGCAAGATCAAGAGCGGCATGTGTCACCCCCTGAGCTGGCCAGGCGCCCCACCACTCCTGAATTCGAAGGGAGCCGCATTGTGCCTTTAGGAAGATGACAGAAAGCCCCCTCCCCATTGGCGAGGGATGGAACTTCTTTTCTCCCATCACTCCTTTGACTGTGTTGTTCTACTGAGTCTGAGCAGATCTAGATAGCTATAGCCCCGTGAGGCCCCCTGAGCTCTTTCTGGGCTGGAAAGGTGGGGAGGAATCTCAATCTATTTTTCTGGGCCCAACAGGAGGAAGTTCAGTCTTATAAAGAAATCCCAGGGGCCGGATAGATGCAGGAAGCTGGAGGCCTAGAGAAAAGTAGTGGGGGTTGGAGGACTAGCCTCTGGGACTGCCAGTGAGGGAGCAGCGCAGAGAAAAGACACAAAAGCACTAAATATGAATTTGCAAGGGGTTTCCCCTACACACCGACTCTGTGCGCGTGCGTGTGTGTGTGTAATTTTAACCACTGCATTTCAGAAAGTAAATGAAAACTAGAAAGGTAAATAATTTAACTACAATTAGGAGATAGGGGGTACACACATCTTTAAAATAGGAAGACATCAGCTATAAAATACACGAGTAGTCATTCCAACTTTGAGGGAGTAACCCATAGGATGCACTCTCTAAGAAAACAACCTCAAGATGCCTGGGTGGCTCAGCTGGTTAAGCATCTGCCTTTGGCTCAGGCTGTGATCTCAGGGTCCAGGGATGAAGCCCCGCATCGGGCTCTCTGCTCAGCAGGGAGTCTGCTTCTCCCCTCCCTCTGCTGCTCTCCCGGCTCATTCTCTCTCTCTCAAATAAATAAATAAAATTTAAAAAAACCCAACAAAACAAAAAAACCTCCACAACCTCATTTGATGTTTTATATGGCATTTTTCCTGTGTCATTAGTGGGATAAGATACCACTTTCTTCAAATATAAAGGAATTTTAAGCTTCTGCCTTCTGAAGGATGGTGACACATTCACTCTACCAGAATTTCCAGTTATTAACAAACAGCAAGGCCCAAGCTACCAGATGCAACTGTTGACTTGGATTGACCTAGATCTTCATAATTTCAGCAACTCAATACTTCCATTTATAAATTACCGATCCAGGGAAATTATCAGAATTATTAGTATTTTGTTAGAATTTAGTAGTAATGAAGTTAGCATGAAAAGTATCAGCTTTATGGGAATTCTTTTTCTATAAATTAAAATATAGCCTTGTACCTCATTTTTTGTCAAGCAAATGTTAAGGTGGGGGCAAATCAGTTCTAAAGACCTAATATATTTTGTGTAGTTGTCCCTTGATGTAGATTGTAAACATTTAAAATAATCTTTAAAAAGTAAACAGAGTTGCAAGAAATTGCTTGGAACAGATTTAGTTGTGTACCAACAAATCTAAAACAAAGTCATTAAGTCACTATGCCAGCATGTCAGTAATTAAAAGTAACAAGCTCTCTATAATGTTGTCAAATTACACGGAGAATTTTAAGTCGAGGATGTTTTCCACAAGATGATGTATCTCTGAGTTTTTCCAAGAAGTATTACATACACACCCAGACAATGAACTAATCTGGAAGAACCATATTCAGTTTTTGCCCTGGACGCTTTGTCACTTTGAACCGGGGACATCATACTATAGTAAAAAAAACAATCCCAATAAAATACAAGTTTATGTCTTGCACAAGCTAGAGGCGGGGCTCTGCTCATCCTAACCCCTCACGGACTCAGGCTAATGGAGGCCCCATGTTGGTACCTCCTGTCACAATCATC
This sequence comes from Lutra lutra, assembly GCF_902655055.1. Taxonomy (NCBI): domain Eukaryota; kingdom Metazoa; phylum Chordata; class Mammalia; order Carnivora; family Mustelidae; genus Lutra; species Lutra lutra. Next base: position 20,432,290 of record NC_062292.1, on the reverse strand, counting down.
ACAGCAGAGGAGGCGACGGTACAGCAGAGCAATAGTTAAGTGCTTGTGTTTATGGGCCAACGCAAATCAGAGAACTACACGTAAGTTCAAGAGAATGGAGAATGTATAATCCTAGTATGTGCTTAGGAAGAGCAACATTGGAATATTTACAAATAGCCCTAATGACCGTCACGATGCTCATTTTTTTTTAAAAGTATGTTTTCTTGATCACAGAACTACCTAATGTTTATCACAGAAATCTTTTTTTCTTAATAATCTGATGTACAACTGTGTCAAGTACCTTACTCGAACTAAAATATGTGTAATTTGCACAAATATGGAAGAAACTAAAATACTGAACGTTTAGATTGGGCTAAAATTTGAGCTTAGTCTTCAAGACAAAGCTGAAACCACGTGGTTAGCTGACTGTAGGGGAAAAGCGTTAGTGAATCAGGCTAAGTGCCAGGTGGACACATGAAGAGGGAAACAGAGACAAAATCTGTGGTTTATACCCCAGAAAACTGCACCTATGTCCACACCTACACCCACGCTCACACACTTCTTGAATTTTGCATTTCTCACTTTTCTCCAACCACTAAATAAAACAAAACACATAGACATGCCAATCATATTCACTGTCATCCATAATAACAAGATCAAAGATTTTAGGAATTCAACTGTCAATGGATGGTGCTCCCTAAAAGACCACATTTAAGAGCTCTTGAGCACAAAATAAACATGCTTTGTCACAGATTTTTCTGGTGGGTAAAAATATCGTCAGAAAAATCAAAGTATATTTGATCAAAGCTAATAAAATATGAGAATGGAGAAATGTATCACTCATTATGTCTTTAATATTTTAGCAAATAAAAAGTCACCATTTACGCAGAGTTGCTAAACGTTCCCTGTGATGAACAGAAATCTCAACGAGTTTATCTAAGTTGAAGAAACTGTCCGCGTCAAAGCTGAAAACAAAAAAGTTAAATGATCAGTTTTTCTTACAGGCACGGTGTTTTTCTCGCACTCATTGTGCTGTAGAAGCCAGCCAAAAAATCAGGCTCCAGCCTTCCGGAACTCTCTGGACACACCCACAACTCTTTTTTAATTCCAAATTCGCCAGTGCCCAGGAAATCTGCGCCATCAATTTCCTCTGCTCCTGTAGCAAGTCAACACACACGTGGGGCTTAAAACCACACACATTTATTTTCTTATACTTCCGGAGGCCAGAAGTCTGAAAACAATTGTAGGGCTGCCTCTGCAGCCTCTGGAGGTCTAGGACAGACTCTGTTTCCTTGCCTTTCTCGGCTTCTACACGGCACCTACGCTCGTGGGCTCATGGTCCATCTTCAAAGCAGTACTGTAGCACCTTCACTCCTCTCTGACCTCTGGTCTGTCCTTACGTCTACTTTTTCTAACTCTGATTCTCCTACCTCCCTCCTGAAAGGATCCTTGGGATTATATTGGGCTGGCTCAAATCAAGAATCTCTCTCCATGTCGAGATCCTTGATTTAATCTCACCTGTAAAATCTCTTTTCCCAGGTAAGGTGCCATAGTTACAGGTTCCATGGTTTAGGATGTGGACATGTCTGGGGGCGGGTTTTTTCTGGCCTACCACCATGTCCGCCTGGTTTCATACCGAAGATTCAGAACTCTCCCACACACAAAACAGGTCCACCTCAAGGTACCCCCAAATCAGCCCACGACGGCATCAACCCAAGTCTCAAGCATTAGCCAAGTCGTATCGGCTTGGAAGTCCCTAAACTTCATTACCTAAATAAATGAGATATGAATGAGGTTCTGGGTCTAATCCATCCTAGGGCAGAACTGGTCTCCATCTGTGAACGTGTGGAATTAGAAATCAAGGGACCTGCTCACAAAATACACTGGTGGGGCAGGCGTAAGAGGACAGTAGAGGCCTTCCTACTCAACCAGCAAGAAATGGAATGAAAAAAAAAAAAAAAAAAAAGAGTTACTTGCTCCAAGCAATTGCAAAATCCAACTGGGCAAACTCCATGAGCTTTCAAGGCCTGGGAATAATCCTCTGTGGGTTAAGACTCCGATCTCTGGACCTGAAGCTCCAGCCTTGTGGTCATTCTTCCTTTTTCTTGAAGGGCAGCGACATGTTTGCAGCTTAGCCCTTTTATCAGTTTGTTTCCTGCCTGCACAAGTTTGGGGATCTGACACCCATTTCTTCCATTTCACCCTCTTGCTTTCCCTCCCGGTTCAAACTGGCAGTCTTTCTGCTGGTGTCACCTCCTCAAGAATGCCATGGGCCCCCTGTGGATGTCATAGGGCTTCACTTCGTTACCCAGGAGGCCCTTCCACGGAGATTTCCTAGATGCTCCCATCTCGATTTCTGGCTTCTGCTGGGATGGTTGAGGGAATACATGCCTCATCTTACTCAGAGAGTCATCCGTGCGACTGAATAGTCTGACCTTTTAATTTTTTCCAGGGATTAGCCTAAGATTGTTCAGCCACACCCTTGGCCTTCTTTCTAGAGCATGTGTTCCCGAGAGCGAATCTCCTAGTTTTAGCATCTTTTGCAATCTGGACAGGCTAAGAATTTCCCAAATCAACAAGTCCTGGCTCCTTTTTGATGAATAATTCTTCCTTCAATTTATCTCTTTGCCCCCCCATTTTACTATCGGCAGCAAGAAGAAACTGAGTGGTGACTTCAACACTCTGCTAAGAAATCTTCTCAGCTAAATATTCAAGTTCATTGTTTGCAGGTTCTGCTTTCCACATCCTTGTAAGGACATGATTCACTATGTGTTTGGCATACGACAAGTGTCACCTTTCCTCCAGGTTCTAACTGGAAACTCGCCAGTGGTGACTTTCACGTCCGTATTTCTACCAACAGTATGTTTGTGAAGTCCGACGTTCTCTAATAAGAGATACGGGTTTTCTTCATTATGGTCTTCACTTTTTTTCCGAGACCTCACCAGCAGACTCTCCAATACCCATATTTCTACTAACTGTTCAAGACAAGCTAGGCTTTTTCTACCGTGCTTCTCGGAATTCTTCTAGTCTCTGTCCACTTCCCAGTTCCAAAGCCCCTCCACATTTACAGGTGTTTGTTAGAGCACTACTATATATATCAAGGTACCAAATCTATATTGGCTGCCTACTGCCACTTAACAAATTACCACTGACTTACAGATTTTTAGAATGTTTCCTTGACTTTTCCAGCTTCTAGAAATTAACCACCTTTGCTCAAGGCTCCTTTTTTCCATATTCAAAGTCAGAGCTTAGCATCTCTCTTCTTTGAGCTCTGCTTCCATTCTTATATCTTCTTTTTCCAATCTGATCCTCCTACATTCCTCTTAGAAGGATCCTTGTGATGCTACTGGGCCCCCCTGGATAACTGCTCTATGTCAAGACCCTTAATGTAATCACATCTGCAAAGTCCCATGTAAGGTACCATACTGACAAGTTCTAGGAATTAGGATGCGGACATCGTGGGGGAGGGGGTCATTCGTGCCTCTACCTTTTCTTAGTGAAGAACTCACATCTGCAAAACTCAGTCTTATCAGGACACACCAGTCCCATGGCCCACAATGAAAAGGTACATAGGGAAAGAAACATGGATTGACAAGTACTTGCGGAAAACCATAGTAGAGAAACCTAATGGTCCATCCTTCACTAAATCAATGTTTAATGGTTCTTGTGAGCCAGACTGTGCTAGAGAGTTGGCGATATCATCCTCAACCACTAAAAAATCAGAGAGTGTGAACTGATGTTTGGAAACTGTAGACGTATGTGTGGTAGAAGCGCTTGAGATGACACTTAACTCAGAGGAGGAGGTCAGGGAAGCTTCCTGGAGAGCGAACCAGGCAGGGATGGGTCTGGAAGGAGGAAGAATGTACACCCTGACAGGGAAAGGAGAGAACTTGACAAGTACTTGGAACCATATAGAACCTGGGAGAGCCTGAGGTGCCAGGAGGGCATATGAGAGATGACGTGAGGTGGGCAGGGGTGGAGCTCATGCTTGGACACTGGGTTTTCTTCGGAAACAAGGAGGAACTACTGAAGAAGTTTATGAACCTTCTGGCAAAATGTTTCAGAGATGGAAGCAGAGAGCCCATGGGGAAGCCATGCCAATAAATTAGCAGAAAGTCTATGAAAGCAACCTAAGACCAGAGGGGCAGGACATAGTGGATAACAAGACTATAGGCTCGGGAGTCACACAACCTCTCCACTTTCTACTTGTGTGACCTTGAGTAGATTACATAACCTGTGTGCTTCTGTTTCCTTAGATGTGAAATGGGGACGTTAGTCATACCTCCTTCACTGGGTTACCTGTTGGGCAGGAAGAGCATCACAAACGATAGCTTGTGTTGAGAAGATAGTTACCCTGGAAATAAGGATGAAGAAATGGATTTGAGAGTTGCCACAAAAATTCCCGAGTGCCCACTGCATGCTGAGCACCTTGCTTTCCTTTGAGGGAGACAAGAAAAAGGCAAAGGAGATCCCCACTTTCAGGGAGCAATTACAAATGTCAGAGGAAAAAAAAAAACCCAAATACTAAATATAGCACTTACATATCATTTAAATACAAATATCTGTAAATAAAATAAATATATATAAACATAGTGCTTATATCTATACTTAGAGAAGTAAAAGCACTGATGAAATCTGAGGTCATCTGAATGTACTGGGCTGGAAGAGGACAAGGTTAAGTCAAGGACAACAGCCAGGTTTTCGGCTGAGCTGACAAAAGGAAATGGTGGTGGCAAAATGGAGAATAAAGGAAATCTGGGGTTACTTATTAAAAGGGTGAAATTTCAAATTTCAAAATTTGATTTAAAAAAAAATTGTTTTTTTTCTTCCTTGCTATGTATGTGTAATGGGCGGGTCAACTCCAAGGGAAGGTATCTTTCTGGGCAAGCAAAGGAAAGGTGACACAGCTATTAAGCAGAAACAGGGCTGGGCAGAGGTGCATTTCTTGATGGGAATGAAATGTAAGCTTCAGGGCCTATCCCCAGATGGCCTGAATAGTCAGAAGAAATTAAGAGAAAATGTAGGGGCGCCCGGGTAGTTCAATGGATTAAAGCTTCTGCCTTTGGCTCAGGTCGTGATCCCAGAGTCCTGGGATCGAGCCCCACAACAGGGCTCTCTGCTCAGCAGGGGGCCTGCTTCCCCCACCCCCTTCTCTGTCTGCTTCTCTGCCTACCCATGATCTCTGTCTGTCAAATAAATAAATAAAATCTTAAAAAAAAGAGAGAGAGAGAGAGAAAATGTAGTCTTTCTGAATGGATACATTAGAATGCAACTCCTTTTGAGACCACAGCCTTTACTTACCACATAGTCTCTCCATGTGACCCAACCAGCGTTCATGGAGAAGGCTGAAGGTGAGGGCCCTGCTGATGGAGAGACCACCTGTCTGAAGGCCTGGGACATACTGGTTTACCTCACAAGAGCGGATCTGAGGTCAGGCCTGACTGGATCCAGGTGGACGAGGAACACTCCCTCACTCCTTCGCTAATCACCCTGATTTCACTTTGTCCAGGCCCCTGTGGCAATGCCAGAGTCAATCTTTACGACCCTGTGGTTCAACAGGCAAGAAAGTCTTCCCTATTGGGGCCATTTTCAAGGATCTCAGAGAAAGTGATTAGCTTGCCTTTCGTCCGGTGCCGACTTGGCAGGAGACCACATCTTGTATTCTGCCTGTGAGCTCTCTGCATGGAAAAAAGTTTTTTCTTTTATATTACTGGACATATTTACAAAACAGACACATTCTCTGTTGCATGGATTTCTCTTTTTAAAAGGTGTGTTTAAAAAGATCCTTTTATGTTTTCACACACGGGAGTTCTAAAGAACAGATTTCTTTTATCTCTGATTATTTTTCCATCACTTCTAGGATTAGTCTGGGCTAATTCTAAATTTAGGTCCCTCCCCATACATTTTCTTCTATACCCTTCTGCCACCTCTCCCACCAGAAGTCGGTGTAAATGAAGGAAGTCGATGTTTTAACAGTGCCCTCAGGCTTTCTAGCTAATACAAGTGTCAATCCTGTCACGGCAGGATTATTTTACAATGCCGAGTCAGTCACTAGATTTCTATACACAGTGTTGACAGTCAATAATCAAATGTGGCCTTGTTCCATTATTGATGTAACTTTTAGCCCAAGGCTAGGAAAAGACTGGTTGGTTCTAACTAGCATTTGGGTTGAAAAAGCTCTTTAAAATAAAATATGGTACTTAGGCAATAAAAGGTAAGCACTATTTTCCCCCCACTTCCCCTGTCCCCACTCCTTTGGGGGAAATGGGCTGCTAGAAATATCTTCATTCTAAACTTTGCAAACAGAATCATCCAGAAATGTTGTAATGGGTTGTTTTTAACCAGGAGTGTCTTTATTTGCTCCTCAGTCTTTTTAGAAGCTTTCTAGAAAAGCCCCCATACTCATCTTTTTCCACGTCTGCCTTCACAGCTGGTGTACCCTCCCATAAGACTTCTGAGCTGACTCCTCACTGGGCCTGGGCCCCGCTTGGGCAGCCTGACAATCAAGCAGGGGAGAAAATAAGAGCCAGTGATCTATGTTCTCTGCCACTGTCATTTCTCATCTCTTTGAGGTTCTTTAAGGAGACTTTCCAATGAGGGGCTTATCAGTGGTACGACAAGCTTTAGTTTAGTGAGTCTGCCTTATGTAAAGTGGTTTCTGAATGTTTGATCCCATTTTCTCCATTCTTCTCACTCTAGATCCTACCAGGCAAACCCGTCTTCACAGACAGCTTGCTCGTTCCCTTCTCCTTTGCCTCTCACCTGAAGTGACAGTCTCTCCCTACCTGAGTCAAAGGCCGGGGGGTTGGGGGAGGGTAGAGCTGGCATGGAGAGAAGACCATGTTAGACCCCATGTCTAAGAGCTCTGATGAACCACACGGGACGATCTCCGTTCCTCCGTTCCTCCAAAGACAAGATCCTCAGAGATGCGTCCTGGCAAGCTTAAATGTATCATCCATCCTTTCGGAATGCAGTCGAAACCTTCAGGCGACGGACTTACAATAAATATTAGTTCAGCTACACAAATATTTAAAACCACATATTGTGTACAAAATTATAAGACTTTAGAAAAATTACTTTTTCCCACATTCACGTCTCGTCAGCTTATACATCTCAGGTGTACCCGGCCTCAGTGTTCCCACCAGCAGTCCCCCACTTTTTGAGTTTCTCATGTTTTTCAAGGCATATTATCTTTACTACTTCCGACCTGAGGACACACAATGCCAGTTGAATTTCCGAAGGCAGCTGTCTTGGGTGTTTATTCCAAGCCATCAATACCCGGGTTAGGAGTGCAGATCTCCGTGTTCTTCAGCACTTTCTGCATTACTCTTTCAGCGTTAACTGTTAAAAAGGCTGTTCTGATGACGCACAGAAATATTACTAAATTAGAATGGGATTTTTTTTTTTCTCATTTAGAAACAGACACAAATGCTGTCAGCAGGCCCCTCTCGGGAAGCCCTTCAAGTGCTCCCTGACGAAAGCCGGTGTTTTAGACGAACGTTTCCCTCAAACTTTGTGTTCAAAGGAACAAGAATGTCCCATCCCACGTCATTCATACAGAAGGTGCAGCCACTTTTCTCAGGGACTTTAAAAAAAAAAATCCTGCTTGCATTCTGGAAAATACCACAACACAGTGAAAACTTCTCATGTGAATACCACGGAAAGGGTACCTTTACCGCCGTCCAAGGTTTCCTGATAAAACTCAATAGAAATATTAGAGACTTCATCCCATCTCTCAAGGGGAATCTTGAGATGAAATCTCACCAATGTTGAGGGCCCCATCTGTTGTCCAACGGTCATTTGGTAGGAAACATTCCGAGGGCCGTGAAACAACGAAGAACGACTTGTACGTATGCTGATGTGCTTGCCCAAGTCCCTATTGTCTCCCAGAGTCATTGTTCCAGAAGATAAACTCCTCAAGTACACATCTAACTGTGTTTAATCTGTTTCTTATACGAGGCCATGAGGTATGTACGTAATTGACGCCCCTGCGATTATCTGACAATAGAGAAACATAGCTTTTGATTCTTTATTACCGTGGGTTCTTATAATTGCAAAAACAGTAACAAGTCAACATAATGGCTCTCACTGAACACCCCTGGCAGGTGCCGGACACCACACCAGGGCCTGCGGGCATTCATTACATTAGTGCAGACCAACGGCCACGCACGGGCCCTGCCGTGTGGTAAGAGCCCAACAGATGTATGTCAGCAATTGCTGTTATTGTTATAATTCGAACTTTTTATTATTTGAGCCTCACAACAACAGCATGAGGTAAGCATTCACAGATGAGAACATTAAGGAAACCATTAAGGATACGGAGGCTCTGAGACATTTTCTGAGTTACCCAAGGTCAGAGAGTTATTGGCCGAAGGCAGGCAGGAACCATGCCCTGGCATCTCATCTCTTTCAATAAATATTGTGCATTCTTTTTGTTTTGTTTTGTTTTGTTTTAGAGAGAGTGGGAGAGAGAAAGCATGAATGGGTGTGGGGGGAGGGCAGAGGGAGAGGGACAAGCAGGCCCCCCTCTGAGCAGAGAGCCCGATGCGGGGCTCGATCTCTGGACCCAGGGATCATGACCTGAGCCGAAGGCAGAGGCTTAACCCACTGAGCCACCCAGGTGTCCCAATATTGTTCATTCTTAAAAAACCCAAATCTGTATAAATTAAAGAGGGTGAGAATAAGAGCAGTCCACATAATTTTTATCACCTGCTTTGTGTTTTAACAACAGAAGATGAGATGAGAAGCCTGGAAGAAACCCAGTTTCAAAGACACAGACAAAAACCCCACGACCATTGGTGAAAAACAGCAGCGGTACCTCCCAGACCAAAGCAACTTAAGGCCAGGCGAGCCATGTGACTAGCTGATTGATGGCACCTTGAGTGAGTAACAGGGAGCAGAGGCACCAGGTATGACTGATAAGGACAGCCAGCAGGGAGTACCCCTCCCAAAGGCATTCAAATTACATTTTTTAAAAACTGAGGTAGAGGGGCGCCTGGATGGCTCAGTCGGTTAAGCCAGGGTTCTGGGATCGAGTCCTGCATCTGGGTCCCTGCTCAGCAGAGTCTGCTTCTCCCTTTGCCTCTGTCTACTGCTCCCCCTGCTTGTGCTCTCTCTCTCTCTCTCTGTCAAATAAATAAATAAAATCTCTTAAAAAATTGAGGTAGAATTGACATAACATTAAATTAGTTTTCAGGGGTACAACACAATGATTCAACATTTGTATATATCGCAAAATGATCGCCACAGTAAGTCTAGTTAACATTTAACACCATAGATAGCTGCAAAAAATTTTTTTTCTTGTGATGAGAACTGCTGTTGAGTCTACTCTCTTAACAAGTTTCAAATAGGTAATATAGTATTATTAACTATAGTCACCATGCTGTACTTTACATCCCCATAACTTATTTATCGTGTAACTGGAAGTTTGGACCTCTGGACCCCCTTCACCCATGTTGTGTGCCTCCTACCCTCCCGCCTCTGGCAAACACTCCAATTTAAGTCTAAAAAAGGCTATTTCTACCGGCCAGTCAGACGTACAGTGGTACTCCGGAGCCGGCCCTGACTAGGAGAGCCAGTTGTTAAATATGCACTGTTAGCCAGTGGCTGGTAGTTTGAAATCAGTCCTTGTGGGAGTAATTGCACGGTGGAAATTGACAAACAGTATCCATCAAACCTCTTCTCCACCCGCCCCCGAAAGCTAGTGTCTCTCTCTATAAAATCATAAAGGATTTGGTTTTAGATTCGCTTGTCATCTCTACCTGGTCCTTGTTGACCAAAGTCAGGGGACCTTACATAATTGACAGCCTTTTCCTTAAATAAATACCCTTTATATGTGGTCAAGAGGAAACTACAGTCCAGTGGAATGCTTTAAATGGACGAGGCTGACCTGTCATCGTGATGCTTTTAAAAAAACTGGGTTAAGGGAGCTGAAATTCCTGACTTCCATCGGCTCAGCTCCTAGGACAAACAGCTACGTCATGTCCTCTCCACAGCATGGTGACTTCTTCCTGAGTGGATGACATGGGATCCTTCTCCATCCCTAGCTCACTGTTTTGTCGCCCTGGTCCCAGTCGCCAAAAAAGCTTCACCTGGCCATGACTAGCTTCTATCACAATTATGTCTTGCAGGAAGTTCTATTATTTCTCCTCCAAATCAGGCAGGTGTCTCTTTAGGGATTTTCTTTGAAAGGACACTGTAACCTGGAAATGAATTAGAGTTGTTTTTGGTTTAACCTTCCACAGAAGAGGGAAGTCCAGCTTCCAACAAAATGTGAGGCAAGAAGAGATTTGAGCTAATCTGTGCACCACAGGACTTTCAACCTCGCTCTGCAAAATTCTCACGCTTCCATTTAATGACTGCTGCGGAGGGGGATGAGAGACAAGGTCGAGAGACCATGCTGCTTTCTTATCCAAATTAACGAACACCACCTGGTCCCCTGCTCCTTTATCATCCGAACAGCTCCAAAGCCATCCAGAGACTAGAACCTGAGGAGTTGCAGAAGCAACTCAAAGTGGCATGGTACAGTTTGTCAGCCTTGTGGAGAAAGGCATCCCCCCACCCCAAAAAGCCACCATGATGACCGACATCCTCAGCCTCCTGTGTGGAACCAGCTTCCCCCTCACTGTTCTTGCTCTGGTGCCTCAGCTTATCTGTTTATCCACCTCTCTCTGTCTTCTTACCACAGGATTTTTTTTTTTAAAGATTTATTTATTTATTTGACAGAGAGATCACAAGTAGGCAGAGAGGCAGGCCGAGAGAGAGAGAGAGAGAGAGAGAGAGAGAGAGAGAGAGAGAGGAAGGGAAGCAGGCTCCCTGCTGAGCAGAGAGTCCAATGCGGAGCTTGATCCCAGGACCTTGGGATCATGACCTGAGCCAAAGGCAGAGGCTTTCACCCACTGAGCCACCCAGGCGTCCCACCACAGGTCCTTTAAAGGCTTCGGTCTCTTGGAACGGAAGCCCCTTAGAGACAGTGATAGCGTCTGATCTGCGTTTGTAGGCGGTATGTGACAGTGGGAGGCACTCGGTAAAAGGCTAAGGAAGAGAAACGATTGAACGTCTGTCCTCCCTCACTGGACTGCTACACTCTTCGGCAACATTAATCCCACTCGGAGTATGATGCTGGGCAGGTGGTTCCGAGGAATGAACTTGGGAGGGTGGCGGCACCAAAGGGAAGAAGGAAGGGAGCTTCTATTGTAGCCGTCACTAAAATCACGCGTGGGCCCCATGGGAGAAAAGAACAAGGGATCGCATCTGTCCAAGCGCATGGCACCATCACTTTTAAAAATTACAAGAACCTCAGGATTAAAAAAAAAAAAATAGGTTTGAACTTATTTCAAAGAAAGAGAAAGAGCTTAACGTATGTTATTTCACTCTAAAAACCTTTGAAATACATTCACCATGAACTCTCTGGGTAGTAACAGTAATATATAACATCTGTTCCTCTCTTAATTGTAGTACTGATCATGTCAGCTTAGACCTTCTACAGAACCTATAGGAGTCAGCTACATGGAGATAGAAAGTTGGTCATTGCCAGTGGCTGGGGGTAGAGAAGGGTGGAGAATGGGGAGTTCGTGTTTAATGGGTACAGAGAGATGAGAAAAGTCCTGGAGATGGATGATGGTGATGTTTGCACAAAAATGCGAATGTATTTAATGTCACTGAACTGTCCACTTAAAAATGGTTCAAGTAGTAAATTTCATGTTACGTCCATTTCACCCAATGTTAAAGAACGCACAGCACAAGGGAGAAGGAGTTCTCACCTCCAGCCGCCCCCAGGCTTCTTTTAAAAGATTTTCTTGACGCTTCATCAGGTCTATTTTATGTTCTCTCCTTATTTTTATATACTCCAAAATTGACATTAAACAGAAAAAAGACTTATGTATAAAGATCCGTTACAGTAGTCACTTATTAGTCTACAGAGTCTGGCAATCTCTGAAGACAACTGTCGTGTCACACGATCCACTGAACAAAGGGATCTGGAGGCCTGGTGGCAGTGGCAAACACAACACCTCCTGTTCAGGTTTAGATGGGCAGGGATTGGAACAATGTAATGTCACACACGTAGAAGCTTTTAAATGGGGATTCTGAGAACTCAGAGCAAATGACCTTTGTGAGAGGAATACAGGGCTCGGTTCCTTGAGGCCTCCGATGCCGATCCACATTACAGGGAAAAAAGTAATTCCCCAGTGGGAGGCAATGAAGCCAGACTAAAACCGAAAGCAACCAAGGGACCTCAAAAGAGTATAAGGCTCTCACTGGGGAAGTACCGAGCGGAGTTCAAAAAAAGAGATGCACGGTGAGATCTAGGGAACTGGTTCTCTGGAGATGGTCGGATCCTCAATACCCAGACTCTGTCACTGACTGTCTGTAAATTTTACACATAAATCCTTGAAGCCTCAGTTAGCTTCTCTGCAAAATGGGAATAAAACAATGTGTCTCATAAAGCACTAGTACCCCATGAAGTGAGGTTTAAGAAGATAACGCAAGCATCTGGAACATGGTGGATATTCAAATAATGCTTAGATATTATTATTTATCTTCACGATGTATTACCTATTACTAATAATATGTGTTACCTATTACTAATAATAAGAATGTATGTACATACACTTCTGAAAAGTAACCAGGTCGGCCTCAGAGACTTGTCCTGATGTCCTGAGCTGTTTGAGAACAAGGAAGGCACCTTTAGAGATGGTGGTCTAGTCTAAAAACAAACAAACAAAGGTCTAATCTATCCCCTCTCTTTTACATCAGTAGTGACTAGAGCCTCGAGAGATCAAGGACTTGGCTCAAGGCCATACCGTTAGAGGCAGATGTTAAAACCTGTAATATGCCCCACTGTATATGCCACACAGTGATCCACCCTCGGGAGACCTTGGTTGGGGGGGCCCGGCAATCCGTCCCAGCTCGGCATGGAACACTCGACCGCTGGTGGAAGCTCCGCGCACACAGGCTGGGCATGGGACCGTGGGATTCAGGGATGTGATGGGCTTTTCAGTTACAGAAAGTCCAAGGGCAGTGTACTTGGGTCTATTTACTTGGGCCGGAGAAGGTGCATCTCATCATGTCTTGGAGAGTCTAAGCGTCCTTGCCAGCATCCTGGGGAGCCAGGTGGGGAAAGACAACCAGGGATCTCAGCATTCGGAATGCAGACTTTCACTTAAAAGCCCTGATTTCACTTTGGTGTGTCCCTGCCCTTAACACTGCCTGGCGCTAAGGAATGAAAGCGCAGACCTGGGTTTCAACGAATCCTCCTGTTTTTAGGTCCACTTTCACATCTGTGTCCAGAGGTATCTAGGCTGAGCATCTCCTGAGCCTTTTCTGCATTCTACAGTATAAATGGCTTTCTCGGGTTTGCTAAGTCCGTTCCCACTCTCAGCTTTCCACCTTACAGAATGTCGATACTGTCTTCTGTTAGTCATAGAGGATTACTATTATTTTGTGGGGTCCTTTCACTGTTGTTTTATTGGCATTTTAGAAGGAAATGAAGAGTGGGGTGCTTGGGTGGCTCAGTTGGTTAAGTGACTGCCTTCGGCTCAGGTCATGATCCCGGAGTCCTGGGATCAAGTCCCGCATCCGGCTCCCAGCTCCATGGGGAGTCTGCTTCTCCCTCTGACCTCCTCTCTCACTCTGTCTCTCTCTCTCTCAAATAAATAAATAAAATATTTTTTTAAAAAAGAAGGAAACAAAGAGTAACAGCTATGTTCCACCCCCGCCACCGTTCCACCTAATCCATTTTTTTTTTTTTAAAGTAGGCTCCATGGCCAACATGGGGCTTGAACTCATGACCTGAGATCAAGAGCTGCCTGCTCTACAGACTAAGCCAGCCAGGGGCCCCCACCTTGTCTAAGCTAGGCATTTCGCATACACTGTATGCACCTGCTATTCCATCCGCATTTAGTGGTGAGGAAACCGAGTTTCAGCAACTTGCCCAAGGTGTCCCACAGAGTTTGGACTCAGGTCTCTCTGCTATTAGAATCCAAGCTGTAGGTCACGACCATATCCAAGCATCCACGGTGAAATAACCACTGCTGACTGTCACTGACCATTACTCATGTGCTAGACGTCTCAAGTGCCTTCCTCTGTGCTCACTGCAACCACTCTGTGAGACAGGCGTCTATTACAGGCGTCAACCATTTCCCGGCGGGAGAAACAAAGTTACAGACTGGTTAAGGAGCCCACCCAGGATCACAAAGCCCAGAACAGAGTCTGGCTCCAGGGGCTGTGTTCTTAACACTCACCAAAGAGTTAGATACGCTACACCTACTTTGTGGACTGCCATGATCTACTTTAGGAACCTCCCCCAGCTCTGCCTTTTTTCTCTTTCCTAGATGACTTACTCCAAAAACAACAAACAAAACCCAAATCTCCTTAAATCAGCCAACCAAAGCAGAGACAATGAAGAGAAGACGGCCAGATTTAAAATAAAATCATTCTGAAAATCTTTGCACAAGAAATTATTCTACTAGATCATGTCCTCCTCTGTTGATAGTTACTTTCAGACATTCGACTCAGGAATAATGTGAAGAATGAGCCAATATAACTAGACATATTTAAAAACATATACTTTTTAGAGAAGAAATGACAAAAAGAATTTGCTTCCTAGTCTTATAGCCTAAAATTATATATGCTAGGGGGTGCTATTGAACAACTTTAGGGGTTTTTTTTTGGTCCACTAGATATTCTTAGATTTGCATGGGATAGCGCTCTGGGCTAGGGTGAGCTTATAATTTTTAATTAAAGTCTCTTTAACCTTGGTTTGCTGTCAACTAGCACAATATTTTACTGCAGAAGAGATTTTAAAGTAAGTCATATTCATTATACGTACTGTTAGTCCTCATTCACGCAGAAGCATTAATCACCCATTATTTTCTTTTCCACATATCCGAGAACTCAATTAAAAGATAATGAAATGTAGGTGTTTAACCCAAAAGAAGGTGTTAGTGTCTCCGGAGCCATATCGATGGTGTAAAGACTTGTGTCCCAGGGCAGTTAATAGACACCGTGAGCTGAAGGCAGCACAAAATCAAATTAGCGAAACCAAAACATCAGCCCTCAGGAAATCTTAGTTCTACATCTCTTGCTCCCCAATTAAGCTAAATTACCGAACTCGTTTAAATCATGATGCAGGAGATACACAAGGTTAGGAAGGTTAGAAACCACAGCAGGGCTTAGGCTGATCTGATACAATTTTGGCTGCACAAGCTCGGTCTAAAACAGAAAACGTGATGCAGCCAAACACAGAAGAGGCCAGACGCCATGCAGAACCTCCCCCCGTAAGAATCCAGATAGGAACGAGGCACTTGTAGACCTATCTATCTTTTAATGAACTTCCACGAATGGTCTAAAAAAATTATTTGGTCTAGAATGGTGCCTCATTCGACACAAAATCATCTCCACGGTGGATGCTTGCATCTGTCTTGAACGAATAGAGTTCATCTATCGACTGTAGCACTGGCAAGTGTGTAGCACTTCGAGGGATATGACCCTCCGCATAGGGCTAGAAGGCACTATGTGGTGGATAGTTTACGGGATAGCCCTACTACCTGACTATTCCCTCACTGCTCCACTTGTCACTTGCCAGGATGGGACAAAGGACTTGAAGGAGGTGACGTGGGACACCTACTGCTCCCATATTTATGCGGCTCCAAGGCCAGCGCTAGGCCAAAGGAACTCAGTGCACACATGCTGACTGGCCAACCGTACAGATGGAAGCGTGCGCTAATTCCCATGGGGTTTATCCAAGTCTGTAGAAGGGTTCCTACAGTTCAGAGAGAGCCATTACTCCCTCAGCCGCCGTGTAAAGGAGAAAGCGAACCATTTTGCTGAAAGAACCATTTGCCTTCCTGAACGTTGCCACGTCCAACATAATTTTTCCTGTCAGCTATCAAGTTCAAGATCATTACCGCTTACAATCAGACAACTTGACAGCTTCTGGAGTCCCGAGGTAAGGTGGTTTTTCCTGTTACACACGAAACCACGTGAGTTACTCCACGTACTAGTACTAGTTTTCTAAAACCATTTAGTGTGGGCCCGGAAATAGCTCTGGGCAGCATACATAACACATAGGTCCTTTTTGCAGTTGGCAACTCTGAAACTACTATTCTGGGACATGGACTAAAAAAAGAAAAACCCTAAAAGCCTTTTTGGTTGAAAACCGATTCTTGGATGATTTATTTTTAAAAAAAGAAACCAAGGTGGGGGGTTGGTAGAAACCCAAAGTATCATATTTAAAGAAATCCTAAAAATATATTTATCCAGTAGACAATGTCAGACTTTTGGAACCAATGGTTACTTTCCAGGGAGTAATTTCAAGGATTTGGGAGAGAACACACTTTGAGTATGGGATTGGGACTAAGGCAAATGATCGGATTATGTCTTCTAACGAACTCATACCTGTTAATCCTAAAACGCCAAATTTTGTCATCATCTTGTCACAGAATGTGTTGCTGCCATCCCAGTAACACCTACCTGACTGTATCAGGCCAAGGGCTTACTGCCCTGCTCAAGATGGTTTGCCAAGGTTTGGCGGGTAAACTGCCCAACCCCCCACCGTCGCTGCCAGGGAGACTGAGGGGCACACTCGTGTATCTTCTAGGTGGGCAGAGGGTTGAGGGAGGGAACAGCTCCGAAATACATGATAATGGCTTCTTGCTCTGGCATCTCGCCTGGGGCTAGGCAAACGCACTGCCCTGAAATTTACATTAAGTATGGTTAATGCCCTTGTCAAGATGTTCTCCACTAACACTGGACTATTCTACAAAGGCTGGAAATGATCTCTGCTTGGAGAAAGGTTTCTCACAGAGAACACAAATAGCATTGCAAACAAGAGCGCTTAGGCAATGCTTAACCGAATTAAGAAAATCAACTGTTTTCAAAAGGCCCTTAGGCACATCAGAGAGCATCTTTTAATTGTAGACAACTGAAGCACTAATTAAAAATAATTCCTATCTACTCATTAAAACAGGCAACTGAAGAGCTGCCCTTAGTCGCCATCTCATTAACCGACGATTAGAGAGTCATTCAAGGTAAAGCGAAGAATTCATTTCATTGGGGCAGCTTTGCTGGGGACTGGCTCTTTTTAGAGGTACGTGGATCAGGGATCATGCCTGTGACATCTGAGGATTCTGGACAGGCTGCTCCTGGGAGCTCAGGACTTTCTGGTCTGCTCTGTCTGAAGTGATTGTGGGGAAGAGGCTGTTTGCCCTGGCTAGACGCCCCTTTATCTGCAGGAGGGACACCTGACGTGACTCCTTCAGATAATTAGAAATACCCCAAGAAGCTGGGTTGGGGGGGTTCTCTAATACTTGAAAAAGTCAGAATTTCCTTAAAAATATTCTGACTTGGCTTTTTCTTTCTTTTCTTTTTTGGATCATGTGACTCCATGCAGTTTTGCTATCACTGAAGAGAAACATACCCAGAAATTCCGAGTTTACACACGTCAGAGAATCTCACACATTCAAGGCTTTGAATCTGCAGGTTTTCAAGAACCTCTTGTGTCCCTTCTTTGGTTCTTAGAAGCTCCAAACATGCATAAGTCTTCAATTTCATCTCTTACTCTCCTCTGAGTAAAATAATCCAATATCTATTCGGCACTAGTGTGACAGGAATAGGGCTATACTGTCTCTTAATGCAAAGCAAACATAACCTCCTTTTTTGGCCTCTTTGACTAAGTAGAAAATGTGACGAATCTCAACAATTTAAAGCACGTCTACTCTGCACTGGAGTTCATCTGGCATGAATTCTCCATGACCCTTCACGTCTCCTGGATTTTACTGACAACGTGCTAGGCCGTGCACACTGTGGGCTGCTCCTTCACAGGTGACAGATGAGGAAATCCAAGCTCAGAGGACAGCAAGCCACTGAGTTGTCCTGTTCACAGGGCTGGGTATTGGCGGAATGTGAGCTCCAGCTGGTCGGCCCAACGTGCACCTCCCCGCAGAGGCAGCATTACGCACGCGCAGTGACTGGGCCCTCAGGTCTTGCCAGGACTGTCCAACGGTTTGACATGTACTGACTGAGCTAACACTCGTAACAATTCTGTGAGGAATTACTATTAACAATCAGCATTTCAGATGAAGACATGGAGGGGTTAAACACCCAGCCCCTCTCACACAAAGCATTGAACTCCAGGAGCCCAACCAAAGCGAGCAGCTGGGTGACCCCTCAGATTCCTCCCCTCATGAAGGACCCTGTGTCCAGGGTGCCAGAGAAGGGTCCCTGCACAGAGCTGACTGCACTTGACCTCTGACCTTCTTCCAGCCTAAGACTCCTAGATGCTTTTGTTCACAACCTAATGGTTTATGTATATTTGACTTTAGAATTCCTGGCATAGAAAATGGGTGTTTTATAAACAAATTCCTAGCAATTACCCTAGGAAATTTAAAAAAATGTACACTTTGTCACTTTGGTGAGATCAAATATTCGGAGGGCTTGAGGGACATGAGCAGTCATCACTCACACAAGTCAGGGCCACAGAAATCTTGAGGGTAGTACACCGATGGGCACTGAAGATGGTCTCTCTGTGACAGGCATGCGAGAAGCTTCTGCTTGGTGAGTGTGTGTGTGTGTGTGTGTGTGTGCGCGGGGCGGAGATGTGAAGAGGTAGTTGAAGAGGAAAACTGAAAGGAAGGTGAAAACAGTATGCTGTTTCCGCTTCAAAGGCTACAAATGAATGAGTGGGAAGTGGGAAGGAAGAGGAAGCAGGAAAAGGCAGCTGGGCCCTCAGAGGGCTGGGCACGGCCAGGGCAGCCATTGGCTCTTTGCTCTTATTTCGAATACTAAGTGGGTAAAGCAAGACCCGTGCCCTAATTCATAAAAACAGGTTTATCCCAATATCCTCTTAGGACACCTGCACGCTGGTGACGTTCCACCAGAATCCCCCACTCACATCTGGATACCTGTGTTAAATCACAGTGGTGTCACCGAGGATGAAAGGGTCCATCAGCCACAGTGTGGGGTTGGGCTGCCAAAGCCGCAGGTGGTGGTTTTTAAAGTTAAAACAAAGTTACTTAAAAACAATGACAAATAAATAAATAAAATCTTTAAAAAACAAAACAAAACAACAATGACAACCAGAGACTAATAAAAATCAAAGAGCACCAAAATCAACCTAAATACTTTCTAAGTAGGAAATTAAAACTTGAAGGAAATGAAGTTTTTTTTTTTTAAGATTTTATTTATCTATTTGACAGACAGAGATCACAAGTAGGCAGAGAGACAGGCAGAGAGAGGAGGAAGCAGGCCTGAGATCATGACCTGAGCCAAAGGCAGAGGCTTTAACCCACTGAGCCACCCAGGCACCACAGGAAATGAAGTTTTAAATGGGGATTCTCTTGGGGAACCTGGCAGTTCAGTCGGCATAGCACGCAATTCCTGATCTTGGGGTCATGAGTAAGGGCCCCACGTTGGGTGCAGACATTACTTAAATAAATAAAAGCTTAAAAAAAATTGGGATTCTCAGGTGAACTTAATACTGTAAGAACAATAATGGATCGATTCATGACCCCCACTGATATTTGCAGGAGTCAGGAGGCTGGGGCATACGGCCGGGAATTCTCACTCCGTAAGTGCAAAGACGGGAGCACAGGGCAGCTCCCATGAGTGCAAATACATCAGCAAAAATTCATCAGGGAATGTGATATTTGCCAATGGAGGAGAAACTCCTTACTGGATGAAGCAAGATAAAAACCGATAGGAAAACAAACAAACAAACAAAAAAACCAAACAAGCATTTTTGGGCACAGAGTGGGAGGGGAAATGACAGAAAGGTTAGTGAGTCTTGTGATACTCGGGCCACTTTTATCACAGAGTGACTCAGCTGGACAAAAAATAGAAATGGATCTCCTAAGCCCAGACAGTCTTTCATTCATCTCTGCCTTTCTAAAATTATAGCCATCCTCCTTAACAGTTAGATCATGTTTTCACAAAGCGTGGAGCACGGTTTTCCCCGGGCTTGATCGTACTGTGCCCTGTCTCTATGCAGGTATCACCTTTCTACTGCTAAGGCGGGTTCTGGGGTGCCTTCCTTCGCCCTTCCTTGGCGTACCCAACTGTTCCAAAATAAAAGGTAACAGCATTTTCTGGTTAAAAGCATTATATGAATACACAACCCTGACAACATGATGAGCGGTGGTCACCAGGGAACTGATGGTGGAAGGTTCCTTCCTTCCTGGTTTGTTTTTAAATAAAGAGGGGGTTGCCTCTCCCCAACCCCCATTCCCTTTCTGCATCCTTCTCCTCCGCCCAGACCCATGAGAGGCCCCAGCCTTCTCAGAAATAAGATTCCTTCACCAGCAGGGGCTCTGTGAGTGTTCTGGAAGCAGGACCAGGTTTGGGGATACACTTTGTCAGCCTGCAAGGAGCGCGCACAGTAAAAGGCCACGCACGTCCACAGAGGCTGCAGGTTCCTCATCACCAGCCTGGAGACTGGAATCTGGCCACTGCTGCTGACCTGCCCCACGGCTATATCCACCTCTCATCTGTCGCGGTTTATTTGTCTGCGAAGCTAAATTAAACCCGTGACAGTATATGCTGTGGTGAACCCTGTGAACGCCTGCGTGTGCCTGTGTCTGTGTGAGGTGGGGGGTGGGCAATTGCTAATTAGGTTAACATTTCTCTGGTATCTTTCTAGAATATAGTTCAAAACAAAGCAGAAAGGAAGCAGCCAAGCTTTATCTGCCTCCCGCAGCCATCCTTGCCTGGGGCGACAGGGAGTTCACTTCAGGGGGCCATTGTGTCCAGATGGCCTGGGGGGCCAGGACAGCAGCTCCACACAGGGACGATTTGCATGAGGCACCAAGTTGCCTCCAGGGAAATTATTTTTCCTGCCAGAGATGTGTTAGCTCAGTCAGAAGAATGCCTCTGCGTTGGAGGGGCCCTGTGATGGCTTTTTCCTCAGAACTTCTGATTCAGTCAAGCCACCGTCCCACCTCACACACTCTCCGCCACCCCACCATCCCTCCACCCCCCACCTTCCCCAACCCTAGTCCCAGCCCTGGGCCTAGGAGCCAAAACAGGGAGGTTGCACCTAAAAACTGAGAAAAATTTGGAAGCACAAGGTAGCTCTGGCCCTCAACTCTGGGACAGGGAGGTTAACAGATGTCTTTTGCATGCGGATGTGACAATATGCATGAACGCGTGTGTGCGCACTTGTAAGGGTGTGTATGTGCTCATTACCACATCAGCAGAGGAAGCTCAAGGCACAGTTCCACAGAACAGTGAGTGGGCTTTGATTAGAAGTCTCCCACAGTGAAAGCAGCAGCATCTGGCCACGGACATCAGTGCCCTCAGCTTGGACCTTGAGAGACTGCGCCCATGCAGACATCAGTAGTAGCTCAGAGGGGCCTCTGCCTGGCACCAACGGATAGGGTGTAGGGATGTAAGGGTTCGGCAGCAGATCCCACTGGAAGCCAGAGCAGGGGGAGTGAGAGGGAGAAGGACTGGTTGGTGGTGGCCACTGGTAGTGTTGGGACTGTACTCAAAGTCACCTGCCAGGTGTCTCCTGAAAATCCCAAAGAATAGCTCAGAAACATCAATATGAGGTGTGTGTGTGGGGGGGTGGGGATGGGGTCCACTTCCCACACAGCACATAGAGGCAGAGAAATTCATTCATCCATTAGTTGATTCATTCATTTTATCTAAATGAAACTGAGGAGTAGCTATGTGCCAGGTATTGTTCTAGATGCTGGGGGTTGGGGGGGGACAAAAACCAGTGTCCTAATAGAGGCAATTAAGAAATCGAGGGGTGCCTGGGTGGCTCAGCCGCTTAAGTATCAGACTGTTGATTTCAGCTCAGGTCATGATCTCAGGGTCCTTCATCGGGCTCTCTGCTCAGCGGGGAGCCTGCTCCCCGCCCCCCACCCCGCTCTCTGCCTGCCTCTCTGCCTACTTGTAATCTCTCTCTGTCAAATAAATAAATAAAATCTTAAAAAAAAAGAAAGAAAGGAATCCAACAGATCTGTTCAGGAGGCTTTGGGACCCTCTGTCCCAAATAGAAATTCAGGATTTGAACGTGCCGTCGACATTTATTGAGCAACTATTATGAGTACCGGGCATGGACCAAGACCTTTAGAAATGGATTCTCTAATATAATTCTTTGAAAGCTAATATGAGGAATACATGGAAGCTACTTCTCCCCTGAGCAGATTTGTCCCTTCTCTAGGCCAAATGATAAAAATGTCCATTTTACTTTCATATAAATGCAAAATGCGTCACTGCGGCTTTCTTTCTGATAACCAAAATAATAGTTTCCTTGCAGAAAATAAACCGCATGTTACCCTCCCAAGTGCCACTAACAAAATGGAGTATTTCCCATGTTCTTTTTACATCTCTTTGTTTCTCTTTTCTTCACTCTGCTGTGTGTGTGTGTGTGTGTGTTTAAGATTTTATTTATTTGAGAGAGAGAGCCAGGGAGCTTAAACAGGGTGCAGGGGAGAGGGAGAGGCAGACTCCCTGCGGAGCAGGGATCCTGATGTGGGACGCGATCCCAGGACTCTTGGGATCATCACTTGAGCCGAAGACAGATGCTCAACCGAATGGGTCACCCTGGTGCTCTACTCTCTGTTGTTTATCTGCAAAATTAGAATTATGTAAATAAACATTCCTTGAACAAATGGTTTTTCATGGCTTTTAATATTTCCTTATAGGATAAACCATTAAGTAACCCTAAGGATAATATAACAAATTTAGGTTATTTCCAGATTTCCACCATTACAAGTAATGTTGTAATAACTATCTTTATACATATCTTTGACTTCCTTCCCTTCTTAGAAAAATAATTTGATCAACTTGAACATGAGCATCTTCATGGATCAAAAAACTGTCATCCAGAAAGGTGGTAACAATTTACACCCCCTGCAGAACACACCCACTTGACCTTTGCTTGAACTGGCAGCATGATTTTAAAAAGGAATACAAGCACAAAATGGCACAAAAAATGTTGTCAATTTCCTAGACCAAAAAAATTTATGTTACTGTTTTCTTAAATCTGCTTTTTATTTTGCTAATAATAAATAAGGTCAATATCACTTCCGCTCCTTTTGCACAGACTATCCTCTTTTTTTTTTTTTGCAGACAAAAATATTATGTCCTTTGCCCATTTAAAAATAATTGGATTGTTAGAAGTATCCTTATTGTTTGATAAAAACACTTTCTATGTTAAAGATATTAAATCTTTTTATTGGTAATATTTGTTGCAAATATTTTTTTACTTGGTGGTATTTACCTTTTAAATGTTTACTGTACTCTTGGACCTAAGGAATTTCAAGTTCGAATATACTAGACAGGATTCACCCCTGCCCTGCCGAGAGACCCTTTCTCTCCAATTCACATCCCTTTTTTCAGAGAATTTGCTTCTGCCAGAAAGCAGCAGACACAAGGCTGTGTAACTGAGCTCAGAGCCCTGGTTCTTCCAGAATCTGGAGCGGTTTCCCTGCCTTGCCCCTGGGAAGGCCCAGCTCAATCACAGTCCCTGCCCTGGGGTTAATCGGAGATCTTTCTCTGGTAAGCCCTCCATTTATTTGTGGTATTTTTGAGTTAGTTTAATTCCTCCTACTCATAATCTTTACTAAAACATGATGAAATAAAAAGAATTCTTTCCCTTGTGGTTTCTTCCACTGCTTTTAGATTTCCAAATCCTTCCCCTTCCTGGTATTGGTTAAGTATTCACCTATTTCTGTCTCCTAGGTTTTAAGAGAATAGTCTTAAAAAACCCACATGGTTCTCTAGTTCCCTGGAGTTTATTCTGGTATGTGGTTTGCTGAATAATCTACTTCCTCTCCCACAGGTTTGCTGTATTTCAATGACTATAAATTAGTGCCTATGTGTCTTTGTGTACATTTCAATGCACTATTTTGATTACTGTAGCTTTACTGCATATTTTAATATTTGAGATAGTATGTTCCTTTTCACCACTTTTTAAAAAATTTTCATAGCTACCCTGTCCAAAACTATTTTGTTATCAAAAGATACCTTTTGGGGGGCTTTGGCATAGGGGGAATGAGGAGATGTTTGTCAAAAGTTCAAAGTCTCAGTTATAAGATAAATACATTCTGGGCATCTAAGTATATAGTATGTTGACTATGTATTGTACACTTGAAATTTGCTAAGAGAGTGGATTGTAAGTGTTCTCACTACAAAAGAAAAAGGTATCTATGTGAGGTAATGATCTGTTAATCATATTTGATTCTGGTTATTATTTCACAATGTGTACATATATTAAATCACACAGTATTCCCTTAAGTATATACAAGTTTTGTCAATTATACCTTAATAAAGTTATACCTTAATAAAGCTGGAAAAAGAGAGGGGGTGAGGGAAGGAGCAGCAGAGGGAGAGGGAGAGAAATCTTCAGCAGGCTCCACACCCAACACAGAGCCCATCACAAGGCTCCATCTCACCACCCTGAGATCATGACCTAAAGTCAAGATTGGATGATCAACTAACCGACTGAGCCACCCAGGTTGCCCCTATCTTTCCTTTCAAAATGTCACTAACTAGCTCTCTCAAGCTTTTGAAAGCCAGTTACAGTTTAACCAAGTCTAATAATAAATTCGTCTTTATAAAACCAGAAGAGAACTTGCTTCTGGATGGCCAGATCTAGTTACTGCCACACTCCTGGCTCAGCAGCCCTGCCAGATTAAATTAATAAGGCAGCTACAAGAAATTTTGCAAATATGCTGCAGACAGCATTATAATTTGCCTTTTTAAAAAACTGGGTGAAGAAAATTGGGTAGTTCACAAAATTAAAACAAATTAATTTACTTTCCTTCCAAAAGTGTTTTTTTCTTTTTTAAATAGATACTAACAGGCCTTACAATCTGGTTTAGTACCATATGCTTTCCTTGATATTGAGATCTTTTAAATTTTTAGGCATTTATTTCTATTATTTGTTTTTTACAAGAACATATAATAGTTACTGGTACCTTAAGGAAAAATATCCATGAACATCTACAATCAACTACTATATTTTGTCTTTCACCATAGTTCTGAAGGCATTTTCTACATATGATTAGGTCTTTGCAGTGACATATATGTTTATTTAAAATTACATGAAATATGTGTAATACATGAAGATAAATAGGAAAATTAGTCATTTAGCGACTTTACTGATACATTTTTCATTAAAAAGAGAAGTGATGGAGGCCCTGGGTGGCTCAGTTGGGTGAATATCTGACTCTTGATTTCAGATGTAATAACTATCTTGATTTTGGCTCAGGTCATGATCCCAGAGTCCTGGGATTGGAGTTGGGCTCCGCACTCAGTGTGGAGTCTGTCTGAGATTCTCTCCCTCTCCCTCTACCCATCCCCACCCTTGTATGTTCTCTCTCTTTCTCTCTCTCTTAAAGAAATAAAGCTTTAAAAAAAGTAAGAAAAAAGAAAAGTGATGGACTAGGGAAAACAAAAAACAAAAAACACACCAGCTAGGAATATTCCAGAACTGCCTGATTGGCAGTACCTTCCCTGCTGCTCCACCCATGAATTTTTATACATCATAAAAGCAATCAAGCAAAAAGAAAAAAGCCCACAAAAATATCAGCTCACAGGCTGAGAATGAGTGAGAAATGCAATGTTATTTCTTTAACAGAAAACTAGGGACTAAAATACGTAAAATCCAACAACTAAAAAGGTAAAACTGTTAGTGTTTATATAGAGACTCACTTTATATATTTAATATATATACAATTTTTAAAGTGCTTATTTATTGGGGTGGGGGGAGGAAGCACAGAGGGAGAGTGAGAGGGAGAAGCAGATTCCCTGCTGAGCAGAGAGTCCACACAGGGCTCGATCCCATGACCCAGAGGTCATGACCCGAGCGGAAGGCAGATACTTAACCGACTGAACCAACCAGGTGCCCCATGTATTTAAGTATAAATGAATTATATTTTAAAACACTGCTGTTGATGGAGAAAACAAAACGTAAACAAACAGATTTGACGATTATGTGGTATCTCAGTGACTTTACTTCATTAATTTAAAAACAAAGTACTCTAGGGGGTGCCTGGGTGGCTCAGTCAAGTTAAGTGTCTGACTCCTGATTTGGGCTCAGGTCATGATCTTGGGGCCCAGGCAGAGAGTGTGGTATCAGGCTCCACGCAAAATGGGGAGTCTGCTTGAGGATCTTCTCTTTCGCTCTGCCCCTCCCCCCAATGGTGCATGCGCACACTCTCTCTAAAGTAAAATAAAATAAATCTTAAAAAAAAAAAAGCAAAGTACTCTAAATAAGCCTCACACTTTCAGTAGAGCTAGAGTGAAAAGAACAAATTCTTTTCTTAACTGAGATTTTCACTTATTTCACTTAAATCATCACTATTACTTTCCCATTTTACAGATGACAAAACTGAGGCTCAGAGAGCACTACGGTTACACAGCTAGGAAACTGAGTAGAAATTTGGCCTGGAATGCAAGGGCTTTTCACCCCACCCGGGGTTCTTAACCTTTTTTGTGCTATGGACCCCTCTCTGGCAGCCTAGTAAAGCCTACATGCTTCTTCCAGAACTGTGTTCTTAAATTCTTAAATACATAGGGTTATAAAGGACAAAAACTATGATAAAACAGAGTTACCAAATATTTTTTGGTACACAAAACGTATGGTATAGCAATTACCAAAACAGTTACGGCGTAGCAATATATGATCTTCATTAATGTATTAAATAAAAAGATGTATTAGTGGGTCTGATAAATAAGGTAATTTTGAAGCAGTATGACCATTAATACTTCCACAACTTTAACTCAATAATCTATGATAACGTGATACAAAACCACCTGTGATTTCTACTGTTGAGAAGTCACAGGTTCCCCCACGGTTTGTCGCCTGCATCCGTAATTAGGGTGCTGTTTCCTACATGCCTTATTTCCTTCTCCAAAGGAAGGCACCCTAAACATTGACGTTAACCAGAAGTCTAAGTTTTAGTTAGAGGTTAGTGAAAATAAAGATCTAATTCTTTTTTTCTCATTCAAGTTCACGGACTCCCAGAATTTTGTCCACAGCCTTAGGAACTGGGTAAGTACTGGGTGTCGACTGCACGTACACACCACACAGGCTCCGACCACGAACCGGTTATGAGCGTGAATCAACGGGCTCAGTGGGTTAAGCCGCTGCCTTCGGCTCAGGTCATGATCTCAGGGTCCTGGGATCGAGCCCCGCATCGGGCTCTCTGCTCAGCAGGGAGCCTGCTTCCTCCTCTCTCTGTCTGCCTCTCTGCCTGCTTGTAATCTCTCTCTGTCGGATAAATAAATAAAATCTTAAAAAAAAAAAAAAAAAGATGTGACACGTCCCACTAAAACACCAAGCAGGGTCGGGGACTCTACGGTGACAGTTCATTGGCTCTTTCTGGGACGGTTCAACGCTTAGAGTGGGTCTGTATGTGGCATGTGTGCGTGCCTGAGCGTGCGTCGGGGGTGGGAGATGAGTCACCACACTGCCGAAAGGCACCTTTTTAACCTGCCTGACCAGTGCCGGGCACCTGCTGACCCTCTGTCCTTCAAAGCATACAACGGGGGTGCCACCTGGAGGTGATGGCAGGTCTTTGGGAAACACACCCTGTTAGGCTGCCTGGAGGAGGGGTGAAGCGAGGAACAAGGAGGGGAGGCCCAGCAGAGAGTAACGGCCTTCCCAAAGCCGTAGTGACCTCTAGCCGTGGTCTGGAGGGGCAGGGGCCACCAGAGTATGGAGGATGAGGCAGCTGGAGCAGGTGTCTGTTTCCAGTCACGTGACGCGCCCACCTTGCAGCTGCACACTCTGATGCCCTAGGTCAACATTTCAGATCGTTATGAATGTCAAGCACTCCTTTCTGAGAAATCCTTGTCTGATCCTCACCCACATCATCTTGCTAGAGAACAGCATATTCATTTCGATTGTTCTTCTCATAAACGATGAGGTACGTTCATTTAACCTATTCAAGTTTTTTAATTAATTTAAGATGTGAGCTAAAATTTTAAATACCCGAAATGCTGCTAAAATAAAACAGACAAACACATTTGGCTTTATTTCCTGGACTTTGTATGTGGGAAAGAACATTCCCGTGGTTGTGTGCATTTGTGTGTGTATACATGTGTGCTGGTCATGGGGAAAAGAAGAAAGCTTCTTTATGATTTTCTAGATTTCCTCCCTGGGGTTCTCAGAAACCATTTTCCTTGCAGCAAGCCCAAGAACTTGTTTGGCGCGTGCATGCCATTTGCAGTTTTTCTAAGAGAGAAAGACACAAGTTTATTTGTATCCTTAATTGGCAAGGAAGTAGGATCATAATTACAAACGTAAATGAGCAAAGACTGATTACACTTGACAAAAAGGAGGCAGAATAATTCAGTCCCTATATAAATGAAAGAATGGTACTTAAAAAAAAAAAGGGAATGGTACTCCAATTCAAATTCCTTAGCTTGGCATTCAAGGCTCTCCTCCATCTGGGTCTACGGCCTGGTGCAAGGAGAGCCTGTCCTGTTTGGTCTGGAGTTTTTCAGCTGCTCTGGTTTCATCTCAACCCACCTTTGCCTTCACTCTCCTTCTCTAGTCTCAGCTCCTGGAATATCCCGGGCTCTGTCCTATTTTGGGGACTCCTACAGATTTTTCTGCCTGGAAGGCTCTTCATGGTTCTCCCCACCATCCCTCCTCCATGTCTAGTTAAAACCTACTTATCTTTCAGGTCCCCCTGGATCCTCCAGACCAGCCAGGCTCCCAGGGCCTGCGCATTTGGTTGGGTAGAACGTGCTCTAAATAAAGGCTCCTAATCAAGATGGGGGAGGAGGATGTCTGCTCTGCTGGCCAAGTCATGTGCCCTGGGACTGGACTGTATCTGCCTGGAGAAAGAGATTCCTTTGTGTGAACTAGAAAAAAACCTCCATCCACTTGCCAAACTGTGCCGACTCTGTGCATCTACCTGGAGGGGCTGCCTTTTAATTTGTTCACCTAGGGGGGGTGGCTTTTTCTAATCTGCACAAAGTCAGTCTCCTTGGCCCTGCAAGTCTTCCCGCTTTACATCTGCTGGTGGATTCCTCACTCATCAGAGTCTGATCAGAGTCTGTAGTCATTGCTTCGTACACTCAGCTGGGTAATGGCAGTTATCCCATTAGACAGTAAGATCCATTTAGGGCAGGGACCGTGGGGTTTTGCCCCCGATCTACTTCCAGTCTCTATTACAGTGTCTGGCATGGAGTAGGTGCTCCAGGCATATTTGTGGGATGAATTAATAAAAAGGAGAGTCATGGAGATGCTGTCATGGAGGAAATACCCAGACTTGGGGACTCAAGAGGGGTCTCTAGCAAACTTACTTCCTCTTACTGAATAAATGAGGATTCAACAGATAATAAGATGTGGAAGCTGGCAGACCCAAAGACAGGCTTCATAACTTAAAGCAGAATTTTCACTGAATCATTTCACCCCAGGGCTAGAAAGAAACATGCTGCTTCTGGAAGAAGACAGAGTCAGGCCAGTACCTCAAGAGCTTGCCTGGGAATCAAGGGAGTTTTAGATAGGACGGCAAGCTGGGAGGAACCCTAAGTGAGACAAAAATCTAATGACTCATGAGATTCCAGGTAGACCAGGCATCTTGGAACTTGCAAAACTTATTGAAACAAAAATTCTTGCCCAGTTGGCTGAAGATGCGGAGGCAGAAAGCCTCTACGTGCCACTCTGTCCGTGCTGTGCACATCAGGGCAACGGGCTACAAATGAAAAACAGAGGCCAGAGTAGAAGAGTTACTGCTCAGGAATTCCTGCAGTCCTCAGGGACTTGGAGAAGAGAGATCCATGTGGTGCAGGGCCTTGGTGATAAGGGGATGGGGCAGGAGGACTGTTCAAGCAGACATCAGTGCCCCATTTCTAAATTTAAAAACATTACTCATTAAAAATGGAGGGAGGGAAAAAAATGAAAGGTAATCACTGGTAATAGTTTTTCATTCTAGCAAAAAAAAAAAATGTATGCTATACCAGATTACATGTATACTGCAAAAATATCTATGTATCATTGTATACCACTTTCTCTACCATAATTCTTTGTTTCATAGTATATTTTCCTTAGAGAGAGAATCTTAAGCAGACTCCCCACTGACCCTGGAGCCCAGCAGGGGGCTTGATCTCAGGACCCTGAGATCAAGAGTCGGATGCTCAATTGACTGAGCAATCTAGGAGCCCCTATATTCTATTCTTTTTTTAACACCTGCAACACATTCCACTGTATGATGTATTGTGATCTATAGAACACAGAGACGGCCATCTAGATTGGTAATACAGCTTGGGTTTTTGTTCATTTTAAAGTGGCCATACGGGGTTGGCAGCCTTCAAGAGGACCCCCAGGAATTTCTGCCTCCTGACTGTCATACTGTACGTGGGTTGTTCTCCATGGCCCAGAGTCTATGACTTGCTTGCTTGCTGGCTGTCTCTTGGTTCACACACTCTGGCGGAAGCCAACAGCCATGTTATGAAGACACTCAGGCACCCCGAGGGGAGGCCCATGTAGTGAGGGAGTGAGGCCTCCCAATAATCATAAAAGCGAGCTCGGAAAAGAATTCTCCGCCCCCACTGGGCCTTGAGATGACTGCCACCCCTCCCTCCAGTTTGACAGGAATCTCATGTGTGACCATGAGACAGACCTACCCACCTAAACTGTCCCCAGTGTCTGAATTCAGAAACTGTGAGATGATGAATATCCGTCGTTTTAAAGTGGCTACGTTCTATGGTAATGTGTTACACAGTAACAGACGACTCATACATCACACACAGTAAAGTCCCCACGGTGGCCTACCTTGACCAAAGGTATATGCATTAACAATTTTAAAAGATCTTGCCATACTGTCTACCAAAGAGGTGGAGCAATTTATCATCACACCAATAAAGCACAAGAACATCGGTTTCCTTAAATTCTTACCAGCACGAGAAACTATTAAGCTTTAGCCATCGTGCTAACCTATTAAGTGAAAAATGGTATCTGTTTGCTTTGATTTGTATTTCTTTAATTTCAAAAGTTCTTTTGGACACATACCCTGCATGATCAGAAATGCAAAACACAAGGTGCATTGTAGGGTTCCAAATGATTAATTATAAATGAGAGACTGTGGGGTCGCCGTGCCTCAACCTTCAGCCACTATCTAATTATTAAAAATTTCTATCAAATGATTAATTTTCTCAAAGTAATAACTACTGCAATTGAGTCTGGGAGTGGAAGTAAGCATCTGGTTTTAAGTATTTTCTCAAAAATGCACAGAACATTAAGTAATTGTACCAAGAGGCATGACTGAATCTAAAGCGAGGAGCCCTAAATTAGAAGTGATCTGAATCCAAATACTATTTCTTTTTAGTGGTTCTGAACCAGAAGCTTAAACACAAAAATTGAGTGAGTGATTGGGATCAAATGGGAACTGAATGTCTGTATTTTCCAAAACTACTTAAATGAAACATCACAATAGTCTCAAATCAAGTATAAACTCAACTGAGTCTTATTTGGCTTAGGTTGCTAGTGAGAGTAAATGGTTTTGGAAAAAAAAAATCTTTTATCCTTTATAAAAAGCTATCGAGGAGACTGGAACTCAGTGATACTGGATAAAATCAGAAATGCTCTTCACTAGAGAAAAGTACCTGCAGTCATCACAGGTCTCCCACTGCTACCTCCCAGCTTCCCCATAATGAAGACAAAAGCATATTTGGTTATTTTAAAAAATAAACCTTATTCTTGATGACATTTCACTAAATTATGAAATATATCGGTTTCTCCTGCCAGAAATCATAAAAAATATTTTTAGAACAACCAATCTACTTTCTGTAACAGTACAGTGGACATACTGCACCAGGGAAATTCTAGAAAGCATTCCTAAACACCTAAGTATCTAGGGTTGAAAACCAAGACAAACTGGTTGCAGATGATATCAAATGATCCCTTGAAGCGCATAAATGAGCTTGTAGAAGGCTCTGTATTGTTAATAAACTAATTACAGTTACTCTTTGAACAATGAGCTGGTTAAGGGCACTGACGCCCCGCCCCCCCAATGCAGTTGAAAATCTGCACAGAACTTGACTCCTCCAGAACTTAACTACTAACAGCCTATTATTGCCTGGAAACCTTGCTGATTACCTAAATAGTTGATTAATATGTATTCTGCATGACACATGTATTATATACTCTACCCTTATAATAAAGTAAGCTAGAGAAAATGTTACTAAGAAAATCATCAGAGAAAATGCATTTATAGTACTGTAGTTCAGTTATCCCCCCCAAATCTCCATCTAAGTGGACACACAGTTCAAAGCTTTGTTGTTCAAGGGTCAGCTGCAGTTGACTTCTCACTTAGTGCGTGACAAGTAAATGACAATATAATTATCATTGCTGCTCCCCCAGGCTACATGGGCGTAAGGAAGGAAAAAAGAAGGATGTGGGTAAAAACAGGGTCTCCTCTCAGCGGACTCAGTGGGACTCCCGTGTCTCCCCTCCAGTTTTCCAGGCAGAGAAACCCAGGGTGGACAACAGGGCACCAAACTTTTCTCGCCACTCTGCCCTGCTCCAGGCATACCTCTCATGGGCAGCCTCTGCTCCACATGTGGCCTTGACCTGGCTTGGCCTAGCTGTTTCTGCCACTGTCCTGGGCTTGTGACAGGCTCTAGCCACACCTCCCCCAGACGCCAGCGTGCATGTATGTTCTTCTGGAGTGACAGAGGGCACCCTCCCTAGGACTGGTGCACCCACTCGGGTCACTCACTGACCAGTGTGAGACTGCACTTTCAGTGACCTTTGACCCTCTCATTGGCTCCCACAGTAGGACAGATGCCATGCTTGCGCTTCTCTAAGGTTTGAATGAGAGGACAGTTTAGTCATCATACACAGTGCCTGTCATCCTTGAAAGCATTCCCACCCATTCACACTTGAAGAGAACTTTGGATAAAGCCAAGGATCTGCATCTCTCTCTTTCCTCTCTAGGATGCTGTGGCCATGGGAGGCAGGCAGTCTCTGAGCTCTGGCGGGAGCTCTGGGCCCATTTACGGTAACTTGGCTCTTGCTCCTAAAGGTCTGCTGGATCCTTGGGCAAACACAAAGATGGTCACCTCTATTGTGTCATTGCTACATACTCCGTGCATGGCATGAAGAGATTTTCTAATCACCCACCTACGTGTAAGCACCGTCTGTTCCGGTGTCCACAACCTCTCCTAACTCTCCAGGAAGCAGGGTAAAGTGTTCTCTCACGTAGAAGGGTCTCACCCAGTAGCAGCTCGTCAGGTACTCCTCTATAACCTTCCGATGATAAATACTCGTATTTTGCTAAAATACGTATTTCCTCCCTCTGAAACATCATTGATCTTATGATTTACCATTTTCAAGAGAATCCTACTTTTGCGTGATTGGGTCATTCCAGCTACTGGTGCTAGCCTGCCTGGGTTTGAATCCAGCTCTCAACCGGCTGCATGACCCCACGTGCTTAACATTTCTTTTTCTGTGAAGTAGAGATATTAGATGCATCTTCTCCATAGGTCGTTATTAGTATTAAATGAGTTAATGCACCTAAAGGGCTTAGAACCATGCTCCGCACAGTGTTTACTGTTGGTGTATCACATGAATTGTCTGTCTTTTATATCTCAGTATCCCCACACAGTGAGATCTGCAGGTGAGATCAGTTATCTAGCTCCAAGTGCTGAAAACGACAGAGACAGAGCATCCCAGCATGTTGTGACAACAACCTGCTGACAAGCTAAAGACTGCGCCCTGTTTGGAGGAGGAATTTGCCTGAAAGCAAAAACAGGAGCACAGTTCAGGCAATTAATCACTCTCATCCCTCCGCTCCCAGAACATTCAGCTTCAGCAAATTCAGGAATTTCTACACGTAAGAAATTGTGAACGGAGAGCTGGCCAGGCTGACATGCCGAAGCTGCCAGAAGCCACACGGAATGCTGTCACCTTCCTATTCAAGTTCCGGCGGTTCTGACTGAGCAGCTCTGCACCTCGGCCTATGATACCCTCTGGCTTCCAGCTTAGGGAGGGAAGACGCACACCTTGGCACACCCTTTCTCAAAAGCCAACCGAGATCATGAGCTTCCCATCTGGAAGGCCAGGTCTGTTCTGTTTATGCACAAGAAGAAAGTCAGGCACTGCTTTTCAAGTTTGTTTGTTTGTTTGTTTTTAATAATTTATTTATTTGACAGAGACAAATAATTTATTTATTTGACAGACAGAGACCACAAGTAGGCAGAGAGGCAGGCAGAGACAGAGAGGAAGGGAAGCAGGCTCCCCGCTAAGCAGAGAGCCCGATGCAGGGCTCGATCCCAGAACCCTGGGATCATGACCTGAGCCGAAGGCAGAGGCCTTAACCCACTGAGCCACCCAGGCGCCCCTGCTTTTCAAGTTTTTTTTTTTTTTTAAGATTTTATTTATTTATTTGACAGAGATCACAAGTAGGCAGAGAGGCAGGCAGAGAGAGAGAGAAAGCAGGCTCCCTGCTGAGCAGAGAGCCCGATGTGGGGCTTGATCCCAGGACCCTGGGATCATAATCTGAGCCGAAGGCAGAGGCTTTAACCCTCTGAGCCACCCAGCCGCCCCTGCTTTTCAAGTTTTAACTGGAAAACACTATGTGCAATTTTGGCTCTGTGGGCCCTCAACATCCTCAGGGGACCATGATGTGATCTCTAAGCAAACATTTATGGATCTGATAGTCTCTCCCTATCATTTCTGCTAGGACCTGAGCACAAGATTTATATCCTTATCCCTTCACCAGAAGACATCCAGACAGGTCACTATGAAGGGTTCCTAGTCTCAGATCTAAAAAAGTAAAGTTATGATTCTGTCTTCTGGGATGGGGAAGAGCAGGCTGGACACATAGTAGGGCAACAGGTCGAGGCTGTTTCTTCTAATGATGATAGGAAGCATATTTACTTAGGGTGATGCTCCAAGTCTATCTTTTTAGGATGTTTACTTAAAATAAGTGAACAAACAAAAAACCCCAAACAAATAAACAAATAAAAAAACCCTGGCATTTCAGGATGAGGGGAACCACACACTGGTTGTTGTCAAAAATTGAGAGAGAAGTGTAATCTTGCTGCTCTTCTATACATGTACTTGGGCAAAATCAGCAAGGGACACAGGTACTTCCCAGGCTTCCCCCACACCACCCCCTCTGCGAGGCGGGATGCCACTGGGGATATAGATGGAGACTCGGGGCGGGGGGCACACAACATGGGTTCAAGTTTCAGTTCCTTCACTCCCCACTGGGGTGGGCTTCAGGAAAGTTCCTAGTTTTCTCTGTGCTTCGATTTTCTCACGCACAAGAGGATTGCTCTGAAGAAGGAATGAGATAATTTATGTAGATCATTTAGGATACTTGGTAATTAGTCAGCATGCAATAAATGTTAGCTATTATTCTTTGGTATTGGAACTGACTTTAAATTAAAGTGACTCTTAAAAGTGGTTTTTAAGTTTACAAGTATACACTGACAATTCTTTTCAATGCTTAAAAAAATAATAAACATCTTAAGAAAAAACTGGTATGATAGCATTTACGTTGT
The DNA here is from genome assembly GCF_902655055.1 of Lutra lutra. Classification (NCBI taxonomy): domain Eukaryota; kingdom Metazoa; phylum Chordata; class Mammalia; order Carnivora; family Mustelidae; genus Lutra; species Lutra lutra. The sequence continues at coordinate 20,396,836 of NC_062292.1, read as the reverse complement.
TTGTGGTAATACCATTCACAGGTTACAGATCAGAAAGTCAATTTCTCCGCCAAATTTTAGGACATCAGAACTACAAATAGAGTTTTATAGCATAATAAAACCTTTTCCCAATCTAGATTATAAGTTTCTATAACCCAAAACACTGAAGACTATCAGACTCAAGGACATACAACAAGTCTGTCAATTTCTTTTAAAACCTTGGTGTATCATAAAACAAAACAAAACAAAACAAAAAACCTTGATGTATCTCGTAGCCTAACAATTATGTTAAAATGAGAGGTTAGGGATTGACATTTATTGAAAATCCTGCTGCTAACTAGCATGAAAAGACAACAACTAAATTAAGCTACTAATCTGAGCATTAACTATTAGTATTTGGGTAAAAGCTTTAAGATGGAACAAAAAGATGCATGCATTATATACTGCATTTCTTTGGCATTTATGAACAATGATTTTTTGGTTTAATTAATGACTTTACTTTCACAAATAGAGTGGTAACTGCCTCCCTATCACTTGTGATCCATTGATGAGGTATTTTTTAGTTTCTGTTTCTATCAGCCAGAGGGGTTATGTTATGGTAACAAACATCCCCCAAACTCAATGGCTTAAAACAACAAAGATTTATTTCTCATTCATGCTACACGCCCATCACAGAGCAGAGATGCTGCCCTGAATCACCAAGTCATATCCTCACTCAGGGATACAGACTCAGGGAGAGCAGCCATCAAGAACTTTGCTGGTCACCATGGTGGGAGGTATGCAATATGTAGAACTCTACACTGGTTCTTAAGGTTCTTCCCTTAAATGTGACACATCTCAGCTCTATTCACATTCCATTAGGAAAAGCAAGTCACATGGGTCAAAAAATTGCCCCATGGACTCAGAAGAAGATTTAATGAATATCCCCAGTGACTACCACACCATCACAAGGAGCTTTGTAGGATTCTTTCACTTGAATTTAGAGGTTATATCATGTTCTGTATCTAATTCTGGCACCAGAAAAAGCTTGTCTGCCTTTTCCATGCCCCCTTGCTATATAGAGAGCCACATTCTGGGCTATGCAAGGGAGGGAATTAGCCCTTTGCATCCAACAGGAATGAACTTGATTCTCCCTTTGAAGAAAAGCAAAATTTGGATATGAAAGTAAAAAGAAGAACTTAAGGTCCCAGTTAATTTGTTTCTTGTTGCGTTATATTGTAAATAGAGAGAGGAACACACAGATTTCTTATCGTTTTCCCTGTTTTGAGGAAGAGTAATCAATTTTTTTACACAAAGAGCATACTTCATCAGGCTCTTCTCTAGGACTTCACCATGTCCCCTTCTGCTGGACCTTTCTCCACCTGCCTCCTCTGCCACTGTTGCTTCCAACAGGTACCTGGCTGGAGACAGATATGGTCTCCATTTTTTTCACAGTTCATGGGAAATTAGACCTGGCACTTCTTATCATTTATTTTAAAACTGGAAAGGACCTGAGATGTAGGAAAGGAGACTGCTAGTTGTCTTCATATATCTACTTCCTGCTCCTTCTATATGGTGCGGCATATGTGCCAACGACATGACACGACAGCCATCTCACACCTCTCTTCTAGCTGGGGGTGAGCACAGGACCGTGTTCTGGCCAAAGGGGTATGAGTGGAAGATGTGCGTCACTTTTATATCATGCCTTGGAAGGAACAGGTGTGTCTTCCCCTTGACACCTTCCCTCTTTTCATTGGCTGATCTGTGGACATGGTGACAAATGCCGGAGCAACATTTTTTTTTTTTTTTTAAGATTTTTATTTATTTACTTGACAGACAGAGATCACAAGTAGGCAGAGAAGATAGGCAGAGAGAGAGGAGGAAGCAGGTTCCCCGCCGAGCAAGAGCCCGATGTGGGGCTCGATCCCAGAACCCTGGGACCACGACCTGAGCCGAAGGCAGAGGCTTAACCCACTGAGCCACCCAGGCGCCCCTGGAGCAACATTTTTAACCACAAAATGGAAGCTGTGTATTGAGCAAGGCAGAGCAACAAGACAGAAGGAATCTGGGTCTCTGAAACTATGAAGCTTCTGAAATAGCTCTGGAGGGTGTATGTTAAGACTATATGTGAGAGAAAAAACATGTTTATAATAAAGTGTTAACTATTGCCATGTCAGCTGCTTCAAATTTCTTGTTTTCAGATGAGGAAACTGAAACCAGAGAGACTAAAACATGTGTCCATGGTCATAAAACTATCTTCTCTGTAGGCTGTTCATCAAAATGATGGAAAATTACTTATCTCTTAGGATAATGATCATTATAAGTCCTTTCTTATTTATTTAATGCCATACTAAGCAGGAGGAACAGTAGAATTTAATGCTAAGAACTATACCATTTCAACTTTCTTATGATGATCAACATATCCTATTAATAGAAATTACTTAATTCAATGTAGATTGTCAGGGTTCAGAGCTAATGAGAAATTCTGGAGGTTGTGATTGAGCCAATAGCCAAACCATCAGAAGATATTCTTGATGTACATTTCCCAAAGTCCACAGGAAGATGATCAGTGGGTTGTCTATATTTGTACTTCCTTCTGAGAAGGAACAGTAGGCCCTCAGACGTGATTGGAATTTGGCTCTGATGGTGTAAGCACCCAGACTTGAGTACACATACGAGAAACCACAGGCTTAATTTACTAAAACGAAGTCCACCTCTTAGACCACATATGTTTCTGGTTAACTTTTTCATAGGATAAAAAGAAAAAAAAAAGGTTCTCAATTCACCATTTCTTTGATATCCTCATTTGCTGTTTTAAATGACATTCAATAGGAATGACGCTTTTTGACGTGGCCCATGAATCTGATGCTTTAAGGAGTTGCGAAATGGCTGGGAACTGTTTCAGAGAGCAAAAGCATTTGACCTTGTTGGTTTAAGCTTTGGCTATAGTTCATGGAAAACCAGAGTCCTTTCTTTCCTTTGGAATTATAGCTTAGAAGCATTTCTTTTAGGTTCTACTTAGTGTCCTCCTGGTTGAGAGGGCTGATATTGACTCTTATTAACGTCACAAAATCAGGGACAACTAAGACTGCAGTAAACCAGTCATCAAAATGCAAAACCATTTGGTTCAATTTTTTCCACCCCTCCTTCTGAGCTCCCACACAGCTGACCTGAGTCATTCTTGCTCCTAGCAGAAATCAGTTAGCATGAATGGGGCTCACTTTCCTACAATACATTGTCTCTGCTTCACTTCACTTCCACTTTTCATAATCTTCAACTTGGAACTCAGAATTTCTAGAAGGGAACAGATTAATGCCAGTTATTTTTTTAAATCTGATGTTATCCATCTGTTTTAAAAAAATATCAAGGGCTCCCTTTTGCCTAGAGAATGCCTGAGCTTTAACATCATAAACCTTCAAGTCTACCCATCCTGCCTCTTGAGACCTATCTTTCCCCCTTGTTCCTCTTTGTCCTAACTACCCTGGACTATTTTCCATTTGGGGACTTTCTCCCCCCATCCTTCTTACCCTATGCCTGGCGTGACTCCCTCTGTCCCTTTTTCTATTTATTCTCCATGAAGTTACTCTTGTTGCTTGCCCTCTCTCCTACTTGCACATAGACACACATTCATTCCCTAGACCTTCCTGCCTACAGTATCACTGGTCTAGCTGTATTGTAACTATTTATGTATCCACCCATACTGCTAAGCTATGAGCACCTCAGCAAGAAGGATCATATCCTAATTTTATTCTGAACATCCAGGATAGTTCTTGGCATACAGAAGATGTTCAGTGTATGCTTGCTAAATCACTGTGGGGATAAAAGAAAAAGAAAGGATCCTATACTACAATGAAAAAAAAATCCCAACTAAATGTGTAAAAGAAATAAAAATTTATAATAGTGTCTTTTGTTCATCTTTTATGTTGAGTCAGAAAAAGCAAAAAATTGATGGTGTAGAGAGACTGGATGAGAGGCAACTGGTATCTTCACACTCGGAATCAGAAGATCCAGATTTGAGTTTCCTCTCTGAGTTTTCTGCCTCCTTAACTCCAGGCAATTTGCATTTATAAAATTGAAATCTAAATCACACCTCATTCCAAAGTAAATCTCAGGCAACAGTTGGCAGAAAATAGCCCTCTGAGATTGTCCTTTTTAAAATTAGTTTAAAATAGAGATGAAAATAACCTGCTGTACCTTCCTCACAAAGTAGGAGGTTCCAATGAGCGGGCGGCCTGGAAAGCGCTATGTAAACTACCGGGGGACATGTAAATGACATGCATTATTATCCAAGACGGGAAAGAAAAGGGGACAATCCTTAACAACAATCCTCTCTGGAGTGGTTACTGTGGACCAGACAAGAGAGCAGGTGTTAGGGATTCAGAGAAAGCCTGAAGACTCAGGATTGCCCTGGTAAGGTCTCCCTCAGACAGACCCACCTGCTCTCGGATGGACTCTCTCTACAACTAACTTCCGTCTCCATGGGTCTGAGCATCATGGCCTGAGGGCAAGTCTGGATATGACAAAGGAACAGGTGCACGTCCCAGGCCAAACATACACCAAACAGAGTCACCACCAACCCTCAGCCCCACCCTCAACTGGACAGTATATAGCACAGCTGATCATTGCTTACTGAAAACAACAAGTATGATATAATTTAACATTTTCCTTTCACATAAGAAAGTAAATGCAAATATCATGTTAGGACATTTGTTTTTGAAGTTGTTTATGAGGCATCATTCGTTATTCTTTAGCATCCAACCTGGTTAAGTCTTGGATCTAGAGGAAGTATTACGAAATCCAAGGCCATGCCTCCTTTAGCATCATGTTAAAGATTACACTCATTTATTTATTCATTCATTTATCCTACAAATATTTATTTGGTGCTTATGACATGACATGCCAAAAAGTAAGCAAGGTGCAGGGAGAACAGCCACTGACAACCAGAGGTAGCCTAAAGCAGTTACATAAGTAACTTTAATTACAACAGTGATAAGGGTTACAAAGGAGAAGTACAGAGTTTCATGCTACAGTGAAATCTGTGGGGGAGGGTGGAGGGGGTGGCGGAGGGGTGAGAGAATGTTCCCTGGCCGAGCACATTAGGGCTGAGACAAGGGAGACAGAGCTGGCCAAGGGAAGAACAAGAGAAAAGCTCAGGGGCAGGAAGTGCAGGAAAGCAGGATCTGCGTGGGAAGGAGCTTGGCCAGGAGCGGAGGAGAGAGAGGAGCCCAGAGTGCAGGGCAGGGTCATCCCCACTGGGGTCAGAACCTGAGAGCAATGGGAAGGGCTTTCAAAAGGGGAGTAACATGATCAGATATGCATGAAAAAACAACATCAAAAGGTGACTTTACTACCCAAGACAGTGGTAAAAAACAGAGAGAACTGGACTGCCTACCCAGGGTGGGAGGTGGATGCCATCAAGGTTGTGTGCACGCTGTGGATGAAGATGCTGAGCCTCCAAAGCAAAGTCACGTGACCAAGAACACGCAGAGAGATACTGGACAAATCTCCCTTTTCTAACTCTTGGTCCAGGGTTGGGTTTTTTTTTGTTTTATTTTTTTCTACAATAGCACCCTCCATCCTATAACTGAATTTGGAATCATGGCTTTCCCACTCTCTGACTCCCACCTACATAATCATAGAACTGCCTTTGCTTTCTCACCACTTTGAACTGAATGATGCTACCAGTAATAGCAAGTCATTTATTAGGAACCTGCCATGTACCAGGCTACGCGGTCGGTGCTTTCCATTTCTGATCTTCGCCACAATCTTGTAAGGTAGGTATTATTTTTACTGTTTCATAGTTGAAAAGATGAAGGCTCAAAAATATCTTGTACATTGCCCAAGGTCACATAGAAGTTAAGGGGTACTGGGGGTCCACAGCTACTTCCCTCTGGCTCCAAACCTTGCCATCATACCATACTGACTCTAGATCTTATCATTGTCAAATGCCAAATTCTCGTCTTCTGGGAAAAATCATAACAGGAATGGCAAACTTTCTTTCCCTCAATTAAAAAAAAAAAACCTACATGAAATTTTCTGAAAAGTTAACTATTTATATACAGCCACAAGGAATAAGAATTGAGAAAATTCAGAAGAAAATTTTCATTTTTCATCTACCACACTCATGACACACATATTTTTAAATGCTCTACCAATCTGTTTCAGGAGATAAATATTGGCAGTAACCACATGGTTGGGCGAGATGAAAACGTTCCCTTAAAATGGTCTGATCTACAATCTCGACTGGAGAAACCGCACTGCTGATTACTGAAAAGGGTGGGAGAGCAAAGAAAAAAGAATTCATCTCCGGTAGATCTGATCCCAACCTCCCAAACAGGTGGAAATGGAATTTAAAGTCAGCTTCCATATAGGAGACACTCTAAAATTAGAGAGGGAGTTTAATAAAATATACCTCCACCCCACAAAAAAATCTGGCCCTAATGAGAAAGTTATATGATCCAAAGGAAAAATGAAAACAAACAAACAAACTAGGAAGATCTTGGAAACAATTATAATCCCCTGATGCAAATGTTGCCCACCATGTGAGAAAGTTTTGGAAATGGCTGTTATTCATTCTCAAGGAGGTAAAAAGAAACATCTCCATTAAGAAATAAGAACAGAGCAGGCTCTCTATGAAGAAGAAGTAAGATCATCAATGCATGCACTAAATATTAAAATCAACCGAGTTAGTGAATCAGAAATAGATACAAGAGACATACATGGAAGGTTGAAAAATAATCAGACATAGAAAAGAAGGTGAGAGATGACAGGCATAGAAAATAGAGTGTGGAGATGTAACTTACAAGCGAGGGGAGTCACGAACAGGAGAAGAACCAACAAAAAATGGTCAATTTTCCATAATTTAGCACCAAGGCCAAATGCAAAAAAACCTATGGATTGGAGACTAGAAATGCTCATTGTGTTCTCTGTGATATTTGTAAGCAAAAAAAGTATACAAAGGCACACCTATTTAAGATACAAGCATTCTGAAGTCTAAAACCAGAAAACCAGATCACTTTCAAAAAGGTGAAAATTAGTATAGCTTCAGATTTTCCCTATAAAAATGGAATCTAACAGAAGAGGCAGGAGAGGAGTATGACTGGGGGACTGAGTGTGTGTGTGTGTTTGTGTGTGTGTGCACCAATGGGTGACATGAAACCTGTAAGAATATTTAAATAGCTTCTGCATGCTAGAAAGGCTGTACCAACCCACTACAAACTCTACAGAAAAGTGGAGACTGTTACTACAAATATCAGAATAAGAGAGGAATTCACTTAATGGGGGAATAGCAGTGTTGAAAAGGGGATGGGTGACCATGGAATCAATTTTCCATTCAGCATTAGGTAAGCAAGATCATCAGTTGAAGATAGTTGTAGATTTAAAAAAAAAAAAAAAGAGCCATAAAGAAAAATCCTAAGTATTGAGCTTGACAGATCTAATAACTGATGAAATTACTGAAACAGAAAAGAAAAAAAATTATAAATGATACCTCAAGAGAAACAAATGAGAATTTTAAGATCCTCAGAATAAATTATGAAGTATGCAAAAGGGAGAGAAAAAAGAAAAAAAAGTCAAAAGGTACTAAATTACTCATATTCTTAAAATACAGTTATTTTGTCCAAAGAGGTAGCTATCACTATCATTACCACCATCACCACCACCATCACCACCTCCATCATCACCATCATCATAAGCAGCATCAGCATCAGCATCACCATCATCACCACCATCACCATCATTCCACCTCCATCATCACCATCGCCACCGCCAGAAGGAGCAGCAGCATCACTATCACCATCATCACCCCCTCCATCATCATCATCACTACCTCCATCATCATCACCACCATCACCATCAGAAAGAGCAGCAGCATCACCATCAGCATCATCACCATCTCCATCATCAGCACCATGATCAGCATCATCAAAGTTATCACTGATACAACACTCATTATGTGGCATTCTAAGTATTTTGAATGCGGTGGGTGCTATTATTATCTCCATTTCACAGATGAAGAATCTGAGGCCCAGAGTGACAATGTAACTTTCCCAAGGCCCAGAGCTAAGTGGGATCCTAACCCTGCCATTAACCACCTCACTCTCCTACTCTCCTATGACTAGTTGTGACTAGAAGAACACAACATGTACAGGATGTGCTTAAAAATAATCACTAGTACATTTGAGCTAATAATGATCATTCTAGCAGCTACTATTTGCAGAGGACCTATTATTGCCAGGCATTGCATTAAGCATTTTGAAGACATTAGCTCATTTAATCCTAAGAGCCTTCAGGATACTGTAAAAGAGCTTACATAAAGTTATTGCAAAGATCAGAAAGGTATTAAGATTCCTGCCCAAGGTCACCCAGCCAGTAGGTAGCCAAGCCATGATCTGAACTAGGGTCTATTTCATACCAAAGCACAGACTCCTTTCTTACTGCACTACATCCCATTCAGGGACAGGTATTTTTCTATTCAAAATGGGACTGCAAGATAAAAGGGTACCAGATCGACTTTGTCTTTTAAAAACGTGCTGCTTCCATCAATGCTAATAGCTCAGTTCAACAGATGCTCCCCCACTCCCTCCTCAGGCTGAGGCTACCACTCCTCTCTTCAAATTCCCTCCTCCCACGGCTGTCCGCCAGTTCTCCTCTCACCTCACTGCCCCTTCCTTTCTGTTCTTTTACTGGGATGTTCTATCTTTGCCCAGCTCCTGACTTGTCAGTGCTTCTGGCTTTGGGCAAATGGTCCTCTTGTCACCCTGTGATAATGATGACCAAATAGTATACATACCCAGATTTCTGTACACACACACACACACGTATCTGCACCTGCCTGCTATAAGTACACTTACATGTCCCTACGGACATACAGCATCTGTATCTCTTTCAAAATGACTCAAGAGCCATTCCATTCAAGAACATTGTTCTTCCTTGCCCTCCACCTTCCTGCTACATGTGGATACCTATCATAGCCCTTACCACATGAAGCCAAGGTGGTCCTTAACCCAATTATCTCTCCTACCAGACTGTAAAATTCCTTATCTTTCACTTCACTTCTGTTTCCAAAACAAGGGAGTCCAGGTCTGGTAAAGCTACTCAAGAAATATTTATTAACTGAATAATAAATATAAAAGTGAAAGAAGGCATAAAAAGGCTATTGCATTAGGTGACCCACCACTTTAAAGAATGAAAATAGTAGTCATAACCTGCAAAAAATAAAATGGCCTTGGGTGCCATTTTTCATTCTCAGTTCAATTAGCAAAGAGTTTTAAAAAGTAAAATGCACATTGCTAGAGAGGCTGTCAACTGGGCCTCTTGAAGGCATGAGGCAACGTATGTCAAAAACAATGAAACTATTCATAACCATCAACCCAATGAGCCCACTCCTGGAAACTTACCTAAGGAAATAAATCAATAGAAGAATAGGGCTATATTTGGGGATATGCTTACAGGAGCATTATACACTATATAATAATGAAAAATAGGAAATAGATGAATACCCAACAGCAGGATAAAAGCTAAGGGAATCAATCTGAAGTACTTTTACACATCCATTAAAATTTAACATGATGACTATAAAGGAAAATGGAAAATGATCTAATGCTAAGAAAAAAACTGGAATGCAGAATTACATGCCAGTTATGACTGCCACTGTGTAAAAACTATTACTTGCACCCAAGCAAGGGCAGAAACCATCTGACGAGAATTCACAAAAATGAAAAACGTGTTGCGATGATCGGATTTTATATAACTTTTAAAACTCAAATTTTAAGATGCGACTGCTGCAATAGGACATGAAACACAGGTTGTACCCTTAATTAGCTGTACTACCTCAGGCAAGAAGCTTAACTTCTCTGAACTTCGCTTACTCATCTATAAAATGAGAAAACTCTATTTCTACCTCTTAGCGGATTAAATTATACGACAAACACTTCCAATGTACCTGGCACTGTTCTAAGCACTTTACAAATATTACCTTGTTTAACGGGCGAAACAACTTGTTTAAGATGATGCACCAGGAAGTTCAGTAATCTACAGTGACAACAGCAAGATAATAGTAACTTTCAGTAGCTTTCCAATGACCCCTGCATCAAATCTAGCCACAACAGCAATTGCTAACATGTAGCGAGTGTCTGCTAGCGCGGCAAGCTTTGCGCTAAGGGTTTTCCTCACATTATTGTCTGTGGCCCTTACAACAGCCCAGGACAGAGGTACGATAATTGTGTCCTCACGGTATTCAGGTTTGGAGGTCATATAACGTGCTAATGAAGAAGAGAGTCAAATTTGAACTTGTATCTGTCTGAGTTCAGGGCCACAGATGCTTTGGCACTATGTAACGATGCTTCCAATTTTTGCTAGGATGGCATACACAATCCTTCGGAGTCTGACCACAGCCCACACTCTCCTCATTCCAGATCTGGGGGAGTTCTGAGTTGACACCAAGACCTTTTAAGTCCCCGGCCTTAGCTCCTTCTGGTCTTCACCTGGTCTTCCTCTAAAACTCCCCTTTATCCCTCAAAGGTCCATCTCCCTGTACCTCAAGAGGCATAATCAATTGTTCCCTTATCTTCTGTCCATCCATCCACCCACTCACCCATCCATCCACCCACCCACCCACCCACCCATCCACCTATCCATCCATCCATCCATCTTTAAAGTAGGCGCCACACACAATGTGAAGCTTGAACTCACAACCCTAAGATCAAGAGTCACATGCTCCCCGACCTGAGCCATCACCATCATCCCCCACCCAGGTCCTCCCATCTGCTGCTCCTTTAGCTAGTAATTCATGTTAGTCAGTCAGCATCTACCATATTGTACCTATGCTTCTTTACCAGGCTGTATCTTCCAAATTATGTTCCACAAAGGCAAAGACCATGTTCTCCAGCTTTGTACACTGTTGTATTCCTGGCTTCCAGCATGGTTCCCAGCACATGACAAGGACCCAACTGCTACTTGCTGAATGAACAAAACACTTCCAGCTGGAAGGACGTTTCCAGGCATCACCGGGCAACACTGGAGCAGCCTTTGCTGTGTGCGGAGGGTGGAAACATCAATCAGGAGCCCATACTTTTCTATACCATTTTCCACAGAGCTTTGATGGAGGTAGTTTAGCTAAAATGAGGATATAAAGGAGACCCACCACTCGGACTTCCTAATGTACTATGTTTGGGTTAAGGGTGCATAGTGCTATGTGGTTACTTGTTGGGCCTGTTAGCATAGTCCATGGAAATTGCTTGCTCACTGCCTTACCTTCCCCTTCTAGAAAGGACTGTAGGTATTCCACATAATCCCTAAAGCCAAGGACAGTAGCTGGCATGTAACTGGTGATTAAGGAATATTTATTGAGTGACTGACTGAGTGAAGAAATAATGGGGTTGAGGCATTTTTCTCTCCCTGGGTTCTTGAGAAAATATTTCAACTTACAGCATGCTCTACTAAACCAGGGGCAGACTTTAAAAACAAAACAAAACAAAACGAAACAAAAAAAAACCCCAAAACCTTTCAATTTCATGATTCTCCCAGAATTTTGTGTAAATACTAAATGAACAACTTCAATAGTTAAACTACTTGCCCATCTATGTTATATCCTTCTGTACTCTCTTCAATGACTAGGAAATCAATGGGAGCTCTAACTATAGAGGATCTATTTTTCCTCTAAAAGCAGAAGAGAACCTTTTTAGAAAGTAAAAATGTTTCCCACTTAACATTCTTAAAAAATGCACAAAATAAGAAGATTCATTTGGTGGACATGTTCTGTCTCTTTATCTTGACATCAGTTCGGTGCCGAGGAACTATTATTAGAAAGTTCTCAGCTGAAGAAGATGCCTTCAAAAAGGAAGATAAGATGTAGGATACTGTGTGTTCAAAGCTAATTTTAATTATACAGGCTATAGGGTTACTGAGATATGCCAAACATTTAGCTAATTAGCAGACTCTTGAGACAAGAGGGCCGCCAGAGATAGACACAGTTTTTCCTCATTAATGAGTGATGACAAATTCCAGTTAAACACACATTTTCACTTGTACTATAAATTCACTTCATTTGTTCTTTCTTAAATCCCAATAATGAGAACTCATTTAAACTTGAAACTTAGACACTGAGATTAAGATGGAAATCCTCCACTTTAAAAACAATGACCCAACATCAACTGCCATATTGGGAAAATTAGGGGGTGGGTGGGTAAAAAATTACTTATAAGCTCAAAGACAAAAATCACCTAATTTATTCCTCAAAACTGCCCAGAAAAAGTATAAATCATTTTTCTTATTTTATAAATGAGGGACCAAGGCATATGGAATTTGAGTAAGGTCATCTGTTTAGAAAGTAGCTTGGCTACATTTGATGCCAGAATGCTTCCCTTAGACTCATTACTGATGTCAGCCTGTATCCGAGAAGACCTTACGGAACAATATAACTGGTTTTTTGCTTGTTTGTCTCCCTGGATTAGACATATTTAGCTCTTTGGGTATCTGCTACTTATATAAGGGTGTCTTCTTCAGGACACAAGCATGAGGTAGATGCATTTCTCTGGTAGCTTTTCTTTCAGAATAAAAATTAGATCCACGGATACAATCTAAATTTCCAATGTGAAACCAGTGGGATTGCCCACAAGGCTTTTCACAGAAAGTGGTCCCTATCCATCCTGAAGTTTGAACAGGTGGGTGGCTGTAGCAGATTGAGGTTCCCAAAGATGGCTGCTAGAGTATCTCCGGTTTCTGGTGCTCCTCTACCATCAAACCTTTCTACTTCCCCAAGAGGAGAAGGCTCGTTTTCCAGTCCCTTGAATATGGGCAGGTTCTGTGACCACTGTGACGAACAGAACTGGAAGAAGTGCCACTGCTTCTAGGAAGTCAGTTGTCAAGTGAGAAGCCTGACTACTATCCTCAGACCACTGTGTTGTGAAAAGCCCAAGCGATGTGGAAAGTCATCTGTAGGTGTTCGTTGATGGCTCAGTTGAGCTCACAGTCAACATCAATTGCCAGCTCTGTGAGGGAGCCATCTTGAACACCAGCCCAGCTAAGCCTTGGGGTAACTGCAACATGGGCCAACATCTACATGCAAGTGAGCGAGAGATCCTAAGCAGGACCTGTCTAGCTGAACTCAGTTAATCCACACAACCACAACATAATGATAACTTCTTATTTTAAGGCACTGCATTTTGGAGGGGTCTGTTACACAACAGATCATCAGAAGAGTGGTGTTGGTTTTCTTCTAGAATGAAGCAACTACTTCTTTAAAGCAATTGAGGGTAGATTTTGGGGGGCAGGGGATAAGCAATTTTCTCGTTGAGGGTTATTCCTATAAAGGACTGAGGGACTATGAAAATGTACCTATATAAACATTCTTACATTTTGGGGGCTACTTTTCAATAATTGGCCATACAGAGGTATTATGCTTCAAAGCTGATGTTTTATTAAGAAAACAGAGTAGGGGGGCGCCTGGGTGGCTCAGTGGGTTAAAGCCTCTGCCTTCGGCTCAGGTCATGATCCCAGGATCCTGGGATCGAGCCTCGCATAGGGCTCTCTGCTCCAAAGGGAGCCTGTTTCCTCCTCTCTCTCTGCCTGCTTGTGATCTGTCAAATAAATAAATAAAATCTTAAAACAAAACAAAACAAGAGTAGGTTCTCAGCAAAATGATTAGAAAATAAGGAGTCAGTTAACAATAATGCTGTCAAACTAGTCTCCTTTTTTAAAGCAATAAACCAAACATGATTTAGTCCCTCAACAGCCTCAGCATGTCAATAAATTGATTTATTTTTATATTACCTGCCAAATTCCACCTGAGCTGATGAGAGGAATTTCAGCACTAATGATCCCAAGAAAGAGAATAAAATGCTGGGAACAGAATGATGTTCCAAAAATACTTGAAGTTTAAGTATAAGAGAAAATAATGCTTAGATAAAAAATAAACTCTTTTCTAGGGAATATCAGAAGGCTAGCACAGATTTTGTCAAATCTCTTCAGGTTTTGGATCTATTGCTTGTTTTTTGTTTTGTTTTGTTTTGTTTTAAACAATGATCTTAAGGCCAGTCAGGATACTGAATCCTGAAAGAAAAATTTACTGGTATTTAAAATCCTGCACTTCTAAGCAAAGAGAAGGTAAATATACTTGAAAAAAAGCTTTCAAGAACAAGGCAAGAATAAAGGAATTATGGTGCTTGATTACCACACTCCATTCTGGGGGCAATTTGGTTAACTCAAGTTTTCTGCCCTTAAGTCTAACAATAAGATTTAAAAATTATTGCCATTTTGCTAAATAATGGAAACAGTGTCACAACAGTACTTTCATTGTGTCTTTTATTTTTTTTTTAAGATTTTATTTATTTATTTGACAGAGAGAGATCACAAGTAGACGGAGAGGCAGGCAGAGAGAGAGAGAGAGAGAGGGAAGCAGGCTCCCTGCTGAGCAGAGAGCACGATGCGGGACTCGATCCCAGGACCCTGAGATCATGACCTGAGCCGAAGGCAGCGGCTTAACCCACTGAGCCACCCAGGCGCCCCTCATTGTGTCTTTTAAAGAACTCCTAAAAAGACAAAGCAGTTTGTCCACATGGTGACTGTGTTCCCTTCCCTAGTATATGAAGTTCTGAAAAGTTTTATACTGGCTGCATTCATTCATAGACTATGCCACCTGTGGCAGATGAAGTTTCCACCGATTCTCGAGATAGGAGCTGGGTGAATGCTCCTTTCCCTGCCACTCACAGAGATGTCCATCACAAGAACCAAGAGCAACAGGGGCACCTGGGTGGTTCAGCTGGTTAGGCATCTGACTCTTAATTTCAGCTTAGGTCATGATCTCAGGGTCATTTTGAGCTCTCAGCGTGGAGCCTGCTTACGATTCTCTCTCTACCTCTGCCTAACCCCCAGTCCTCTCTCTCTCCCTCTCAAAAAAAAAAAAAAAAAAAGCAGCATTCACATTTGAGGTAGCATGATGGTTTACTCTGCTGTAACTCATGTTTTAAATGCTTTTTTATAATTTCCTTTTTTTAAGTTTTAAGTGATTACTAAGAAGGAAAAAATTTTTTTCAAAGATTTTATTTATTTGACAGAGAAAGAGAGAGAGATCACAAGTAGGCAGAGAGGCAGGCAGAGAGAGAGGGGGAAGCAGACTCCCTGCTGAGCAGGGAGCCCGATGCAGAACTCCATCCCAGGACCTTGAGATCATGACCTGAGCCAAAGGCAGAGGCTTAACCCACTAAGCCACCCAGGTGCCCAGAAGGAAAAAAATTTAATGCAGAAAAGAATTAAAAAAAAAAAAAAAGAATCTTCTACAACCCTGCTACCCAGAGAAATCACCCTTCCCTCTACTCTTTTGATCAGTTGAAACCAATACCACTGTTCTGATGATCTACTGTTGCCTAACAAACCACTACAACTTCTCTCGTAGTTCACTCCTCAGACGTAGTTCATGATCTGATCACAAAATTCCTGTGTAAATCCCAATGCTGCTATGGGTTCTGCTCATACAATCAGAACCCTAATCTAATCTTTCCTAAGGCCAATGGGATTTTTTGGTTTAAAAACAAAACACAACACAAAAACCAAATGATGGAAAAGAAAAATGTGATGAAACAAAAGGATAAAATTTAAATGAACAGATAAAATCAGAAACTCACTGAAATATTGTAGGGAGAGTACACTGTACACATTTTATAATTTGATGACAAACTAAGATTTTAAAATTGGAAGTTAATTTTCCAATGTAAACTGATGATATGAAAATATTTATAATGAACAAAATTTTAAAAATAAAACAAAGGAAGGGCACCTGGGTGGCTCAGTCGGTCTGCCTTTGGCTCAGGTCATGATCCAGGGGTCCTGGGATGGAGCCCCGCATCAGGTTCCCTGTTCAGTGGGAAGTCTGCTTCTCCCTCTCCCTCTACCTCTCCCCCCGCTTGTGCTCTCTCACTCTCTCTGTCAAATAAATAAATTATTAACAAAATAAGTTTTTAATAGCCAACATTATGTTTAAAATAAAATCAATTTTTTCCCATTCATCCCTGCAGGTATGTTGTTTGTCTTTGCCTTAAAACAAAGCAAAATTATCACTATATTGCAAAAGCTCAGATGCAGAAGAGTCTATGTTCAGGTAGTAAAAAAATCTACCATTGCCCCAACTCAGAAAATACTGATATTATTAGCAGGTAATCTCAACGTGCTCCCAAACTGATGGATACTTTTAAGAAGCAAATTTGAGAATATTTTCTACAGCAAAATGAGTTAAGACCAATAATATCCAGGTCAAAGACTTTCATCTCAGCTCAATTTTCTCGTTTACAAGACTACAAACTGCCCTGAGGTTAAGGTAGGAATGTTGCAAGTTTTAAGGCTCCTGATGTATAACAATGAGGAAAGGTACCCTTTTTCAGGAATGTGAAGCCTGCTGAATGACCCCCAACCCTCAACCAGCCAGTGAAATGATACTGTCTGGCTGTATTTATATATTTAATTCAACACTGTTAGAATAAATGGTGACTAATTAAAAACCATTTAAAAAATACTACTATCCCAGTTCTGTATCCTAATTGAATAGGAGGATAATTATGGTATCTTCAAATATTCACAGTGTGTATAGGACAGGTCTGTTGTTGTTTTTTTAATTCTAGTATAGTTAACGTCCAGTGTTGCATTAGTTTCAGGTGCATATTATAGTGATCTGACAATTCTATACATTACTCAGTGCTCACTGTGATAAGTGTACTCCCTTCATCTATTTCATCTATACCCTTACCTACCTCCCCTAGGACAAGTCTTTTTTTCACACTTAATTAACTGTCATAATTTAGAATAGTTTTATACTTAGAGACAAGTTGTGAAGACAGTACAGAGTTCCCATATGCTGTACACCTGGGTTCCTCTATTATGAAGACCCTACACGAGGATGGTACATTTGTCACAATTAATGAACCAATATTGATAAGATACTCGCATTTCCTTGGTTTTTAGCTGGTGTCCTTCTTCTGTTGCAGGATTCCTTCCAAGATACCATATTACAGTTAGTTGCTGTGTCTACTTACGTTCTTCTTGGCTGTTTCCTGACCGTTTCTCAGGTTTTACTTGTTTTTGATGACCTTGATAGATTTCAGGAGTACTGGCCAAGTATTTCTGCTGAATGTCCCTTAACTGGGCTTTGTCTGATGTTTCTTTTCATGATTCCACTGATGTTATAGGTTTTGGGACAAAGACCACAGAGATAAAATGCCATTCTCATCACACCATATCAAGGATGTATGCTATCAACATAACTTATCACTGTTAATTTTGATCACCTGGCTGAGGCACTGCTTCTCAGGTTTCTCTACTGTAAAGTTACCTGTTTTCCCCTATATCCAGAAGGTAGTCTTTCTAAGAAAGTCACCACACACAGCCCACGCTTCAGAAGTGGAAAGTTAGGCTTTGCCTCCTTGAGGACAGAGCACTACACAGATGATTTGGAATTATTCTGCACGGGAGATTTATGGATTCTTCTCATTTATTTTATTTAGTCATCTGTATCAGTGTAGACTCATGGATATTTATTGTACAATTTGTTCAAAGTAAATACACTGTTTACTATACCAGATTGACAGCACGATCTAGCAGGACAGCATTAATTTTGTTGCTTCAATTGTTTCAGCTCTGGGCATTGAGAGTTCTTTCAGTTGATTCTTGTGTCCCTGTGACATATCCCACCTTGTGTGTGCACGTGTGGGTGCCCATGGGCACTTCCTAGTTTTATAGCACTACAAAATGTTCCAGGGTCATCATATATACTCCCTAGCCCTATAATGAGCCACATATCCAAGGAGTCCTGGTAATTTTTTTGGAGAACGGTACTAGACCCAAGATCTGGGTGGTGATTATCCTTGGGCTACAGGGTATCACTGCTTCTAGGTCCTCTCGATTGACAGCAAGAAAATGTGCGTGTGTGTGTGTGTGCATGCGCACGCGAGTGCATGTGTGTGTATACACACCACATCTCTACACGTGCACATACATTTATAAACACATGCATGTACATGTGTACCCATATATGTATACAAATATATGCATGCCCACTCGTGTATGTGTGTTCACACATATCTATCAATATTTCTACATGTATCCATCTGTATCTACATTGGCTAAACATCAATTCTCACTGATGTCTCCAGCTCTGATCCACTGCCATAGGACGCTGCTGCTTTTTTTTTTTCCCCAGAGAGAAAAAGTGCTGTGCGCCTGTGCAGAGGAAGGGGCAGAGGGAGAGAGAGAGAATCTCCAGTAGGCTCCATGCTCAGCGTGGAGCTGGAGGCAGGGCTTGATCTCATGACTCTAAGACCATGACCTAAGCCAAAAATCAAGAGTCCGCGCTTATCTGACTGAACCACTCAGGCACCCTTCCACAGGATGCTTCTAGCCACTTCCCTTGTGTGTTTACAACCTCCCACTCCAGCAGTGAGAAACTTTGCTCCCCAAGCCAGCCACCACTAATTAGTGTTTTTAGAATTGTTAACTCTTAGCTCCACAGTAAAGGAGTAGAGTGCTTATATACAGTTACTTTTACTTACAGTTTTAATAGACTCTATTCATTTCTGAAGTTACACAGGTCAGCACGTTCCCCCCCTCCCCCGTCCCCGCCCGAACTTTAGTGAGGTTATTTCATGTATTTGTAATTCTGTTAGATTCCTTTATCAGTCTACATTCTACCCTGGACCCCTTGACCTCCTCAATGTTTTTATAAATTTTCAAACATTAAAGTTCACTCTCTTTTTTTGTAGCATTCTATGCATTTTGATGAATGCATAGTGTCATGTATCTACCATTATGGTATCATACAGGATAGTTTCACTACCCAACAGACCCTTAAATACGGAGAACAAACTGGTGGTTACCAGAGTGTGGGGGATAGTGAAACAGGTAAAGGAAATTAAGAGGTACAAACTTCCACTTATACGATAAATAAGTCACAGTGATAAAAAGTGCAGTACACAGGATATAGTCAATAACATTGTAATATATTGTTGTAACAGTGTATAGGGACAGATGGGGACTGTTCTTATCCTGGTCGGCACTGAGTAATAGACAAAATAGTAGAATCAGTATGTTGTACACCTGAAACTAATACAACGATGTCAACTATACTTCTAAAAAAACCAAAAATCCCCTGTGATTCACCTCATCGACCTTCCTTTTCCCACAAACTCCTGGAAACTACTGATCTGTTTACCGCCTCTACGGTTTTGCCTTTTTCTGAATGTCATAAAGGGAGAATCACACTGTATATACCTTTCAGACTAGGTTCTTTCACTTAGCATTATGCACACAAGATATATGTTTTTGCATGAATGGTAGCTCATTCCTTTTTATCACTGAATCATATTCCATTTGTGGATGTAACCAGTTTGTTTGTTCATCTGTTGAAGGACATCTTGGTGGCTTCCAGTTTTTTGGTGATTATGAATAAAGCTACTACCAATGTTCATGTAAAGATTTTTGTGTGATCTGAGTTTTTCTTTTCTTTCTTTCTTTTTTTAAATTATTTTATTTTTTTCTTTTCAAGTAATCTCTACACCCTATGCGGGGCTTGAACTCACAACCCCGAGATCAAGAGCTGCACGTTCTATCGACTGAGCCAGCTGGGTGACCTGATCATAGCTTTTCACATCACTTAGGAAATTATCTTAAGACTGTTATTGCTGGACACATGTTAAAACTATGTTTAATTTTGTAAGAGATTGAGTCCATATTGCTCAGAAAAAAATTATTTCTATGTATATTAGGCATAAACAGTTATGTGATTTATGACTGATTTTATTTATTTTTACTCATTTCTGCATTTCCCAAGAATTTTTAAAGTAATTTAAGCAAGCAGCACATATTTAATCATGAAAAAGTTAATCTCAAAAAACAAGAGAATAACAGAAGTGAACCAAATCCAACATCTATGTATTGTTTATCTCATTTCACTAGACCACCAGCTCCCAGCCAGCTGATTCTTTGGTATGAATTTATACACTGTGAGTGTTAAGACATCACACAGACTGTGAAGCATTTCACTATAATGAGATTCTCTGTTCTTTCCTAATAGCTCCCTGACATTCTTTTCCAGGATAAGTCAAGGAACCCAGCTTAGCATTGAAAAACCCAGATTCAATGTCAGTGCTGCTGTACCTCGCTTCTAATGATGAACTCTCTGCTTTGTTTCTAAGACCAGTCTTTACTTCATTTTCCAGTTCCAATCAAAAGATTCCTATCTTGTTTCTGGTCTAAGTGCCCTCAACTGTACAAATCCATCACATATCTATAAAAAAAAAAAAAGTTTGTCTCCAATTAAGCAAGCCCTGAAATGATCAAGTTATGAGAAGAAGTCTGTCAGTAAATGAAAATCTGTAGTATAACATCACACACTGACAGGAAAAAAAAAAAAATGGAGTCAGCTCATTATACTTTGGAAAGTATCGCTGTCATTACCAATTGTTTTAATTTTCAAAGGAGGAGGAAATTTGGCATCTCTTCTCATACAGAGCACCGAGGAAATAAATTAAATTAGACTTATTACGAACACAAAGCAGGCAGTTACAATGGCATCTTCATATAGCTATTATAATGCTGACATGCTAAAACAATACATCTTCCACTCTCCAAGATGATGCATGAATTTTTTATGCCTGGTTATTTATTTCCATCTTTTCTGAATGACAGGTATAGAATCCCTGGTTAGAATTACCAGGAGCTTTTTAAAGACAAATCATGGGGTTGGCAAATCCTGTATTTCTGTTAATACTGGGTATGATCTGCTCACAAATAAAGTCCATAAGAAGAGCGAGACCCTTATCAAAGTCCAGACTCGGACACATGACTGTGTCTTTTGATGTTCTCACCTCCAGGGCATAAATCATTAATTTCGAGGGAGGTTACCTCACCGAGTTTGCCAACTGATGAGTGAAACTTACACGCGTTGCTTTTATTTTTAGCATCGCACAGGAGAGAAGACAGAAATATGAACAACGTGCAGAAAAGCCACACCGCTGTGTTTTTGTTGTGGACACTCTAATAACGGCGGACGGGCCTCTGGCAGTTCCCTCAGTTGTTACTCATCTCCCCTCATTCCGTTGTTGAAACTGTGCTACTTGGGTAAAAAAATGCCCATGTTTCTGTGAGATAAATAAATCAGGGCATCAAGAACGACCGTGAGGACCAGACAGAATCAAGCTTTGAAAAGGGCTCCTTTCCACTTTCTGCTGAAATATCGGGTACTGTTCCTGAAGAAGAGGCCAACAATCGAACTTTAAGGTACTGTTTGTGTTTGCTCCACTTGCCAAAGTTAAACGGGGAAAGTTTCAGAGGATCCATTAGAAGCTTATCCTTTCCTGGGGCAAGCGAAGGTCAAGAGTAACTATGCTCCACCACGTTTAGCCAGCACCTGGCCTCCGAGGAAAGCATATTTAAAAGCAATCACATTTTGCAACAATGCTGAGAAAAGGGAAGCCATTATCAACACTCCCAATCTTAAAATGAGACAAACGGAGGTCTGTTCTATTTATTCTGTAGTTACAAATGCCACAAACTGGCTAAAGCCTGTGGCTCTCTGTAAACCAGAAATTAACGTGGTGACAGAAACGAAACAAAACAAAAACAAAAAAACCCGCAGTTAAAACACACCAACTAACCAAAACACTTCATCACGCCCCATCAGCCTCCCCACCCACTCATTATTCATGCCACGTCTCCCTGTTTTGCTCTCACTGTCCTGTTCTTGTCCCTTTCCCAACCTCATCTGCCAGTGAAAACTTGCTTTCCCTCAAGGCCCTTCGGCAAGGTCAGCTCTGGAATCTTCTCGGCTATCCCAGTAAGGGTCACCCGTGCCATGCTGCTTGTCCCCTAAGACTCTGTTAGAGACAATGCCTAGCTGCCAGTGAGAGTGGAGTCCATTGAATTAGGGATTTATTCAAGAAATAAGTTGTACCAGGACCCTAAGACTGTTCGTCCACATATGGTCAATTCAGTGTATTAATATGGGAAAGAGGAAAAGTCATTTGAAATAGGATTTCAGGGGCGCCTGGGTGGCTCAGTGGTTAAAGCCTCTGCCTTCGGCTCAGGTCATGATCTCAGGGTCCTGGGATCGAGTCCCACATTCGGGCTCTCTGCTCAGCAGGGAGCCTGCCTCCTCCTCCTCTCTCTCTGCCTGCCTCTCTGCCTACTTGTGATCTGTCAAATAAAAAAAAAAAAAAAATAGGATTTCAGTTACAGTTTGCTATGCCTGGCATTTTACAGTGGTCGCTCTAACACCCACCTCTGATTCACCGACGTCTGTGTCTGCTGAGTATACACTTGATGCCCCTTCCTCGCGGGAGAATGAAGGGTGCCATGAGGATATAGGCTGGCCTTACTTGTGTTTCTACCGTAGAACAACAAGGAGCCTGAGGAAGGCATTCAGGTGTCCTCTGAATGAGTAACAACAATAATCATCATCATTTGCATTGCATGTTGTGTTTACAAAGCACTTCTGTGGGCATTCTTTTATTCTCATAATGTTCTGTTCCTGAATCAGGAACTGTGCTTCCGTATGACACTTGAAACTTAGAAGGCTGATTCGACAAATCCCTCATCCTTAGAGAATTAAACTCTACTTCTGTTCTGCTCTAAAACAAATCACCCCAGTGCCAGAAGAATCTGTAAGACCTTGAATGTGCCTGGCTCCAGAAGCACAAAAAGGATGTCCTCCAAGAGAGATGAAGAGGTAGCACTCTTGCCCCTGATCGCTTCTACGCCACAATAAACATAGTAAAAGGGAATGATACTACCCAAACCCTCCAGTCAAAGAGCTGTTACTCCCTTAAGAAACTAAAAGGTTGGGGTGGGTGGGTGGCTCAGTTGTTAAGCACCTGCCTTCAGCTCAGTTGATCTCACCGTCCTGGGATAGGGCCTGATATCAGGCTCCCTGTTCAGCAGGAAGCCTGCTTCTCCCTCTCCCACTCCCCCTGTTTGTGTTTCCTCTCTCGTTGTGTCTCTCTCTGTCAAGAAAATGAAATAAAATAAAATAAAATAACTAAAAGGTTCAGGCAATCCTCTAGTTTTGCAGAAGAACCAGAGGCTGATGTCAACATCATATGCACGAGAGAAGAGGGAATTAGAATGGGGGTCCTTGAGTTGGAAGCAGGTGAACTTTAGGGAGGGGTCTTGTGCTAACGTGACTGCTTCTGAAGCTGCTCTAGGAAGAGGCTTCTCTCGTCTAAAGTCAGATACCCTCAAACCACTCTCCATCTTCACTTTGGTTTGGGAACCTTTAGTCCTATTGAATTTTGATAAACCAAAAATTCTCTACCTCAAGTCCAGATGTCCCCCACAACCCATCCAATTCTAGCCCCAGCCTGAGCTCCAGTCCAACCTCTACCTGGAAGGAGGAAGTGGAGACAGAAGAGGTACTTCACAGAGCTTGACCCCTTGTCTGGAATATCAGCTTTACTCTTTGGGGGGGGGGGGGGGTAAAGACTATTTATTTATTTATTTATTTGAGAGAGATAGAGAGCAAAAGTAGGCAGAGCAGCAGGCGGAGGGAGAGGGAGAAGCAGGCTCTCTGTTGAGCAGGGAGCCTGATGCAGGACTGATCATAGGACTGTGGGATCATGACCTGAACCAAAGGCAGACGCTTAACAACTGAGCCACCCAGGTGCCCCTATCACCTTTATTCTTGTCAGTTTATTTTACCTTATTCTCAAGATCGCTAAGAGTGTTTAAATAACTTAGGAAATTGGGACAACGCGAAGTCATGGTCTTTTGCTATTATATTAGCTGCTCTGTAGAGTCACAGAAGTAAACACGGTTGTATTTGTTAAAAAGGAGAGTTTAAGCAGACTCTTAGAGTGGTCTCAACTAGGAGAATGCCTTTATTGGAATGTCTATAGCTTAGTATAATAAACATTATTGATTCAAAATTTACAGTGTTCATTCACGTAAGTTTATTTCTTACAGGTATGTTCTAATATTTAGAGTAACATGGTGATTGTGGTCTTGAGCACTTAGCCTTCCTATGGACCTATAGTTACAAACGGAATCACAGACTCGTCCCCGGTTTCTGACCGCCCATCACTATAGCGCTTTGGAGAACACTGGCTGCCCACAAAGAACTGCTTGAGCCTGTGAGGCAGAGTGACTTGCCGATTTTCACCAGCTGGAAGCCACAGCTCCAGAGGGAGCTCTCAGTGGTTTCTGGGGCATTTCCTCTAATCAAAGATATCTCCTAATCTCCCAAGTTTTCAATTCTGGAATTGGATACTCTGATAGTCATTGGAAATCTAATGCACTGGAGAGACAGACGGAAGCTCTCACAAACTCAGCAAGCAGGAGGAGGATGTAGCCACGCGTAAGTCTGATTCCACTCTCCTTTCCTGCTAAAACATATTAGAACATTCTTTTCATAGTGTCATTTGATTGCGCTCAGGAAGTGATGACTTAGACAAACACGTCTCAGATCAGTCCTCAACTCTATGGATAACGATGAAGTCAAAAGCTCACCCAACCGTGAGAAAGGTGATAGGATACAGAAGAATCTTCTCACTCATACCGAGATATCTGGAAATAGTGACTCAAAAGCCATTGTAATATATGTAAATCTAGGAAATAAATATGAAAAAAAAAAACCCTCCATAATCAAAGAATTTATTAACTCCTAAGGGAGGATACTTAAGAATGACAGATGTTAAGGAAAACAAGACAATGTTTTAGCAAATAGTAAGGGGAAGCACTTTAAAACTCAAACTGGAATGTCTTTCATTAGTCAAGATATTTACTTTGGAGGAAGAAGGGACTGAATACTGCCAACTCTGGAGTAAATTACCTACTAAATTATTTATACATAGTTAACCTACGTAAATGAAGTTGGATGATCCCTAAGCTTTCTTCTACTGCCTTTTGTTAAGCAACATCAGAAAATGACAGAAAACAGAGGTTATTTAAGATAATGAGGAAAATGACATAACCCCACTTACATTACAGATTCCCAAGTAGTCAAAATCTGAGCTTTGCTATTATCATTCCCCTTTTCAAAAATTAACTTCAAATCACACAAATAAGATACTCATATTTTCTTTAAAAAATTAAAACCATTAAGTTGAAGGGTAAAAAAAAAAATCCCCTTTTACCACCGAATACAATTCTTTCTCATCCTTCCTACGTTATCCAGCTCCACTGCTGACACTAGCCAACAATGGCATTTTCTGTGCCAGAAACCATGCTGACTTACAAGCATAGCTTCTTTAATTTTCACAATTTCCTGCTAAAGTGGGTTCAATTATCATCCCCATTTTGCAGAGGAGGAAACTGAGCTTTGGCATGAATACATCCCCATTACCCAGGTACCTACTGTTAATGGTTTGGGACACATCCACCCAGGTTTCTCTATAAATCCCTATACATCTATGAGCATTCACAGAAAATGTAGCGTATTGCTATTCTGTTTTATTAGAAAAACCTTAAATGGTGTCATGCTACACCATCTGCAGCTTTCTCCATGACAATTCCTAAAGCTCTACCTCCTTCTTTTCTAATTGCTGTCTAGTATATTATAGCTCTACCATTCTCCTACGGACAAGAATAAAGGTTAGTTCCAGTTTTTCAGTAGAAATGGTGCTGAAGTGAACAGTCTTGTGCAAGCTTCCTCTTGCACACAGACAGCTGCTTTGGGTGCATACCAAGATGTGGAAGTGCTGGGTCATGGGCGTGCGTGTTCTAATTTTAATAGATACTGCTACGTAGTCCTCCAAGATGTCGGCCACCAGCATGTGAATACTTATTTTCCTCCAACCATGCCAAAATCGGATATTATCAAAGCTTCGACTTTTTGCCAGTCTAAGGAATCATGTTTTAATTTGCATTTTCCTGATTAAAATAGAAGTTATATTAGGCAGTGCCATCCGGACTGGTAATTAAATGGTAAAGTGAGTTAAAGCAGGACAAGATAAAAATGTAAAGACACATTAAGCATATGATTTTATTTTAAAATACAGGGATGTTCATTTCCTTTCATCTTTTGACGTAGGAACAAGGCTTCTGCTGTAAGTAAGGGAGCCACGTGCAGACACTCCATGTGTACCTTCTGGACTAATCACACGTTATTTTTTTTATTTTTAAAGATTTCATTCATCTGTTTGACAGAGAGAGAGAGATAGTGAGAGAGGGAACACAAGCAGGGGGAGTGGGAGAGGGAGAAGCAGGCTTCTGCTGAGCAGGGAGCCCGATGCGGGGCTCGATCCCAGGACCCCGGGATCATGACCTGAGCTGAAGGCAGGTGCGTAACGACTGAGCCACCCAGGCGTCCCCTAACCACATCCTTATAAGCACATCTAAGATCCCCTGGTTTGGTTTCCTAACTGAAGTGAGAATGTAAAGATGTGAAGGAATCTGAGCGCAGAACTTAATTTAATTTAACAGCAAGCTTTTTAGTATGCGCCTTCATCAAGACTTTCTAAAGCATCTAATTTAACTTTCAATGAAACAGCTCTTCTTTGCACACTTGTGTTTCGGTGGTTTACATATTACTGAATAAATTACATAATTACAATGACATTCAACCAGTATAAACAGATTTGGGAACCATCATACGGGCTCTTAGAAAACACATTTAACTGCGGGAGCACAGGCACAGAGGTGTTGTAGACAGTAGCCCAAGAGCCAATCGAGCGAGCACGCCGTGGGCGGCAGTCGGTGCCTTTTGGAGAGGGATTTATGAGAATCTTCTTATGCAGCAAGTTGGATAGAGAGTGTCTATTGTACCAGTGATGTGGAACATCTTTTCATATGCTTATTGCCCAATATCCTCTACTGTGAACCATCTGTTTCTGTTCATTTCATGTACCTGCTTTTCTCTGGGATTATCTTTTTCTTAATTATTTATAAGCGTTCTTTAAAAACCTCATATTGATTAACCTTTTGCCTCTTAGAGGTCATAAATATTTTCTCCCAGTCTGTTGCCTATCTATTAACTACTTTCTTGTAGTTATTGTTTCACAGAAGCATTTAATTTTAATCTAATGAAATATACTACTTTTCTTTCTTCTTAGCTTTTGCTATTCATTTTCTAGGTCTTTGCTAAGATTCTAAACATATTTTTTGATGTTTCTTCTAATATGTCAATTGTTTTGCTCTTACCAGGCCCCAGATGAGGAACTCAAAGTTCAGAAGTTTTAGATGTTGGACCAAAATGATAAAGCTAGAAACAATGAAGGTCAGCTCTCGACTGAGACATAGCTCTATCTGATCAAAGCCAATGCAACAATTTCACATCACCTTCCTGAAGAAGGAATTAAAGTCTGAGAGAAGTAAAGTGGAATATACAGATGTCTAACAATGATGAAATTGGGACAAATGCACATCTTTGCACTGAGGATGCACAAAGGACTGACCTATAAAGGATTCATCAACCTCAAAGAAGCAGCATAATCTCCTCCGTCCATAGAAACTGTGGCCAAAGGGCTTGAGCAACTGGAGATCTGAACACTCCTGAGGAACTAAGCAGTGCCAACTGCTGTCACTCAGAGGTCCAGCTACTCCTGTCCACTCACTCATCCACCCATTCCAGCAAACAAAAATACACCGAACACCCAACACATCCCAGGCGATGCTACCTAGCTCCACACCCTCATTTTTGTCCTTTGCTAGATTCCCCCACACGGATGTTCTGCAAGTTCCTACAGCTTGGCTTACTCAAAACCAACCTCTGCTTTCAGTGTGCCTTGGATTTTTATGGTCATTCAGGTCACATGTTTTCAGTATGCTACTGGAGAGTAAGCTTTCTCGGGTGAGATGCATGCCCGATGCACCTCTGAGTCCTCCAAAGCCTAGAGTCTAAGGACCCAGGCAGGCCGTACGGGCTTTCTTTACTGGACTCATGACATTTTTGTGTGATCAGCGGCTTCACTTTCTCTCTCGTGGACTACCCTGTGATATTTTTTAAGAGTGAATGAAATGAAAGGGAGGGAAGGAAAAAACATCTTGTATTTTCATCACACTTTATCTTCCTAAGTGATTTTCCCATTTCATTTGGGGTCATTATTTATTCTCACATCCACCAGTCCTCTTCCCTCTGCTGGCACGGGCATTACTATGATCTTCCGATTCCTCTGCCTTCCTTTAATGTCTGTAATATTAGCTGTTAACTCTTGTTGCTTCTACTGCAACTTTGTCCAAATCTTTTCTGTTCTCTTGGCCATCATCTTGCTTCAGGCTCTCTGTCTCTTGCAAAAGCTATCATAAATGGTCTCCAAACTGGGCACCCCACACCAATTCATACGGCACGCACTGCTGCCTCATAAACTTTCCTGATTCATGCTCTCATTCTTTGCTTGAAACCTTCCAAGTTCCCTACGATCCATGGAATTCACTCAGACCTCTCCGCTAGACTTGAAGGCTTTACATAATACGCCATTTACATTTTGGTTGTTAAATGTCCCACTGCTGTCCTACTGACACCTTCTCCTCTTCCCTTGTACTCCCCAATCAAACAGGACTACACACTTTTCATTAAATACACCTTGCATTTTCCATCTCTGTCACTTCTGCCTGGGCCAGCCTTCCTCATTCTATCTTTCGAGGCCGACCACAAACACCAGCTGTTTCGTGAAGTAGGTCCAGACACCCCAACAGACGGGATGGCTGCCTCCTTTGATATTAGCAGCACTTTGCATTGCCTTCTTGGAATCAATCTTGTTTGCTTGATGCATTTAATCCTGTTTTATTTATAGTCTTTTGGTATTTACCTTGTGTACTGCCATAAAGTACCTTAAGGTAAGGATCAGTAATTTCCTTATTTTGTGTTTTTGGCAGAGTCTAGTACAGAGCCTTGTACCTACAGGCAATCAATCAAATATCTGTTGGAGCTGAACTGTTCTCTAAACTTTGCTGTAAGCTCTTTGAGGACAGTGACTTTAAGTATTGCTGTGTCTCTTGATACAACTAAGGGCCTTATACATAACAGGTGATTGAAACATATTTATTTAAATAACTTCCCAGTTCCAGAGCAAGATTTTTCAAAATACATGTAATACTGGCATTAACCTAAAATATTCACTTAGAAATCTCTCACCAATTAACACAAAAGAAGAAGGAAAGAAACACTGACCTTAACATTCTTTTCCTTTAGTTTTATATGATAATGCCTAACTCGTACTAGGTGCTTATCATGTGCCAGACTTTGTACTCCGAGCCCTACAATGCCCATCTCATGTAGTCCTCACCCCCCAGCACCACGAGGCCCTGCCTTTCCCCCACTTATGGGCAAAAGGTGCAGGGAAGTGAAGTGACTTGACCCCACACTGAGCAAATGGCAGAGCTGAGATTTGAACTCAGGCAGTTTCTGCCTCCAGAGCCCATGGTTGTCACCATCATGGCACCCTATCTAGACTGAGTTTACTGAGCCCCTTAATTTTAACAGTCTGAGTTAAAAGAAAAAAGAAAGCTTCTAAAAATAGTAAAAACAAGAACTTCTTGTCTTTTAGATTATTTTAATGGACGGAAAAATAAAGAATTGTTACATCTCTTTCATCTACCTCAATGTAAGCCTCAAATTTAAGAGACATATTTGTTTTTTCTCAAACAACACGCCAGGTCCATACTCGACTATGCATCCCAAAGGACAGAAGAGATGACAAAGATAACATACTAGCAGACTACTGAATAATCATTTAATTTTGGAAAGCGATCTAGAAAGCTCAGAATCAAAGAAAACCACTTACTCCCCCTTCTCCATGCAAGTCTTTTTACACACTCAAAAACTCTTGTTGGTGGTCTGGACTCTGATTGGTTGGCAGACAAGGGATGTGAGTGTTGTCACAGATAGTCTACAAGTTAAAAAAAAAAAAAACAAAAAAAACAAACCCAGAAATGTCTCTCTTTTTGAATTTTCATTCAGTCTGCATAGAAAAGCACTTGTGCCAATTCTGGCCAAGTGCTGGAAAAGAATATATTAGCACCAAGCAGCTGAGAGACTGCGAAACTGGAGAGAAGGAAAAAGTAACGGCTGTAAATACGATGAGGGCACATTGAGGGAAAAGTCGCACACTGTAAGATAGAAGTCGTTGCTTCCCTTAGGGTTTCGGAGATACAAGTATGCTAATCAGGGATGGACTCCAGTGTTAGATCCAAGGAACACCACTGCCAGCCCGATCATCAGTGTCTCTTCAACCTCCAATGGAAATATTAAAGATGAGATTTATTAACTCTAGCTGAAATTATATGAAGCAAGGACAAAGTCTGATCTTTAGTAAAATGAAGTAGAAAAATACCAGTTGATGCTTCAACTCCTTGGGTCATTTCTTTAGCTGCTCAAAGTTAGAAAAAATGAATATAAAAAGTCAGATCACAGTAACTTCCACTATTAATCGTAGCTACTGTTTTCTAGATCTAAGTGCTAATGTTAAAAACAGACCATATGTATGATGAATTTCTGTGACTCAAGCAATACGTTAAGATCCAAATCCCATTTATGAAGCAAAATTTTATTACAGAGTATTTCCACTCTTTCATAATGATCTAAAGTACTCAGTTGTTAGTGACTTCAGTATTTCAAGGTGTAGATCAGATGTTCAGAGAAGAACAGAGAAGAAAAGAATTAGCCCATTATATTCAATAACGTATCATGGAAAATGACAGCCTGAAATACTCATGAGCACCAGCCCTCTCCCTCTGCTATAGCAGAAATCACAAAAACAAAAACAAAGCACATAATGGAAAAAGGAGTTTAAGTCAAGAGAAAACACCTTACGACGTTTCAAGCTTCTTAAAAATACATCCACTCAAACATGAAAAACAGAGCAAATAACTAACCCCAAATCAAATGCAAAAACCATGTTGCTCTAACACAACTGAATAAATGCAAATTCATAACAGTTTGTAACGTTTTTTAAGAAATCAGTGAAAAAGGCATTAACTAAACGTTTTCACAGAGATGGAACATTAAGTTTTAATAACATGTACTGAATCACATGAGAAAACTTTGTTTCAGACCACCGCAGCTCTCACATTCACTCAAAAGCCCCAATACCCTTAACACCGTGAAGGTGAAGTGCTGACTATTTTGGTAGAGACCTTTTTTTTTTTTTTTTTTTTAGATTTTTATTTTAAGCATTAGGTTTGATATGTGGAAAAAGTAATGACAAGATGGGATTTATATTTATGTAGGTAAATTAGAAAATGAAATTCAGAGCTGGACAGTGACAGATCAAGTGGTATAAAATAGAAATTACGGCCAATCAGGCTCAGATTAAAAAACTGATGAGAGATCTCAGCCTATGACTTACGAAGAAAGAGAGAGAGAGAGAGAAGCTAAGAGAATGTCAGCCAGTTTTGTAATTTAGGTTAATTTTGTTTCATATTTTAGAGAAGAATTGTACCATTAAATGTTAAACTTCTAAAGCACTATTTCTTAGGTGCCTTCAGTGTAATTCATTATGACCTTATAATTTTGTAATATCTTCCAACATATTTGAAACTTCAGGGACAGCATATTTTAATACTGGAATTAAACTGAAAAAGAAGTTTGTTTCAAAATAATTTTCACTTTACTTGCTTCCAACATTAATTTGTTATCACAGTAGTTACAGAAATCTCTACCCAGGGGATTGATGACCTGCTCTCCGAAATGGACATTATGCAAGTATGGTAGAGACCTATCTTAAAAGTACATCCTTTTCCTCTCCAAGACAACTCTATCCACAACACTCCGTGTCCTGAGTAATGAAGCTTAGCTGTTCATTCCAAGAGTGGAAGAGGTGGAGAAAAAGAAAAATATCTATGAGTCCTCCCCGCAATAAATCTCAATCCTACTTCACGCCTTTTCCTTCACAGTTAACCATTTTAAGACGCTAATAATTTTACCATATTTCCCCCTGGAGTGTTCTCTATCAAGATTAAAAAAGGGCTTATTCACGAACAAACAGGATACAGGAGTGATGGAGTGGCCTCCAGGCAAGCTATAAATAGCAACAGCATTTTCAAGAAATCTTGTGCTGGTGTGTAAGTTACAGCTGAAACAGTGCAGATTTTATTACAATGGTGTCACCAAAATTCATTGTTATATGAGAAATGCAATCTTACCAAGTTTTCTTGGTTCCTGGCTGCTATTTTCTGCTCCTCTTCTGCCCCATTTTTCATGTACTTGACCTCTTCCACCGGTTTGATCCTATACTCGTCTGAGCACCAAAAAAAGAAAAGACATTTTATAACTTTTTCACAACAGTAGAAAAGTGTCACTGAGAAAAGCCCCCAGGAGTGTAATTTGTCAGAGCCCTTTCCCTGCAGCCTTCGATGTGGTTCATTTGAAACAATCCGGAAGACGCTTAACCAGCCTCTTTCTAGAAAGTGCTCTCCTCTGCCCATTGGAAAGAGCCCGGCACCATGAAGGCAGCTAATGAACATGGCATTGCCTGGTCCCTTCACAGAGAGCAAAGGGCAGCAGAGGAAAGAGAAGTTATTCTGCCTTTAAAGACTATCTGGAACCGACACATAATAGCGCATTTCACATAATGGTCTAAGAAGTTTCTTCTCCATGAGAACATTAGTTCAAAATGCCTGTGGCAGCAACTTTCAGCAATACACACACACCTTAATTTCCCTCTTTTGCAAAAACGAAATATTGCTTAAGACTAAAGAGTTTAATTGACCAATAAATAGATACCAAAAATGGGGGACTGAAATTTTCCTACTTGTGATCCCCATATTAAACGTGGAGCAGTCTGCAATCACTTCATACACTGCACACATATGTGTGCATATGTGCGTGCACTCACGCACACACACACACGCGCACACACTTTAATCTCTGTACAGTCAGAGGCATGAAGAGCCACAGGATTTAAGGGAGCTCATCGGTATATCACTGCAGACTGGAGAGGTCGTGGGCCTCTAGGTAATGGGATCTCGACTTCCCAACAGCCAGAGAGAGAGAGAGTACAATAAATCTCAGTCTCGTATATAGCACAGGACAAACTCTGGAGAACATACAGCTACGGCTCTTCTCCAGGGCAGCAGTCTGGGAATGACGATGACGCTTCTGTCAAATTCCCGTCAACAGGAAATGACTTGGGAACCCTAAGGTCCAAATAGGTGTGACTTCGAGTCATCTCTAATTTGTTGGAAAAATCACAGAAATTGTGCAAGTGGAAAATGCCACCAGTCAACAAACTGATGGCTGCCGAGCGTAGGCATGGAATAATGCCCATGATGGTCTACCTGAAAGACAGACGTTTATCGCCAAGGGAGTCTACATTTCAGTCCAGGAAGTTGTAATGTAATAAACCTCAACACACTACCTCCTTCCCCCAAGAGGTCTGCTAAAGTAACATTTCCCCAAGTAATTGTACTGTCAAATGTTTCTCAAAATGATCATCCTTAGGAAAGTAGTACATTTGCTTGTATCTGAATAAAGATTCTGTGTTCATGGCTAAGCCAATTGTTTTTTTCCACCTGACAATTCAAGGTAGTTATTGATTCTGCTTCTTTCTGAAGAAATTAGGAAGACCAGTGTGAGGTTACAGTAAAGAGCCCTTCAGGAATACGGACTCCTAAATGTATTAACTAGTTAATCGGTGAGCTCCGATCCACAGTCACAACACAGAAGAATTTCACATTCCAATTTGGCTTTAAGAGGAAAAAAATGAAAGTAAATGAACAAAATGGACACATTTAATTAAGGATTACTTACTCAGAAGTTAGAAAAGCACTTGTTAATTACAAAAAAAAAAGACCAACAAATTATGCCTCCAATATAATTACACAGAGATAAAAATAAAGGTTTAAAAAAAAAAAAAGCTAGAGATGAGCCTCCCTAACTTCAGTTTGGGGCATTAATATTTATAAACCATGGTTCACTTGGATAAATACTAACATTTCACTGGACTAAATTGTGATCTTAATTACTTCTGGTCTCTATTTACATATAAATTCTACACACACGCACATAGTTTTTAAACCTAATTCCAGTGGATTTCTAGGACTGTCTGTAGGATCCTACCCCTCAGCTGAGAGCACTAGGAAAGCACGACATTTTAGGACCTAAACAGAACTTTCTGAAAGATGGTACTTTGCCCACCGCATGGCCAAGGGTCTGTCCTGGAGAAGAGCGACCTTTGCCTTGTCCCTTTCCCTTCACCCACTAAGCCATGGCCCACAGTCCACACTCTCTGGGCCGTCCAGCAACATCCAGTCTTCATTTGCTTTTACCCTCCAGGGAACGCAAGTGAATTGAAAGTAGTAGACAACCTATTAATATTTTCCTAATATATTTCTTCAATGAAACGGGAAACCCACTGGCAACATGACTTTCAAAGCAGCATTATCCCAAATACAGGCTTTTTTTTTTTTTTTTAAACATCAAGGCAGAATCCTCATCAATTCAGAAAGAGGATAGGTTTTAGCGTGTCGTTAACAGCCACGGCTGGCTAGCCGATGCGGAACACAAAGAAAGAAAAAACAAACAGCCACGACTACAAAGCCAGACCTATCATTATTACTTACACAACACACTGCACAAAATCCATTGTGGTATAAAAGAACAACAAAAAAGCCAGCAAGACCCTTCGATAAACCACAATTTGTACAAAGCAAATACTGGGAAAAAAAAAGAAAAGGTCTGTTACATTTCTCAGAGGCTGGGAATGAAGATGTCCATCTGGAAACAGACAACTCATCAACAAATGTGTCACACATTTCCATGGCGATGCAGCCGTCAGGAACAGCACTCGCCAGCAAGCCTCAGCGCGGACGGATGGAGCGTCTCGGGTTCTGACAGCGCACCAGCCAGGCACAAATCCTGTTTTCCTTTGTTTAGGGCACAGGGGAGCCAGTGTGGGACTCTGGGCCCTCTTCATCAAGGCCCACACTTGAGGCAATTAGCGTAGCCACCGGTAGAAGCCAGAGCATCCTGGCATCAGAACAATGTGCCAACTTGATTAAGAGGAGGGAGAGGCAGGACCATCTTCCTCTGGCTCCCTCACACCTGTTCACAATTTTTCTTTTCTTCCTGTTGATCTTGTCAGGTGGCCTATTAAAATGCACATCAGGAACAGGAGGCTGACACCCCGTTCCGAACCCGCTCCCCCTTCTCTCTATGTAAACAGTCACAAGCTGTGCTAGTCAAAATAATTCTGGGGTAAAAGCAATGCATTGGTGATATTTTTAGCATTTTATTCTCCATCCTACATCAGAGAGGGGTCGGATTGTTTTTGCGATGGCTCTGGTATGAAGATACAGTTTCCCACCAAATCTGTGGGCTTCATTTCGATGTACAGTATATATCTATATTGTGTGTGTGTGTGTGTGTGTGTGTGTGTGTGTGTGTGTGTGTGTACAGTATTAGAGCTTTTAGAGCTAGGAAGGGATCAGTCGGCTGCACATGCTTTAGGCAGTATGGACTCACCCCATTTTCTGGATCCTGTCAATTCTTCCATCATCAACAACTCACTGGCCCTATCCTAATTCTCCCAAGTTTTGCCATAAGGTTACCTTTATAATCAAGGCAATGGGCTTTCAGATGAAGCTGTTAGATGGAGAGAAGTGCCGGAGTGAGTTCATAATGCCAGAATTATTTAAAAAAAAAAAAAAAAAAGTTAACAGTTTTCACAGATGTATACATTAGATGGGGAAGGAAGAAAGGCAGAATGCCTTATATGTTATTCTCTCTAGCAAGAAGGGATCTTACAGTTGTTTGCTAAAATGGTGAAATTTGCATCTGCTTTCATACCTTCTTGCTCAGTCTTCTTTTGATCAATGACACATATGTGGTAATAAATTTGTTTTCCAGGACTGTTCCAATTTCAAAAATTCTGTGTTAATGTCCATGTTAATGTCCTCATATTAAGAATGTCCAACATCTGGGCATCTTAACTGAACGCTCTGGATTGTTCAGAATTTGCATGAAGATTCTCTGGTAGACAATTATGATATGCTCAGGAGAACATGAGAGCTTGGGAAAGATATTGTAAGAAGTATTTATAAACGTAAGCCATTGGAAAGAAAACAACCATACTAACCTTATAGCATACACTTGTTCCTCTGGGGTTTCTCCCATTGAATAGCCTATCTTCCAAGCTAACTAAATTTGAGCCTTAAAATCCCGGTACAACTTCAAATTCTTGCTTAAGATCTTTATTTCCTTACTTGGTAGGATTTTTCAAGAAGCAAGTATTCATAATGGCTAAAAGCTTGGCTTCTAGAGCTGGAATGCCTAGCCATTCAACCCTGGGCAAGTTACTCATCCTTTCTGTGCCCTGATTTCTTCATTGGTAAATTGGGAATATCTACAGTACCTAATCTCACACACAGAGTCACACTAATTAATACATGAAAACAGTGCCTTGTCTATAGTAAATACTCAATATATGTTAGCTGCTGCTTTTGAAAGCTCTGCTGGTTCTGCAGGGAATAGTATTCCTAATGTACAAAATCCATCAAGATACAAAAAGAAAAGGTATAACACAAACATCACTAATTAATTAAACCAAAAATTGTGACTTAACTGCATTAACAAATGAAGAGAGAGGAAGTGAGAAGGGGATTTATGATCCAGTTATCATCCATAATAAGGCTTCAGTGTTTTTTCAGCCATGCACCTGTATTACTTTAATCAAAATACTAACTAAAGTACGGTATTACTTCAGTTAGAATAATTTTGAAAGAATAATAAACAACTTCTATGACTGAGAAAAGAAAAGTGACCATTATTTAAGTGAAACCAGGGGTACAACAAAATGGTGCCCTTCTTCCTTCCCTTATGTCCTCATTCAACAGTTGCCATTGGCACCACCTCAGTGTAGCCTACCTTGAGGGCCAAGAGCGAACAAGCGAGATCCCAACTAAGAACAGGCATAATGACTGTTTTCGAGCCAGAAGAGTAGAGATGGCTCTACAAACAAGCAACTGTAGAAGGAAAACCCTTTTCTGGAAGGACAAAGAGGCAGGATTCTCTGAAACTACGAACCAAAGATGGATCTGTGGGTCAAGTGCTGTGGGAAGACATGTCTTCTCACTTCGGGAGACTCCAGCTCACCCGCGGCGCCTGCTTCCACTGGTTCCACTCAACAAACAGCATGTACTGTCCGCTGGGTGCTAAGCCCTGGTCTTTCTCAGGGGTTCATCAGGGACAGTGCATAATGGGGACTGTGTGCCTGTGTTGTTAGTCAAACTGTCTGGCACACAGAAGGTGTTTAATAAAGTCTTTAAAAAAGAGAGAAAAAAGCAGAGAGCTGACTTTAGTTCATACATGAATAACTATTTCCCCTCATCAGTGAATGCTTCAGTCCTGTTTGTCTCAGGGTTACATCTTTTTTTTTTCCTGCTAGATTTTCTGAGGAAGAAAAAGCATCTCTAAATGAAAAAAAAAAACCAAAAAACAAAAAAACAACCCTCTTTGCATTTTTTTTTTTGCATCCAAATGCAATGGGTGTGAAACTGCTTTCAAGTCCATTTTTGGTTTATGGATGTCCTCAATGTGACATTGAGGGTGTCACATAAAACAGTGCCTTGTCTATAGTAAATACTCAATATATGTTAGCTAAATATATGTTACTATATGTTAGCACATTGCTAAAAATGTGCCTGAACTATACAGGCACATCACAGACATAATGTGGGTTCAGTTCCAGACCACTGCCATAAAGCAAATATGCAATAAAGTAAGTCAAATAAATGTTTCAGTTCCCCACGAGATATAGAGATTGTTTACACTATATGATAGTCTATTAAGTACACAATAGCATTAGGTCTAAAAAATCCAATGTACATACCTTAAACTTAGAAATACTTTATTGCTACCTGTAACACTTTCTGCTGGGCTCATGGAGTAGAGTGGAAGCAACACAATTTTTCAATATTAGAAACAATTAAGGAAGAATAAGTTTAGATCATTTGCCAAAATAGCAATCAATGTATTTCTTGCAATTTGACTTCAAGGGCCCTACCATAAAGAAACTGGATCCCAAAGATTACAGGTGAGGTCCATATTTGGGTGGAGGTCAAGGAAGTCCAACCAAAAGAACTGGATTGACTAAACGTGACAAATCTGGACTGAACAAACGTTCTTTGTAAAAGGGCTACTTTGGAGATTATGATTCTGACTTTGGAGGCACTATGTGATTGGCAGTGGAAGGAATTACATGTAAAATTCCTAAAATATGCATTGACTTTTGAAAAATAATAAATAAAAATAAAAATACTTCATTGCTAAAAAATGCTAACCATCATCTGAGCTTTTAGCAAGTCATAATCTTTTTATGAGTGGAACTCGATGTTGATGGGTGCTGACTGATCGGGGTGGTGGCTGCTGAACTCTGGGTTAACTCAGGCAATTTCTGAAAATAAGACAGCAGAGAAGACTGCCACCTCAAAGGAAACTTCCTTTCATGAAACAATTTCTCTGTAGCATGCAATGCTGCTTGACAGCATTTTATACACAAGTAGAACTTCTTTCAAAATCAGAGTCGATCCTCTCCAACACTGCTGTTACTTTGTCAACTAAAGCTACGTAATATTCTACCTATCCACACATCTATCCAACCATCCATCCATCTATGTATCTATCCAACCATCCATCCACCTATGTGTCTATCTAATCATCCATCTATTCACCTATGTGTCCATCCATCCATCCAGCCATCCATCCATCCATCCATGTATAAATGTATCTATCTATCCATCTATCCATCCATCCATCCATGTATGTATGTGTCTATCTATCTATCCATCCACTCTTCCTCCCATCTATGTATCTATGTACCAGTCTATGAATCCATCCATCCATCCATCTATCTTTTGTTGTCATTTCAACAGGCTTCACAGCATCTTCACCAGGAGTAGATTCCATCTCAAGAAAACACTTCCTTTGCTCATTCATAGTAAGCAGCTCCTTAGCCACTCAACTTTGATCATGAGATTGTAGTAATTCAGCCCCACCTTAAGGTTCCATTTTGAATTTTAGTTCTCTTGCTATTTTGCTACATCTGCAGTCATTTCCTCCTCTGAAGTCTTAAGCCCCTTTCTAAGTCATCCATGAGGACTGCAATCACTTTTTCCGAAATCCTGTTCCTGTTGGCATTTAGACCTCTTCCCATGAATCACATATGCTCTTAATGGCATCTAGAATGGAGAATCCTTTCCAGAAGGCTTTCAGCTTACTTTTTCCAGATCAGAAAAATCATCTCTCTATGGGAGTTACAGCCCTATGAAATGTATTCCTTAAGTGATAAGACTTGAAAGTCAAAATTATTCCTTGATCCACAGGCTGCAGAATGGATGTGTTAGCTGACATAAAAACAACATTCGTCTCATTTTATGTCTCCACTAGAGCTCCTGGGTGAGCAGGTATAACGGCAATGAGTGCTAATATTTTGAAAACAAAAACAAGAACTTTTTTTTTCTGAGCAGATCTCAACAATGGGCTTAAAATAGTAAACATGTTATAAACAGATGTGCTTGTCATCCAAGATTTGTTGTTCCATTTCTAGAGCATGGGCTGAGTATATTTAGCATAGTTCTTAAGAGCCAAGTATTTTCAGAATGTGAAATGAGCACTGGCTTCAAGTTCAAGTCACCAGCTGCATGAGTCCCTAGCAAGAGAGTCAGCCTGTCCTTGGAAGCTTTGTAGGCAGGAACTGACTTCTCCTCTCTAGCTATGAATGTGCTAGCTGGCACCGAGAAGACTGTCACATCTATACTGGAAATCTGTTGTATCGTGTAGCCACCTTCATTGATTATCACAGCTAGGTCTTCTGGATAACTTGGTACAGCTTCACCATCAGTGCCTGTGGCTTCCTCCTGCACTTTTGTTATGAAGGCGGCCTCTCTCCTTACGCCTCACTTCATGAACTAACTTCTGCTAGCTTTCAACTTTTCTTCTGCAGCTTCCTCAGTCTTCATAGAATGGAAGAGAGTTAGGGTCTTGCTCTGGATTAAGCTTTGGCTTAAGGGAATGCTGTGGCTGCTTGGATCTTCTATGCAAACCACTTCAACTTCCTCCATCGCAACAATAAGGCTGCTTCACTGATCATTTGTGTGTTCCCTGGAGTACAGCACTTTTAATTTCCTTCAAGAACCTTTCCTTTGCATTCACGATGTGGCTACTACTTGGTGCAAGAGGCCTGGCTTCCAGCCTATCTTGTTTCTTGACGTGCCTTCCTCCTAAGCTTAAGCACTTTCAGTGTTTGATTTCAAGTGAGAAACATGTGACTCTTCCTTACACTCAAAGACTTGGAGGCCATTGTTGGGATATCCACTGCCCCAATTTCAATATTGTGTCTCAGGGGCTAGGGAGGCCCAGGGACGGGGAGGGACGTGGGGGAACAGCTGGTCAATAAAGCAGTCAGAATACACACAGCATTTACCAATGACATCCCCATCGTACATGGGTGTGGCCTATGGCACCCCAAACAATGACAAATAGTAACATCAAGATCACTCATCACAGCTCATCATGACAAGCATAATAATAGTAATGAAAAAGTTTGAAATATTCCAAGAATTACCAGAATGTGACCCAGAGACACAAAGTGAGCAAATGCTTTTGGAAAATGGTGCCAACAGACTTACTGGATGTAGGGTTGCCACAGACCTTTGATTTGTTTAAAAAAAAAAAAAAAGGCGGTATCTGCAAAGTGCAAAGTGCAATAAAGCACGATAAAATGAAATGAAGCATGCTTGTATATCACTGCGCTCTGCTTCTGAACTTGCCTCACCCCTCCTGTCATCCTCATCTTACAACACATTTTGTGTTTCTTATTTTTGCAGCAGTGGGACAGGGTCTGATATCTGCTGGATTGAACAGAATTTTAATATGGAGGCATTACAGAGCAGAGAAGAGTGAAAACTTTGATGACTTCAGCATAGCTAACCCTCCTGCACTTCTAAACCCTCCCCCTCTTGAGAGCTCGTACTGGGTATATCTAAGAAGCTGCTGGGTGCTAGGTTCTGTGACAAGCAATGCAGGGGTTATGGATATAGCTGGGAGTGCCAAGGAGAACCAGCTGTCTGGAGGGGAAGGCGCATGCTCTGAGTGCCCCTCTCCTATCCTATCCGAAGCACATTCCTCAGCACGCACAGACTGACCCCATTCCACTCGGCCATTCCTCACCAGGGCTGATTCTAAATCTGGAACAATCTTAGGCAAGCCAGAGACCGGGTTGAAGGTGCTCATAGACCATTATCAATTCTCTAAGTCAGGCGGTTCCTTAGTGATAATTACTGTACCTTGCTTGTAGAAAGTGATTTTGCCCTCTCCAATGTAATTGTTATTATTAAGAAATTTCTACGGTAATTATAAACTGCCCATTCTAAATGTTTTGAACATTTCAAAACAAGGCTTTGGTACATTTAATAGAAAACACTCTCAGTTCTTTTCAAATCCACCTAATAAAGGGAAAGTGATTTCAAATTAAGATTGTTTGGCACATTATGTGCTAACGATCTAAAAATAGAAGTTGTTCAAAAGTAACAAGCAAGAAAATTAAATGTTTAGACTTTATATGTGTGGAGAATAGACATGGAGAGGTCTGGCCCAGGGGGTTTCTACTAGGGGAAGTAGGAACATTGTACATATTGTACATATCTCCCATGATTTCAAAATCCCCACATGTTAATGTCACAAAGAGCAATTCTCCTATGACTACTGCATCCTTATTCTCTAGTGAAACCTAATGCTTGCTTGTATTTGAAAACCAGAGAGAAAAGGCCTTCGGAGGTGCTGATTCCATTTAGTCTGGCTTTAGTGGAGCAAAACTCATTTCAGCACCCTCGTCCATAAAGGGTACTATCCTTTCCAAAAATAGGCCACGAATTGAAGGGTGGAAGTGGTACCTAGGTTTTATTTTAGTTTGAGGACACCGAGCATTTTTCCATGTGTCGATATCAGTCATTTGTACTTCTGTCTATGCGAAGCATCGCTTCATATCTGTTGCCCTTTTTTTCTTATTGGAGTTATATTTTTTTTTTACTGACTGCTATGAGCTCTTTGAAAACTAAACCTATTTAGGACACACTTCTGGCCCAAAACGGTCTGGGCAAAAACACCCTTGATTTTAGTTTGGACATGAGAAAGTGGAAGGAACTAGCTGCTTTCTGTCTTTGAGTCAAGTATGGGAGTATCTTGTGCTGCTTTTCTGTGTTTCTTTCTTTCAGCATACTTACTGGGCACCTACGATCTGCCAGAGAATATACTGTTCAGTCCTGGGCGTTATGTCTAGGAGGAAAAAGTGTCCCTGTTCTGAAGAGCTCACAGCCTCTTCTGGAGGAGTGGGTGAGGAAGACACAGGAAAACAGGGAAGGAAGGACACAATTTCTATATCTATGAGAAGGACATGTATTGGGTGGTTGTGATAAAAAGGAGATAAAAGGGTGAGACCCGCTAAGGAAGGCTGGGGAAAGCCTTGGAGGAGGTGATGTATCTCAGTGGAGTCCTGAGGAGCACTACTGTCAGGAGGAAGGACAAGTTCAGGCAACAGGCCAGGGAGTACAGAGGCCCAGTGAGGCAAATGGGAACTACAAGCAATTCAATATGGCCAACATGAAGAATTCCAGGGGGGCACAATAATGTTAAGAGAAGAGCTGATAGGACCAGTCCAGGAAGACCTGATATGCAAGTCCCACTGAAGAGTCAGCCTCTATTCTGAATTGAATGGTGGTGGACTCGCTGCCCCAGTGCCCAGCACTGAGGCCACCAGGTCAACTGTCTGTCCTTTGGACTGTCCTTAACCATCTCTTCTGGAAAGACTCCAACCACCTTAATCCAAGGCTTTCTGCTTCTCTCTGAAAGAAGCTGCAGCAAAGGAAGAATGAATGTACATCTCGAAATGGGCCAGTTGGTCGAGGAAGGGTAGGAAGAACACGTAAGTAAGACAGGGAAAGAGCCAGAGAGAGAATTCACAGAGAGTAGTAAGGGAGTAGAGTCTTTATCTTGGATTCAGCTGATGGGGTGCTGGTGGGGCACTGGTGGGGCACCACATATGCCAGAATGTGTTTCCTGTCTCCAACAGGTAT
Source organism: Lutra lutra (assembly GCF_902655055.1). Lineage (NCBI taxonomy): Eukaryota > Metazoa > Chordata > Mammalia > Carnivora > Mustelidae > Lutra > Lutra lutra. The sequence goes on along the minus strand of NC_062292.1, from coordinate 20,353,903 downwards.
ACCTTCAACTGGGGACGGGAAAGTATTGTAACACTAAGAATAGGGAGTGGTTGAGATGGGGGATGTATAATCTCTCCTGGGGCAAAAAAGAATGCAACTGACTCTGATGCCAGCTCCTTCCCCTTCAAGAGGACAACAGATCACTCCAGATGGAGCACTGGTTTCAAAAGGCCTTTCTCTTCCAGCCCTGCCTTTGTGACTTCCCAGCTGAGTGCCATGGAAGCAGGGTACCTCTCTTAGTGAACTATGTGTTCTGGGATGTGTGCATGGGGTGCTTGTGGTCTCATAGCATTCTTAGGTCTTGTCCATGTCTTTGAGAGGACAGGATGAGCGGCGCCCACTGCTGCAAGGATAAAAGGGTGATAAAGCCTCTCTCACTATAGCACCTTAAATAATTAACACTCCACCTGCAGGCCCCATTCCCAAATCATATAATCATTTCAGAGGCCACACAACACATTTCCCTCATTCATTTGGGGTTCATTACTCAGTGATCAGGAACTATTATCCAGTCATTAAGGGCCCCTGGACATTCATCTCCTGACAAGCTCCCACAAAAGACACACAACCAGATCCAAATCGAGCCCGGATTCCTTTATGAATGCATATGCACACTGAGGCTTTCGAATGGGGCGGGGGGTAATTTCTACAACATCCAGTAATAATTTCCAATCAAGAAATAGAATGAGTGGTCGAGGAAGATCCAGAACCGCTTTCAGAGAAGAGGGCATGAGTGGTTGTTCTGACAACAAATATCAAGTTTCTCAAGAGCTCTGCTCTGACTTTTCCCTAGTGCTGGATCTCCATCCACCGAGGCCGCAGGGACTCTTAAAAAGTTGGAGGCCCGTGAATTCCTCTCTGCTATTCTCCACCGGCCTCCTGTTATCTTAGATTAACATTCGTGATAAAAGTCTGCCCAGTCATCTATGCTCTCTTCTGCTGACTTAATCCTCATGTGAGCTCTATGAGGCAGGAATGCCCCCTTTCTGCAGATGCAGAGATCAGTCTTTGATTGGCTGGTCTAGTGGCAACGCTGGTTCAAATCCAGGTTAGTCTGAGCTGAGGGCCAGGTTCTTAACCACCAAGTCAGTTATTTTTGGTTTTGTTTTTTTTTTTTTAAAGATTTTATTTATTTATTTGACAGAGAGAGATCAAAAGTAGACGGAGAGGAAGGCAGAGAGAGAGAGAGAGAGGGAAGCAGGCTTCTTGCTGAGCAGAGAGCCCGATGTGGGACTCGATCCCAGGACCCTGAGATCATGACCTGAGCCGAAGGCAGCGGCTTAACCCACTGAGCCACCCAGGCGCCCCGGTTTTGTTTTTTTTTAAACCACAAAGCACAGTAAATAATTATTTACCTAATTATTTAAATATTTAAATAAATTTAATTAAAAATTAAATTATTAAATAATTATTTACAGTAAATATTATTTGGGGAGATGATATAGGCATAAAGTATGAATGGATTCAGACAGAACTTGGATAAATGTGTAAATCACAGAGATATGAATAAAAGTTACAAAGACATCTAACCTTGGAAAGTAACATCAGGAAAAATGCTAGCCCCTCCCTTGTCAGGTCTCTGGAAACTCTATCAGTGGAAGATAGCATCCCTGTGCTCTTAAAGTTAGCAACTAATATGCCATCCAAAGTAAGAGCTACATGAAACCTTTGTAAAAATGGTGATTTGACCACCACTGTATTTAACAGCGGAAAACTGAGCTTTTCTCCAATATGTAATTACTGCAATGTCTTCACAAAAACTTGTGTTTTGAGAGATAACTTAATGTTAAGGCTTCTGCCATACTACTACAACTCTGATACGTGATCATTAAGACCAAGGAATAAATCTAGGACCTCTCCGGTCACTGGAGTAAGACAGAGGAGGAGGGGGAGGGAGAGGGGAAAAAAAGAGAAGACGAGGTGGAGGGATTAAAGAAGAAAGGAGAGCTACCATTTACAGAGCCCTTTTAATGTTCCAGATCCAGTTCTGAAAGCCTGACATACGACAACCCATTTAATACTCACAAGGGCTCTAGGAAGTAGAGTCATTAATGTCTCTATCATACTAAAAAGGAAACTGAGGACAGAGCAATCATTGACCTCGATGAACGACCTAGTGAGTGGTGGGACGGGCCCAGGTCTTGAACTCAACCCGTCTGATTCACACCTCATGCTCTCATTCAACTCTCCCACAAATGTATAGTAAAGTGAATTTCTGAGAAAAAGAGAAATCCTTTTTGTATAGAGAACTATTATATGTTTCCACACCGCGTACTCTCTGTCTGAATGGAAGATTCAAAAGGCACCCCTAAGATAAGCCTTTTCAAGTCAGTCATTAAGAACTGTATTATCATAAAATAAGGCTGAAAGTCACGTAAACAGTAAACTGTTAGGGTAAACTATAAGGCAGCAACAACTATAAGGCAACTATAAGCCAACTATAAGGCAGTTACCTTCCGAAGAGGTAACGAACAGAGCGGCTCACACGCCCTCCGCTATTTATGCAGTTGATAAAATTCCACTGTTCTCAGAAGGACCTGAAATGTGAGTTGTTTTTCTAGGGCTGGCAGTAAACTTCTGCGGATTCATTTGCAGTCAGCTCCTCACTACGTCCAAGATCAATGGTCCTGAATTTGCAGGATGGCTCTTCAGGATGAGGAATTCCAACGACCATTCCAGAAACTCTCTCCCATTTAATGGGTGCCGGCCACAACCAGCTAAACCACTGAACAATTTGTCCGGTGGCTCTGTGTGTGTGTGTGTGTGTGTGTGTGTGTGTGTGTGTGCGTGCATGCGTGGGTATGTGTAAGGAAGAAGTGCATTTTAATGTCCATTCGACTTCATTCCTTTCGTTGGGTTCCGACTTACGTGGATTTCTGTTAAGGAAAAGATTCCCAGATAATAACCAAAACAGAAAGTAGTATTAGCATTCGAGCCTCCAGCACCCCACTGCTGAGACGCCTTACTGAGGAACTGCATGAGGCCAGACCTGCTTGTGTGATTCTGGGCTGCAGTCTGGCAAAGGAGTGAGGAGGCTGGTGGGAGAGTAGCAGCAGGCCGGGTTCACACCAGAAGGGGGAGGGTTAATAAGAGAATTGTTAAGGCCAGGCACAGGAAAGCTCAAGGGGGCCCGGCTGGAAGGGAGAGTTTTGTGGAAGATGAGACAGGGAAAAGGGGAGATTTTCTTAGGGGGTAAAAGGGAGACAGACAAAGTCACCCGAGAGCTAGAGACTTATGGCCGTAGACTTCAGTATGCTGTGCTGTGGTTCATGAATGGCAATGCCTTGTGACTTTTTGAGATTATTCAGTAAAAACGTAACTTGCTTTTCAATGATCTTTAATGTTTCTTTTAATACGCCTCTGAAATGAAGCTGGCTTTCAGGGGCCTGACTCAGTCTGGCTTAGACAACCGTGAGTGTCAGCAAAATCATTAACAAGAACAGAAGGAGCCTGGATAGAGTCATTTCCAGTTAAAGTCATTCCCAAGTTTGTAAGCACTGCCACTGCAGTTTGAAAATGGAAAGCTAAAATACAATGTGTGATAAAATAGTGTAGCCTCTCTACTTCGGAAAAATATTCATGACCTGCCTTTCACGGCAGCGATCTCATGAAAGAAATGCACACACTCATGGAGAAAGGCCGTGAAGTGTTTAGGGAGGGCGCTCAAACACGCACAGAAGGGACACAAGGACTCTCGCGCTTCTCCTCTTTGACAAGTCTGTAGATCTCTTCTCGCAAGAGCTTCATTCACATAAAACAAAAGATCATTTTCAGCTGCTATGAATCGCCAAGTTATCTTCCTCTCAAAGAGGAAAGTGGGCTCCGACAGCTCGAGGAATAATGTGTCTGGGTGAGGGGAACAGCGTGCTCGAGGACAGTGTAATGGCAAGCGGCGCAGCAAATAAGATCACACCGTCTTCCGCAGCCCGTTTCTTCTGCATGAGCCTATTTTAGTAGCCCGTTCTGCTCAATAGGTTTGTGAAAGACAGTGGGCGTTTTGATTATTTATCTTTCGGGGAGAGGGGATGACGACTCATTCATAAGGGCATCTGAGGGGTTCAATTAAATTCAAATCGACTAACTTGAGTGACAGTGGCCAGGCAGTCTCTTGTAGTGAGAGCCCAAAGACTAGAACTGATGGAGAGATGGTCCTCAGGGACTCTCACCCACCATCTACATGTAAGCTATTTAAATGTGTATCAGGGGGCGCCTGGGTGGCTCAGTGGGTTAAGCCTCTGCCTTGGGCTCAGGTCATGATCTCAGGGTCCTAGGATTGAACCCCACATCGGGCTCTCTGCTCAGCAGGGAGCCTGCTTCCCCCTCTCTCTCTGCCTGCCTCTCTGCCTACTTGTGATCTCTGTCTGCCAAATAAATAAATAAAATCTTTAAAAATAAAAAAATAAATGTGTATCAGGATCGCAAAACTTCTTAAAGCTGACATTCCATTTTGGCTCCTCAAGAGGGATGTATAGAAGCAAACAAGACAAAACACAACAAAAAACCCCGCTGTGTCATCTGATACATGTCAGAAGGGCAATTATCAAAAAGACAAGAAATAGCAAGTGTTGATGAGGCTGGAGGAAAAAACAGAACCCTCGTGCACTGTGGGTGGGACTGTTAATTGGTGCGGCCCCTATGAAAAGCAGTATGGCGGTTCCTGAAAAAATAAAAAAAATTAGAACTCTCATATGATCTAGAACTCCCACTTCTGGGTGTATATCTAAAGGAAAGGAAATCAGAATCCTGAAGAGCTACCTGTACACCCGTGTTCACTGCAGCACTACTCACAAGAGCCAAGGTAGGGGAACAACCTACATGTCCACTGACAAAGTAATGGTGAAAGAAAATGTCTCACACACACACACACTCACACACTCACACACACCCCACGCTGGAATATTACTCAGTTGTGAGAAAGAAGGAAATCCTAACGTTTGTGACAAGCCGCAGAGATCCTGAGAGCGTTATCCCAATGAAATAAGTTAGAGAAAGTCAAATATGGATGATATCACTTATATGCAGACTCTAAAAATGTTAAACTCACAGAAATAGAGTAGAATGGCGGCTGGTGGTAGCTGGGGGAGGGTGGGGGAAATGGGGAGCTCTAGGTCAAAGGGTACCACTTTCGGTCATCAGATAAAGAAGTTCTGGGGATATACGGTACAGAATGGTGACTATAGTTAACAATGCTGTATTATATACTTGACAGTTGCTAAGGGAGTAAATCTTAAGTGCTCTCACCACATACACAAAAAACAGTAATTATGTGAGGTCACAGACAGACATGTTAACTGACCTTATTGCTTAACCATTTTCCAATATACATGTGTACCAAATCATCAGGTTGTAAGCCTTCAATTTATACAATGCTACAAGTCAATTACACATAAATAATGCCGAGAAAAAAGTGACAAAAATAAAAAAAGAACTGCTGTAATTTCTAAGACTTTGGATGACTTAAATCAGACATTTTTAACGTAGAGAAGTATGAAAGGCCCACACATTTTTATACACACAAAGGAGAATTTGGGAGGCCAGCTCACAGAGAGGCACAAAATAGCCATAGGTTTTCAGCACATTTGTACCACTTTCTTTCAGCTAGCTTTCTGAGATGTTGCTTGGACTCAAAGGCCTAAGTTCGGTAAAATCTCAGAGTTCAAAGATTTTCAAGTAATAATGTAAGACCTGACGTGGTTCAAGGTTCGTTCTACTTTGGGTCACATCTGAAGCAGCACGTGTAGTTCAAAGAGGCCTTGCAGCCAATCAAGGAGTAATTATGGCTCCATGGCCTTTCACACGCCCGCCACGGCCGTTTCCAGAAACAACCTCGATCACCATCTGGGACATCTGTTCCCTATGGAATGAGCCACATCCCCTACTCTAAGGTGGGTTTTGGGTCTTGAAATCTGTCCTGGACTAGGACTTCCACTCTCCCCTTACCTTGGGCACAAGCTAGAGGTTACTCACTTATTTTCTCAGGATGCTCTCTGGGTAGCTCTGACCTTGGCTTACCAAATCTACTCTAATCATCCCTCTCTTACCTCCTCCCTTTTCTACCCCATCCAGTTGGCCATCTAATTTCTTCTTCCACTTTCGGTCAGCTTCTCCTCTCTCCACAATCTTTGGAGTTAAATCAAGCCCCCTTCACCCCCAAGCCCAACTTTCTGCAAAGAGTGACATTTACACATTTACCACATCTTTTCACGGTTGACTTTTTTCTTCTGGAAGATTCTGATGAGCACAAAAGAGCAGCTTTTGTGGAGTACCTCGAAGCATAGGGATGCTGTTACAAGGTGATGGAGGTGGTAGGGGGCTGGGCAGGACAAGGAAGGAGGGTACTGATAGCATTCGTTCCTTAAAAGGTAACAGTACAAACTGGAAAAGCGATCCCAGTGGAAAATTATCTGAGGGTTTGGTATGTTTTATTTGTGTGTATGTATCTGTTTTCATGCCTCATAGGATGCCACTCCTGTTCTGGGGAAATGGGAAAGATAACTAAATGGAGATGGTGGATACATCTGAAGCAAAGAGAACAGGAGCATGGACCACAGCTCAGAGCAGGGGAAGAAGAAACTAGAGCTCAGAGTTCCACGAGGAACAAAGAGGGCAGGAGTAAGGGTCAGCGTTGGGGGCCAGGGGGAGAACGGCAATCAAGGGAAGGGAGGTGAGAGCAGACACTGCCTCCTCAGGGACCTGTAGCCGTTAACCCACTTGCTAAAAATGAAAAAAAAACAAGTCATGTCTGAAGATCCCTTCACAATTAGGCTGACTGAAATGAAACATGCTGGTTTCTATCAGAGCCGATGAAATGCTCAAGAGAAGAAGCAACTCACCCCAGAGCTTTCAGAGTCCTGAAGTGACTCTCTTTACCTGGGTCATGCCCCACACCTACTTACAGCCAAGCACTATCACCAGAGAACAGAACCCTGGGCATTGTATCCCTTACAGACCCTATCTTGCAAAAGTCTTTACTTGTACAATACTATGTTGCTAAGTCTCAGAACAGTCTTTGCTTCAGAACCTATAAACCTTGGCTTGCTTGAACCACTTACGGGAGCCTCTATTGTACATAATCCCACCCAGCACTCCCGCTCCCTCACTGAGAAACCTGCAGAAGAGACGTGCTCTAATAAAGACCACATTTCATCATCCCCTGAATGTACCCGGAATGTGTCCACATCACCACCTCCACTGACACCTCCCCAGTCCACACCACCATCCCCTCCTGCCTGACCCCGCCTCTAACCATCACCTGCTTCCTCTCTTGCCTTGTACAGTCTATGCCCAACACAGCGGCCAGATTAAGCTTTTAGATTAAGCCCAAAGTCGGACTATATCACTCCCTAACTCCCTCAATCCTCTCCTGGCTTCTATTACATTTAGAATAGAGTTTGGAATCTATACCTGAGCTACACGGCAACACAGAGTGAGGTGATCAGCCATCATGCTCCTGGCATGAAGACCTCACTCAGGCTTTTCCCTGGAACCCTCCCGCAGGCTCCCTCGCAGGGATTTGGCCCTACTGTTCCTCTGCCTCAACCACTTTGTTCCTGGGTGTTCCTGTGGCTTTTGCTCCCTTACTGCAGGTCTCTGCTCAAAAGGTCAATGACTCGGACAAACCTTCTCTGACCTATGCATTTAAAATAGCCACTCGTCACTCTCTGTCCCTTTATTTTTTCATTGCACGTATCCCCATCTGACCGGGTGTTATCTGTCTCTCTGCTTAGTGTCTGTGTCACTCCCTAAGATGGGAGCCAAATGTGGGTGGTTACTGGCTCACGACATGTTATATCCCCTAGGAAAAGCCAGTTTATAGCAACGGATCAATAAATATCTCTGAAATGAGTAACTGATTTTCAGAGTTCCATCGGAGTTAAAAGCATATTGTTTTTCATTTCAACACTTGGGAATTGAGCAATCATATTAGGGGAAACAGCGAAAGAACAAAGAAGGAAAGCCATGGTCAAAACTCAAGGTCTAGGGGATCCCGGTAGCTCAGTTGTTGGGTGTCTGCCTTTGGCTCGGGTCATGATCCCAGGGCCCTGGGATTGAGCCCTGCATCAGGCTCCCCGCTCGGTGGGAAGCCTGCTTCTCCCTCTGCCTGCCACTCCCCCTTCCTGTGTTCCTTCTCTTGCTGTGTCTGTCTGTCCAACAAATAAATAAAATCTTAAAAAAAAAAAACAAAAAAAACTCAAGGTGTAAACACCTTTTTTTAAAAAAGAAGATTTATTTATTTATTTGAGAGAGAGCAAGAGAGAGTACCAGTGAGGGCAGGGGCAGGGGTAGAGGGAGAAGCAGACTCCCCACTAAGCAGGGAGCCCTGACACAGGGCTCGATCCCAGGACCCTGGGATCATGAACTGAGCTGAAGGCAGATGCTTAACCGACTGAGCCACCTAGGTGCCCCAAGGTCTAAACACATTTAAATAAAAAAAAAATTCTTGAGTAAGAGAAGGCAACCAGATGTAAAGCAGTCACGAAAAATGTCAAAATGTTGATGCAACATTAAAAATAAAATACTATTTCACATATCATTGGATGATACCTTCTTTGGTCAAGGATCAAAGTCAACAGTGACATTTATACAGTGAAGCATGGGTACGTGTAGCTAGAAGGGAATTTAAATGCAATTCAGCTTGTTGTGCATGTGGTTTCCAAAATGGAAATGAAATTTAATCCAAAGAGAGATCTATACCAGTGTGGCCCTGTCTTACAATTTGAAATTTTCATCAGTTTCAAAGATTGCTATTACAGTGCTCTGGTTTTTCCATTTGCCCTTACTTTCTGACTTCCAGTCTTAATAGCCATGCACACAGCTTTTGAACTATGTTTTAAATGGAAATGTAAATATCGTTTACATAATAACGTAAGCACGGACTATTATTTCTAAGGAAGTGAACTGCGCACATCACAGCCTCCCTCTCCACCCATTCCTTTCCCCAGCAACGGCCTTTCTGGCTAAGAAACTTTATGGCACCTTTTAAACACCATCAAAGACCATTTTCAAATGTACTATTAATTATGTTAGTGGGATATTATTTATGTATATATTTAATATTATGGCCGCGAGACTTTCATCTCTTTATTTTTTTTTAAGATTTTTAAAATTTATTTGTCAGAGAGAGAGCAAAAGCAGGGGGAGCAGCAGGCCCAGGGAGAAGCAGGCTCCCTGCTGAGCAGGGCACCTGGTACAGGACTTGATCCCAGGACTCTGTGATCATGACCCGAGCCCAAAGCAGTTGCTTAACCAACTAAGCCCAGGAGTCCCAAGATTTTATCTCTTTGTTTTCCTTTAGAATTTGGCTTTGGTGAGTTTTGACTTTCTCTTACCCTTTTAAAATCCAGCAGAAGCCAACAGAGTCCTATGTAAGTTAATAAACAAAACCATCCTCTGAAAGTGACCAGCTTACAGTAGAATAGTCTTTGTCAAAGTCAGCAACCTGAGAAATTAAATGTTCTGTTTGCCTAAATTTTATTTCAGACTATCATCTATCAAATATTTCATTATTCCTCTCAAATAACAGAACCCATGGATGTCACCCACTACTTCCAACAACACTTGAAAACGGAAAGTCAGCAGCATGAATGTCACACTGACTAGCAGCCCCACAACATCAACACAAGCCAGCATCTCTGGATGAAAGATCAACAGAAAACCAGCCTGCCAGGATGAAGCAGGACAGTACCCCACACTTCCACCTTCTCACCTTCTAGCTCGCAGGAAGGCCTTGAAGCTACAGAAGATAGTCGTCATTCTTGTTTCTAATTTTTCAGAAGAAAAAAAAAAAATGATATCACAAAGTAATCAACACCTTGGCCAACTTGGGACCATAAAGCTGGTAGCTGTGAACACTACCAGCCCCACTGTTTTGCTTTAAAAAAAAAAAAAAAAAGGCATAAAAAAAAATCATGTATAATCTTTTCAATGACCCCACGGCTTAAGAGAAACCAAGAGCACAGAGTTGCATGACCATAGTCTGGGGAGCTGGAAGAATGGAACCTTTGGGGGCGCCTGGGTGGCTCAGTGGGTTAAGCCGCTGCCTTCGGCTCAGGTCATGATCTCGGGGTCCTGGGATCGAGCCCCGCATCGGGCTCTCTGCTCAGCAGGGAGCCTGCTTCCTCCTCTCTCTCTGCCTGCCTCTCTGCCTGCTTGTGATCTCTCTCTGTCAGATAAATAAAATCTTAAAAAAAAAAAAAAAAGTAAAAAAAAAAAAAAAGATAATTTAAGAATGGAACCTTTGAACATTAGCTCAGCATGCCTACAGGATCACCTAAGTTCAACACACTCACTCCCAAGACAGAGAAAGAACCTCACAGGTCACCTTGTGGCCATTACTCTGCAGCAGAATCCACACGCACCCGAGGTCCCCTGCCACTAAGTCGGCAGCCCCTCTCAGCACTGGGCTTTACTAATCTGCAGCCACTTGTTTTGTTTCTTTGTTTTAATGAAGGCTTACGCAGTGTGACGCCCACTATGCTCTCTAGGAGAAGCTGAGACTGTGAAGAATTACAGTAGAAAACCTGACAGGAACTGAGAACACACATCGGGTCAGGATGGCTCCACTTCAAGCTGGTCATCGGTCAACTCTCACCACATCCTGCTCATTTCTCTTCTGTTTTTTAAACTAGCAGTCTGTCTGTCTGTCTATCTATCTATCAGAAAGTGAAAGAGAAACCGCCAGCAGGGAAGAAGGGCAGAGGGAACGGGAGGGGCGGGGGGGGGGATCTTTTTTTTTTTTTTAAAGATTTTATTTATTTATTTGACAGACAGAGATCACAAGTAGGCAGAGAGGCAGGCTGGTGGGGGAGGGGAAGCAGGCCCCCCGCTGAGCAGAGAGCCCGATGTGGGGCTCAATCCCAGGACCCTGGGATCATGAGCTGAGTCAAAGGCAGAGGCTTAATCCACTGAGCCACGAAGGCACCCGGAAAGAGAGAATCTTAAGCAGACTCCATGCTGAGTGTGGAGCCTGATGCAGGGCTCAACCTCACAACCCTAAGATCATGACCTGAGCGGAAGTTAAGAGTCACGTGCTGAACTGACTGAGTCACCCAGACACCCTCATTTCTTCTCTTTACACTTTGAAAGGAAGTGTAAGACAACTGATAGGTTCTCACTGTGACCTACTGGATAAGGTATTATGAGGACTGAATAAATTAATAAATAACAAAATACTTGATATAATGCCTGCACATAAAAAGTATTCAATAAATATATAAACTTCTTTAAGAAAGTTTTCTAGATTATTTCCTTCCATAAACAGCACAATAGTCTTTATAAAAGTAAGGTTCATCATAGTGTGTTTTGGGAAAAAAAAAAGCAAAAAAACCCAAAACCAACCCATTTACTTAAATGTTTTAAAAAACTTCCTTTAGTGGGGCACCTTGTGGCTCAGTTGGTCAGGTGTCAGCCTTCTGCTCGGGTCATGGTCTTGGGGTCCTAGGACCCAGCCCCTCTTTGGGACTCCCTGCTCAGCAGGGCGTCTGCTTCTCCCTCTCTCTCCCCTGGTTATGTTCTCTCTCTCTTTTTCTCTCAAATAAAAAAACAAAACAAAACAAACAAACAAACAAACAAACAAAAAAACTTCCTTTAGAAAGAGATGAGGAATATTTGGAAACTATAACAGAAGCACAAAGGCTCACTGGTAATCAGCCCCACCCAGAGATGACCATTATTCACCTTTCCTGGCAAACTGAGAGGCTTTCTTTACAGTCCATGCACATATATATTGAATATATATTGCCATTTGATAGACAGAGTCATTCTATGAGTTTCATACCCAGCTTTTTCCATTTAACATCAGAGTACTTAATACAATGAACACATAAAAATACCCAAACAAGGAAATGAAGCATTTACTATAGTAAACTCTCTTATCTTTATATCCCCCAAATCCAGAGTTTGGGATTAATTATTTGACACAATTAGGTTTTTACCGGGTTCACTGCCTCTCAAATAGAGGTGTCCTTGAACTTCCTTGGGCTCAGATGTAGGTTCTCCAGACCCTAGTCTACAGAAGCCAGCTCAGGAACAGGATACAACATGAGGGGTATCTTCCCGCCAGTATTCAGTGGTTGTTCGCCAATGAGATCAAAAAGAAATTCAGTGTGAAATAAGGCCCATAACATCTGTTGCCTTCATCAGAGCCCTGCAGTTCGCTGTCATGGGATGATCCTCAGTGGTCAAGTCCATATCGAGAGCTGTGGGCCAGAGGGCTGCCGCTGGCACACACGAAGCAGGCCAGGGTGGAGAGGCTGCCCATCCAACAGGGCTCAATAAATTGGTGCTTGATGAATGAGAAAGGACAAGGTAGGTGATGCCAGGCTTTGTTCTTCCATTAGATGCAAGTCCCTAGAACAGAGGAACTATATCTTGTATGTTTTTTAAAAAAATCCCTTACTACGCCCAACAGAGTGCCTTCCCTTCTTCCTCTTTCAAAGCACACACTGGTTCACTGAAGTTCTGAAGTCAGACGTAGCTGAGTTCCTGACCAGACTCTAAGTTAACATACAACCTGTGTACACTTGGGCAAGTTACGTAACTTCTCACAGTCTCCACTCCCTCACCTACCACTAGGCGTGACAGCACCCCTCCCCCCGTCACTGTTATTGTTATTAATATCCATCTATTACTACCAAACGACTTACATGCTGGGCACTCGGTTATGTTAGGCAAGAGTGGTGTGTGATTACGTTAAAAGCGTTATCTTCAAGGAACTAACAGTCAATGATCATAAAAGACTGATGATTTACTGAACGATGGCTAGATTTTTCTCTAAGAAGGAAACGTCTTTATTTTCCCATAACATTTTCCTCTTCTCTCTACCCCCTAAAGCAGCCTGTATTTATTTTTTCCGTTTTCCACAGTATTTGGGGATCTGTTATGCCAATAGACACTCAATATAGCACTTTTTTTTTTAATTTTTTTATTTTTTCAGCATAACAGTATTCATTATTTTTGCACCACACCCAGTGCTCCATGCAATCTGTGCCCTCCACAATACCCACCACCTGGTGCCCCCAACCTCCCACCCCCCACCCCTTCAAAATTCCCAGATCGTTTTTCAGAGTCCATAGTCTCTCATGGTTCACCTCCCCTTCCAATTTCCCTCAACTCCCCTCTCCATCTCCCCTTGTCCTCCATGCTATTTGTTATGCTCCACAAATAAGTGAAACCATCAATATAGCACTTTTGTTACACGTTTTCAAGTCCAATCTCTGTTTGTTGCTGAATTACTTCCTGTGCATAAATGGCATCTTTCTAAAATAGGGTAAAGGCTTTGTGGGCAAGTCACCTAATTCTGTTTCTGTCGTATCTACCACCCGCCAGCTCGCAGGTCCTGTTCATAAACATGGATTCAGCTGGAACCATTCTAACTCTGTGACTGGCCAGTCAATGACTGCTGACTGAGGATTACTGCTTTAAGGAAATCCTAAGAGGTTGAAGCAATTTCCCTCACTGTTTGGAACGCTGTTATCAGAAACACAATTAAACTGTGACACCAATTTATGATCACAAACTACTCACCGAGAAATATTTAACAGCTGAACTCTTGGGAACAATGGGTGGGTGAGTGAATGGTAGACCTCACCTTGCTCAGCCCCAGGGGGATGGACATGCCATTGTTACCTCCCATTGTGTCCCAATCCTCCCCTCTAAAGATTGCCAAAGACCGGGGGCTTATCGGCAGGGACAAGTTCCTGCATGCTTCTAAGTGAGTAACTATTGCCAGGTTTTTGTCTTTATCTCACCCCACGTGAAGAATTTACTTGTGACGTATGACGCACATAGAATCTACTTTGAAGACACCACCATGTGCACTAGTAAGGAACAGAGTCATGTTCTGATTCCCACATGGGACAAACACCACAACCATCAAATTCTGTCTCAGACAACGGTTTGGTGGTGTTTTAATGGTAATACAGTTTCACACGTAGACGAGGCTATATTCTGGGATCAGTGTTTTGGGGACTATGATTCTTAAAACTGAAGTGAGGCTTACCACTTCGAGAGCTTAAGGAATCAGCATCAAATCTTCTAGACTGTATCTGTCTAGTGTTGTCTAAATTCTCAGCCCACTGTCTGATCTCTGACATAATTTTGATTCCTGTACTGCCTGCAGGAGCTTTTCAGTATTTGGGGGGAAAATTACAGTGTAAAATTTCCAAATATTTAAGACACTTGTTCTGATGTGGGATTCTCTAGTTATTTCCCCACTGGATTGGTAAAGCTTCCCAGTCTCCCTTTGACATACCTGACACACAATGCACCCCTGAACCTTTTCAGTCTCTCAGCCTCTCACTCCTGCCCTACCTCTGTTCTTTGGTCTGCTACTTGTCTTTTAAGACTCAGCTAAGGGGCGCCTGGGTGGCTCAGTCGGCGAAGCATCTGCCTTTGGCTCAGGTCATGATCCCAGGGCCATGCGATCGAGCCCCAAGTCGGGCTCCTTGCTCAGCAGAGAGCCTGCTGCTCCCCCTGCTTATGCTCTCTCTCTCTGTCAAATAAATAAATGAAATCTTAAAAAAAATAAAAAACCACTCAGCCGAGATCTTAATCATCGTCTTTAAGAGTCTTCCTCTACTCCTGGGATAGGAGACCCTTCTGCATGATCGTCATCGGATATGAACATTCTCTTGAGATGTCCATCTGTGACATCATGATCCGTTCCTAAAAAGCGGGGACCAGGCTTCCTTTATCTGTACAGTCTCAGTACCTAGCCCAATGCCTACGCCACGTGAGGTGGTCGATACGTGCTTAGTGGACGGAAGGACCTGCTGGCTAGCAAGCGCCATTGGTCCGAGTCCATCTGTTCACCTGGGCAAACAGGTCTATTCCTCGAATCCCTGTGGCCCCAGGGCTATTTCCAGGGAGAGAACTTTCTCCTACGGGATCGATTTCACATTGCCCTGAAAGCACCGCTGCCCGGCTTCGGAAAACAGAAACACAAAATTTTATTTATCAAAGTAAACCGTTGTATCAAATGACAAATGTTGACCATCAAAGATTTAAGAAATTAAGAATCACCTGAGACTTAACAAGAGATTTGCCATGGTTAATGTTTTCCCAAACATCTTTTTAAATACACAACGTTTTACATATATTTTAAACAAATGAAGTTTACGAACAAGATATGCTATGTAAAACCCTTTACTATTTTCATTTATTAACACATCATAGACTTTTTTTGAATCTCAGTAAATATAGAGTAGGGTGGCTCAGTTGGTTAATCATCTGATTCTTGATCTCAGCTCGGGTCTTGATCTCAGGATCGTGAGTTCAAGCCCTGTGTCGGGCTCCACACTGGGTGTGGAGCCTACTTAAAAACAAACAAACACTATGGTGAGTGCTGTGAAGTGTGTAAACCTGGCGATTCACAGACCTGTACCCGCTGGGGCTAATAAAAAAATAAAAAATTAAAAACAAACAAATAAAGAGTACCTTAATCTTTAATGACTATATCTGATGTATGTTTCACCAGTGAGAAAGACCCTGGAGTATACAGGTTTGCATGCTCGTCCAACTATCTCCTTATGATAAATTCCTAGAAGTGGGATGGCTGGGGTGAAGGGCAGCTCATTTACATTCTATATGTATATATATCTAACTATTTGGTGCCCCCGCCAGATTTGCAGTTATAGTGTGAGATAGATGCCCATCCCTGCTAATTTCAGTGGTGAAAAAGGTTTTGTTCTGCTTTCTTTGGCGTCATTTATTTGACTGCTAAAAAGCTGAGTTATCTTTCTGCCATGTTTATTGGCCTTTGTAATTTTTCTTTTCAATTGCCTGGTCACAACCTTTTCAGTTGGAGCATTAGTTCTTTCCTTACAGATTTAAGAATCTTTTTACACTAGTCTTACTAACCTTATCTATGTTAGAAATATTATTCTCACTCTGTTTGACATTTGTCTTTTAATGTAGTTAATGGTAGTTTTTGGTCATGCAGAGAATTTTACATGGTAAAATTCATCAACTTTTCTTTATGGCACTGGATTTTGCAGCATTGTAGAAACCCTAAGATTATAAAAATACTCACCCATATAATTTTTCACCCACATTTTTTTCACCCATATTTTTTATAGTACTTTAATGGTTCCATATTCCATCTTGATTCATCTGGAAAACTCTAATATGGAGTGAGGAGTTAAGGAATTCAAATTTTAATGGTAGACTTACAAAGTATTTTTTTTTTAAGATTTTATTTATTTACTGGAGAGAGAGAGAATACGTGAGACAGCATGAGAGGGGAGAGGGTCAGAGAGAGGAAAATGCTACTGCGCACACACACACACGTACACACACATGCAGAGATTTATGTGTGATAAATGAAAATGTATCTGTGAACTTCTAGGATGGAACTATTTTTTTAAACCACACTTTTGCAGGAATGAGGCATAACATCATACTCACCACTCAAGTCATATACTTAAGCCTTCTGATTATTTTTTTATTTTTTTTTAAAAGATTTTATTTATTTATTTGACAGACAGAGATCACAAGTAGACAGAGAGGCAGGCAGAGAGAGAGAGGGAAGCAGGCTCCCTGCTGAGCAGAGAGCCCGATGTGGGACTCGATCCCAGGACCCTGAGATCATGACCTGAGCCGAAGGCAGCAGCTTAACCCACTGAGCCACCCAGGCGCCCTATTTTTTGATTTTTGAAGACTTTATTTATTTGACAGAGAGAGAGCATGCACAAGCAAGGGGAGTAGTAGGTAGAAGGAGAGGGAGAAGCAGGCTCTCTGCTGAGCAGGGAGCCTGACGTGGGACTCAATCCCAGGTCCCTGTGTTCACGACCTGAGCCAAAGACAGACACTGAAGTGACTGAGCGACCCAGGCATGCCTTCAGTCTTCTGATTTAAAGACACCCACATGGTCACACACACTCATATCTTATACAGAACAGAAGTTGTCAAAACAGAAAAAAAAATATAGGAAAGCAATGTATTTTAAATTATAGGAATTTAAATCACAGGAACACAAATATTTTAAAATACAAAATAAAGAGATAAGTATTATGTGGATAACTGACAAACTTTTCAGGCTTGGAGAATTACACATCTGGAATAGACATGTTGCTTCCCCAAACCCCCGGCATAATCAAGGGAAACTAAGCCTGCTAATTCGATATTAGCAAACGGCACCCACACAGTGCGTATCATGCAGCAAATCCTATTCTATACACTCATACGTTAAATCTCCCAACGGTCCTCTGAAGGCAGGTAAATACTAGTTCTCCCCATATTAGACAGATGGGGAAACCAAGGCAAAGAGAGTAATTCGCCAAGGTACATGTTGGTGAGTAGCGATTCAAAACCAATCTGGCAACTCTCAAGCCTGTGCATTCACCATGACCATGAATTTCAGGTCTCCTGAAAATAGCCCTACATATAACAATAGAGCCTTCAGATATCCTCGGTTAAAAGCTGGAGCTGAGCTCAAGCAGCTGGTTCGAGATTACTTCTCAAAGACTCCTGAGTGGAGGCTGGTTTAAATTTAATAGCAAAGACAGGTATGTTCTACCTGAGAGGGGGAGCTCCCTTAGTGGAAGTCTGCAACCTCAGTTCCAGACAGTCCTGCTTGTTCAGGTAAGTGAAGTGGTGTGGCTCTTCGCTTCATTTTCCTGAAATGGGGAATAACAGGGGCACCTGGGTGGCTCAGTGGGTTAAAGCCTCTGTCTTCGGCTCAGGTCATGATCCCAGGGTCCTGGGATCGAACCCCACATCGGGCTCTCTGCTTAGCAGGGAGCCTGCTTCCCCCTCTCTCTCTGCCTGCCTCTCTGCCTACTTGTAATCTCTGTCAAATAAATAAATAAAATCTTTTTTAAAAATGGGGATAACAAGAAACAGTTGAATAGGAGTCTAAGTTGTTTTTATATCATAATTCAGGGGCAAAAGAAACAGTCACATTTCCGGCTCTGGGTGCAGAAGGGAGGTGCTGAGCTGGTCTCTGCAGGGGAGAGCCAGGTCCAAAATTCGGGCTAAGTGTAGGACAGGTGCAGCCAGGTGAGCGCTGCTGGTGGGGGGGAAGGGGGAGCTGAGCAGGTAGGTTACCAGGCAGGTGCTTACTGCAAAACCCATCCTTTCTGCCACATCAACCAGGATTCCAGGAAGCAGTCATTGTTTTTGAATTTCTGAATTCTGTGATGTCACTCAGGAGAAAATAACTCGGAGGAGAAATGCTGTGGGTAAAGAAACCCTCCCACCTTCTCTCGTGTTGCTGACTCACTTTTTGAGAACTTCCCCCAGCAGAGAACAAGCTTTGCCTGCAGCTCCAGTCCTCTGTGCCTTTCACTGGATAGTACCAGAAAGGTCTCCACTGCCTTCTCCGGGGCCAAGTTCTTTCTTATTTTCTGCCTGAAAAAGGGTTCCAGGCAGCTATAGAGAAGACCAGGCCCCTGGAGGGGCAAGAGAGCAACCGGAAGAAACCCTCTAGACTTAAAACCGGAGGGACACCACCAAGGGCCCTGCCTGGATGTCCTTGCCAACAGAGTCTGTGAACTCAGAGGCTCCCTCATCCTGCAGTCAGGTTGCCTCGAACCCATCAGTGACAAATAGTCCCACTTTTCCACTCATCTCTCCATGTAACATTAAACAAACAGGTTCAGGATACCAATGGCAAGGGAAGGAAAAAATAGTACTTGCATTTTTTTTTAAAGATTTATTTATTTATTTGAGAGGGAGAGAGAGAATCTTCAGGAGACTCCCCACTGAGCAGAGTCTGATGCGGGGCTCAATCTCACGACCTTGAGATCATGAGCTGAGCTGAAATCAAGAGTCAGATGCTTTAACCAGGCTGGGCCACCCAGGTGCCCAGAATTTTCTTTTTTTTTAAATATGGAAAGTATTATGCTCAGCAAAGTAAGTCAATCAGAAAAAGACAATGATATGATTTCACTCATGTGGAATTTAAGAACAAAGACAGGAGCATAAGAGAAGGGGGAGGAAAGAAAAGAAAATCAGAGAGGGAGACAAACCCTAAGATACTCTTAACTACATGCAACAAACTGAGGGCCTCTGGCGGGGAAGGAGTGGGGGCGGGTAACTGGGTGATGGGCCTCGGGGAGGACACATGATGTGATGAGCACTGGGTGTTACATACACCTGATGAATCACTGAACACTACCTCTGAAGCTAATAATACACTGTATGTTAACTAACTGAATTTACATTTTTAAAAAAGTATACGATTTTCTTGACTTTCTGTTAACAGGAAACTCTTCCAAAGAGAAATTCAGACTGACTCTACTCATCATGGGCCACTCTAGCACAGTATATTTTGAGACGAGTAAGTGGCAAGAGTGAAGAGGTGGGCAAACCTACTCACACCCATCATTAATGCTTGGGTGCTAATTATGCGCAGGCTGCGTTCTCAGTGCTCTCCATTGTTAATTCATCTGATCTTCCGCAGGACTCCGAAGGCTGGATTCTGTCACTATCTCTGTATCATACATGAAAAAGCCCGGGCACTGATGAAGTGGGGAAGCTGGAAGATATATTATTTTTTTATTTTTTTTTAAAAGATTTTATTTATTTATTTGACAGACAGAGATCACAAGTAGACAGAGAGGCAGGCAGAGAGAGAGAGGGAAGCAGGCTCCCTGCTGAGCAGAGAGCCCAATGTGGGACTCGATCCCAGGACCCTGAGATCATGACCTGAGCCGAAGGCAGCAGCTTAACCCACTGAGCCACCCAGGCGCCCTATTTTTTGATTTTTGAAGACTTTATTTATTTGACAGAGAGAGAGCATGCACAAGCAAGGGGAGTAGTAGGTAGAAGGAGAGGGAGAAGCAGGCTCTCTGCTGAGCAGGGTCCTGGGATCGAGCCCCGCATCGGGCTCTCTGCTCAGCGGGGAACCTGCTTCCCCCTCTCTCTCTGCCTGCCTCTCTGCCTACTTAGGATCTCTCTCTCTCTGTGTCAAATAAATAAAATCTTAAAAAAAAAAAAAAAGACACTGTGGAATCTTCAAAGACTAAACCCAGGGCCGGTTCCTCACTCATCTGGACTTAATTTTTTTTTCCCCAGCTTTCACGACCATGACCTGGCTCTATCACAAACCCATCAAACAGTTCTCCTGCCCCTAAGGTTCTTTACCAACTCAATGAAAGCAACAACAACCACCAAACAAACAAAAGGTGGGTGAGCAGTGAGAGAGAAAGATTTCCTCTCTGATCCTTGGAAAAGAACAATTTCAGAAGTCAACACAAGCTTCCCTGGGCCAGCAGAAGAAGTTACACGAGGGGCAGCTGAAGACTCCCACTGATGAGAGCAGAGAGATGAGCACGTGACCCTGTGTTCTTCCTCTTCTGCTAAGCTGCTTCCCCATCTCTGCCTTTCCCATGGTCCTGTGGACCCCAACACCCTGCTCCCCCACCTGTCTCAGCCTAACTAACTCCTTTTCCCTCGAATTCCAGAATAAGTAAACTCCAAAGCTGAAACTGGAAAGAAAAGGGAGCCCAAAACACCCAACACTTCCTTTCGGGGACTTAAACCAGCACCATCCAGTAGAAAAATAATGCGAGTTACAGATGTACTTTCAATATTTCTAGAAGCCACATTCAATGAGCAAAAAGAAACTGATGAAATTAATTTGAACCATGTATTTTACTTAACCCAATACGTCCAAAATATTATTCACTTCGATATGTAATTAATAAAAAAATCATTAATGAGCCATTTTATACTCTCTTTTATACAAAGTCCTTAAAGTCCTGGGTGTATTTCATGCCCATAGCATATCTCAGTAAGAATACGCATATTTCACATGCTTCATATCAGAGGTGGCCAGAGGATACTGGACTGGATGGCACAGAAGTAACATTATCCTGCTACTGTCTCACAAACACAAACGCAGATTAATTTTAATTAATCTTCACTTCATGCAATCAGAAATGACTGCAGAAAGAAACGGGGAATTATTACTTCGCCTTCAACTGCGTTGACTTTCTGAATGAATGTGATCCATTCTCTTACGTAATCTTCCCATAACCTGTGAAGTTGGTCCCTACAATACTTTAGATGGGTAACAGATTGGATAACACCATCTCTCTCTCACACGCAGACACACACATACACGCAGACAGTCCTGGTATATGCTCCCAATTTACACAGCTAAGCATCAGAATTGCACTGAAGCTACACAGTAATACAGAACCCAGGGGAGACAAAGTAGCCATTCTTGCTTTACTGCTTGCCTTTTATATTTGGTCTTACACTGCTATTTCAGAAGAATTTACTGTAATAATCTAAGCCCCTCCACTTACGGGAACATTTATAAACCTCAAACTCTCTTGGCCCTCTCCAGCCAAACTCGGCCACCTAATCATATGGGGAAGCTGGCCCAGCCAGGGCCCACCCCAATCCCCAAACAATCTCTCTGTCTCCAGCTTCCACAGTTCTGGGAACCCTGGTTTCCCTCAAGACCTACAGTCCCTGCCTTCAGGAGCCTAACTGGCTCATAAGAGAGATGACACATATACACAAATAATGAGATGAGATGTATCAAGAAATAAACCAAATACCTAAGTATGTAAAAAGGTATTCTGGGATGGCAGGAAAACGATACTTTCTGAAGGTATGAGAAAAGCTTCATGCAAGTTTGGGTGAAGTTGGGAAGAACAGCAGGATTTAAAAAGATGAAGGCAGGAGAAAGGGCCCATGCTCAGCTGAGGTCATGGCGTACCAGAAGGCCTAGGAGACAGGTATGTCCAAGGTCACAGGGCAAGCTGTCCAGTCTGGCTGAGGAACAGGGAACATGAAGGACAGAGCGTGAAACAAGGGTGCCAAGGTGGCTATGAGCTCTTACAAGGCATGTTCACTAAGGATTTAAGATTTTACTGGCTAAGAACCAGGTGCCACAGAAAGTTCTGGAGCAGGAGAATGAACACAGGCAGAGGAGCACTTAGAAAAACCTGACAGATTCCAACAATGGCGCAAAAAATTGAGAATTAAAAATGAACGACAACGAAAATCCCAGAAGAAAACAAACAACCAAGGGGGCTCATGGCGCTCAGTTTGGAGATACCGCGCTATTCCGGGAGACAGGCTGTAGCAACGGCAAGAGAAGAGCTTCTGGGGAGAGCGGCCAGAGTCACTGAAGCTGGAAAAGGCAAATTTAAGCCTACATTCCTGGAAGAATGGTGGTGACCTTCAGGCAAACAGTAAAGTCAATATAAGTAAAGAGCTTTCTCCTCTTGGGGTGGGCAGCAGGAGAGATAATGAACTCAGGTTTGAGGTGTTAATTTCACCAGTAAGACTTGAACCTGTTCCGTGCACCTACTTTAATAGTCTAAGAAAATGGCTGTTAAAAGAATCCAGTAAGCCCTTGGATTCCCTTTAGAACTTGCTTAACTAGTTCATGATAACTTGAACCTGTTGGTCACCACTCTGTGGCAAGCTGGTTTTGGCAATCTGCTCAGCTGTCCTCCAACTGACCTTGGCACATCGGCCCTGACCTCTGGGAAGGAAAATTCCAATCTGGAGACGGGGCCTTCTGGTCTGGATTGTACTTCTCAACAGGCCTCATGGATGTGAGGCACAACCGTAGATCTGAAACTTTTTATTTAAAGGGAAGGAAAGTCTACAGGTAAACGTGAGTGATAAAGTTCCTTGTTAGTGACCTCCTGAATTCTATGAAATCTAAAAGTCAAGATGCTCTTTGGTCAGTTGATCCTCTTTTGTGGAATAGTCTAGTCATATTCTGTAACACACATTTGGAGTGGTCGGTCTTCTAGGTAACCAAAACATCACAGAGACCAAACTGCTTCATAAAAATGGAAATTACCATTTGTAAAAACACACTGTTTATCAATGCTCCTCAGCATGTCCTTAGAAGCTATGAAATTAAATTCACACCTTTAGGAAAAGGATCGAATGTGTGTGTGTACACACACTCAGAGACACATACTTCAGAGCCATCTCCAAATATGCCATCCTTCACAGACTTTGTCAACTCTTCAACAACAAGCAGTAAAAACATTTTTTAAACATTTAAAAAACAACTTCTAAAAAGTGAAATGAGGCAACTTTATTCAGTAAAAAAACAGAGCAGTGATTCAAAAAGCAGACTCTAACTGTCCAGGTTGGAACATAATCCAGTCAGGGGGTTCTCACTGCCTCTCTCAGTGGCTGAGGTAACTAGTATCCAAAGATGGCCGCCAACAATTCCTTAGACTCAATAGATGGAGACCTCTAGATCTCTTGACACTGGGATGGTCTTGAAACTTGCTTTAGTCAATAGAATGATGCAAAAGCGATGTTCTTGGACTTACAAATCTAGGTATTCATCGGCCTAACAGCCTCTACTTCCTCTACCAGCCACCTCATGAAAAGTTTGACTTTCTAGCTGGAGAGACTTGAAGCCATCTTAGTTAGGTGAGCCCCACTGAGTGCCCAGCTAAGTGTCGCCACCTGGTTGAGCCAAGGCAAAAACAGCAGAGGAACCCCAGGCACCCACAGAATTGTGATAAATGATAAACCAGTGCTTGTTTCAAGCTACTAAGAGTGGAGTTCTTTGTCATGAGGTAACATGTTACAAAACAATGGGTGACAAAGATATCAGGTGAGTAAAAGTGAGCCAGATCTGCTAGTCACCTGGGACCATCTGTGATCATACTGGGATTCTGTACACTTGCTCTGCTTGCAAACTAAAATTTAAGTGGAAAAACACAGATAGGAACTTATCGTGTCATATACATACTCTAGCATTTAGTAACACTAGGATAAAGGCACTGATGTTCAGTCTGCCCTCTTGACAATTTTAACCCCAGAGCCCTGTGGGACTATCAAAACCATCTCCTTTGCCCAGTTCAAGAAGCTCTCTCCCTCCTTGTTCTGCTGTCTCTAACACCATGCCACAAACCCACCAATGTTTATGTCAGAAAGAATAACAAGATGATGGATGCTGAAGTGAATAAAACGTCCGTGTAAGTACTGGGAGGCTGAAAAAATGCTCAGACTGCATGAACTGAACGGAGCCACACAGACAGCAATGACTAGGGAGGCCGGGGGTGCAGTGAATTGTCAGCCTCGATTCTCGACCCTTCCCTGCATCCACACCCTCGTCACAAATGCACCGCATTCAGATGGGTTTCTCTGACTCTTGTCTTTGAGTGCATTTGTGTGACTTGAGTTGACCAGTAAAATGTGGGTATACGTGACACTGGGCCAGCTGTAAGCCCAAGGTTAAGAGGCATCTTGTGTACTGCTTGCACTTTTACCCTTCTGCAAAAGAAGAGCATGCCCCTATTTCCCCTTCCACAGCTCACTGGTCCCAGGAGGAAGATGAGAGAGACATGGAGCAGAGCCACTCCAGCTGACTCACCAACTCGTGATCAAGAAAGACATGCTCATTGTTGAATGCCGCTGAGATCTTAAGGTTGTCTGATACCCAGCGATAGGTGACTAATGGAAAAGTCCTTTATTAGATGCCAACATTTGCCAAATACACATCGTACTTTAGAATAATAGAAAGTCTCCTCGCCTATTAAAACTGAAACCGAATTACCAACTGGACGGTTACGTGTTATCACTGCGAGGCAGAATATAAGGGCAATATACTGACTATGGTTTTTGCTCTTACAGTCTATCTTTCTAAAGACTGTAATTTGGTATTCAAAGTTCTCTATAATTTAACCCTTAGTTTTCTAGCCAATTCTCTCCCACTTAAATTTTATATTCCATTCCAACTGGATTATTTATAATTCTCAAGTAAGTCTCACATCACCTCTAGCCTTTCTTCACCCAGTTCCTTCCTGCACCCTTCATCTAACAAGTTTAGATTCTTCTGGTCCTTTAAGGCCAGGTTTAGAGGTCACCTCTAGAAATCTACTCTGATCCCACCTTTTAAGGCAGTCTCTCCATCCCCTTGACTCTTACCATGATGTATGTCTTTTCCTCTCCTGGTACATGGCTTATTTTGCCTCGTAACATTTCCTCATCCTCTTAGGAAGTCCTAGAAAGGGAGGTTTACATATCATTTACCTCTGCACCCCACCCCCATGGCATTTAGCAAAAGGTCTCGGCCTATCCTGTACAGGCCACTCAATACTCTTTTGCACTGAAGAATGAGTGACCGATGGGAGGCAGCAGGGTGCCAGGCATCGACACTGAGAGAAGCAACATGGACCCTGGAGTCAGAGCGACCTGAGCCTGTGGCTTCGTAGCTGGGCAACTTGGGACCAGTTAGTCTCTCTGTGCTTCAGCTTCCAAATATGTAAAACTAGGATGACACATCTTTCACAGGATTGTTGTAAAAAATCCACCATGAAAATGAGCGTATAAAAAAAAAAAAAAAAGAAAAAAAAAGAAAATGAGCGTATAAATGCTTCGGCATGTTTGACATATGATGGCAGCTCCATTAATGGTAGGTCTTGTTACAAAAATGATAATGACACAGAATATCACGTAGAAGCTAATGTGAACAAATGCTTGATACTAGATTATGTTCTCTTAATAGTTAAGTGTTTGAGGGTGACGGAATAATGCTCATCCAATTAACTGTTTTCCCAGGAACTGGTCTCAGTGATCTGAGTCAAGTTTTAGTTAAATGCTCCCATGCTACTCTTCCCCACTGTTCTGAATTTTCTAGGCAGTCGCCACCAGAAGCAAATTTGTTCCAAGCAACACATACATTTCCTTGAAACGACACAACACAAAGTCCTCCTCCCATATACACTAGCCTACTTTTAGCAGAGCAGCAACCTTCCCACGGTACCCCAATTCTTCACCAGGGACCGGCACAACCATCAGGAGGGACCGAAATGCCATAGAGTGACTTGCCAGTGGCTGAACACAGGAGTACCGTGCATGGGTCCAGTCGTGGGTTATGACAAAGTAATTCAGCCAAACTCCTATGCCTGCCTTCCTAACTCGAATTTTGTACTAACCCACAGCCATGTGGCACCAGAGCAATCACGGATCTTCTAAGGAACAAACGCATCGCCAGACACACTGAGAAGCCTGGAAGTGGCCAGGCCATTGACGTTCAGGAGTGAACGGGGCTTGGTGTGCTCTCCAGGGCGGGCTCAGCAGTTCTCGGACTGAGGGGACCACTGTTATCTCAACCCACTGACTGTGGCCTCAGGGAAGACAGACTTGGTGTCACCAGATTTCCTGAAGAAAATTTTGGGGTTTTACGTGAAACATCCTGAGTTTTATACGCTGCCTTGCTTTTTATTTTGTAATTCTCTGGGAGCCAAAGAAAATATATCTGCCACCCAGACGTGGCCATGGGTTGGCAGGTTGTGACCTTTGCACGAGATATTCTACACTTGATCTTAGCCAAAAGGCCGAGAAGCGATGCACGAGATATTCTAAAGTCACTTTGATTCATCACAGAACAGTTAAAAGACAATTATTAAATTCATTGTATTTGTATTTTTTAATCTGAAAAAAATGCACATGAGAAGTCCCATAAAGAGTAACTAGGAGCCCGAAGAAACACCTCACTCTCTCGTTTACAAATCCTCACTCACTGCACTTTTGGACGACTGTGTTTTCGGTCGTACAGCGCTCCTCTAGCAGGACGCCCTGTGGCTGCTGTCCTATGTACCCATCCAGTTACTTAAAGCTTGACTTCAGCGTTAGTTTCCATATAAAACCTCCACAATGCTCCTCAGAATCCTCTATGTATAAATTACTAACAGAAACCGCCCCACGTAAAAGATCTGCCATGATTTCTAGCCACATCTCATCAGCCCTTTACCAGCACCACCCCCCACCCCCAAACACTACAAGTATTCGCTCTGGAAAAAGTGAGGGCCCAGGTCAGCAGGTGAAGGGTCAAGTTCAACGGCACTCACCGCCAAACACATCTCCGTTCTGGTAGTTCTTCCCTTTCTGGGCTTCCTCTTCATTTTGAACAGTGGCAACATGCTTGGCAGAGGCACAGCCCATAGTCTCATTCGGTCAGCTTCAGCCGGGCTGAACTGCAAATCATCTCTACAGACACGGGGACATTTTTTTTCTTTAAACACAAAGAAAATCCACCTTCCTGCTGAGTCGGTCAGGATGTGCGCACCTGCAAGAGCAGAAAGCTGGATCAGAACGAGGGTAGCAAAAGCCTGTGTCTCAGTGTCCCCTGCTGTGTGATCGGCAATGCATGAGGAGTCCTGCCTGACCCCGGCGCACGGGCAGGGGGTAACTGGTGCTGAGGAGGAAAGGCAACACAGCCCCCTTTCGTCTGAAAGTCACTCAGAAAGCAAGACCAGAAGGCATGGCCCCTGCAGAACACATGGCTGAACTCCTTGAGGAGATAACAGAAACATATGTATTTGTTTATTCAAATAAATATTGGGGCACTACTCCTTATTACACATAAAGTGCATGTATGTTTGCTAATGCTCTGGAATCTCAAAAACCATCAGAGTAAGGAAAAGTACATTCATGAGATCCACCCAGCTCAGGAAACTGGTGGGGAAAATTCTCCATCTTCCCCTTCCTTCCTTGCAAGCCAGCTCTTTTCAGATCCTCAATTTTTTTCCAGGACGAAGCAGCCTTCCTCCACAGGCTGAAATATGGGCTAATTTATATATTTCTAGTGGGTTCTGGAAGGAACTCCGTATTTTATTTTACCTGAGGTGACAGTGTTTTGGAAGATGAAGGCAGGCAATGGGGGCAAGAATTCACACTTATTTTGTCCATTCTCCGAGTAGCTAGCTGAGTGCTTTAAGGATTGAGAAGATGTGGGAAGACGAAGAAAAGAAAAGGCAATTGTCCACCTCTTACTGGAGGCTCTGTCCCTCTACTGGACCACTAATAAAGACTGAAAGAATTTATGGATAAACCACAACGGAGATAGTCTTCTAGTTTACGTAAGTAAATATACTTTCCCCACTCCACCCAAGGTCACTGCTCAGATTCTCAGGGTTTCCTCTGTATTATTTTATTCTTTCATTCTTTTCCAGCCATTCCAATCTTGTAGACCACTTATGCCAGTCACACAGATGTCTGCTTGGATACCCACCCATTCCTTCATCTCCATCCATCCCACTGTAGCTCAGGCCCCCACCGCTTTACACCCAAGCAGAGCAAAAGAAGCATCAGGCCATGTACCCGACACGGATGAGCACCTGCATCCCCTACAGCCCTCTCCCCTTTATGAACAACTGATGGTTTTCTCAGCCTCAGGAACAGGGCTCTAGAAACTGAAATGCAGCTGTAGGCCTCCTTCCTAGGGCACCGGCGTCCTAGGGCACCAATGGACAGAGAAATCTAATCACTTAAGCCATAAAATCTCAGCTAAGGGAATTTTTCAAATTCACTGAATACTGAAAGGTAATTCCAAATCAATCTCAAAAACAAACTTAGATACAAAGGTAATGATCTTCAATGAAGCCAAGCAAATGCAAATTGTAGTATCGACTCTGCGGGTATAACATTAGTCCTGTCTTTCTGTAGTTTTTCATACTATCTTCTAGCATTGGTTCATAACTGGGAGGATAGGATTAGGGTTAGTTGATCAAGTTTTACAAAAAAGGAAGATTTTTTTTTTATTCCCCAGACAGTTTTTCTACACGATTGGGTAACCTCTTGTTAACACATTTTCATATTTGTAAAGCTAGCTGGAGCGCGTGCGCGTGCGCACACACGCACACCCCCCACATTTAGCAGTAATGTGTTTAAAGCTAGAGTATTTTGATCTGATGGTCTATTCATACCAGTCTGTATAGCTCAGGGGCCTGATGGGGGCAATGTGCATGCGGGAGACATTTTTAAAAAATCTACACGATGATGTGAAGGAGGGCCATGATAGAGGTTTCACAGGAATGTGGCAATGCAGAATTTAAAAAAAAAAAAAAAAGAGAGAGAGAGAGAGAGAAGAAATTATGACTGGGCAAAGACAGGAGCTAAAAGAGGAAGTAGTATTTTGTAGAGATTTAGCAGCCCAGTAAGGCTCAAAGGGCAGTAGCATCATCTAGACCTGCGGAAGTGCCTGAGTGAAGACACTAGAATCTGGAAGGGTGGGCGTGGGAGTGTGCGCCCCTGAGTCCAGACTCACCCTTGCTGGGTGAGATGAGGTGGGAGCGGGTCAGGGAAGGGGGCTGCATGGCTGATGCTTTGCGAAGGGCCTTATCCAACTTCAAGATAAGGACGTCTCTCCAGTGCGAAGCTGGGCACACTTGGAGAGATATTAAACTAGCAGTGCAGAAATCCATTCTGTTGACCTATCACAGATTTTGAAGAAACATCACTGACATATGGGACAAGAAGAATGAGAGAGGGAATTCAATTCCAAAGGCAGAAGAAGGGGAAAATTCCTCTCCAACCAAGAAGCTGCTGGGGCTCGTGGCCACCGCCACCATGCTCCCCGAGCCAGCACTTTCTCGGGGGCTGACCTCCCTCAGTCTCCCTCCAGCATCACCACCTAAGGGAACAGGTGTAGGCCCAGCACAAATTCCTCAGTTTTCAAAAAGGATTGTGGGCAAACAAGCTCACAAGTCCACAGGAGAACAAGCTGAAGTGAGGGGGGAAACCTTCCCGTTGCCACCTCTTCAAAACAAAGTAAGAACAGGAAGGAGAATGGGAAACCCTAACAGAATCCCTGAAGGACAGGGGAGATCCAAGGGGACCTGACAACTGTCCTCTCTGGGAGTCCCCCTCGCTTTCCTTGTCCTCATTCCAAATTTCTGTTCCACCTCATAGGCTACCCAAGAAGTTCATGTAAGGATCTAACATGTGAATTATCCTTTGCTACCCCCTGAAAAGCATTGTGTGGCTTCTTCTGTGTTTTCAGAGTCATGTTTTTATCAAAAAGTCTTACTTGAATTTAAAAAGGTGAAATCACACGAGAATCAGACCGCAGCAGGCTAACAAACATAAAACGTGTTTAAGAATACCTTTTGGAAGGACTTCTCTGCATTCAGGCACGGAGGTGAGGGGCATGTTAATAAGCAGATTAGACATGATTTACATCCAATTCAAGTGATGACTCATGAAGCTTCCATTTAATTATATTTTTTAAAAGGCACGCATGGTCGGTATGAGTTCTCTCTGAATCCTAACCAGGTCGCAATTTTGTTTTCGAAACACACACCCTCTGTATTTTACAGCAGTAATTTAATGAGTGGTGTTTTCAAGTTTTACGTCATCAGAAATATATTTTAATATTTTGCCTTTGGGCGGGGGTGGGGGGTGCACACTGCAGAGGGGAGAGGGAGACAGAGAATCTTAAGCAAGCTCCATTGCCCAGCGTGGAGCTGGACACAGGGCTCAATCTCACGGCCCCGTGATCATGACCTGGGCGGAAATCAAGAGTCAGATGCTTTATCAAAGGAGCCACCCGGGTGCCCCAATATTTTGCCCATTTTGAAGGTTATAATTATGAAGTCATCTAAGAGGCAGAAGATCTCTAATTCATAAAGTTAACCATGGATCAGTAGGGAAAGCTTTTTACTATGTCACCTGGATCCTGCACATAAGCAATCGTCCAATCATTCATTCATTTTATCAACAAATACCTACTAAAAACTACTAGGCGTCTGGCAAGCATGGGTTATACACAAGATCCAGTTTTGCTCCCTATCCCCACAGAACACGAACATTTGCAGAGCAGCGACCACAGTGGTGGTACAGCTACCACAGGTCAAGTCCAGGGAAAGAGGTGAGTTCATCCCAGGGGCACCAGATTCAGCCTTGAGGGAGGGAATGTCAAGAGACATCACGCTTGGGGCCTGAGCACAGCTGACGAATCATAACGAAAACACCCTGCAGGGCCCCTTTCATAGCCTGATGCGATGTCACGGTTTCATTTCTCCTGAACATCCTCCCACTTTGACCTCGGTCCCACCGAGACCTCAAACCGAGCAGACCCTCAGAAATGTCCCCCTAGTGGCCACAGTAATCTCTCCTAAATGCTTCCCTCGGGTTTGTATTATCTCTCACAGAAACCCTAGCATTTTTTTTTAAGCTTCTATTTTCTCATTGGCTTTGCTCAGCTTTTCTCTGCCAAGCCCTACACCCTCTATGCACACCCCTTCCTGAAACCACAGCACTTAGGTGAGTCTGACGGTGCCCACGAACATGCCGAGACCACAGAGCTGGGCGGAGCTGAGTCTCGTTTTCCCATATTGTTATTAACAGCAGCTATTTCTGAAGTCAGATCGCAGTGTGAGAATTAAGCTCAAGTATCTCTTTGATGTTTGATAGAATCTTCTAATAATACCAAGTCCCACTGAGGACAGTTTCTAAAAACTAAATAAACGACATGACAGGATCATCAGGCATCTCTAAAAACATGGGATCCAATTAATTGCCCATGGCTTTGTGCAGAAGTCTTCCCAAACAGTTGAATGGGTATGTTATCCTGTACCATGAGATCAGAAGTTCCAATGTCTATCCGCAATGCTATGAGCTAACTGACTTTAGACCATCCCTTTTTTTTTTTTTTTTGAGATTTCGGTTTTTTTCATTTGCGAGAGACAGAGAGCATGCGCACACACACACACACAAGCAGAGGGAGAGGGAGAAGCAGGCTCCCCACTGAGCAGGGATACCGATGCGGGACTTGTTCCTGAGAATCCAGGATCATGACCTGAGCCTAATGCAGTTGCTTAACCGACTGAGCCACCCAAGTGCCCCTAGGGCCATCTTCATAGAATATTTTCCTGCTTTTGATAAAATACATTAGAAAATTTGCAAATCCTATTCAAAAATTTAAAAAGGACTAAAACATTTGTAACCACGCGTGCATGTTTATTATTCCTTACACTATGCCTCAAGGCTCTTTAGGTAATGCTTTAAGTATCACTAGGGGAATTACTGTTAGAGAACACTCCACATTGGAACACTAGAAAGTTCTTTTCTATGCACAACTAAGCCCATTACCTTTCTATGAATACCTCTTACATACACGTGAAACATTTGTCTTTTTATAAGAAAAGATTATGGATTATTATGGATTTTCCCTTTTTTTTTCCCTGTGCCAATGATTTCTCTTCATTTGTATTTTATTGTTTTCAGCTTTAACTGAGGCACAATTGATAAAGCTGCCATACACTGTGAGTGTGTAAGCTCCGTAACGATGGTCTGATACACGCATACACTGTGAATGGGATCCCACGGTCAGGTTAATTAACACATCCAGCAACTCTCCTATTTATCTTTTTCTCTTTCTCTCCTTCCTTCCTTTGGCAAGAACTCTTAACTTTTACTCTCTTAGCAACTTGCAGTTATAAAATACATGCCAATCAACTACAGTCACCATGTTACATGTTAGATTCTAGACTGTATTCATCTTAGAACTAGAAGTTTGTATCCTTCTACCAACCTCTCCTCATTTCTCCCACCCCCCGACCCCAGTCCTTGGCAACTGGCATTATACTGTTTCTGAGTTTGACTTAGTTTATTTTTAGATCACACAGATAAGTGATACCATGCAGTATTTGCCTTTCTCTTACTTCACTTAGCATAATGCTCTCTAGTTCATTGGTGGTGTCGCAAATGGCGGATCTCTTTCTTTTTTTAAGGCTGACATTCCAGTGAGAGAGAGAGAGAGAGTGAGTGAGTGTGTGTGTGTGTGTGTGTGTGTGTGTGTGATATTTTCTTGATCCATTCATCCACAGGTGGACACTTGGGTTGTTTCCATACCTGGACTATTACAAACAACGCTGCAGTGAACACGGGAGTGCAGACATCTCTTGGAGATAGTGATTTTGTTCCCTTTGAATATATATCCACAAGTGGGATTGCTGATGACCTTTCTCTTTACCTAAGTTTTTTTAAACTGGAAGCACAGTTTCATCAGAAAACCTATTTTTACAAAAGTGGGAAGGAAAGAAATACACAAATTTTGTTTTGAGAAAGATCATAGAGATATCTGACCTTTTTTTAAAAGAGGAAAAACATGGGAAAACATTTCTATTGACATAATAGTATGGATAATTTCACTTTCCACCAATCAGTTCTGGTCTTTTTCATTTTGGATGAAAAAGCCAAAAATACTGTAGACAGTTTCCTTGTCAGGAAAGACACTTACCAAAAAAAAAAAAAAAAAAGAATTCAAAGTGATAAGCTCCACAAAGAAATCCTAGACCAGAAAGAACATGCATGTACCACATGCAGCTTAGAGGACTGGAGAGAAATCAAATTCTGATTGAAATGGGTATACAGAGAGCTATGAAGTCAGCAGTTAAGAAAAGGATACAGCCACATTATTAATAGATCAGGAGCAAAATGCCCCCTTTTTGCCTCTGATTAAAAAGGGAAATCAAGACAAGGCAACATCTAAAAACTCCTTTCTTTTATTAAAGGAAGAGCCAACATCTAAGCGTCAAAAAGAAAAAATATATATATAAATAACTAATCAGTCTGTTTGCCCATCTGCTCTGCTTTGCTATAATGAGTGTTAATACAGCAATCCACTGGGGGGAAGGGGGGCGCAGGGAGGAGAAGAAAGACAGCCTAAAAGTGATTTCTAATCTTGAAGCTTTGGTATCCTTGGGCTTCTGTTAACACTATCTCACATTTCATGGTGAATGTTGAAAGTAATACATACAGAGATGTCACATTTGACATGAGGGTTATCTGGGAAAGTCAAGTCTTCTTCTTATCAGTAATTGCTAGCATCACAGAAGATAATTTATTCCTCACCTCACACTCATTTGGTGGCATGACAATCAACAATATGCTATTAACCCCAAGAAACAGGAATTTTGGCATCTGCTTTCTTTACTGGAAAACTCTCAAATATTCCACAAATAATAACTGCACACAGGTGTTTCTCGGAAACGTTAACAATCGTTAGTTAAATCCTGTGCAGGATGATTTACTTCTGCAGGATTTTGGCAATGAGGTGCGGGGACAAGGAGGAATGGCGGCAAGGGCACCACATGGGATGGAGAATCCCAGCTCTGGTCTCAGTCATCACACACATGCCTGCCTCCGTACCAAGGCTGGGCTGCACCTCTTCGAGCCTCTCTCCTTGGTTCTATTATCGACCTGAACGTATGTCCAAGGGATGCTGAGCATGAAACGGCCATTTACAGAAAGACCATTTGTTTTGTTTTCATCTAGATTCAGTTTACTTACAAACTTTGCTTTTAAAACTTACCCAGTTAGGATATCCTTGCAGGTCTAAAACCCTCAACATTCTGAGAAGCCCTATGAAGTCTGTGGATTATTCCCAATGATGTTTGGGCCTGAGGGTGCTGATTTCAATTGTTTATAAAGTGGAAAGATGAACAAAGCTTAGCTCTCCTATTTCCTCTTCTCTATCGTGCCTTTAATGAATAAAAATAAATTTTAAAAATGTTTCTTGTAGGGAACAGTTTTTAAAAGCCTGTAGAATAATTGTTCTTTAGCTAGAGATTTAAGAGTTTGGTGCCTTTATCCTATACCTGAAAACTCCATTCTCATGTCACCTGTATGTGCTTTCACAGTTTGTGCATGGCTGACACTATTTCTGGGAAGGCAAGAGAAGAAAACAGCAGATCCTGATTAGTCACCCACCCAAACCATGGTAAACCTATGCAGAATTACGGTATTTCTAGACTTGCTCCCCAGTGATCAAGGCCAATGGAAGACATTCCAGGACTTGGGAGTTCTGGTTTTTCCTTCCATTTCCAAGACTCAGAATACTAAGGGTACATGCAGGAAGTTGTCAGCCGGTGTCCCTGGGGGATCTTCTATACCAGGTTACCCGGGAGTGGGATGGCAACAGCTGTGCTGCTGGTTCACCATGTCACTTGAACCAAATCTGTGTGATTTCCTTGTCAGTAGCCTAAGAATAACAATAGCAGCTCCCTCTCTTTTTTTGGATTGTTCTGGAAATCTAGGTAGATAACGAAATGCTTGGAAAAGCACTTAAAAATGCAAGGTAATATTTTTCTTTGCATACTTTGCTATGCCAGGTGCAGGACATTACTTTTCAGGAGCCCTGGGTGGAATCAGTTTCCCAGAGGTAGCCCCAGAGAAGTAAGAGAAAACAGATGGTAAGGGAAAGATTAAAAAAAGAAGAAGAAGAAAGTGAAAGTAGAATAAGCACAAATTACTAAAGAAGCACAATTTGATTTTATTCTAAATTGGTAAGTCATGCTCCTTCTTGAATGGTCAATGAAGAACATCCTAGGTGATGTGCATGTTGAAATATATTATGAAGAATGGAGAGGATTCCTGCCCTTGGAGAGCAAGCATTCAGAAAGGGCTAATGACCAGAAACGTAATTAAATAAAATGAAATTCCAATACCTAATGCATGTTGCCGGAGAAGAAAGGATCAGAGACGTTCTTGAAATTCACAGGATGTTTCATCTAATTTTTTTTTTTTAAGATTTTATCTATTTATTTGACAGACAGAGATCACAAGTAGGCAGAGAGGCAGGCAGAGAGAAAGAAGGAAGCAGGCTCCATGGCGAGCAGAGAGCCCGATGCGGGGCTCGATCTCAGGACCCTGAGATCACGACCTGAGCTGAAGGCAGAGGCTTAAACCACTGAGCCACCCAGGCGCCCCTCATCTAATTTAACTAGTGCCGTCTCAGCTTTATTTTATGCAACAAGGGATGTAGGAACATCAGTAGAATGCACTACTCTTAGCAGACCCTTGGTAAGCATTTACTGATGAGGATGACAGTGGAACAGATGTCATGCCAGTTTTGAGCCGTTGATCCTTTTTAACACCATAAACTACCACAGAACTGCAGCCGGATTAATCCCCGGGAAATGTGAACGTTATTCTCATGGTGCCGAGGGGGCAAGAGGTGAGCGTCGCTGATCCCAGTCTGATGCGCGCGCTGGGAAAGCACGTATCATGTTTTTATCCCTGAATTAGGAAGCGTCAGCTTTCACACGAGCCAAGCATGTTTCTCATTTTTTATTCGATGCCATCTCTAAAAATGCTGACGCGGCACAGCTCAGCCTGGTCACTGGGGTAGGTAAAAGGACATAGGACCAAGAAACGCAAAAGATGGGAATTATCTAAACTAACCATTAGCAGCAAATGGGAGAATTATTTAACAACGAAAGAGCCTGCTTGTATTTTCTTAGAGCAGTTTAGCACTAATACTTAAGTATGGATATATTTAATATCTTCAGAATTATAAATACTTTTGACAAAGTAATGTAGTAACACTCTGAAAAGTGTTGAATACTAGAAGTTGAAAGACAGTGTTTCCCTCAAAAATCTAAACAAACATCCCTCTTCTCTCCCAAAATAGCCTCTTTCCTCCCTTTCCCCCCCTTCCTGCTAAAATAAATGAAATCATCCCTGAGAAACTGGTGCCAACTCTGGCCTAAGAGCTCTCTCTCCCTGGGCTCAGACTCAGGCCACAGTACCCCAGGTCTGAGAAGTTAATAATGACCCAGTGGTTGAGGAAACCCTCCTCTCCCAACTGGGTAGAGAGCTGCAGACTGAAATGAGCATTGCCAAGGGAAAGCCTTGGCTACCTGAAATTCGGCCTTCTAGAACCTTCCAGTTCTATCCAGAACAGCTCAAGATTTGGAAGTGCCCTGAAAACTTAGAGAGAGCACACAGATAAAACCTCTTTACTGGTAAAGGACTTAGTGTTTCTCTCTCTCTCCCTTTTCTTCATGCACACATATACCCACCACAAAAGTTGTAGAGATGCAAAGACAATACCCAATATTCTGTAATTTAGTGAGGGAAAGGTGTTGTGTGGCTTTAGGCAAGTTATTTACTTCATACTGCCGTGGGTGCTCATTTATAAGATGGGGTAAAAGTGCATGAATTAGGACAACACCTGACAATTAGTAAACAATTGATAATGTGATTCTTACTGTCATTATCATTACTACCATCATTATTACTTAATGGGATGGTGATGAACTTTAAAAAGAAAGGAAGAGAAGCAAAAAAGACTAGAAAGCGAAATGGGAAGAGATGAGGGGTTAACAGAGACAACTCGGGAGTTCTTAGGAACTGCACCAAGGATAAAGCAGGCAGACCCAGGGAACAAAGAACCAAGAGACAGCAGTGTCATGGCAGGAGAGGCTTGTGGTGTGTGAGCAGTGTCTGAAAAGGGAGCCCAGAGCAGTGCCCATGTCTCTGCCAGGTTGGAGGTGGGGAGGGAGGTCAGCTTTCATGTGGGACATCCTGGGGCTCTGAAGGCCAAGGCCGCTGTGTGCAGACAGAATGAAGGTCAGTGAGCTCTCCCAAGCTTGGCCTCAGCCTTGGTGATGTGCAGCTCTCATCCTGCTGCTGTTAAGTGTTTATGTGTCTATCTCCTTCACCAGGCCGATTTCCAAGGTCACAACCATGACCTTGGAATCATTCCTCTCTATAGTCCCTTTGATACAGATCCAGCACAGAAGGTCTGTGATAGATGTTGAACTAATGAATTCTCTTAGAAATCTCTTTTCACAAAGAGATGTCCAAGGCTTTTAAGGAAGGGAGTTCTCCTAAGTCCCAGCCCTAGGTCATCAGCATGGATGGTGGCTTTTCAGTACATCATAAGAACTTCAGTTAAAGAAACTCGTCTGAGCCATCGTGGACAACTTAAAACTATGTTCAGTATATAGTTCCTTAAAAAGACAGGAAGGGAGTAATATATATTATACTAGTATGATGGAATTTTGAAAGCTTTTGGCACTTGTATGGTTGGCCCTGATCTGCCTTGGAAAACTATGTTATTTATTTATTTCAACAATCATTTCTGGGGAACTTGTTTAGTTCTCAACATTCCACTAGGAACTAGAGATTCCAAAATGGATAAGTCAGCCAGACCTTGACACGCATTTTTTGGAGTTAGAGTCTGGAGATGTTTAGCAGCGTTTCGAAAACTCATCTGTCGGGAAAACCAAAGTATTTTTGTTTTTTGCTGAAATTTAAATCTTTGATTAAATCCATGACAAAGAACTATTTAAGAACTGATATCCTTATACGGCTAAAAAATTGAAGTTATAAATATCATTTTCAGGTGGCATAAATCCATGCCCCTTTAACCTACCAAGTTTCGTTTTGTTTTGTTTTTTAAAAAGGGCACATTGGTTCTCATACTGCTCTCAAGTAACGCACAAGACTTTGGGGAACTTTGATTTTGCAGAGCTTGGCCAAAAACACATTCTGCACAATTATCTCCTTTAAAGAAAACAAAAAGTAAGAAGCTGAAAGACTAGACCCAGAGGGCACAGCAAAGTCAGCTAAGTAATGACCACTTCTCCCTAATGTCCCAGCAGAGGCCCTTTCCTGCCCCTCCTGAGTTCACTCAGGACTCTACGCTAAATGTACCTACCACCGTCTCTGAGACACGTAGCAGCCTTTCAGTCGTGAAATGAAAAAGGGAGGGCAGGAAGCTCTTCCCTGGCTTTGATGCCCATCTGCAGCCACTAAATAGCCATAAAAGAACAGGTAGGGTGATAGGCTATGAGCTATTATGACCTCGTAAATGTTACCAAAATTTGCAGTCTACTCTGTAATAATTATTTTAAATCAGCCTAATGTTCTCCCTTTGAAGTAGCCTAATTAGTGAACGTGGTGTTCTTCCCTACTTGTCCAGCAAATTGTACTTAGAGCAAGAGACCAGAGTGACATATACTCGGCTGGAGAGGAAAATCAGAGTACGAGCAACAGGACTGGGGCCCGCCCACAGAGGACCGCAGCTGAACATCAAGACATACCAGCCAGTACTCCTTGGCATTAACACTCTCCAACAGATGCATGTTCAGTTCCAGCTGGACACATGGAAGTTTCAAGTTTTCATGTGGACAGAGAACTGGGATTTGTAGATCACTTTTTGGACTCAGCCTCTAAACCTCTCCCTTACTCATCAGGCTTTTCTAGGCCCTATCATTTGTTTGGTTTTTGCTTTTTTTGAGAAAGAACTCAAAGGCAATGTCCAGTGGACATCAGGGTGGTACTAGCAGTTTTCAAAGCATCAGAACATGATTAAAATTTTTAGTAAAAAACTGTACTTCTCGTAAATTAGTAATTATCCCATTAATTTTCTATAATAAAGAGAAATTAATCTTCTTAATGGACTGATTTCTGATAGGTCCTTGCTTTGTTTCAAAATCTTCCAGAACTCATTAATGCCTTGGGAATAAGGCCCAAAACACCTAGACTTCCAAGCTACACATACTCTCAGGGACCACTGAGGTCAAGGTCCCTAGATTTACAAATGAGAAAACTGAAGGGCGAGGTTCCCCCAATGGGACCAGACTTGTTGACCCACTGTTGGTCGTCTCTTTCTACTGCTCCAAGGTTATGGGCATCCTCTTCATCACACCAGGTGGGTCTCATAGACCTCTCCCCCCGCCCCAATATTCTGCTCACATACCCACCTCTCTATATCTGTTTCAGCCTTAACTTTTCTAGGAAGATTTCACACTGTTCCATGACTTCCTTCCATTTTCTCTTTCCTAAATCTTACTTCTAGAGTAAATTATTTGGTGTTTTTTAGACATCTCTCTCTCTGAAAAGACACTAAGTGCTCTGTGGGCAGAAACCACCTCCTGTATTGTCTCCCCCACCATTGGCAGGGCGGGGGAATGCACTGCTAGGCGGACAGTACGAACACAATAAACCTTCAAAATGACAAGCAGCTAGCTATCTTTGTCTTCCCACCTCTGCACCTGTTATCCTCTGGGCTAGAAAACTTCTTCCTCACCTTTGCCTAACTTCTGGTCTTTGTGAGCTGTCCCTTCCAAAAGGTCCCAGTGCATGTGATAATTCCCCTTCATGGCACCCATCACAGTGCAGGACAGTCTCCATTCCTCACTGCCTAACGCTTCCACAGGCATACTCCTCATGAGACACAGATTATGCTTCTAGCTCCCTAGTGTATCCCCAGCTTGGCACAGTGCTTAGTTCAAAACATGTGCACAGCAAATAAATAATAAATGAAAATATCCAGAAGGAAGTTTAAACTCCTCTTCATGGAAATCAAGGGTTTCTATAGATACCTTGCTCTAGCCAGTCAAGTCTCCAGCTACTATGTCTAACCCTAGCTACCTCTGGTCATCATCTCACCTCAGATAGGAAGCCCTCCTCATTAATCTCTGCCTGGAATTTAAATTCTACCTGTCTTTAAGGTATAGAAGAAGTCTTGTCACCTCTAAGAAACCTTTCCCCCAGCCACACAGGTCTTCCCCTTCTGTAGGCTCATCAGCAGGCGTGCACATGACCATTCATCACCTACCCATGTTGGGACATGTCCACAGTCAGCATTCCATCTCAGACCAGCTTAGACTATGGGAGCTCCCCCCGCCCCCAAGAGGCAGCATTGAACTCTCTCACTCAGGAAAGAATCACATCCACGGCTTTGGGACATCTCCTGTGCCGTTGTTTTACACTGTTAACTTTCGTGCATTTTTGTCTTGGCCATCCTAATTCATTTTTAACCTTTTCAATGCTTTCAATGTCTGATCCTGTGCAAGTCTTGGCACAAAGCAGAAGGTTAACAAATATTTGTTACCTGACATGTTGGCTAGAAAACAAAAGTGTGCAGGATGAGAGAACTATAGAAGTTCTAAAAAAAAATAACTTTTGCCCAAAGTGCTGTTGAACACTTCTGATTATTAGAGGCTGTTTTAAAAGGTCAAATGTTGGTAGTACAATTATGCCATAATTTGGTAAAATTACTCTGAATAAAGGTTATTTTTAAATAGAAACTTTTGTCTATATGATAAAAAATTACAAATAGAAAAGGAAATTTTAAGGGGAAAAAAAAAAGGAAA
Source organism: Lutra lutra (assembly GCF_902655055.1). NCBI lineage: Eukaryota > Metazoa > Chordata > Mammalia > Carnivora > Mustelidae > Lutra > Lutra lutra. The sequence goes on along the minus strand of NC_062292.1, from coordinate 20,313,287 downwards.
AGAAAGAACAACGTATACCCAAGACTGCCACTCCCACTTCTACCCCTCAATCAGGAGGGTTGGCTGTGGCATCCACAACTGAATCAGTCGACTTTCATTACAGAGTCTAGGTCATGACTGAGTTCACATAATGGCTCCATAAAGGCTGGCCCAACTGTTCTGTGAACATGAGCAAAATAATTCTCTCAATGTGGCAGGGGTAGGAGAGGGGAATCAATCGTGTTCCTAATTTGCCATAAACATTTCCTTATAATTATTGTTTGATGTACTGTGTCTAACTATTTCGTTTTATTTATTTTGCATCTCACCAAACTCTCCCCCAAAATACAGCTGCTTTCAACCATAAATAACCATTTTTAGAACATAAACGCTATGTTCAGGGTTCAGTAATTCAGGGTTCAGTAACTTAGCAACCGAATGTCAAGATCCCCTAATCTATACCCTCAAGTGCCCAACATCCACATACCCCCAAGACGGGCTTGCAAACTGCTGTTCAAATCAGGTTTGGCTAATCCCAAGTCAATACTGACCAGCACAGGAAATAAAACAAAACCCCTTTTGCTGGGCTCCAAAAGCCCGGGGTCGGGGAATAGATCATTAGAGATTAGCGGCCACAAAGCTGCTGACTGGGATCTGGCCCTGGGAAAATCCAAATTGGCCAGCGGCTATAAACTTCTACAACCAACACCCGACATGTTTTATATATCAAAACGCATTCTTAGTAGAAATAAACAAATGTACCCATTACCAGGAACATGCAGTCAGAGGAAGACAACAAGAGGGAGGAAGGCCTCTTAGATGTCTTGCTTTAATGAATTAATTAATGAGAACTGAATCCTCATCTCCAAGATGTATCACAGGAAATAAAATGAAGACGCATGTCCTCCTCCCTCTTATTTAATAGTTTGGTTTTGTCATCAAATCCATCTCGTTAATGGGCCTACGCTTCAAGGGGCATCTGCAGTGAAGGGGCCCTCATTTCTTAAAAAAAATATACAAACTTGACTGGTTTTTCTTCCCTACTCCGTGGTGAAGGTCATGATATAGGAAAGCGGCGTAACAATGTGTTTTTTAAAATCAACCATCCCAGCAGTGGCAAAAATAAATGACATGTGGAGGCTGTTTATTTGTACGTCAAAGAGAAAGCAAAATTCTCTACAGGGTGACATAATCATTTGTTTTCCCCAATGAAGCAAACAAATCAAAGAGAAATAAAACAGGAGCCGCCCTTCATCATTCATGGTGGAATGAGTTCTTGCTAGATTAACCATTCTCCTTCCTTGTTAGAGTCACTCCAAAAACAAAACCAGATAGATGTACAATGACACCAGCAAAACAGCCAACGAGCATCAATCTACAAGACAGGAAATGCAGCAGCCAGACTTGCATTCTTTTTAAACATTAGCTGACTCCTGGCTGATGGCTCTGGCTCTGTTGTGCAGGAAACAGGCTCACCGATAGGATGCAATGATCAGGACGATTTATCAGAAGCAATGCCTTAGGACAGAGACGCAAACTGGCTACTCCAGATCAGATGGCTGCCTAGGTAGTAAGCTTAAGATCGAAAATCTGAGACTCGCTGCTCCAGTGAGAAGTACCCAAGGTACTTCTCTCCCCTCTGACTCAACCAGCCATTACCGGAAGCTGGATACCAACAACATTCTGTCAAGAAGATCCAAGACAGAGTGTATGTGGCATTGGGGAGTCCTGGCCACTGGCATTAGGACAGTCCGTTGAATGGACAAGACCACCACACTGCATCCGAGGAACAAGCCCGTTTAAGCCATGGCGGATGGGGACTCTGAGGTCCTAAGCAAAAGATCCGGCCAATAGAATGGGTGACATGGGTGCTCCTGGGTCACAGGAGTGGGGCGAGGTGCTCGTCCTGAAAAATGGCAGTGATGTTCAGAGGAGGGCAGGCATGCAAGCAGCAGCATTTTCTGTGAAGAAACGGAGATAGGGAATCCCAGGTAAATGGAGACACGAGGGACAAAAGGAAGGACACTGGTCCTCAATGCCAGTGATGGAGGGCTATGGAACCCAGGCTCCCTGCTGGCATCACAGATGCAACACAACTGATTTTACACACCCCTTTACCATTTGCACAGCCTTGCCCCCAAATATTGATCTGCCAGGGTCTTCACTAGCATCTTAGAAGGCACCGCTAATGCAGCTCTAGATGCCCCTAAAGCTACACCAGATCTAGGGTGCCCCCTGCGTGTGGGGAAGGAAGGAAGGGCTACCGCTAGGAAAGGGGGTGGTCACCCCATTTGATTTCCCTCACCTGAGAGTAACAGAGGTTTTAGTGAACAACAAAATCAGTAAGAGTATCAGAGCTTATTCGATGGTATTTATAACATCTCTGACCTTAGTATGTCTTGCTGCACACGCACAGCTCCGTTTCTACCCAATGTCTACCGAAGCTGCATTTTATTTGCGATGGAAACATCTGCAAAGGGATCCTGTTTCTCCTGGTAGCAATTGTTTGAACGAGCATAATGATAGCTGGGATTTGGGGACTCACGGAGTGACTTCCTCCCACCGCTTGCTAATCCCCCCCACTTCTGATCTATTTCTATCCCTACCTACCGACATGATTTTGAATTAAATTTGTGCCTTGGATGTCTAAAGAAAAGCCGTGATGTTTTCCAGTCTACCACAGAGGAAATCTGTCTTTCTGTGAGGGCGCCCACTTGGCGCTGTGCTCTCCTGTTGCTTCCGGGAAGGGGACTATGGGGAGAGACCCCTGTGTGGAAAAGTCCTGAAGAACAAAAAGAGCTGAAGAGAAAAGGGGTGTGAGGAAAAGACACGCTGGGCAGCTGCGGGAAGCTGAGGAAACTGGAAGCAGACAAAGGAAAAGTGAAAGAAAGAAGAAGGAAGAGAGAAGGGAATGGGTACAAAAGTTTACAGGAATGCTGTCCTTGCCAGAGCAACTCAACCTCTACACTCTGCTCAAAAGTGTCAGGTTTCTAGGAAGGCTTTGGTGGTTCCTGCCCCCCACCCCCAAGTGTGCTTTCAGCTCTGCACTGCATCCTCTCAGCCTCCTATGTTTGTCTCTGGAACGAGACCATGAGCGACAAATGCATGGACTCTTACTCACTTCAAAAAAAACTCCATCCCCAGCTCCCAGCACTGGCTGATGCACAGAGGATGTTCGACAAATGTTTGCTAAGTAACATGAATCTTAAAAATGGAGAAGGTGTTAATAAAGGATACCAGCTGTAAAAATCCTAGGGCAGCTTCGGGATCTTAAACCCATATGCAGCACAACACACAGTCATAAAATCCTTTTATAAGAAAGGAAAGACATTCAGTCACTGAGAAATGAACGGGAAAAGCTGAAGGCAGTTCCTTTCCATATTCCACAAGGCCAAGTGAGGTGCCTTCATAACTGACATTGATTCCTTAAGGATGCAGACTTCAGAGTTTTTGCTCTTTGACCTAAAAGCACTCGGGCAAACCTTAAAAGAGTCTGATTTACCCTTCACCTTCTCCAGGAATGATTTATATTTTGGAAAAAAATAGCCCAAATCTGTTAACGTGATGAACTTCCTGAATGTCAAGGGTATTTACCAAATAAATTACTCCCCAGACCACTTTGTAATCTACTCTTCTTGGGAGGATGGTAGAAGCTGACGCTTTATGAGCTTAGGACCTGGAAAAATCTCCGTAATGTTCTCCAGAAAGGGGTCAAGATGCAGAAACAAAGTACTTCATGACAAACAGCGCAATTCAACATGCATAGAAGGTAGTTAAATACTGTTTAAGTAAATACAAATGTTATTAAGATTCTAGGCTTTCAAAACAAAACAAAACATACATTTAACTTTATTCAGGGAATGGGAAAACCTTTGATAGAATTACCTCTAAAACAGAGAGACTTCATAAAAGTACAAATACCACTCTGATTCCTATTTATTTAAATTTGCTGCAAATTCATTTAAGCAAGAGCTAATTTCTCAGTCTTTCTGAAGTTGCAGCATTCTATCATTTTGTCTCCTGGCACAAACTGTAATGCATTTAAACTCTGAATTAGTGTAAGTTTGATTCTTTCAAAATTATTTTTATAGCATGTATTTAGAAATGAATAAATGAATGAATTTATTATGAGAAAATTTCTAATTTTTTGTGATAACTGGCAAAAAGCCAGATTGTTGTAAAAGCCAGAATTAGTCTAAATAAATGAAGATGTTAAATTGAAATACTTCTGGAGTTGTTTCAAATTATAGCAGAGTCAAGGGGCGCCAGGGTGGCTCAGGTCATGATCCCAGGGTCCTCATCAGGCTCCCTGCTCAGTGGGAAGCTGCTTCTCACTCTCCCTCTGCCTGCCGCTCTGCCTATTTGCGATCCCTCTCTCTTTCTCTCTCTGCCAAATAAATAAATAAAATCTTTAAAAAAAATTATAGCAGAGTCAAAACCATATCCATTTACCATTCAGTACATATGTGCCAAGCATAATATATCGTTATGGCTTCAAAGAGTCTAGACCTCGCAGTCTGTATGTTATAACTCCTTTATATATATGTTAATTCCTTTTATCTGTTTCCTCAATGGGACCCAACAGAGATGAATGAATGACTAGGAGATTGCGACAAACCTTTTCCCCCTAACAATCTTATCAATCCATCTTCTATCAAAATTCCTGAAGAGAAGCAAATATTAGAAGAAAGACGAAAGGGCAGACACCACTGGAATAATCTGTACACACCACAGAACAGTAATACTTCCTCTACTGGGATCACTATACCAGGCTTCAAAGACCTCAGCCCCCAGCGAAGGTTCCATAAAGGCAGCTCCACTAGAGGGGCAGAGGGGGCAGTTAAAAGAAAGTAGGCTTTGGAGTCAGACAGACTGGGGAGAACAAGGCTCTACTATTCACCAGCTATGCAACCAGCACAAGTTCATTCATCTCTTAAACCTCAGTTTCCTCTTCTATAAAACCAACATAAACACCATCTACCCCCGTAGAAGAGTTCTGAGCATTCAGAACAATGTCTACAGAGCAACGGCCCGGATACCAGGCACTTCAGTAGACACTTAAGAGAAGGCAGTCGTCCTTATAAAATAAGGGAATTCGTGTCAGGAAGTGCACATGACACTAAATGATAAAAACGGCTTCCTACCTAGCTTCACTCCCATAACAACCCCCCTCAGACACCCAAAACTGACGCAATCTGACTTTCCCTTTATCTGTGTTACAGCTCCTAACACACCAGCCTGATCACGGGGGAGGCGAGCACACTGACAGGGGCAAGGTACCCAGGAAAGAGGCTCAAAAGAACCGTGAGCAGATGTGAGAGTCCGGCAGAGTCTGGGCCGTACCAGGAGAGTAGCTTTCAGTCGACTCAGGTCCCAAAACAAGGTTCATGGGAATGATCACAGAGAAGGTCACACTGCCTTCAGCCGATCAATTCTACTTCAGAAGGCACAAGAGACAGAATCTACGTGAAAACCATTTACAGCCAACTCCAGCTGGAATCTGTGCCTCCTCCGTCCCGGTTCTCACAACACTGTGCTTGCTTCTCCGCTGCCGAGCTCCTTACGGTCTCTTTGGGGACAGTCTGAACGTCAGTAGACAGGAGCTCCTTGAAAGCAGGGAACCAGGGTAACTCATTTTTGCTCAATAAGTATTTCTAGAATACATCAACTTTCAAGAGGACAGATACAATTCTCACCGCTTTCATGTCCCCCCCTCCCCCGAAATTCCTTCCTCTGAGTAAGAATTAAGTTCAGGGGGCGCCTGGGTGGCTCAGTGGGTTAAGCCGCTGCCTTCGGCTCAGGTCATGATCTCAGAGTCCTGGGATCAAGCCCCACATCAGGCTCTCTGCTCAGCAGGGAGCCTGCTTCCTCCTCTCTCTCTGCCTGCCTCTCTGCCTGCTTGTGATCTCTCTGTCAAATAAATAAATAAAATCTTAAAAAAAAAAAAAGAATTAAGTTCAGAACATCTGCAAATATCTTCCTAGTTTGCTGCTTTATGCAGCTAGACCCTCTTCTTATGGGGCATTTATTTATAACGCTCAAATACTGGTGGCAGTGCTACCGTAATTATAAGGCAGGAGATAACGTCCAACCAAATGATCATCATCACCTTTTCCAGAAAGCTGCCCCAGATAACTTCTGCCTGGTTTGGTCTTCTTTCTCTCCACAAATGCTCAAATCACTCATGCGTTTTCAGTCAACATTTGCTGCTGCTGTGGGCCAGCATTAGATGAGGCATACCTGGACATATAAAAATATAGAGATGAAAGTAATTCTCTCCAACAGAGTGATCGTTGGAGAATAAAGGATGAGCGAGTCAGAGAAAGCAATGGGAGAAGAGGACTGATGTGTCCAGCACAAAACCAAGCAGAGATCAAGTTACAAAGCAATGCCTGGATGGATTCCAGAAAGTCTGTGCAGAAGGCAGGGTTTGAGTTGACACTTGGGAGAATTTTAACGGGAAAAATAGCAAATCTGGGACTTGTGCTATCATAGCTTGTTTCTAAAGAGGAAGACTGGGAACATCCTCACTGTGAATGAATATAAACCTATCATAACCTTTCCAAAGATTACCAAGTTTCTGTCTCAGAAGTAAACTCTTCATACCCTCCTGGAGCTGTTCACGGTGATAAGGAGATTCCCTAATTTGGTTCATGAAAGAAGCAGTTAAATTTAAGTAGAAAGCCATGAAAAGAGGTGAGGCGTCAACCTGATGACTCTCCTGAAGTAAGAACCAGGTTCGGGGTGTATCTACTACTCTACACTTACAGAGAATTAGGTAGCTTTTTGATGTGTTCCCAGGGGCTGTTCAAAATCTGATGGTGAAAACTCAAAATGAATGGTACTCATAATGTCCCCAAATCTCAATGTTATGTATTTATCCACTTACGGCTTCATTTAACAGGTCTTTATTCCCATATGCACCAGGAACATTCTAGGTGCTTGAAATGTAACGGGAACGAGAAAGACGTGAGCTTTTAGTAGTCATTGTGAAAGAGTTTTACGATAAATCTTAATATTAGCAATCCCAGAAAGGGATTGTGCCTGATTTTCATCCATGCCCCCGGAGTGGGAAAATACTAGGGACAACATAATACCCATCTGGGAGAATGTAAAAAAGGAGAGTTCCTAATTTGGGGGTGGGGACTGGCTGTTTCACAGCTACTTTTTAAGACTTTGTTTTTCTAACTATGATATAGGGGATCAACAGGATTGGGATCCACCTAGGATCTCTCCAGGAATGCACATTTTCAGGCTTGATCCCAGGCCCTAGAATCTGCATTTCTAACAAGATTCCCCAGTGACAAGTATGTAGGCAGAAGTTTCAGAGGCACTGTTGTTCTCAGAGGTTTTATTTACAAGTCCGATTACAAACAGGTCACTGTACATCTGTGGCTGAATGAGACCTCGAAGGCTCCTTCCAACTTTGGAGATGGTGCTGCAAACAATGACACAGAAAGTCTGGAGAGGGCTCATTTATTCTTTTAAAATGTCAGGTCATAGGTTAGGGACAACCCTACAAATATCTCAGCTATTTTTACCAGTGGAGCTTTGAGAAATTAAAAATTCAGATGAAAGGACAGTTATATTAGACCAACAGGCCATATCACACTTCATTAAACTCTAATTTCTACTTTCAGAATCTAGACCGTCTTGCAATAAGGACACAACTAACTAATTTAAAATGGCTTAGATAAGAGAAATATATTTACTACTTCCTAATTCCTCCAAAGAATGCAGGTGTCTGAGAACAGTTTTGATTTGCCTGAGATCAGTGGCTTATAATTCATCAAAATTTAGGGAAACCACAGCGTGGTATTGGATGCCTTTCAAGAGATCCTAATCTCTTCCACACGCTGCTCACCACTGCGTTATGTGCCCACTGCTGTTTGGACCTACTATTAAATTTACCTCTAATTATCTGTGACTATAATTACTGATTCTATTTATACCTACTCTAATAATAGATTATCCGCATAAAATTAAAGGTTTCTAATCTACTCAACCATATCATATGAACTGTATCAAATATATCAAAACTTGAAATATTCTTTTTTTTTTTTTTCCTTCCATTCCCAGCTTCCATTCCTGGATAAGGATTAAGTTTTAGACATACAAAATTTCCCTCTCACTGTCTTTCCAAAAGTAAATAAAGCAAAAGAAACTCACTCTCTGTATGTATTTTTAAGTGTTTCTCTTATGGATCTGCTAATAACGTTTATGTTTTAGCTTAGGGCACTCAGAGTCCCCTCAAAAAAGATGTATGTTATCCTTCTCCCCATACAATGTTTTGTTTCTTATGCTCACGTTTAGAAACAAATTTCAGTTACTCTCTCTGGCCGCTGGAAAGAAAATTTAAATAGAATCTCTTCTCTTTCAGAGCTGACTTTCCAAAATTGCAATTTAAAAGCACATTCTGGGAAAATCAGGAGAGCAGCTTCTTTCATTAAACTCTAACTGACACAGACAAAAGCTATAAAATATCAGGCGCTCCCTGTCCCTTAATCCCTCAAGCTTCGCACACACGAAAACAAACCGCTATTTCTTGAAGAACAAGTCAAACATGGCAGTTATAAACAAATAACCTCATAAAAAAACTAGTTTGGGCCAAGATTTCTCCAGAGATTAAAAACTAGCATAGGTGGCAGCGTCAAACAAAGGCTTCAGAACCGAAGAAAGGGCATTAACACCAGGACATTCAGCAAATGAAGGAAAAGACAGAACACTGACCCCCAGACTAGTATTTACATGGGGTTCTCGCCTTCAGGGGAATGAAACACTAGCTCACTGAGAAAGGCAGGCCCAGTAACAATGTGTCACTAAACTGTACATTCGTCAATACTGTAAAATGTTCTGGAAGGCAAAGAAAGAACTGCAAAGCCAAGTGAGAAGCACTTGCCTTTTTTTTTTTTTTAAAGGTTTTTATTTATTTATTGGACAGACAGAGATCACAAGCAGGCAGAGCAGCAGGCAGAGAGAGAGAGGAGGAAGCAGGCTCCCTGCCGAGTAGAAAGCCCTATGCGGGGCTCGATCCCAGGACCTTGGGATCATGACCTGAGCCGAAAGCAGAGGCTTTAACCCGCTGAGCCACCCAGGCGCCCCAGAAGCACTTGCTTTCTATTCGACATGCACCCAAGGCCATATGCTGCATTCACCTGGGGCTTCAGGGATGCCACAGTCGGGACGCAGCAGTTCTCCCCTCTGCTCAGAGAAGCTCTGCAGAAGGGAAGGGGACGCGGTTCCTCAAGATAAGCTTGGCTGTAACGCAGCTCTAGCTGCCTCTTCCCACAGTGAGGGACCCTGAGGTCTTTACCACTTAGAGGCATTCCATAGCACGCTTCCCAGCTCCAAGATTTTTCTAGAAACAGACTGTGGCTCCTCCTCAGTCAGCTTGTTTACCATTTAGGAGGGAAACGACCCTGGCTGAGCAGAGACCAGTGGGCTCGACAACACAGCAATCCTCCCAGCAAAGGGCATATATGCTTCCTTCTCACTCCAAGTTTCCACTGATGAGACCAGGGAAAGCTTATAAGACACAAACAGCAGAGGGGAAGCAAAGCTACTAAATTTTTTAAAGGCCTTAAAAATTGGTCATCAAATTATGCTGGGTCACAAGAAAGAGAGCTTCGTAGGGGACGGGACTGCGAGAATGCACAAGCAAGATGCGGGCCCGGCTCCTGCCAGGTGTAGCCCAAACAAGCCCATCAGTCCTCTGAGACACCGTAACTAGTCATTCAGAGGGTTTTTCTCTGTTATTAGCTCAAAAGGCCAAAAGAAATTCGTTCTGAGCCACCAGCCACACAGACATATCATGAAAAGGTATGCAAATCATGGCCTTCTGGGGCCCCTGGGTGGCTCAGTGGGTTGAGAGTTTCACTTCAGCTCGGGTCATGATCTCAAGGTCCTCGGATTGAGTCCCACGTCGGGCTCCATGCTCAGTGGGGAATCTGCTTCTCCCTCTACCCCTCCCCCTTGCTTGTAATCTGTCTCTCAGATAAACAAATAAAGTCTTTTTTTTTTTAAAGATCTGATTTATTTATTTGACAGACAGAGATCACAAGTAGGCAGAGAAGCAGGCAGAGAGACAGGGGAAGCAGGTTCCCTACTGAGCAGAGAGCCCGACGCAGGGCTCGATCCCAGAACGCTGGGATCATGACCTGAGCCGAAGGCAGAGGCTTTAACCCACTGAGCCACCCAGGCGCCGCACAAATAAAGTCTTAAAAAAAAAATTACGGGCTTCTGATCTGCAACAGTGAATGTGAGCGATGGTTACACCCTGTTTTTGCCACACTCAGGTGTGGCCATACTCGGGTCAGGCCGGTGGTAGTACATGGGCTACATATGACCTTTAGGATACAAGCAGAGGAACCCAGAACTTACTTCTGGGGCAACCTTTAATTCTGTTTCTGACAAACACAACAGTGTCTAGCCACCTACCTGCAATGGTGACCCACCAGTGAGATGAGAAATTCGACCTCTCTTTGGGCTGCTAAGAGAGCTGGTCTCACACCCACTCTTGTAAAGAAGGAGAATTTTGCTCTGCACCAGGCTTTGGGGACCCTAGAAACCAAAATCTTAACGGAACAAGCCCATCACAGAGACATGGTGATGATACCATCATTCCCGCCAACCACACCTTCTATCTTGTTAATAAACAGTAAGTTCCCTCCAAGACGCATTCCAAAATTTTCATCAGAAACACTTCTACAATGCACACATCCATGTGGAGTTTAAGAAGCACTCTGTACACCACCCTGGGGTAAATCTCATCTAAGTAGTTAGCTTTGGCTTTGACTTCTGACGTCGATGTCACAAAATATTTCGCCTCCCAGGGAAAGCAAAAGATCACTGGGGGAGTAATGCTTTCATTCATCTCCAATAACAAACATTAACATTTATTTCTAAAAACAATTATTTATAAAGAATGTAATCACTCAATGGAACATTTGCTCATTAAGTTTATAAACATGGAAAAACTTCAGCTTTCAGATGCTTCTAATTTGCTAATGCCCTTTTTGTGAACTTGGAGCAGAAGAGGTCTTCAGTGTGCAAGATACTCATTTTGGGGAGGGCGGGATTCTGCTAACTTTTAATTCACTTGTTTTTGAGCATGTAAAAAAGTATGTGTGTATGTGTATATAGAGTTCTTTAGAGCCACAAAGTGTAATATTATAACCATTGATGGGCAGATTGAGATTAGAACCAGTGTTCCAAAATTAGTGAAAAATAGAAAATTTTAAAAAGAACAGGCAGGGCAATTATTTTTATGTGATTCATTTTTTAAAAAAATCATAGCTTTAATGAGCACTTTTTATACTGGTGAATTCAGAGGTCATCTGAAACTTCTTTATTCTCCATCCTCATTTCTGATTTTAAAGAATAAAAGAACTCATTAGCACAAAAAAAATGATTTAGGTTTTCTCCCCAACCTTTATAAAGCTTTTCATCCAGATGGGATTTAATTAAGTTTAATATTGATATGAACATAGCAAAAGACAGGAAAGTTAAAGGCAAAGAACTGGCAATTTGGCTATACGTTTATTTTGACACCTTTATCTGGCCGTGTGTGTGCGTGTGCTCACCTCTTGGGCATACCACAAATTACAAGGTGGGTACTTCACTGGGAACAGCACCTCCGGCTACCTGTCACCCTAAAACTCAACAGATTTTCCCATTCTTTGTATGATGGCATGGTTGACGTTCATTAAAATGTAAACAGTACTGGGAAGACAACATATTCTATCATTGACCTGCTTCCCTGATTCAGTGCCACAGGTTAGCTGGTTAGACACCTAGCAGGCTCTAAGTGGGAGCAAGGGGAGTCCAAGAAAGGGTAGCGAGTAGCATCCTGCCTGGAAGGGCTCTGGACCTGGAGAACCCCTGAGAGGTCTGCGCCCGGTGCGGTGACCATGCTCTCTATTTCACTGACCCTAGTAAAGGCAGCAAAGAGGCACTTCTCAGTTGAACTGTGAGTGGCAAACCCTTCATGGAGCTGCTCTATAAGGGCCCATACACCAACCCTTCCATGATGGTACTAGGAACTCATCCACCTACTACAACCTCACTGTGCTATCCTCAAAATAAATGACTCTTATACCTGAAAGTGAAGGCACCAGATACCCCAATTTTATCATAAAAATACCTCCTTCCATCTTGTGTTCTGTCTGTACCCATATCGTGCACACTAGGCAGGGAGACTTTTCTGTCATTTCCAAAATCCCACGTAAGCCTTCCTTTCCTAGTTTTCAGGACTCAGGGTAGCACACCCTCTTGCCTTCTCCACCATGGAGCTGGCAGGATGAAGTTACTCAACACTGAAGGAAAGCTATATGGAGATACATGATCACACTTAGATAGACACTCACGGCTACCAATCTGCGGGCTTACGAAGAGAATCGAGATGGAGATCTTAATTCTGACTGGTATAATGTTGAGATCACTAACGAAGCCTCTTCCGACTCAAACTGTTCTCAGAAGATTTAAATAATAATTTTCCAGGGAAAATGGGTCCACTATCAATATGGAGTTCAGTGGCCCCAGAGCAGTGAGAAATCTAGTTAAGCCCCTATTTTCATTGCTTAAAAATATGATAAAATAAGTTAAAAATGAAGTTCAAGCCACTGAATTCATTTAAAAAAATACATAGATTTAGGCAGAAATTTTAGGAAGAGGGTAGTCTTATTTCAAACCCTTTATTCACATATTTTAAAAGGGGTCACTAAGAAATGGGAGAGAATAGAAGAACCTAGAAAGGGAAGGAAATAACGGGAATTCCCAGAGAAAAACTAGCACTTGAAAATGGTCTCTCAGCTTCCCCTCCCACTGACTACTCAGGACACATCTCCTCTCCTCAGGAAACGGGATCCAAGAGAAAAAGAAACCTTGTGGCTTCCCTGTCACTACCTCCTTGAAAGAGCTTGAGGTGGCTCCCACATGTAGGAAAGGAAGACTCTTGGGAGGCCCAGGTCGGTGTGCATCTGGCGACCACTTATCAAATGCTCCTTCCCTCCGTGTTGGGCAGGAGCTAGATAGTCTCAAAAAGATGCTATGGAGGTATTCACAGGTTAGCTTATGGCTCTATCAACACTGGCAAGGCAATTACAAAACACCAATACTTAGTGACAGTATGTGCAACTGGCAGAGTGAGCGTCTGAGAAGAAGCACCCGTGTGATTTGGGAGCCCATCAGGAGCCTCAGAGAGAAGGGCCATCCTGAAGACTTGAAGGAGAAAGTGGTACTTCCCATGTTGGCAAGATGGGGAGGGAAGGGGAGCGGTAGGGTTGTGGTGACTTTCAGGTAGAGTGAGTAAGTGAGCAAAGCGTAGGAGATTTGACAAATATGTTATGCCCTAAATAGGTCTGAGGAGGAAGTGTCGGGAAGTAAGACTGCTTGAATAGACAAGGGCTGCCTAACCAACAGCCCGGCTAAGACCTTGGAAGCCACTGATGTAAACAGAGAGGCAAAACGGCCAGATTGCTGTTAGTAACATCATTTCTGGGAACTGAAAGTCCTGGGCTAAACAAGGAGATCGCAATCACCTATGTCTGAACTTCAACAATGATCAATTGGTATCACGGCATCCCTATATATCAGTATCTACCTCTAAAAGGACCACACTAAATGTACATGACCATGCGGGCATGGCCACATCTTAAAAAACTAACAGTGACACTTTAAAAGCATCAAATATCCAGTAATGTTCAAGCCCCACCCCACCCCCTGCCCATTGCCTCATATTTTCCACTGTGTTTTCAATTTGTTTCAAGCAGAATCCGAAACAGGCCCACGTGCTGTCACTGGCTGACAAGTCTTCTAGTGTCTTTTGACCTACAGGTTCCCCTACATGACTGACTTTCTTTCTTTCTTCCCTTCTTTTCCCCTTGGTCATTTATTCTATAAAAGTGGGTTTGTTTTTTTTTTTCTGATTATATCCCTAAAGTAATATTTAACATTCAACTGATTTTTCTATATCTTGTAAATTGGTACTTGGACATAGAAGTTTGATTACATTCTGGGTCAGTATTTTGGCAAGAATACGTCCTACGGGGTGCTGGGTTCCCACCAGGAGACAAAAAGATGGGGTTAACAAGTCCGTATATATCTGTCATGGGAAAGAAGCCCATGAAAAAGGTGAGGGGAAGGAATGGGGAAAAGCGTGGCCTGAGAGACAGTGGACAGTGAAAAAAGAAACAGAAAAACATAAAAGCAATTGCATATCTTCCTCATAAAGCATTGCACTGTGGGACCATTTCGAGCAGCCCCAAGCATCTCTCCACAGCACGTACTAACTGGCCCCCATCACAGGAATCCTAAAGGCTTCAAGAAGAAAGTTTCCCAAGAAAATTCACAAAAAAGGAGCCTACCACATCACCCACATAGGAAACTATTCAGTCCTGTAACCACAGAGCCCCTATAATCACATCCTTCAACTTCACACAGCAAATATTTAGCCAATAATATAACATCGATATAATTATTCCACGAATGTGGTAATAAAGAGCGAGATCCAAAGTTATATATATCCTTCTTGTTAATTTCCATCATATCCTCACATGACATTTTTTCTAAGGATCAAAACTTGCATTTGATAAAATGCTCTTCTACAAAACACAAGCTCCGTTAATGGATGCCCCTAAGGGACACATTCATTCCGCCAACGTACCCCCTCAGAAAACCTGTCTTATTGTCTGTGACTTTTCTCCTGTCCCTGCCTCAAAAGAGAAAATTCTATTTCAACAACTATAGCAAGTATGTTCCAATTCACTGAGTGTTCCCAGGCACTGTAATTGCTCTGCCATTGGAAACAAACGCCAGGTCTAAAAACAAAGCATGTTTTAATTTGGAGTGCAGTAGGATCAGGTAAAAAGGGGCTCAGACAAATTAATAAGTTTTTCATCATATGATTTTACATTCTAAAAACATTCCTTTAAAAAAAAAAAAAAGATTTTATTTATTTATTTGAGGAGTGCACACAAGCTGTGGGGGGAGGGCAAAGGGAGAGGGAGAAGCAGACTAACTGGGGCCGATCCCAGGACCCTGAGATCACGACCTGAGCCAAAGGCAGATGCTTAACTGACTAAGCCACCTAGGCACCCCAAAACAAGCCTGTTTCTAATGCTTTTATAAATGCATCAATGAGGTGATTTCATTAGGATGAATGGACAAGTAAAAAGTCAAGAAAGGCTTCCCAGATGCCAGTCTGAAGACCAGTGACCATCCACCAAAAAATGGTGGGAGGTCTCTCTCCTGGGAGATCTTTCCACAGCCGTGAAATATTATTCATCTGCCACCTTGCTATTGTCCCCCACTGGGGCACATAGAATATGACAGCACAATCACGCTACACACAACCATTCAACAAACACTATATTCACACTAGGTGTTTACACACTGAGGGTACAACATGTGAGAGGAATCGTCTTGCCTGGGAAAGCACTCTCCTCATCTCCCTGCATGGGGGACCCTGTGACGCCTGGGTACTCCAGCACAAAGACCCGCATAGCGTTTTTCCTGTGTTTGTTGAATGCTGGGATGAAGCCCTTTTCTCATGTTCCTGAAAACAGCCTTTTTTTTTTTTTTAAAGATTTCATTGATTTATTTGACAGACAGAGATCACAAGTAGGCAGAGATGCAGGCAGAGAGAGAGGAGGAAGCAGGCTCCCTGCCGAGCAGAGAGCACGATGCGGGGCTCGATCCCAGAACCCTGGGATCATGACCTGAGTTGAAGGCAGAGGCCCTAACCCACTGAGCCACCCAGGTGCCCCTGAAAACAGCCTTTTGAGGTGGACGGGAAGGACATAGATTATATATTTCTTTGTGCATATGGAAATCAGGTTCAAAAGTAACAAGACTTCCCCCAAGGTCTCACGGCTAGTAAGGAGGCCCCTTGAAACCCAGTCCGTTTTGAGCAGATGAAGGAGAGGACGGATGGACCAAGGCAGAAGCTTCCAAGCCCTCCTTTGCAGAGACCGTGATGACTAGGCCGTGGGAGCTCTTTTCAGGACTGTTCTCATTGGGAGGCAGAGCCCCCTAAGGACATACTGGTCAAACAAATGGGGACAGAAGGCATTTTAGGAAGCAATACTCCCTGCTGTGCTCACCCAAAAGCAAGGATTTTTTTCACTGAAAGAATGTTCAATAATCAACTCATTCTAAAAGGCTGTGGTCTGCTTCCGATCGCTATGGAAAATGCTGCCCACATCCTTCCACAGCCTCAGGACTGGGCCTTCTCACCTCCAGCCCAGGCAGGACAGAAGGCTCTGCACACAGTGGAACTTCAGGCTTTGCTTGGACTTCTGTGCCTGATACCCCATTTCAGGGGTTCCAGGCCAGGGGAACCCACCTTGCCCTGCTATCCCTTCTGCAGCTCTAGCAAATGGGAGCTAGGTAAAGGGAAGTGATGGAATCATCGAGTGCCAGGAAAACATGGGTGCTGGGGAGGGGAGATGTGGGCCCCAGAGGAATAAATCACCAACCGTGTAATTAGCAGGCCGAATAACCTGAGATGAAGAATTTTCCCAGTGCCCCTTCAATACACCAAGTAAGCAAACCATCCGTTACAGGTGGAGTGTTTATAAACGATATTTTGCTTTGAGAGCTCCAGGAGCCCACCACACGGCATCCATGTCCATGACAATGGTCACTGTCACTCCGAGAGAGAAGGGAGGAAAGTTAATGTCAAATTTATAGACTTGGTAGCCAGTGGAATATTAAATCTGGCATCCAGTGGCAAACAGAATTTTGGATTTTAAAACCTGGTAACCCCTCCCATCACAACAGCTACTGTACTCCTAGTTCCAAAACACTGAAAAGCAGGTTAGGTAAGATCTTATGTGTAATAATCTCACCCAGAGCTCTTTATGCAGGGCGAAAGGGAACAGCCCACAGAAATAAAGTAAATTTGCACGTACGGAGTAGAAATGCTAAGTATATGATTAAAGGATTTTGCACCTAAACCTCAAGGAAGATCCTGCAAGCCAGGGGAACTCCCTTCCAGAAAACGCGCAGTAAAGTTATCTGCGTGCTTTGTTTTCCCATCCCCATTTCACATTTTAGTAACAGCATATTCCTATCGTTATTACTGACAAACTATAGGGCTTCACATGAAGTTCGAGAGAGAATGGAGCCGAGATAAAAGACATTAAAATGTCGTACTTAGCATTAAATTATTTAAAATGTGGATGATCTCAGTATGACATTTCGGAAACACTGGCAACAGCCACACAGAACATTGGGCGATCCGACCCACACATTCATGTAAACGGACACACTTCCACAGTCTTTTGACTCAGAACCTTTTTTCCTCATGTACACAAATATTTTTGTTCAGCACAGAATGCATCCAGGAAAACGGAGATAAAGATCAACGGTAGAAGAACAGGAACTTTATAATCTTAACAATCAAGTAAGTGGGTTAGGGTCCTGACCATATCTCTTGATATAACCAAAATCATGATCTAGTGAACAAAAAATAACTTTCCTCAGCCACTCAGATCACGGGATCGGAGTCAAACTGGTAAACATCACAGGGAAACTGTGTTCACTGTAAGTAAAGCTCTGATAATCCCAGCTCCCTAGAGCTGCCTATCCCTAGAGGTTGTGAGCCAAAGGGAGAGAGTCATAACCATTTATGAGGGTCAATTGGTGGTAGACACTTCACAGATTTCACATGTCACATAATCTCTATCATAATCCTGTGTTAAATATTATCTCTGTTGTGCAGATGAGGAAACAGAAACTCGGAGAGGCAAGCAGCTTGACTGAGGTGAATGCTGGCAGAGCCCAGACCTGCACTAAGTCTCTCTGACCATAAGATCCTTTTCAACTCAAGAGATTCCCGGATTATGACAAATGTGATTAACAAGTACCATTTTGTTGAATATCTATTCTGTGTTAGGCTCTAAGCAATGTCCATCCATTTTCCTTTTTAATCACCGCAGCCAGAGGAGAGAGTAGTATTTCCACTTTACAGACAAATATAGGGAGGCTAGAAGGGTTGAATAGCTGGCAAGCTCATCCAAGAGTAGGGAAGAAGTCAGATTTTGAATCAAGTTCTATTTGAACTGAAACTCCAGGATGCACTCAGCTCCAGGGCTATCCCAACCACGGACCACAGCCTAACTGAATAGCACGCAAGAGCTTCGCTGTGACATTCACTGACATGTACTCATAATATCACTAACAAATACCAGCCCCTGTAAACACCAGTAACTGCTGGACACGAACCACCACTAAATGGGCCTACGCATTTCTCTCATTATTGTCAATTTTTTGGACATGCTTCTAAACCGAGTCAGAAAAAATTAATCGTACCTTGGGTTTATAGCAGCTTTAAACACACGAATCAATTTCCAGTGAGCTCAGAACATCTATTAAACAGTATTACCAGGCAGGGTAAACACAGTAGTTAAGATTATCTATTTGTCTATAAAATGGGGATGACGCCGCTCATCTGAGGATTGTTGTGTGAGATTTAAATAAAGTTACAAATGTGCATAGCACCCGCACATAATAATCACACAACATGGCTACTGCCTACTTATTTTGGAACTGGGTCATTTAGGTCAAGTAAGAATAAAAGAACTAAGAAACTGGTAGGGATGCCTGGGTGGCTCAGTTGGTTAAGCAGCTGCCTTCGGCTCAGGTCATGATCCCAGCGTCCTGGGATCGAGTCCTGCATCGGGCTCCTTGCTTGGCAGGGAGCCTGCTTCTCCCTCTGCCTCTGCCTGCCATTCTGTCTGCCTGTGCTCGCTCTCTCTCCCTCTCTCTCTGACAAATAAATAAAATCCTAAAAAAAAAAATAATAATAACTAAGAAACTGGTGAATGAATTCAAACTTGGTTGTAAGACACGAAAATACTAACGGGGAATCAAGCATCTGATTTTGAGGGCAGAACTGGTATCTGATTTCTAGACGAACCAGATGTTTTCCTTTTTCTTTTTAAGAGAAACATAAAAAAAATATTAAAATACCTCTCAGGGTAGGAGAGGTTTAAGAAAAGAGCTGTGGGGAATTAATAAATGGAGAAAGAGAAGTAAAAGATACAGCACAGTCGAACAGGGAATGAGGAGAAACATGGTAACTCACTAAAAATAACTCAATCACAAAACCAAGAGGAAGCTGCGCTGAGGTAAAAATGCATACGCTTCCTGGGAATGGAAGTTTCCACTAACCAAAAGATGAAGCTTTCTTTTATCAGAAAACTTAGAATTTTAAGGAGGTAATTGCCCCCTCATACTTTTCCAAAGGGAGGAATTGCAGTTTACCGAGGACATTGGGTTCTACCAAAAAACATACAGACTACTTCAGTTCAAATTATAGGGAGCACTCGGTAAGACTCCCTCCCCATCCCCCGCCCCGTATTTTTGATGTATTTCTGGCACCAATACTCAAAAGGAAATGCAAGGACTTTCTAGGACTTGATTTTCTTGGAAAATGTAGACTCTGGCAGGTCTCTCAGCTGGATCCCTTTAATCGGGAAGGGTAAATCAGGTCTCCTAATAATTTATTTTACCATGAATGCTTCATGCGTAACTTAATACATGCTTTTAAGTGACACACACTTCACAAACCACAAAACACTCCTTTCTCGTTCTCCCCTTCCCCGCTCTTCCTATGATATACTTGATTTTCATATTAGGGATTGAAAATATCAGAGATGTTTTTCTAAACTTAGTAATGTTGGAATATGTTTATTCAACTGCTTAGTAAACTGCTTTTGAAGAAGTTTTGAAAATCATCAGATTTCCTCCAGGGAAATATTTAGACAGTTTCCAATACTATTAAAAAAAAGAAAATTAGTTCATCGACATTTTTCTGGTGCGATTCATCTTAAAGCAAGTCTCAGTCGTGCTAATTTTTACCAAAGCAATCATTATCTATTGTGGAGAAATCAGGTGTCACTTCCTGATGTCCTCGGTCAACAAACACTGTAATATCCAGCTCAGGGGATCCTCAATCTCATGAGGTTCATCCCCGTCAGAACTCAAAAGTTCAAAGCAGGAAACAAGTCTAATAGTAATTCTTGGGGGTTCCGTTTATTTAGAGAAATGTATTTATCACCAAGCTGATTTTTTAAAAAGATGGTATTTATTTATTTAACTGACAGAGAGAAACTCACAGCGACCGAGGGAACACAAGCAGGGGCAGAGGGAAAGGGAGAAGCAGGTTTCCTGCTGAGCAGGGAGCCCGATGCGGGGCTGGATCCCAGGACCCTGGGATCATGGCCTGAGTCGAAGGCAGGCACTTAATGACTGAGCCGCCCAGGCGCCCCACCAAGCTGAATTCTTGCTTCATTTTAATTTGTGCTAAGTTGACAACCACAAAAACCTTAAGAAATCCCCAGACTCACTCTTCAGCCTGCCTTTTCATACCATCTTTATTTGGGCCATCTTTCTAACTCCAAAACACAAGATAATGCCCAGAAACGTATGCTGAACGATTGAACACAAGTGCTTTACAAATCTAGGCATTGTTGGCCAATATCTATTTGAACTAAACCACAAAATTTTTTACCAAAAAAAAAAAAAAAAAGCAACCTCGGGACTTCTCTAGTATCTTTCTTTTTTTTTTTTTTAAAGATTTTATTTATTTATTTGACAGAGAGAGATCACAAGTAGACGGAGAGGAAGGCAGAGAGAGAGAGAGAGAGGGAAGCAGGCTTCTCGCTGAGCAGAGCCCGACGTGGGACTCGATCCCAGGACCCTGAGATCATGACCTGAGCTGAAGGCAGCGCCTTAACCCACTGAGCCACCCAGGCGCCCCAGGGACTTCTCTAGTATCTTATGAATGTGGTTATATCAACAAAAGGCTTCTATGGGGGATTTTGACGGAGTGACTTAGAGCACGGGCTCTGGAGCCAGCCAGCTCTGGGGCGGGGTCTGGATTCTGTCCTGCACTAGATAATATCACTGTCCTCACTGCACAGATGAGGAAACCATGGCCTCCAGACATAACCAGCCAATCACTGGTTCAACTGGAACAAACCTGAGTGCTGGGATTCCAGGCAACCCAATGATGTGTCTTTAGTTTTCCAGAAGCTTAGAAAGAATTCTGTGTAGTGATCTCTCCAGTAGATATCCTTATTGCCTTTAAGCCAACCATATTCATGGGCTCTCCACCAGTTGTAAAGAACTGTTCAAAAACTACTCAAGAATGACCTAACACAGCCCCTCCTCTCAAGGGGCACATGATCTACTAAAGGGGTCCAGTCTCTCAGCAGTGCTTCCTAACTAGGGGGCCACCAATGGATTCAATGTGTGCCAAGCTAGCATCTCCTTTGTTCTGAACATCCCCCCAACCCAGGCCCCCTCTGGCTTTGAGCAACCTTGTCAATTAACCCCAACATGCCTTGCCAAGGCTGATCCTTTTTTTTGTGCATGGTGAAGAGGAAACACATTGGGGACCACCACACTAGGACACTGGAGGGACAGCACAGCGGGAGGGGACACTCTGCTCTGCTGGCACCAAGTCATCCAAGCTGACATGGAAGGAGAACCGAGGGACCTCTCTGTGGAACCCGGACAAGCGTCAAGGCCCCTTCTGACTCTCAGATTCCTCAAAGGGAAATACAAGGGGCAAATGAGTTTTCTTCTCAGAATGACACCTGCTCAGGACTCCTAAGGCAACACAGAGTTTGGAATTGAGATAAGTTCGATCCTGCATTCCTTAGGAATGAGGAGAGAAGTTGATTTTTGAGAGCCCTGAGAATGTGACCTATTTGGCCTTTTTTCTCCCCACTGGGAAAAGTCCATAGAGTGGGGTTATGGCTACAGATCAAACATTAAGTTCCTCTGCACTCTGCCCACCAAGAACGTCAACGACCTGACCCGTCCCACCATCCAGCCCACCTGTGCGCTGCAGGGACGGCTACCCCCCCTCAACCTGGGGGGTGTGACATCAGGGAGAAATAAAGAAGGCTCTTTGCTGAGATAGGAAGCAGGAGCAAGAGCAGGCCTAGGTGGGAACTTCTGACTAGAGAAAGATTTCCTTAATCATTGTTTGCTTGTGTTACTGACCCAAGAGCCTTGATTCTGGGGCTCGGGTCAATTTTCTGAGTTCATTTTGGAGTGGGCCTGATCCTGAGATCAAACCCCTTTTTGTCCTTCTAGAATGATTTTCTTTCGTGAAATGAACAGTTGTTGAAATGTGGGGCGGGAAGGAGGGAAGAAGGGAGATAGAGAGGTTCCTTCCAGAACGAGAGTGAAACATTTTAGCATTTTAATCTTCTGAACAAAAATTCCAGGAGGATTTCCCCAGCCCTTCCCAACACCCCACTCCCACAGGATTTCTCTTGCCGGAGTTCCTCTTCTCCCCCAGGGACAGAAAAGGCCCCCAGCTGTTGAAGATCCCTCGTGGTTGGCTTCTTACCCTTCACGTCTCAACTCCAAGGTCAAGTCCTCAGAGGGACCTTGTCAAGCAGCCCCCCTCCACAGCCTGGTGACGCAGTCCCACCGCCTAGTTACTGACCTGACAGCGCTCACCAGCATCTGAGATTATCGTGGACAACTGTCTCTTTACTGGGTTAGGGCTGCGGCCCCCTCTGACAACAGATGTTCTGTGAGACTGGGGACCTCTTTTGCCTTGTTCCCAGCTGCACTCCTGGCACGTGGACCAACCCCTGCCACTGCGAGGTGCTCCACGTGGGATTGAGGGCGAGCCAGACAGGGATGAGAATGGAGGAAGGGCAAAGAGGAGGACGAGGCAGTGTGCATTCTAACAACTCAGCAACTCGGAGGAGAGCGAAGCAGTATAGCAAAGATCAGATGGAGGTTCTGACCTTCAGGGAAGTGTGTTGCTAGTTCCTGGGCTCCTGGGGGTTGGGCAGAGCTGGGTTCCAGGGCCACTCGGCCTCAGACCCGCACAAGTGATGACATCTCTGGACATTTCTAAGTGCACTCAACTTTGTACCCACTCCTTCTCCACCCCTCCCATGCTCATGCTTTCCACATCAATGTTCCAGGCTGACCACTCCCAGGTCCTTAAGCATCAGACTTTACCCTGTACTCTCGGTGGGATGGCTACACCGCATCTTTAAGAAAACAGGCTGCGAAATGAGTTCTACCCCATCCTCCCAGCAACAATGCATACCCCTTACTTAGCTGCGTCTAATCCACGTCCTCTACCTTCCAAGTGGGCATGATACTAGAAGTGTTCCTTCTGCTAAGGCCACACTCCCCACCCCTTCCCACTTCCCACAGACTTCTCTCCTGCGATCGTCCCCTCGTCCACACCACTGACCCCTCCCTTTCCATTGCATGGTTCTCCTCTTTATATTCTATTTGCTCCTCTTCCTAGCCCTCTTGGGCTTTGGTCCCCATCACGCTGCCCTCCTGAGACTTTCTTATTTCTTCCTGAGGATAACTGCAGCAGCCACTGCAGGCATCCACGTAGGCAAGTGGTATGTCCAAAGCTGCACTTTACAAAGATCAGCGTAGAAGCGATATCATGTATGCACTGCGTACTTTAAGCCAGACCTTTCTCGGGGCACCTGGGGGCTCAATCGGTTAAAAGTCTGCCTTTGGCTCAGGTCATGATCCCAGGGTTCTGGGATGGAGCCCTGCACTGGGCTCCCTGCTCAGCAGGGAGCCTGCTTCTCCCTCTCCCTCTGCCTGCTACTCCTCCTGCTTGTGTGCTCTCTCTCTCTCTCTCTCTCTCTGTCAAATAAATAAATAAAACCTTAAAAAAAAAAAATGAGATCTTTCTCAGTCCCTGGGAAAGAGGAGATTGGGGAAGAAAGCCTTCTGCATACCTATCCTTCTCTCAGCCAGCCCAGCAGAGAGCTCTGAGCACCACCCTTGGCAGCCTGAGCAGACAGAAGAAGATCTTCCACAGCTATGGTAGTGAACCAGAGCAAGGAAGACTCTAGGGCATGGGTGACCACCAGGCACATGCTCCCCACCCGCCCCAACCCTCCACCCTGCCCCCCACAGAGGAAGAACTGCCCCTGGGGGCCAAGAGATGGCCATGCTCTGCTGTCTCAGGCTGCAGACACATACCTCCCTAAAAAATACCCAGGGTGAGGAGGAATCCAGGGCTCTGGAAACAACTCACCTGCCTCTGGCTAGGGACAGCCCTGAAAGGCTGCCTGAGACGACACAAGCATAGACCTCTCCAGTCTGACTCGGGAACCACTGATCCCAAACCCCAGTGCCACAATTCCATGACTGAATGACGGTGTCTGTTTATTTTAAAGATTCTGAGACTAGTCTTTTGATATCGAACCCAATAATAAAAAAATCGCAAATTCAGGATTCCATATTCTCTTTCACTAGAAACCAGAAAAGCAAAGCAGAGGAGCTCCTAATAACCTTAAGGATTCTGCAAAATCTCTCATGTTCTCCATTTAGTTCTTCAGCAAATGTCTTAACTCACTGAAAGCTTATAAATTTTGCAAGGATGTGGTGCTGTATTTTTCCTTCTTCCTCACAGAGGAACCAGATCTCAAAAGAAGGAATGATGAATGGGTATAGTTATAAATATTCCGATGCTAATGAGAACCAAGACGAACTGTAGAAAAATCTGGTATTTGAGGGTTAGCTCCTGGCACGTGCTTGAGCGAACAGGTCCTGACCTCATATAAATCCCAGAGCTATTTTATCAAAGAAGAAAAACAAAGCCAAAAAGTACTCATAAAGTACTGTAAATTCAGATTTCATCAAATATGACTTAATCAAAAAACCCACCATGTTTTCCAAAACACAGGTTAACAGACGGCTAATTGAGATCTAAATTGTATTCATGGACATTTTAAGCATTTTAATAGATGGTTGTTTGTCACTTCATTTTTTGTAGGGGAAAGAGAAACGTCAATCAAAGTCCTACAAACAGTAAAATGTGTTATATCTGAAATAGCAACTCCTCTTATGTGAGGAGGGGCCCAGAGTGGTGAACATTCAGAGAAACACGGAGCAGGGCTGCCTGACTGATAAGTGACTGGTAAGTTTGTTACCTGTACTGATATGCACCCAAGATCACAGATTACAGGTGGGTGCTGTCTAGCGTTGCCTGATTTGGGGCGTGGGGGAATCACCAATTAACCGTGAATTTCAGATAAACAACAGATAATTTTTTAGTATGTCCTAAAGTGTATCGCATGGGATATGCGGACAAATTGTTCATATTTTTGGTGTACTGTATTTTATCTGGCACACCTAGTACTACCTGGTGGTTGGCAAAGCTTCTAGAACATTTCAGCTGCATATGAGAACAGCAGATCCCTCTAAGTACCTTTGTTACCCTCAGACCAAAATCCAGTAATTCTTTTATGCCAGATGGCATCAAATGTGAATAAGCAGACACCTCAAGACAACATCTACAGTGTCCATGGAAACACGCTCAAAAACTGTCTGACTGCTTTCCTAAATTAATTTAGAATCATACAATCACAGAATTTTAGAATTGGGAGACTTGCATAGACTCCTTTAAAAAAAAAAAATGAAAAAAAGAAAAAATGATGTCATTCCCCAGCGCACATAACTTTCCTACAACCAGTTTACCAACATGGGAATTAAGGAAAGTGACGTGGGCACCACATTTAACCACAGGAGAGCCAAGAAGAGATGGCCAGTACCTCTCCTGCCCCAGTTTATTTATTTGTCCAGTGCTGGCTACATGGGGGCTCTTTTCACAAGCAGTAATAGAAGCAGAGAAGGAATGGACTATGAGCTCCTTGAGGTCCAGATGGGTATTGAATTCATCTGTGTAACCGAAGTGTTGGGCACTTGGTGGACACTCAATGAGTATCTGATGAATTAATGGATGACTGTGTGTGGTCTTGAGTCACTGAGACCACATGTGTTGGTTGGGAGAGACAGAGAAGTGGGCAAAGCAAGTAGGAGGGGAGCTCTGAGAACAGGATAATGGGAAAGTGCCAGATGACCACAGCCATGGCTCTCGGGCCATCTTCTAACTGGGTCCTCTTGTTTGTCCTTTCCCCAGTAATGATGCAAAGATATCATCATCCCCTCCATTTGGGTCCTCAGGAAAGCAACCTCATGGTAGCACAGGGTCAGCTCAGACTCTGCTGCTTGACCATTTCATCCACAGCCATAGGGACATGGGCACAGTCAGTGGTCCACAGGTTCTCACTAACATCTGTGACCCAAGGGAGAAATAATTAGTTTCAGAATACAAATGGAAATCAGAATTATCCAAATTAGTAGATGTTTGCTTAGATGACTATAAAACATTAAGTCAACAATCAAACACAACTCAACACTCACATTCTCAGACAGAGGTCATATTTAATATGGAATATGGCTACATTTTATAATTCTGATGCAAGGTTAAGTATGACCAGCCTTGATCAGATTCCTTCCTCCTCCTGTCTGAAGCTGTTCTAAAGTAAATTGCCAAGTAGACCACCTCTCACAACATTTAGAAAAAGAGTAATTCCTTCTCCTTCCTTGCCTATCTTCTGCCTCCTCAAAGCTATTCGTTATTATAATGTCTTGACTTTAGATGCTTCTTTATGCAGCAATTTGTTCACCTGTGAAGACTTATATGGTCTCCTGCACAGTGATGTACCGTAGGAAACAGCTGAAGAACTCAGTGTAGATCTGCTGGAAAACGTTGCAGTGCTTGAAGAATGGAAAGAGGCACAGAAACTAATAATGGCATTGGAAGAGTGCTCACCATGTGTAAGGCACTGTGCTCAGCCAGTGAGATACTAATACCTCATCACATCCACTGAAGTGGGATCTATTCTCATTCTCCTCTTACAGACAAGGAAATGGAGATTCAGACGAGGAAACGGAGACTCAGAGAGGTTAAGTATCTTGCCTGAGGTCACACAGCTGAGCCAAGATTTAAACCCGGACCACACGATCCTGTTTTATGTAAGCTGTTGATTGTTGCTGCCCTGGAGTCAGATGGACAAAGGCTCATTGCCCAAAGAGTGGTTCCAACTTACAAAAATGTAAGGAAGGGCATGACCCAAACGAGCTAAGAGTGAGGGATAGTGTGTGGGAGGGAGGGAGAAGAAAGACAACCAAAGAGAGTTTTCTAAGCAGGATAGTCGAAAAGATGGAAAGGCAAGAGGCACACTCCTCCAACTGAAGTCAGAGCTGCCCGGGCTATATTTTGGAGCTGGACGGTCACTAGACTAGGAAGTGGAGCTTCCTAATGCCAGGAGCTGGGGGGATACATCAAATTCAGACATTACAACCACCTCATTTAACAGATGGGCAGCCAAAGCCAAGAAAGGTTAAATAACCTGTCCCAGATCACCCGACTGAAGAGGATTCCAAGGTGTCCTGACTCTAGTCCAGGGCTCCCTCCCCTCCAGCTGCCTCCCAGGGTCTGCTAGTAAGAAGGGAGAAGACAAAAGAACTTTTTAAAAAAGCAATCCAAGACACATAAGGAGAACCTGATCTTTAAAGCCTCTCTGAGAAATCTTTGGGGAGCCACAGAGAGTTAAGAAAAGTTCCTGCAAAGGTAAGGAGACAAGTCAGCGTGCTTTTGGGTTTTTATAAATGGGATAGATAGATCCAGGAAACCAAACCAGTAGACAGAGTCTGTCTAAACTAAAAAGGGGCTTTGGCAGTTTTTTGGAAGCACCAGGTACTAACAAGAATTCACTGGAAATATTATGTTGTAAAACTCGCGTTTTACAGTTTTTGGTAAGCAGGAAAAGTCTGGTCGGCTTAAAGGATCAAGACTAAAGCAGAGTATATGGTAGTCTCACACCTGGAGATGAAAATGGCGAAGTAAAAGGGATTTAGCTCAAACATGATCTTCTTAGGACACCTTCGGCAGCCCCATTGCAGACGTGGAAAGCCCATCTACCCCAGTCCCACAGGTCTGCACACTCGCTCTGCTGGAGTGAAGGTGACAGCTTCCTATGGGTCGTTTACCAGGCTGGACCCCACTTGGGGGACTGCGAGCTGATGAATCCGGAGCCCCTGCACGTCGGGGGAATCTCAATTATGTTGGCCGAATGAATGACTTCCTACTTCTCTTCACCTGCTCATTCTCTACTGGGTACCTACAATGTGCCAGGCATTGTGCCAACCACCAGTGTGCCCTGCTTAACAAGACAGACGCGATCCCTACCCTGGGGGAACTTAGCGTCTCCTGACGGAGACAAGCATAAAGCAAATAATCATACAAACAATCCTAAGAGTTACAGAGAGAAAGTACCAGATGCTACCAAAGGGGGCATTTAGGGAAGACGGCTCTGAGGAAATGACACGTAAGCCAGGAATCAAGACAGGAGATAACGAATTAAAAGCGAGGGAGAAGAACACCGTCTAGAAGGAGAGCCTGAGTGAAATCCCGGAGGCAGAAGATGCAGGGCATGTTGAGAGAATGGAAAGCAGCCCCACGGGGCCAGGACACGGCAGAGCGGAAAGAGCCCCAGTAAGGGGAAGGGAACAAGCGGAGAGACGCGCAGGTCTCTGATGATGCCTGCCCAGCGGGCACAGGGGCGCGCTGCCGAAGGGCTGACGGTGGAGAAACGAGATCCCACAGGCCTTCTAAAAGACCACTCTGGCGGTGGGGACAGCATCAACCAGCTGGGGAAGCAAAAGACCACCAATTAAGTGGCTCCTGCAGCCATCTGGCAAGTTTTGAATGGACAGCCCAGTGGGTGGCAGCAGGGCTCTCGGGAGTCACCCTTCTGGAGCAATCACACCAGAGGACATCGACGCTTGGGTGACAACTTCAGGAAGATCTTCATCACGTGGGGCCACCGTTTCTCGCTGGCTCCGCCCTGGGTCTCTGTCCTTTCCAGCACCTATCTTGATGGGGATGAGGCCAGGAGGGAAACCAGCCAAACCGCTAGTACGTAAAAATCTGGGAGGGGAGGGATGGCCGACACCAGAAAGTTCACCGAACCACTATGGGCCTCTCTCGTAGGTTCGGGAAAGAGAAGGTTTATAAAGATGAAAATGGAACCGCCTCATTCTCACGGGACTCCCAGGCCTGGGGTGAGGTGGGGAGAGGTTTGGGCCCAACACACGTTAAGGCCAAGCCCACTAAGATAAGAGCTGTTAACAGCGCTATAAACAAAGTTGTACCAACACGCACTAACAACAGGAATGAATCCTGGCAGGGAAGTAGGGCAAGTTTCTTTCAAAACTGGCCTCTGACCTTGGCCTTTCAGGCTGAGTTAACACTTGGAGGGGTAGAGGTGGGGAGGGAGGGGGCATACCTGTGAGTAGGAAGAGTCTGAATAAAGTAAGAACAAAGAGGAGTGAGTCTGTGGGAGCCCAGGAGCAAGGCAGGCCTCCATCCACGTGGTAAAACATTAGGATTAGCACTGACTTGCCCACTGACAATGCCCATTTCATTTCACCTCACACTGTCCTTGAGGTCAGTTAAGACTGATCCTGTTTAACCGCAAGGCGCCCACGATGCTCCCTTCACCCAGCCGCAGGGGACAGAGCCAGCAGGCATGCCCAAGTGATCAGCCCCATTCCTGAGCCTTGTTCCGAGGGTCATCAGTGAAACCAAACAATGCTAACGGTGTGCCATTTCACAGAAAGAAAAATGAAGGCCCCTAGTTCGGTTCTAAAAAGTTTTCCATACGTGCACGATGACCGTGAATGTAACGCTGGCTGACGAATACGACGCTTCAGTTCATACTGGCTTCATGAAGATCCAATCAGAAATTATGATAAAGAACAGCCCTTCCATGACCCTGAAGTCAAGGCAGCTCTTGGTCTGATTTCCGGCACTTCCACCTCCCAGCTATGTGGCCGTGGACGGGAAGGTGTATCACTCCCAGGTGAAGTTCCCCACATCTGGAACTTGGGAGTCCTAAACCCACCCCACCAAGACTGCTGAAAGACTAGATAAGAAAGTGCAGGCAATCAGGTACGAACCTGGCACACGCCTTTATTAACTCTCATTGTAGCTCTCTGCCAAGGTCAGAACACGTGAGACACCATGCTTGACTGCAGGTTCCACATTTTATGAGAGACAGAGAAAATTCACAGAATGTTTGGGAAGGGGGATCGCGAGAGAAGGTTCAAGAAAGCACTAGTCTTGCAAGTACAGACACCTAAAAGCCCGCGTTCTTGCCCTAGTTTTGTCACTAGCTAGCTCTGTGATCTTAGGCATGTCACAACTTATTTGTGACTCAGATCCTACCTGTAAAGTGATGACAGTTGAGATATGAATTCCAAATGACTCCTAAAGTCCCATTCAGCTCTAAAACTCCTTTAATTTTATGAATCCTGCCTGATGAGGACTTTTTTTTTTTTAAGAAGATTTTATTTATTTATTTGACAGACAGAAATCACAAGTAGGCAGGCGGGGGTGGGATGGGGTGAAGCAGACTCCCTGCTGAGCAGAGCACTGAGCCACCCAGGTGCCCCAGATGAGTACCTTTTAAAAGGGAAAGCAGTTGTCCAAAAGAAGAAATGGTTAAAAAAAACCTCCATGCTTTAGTTTTGAAAGTGATGAGAAGCAGTCACATAAAACAGGAGTACACTTAGGATGTTTTACAAGAAATAATTACAAAAGTAGGACCAATAGGAGAGAAGCTCAAAAGGGAAGAAGCTTTCGACTCAAGCTGAGGAAAAAAGAAATTCTCAACAATAAAAATTATTCAGTGATGGGCACTCCCAGTACCTTGCCCAAAGTGGCACATAAAAAACTCAAGAAATGATGGATAGATGGATGGGTGGGGAGGAAGGAAGGAAAGAGGGAGCTGGCTCGGGAGGGAGTAAACTTCCCCATGGGGGCTGCATTCAGGCATCAGCTCGGGATCCCTTGTAAGAGGCACCGCGGGACGGACTTCTATCCCACGTGGAAGGTTCCACTACAGGTCAATGTGATATCTGGTGCCTCGTTTCTCTCCCACTAACTCGTGCATAGTTTATGTATGTATATTTTTATCAGATTAATTTCCCTAAAGGACAGTTCTGTTGATGTCACCTTCCTACTCAGAAAATTTCAATGGCTCCCTATGGCCTCTTCAGTGAGGCCCACAATCCTGATATTTATTTGAGGGTTTATTCCAGCTCTACCGTAAGGACGTTTATTCATTTTTCAAATCCCAACTTGGCTCTATCTCCCATCAAGAAAATGACCACTCCTCCCCTCTCCCTACAATTTCTCTGAACTGTGTCTATTGTTGTATATTATTACACACAATTATAATACGTTTGGTGACAGTTCTTCTCTTTCACGAGACTGTGAGGTCCCTGCATGAGGGAGGAATCTCTATCCGTGCACCTCCCACAAGGAGCAGCACACCTGACTTCCAGTAGTCCTTCTATAACAGTAGAAATTGCTCATTTAAAAAAAAATATTTCTTTAAGATTTTATTTATTTGACAGACAGAGATCACAAGTAGGCAGAGAGAGAGGAAGGGAAGCAGGCTCCCTGCTGAGCAGAGAGCCCGATGTGGGGCTCAATCCCAGGACCCTGGAATCACGACCTGAGCCGAAGGCAGAGGCTTAACCCACTGAGCCACCCAGGTGCCCAAGGCTGAGGCTTTAACCCACTGAGCCACCCAGGTGCCCCAGAAATTGCTTACTTTATCATAAACAAGGCACTCTGTTAAATTCCTAATAGGCACTACCTTCTTGGATCTGTAGAACAACACTGTTGTCCACAGTAAATACATAAGGACCTGGGGGTAAGGGAAGATAAGTCTGCCCAAGACTGGTACCCCACACCTCAAAGTCCTCACAGGAAGCGTTCTCCATGCTGCTTTCCCGCAGCAAGGCCATCTAGACAGCTACAACACGTTATTCATTCACTCACTCAACAAAGCACTGACTGAGCCATTAGGGGACAGGTTCCTGAGGTAGAGCTCCTGCCCTTAAGCAGCTTACAATTTCATGTGTGAAAGGAACAAAGCAACCATTATGGCACGATGCAAGAACGCTACCAGAGAGAGAGGTGCAGATAGGAGGAAAACATTTCAGCCCAATCGGGGAGACAGGAAATACTAATTAGAGCAATGACTTCTAATTACTGAGCATCTACTGCGTGCAGAACAACGTCTTGAAAATCGTGTCACGGGGCTTTACAAATAAACAAAGTGCAGCCGAACAAGATCACAGTGTGGTTAAGTGGTTGAGATCATCGCTTCTGCAGGCAAAGTGCCACTGTTCTGGTCTCGGCTCTGCTGCTTTCTCGCTGTGTGCTTGTGTGTGCCGTCCGTCCGTCTGTACAGTAGGTCCTCCACCTCTAACATGGGAGCAGTTCCTAGTCACAGGGACGTTACAGGGATGAAGCCTACGCCGGGCACTGAAAATGCTCCCCGATGCTGCGTGAAGCTTATTAAGCAATTTGACCCAGAGCATACCAAGTTTCCGATTCCAGTATCCATTCATCCAGAGCCTTCCCCGGGGAGGCACCTGTACCAAGGGGATGCTAGGGTCGGGCTTTGAAGGCAAATGTATGTACACGAGCAGGAAGGGTCTGACTGGCTACGGAAAGAGCCAACATTCCACACTGTCCTACTCCTGACTGATGCTCATTCTTTTCTCCGCCTGATGTTCTTCCTCCCGGAGTCCTGACCCAATGAAATCCTACCCATCAGCCAACAAAGCCATCCCAGTAGACCTCTTCCACAAATGAGCCCCTGATCTCCCTCCCAGACACTCGGCTGACACCTCTCAGGTCAGAGTCAGTCTTGTGTATATGGTTGGTATTTACACTTTCACCCATACAACTGTGCACCATGTACATGCACAGAAATCCATGGGGCTTCTAGAATGCCTCACGTTCCCAGGGCAGGTACTTCACAAAGCACCACAAGACAATGATTATCAGCTCAAGTTCAGAGATATTTGCTACACTAATTACCATTCCAAAGCTAACATTAGAAACCATCCCCAAACTGCAGACAGCTCTACTGTAAACAATATTTCCTACTCATCCTAACTCATCATCTTGAATTTCTCAGAAATGGGGGAGGCAAACTCTGATTTATTATTTAAAAATGCAACTCCATCTAAGGAGTTTAAAAACAGACAGGAGAATGTAAGACAAAAGAAACCTCTACCCTCCCTAATACATATTTATCTGAAACTGTCACATTTGCTTTCTTGGCTTCCTTGTAAGCTGGAGTGAAGAAAGTGGGAAGCATTTTTATATTAAAAATCATCAGAAGCACAGGGGCACCTGGGTGGTTCAGTCGGTTAAGCATCTGGCTCTTGATTTCAGCTCAGGTCACGATCTCAGGGTTCTGAGATTGAGGACACCCCCTGCCCCCAGCCTCTTGCTCAGCAGGGAGTCTGCCGGAGATTTTCTCTCTCCCTCTGCCCCTCTCCCCCACACTCTCTCCCAATCTCTCTCTAAAACAAATAAATAAATCTTCTTAAAAATTAAAAATAAAATAAAAATTATCAGAAGCATAATAAAAATCACCTAACATCAAACTGTGTCAAATATTGTTTTATTTTAAAAACTAAAGGAATTTTATTTTTTTCAGAGCCAACATTTGATCAAGAATGCAATCAAGGGCGGCTGGGTGGCTCAGTTGGTTAAGCGACTGCCTTCAGCTCAGGTCATGATCCTGGAGTCCCAGGATCGAGTCCCACATCCGGCTCCCTACTCAGTGGGGAGTCTTCTTCTCCCTCTGACCCTTCCCCTTCCCATGCTCTCTCTCTCGCTCTTTCTCTCTCAAATATATAAATAAAATCCTAAAAAAAAAAAAAAAGAATGCAATCAATCCGGTGTGATAGCACATCTGGGGGGAAATGCACTAAAAAATGATGAAACTGTAAAGTTAATGAATGAAAGAGACAAACATGAATTCCATCTCTTTTCTTTCTCTCAGTCCAATTACAGAAGGGGTAGGCAGATCTGTGGTCATAATGCAGGCAAAGTTAATAGAAAAAAAGCAGCAGAGAGATCAAAAAATCCAAATATTAAATAACCATCTCTCCTCCAAAATAATCAATTACATTGTCCTCTGAGGACTGATTAATCTTTATTACAGGTCTTGTTATTTAAAAAAAAAAATCGTGGGAGGTACAAAGCTGGCCATCCAGTCAGTCATGTGACTGACTGGATCTCAGCATTGTAGGTTCAAGCCCCATTTTGGGTGTAGAGATTACTTACAAATAAAATATTAAGAAAAACACACACACACACACACAAACCCACAAATCATTGGCTTAAAAATACTCAGAAAATCAGAACTGAAAGAAAATTTATTATTATTTTTTGGCTTTGGGGGATGAAAGATTAACTTATTTCTAGCAACTGAAGATTAAGGAACAAGAAGGATTAAAGTACATTTTTACGCCAAATAATACATTTAGGGGGGCTTCTCCAAAAGCAGAAAGAAAAGGGATCAAGTATTGGCCAAGATTAAAAGTAAAGGACTAACAGGGAGGCAAACCTATCAAACTAAGTCATTTTTTCCTCTAACAGTCTAAAATTAGATCCCTTAGCAATGTTTACTTTCTTTAAATAAAAATGATATAATATCACAAAAAACCTCCCTTTTAAACACCACTGAGGTGTTCTGGTTCCATAAGTCCTTGACAGCTAACTTCAGAGCTAACCAGACCTAGAGATTTTAAGTCTAATAAAATGTCAGACAACCTGGTGAAATTGCAACTCTTATTTAAAGTATCCCGTCTATAAACCCAAAGCTATATGAACAAACACCCCACAAGTAATTTTAGGGTACAAAAAAATGCATCAGCTTTCATCCCCCACCCCAAGATACATTAGTAAAATACATGGAATCAGCCTTTTCCCCTCTTTCCTAGTCTAAATCTTGCCTCTCAGAAAGCAGTAGGATATTTTGAAGATTCCCTTCATGTTGGGATCTCTGATGCCCACAGTGGTCCAGCAGCAGACCCAGGACCTGAACCCTAATTCCAAGTCCTATTCTAACATGAAGGGGTTATGGATGACCCCCAAGATCTCTGCTCTTCATCTCCATGTGCTCTGAGCAGCACCAGAGTGATCCCATTAAAACTAAGTCAGATCATGTCATCCCTCTGCTCAGAACTCCCCCTTCGCCTTCCCTGTCACAGTTAAAAACAAAGCCCTACAATGGCTTCCAAGCCACTA
Organism: Lutra lutra; assembly: GCF_902655055.1. NCBI lineage: Eukaryota > Metazoa > Chordata > Mammalia > Carnivora > Mustelidae > Lutra > Lutra lutra. Next base: position 20,278,315 of record NC_062292.1, on the reverse strand, counting down.
GAGATTCTGACCCCTGTGCCCTCATCTCCTGATTATCCCTTTGCCCACCAACTCCAGCCACACTGTCCTCTCTGCCCTGCCTGCTCTCCACTTGGAATGCTCTCCCTCAAATATTTGCATAACTGTCACCTTCAAATATTTAAATGAACATTTCCCTCCCAATTAGATTTAAAATTACATGTTCTTTAAACTCCATTATTTTTCTTTCTCCATGGTATTTATGACTTTTCAACAAATGACATAATTCATTGATTTACTGTGTTTCGTGTTTATTGACTTGTTTCCTCCAGCTAGAATGAACGCTCCTTGAGGGCAGGAATTTGCCTGCGCTGTTAAGTGATGCCTCTCATGAGTTCAGTATGTAGCAGGTGCTCAGGAAAATATTTGTAGGATGAATAAATAAGCTCTTTTATTGCTCTATCTTTTTATGATTCCATAAAGTATCCGGTACTTCCTGCTTGGCAAACTGATAACTATTTATTTCCCCACAGATACCAACCCAAGAAACTGATTTATTAAAGTTAAAGAACATTTAATTGCCACATTTACTGAGAATTTATTATGCGCCAGGTACCATGTTTTATGTGTTTTATCATTTAATCATCACCAAAAGCTAGTGAGAAAGACATTACATTCCTCCCTAATTTTTTAAGGATCCTAAGGAAATGTAGGCTCAGACAGGATAAATAAGTAACCCAAGACCAAACTGAAACCTCGGAGGGCCCGTGCTGGGCTGTTGGCACATCCAGGGCCATATGTCCTCCATCCTGGCTCCCATCAACAAACTGGTTCCACTCTTCACTAGCACAGACAGCAGAGACCCCACGGGTGTGTCATGGAAAGACTCCAGGGTACAGTTAACTAAGAGAAAATCTGGGCTAAATAATAATAATAATAATAATAATAATAATAATAATAATACACGCAACAAAATTTTGTGAAAGAATCTGTATTTTTTCATTAAAACATATGGTCATTCTCATAAAATCATTCTGATACTGTTATAACCAAACCAATAATAACAGAACTTGGAAGGGAAACGGCATGATTACACTCAGCACTGATCTCCCCAAAGATTCACTCTGGAAGCAGGACAGCCCCTGACCTTCTCACTAAGCCTCGGCACAGTGGCGTGATACACCCCCAGCCCTACCGGCTACCTGCAGATTTTGAGACTAAGTTAGAAAAACCTATCTGAAAAATAATGAATTTACAAAAGAGAGGCACGCTGTAAATTCAGTTATCTCCTGATCGCAATTTCTGAGGTTGGCAGGAGTATTTTGAGCACCATTACAAAAGTCCATTGGAACAAAACCTAAGTCACCTCAGAAAGCTGAGCTCAGCAGTTCCCAAAGAATGACAGAAAAAGGACAATTCTATCAGAGGCTCTTTTCTCTGAATCATCTCACTGGTGGACCAAAGTCTTCATTGACGCCAACCCACAAAGGAGACATGGCCCATGAGCAAAAGTTTCTGGAAGGGCTAGCTTCTCTTCCGGCGGAGAGGGAAATGGTCTAAAACAGCCACCCCCTTCTGTTGTTCAGAATAGGCTGTGTGGTTAGACAAGGCTGGGATGCCCATCCTGAGGCTACCATCACCACCTTAACTGACTCCTGAACCACAGACCCTGGGGGACAAGGGGACAAAGACCAACCACGGGTTCTCCCAACTCCCACACACAGGACATGACAACGTTGTCCCCGGTCAGACCTGGCCTATTCCAACACAGCTCATCAGATCTCCATATCCAAGCTCTCCCAGGGGTTTCTCAACCAGACACGGCTTTCGCCTTTCTGAGGTGGGAGGTGGGAGCCTCAGTGACTGTGCACAGAGGTAAAAGTAGAGTCCAGAATGTTGGCGTTGCCTCATTCAGACGAAATACCTCAAACTTCAGAGTACTGCATGGATAACTGAATTTTTTCTTTTACTTGATAATTCTAAATTGTGAGTTCAATATTTAAAATTAGATTATGCATAAATGCCAAGAATTCCTTTTGTGATGATCGTTAAAAACCCCAAATTTAAAATCCCTGCTTAAATGGTTTTAATCAAGATAGCACTCTAAAGTCTTAATTTTTCAGATCTATTATTTGTAGACACTTTTACTTTGTTAGTAATGTAAAACAAGCAGGCAGCCCCTAGGAAAAAAATTTTTAATTAAAAGCCTTCACAAGTATTCCATAACCACACTGAGAGCTGCCTTGACGCATGGATGCTTTTGGGGGAGGGGTGTACCTAGGCTCTAACTGTACTTGAAAAATAGCATTGTCGCTATGGAAGCAGCTCTAAATTTTGACTGTTCTTCCTTATGCTAGCAAAGGCCATATTCTTTACATGCGGCTTTGCTTTTCACCGGAAAGGGTTTTGACAGTAACCCACCTAGGGTACAGCATACCCTATCTCGTGAGGTATCACCCTTTTGACTTGCCCTCAAGCCCCATGCTTCCAGCTGAGCCCCAAAGAGGCAGAGTACATATCAACGGAATACCGGCCTTCACCACCTCTCTCCCCAATAAAAGGACTCGCATTCATTCAACCATTCCTTCCTTAAAAGAATCACAGATAAGGCCCATTCAGGTTCTTGTCACTGGTTAACCGGGCCTAATTCCAATCTCTCTTTTTCTCTTTTCTGGACCCTTAATGACAACTTGTCAATCACTATTGAGTTAGGTATGACCAAGTTTTGCTTAAAAACAAATGTTTTGGAGCTCCTGGGTGGCTCAGTAGGTTAAGCGTGTGCCTTTTGCTCAGGTCATGATCTTGGGTCCCGGGATCCATCTCCACATCAGGCTCCCTGCTCAGCAGGGAGTCTGCCTGTTCCTCTCCCTCTGCCCCTCCCCCTGCTTGTACTTTCTCTCTCTCTGTTTAAAAAAAAAAAAAAATTAAAAAATAATAATAATAAATTACAAAAAAATAAATAAATAAACACAAATGTTTCAGAAATTTGACACTTAAGAGTACAGGCTTTTGGAGCAGTTCCCTTTAGAAAACAGCACGTCTTCCGTCAGCATGGTGGAGAAGGCTGCTTGGATAAGTTTGAGGCTCTTCTTTCTGAGCTACTTCCATTGCAATAGCACAGGGACAGCAAGTTGTCATTCTCTGGAAATGTGTTTGATTCTGGGGAGCACTTGAAAGGCCTTCAGAGCCCAAACTTGCCAAATAATACAAGTAATCATGTAGAGTAATACTGTTTTTCATAAAAATGAGGTATGACCATTAAAGTAATGAAACTGGTTTTCTTGTGAAGATCATAATGAGATTCTGAAGGCAAATGCAAAAAAAGAAAAGGTTCAAAAAAGTGTTTGGTGATGGAAATTCTGGGTGTTTGGTTGTTTTTAAGCAATGTCAAGATCTTTCAAATTAGTACAAAATGAACCAAAGCTACTCCAAAGACAGTTTTTCCCATTCAGACACACATACGAGTATACACAATAAATTACATTAATAAATTCTGCCAACTGCCTCCTAAATTAACATTTTGATTAATTTTCACAAAATCTTATCCTTTTTCCGCCAACATTCTCATAAATTTAAATCATTCACTGTGATAGGAAAAAGTATTATATTAAAATGTAGGATTCCCTCAAGGAGCTAATGATCACATGTATGAAAGAAAAGTCTTATTTAACATCTCAGAATTAAAGTGGCTTTTGAGAGCATCCAGCCAAAAGGTATTTATTGAGCAAATACTAGCAAAGGGAGAGAGATGTTCAGTTGGCCAAGACTAACCATCTAGATGTCCTTGAATAAATCATCTCTTTAGGAGGATGATTTTGTGGCTGTGAAGACAGAGCTTATCTTAAGCAATCTTTTTGGCCTGGGACTGTTATTTTATGTTACCCAAGTTGTTTCCAAGTAGAAGTAGAAGGGAGTAGTAGAAGGGAGTAGGAGGGAGCATGGCTTCCTATTACATTCCTGAGAAGACTTAGAGAGGATCTTCTTCCTCTATGTTATGATATCGAGCAAGCTTCCCTGGCCATGGCGGAATCACCAGTTCTATCCTGGGACAGTGGCAATGGCTAGCAGTATTAAAATTTCCACCTCAAGTCAATTCATCTTCTTAAAATAATCAATGCTCCAGGAAAAAGATGAATTCCACAGCTCCTATCTGCATACTCAGGTCAACTAGCAGAAGGTAGGCATAATAGTCTTCTAAATGCTCGGAAGTAGGGTGTTGCTCTAGCAAACCCTTAAAAATGTAGATGGTGGCTTTCTCTTTTTACTCACCTTTCCCCTCAAGATGCCTCTGATATCTTCTCGTCTGTTTCACTTTTACAAGGCTTTAAAAGTCTACTAAATTGATTTTATGGCTCATTAATGGGTCACCTCCTACAGTTTGGAAAACACTGACCTATACCAGATGTTTTTGACAGTTTGGCCCACAGTCCATGTCCACTAGAACAGAACATGTGGGGGGAAAAAAAAAAAAAAAGAAAGAAAGAAAGAAAGAAAAAGCAAATTCCTGGGCTCCATCCCAGACTTTCCACAACAGAGGATCTGTTGGTAGAGTCCATAAACTGTCATTTCAATGAGCTCCTGAGGTCATTCTGATGTGCACTGGAGTTTGAAAACTTGTCTAGACCATTACCCAGCCATAAGTCATAAGGAAAATAGGTCCAAAGAGGCTACATGGTTTTTCAAGGTCGTACTGCTAATTAGTAGTAAAGCCAACAGTAGGGATTGTGCCTCCTATATCCCTGGGGAGTGTTCTTTAAGTACATTAAGAACACCATTCATGCCTGTCTCTGATCCATAGCCCCCAACTTAACTCGATGGTCATGCCCACTCCAATGCCCAGAAGAGTGCCATCTCTGGAGGCTGGGGGGTTAGGAAGAACCACAGAAGTGTATGTCTTATCATTTTGAAAATTAATGTTCCAAGAAGACAGGAGTATAAAATCATACATATGGCCAATCCAACAACCAGTGCACTATTGTTTAAAAAGCACTGATCTTCATGAAATGTACCTCTGACCTAATAAAACAAATGACCTGAAAGAATGAAAAATGAAATAATGGAGACAAAGGTGCTTTGCTTTTCCTTTATACGGGTAAGAAGAAAACAGTGGCCAAAAGGGGCAATAAACTAGCAATAAGAAATGTCAGTTTTTGCTCCTAAATCATAAAACTTACAAATGGTTTCTCCAGATTCTAACAAAAGAATGATATCAAAAAAAAGCAAGTCAATCTAGGATACTAAATAAAACTAACTATATGTAATAGGTTAAAAACAGACCATGGAATCTGAACATTTACTATCAAATTTGTGGTCTGGTTAGGCGCTCTGGGTTTACCTTTCTAATGTCAATTTTTCCATCTGAAGGGCTCCTCCAGTTAGTTCAGGTTCCCATGGGTCAGGCATTAGGGCCCACAGCCACAGTAATTCCCATGGTATGACCAACGATCTATGAGCATCGCACTGAGTCATGTTTGCCCTCTCTTCCAAATGCAGCCCAAAGATGGTTTTCTAGATGGTTTCAAAGATGGTTTAATTCAATATCATTTATTGAACAACATTAACTTCTGGGTCCAGTGTGACCTTGTAGGAAAAGGAAGACAGGTAAGTAGACTCTGCAGGTCTCAAGTCATATAATTAATTGCAAAAATCTCTCAATGCATTCGTAAGTATTAGATTATTATCAATAACCACCCAAGCAGGTACACCATGACCAACATCTTTACCTGGAAGGAAGGAGCAAGAAATAGTGATGTATACACGAGAAGACTTTTTTTCAGGGAAATATATAAGTGTGAGGTAGAGGGCCTCCCCAAGGCCCGCCTCCCCGACTTTGAGACTCCTCTGTCCTTCACACTCCTTCTGACTTCTCTGGCAAAGGCAAGGTAGGAAAAGAGACTTGGACTTGAAGATGACCCTGCCACACATACTTGCACACACGGGCTGTACTTTTAAGGGTAGAGAAGGCAGTAGGAGTAAAGGCAAAGCTGACACATCTTCTCACTTCATTCCCTACGTGGCTTGCCAAGATTCCCACCGTGTTCTCTGTAAAGAAGGGGTTGATCAGAGAGTCAACCGTATCTACAAACTCAATGCCTTGGGTTACTGAGCATTTTTCAGAGGCCTCCTTCCCTGGTAACTAATACTCAGGTCTGACCATAGAGCTACTTCCAGAGACTTGCGGCCAAGGTCTGCAGCTCATCAAAATAAGAAAGAAATAATCTACACATTTCAAACATTTTTATGAACCTAGAATGAAAAAAAAAAAATCAACTCTGGCATCGTTAAAATGTTAATACAGGAGGTCTGTCTCGATCCAAAGCAGCCACTCACTCCCACACTTCAATCATCATTAATTCTGTGAGATTTAGTTCAAATTTAACAACTGGCTACAAATACACGGCATAATTCTTTTTTTTTAAAGATGTTATTTATTTATTTGACAAACAGAGATCACAAGTAGGCAGAGAGGCAGGCAGAGAGAGAGGAAGGGAAGCAGGCTCCCTCCCGAGCAGAGAGCCCAATGCGGGGCTCGATCCCAGGACCCTGGGATCATGACCTGAGCCAAAGGCAGAGGCTCAACCCACTGAGCCACCCAGGCGCCCTACACTGCATAATTCTTAATCAGGATTTGAGGATGGACTTCACCTCTGGAGTCTGATGACAAATACGAGTGTTTTAAGACACTCTCCCACATACGTTTCATCATACATGTACATACATACACATTAAAACATGCGTGAAGCCCCAATTACTCCTTTGCCTGAAGAATTTCAAGAAACTACTCATGGCGACCCTACAGGATCACCCCTGTAACACAAGTTCTCCAAAGAGATAACAGGAAAAAACCACTGAGATTATTTTCTTTTTTTTTATTTGACACAGAGAGAGCACAAGTAAGGAGAGCAGCAGGCAGAGGGAGAGAGAGAGAAGCAGGCTCTCTGCTAAGCAGGGAGCCTGATGTGGGGCTCGATCCCAGGACCCTGGAATCATGACCTGAGCCGAAGGTCAACCAACTGAGCCACCCAGGCGCCTCTGAGATTAGATTTCTTTTGCTTGCTCTCAGCGTTTTAGGATGACTGTTATCTCCAGAGTCAATCCCTCTAGACGTAGAAACGTAATGTCTTCCATGGTTCCCCACCTGCAATAATCAATCAGAATTATCTCTAGAAAAGGCTTGGGAAGAAATCTGGATTTTCCCAAGCAAAGTTGAATTGTCATCACTCCGTATCCCTTTCTCTCCAAATGAATTTTTCTCTCTGTGCGTAGCAGCAACAGTTGCACTGTGCAAAGCAAAGATATATTTTTATCCTATAACTGAATCTTGTCATTGATAATATTTCCTCTCATATGGCTGCAGGGAAACTCAGGGCCAGATTTGCAGACTACCTTTAACATAATTAGGCAGAGCCTTACAGAATGCCTTTCTAGATTTTAACACTCTTCCGGTTTCATCTGTTTGATCCATGTGCCACTTTTGTTCTTCTTTCTTCATCTTTATTAACATGTTTGGTTAAGAAACAGAAAAATAAGTACCTAAGCATTGTTTATCCTGTATGAGGTTTCCCCTAAACATTCACCACCTGTCAGGATGTTCCCAAGCAGGCAGACATGTCCACATTACCCTGAATCCATAATTTCTATCTTCAAGCACACATTCCTTACACAAGAAAACCCACTGCTGGCTTGCTGACAATCCTGAGGGGTTCACCCTCTCCATTTAACAGTGTCTTCTTTTGAGTGGTATTTAAACCTGGCTTCATTGTTAACTAAGAAAATCTTATCTGGCAGGATTAGTGGAAAATGGGGATGAGGGGAGTAAAATAACTCAGCTAAAAACACAGAAATGTAAAAAGCACCCAATTGATGTCATCTTTGTCACACAGTCCATCCCATTAAAAAGCCATCTGTATTCTACAATAAAGGAAGACAGAGTTGATGGTAAATTACGCCTCCATAGCCCAGTTCTCTCTGAAATTTTATTCGATGATAAACCACCATATCAAATAGTTTCTACATATTCACTCATCTCTAGCTAATGTCAGGTATGTGATGGGCACCAAGAAAGCATCACCTAAGTTTTGAATCTCGCATCCAGGTCTGTAACAACGACACGAGCTTAGCAGACTGAAGACAAATTTTAGCTTATGACAAAAATAACATACAGAACCTGGTAATCTCTCATAATAAACTCAGGGTGGGCATTTAAAAAGAAACTGATATAACCAAGAAGTTTTAGCTATGTTGGTTTTAAGAAGAGATAGCATTGGGGTGCCTGGGTGGCTCAGTCCTTAAGCATCTGCCTAGGGCTCAGGTCATAATCCCAGGGCCCTGGGATCAAGCCCCACATCAGGCTCCCTGCTCAGTGGGAAGCCTACTTCCCCTCCTCCTGTGTTCCCTCTCTTGCTGTGTCTCTCTTTGTCAAATAAACAAATAAAATGTAAAAAAAAAAAAAAGAAGAAGAAGAAGAGATACCACTGAACTTATCACACCCTAATTTGAAAGTAGCATGGAAAGCTGCCCAGCAGCCACACTTTACTGCAAAATATAAATATTCTTATTTTGGAATCATGAATAAGGGAGTAATATTCCCTAGTTCATCTGCAGAAAAGCCCTTTTAGAGCCTAGAGAAGACAGCAAGTTTTCCAACCCTGCTCAATGCCAAAATCAAAAAAGTAGATAGGACCTCACTGATTCTGGCATTTGATCATAAACTTTCCTGTAAGCCACATGCATTCAGGTTTAAGTCTCCATGTTTACTGAAACCAAAAAAATATTGGCAGCATGCCAGGGTGGCTCAGTCGGTTAGGCATCTGACTCTTGATTTCAGCTCAGATCACAATCTCAGGGTCTTGAGAACCAGCCCAGAACTGGGTGTGGAGCCTGCTAGGGGTTTTCTCTTTCCCTCTCCCTCTGCTCCCTCCCCCTCACCCCTTTCTCTCCCTAAGAAACAAAAACAAAAGCAAAACAAAACAAAAAAACACACTGGCAATAAAATACAGAGACTCAATAGGGCATTTTCTCTAAATTAGAACTATTTCATTTGTATTATAAGATTTTAGAATTGCCTGAGAGAAACAACTCTAATTGATACAGAGATTTAGGAGGAAAATATATTTTGGCAAATTAACTTTTATTACATCACATAAAATGAATCCACACTATATAGTAGAAGGAAATCTGAAAACTCACCACAAGTTCTCACTCAATACTGTCATATGCCATTAGCCACCTTCATCCACATAAAATTTGTCGTAATTCATCCCAATATACAGAAATACACTGGAAATGAACTGGCTTTCCTTACTGTTTCAACACTGCCCACCAAGCCAAAGGCTGAACCTAAGATATTCATTGTGCTGTTACATATTTGATCAAAATCATTCAACATGTTCAAAAATTATGATTAGAGTATGAAATCCAAGACACACACCTAAAAAACATCTTTGGTCTCAGCATAACTCTTCCTCCCAAGACAAATTCTGACTTCCTGAAACATCTTTACATATCCAGACACAGGTATAATTATGAGGACATTGCTTTCAGAGCCATATGTCCTAGATTAGCAAACTACTCATAGATCTTTTATCTACTGTAGTTCTTTTTCTTTGCCTTTGCTTGCCAGAACAACAAACCCCCTTTTCTTTTTTTTTTTAAGATTTTATTTATTTGAGAGAGAGAGCGAGAGCACCATTAGGGGGAAGGGCAGAGGGAGAAGCAGACTCCCAGCTGAGCAGGGAGCCCGATGCAGGGCTCCATCCCAGGACCCAGGATCATGACCCAAGCCAGAGACAGACGCTTAACCTGAGCCACTCAGGCGCCCCACAATAAATCCTTTAAAAAGAAGAGTCTTGGGCGCCTGGGTGGCTCAGTGGGTTAAGCCGCTGCCTTCGGCTCAGGTCATGATCTCAGGGTCCTGGGATCGAGTCCCACATCGGGCTCTCTGCTCAGCGGGAGGCCTGCTTCCCTCTCTCTCTCTCTCTCTCTCTGCCTGCCTCTCCGTCTACTTGTGATCTCTCTCTGTCAAATAAATAAATAAAATCTTTTAGAAAAAAAAAAAAAGAAGAGTCTTGTTGCATATTTATTAGATATTATTTTAAAATTTAAGAACAGACTCATTTCTATTATAATGGAAAAATAAATTCCCTACTGTCCCTACCCTTTCTTCTCCATAGTCTATCACTTTTACTTCTCAGAAGTTTGCCAATTCTTCATCCTTTATCCCTATTCTGCTCTATGTCTTTCCCTTACATTACACAAATTTATATAAATGTTTTGATTCTTTTCCGTGGTAGCGACTCTGCAGTGCTACTTGAGAAAGGGCATCAATAAGAGCCAAGCCAACTGAGACTGTAGCTTAGAATGGTAAGATATTACTCAGCAACCCGCAGAGAAGGGAAATGAAACAATGAATACCCAGGGCCCCCGGAGCCACCATAACATTTAATTCAATTCCGTACGATCTCTGGAGACCTGCCACGAACCAGGCAGTGTGCCTGGCAGACAGAGAGCTATAAAGAAAGGCCAGGCCAGGTGGACCAAAGACCTCACTCCACAAGGAGTTAGTCATTGATGGTCCGTAAAGAACTATTAATTCATGACCAAGAGAGTTATGTTACTTTGGTGAAAATCTCTTTCTTCTTCTCTCTCTCTTTTTTTTTTTAAGATTTTATTTATTTGTTTGACAGGCAGAGAGGCAGGCAGAGAGAGAGGGGAAGCAGGTTCCCTGCTGAGCAGAGAGCCCGATGCGGGGCTCAATCCTGAGACCATGACCTGAGCCGAACGAAGGCAGAGGCTTTAACCCACTGAGCCACCCAGGCGCCCAGATCACTTTCTTCTTATTCTTTTTCTTTTATTTTGCCAAGATCCATTAGGAAGCCCTGTATTCCAGTAGGACACCGGGGAAGGGGGCTATGTGACACCCCACCTGCGGTCCTCCCACTCACCATCTAAAGCCCACATCCCACACCCCACTTGCATTCCATTACTACCTCATTTCATTTACTTCCTCCCCAACAGGGTGAGGTGATTTCCTTCTACAAAGGCTGAAGATCAGAATCAATTCCAACACAAGAGCCTACTCACTGAAAAACACAAACAGAGCAGATTTCTGGCCCCTCCACCGAAACTCACCTGGACAGAAGAGAAACTACAAGCCAACAGGTTAGCCAACTGCTGGCCGGAGGTCATCCCCACACTACAGAACACGCTGAAGAAAACTTTCTTTGAAAATTGAGTAAGAATGAAAACAAACAAATAAACGAACAAACCCAAAGGGCTGAACAGAAGACAGAAATGTTAGAAGCTCTCCCTATTTCACTTTCTCAGCTGAAATAGCTCTTGCTGGTCTAGTACAGAAAGGATGCTGATACCCAAACCCATTAGGTCACTGTGAGGATAGCTGTGCGATGAAGACACAGACTTTGTTCTAAAATTTTCTGATGGAGCTTTGTCAGAACTAAATAAAAGGACCCTCATTTGCCATTTTTCTTATTCATGAGGCTTCATCAGATTGGGATGCTGGAGAAAAGGTGGTGAAACCTGACAAGGCTTACAACAGCTTTTTCAAAGGTCAAACTATCCCCAAAGGATGGGAAAGCCTGCAGGGGGATAGGTCTTCACATTCTATCCGTTTAGTGGCTCAGTGACTATTCCTGTTTCTAAGTGCTTATCGGGGATTCTTTATTCCTTACAAATACCTAACACAGATAAAAATTCCTCCTCGATTATAAACATTTTGACTTATAGCTCAATTTAGAAAAGCTCCAGGCCCTAGCAAATGATCCAAATCATAATCGCTTGTTGATACAGGAGTCAAAATACTAAATGATGAATAAAAAAAGAAATCAAGGCAATAAAAAAATCCAGTAGAGCAGTGTTTTCTCCTGGATAGAATGGGTGCCACTGTTGAGACACAGAAGTCAGTCCCTTGGGAGGCAGGGTTTGCCAATAAGCACAAACCCTCCACACCCAGGGCTGCTGTTGCAGAATAAATATATTCTCCTCCTCTGTTCATTCAGCTGTCCGTCTAGTTAATGAAAAGTAACGTTTCAGTTCAGGCTCTATGTTTGACTTGCAAATACACTACCACTCACAAAAATAAGCCATTGCCCACTGCGATGTTAACAATATTAACACACGCTTTCCAGTTTTGATAGAACAATTTTGACGTATTACAGAGGGCACTGAGTTATCTACCTACTCCGCAAGGAAATACTGAATCGCTACAATTTCTATTTAGGACACTTTTCTCATTCTTATCTGCCCTGTCTCAATTATCATTGAGTTATTAATTTTCCAACTGCTGCTCTTTCGTGTGTTGATCATCTCAGGTAACAACATCAGAGCCAAGTAAGTAAAAGGGAAAATGACATCTCCCAGATCACCTGATGGTTTCTAATCCCTAAATTCCATGGAAGGTCATGGAAGGTCAGGGCTCCCTCCTCTATCTGATACCCACCAGCACATCTGCGTTGGAATCCCTATATCCATGCAACGCAAAAACCAGACCCTGGGTCTTCTTCACCATGACTTCCTCATGACCTTACCATGACTATCAGTGCAATGAAGATATGCAACTTTTTAATTTAGACTTTTTTACACCTGATTAAAAAAAAAAAAAGATAAACACTCATGTCAAACATAATGCTCATCTGGCATCACAAGAGCCACAAATGATTTGCTAGAGACCTGGTTCATTTCCTTAAATGCCCCCGTCCCTCCTTAACGACCTTAAAAAAAAAAAAAAGGAAAAAAGAAAAAAAAGCCCTTATACTTAAGCAGGTAAGAGACATGTAAGAGCTGTCAAAATACTCCAAACTGGTGTATTTTATTTACTTCAGAAGGAAAACAGTATTTGTGGATTTCTGAAGTACCGTGCATGCATGTGTTTAATAGACGCACATGCTGTGCTAAGGGAAGGTGGCAAAGCACAGAATGGGGCCCATGGGGAAAGTTCTGTTTAGCTTAGAAAGAAAATCTCACCTGAGAGATTTTTCTGAGTTTTTCATATTAAATGTTACCAAATGTAGTTGTATATTCATTCAATTATGGGAAATACCACTTAGGCACCTATTTAATTTTTCTCACTCATTTTGGACATATAAAATATTATAGTCACAGTTCCACATCAAAGACTCAATTTCACAGAAAGAGGGAGGCGGGAGGTGGTGTGGGAAGGGAAAAAAACATCCCCTTACCCTCTCCCCTTACTCTTCCACATGCATGCAGCTGGCTCACTAAAGCCCACTGCAACAGAGGGAAGTTCAGGTCCTTCCTCAGTAGCCCTTTCGAGGAGCAATCAGGGAAACAGAGTCTGAATGTATTTCTGTAGATTACAAGGTTACCTGCACGGAGAAGACACGCAGGGCCAACCTAACTGTACCGAACTGCATTTCCCTCAGAATTCTGATTCTCTATGCCACTTAACAAATAACCTGCCACACGTTCTAGTACAAATGTTATTTTGCAATGCACAACACTTGATCATAAATCCAAGAGCTTCTTTTTTCTTCCGAAGACATTACCTCTCACCCCACTCTAATCCCACCTCTGTGATGGACAACATCTAAGATCCAAAGAAGGGTTCTAGGTAGTTTCGCTGTAAGCATCTTTGATGCAAGCAGTTTTGCCGCATAACCAATTGGCCATAAGGCAATTCTGCATATAAGATTAAAAAAAAAAAAATAACTCGTTGACAGTGTGGTTTGACAGTCTGTCGGTTTCATCAACTGGCTGACAGTTTAGTTTCATTTCTCCACTGATGCAATAATCCTGTTTTATATTATATAAATTTTAACCCTCACAATCCTCTAGACAGAGGCACAGAGTCTTGAACACATTTCCCATGGAACCTTGGAACCTCTATCAACAGACCCGTGACAAGATGCCAAGAACGAACAACAGTATAGGTTTTCATTACAATATACAACCAAAGCTCATTTACAAACATACGTTCTAGTATTTGTTAGCAGATATGTCTTTGAATGAAGAAAGGAATATTAGCAAAAAAGAACAAGTATGATGTCAAGTGAGGAGATCAACCAACCAACCAACCAACCAACAAAAAAGTATAAGGCTATGAACAAAAGACTCTGAAGACAGGGCTTAAGCACAAAACAAAAAACCAGTTATTTGCACAGTTTTGTCAATGAATCAATATCATACATCTTAAATGTATACAAACATACTATATTTTGCAATCAAGTCTTTTTACGTTTGTCACTTATTTTTCATGTTTCATTATGTCCTTTTTAATAAACGTCCCTCTTTTTTTGTGTGTGGCTTTTATCTTTTACAGCAAAACTGACTTATGGCCAATTAATTATTTGGTGAAAATGTTTGCAGTGAAGTGGCTTGCAACAAAGATGTTTATGGCAAAAACGCCAGACGTGCCAAAGAAGAACCCCCCAAAATCATTATTATAAGATCTAAACAAGTGATAGAAAACAAAAATGAATTTCACATGCATTTCATTTCTGGATATACTCATGTTACCTCCTTGCTAATCACGGGAGTTTTTTAATTCTATCCGGTTCCTCTGAAGCGTGGGTTAGTCTTAGGTATTAGAATAAAGAGTGAAAAATCAAAACACTCGCAAGGGATTTTATCTTCACACAGCATCCTTAAACTCTCATTCGAGATTATATGAAGGGGAAATATTTTCTTGACATTAGAACCTAAAGCAAACTTGGTACAGACTCAAATATAATGAAAATAGAAGAGAGATATAAAGATAGCTTTGGTGTTATAAAAACTATCCTCCTGGGCTTGAAAGCACACACACACACATCCACAGGTCACAAGACGACCTGGGCATTCGCCATCTTCACTTTAAACTGACCTTCTGATTTTGAGTAGAAAAAGGTTTTTTGCCACAAACTCCCCCTTGAGACAGGTCTAACAGCCCCCACAGAAAGAAACCAGCAGCCTCAGGAGCTTCAGTCGGCTCCAAAGCTGAAGGCACATGAACCTAAGAAGGAAGGTGCTACTGGACAGAGATGCCAAGTGGCTCTGCTATAAAATCGGCTTCACTCTGGGAAGTCACAATTCCGGAGTAAACCAGGTGCCCTGGCAACCAAATATTTATCGGAATGCTCCTTCCCACCCTACGCCTTCTTCGGCGGTGCCATCTCATGAAAATACCAGCGGAGAGAAGAGGATGTAGCAATGGCGGGATTTTGAACACAGACTTCAAAGCATGATGGTAAGTATTGTACTGGGTCTGATCAAACCACGTCAAATAATGACTCAGATAAAAGATGAGGGCGGGGGGAGGGGCAGGGCCCAGCTGGGTGGCACAGTCAGTTAAGCGCCTCTCAGTTTCATCATCAGGTCATGATGTCAGGGTCGTGGGATCAAGTCCCTCATGGGGCTCCCCACTCAGCATAGAGTCTGCTCAGGATTCTCTCTCCCTCTGTCCCTCCCAATCATGCTCTCTCTCTCTCTCTCTCTCTCAAATAAATAAATAAATCTTTAATTAAAAAAATGGTCAGGGAATGAGTTTCATTTGCTGACATCGCACTTTGGGATACAAAAAGTAATCCTTGCAGAACAAGGGAGAACAAAAGGTTTTAAAAATTTTGAAAAGTTGGAGAAATCGATACATATAATCTCAACGCCAGAAGGGAAGATCAGCTACAAAAGTTTTGCACAGGCATAGTCAAGACAGGTTTGAGGGGGTGCAGGCTAATCTTAAGAATGGAAAACTAGGAGAGGCTTCAAATCAGAAAACAAACAGTAACCAACCCTGTGAAGTGTCCCATTGCCTAGTTGAATCCTTAAGGCCACCAAGTCTCTGAAAGCACACATCATAGCAGGAGAGAGAAGACTCGAACTGATGTTAAAATTTCACGTTGACATTGTAAAGAACCATCACAAGAGATTCAAGGATTTCCTCTCTGAAATTTTAAGGGTAAAAATACCAACTTTCTGGCATGGGCTGCCATTGAGCAAAAGGATATATTAGTACCTGAAGTTCTTAAAAAGATACTCTGGAATAGAAGTTGGGAATGTGGGGATTTGGGGCCAGAAAAACCTTCGTGGAAACCCCATCATGTATTTCCCACTGACTTTGTGACATCACCTCATTTCCTGTGTGGCTTAACCTCTCTGAGTATCAGTTTATTCATCAGTAACACAAAGCCCATATGTAATTCTCACAGGACCGTGACTGAGGCTAAGTGAGTTCCTGGACACACTACATCTAGCATACCGCATGTGTGTACCAAACATCTCCCATTTATGATGTTGTCCCTTCAAAAATCATGTCTCTCTAAATAAAGTTTAGAATTGGCCATGAGGATATTGTGCATAAATGGTTACCAAAAAATCACTTACGTGTCAAAGAACCTATGACTCTGTATGTTGTTGTGCCTGGTGATGATATAACAGTCACTCGTGTGTGTACACCACACAACATATTTCTTGCTGCCTGACCCAGACACTAAAATTAAGTGTCTTAAAAAAAAAAAAAGTCATCGTCCCTAAATAAGAAACAAAAGAAGCCAAGTGTTCCATATTTAACAGAAGTCTTTCTCAAGCATAAATTTAGTTACTTGAGTTCTGAGTAATCGAGCCTATTCCTGGGTCTGGACTTTTGTTGTTGTTTTCCCTTCTCTTCTGTTATGAAATAATCACATAACATGTGCAATTCAATGTATAAAAGCAAAACGAACATCTCTACGTCCACACCTGTAGAACATCACACACACCTTTGAAGTCCCAGGTGTAGCCATTCCTAACCACACCCTACCCTTCACCCCCAGAAGTAATCACTATTCTCCTGCAGTTTATGTTACTGGTCCCCACGTTCTTTTTCTAATCTTGCCATATATGAGTCAATCCTTAATGTTGTGGCTTTAGTTTAGCATTCTTTAGAATTTTACAGAAATGGAATCAATTCAATGGAATCTTATTCTTCTATCTTGCTTTTCCACTCAACATTATGCTTATGAGATTGATCCCTGCTGATAATCACATTGCAGGTTATCCTCGCTGCTGTTTATTATAAATGTATCAGTTTCTCTTCTCAACATACTGTGAACAGGCCTATTTCAGTATTTCATTGTAAGCACTCCTACAGATGTGTAAGAGTTTCTGAGACTGTGCTTCCCAATCCTCTTCACAACCATATTTACAACCATACACACACACACACACACGTATATATGTATGTATATATACATACATACACATATGTATGTATGTATATATGTACATATATACACATATATATGTATATATGTATACATATGCTTGTCAGAATGACAAGCTATAAAGTTATAAGACAAAACTGCTCCAGGCTTGCAATTTGCTCTGCTACCCTGAAGACTAAGAGGGTCAGGGGACCATTTCACAGGGAATTCCAAACTTCTTTCCAAAACTGTTATACCAGTTTCTACTGTCACCAGACTCATACGCATAGTCCCTCTGCTCTATATCCTTGCCCAGTGCTTGATGCTGACAGACATTTACCAACCTGGTAGGTATGAAATGGTAGCTCATCGTGTTTTTAATATTAAAACATATCAGACCACCTCTATAATTAAAACAGTAGAGAACAGAATAGAAAATGCAGAAAGACAGCCAATTAAATACTTATGGAAATTAAATGTACGACAGGGGCACATCTCAAATCAGTGGGGAAGAGATGAGAGTTTTCCTAAGTGGTTTGTGACATCTAGGTAGCCATGTGGAAAAAGAGAAAATTGGATCTATTTCCCCATATGACAAAATAAATTCCAAATGGGTCACGGACCTAAATGTCAGTGATAAAACCACACAAGCACTAAAAGAAAATATGGGTGATTCTCTATAACAGTCCAAAAGGGTAGTCATTATCCACATATGGCTACTAAGCACTTGAAGCGTAGTTAAGTGTGCCTGAGGAACTAAATTGGCAGTTTTAATTTATTTTCATTAACTTAGGTTGAAATTTTAAAATATTTAACTCAGTTATTGGAAAGCTTTCATGTATACTTGGAACAACCTGGTTATGTGAATTTACTTTTTCAACAGCAAATTTTATGAAGTCTAAATGCAGATCAAGTATTTATTATGAAAATTTAGTGACCAAACTGAAATGTGCTATAGTATAAAATACACATCAGTTCTTGAAAACTGGCATGGAAAAAGAATGCAAAATATCTCGTTAATTTAAAACTACTGATTACTTATTGAAATGATAATATTTTGATAGATTAAAGAAAATTTATTACTAAATTCAATTTCACCTGTTTCTTTTCACTCTTTTTAATGTGGCTATTAAAAGTTTACATATGTGGTTTCTATTGGATGGTGCTGCTGTATAATCCAGAAGAAAATTTCTTTCTGCATCATGATTCAAAACCAAGAGGCAAGAAAAGAAAGACTGATTTAAAAAAAAAAACTGACTACATTAAAAAAAAGGTTTATATTTAAAAAACCGTAATCTGGGGTACCTGGCTGACTCAGTCAGAAGAAGTCAGAGTCAGAAGCATGTGACTCAATCTCAGGGTCATGAGTGTGAGCCCCATCTTGGGTGTAGATTACTTAAATAAGAACTTTAAAAATAAAAATTCAAATAAAAAAAAAAAAAACAGAATCAGAGACAAAAGACAAATGATAATCTGGGGGAAGAAACTGCCAGCACTGCCCATTCACCTGTCCATTCAGTTAAGGAAAAATAATGTTTTAGTTTATTTTAGTTTATTTAGTTTATTATCAATGTTTATTGATTCGCAAATAAACCTCCACCAACAAAAACAATCATTCCCACTATAATGTAAGAGCAAAAGACTGGGAACAACCACACAGCCAAAGGAATAAAGTGTATATTTATAAACTTTATACACTATTTATAAAGTAGTATGTTTATACAACTGGAGTCTCTGCAGTTGTAAAATACAAGGAAAAACTATATATGGCTCCAGAGTGATCAGTGAAAAATAGTGTTAAATGCAAAATACAAGGTGCAGAACTATAATATTCTACCTTTTTTTCTAAGAGAAAGGAAATGAAGATATTTACATACATCAAATAGAGAGCATATGTCACATAGATCACACATACACACACATACACAAACACATGCCTACATACATACATACATACATAGGTGTATTTTCCTAACTCTGTCCATCGAGCAATGACCAGCCCAGAGACAATGAGAACGCCTAACACCTGGACTATGGTCTCTAAATACCACTCACCACTAAAAATGATCTGCACTGGAAGTACTAGGTAAGTCTGAAATATCTTGTATACAAGAAAGTAAAAATACCATCAAAGACCACTACAGTCCTGTCAAGAGGATTCAGAAGCCAACTTAAAGAGTTTTCCACACACCAAAGATAATTAGAGCTTTGAAAGAACTAACTGCAAGGGATTGAAACACATATAATCTGTTAAAATCCACAAGTTCAGAATTCTAAAAAAGAAAGAAAGAAGAAACCCAACCTCTTTAGTCTTTTTTGAAAGATGCTAGAAAATCAACACATTATTCTGAGTATTATTTAAGAAGAGAGAATAACACCAAGCACTAATTTTCCTATGTAAGCTATACTGATGTGGTTCACCTCTTCTTGATAGTAAAACTCCAGCTAACAAACGCAGGACGGATGGCGGAATATCATCCTCGTACAAGCCTTACCGAAACACTGTATCTAAGCAATGACCATCAGTGGTTTTGGAAGGACCTGGAGGAAACTTTATAAGGAGAGACGGAGCTGACAATACCTAAAGCCACTGATCAGACTTAACCTCACAAAAGAAGAAACAAGAAGGCGCATGTGCTTCCTGACGTGTTTTCACAGAAGGTACATAACACTTCACATGATGGACTCTCGCCAAACTGTCTGTCCGAGCTTCCAGTGTAGATCAAATTACCAGCTTATAGGAAACGAGAAACAGAAATAGTGAAGATCGCCAAGAGAGAAGATGCCATCAGCAAACTACAGAATGCGGGAAATCCCACAGAAAAATCCCCGTTTCTTCAATAAATAAATGCCAGGAAAGAAGCAAAAGAGAGAAAAACAGAAAAAGGAAGTTTGTAAATGAGGACAGATGCATCTTTCAGGTGAGAAAACTGTTTGCATCCTGGATGTAACAAATTAATCATTAAAAACAGTTATGGGCCAATCAGGAAAACTTGCTTTCTGATTGGATATCTGATATTAAAGAATTATTGTTAAAAATTTTTTTAGGCATGATAATAATATTGTGGTTATCCTAAAAGAAAAAAAGTCCTATCATTTAGAAATATAACCTAGTATGCACGGGTAAGATGACGTGATGTCTGTGATTTGCTTCAGAAAGAACCAGTAGGGGAGGGGAAAGGAACAGGTGTGTATGGCGGGAAAGGGAGAGGAGTATGGAGAAAACAGAACTGGCCAAGTGTTGGTAATTAAAGGCCGGACTATATCATCAGAGAGTTGGGTTCCAGTCTTGGCACCACCACTTGATGGCTACAAAACCTTGGTCAAGGTCCTAAAGACCCTTAGCCTCAGTTCTTCTTTATCAATAAGTAGAGGTAATGGTAGGAGGTTCCCCATAAGGCTGCTGCAAGCATTAAAGAAGATAATTCATGTAATGTACTTAGCACAGTGCCCAGGCACAGAGTAAGTGACACAAAACGAGTTGGGTTTCATTATTTTTACCATTAATTATGACCACTGTTGTTCAAGATCAGGAAGCTAGAGTCAAAAGGTGGTAGAATTGGGATGCAATGTGCTGACTTCAAAGCCCTCCTTCGTTCCAGTGCATTATTATGCCTCCCCCACCTCTACCCTGAGTCTCAGTGGAGACTGAAAACACGTAAAAGTATTCTGCAGTAAGAGTCTCTTTTTCACAAGACAAGGCTTTGATGGCACTGCTACTCATGGCTTCTAGAATCAAACAGTAAGCCGTCCTCTGTCACAGTGTCATAGCTTCATGTGTCTTTACTGTTCATGGTTCCTCATCTGGTAGCAAGTACACACTTTAGTATCCCAACCCCCTTAAGTCAATACGCACGCTCGTAAATCCACAGGGATTCGACACTGCGCTAGTTCACCGTCCTCCCAAAATACGACCTCAAGTATGTCATTTTTACGACATCAGATGCTGGTGTAAATCATCTGAAGCAAACCTCAGAATCCCACCCAGTGAGAGAACATCAAACTTTGCAGGCAGCACAAGCTAAGAGAACATTACGGTGCTAAGTAGCCGCGTCATGAGATCTCCTGTAGGGTAAATAGTTCCACTTCTATTTAGTAACAGAATTACAAATTCTGAGAAACCCTCTTCAATATTATTTTCTTTCTTTGTTGGGCCATGCTGACCACGTGGCTGATTCGTGTCCCACCCTCCCTGCTTCCCTGACACCGGGCCTCGCTGCCCGGCTCCCCTGCCTCTCTGAGGGCCTGTACTGTTCATTCTCTTTCACTGTCCTTTTCCATCCACAGCCCTATATGTCGGTGCTGCCTGGAACTCACTGTCCAGTTTTCTTGTGCTTACTCTCCCTGGGCAATCTCACGCCAAACCACATAGCCTCAACTACCAAGTTTACAAAAATTCTCATTCATTCAATCCATTCACTCACTCACCAAATACAGGCTAGGCCCCAATTGTGCAGTAGCTGTCGTGGGGATATAAGAGAATTAAAAACAGAAAGAGTCTTACCCTCATGGACCTTATACTTGGGGGGTGGAGATGGGTAATCAGTATTTGAAGAATCACAAAAATAAATCTGCAACTATAATAGTAGTAAGTACGTACAGACAAGGTGTATGGTGTAGCTGAAGAGAGAAAAGAAGGATCTAACCTCATCACGGAGGTTAAGGAGCAAGTCCCTAAGGAATGCTGAGATCAAACCAGTAATTCTGCCCAAATCTCTCTTCTGAAACCTAGACCAGAATTTCAGTGTAGCTCCATCAAAAAATTACAAGCACCTAAAACTCAACACACTTCCTTCCCTTCCCTCCTGATGCATGGATTCCTCATCTCAGTGAAAGACAGAATAATCCATCCCCAAATTTCGCAATTATCCTTTACCCCTTTCTGTGCCCTCCAGTCTCAATTTGTCACCGAGCCCCACACATCTTGCTTCCTAAATACCCTTCCTGCAGGTCCATCTTCTCCATGTTCCGGCATTAATTCAGTTCCCATCAGCTCTCATCCAGTTATGACCAGAGTTCCCTTGTTCTGATTCGGGTCTCTGTTCTCCTCCAGCCTCTTACCCACACTTGAAAGGAACTGTCTGTCATGCAAACTACGTCTCTCCCCTGATTACAATCTTTCAGTGTCTCTGGCTGCTCGTATTTGGGGCAGTGACTCCACACTGCTTACCACCAAGCCCTGTGTGGTTCCTCAGCCTCATCTCCCACTGGGTTTTGGCACGTGTCTAAACTCCAGCCATCAGGACCCACATCACATGGGCATCTGCCGCCTGAAATGCCGTCCTTCATCTTCCCTTTGTCCATAAACTCCTTTATCCCCAACTACCAGTCTGTGAACTAGTCTATGAATCTATAGTAACATGAGAAAAATAAACTTGGAAAGCCAGCCTTAGCCGCCTCCCAGTATTTTTAGAAATATACATAATGCCCCCAGAGGACTCCTGCGTAGCTACTGTCATCCCAAACACCTCTTCCCCTGTGAAGCCTTCTAGGGCTTCTTTATTTCAGGGAATCACATAATTTATTTCCCAAACTGGGAGACTTCTGAGGGCCAAGGGGATGGTATTAAGACCTGCTGAACAGGAGGCACAGACCAGGGCTGTCCCAGGGAAACCAGGCTGCACGGTCAGCCTACTCTAGAGAAAACTGACTTCTTTCTTCCCTCAACTCCCAAAGCAGCGTCATTTACCACACATCATGTGTTTGCCTGTCAATTCACTCCCTTGCCTGAGAAGCCCACAAGGGCAAGGCCAAGCCTTTTTATCTGTATCTCCAACATCTCTCAGTGCCAGGCACGGAGATGACACAAAGTGTCATCAACAAAAGTAAATGTTTGTTTAACAGATTATCTGAGTGAGTAAGAAAGATTAGATGCCTTAATCTTGGCCAAAAAAGGAATTTTTAAATTCCCATTATCTTTTCTCATCCCACATGATACTTCCTCATTTGGTTAAAGAGAGTTTTAAATGGGAGCAAGGTCTTCACAGAGAAAAATTTTAAGCGTCAGACCCCTGACCAGCTGTCAACCAACCAATAGCCACTTACTCAGCATAATACAGTCCCCCCCCACCCCCCCCCCCCCCCCCACCCCCCCCCCCCGGGCATGAAGGAAGATCTTATCATTTGCTGGGGCTATAAAAAGTACACAACTGAAAATCAAAACTAATAGTGAAAGAAATAAACATCAAGTAAGGGTTACAGGCATTCACGGATGGCAAAGGAGGAGCCACTCTCACGGTTGGTGGGAAAAGGATAAGCCTTCGGCTCAAGTCATGATCCCAGGGTCCTGGGATGGAGCCCCGCATCAGACTCCCTGCTCAGCGGAAAGCCTGTGTCTTCCTCTCTCACTCCCCCTGCTTGTGTTCCCTGTCTGGCTGTGTCTCTCACTCTGTCAAATAAATAAATAAAAATCTTAAAAAAAAAAAAAAAAAAAAACAGGAAAAAGAAAAGAAAATTAAGAAAGAAAAGGATGAGAGACAGGATCGGAACCGAGACCTGAGATAGGAAAGCCACCAAGGATAAGAGCAAGGTTTGTTTTGTTGCTGTGTCTAGACTGCCATGGATTCCTGGCACAGAAACCAGGACATCTGAATTCTCAGCAAATATTAAGGGACTCGAAGAAGTTCCTGGATTCTCATCTCCTTCATCAAAATAGTAATCCTATCTTTCTGGGACATAAAATGAGATATACGTTGCTTCTTCCTGAATAACCTTCTAACTGCAGGAACGGTTACAAAATTCTTTTAGGGAAACTGCTTCTGGCAGGACTTTCCCATAGAACTGCTGAAGTCACCCCTTGGCATGTATCAACTATCTGTGTCTTTGAAAAGTTCTCTGCAAAACACAGCCTGGCAGGCTGCAGCTCTCCTTACGCCACACCTGGCCTTTCAATCTTCGCCGGATAGAAATCGTAATCGTCGTGTCAACAGAGGGGTTCCGCTGCGCCGTAAACAACCACACACAGACCTTCCTTGTCAACCTGGGGTTCGGGGAGAGGCTTTCAGGAATGGCTATGATACACACTAGCAGCTGTGATGATTGGTATAAAAAAGATCCCCACACTCCAGAGAAGACTAAACTTCTCATGACCTCTTCCCTGTCCAGCTCAGCTGGGGAAAACCTTAAGTCACCAAGTGAGGTGTCCTAATATGGGATTTGCCAATGAACCAGAACTACTATGCTATCCACTGCACTCAAATAAAGCACAGTCCCATCAAAGAAAGGGAATTCTTACTTAAAAACCATTTGCTCTCGGGGCGCCTGGGTGGCTCAGTAGGTTAAAGCCTCTGCCTTCGGCTCAGGTCATGATCTCAGGGTCCTGGGATCGAGCCCCGCATCTCAGGGTCCTGGGATCGAGCCCCGCATCTCAGGATCCTGGGATCGAGCCCCGCATCGGGCTCTCTACTCAGCAGGGAGCCTGTTTCCTCCTCTCTCTGCCTGCCTCTCTGCCTGCTTGTGATCTCTGTCAAATCAATAAAATCTTTAAAAAAATAAATAAATAAAATAAAAAATAAAAAATAAAAACCATTTGCTCTGCTCTGCTTTAAAGCACCTTCTTCCAAAAGCCCGGGAGCACTCAGGATATTGCATAACTAGCGCTGGATCTACTTGTGAAGTACAATTTTATAAAAAGACCAACCCAAGTATGTATGTAATGAGTCAATAGGATATGTTTTTCCAGTTGTCCCCATTAATACTTTTCCTCCCACTGACTCCCTATTGGTGGGGCTGACCTAGGCTACAAACTTACAGGGCAAACCAATAATATTAGGTCCTATTAGCTAACAAGCTAATAATATTAGCTAAAGAATTCTTACTTGGCATAAATAGGTCCTATAGGCTTATAACATTTTCATGGAGAGCAGTAAAACCATAACAAATGAGGGAAAAAATTTGGTTCAACTTACAGTAATATTTATTTAACCAAAGGAGAAAAAAAATAAGGTAATGAAGACGGCATTAAATAAGCCATTCTATTTCTGTCATTAGTAGATTTTGGCATACGGCAACGCCTTTCAATGGTGCCATTACAAAAACCTCTGAAATGCTTTTCAAGATTTATTGTCCAAATCTTTAAAAATAACAATAATCATAGAGATGTTCCTTTATTACCCAACACGGGATGTAACAGCTAAGTGAAGAAGCAAAGTACTTCAGCTATTACTACATGGCTTAAGAACCTTAAAAAATCCAAAATACAGGGAAGTCAAAAGTGAAAACAAAGGCAAAGAAGATCCCTAAACTCACGGGTGCTCTAATCCCATTTTTCTACAAGGCACAAAGCATGTGGACTTGAACTCATGAATGCTATAAATGCATCTGCTAAGTAGCATGAGTCTGTGAAACAGGCACAGGCAGGTACGTGCTAGAAGATCTAAAGGTTTGATGGGGAGAAGTGGGTGGGAGTAATAAGGGAGGTGTGGGGCAAAGTAGGACAAGGTATAGGGGCCCTGAGGGCAGAAGGAAGAAGTTCCCCAGAAGCCAGAAGGCTATACTTGAACAGGGAGGTGGGCGGAGTCAAGGAGAAAGTGGGCCTGGAGAGGAGGTTAAATATTGGACAAGATGATACAAACATAAAATACCCAAGTCCTGCTGGCAAAAGTAAGATGGAAGGATAAGAAGCAGGAGGCTCTATGGGTGAAAATCTGTGGGACAGAAAGCCATGTTACAGCTCCAGGAAGGACTAGAGGGTGAAAGGGATATTTGGCAAAGGAATAAAGTTAAAAACAGCCTGGAGAGAGAGAACGGATATAGGGGCAGATCCACGGGAACGCCAGGAGCCTGGTGAGCTCCCTGCATGAGACAGGTCTCCACTCTCCTCACATTAAGTGATTTTAGAGGGAGTAGCAGTGACTATCGATTACCACCTCCCTTGGGAAAACCTAATAAACCAAGAGCTGGGGCTACCTGAACCTTCCCAGACCCCTCTCTCTGACTCGTGTCTGGAATTCCAGCATGGGACACCCGAGTGCTAGGGCTGCGGCACAAAGTTCAGTAAGACAAGGCACATGTGAGTTCTCTGGAAACCATAACGCACCGTATTCATATGAGGAATCGTCACTCACGGAATCCCTTGGACTAAAAAGATAAAGACCAAAGTCATAAGTCAACACTCATGAGTGAAGAAATATTTGTCAAAGATGGATACTACATATAATCCCAATCAAGATCCCCCCAGGTAGAAATTCCAGTAATTTCAGGGGACATTACACCTCGTATGTTTACTTGACTGTCCAGTATTCTTCAACAATGAAAAATGCTATCCAACCCTTGTGCCTGGGTGGCTCAGTGGGTTAAGCCTCTGCCTTCGGCTCAGGTCAAGATCTCAGGCTCCTGGGATGAAGTCCCGCATCAGGCTCCCTACTCAGCAGAAAGCCTGCTTCCCGCTCTCTCTCTGCCTGCCTCTCTGCCTACTTGTGATCTCTCTCTCTCTGTGTCAAATAAATAAATAAAGTCTTTAAAAACAAACAAACAACCCTATCCCAGACAGAATATGGAGCTCTTAATAAGCTATCGTACTGACTTACTGAAATGGAAGTCCGTGGCTAATGTATTTCCAAGGAGTTTTTTTCTGACACATTACAGACCTTAACTAATTAGGTTAATTCAATTTAATTCAATCACTCACTGAGTAACTTCCAAGTACAAGGTAGTGTGTGGGCTACTGCAGGGCTTGCAAAGATGACCCAAACCGCTTGCCTTCTAGTCGCCTGGCCAATTCATCTTCTCAGTTTCTATTGTAGATCAGAGGGGAGCTACCTCCCCTTTCCACAAGTGGAGAAAGAAGGCAGTCTTTACATTCTGTGCCTGGCCTACAACCCAGGAAATACATTTTCCAGGAACACATTTCATTGCAAAAAATAAAAAAAGTCAAGGAACTTCTTAATGCCTGCTGACGGAGGACGCTGTTGGGTGCTCATTTCTGTGTTCATCCTAGCCCAGCTTACATCCAACCGCTCTTGTCATGATTGCATAACCACAGCATGTCAAGTTGTTTCTTGTTGCAACTGTAACTTGTAAAATTAAACTTCAGAACTGAGATAGGCAAGCTAAATAATTGCCTACTTTAAAAATATGTATATGTGTAATTTGCATGCCACTTTAGATAACCCCTTGAATTATGAGCTCTTAAAGTCACAACTGTCACCAATTTCTAAAATAGTTTCAATGTTGCAATTCCCCCTGCAGACAGGGCCTATCCCTGCCTTCTCCGTGGTCTAAGCCATATGTTATACTAGCCTATTGCAATCTGCTTTTCGTGTTTTAACAAGAACTTAATTAATCACCACATTTACTTCTCCCATGCTATGGGACTTCTGACATTCCAAAGAAGGATCATAAAATGGCCCAAAATGCACTTGTGTGTGCCTCAGGTAGCACCAAGTGGTACTCATAAGTTCAAGGGAAGCTGGGGCTACTTATCACACTTAGGATCCCCCCACCACCCCGACGTGATCGAGTCCCTGCCCTCTCCTGCCTCTCCTGACCTCCTGGGAGGTGCCATGACACTCCCTCTCTCAATCTGGGCTGTCTCACTTTGTGAGAGAAAACAGCCAGTAGAAGGGGGGCTGGCCGGGAAGAGCCTGGAGCAAGCCACTAGAAATGTAACAGTCAAGGTTCGCCTGATGGACAATTCCGCACAATGCTGAGGCACCATCTGCCTGGAAAGATACTCATAATCGGGCAAACCACCTTCCTCCTTGGTAGGATTTTTAATCAGGCACAGCAAGTAGCACCAATTAACGACCAAGCTCTTGATTTG
Source organism: Lutra lutra (assembly GCF_902655055.1). Lineage (NCBI taxonomy): Eukaryota > Metazoa > Chordata > Mammalia > Carnivora > Mustelidae > Lutra > Lutra lutra. Next base: position 20,250,463 of record NC_062292.1, on the reverse strand, counting down.
CACCCTGTGATCCTTCAAGAAGCTCCAACCACTTCAAACAGTGGCCTATTAATTCCCAGAAATCCATGTGAGATGACAAAATGAGACAGGGAGAAAGGGGTGACGGATAAATTACTAGCCAAGAAAACAAAATGATCTGTTCTCTCCAAAGAGTTAAAATGAGTCAGTGCTGCAGAGGGAGGCTAGAACCTCAGGGTTCTTCCAGGATGAACTTTTAACGTTGGATAAAAAAACCTCCATACCAACCAAGGCCATTTTTCTGGGGACCTATGATCCAAGGGAGGTAAGCCTGACCACAGGACCCCCACTCCTCCTAGGGCATTGGCTCATCCAAGAGCTAAGTTTGCTGGGTTTTGCTGCTTTGCCCAGTGGCCCTCCAGAACTGTTCTCTGAACCCTGTTTGCCTAGCTGGAAACCTGAGGGGAAGTGGCATTTCAATGCTGCATTTTGTGATCAGCGAATAAGTGCTGGTCCCAGTAATGGTTTAATGCAGTTAAATACACTCAGATGTCCTATCACCAACACTTCCCACTTCACAAGGGGTAAAACAAAAATAGCTGATCGTGTCTAAATTAATTTCCAGGTCCGTTCAACTGTATTTCCAGAGAGCCAACACACAACATGTTCTATTGGTCCTACTCTCGGGCTCTAGAAGTATGAAAAAGGGGGGGGGACCCCCAAACTGAGTATCTTGGACTGAAAAACCCTTCAAAAACATCATCTTTCCCCCACCCCCACCACCACCCCCAGGAGAGCTAAATAGCCCAGACCCACACTACCCATGATTTTCTTCTACCTTGGTACATTCCAACTCTACTAAACTAAAAGGTTATTATTAGGTGAAAGGTGAGTCTACCCCCTTGAATAGAGAGGTTTTCATAACATCTCTCTGCGTAATGAACATGCCACTTCCCCAAACAGTCTATACTGTTTCCTTAAAAAAAAAAAAAAAAGTGTTTCATGCAATCTATGGTGCGTCAGCCCCCCTCCCAACATCTGAGTCAGAGCATGTGTGTGTCCAACCAAGGTTCTGGACGATCAGGGTGTATCACTTTCAGAGTTACTCCAATAGCTGAACTTATTATGGCTCTCTTCCAGCCACACACAACATAAGCACCATCTATTTTAAAACAAATTTCCTAACCTACATGCGATGCAAGACACCTCATAGGGAGGTAGGTTTCCTCCTGAAACAAATCACTTCTATCCCCAACTGTATTTGTCATCACTCACGATTAAGGCATGTTTTGGGGGTATGTATTTTTTATCTTTGACCATGTAACTCCTGGAGCAAAAGAAAGCCTCCTCAAATGTGACCCTCGTGCCTGAGCCAATTCAGAGCTTTAGAAGAGGAATGAATGGGAGATGAGAGCCCTTAAGCCCAGGGACTTCTCTCACACAAACAGTAAGGGAGGGGGGATCCCTCCGTGGAGGGAGGAGGCAGGGTGGATGCTCGGGGAAGGACATCAGCAGTAGGGCAAAGGCAGCCCTGGCGGCCGCACTTCGCGAACTGCCTGCAGAGGGGAGTGAGATCTTCTCCGTGTACAATACCCAAGCACCCTGTGTTGCCTCGCATGGGCACGAATAATAAACAGCCGAGGTGGGCAGACAGATGCACCGAGACCAGCCACCCCAAAAGGTCAAAACTTCAGAAATCCCGGGGATCCCAGCACCCACCCAAACACATCAATCAGTCGGAGCGGGAGAAGGGACTCGGAGACCTAACACAGGATTCTGAATTTTGTTGTTTCCTTCTAGATCTGGCTTGCAAAGTACGGTGGCTACATGCACAGCTCGAGAGGAGCAGGCAGGCTGAGGGCGGCGGGGGGGTGGGGGTGGGAAGGGAGGGGTGTCTCACACCAGCCACCCAGGCCTCAATGTGACGAAAGTCGTCAGCAGCCCCAACCGCATCCCAGCCCCTCCGCCCCGGCGAGCAGACGCCCCCACCCCAGCTTCCGTCCCCGCACTAGCAGCAGCAGCCCCGGGCCGGGCCGCAAGCCGGCAGCGCCACCACCGCGGCTCCCATCCCTTCCGCGCGGCAGACTCCCCGCAGGCCTCCCTCCCAGCCCACCCGGGCTCGCCGGGGAGCCGAGCCGGAGAGCCGAGCCGCGGGCCGCGCCGCCCGCACCCCCCGCCCGAGGCCGGCGGGGGCCACGCTTACCTTGGGCGCTCGCGGGGGGGCTGAAGGTGGCAAGCCTCCCGCCCCCCGCCCCTTTCCTCCTCGCCTTTTCTCTTCCTCCCTCCTCTCCTCTTCCTTCGCCTCCCCACAGTGAGTCCGGGCGCCCCCCTCCTCCCCGCCGCTCCGAGTAGACGCCGAGAACCCCGGATCCCGGCCCGCGTGCGTGCGTGCGGGAGGCGACGGCGCGCGGCCAGCTCTCCAGTAACTGAGCGCGGCGCGCAGCTTCCAACTAAAGTGTGAAAGAAGCGGCGGCCGCGGGGCCGCGGCGCGGAACGTCCCCCCGGGAGTGGGCAGGGAGCGAGCGGGAGCGGGCTGGGAGCGAGCGAGGGAGGGGACCGCCGGGGAGGGGCGGAGGGAGGGAGGGGCCCTCCTCGCCCAGTCACTCACTCGAGGGGCGGGGGCAGCCGGCCACGCCCCCGCCGCCGGCCCCTCCCCGCTCCGGGCGCGGCCGGCCGCCCTCCCCCGGGGAGCTGCCGAGGCCGCCGGGCCGCGGAGCCCCGGGAGGATCGCTCTGGGCTAGCAGGCGCGGGGGCCTGCGGGAGGGGAAAGAGGGCGCCGCGGGGCACATATGTGCGCGTCTGTGCGTGTGTGTGTGTGTGTTCGCGCGCGCGGGCGTGTGACCCGAGCCCGCGGGCCGGCGGGAGGGGAGACCCCGGCGGGAAAGCTGCGTGCGGGCCCTGTCACCCGGGGGCAGGCGGGGTGCAGCGGGGCAGCTCCGAAGCCGGAGGGCCCAGCTCTGCGGTAGACCCGGCCAGCCTCTGGGCCCTGCCGCGGGGCTGCGCCTGCTGGGAGCGGACGGAGGGAAGGCCGGGCACCCTCGGCGCTCCGCGCGGCCCCTCCCCTCCCCGGCTGGAGGACCGCAGAGCCGCGGCTCCCGCCCGGCACCGAACCGCCTCCCAGGTGCCCTGGAGCGGCGGCGCCTTCCAGCAGAATGAAGGCCGGGCCCCCCGGCGGCAGCGGCCCCGCGGGGCAGAGCGCGGTGCGCCTCCGGCCCTGGCGGCAGACTTCGCGCCCTGCTTCCCCTCCCCGCCCTTCCCGGGCTCGGGGCACTAAGGGCGGAGGCCGCGTGGGCTGGGCGCGTCTGGGATGGTTAAGGGTCCAGAAAGATCGCCGTTCAGTTTTCTGTGGGCACTCACAAGAGGCCACCCAATTTACCCCCCTTTGGGAGAAGGTATTTGTTTCCCTCTTCTCGGTCATCTTGAATGTTCCGTGCGAGCACCGAATTGATCTTTCCACATCGATAGCGTTTGGACGTCTTTTGTGCGGCTTCCCCGCGCTTCGCTGCTGCTGCATTGCCCCAGACACGTGAGGAATGCCAGGCCTCCGGAGCGAGGGACCCCCAAGAAAACAAAAGAGGCAAAAGATAAACCCCCCAGGTCTCGCGGATCACACACAGACCGAACCATGTCTCACTTTCCACCAAGATAAAGTTGGAGAATGGAAAAGGACACGTCAGAGCCGTGACAGTGATGAGACACTTAATTGAAAAGCAAATGCATAATTTAGTGTAATGAAATGAGTTAATAACCACCCATCATGGCTGGGAAGTCAGGCTTTTGGGGGGAAAAAATGGTTTCCCGGTGCTTTTTCGTTCTCAATTTAAAAGGGTGGTATCACGTTGTTTGTGAAAATCAACTTGTGTTCTGTTTTTTAAATTACGCATATTCTAGTTCATTTTTCTCCTTGGAACCAGAGCTCTCTGTAATCTGAAGAGGAACGGTTAAATTGGGAGAGGAGGCAAATTAGAATTCCAGTCAGGCACTGCCAGCCACCATCTCTGTGACCCTAGGCAATCGGTTTCATTTCTGTCAGCCTTCCTTTCCTCAGCTGTAAAATGGGATTGATGATACTGGCTCCCACCTCTGAGGCTTGTTGTGAAAGTAAAAGGAAAATAAAATGAGGAGCCAATGTGTGTAAAACACTTTGTGTAATGACACATGGTAAGAGCTCACTGAATGTGAGCTGTTATTTCAGATATATAGTTTAACCCCAAATTTGGTAAACTATTTTTTTTTTAATCTTTGCATTCCTTCTTAAAGTTGGGGGAGGGATCCATCTGCTGGGTTTATGCAAATGTAGTCAGCCCCTCTTCGGGGATTTTAGGCCATGCCTAAAGCCTCCTATGCTGAAATGAAAGAAATCTATGATGACTAAGATGTGTGTGCGTTTGTCTATATAAAAGGATCCTTAAGAGTAACAAGCTTTTGTCTCCCTCCCCACCCCACTTCCTTCATGTACACAGACCACCCTGAATAGACCGACTCTGTAAATGTTGACCTGTGTTGAGTTCTATCCCTTCAGGCCTCAGAACGGGGACTGACACTGTAGATCATTGAGGGCAATGCAATGTCGGTCTCCTTTGACTTGGTCTCCTCTGAGCTAACAGAACGCCACAAAGCAAGCGCGTCATACATGTATAAATTAAGTACAGCATCTGTCCTATGAGCTTTTAAAGCAAGTTTTAAATTATTCAAAGGAATACATGTTCATTGTAGAAAATTTAGAACTTTAGGAAACTCGGTCAAGTATGAAGAAAAGAAAAATCACTATAGTTCTATCGTTTAGCGAGAAACACTCAATAAGTGCTTCAAGTATATTCATTTTTCCCTTCATTTATTTCATTATTATTTCATCAGCAAACACTTCTTAAGTACCCAGACAATTTCTAGGGCAGAGAACAGGTTGTATGTTGTTAAGGAAGTGTTTGTTTCTCAATAGACACTACTTAGAAGTAACGTTATATATGGTACTGAGGTTCTCAGCATGGTCTGCAAACAGTCCACGGAGGGGATCTGGATCTGTAATTAAACGATAGTGTTGACCAGAAACAATCCAGGTTTTCTAGGGCTGGAAGCACAATTTGGGGAGCCGAATCTTCTAGTTAAGGAAGACAAAAGTACAAAAACCCCTTGGAAGCGTTCTTGTGAAATGAGGGGTCTTGAAACTTAAGCCCCTTTTAGCTTTTGGTAAACCCTCCTTGGTGCTGTAATTTTTGTAGAAATTAACTGCTTTGATAAGCATTGTTTTAATGACAAAAAATCATTCTTCATTTCACTTGGGATCCCAGGAACACCTCTCCTCCATCTCTCCTCCCCACCACATGTGGAAGACACAAAGAGTGGAGACACACACACACACACACACGCACACACTTTCTTGCACATGGTCATGGGAGACACAGTTGGACCATGGGGACTTTGTCAAGGACTGCAGAAGAGAAGACCACAGGAGGAAGGGAAGGGATAGACAGGAGGGGCACTAAGGAGCTGGAGAGGCAGGGATCCAGCACAAACCATACAAATCTGGTCTGCACTAGCTAAATCTACTAGATATGTTATCAGAGAATAATCTCTTTAGCTATTCATAATTATTAAGATAATTCTAAATATATGAAAATAATGAAAAACATGATTATCCCCTCTGGTTACAAGCAATAAAACCATCACCTCTTTGCCCTTCCCACCCCAGCAGAATCTCTGAATTCCGTATCTTCAAACGGCTCCATGATTTTCAAAGAAAAATGATATCCTTTATGCTCAGAAAATTTGCGTTTTTAAACTTCAAAGTTTACTCTTTTTCTTTTTTAAGATTTTATTTATTTATTTGACAGACAGAGATCGCAAGTAGGCAGAGAGGCAGGCAGAGAGAGAGGAGGAAGCAGGCTCCCCGGCAAGCAGAGAGCCTGATGCGGGACTCGATCCGATGACTCTGGGATCATGACCCAAGCCGAAGGCAGAGGCTTTAACCCACTAAGCCACCCAGGTGCCCCCGAAGTCTACTCTTATTATTAATTTTATTCCTAAAGCTTCAACTTATAAAATAGTTGGCACTATAGGATCATTCATAACAAATAAGTTTGAATGTTTTGTTTCTTATTTTTTCTTTTAAGTTGATTGTTTGTATCCATCCCCCCAGTCCCCCCCACCCCCGCCCCTGCCGAATTCCTATGCGAAAGCCCTAAACCCAGAGTCAATGCAATTAGGAGGTAGAACTTTAGGAGATGAGGTCACAAGGGTGGGGTCCTCATGATGAGATTAGCACCCTTAATAAGAAGAGAATACAGAAAGAACTCTTTCCTATCCCCACCCTACCCACAACACAGCCCTCTGGAAACGGAAGCCAGGAAAAGGGCCATCACCAAGAACTTGACTGTGCTGGTAACTTGATCTCATACTTCAGCCTCCAGGACTGTGAGAAATAAACATCTGTAGTTTATTTACTTTTTTAAAAGATTTTTGTGTTTTTTTTTTTTTTTTTAAGTTTTATTTGTTTGTCAGAGAGAGAAAGAGAGAGAGCACAAGCAGGCAGAATGGCGGGCAGAGGCAGAAGGAGAAGCAGGCTCCCCACTGAGCAAGGAGACCCATGCAGGACTCAATCGCAGGACCCTGGGATCATGCATGACCTGAGCTGAAGGCAGCTGCTTTGGGACACCCAGGTGTCCCAAACATCTGTAGTTTAAGTCACCCAGTCTGTGGTATTTTGTTAGAGCAGCCCAAGCAGGGACAGGTAGGTTCCCTTCCCTATTGATGATAAAAAGGAACCCAAGGCAAATGCAGGTGGATTGAAAAAAAAGTAGTAAATCGTACAAAAGCCACCTCCTAGAATATCTCAGATTGATCGACATGAATTCATTTTACGTGATTTGTTTTTAAAAGGTACTAATCAGGTTAATTTTTCTGAATGTTAAATGTAGCTTTGGCAGGATTATTCAAAAACAAACGATCCTAAAATAACTACTACAGCCCTGATCGTCAGCTGTGTATTAACCCAGCATCATGTGATTCGTAATGTGTGTGTCCAGTAACTCACTTCATCTTCGCCAACAATGCAATCAGATAAACACTACTGTTCTCATCATTCCCATGCAGATGTGGAAATGGGAACACAGAGGGGTAACGTAACGAGAGCAAGGCCAAGTGGTAAAGCCAAGATTGCTTCTCACTAGTCAGATGCCAGAGCCCACTCTCTATTGGAAATATATTTTCTCTTCTATCTCCTCCACTTTTTTGCTTCAATTTTTCTCATCCTTCAAGGGGAGGCCTCAAGTCTAAGTCCTAAAGGGACGTCTATCTGAGCAACACGAGCCTTGGTGTCTCTGAACTTTTATGCAGCCATAGTCTTCCTCCTTTGCTGAAATTTTACAACCTGATGCTGTTGGGGACTTTCCACCTCTTATGTTAACTCCACCATCAAGACCAGTAGCTAGTGGTTTGAGAACTAGATAGTTGTGATAGTTGTGTGTGTGTGTGTGTGTGTGTGTGTGTGTGTGTGTGTGTGTGTGTATTTAAATCTGCCTTTGGGGAGGGACATAATGCACAGGCAGGAAAAGCACCCAACAAACACTTGTGGATTGAGGGTTGTTTATGCGCAGGTATGTTTATACTGGTTAATTTCAGTGACACCACACAGCCCCTTCTGAATGGTTGGGACTACCTCAGAGCAGGTAGCTTAAAGTCAGTGCTAACAACTTGCTAATGGTTCTAATTGGTCTCTCAATGATGTGTGAATTAGTCTGAGTAACTTGCTTTTCTGGATCTGAAAAATTATGACTCTGACTTACATCCGTTTATTTCTTCCTTGGGTTTCACCCTAGGGTCTGAATTTTCTTTCATCTCACTTTCCAAACATGGGTAGATAGCAGATGAAAACCTGTAACAGTCGCTTGAGGCAGGGACTGTTAAGAACCCATAACCTAGAAGTGAGATTTGGCTCCAGGCAAAAGAGTAAGAATGAAGGAGGGTGGGGATCTCAGAGGTTCAGGAGGGGTCAGCCAGCCCCCAGGCTATGTGCTACTTCTCCTCATTTCATGAGCCTTGCCCAGATATTACAAGATAGCTTTCCAGCATGGGGCCCCTTTTTCCAGGTCAACAATAGCTCTGCCACTGTGGGTGTAACAAATGAATCCCTAGACATTCAAGTCATCAGTTCTTACTGGTATCAGCTTGGCATGCCGTCCTGCTTCCAGCCTGCAATGTGTTCATGGTAATTGTTATTTCACGGTTGGTCTTGTCCGTCCAGTAGATTATAAACTCTGCTGGAAGAGGAGGTCTTGCTCTCTAAATTTCTCCATCATGCACACAAAACCTTGGGTCCTGCCTACCTGTGAAGATTAAGCCCTAGTTCCAGTTGCTAACTGGAGGGATGGCCCAGCTACTTGGCCAAGTTGCTGGTTCCCATCCATCTTCTACTATCTCTACCCTAACACCCTTGCACTGTTGTTCCCTCTGTGTAGACTACTCAAACCTCAACATATTTCAAGAGCTCGCCTGTCAGCCAACCGTACTCTTTCTCTGCTGTTCACCAGCTCTGTGGTTACGGGGCAGCCACCTTGACCTCTCTGAGATCAGGTTCCTCGTTTGAGCCTCACCATCCTCGTTTGCAACAAGGGGACCATACTCTATATACAGAGAATTAAAAATAAAGGCCTGGCATTCTGTGCATTTAAAGCACAGATATGGATGCTTTGTAAATGGCTATCATAATCTCTTGTTCTTTACGGTCTGACTTAAATGTCTTTTGTTCTGAGAAGCCTTCCAAAATCCCCCTCGTCAGAATTGAACTCTTCCTCCCCAAGCTCCTGTTGAAGTTTTGGGCTTGTTTCAATAGCCTTTGAGATTTGGTTTATTTGTTGTAGTAGTTAACCGATTCTGACTAATACATGGCAGGCATGTATTTTGTAAATTGCACGATTCAGTTGTTTATCGTATAATCACATGACTGTGTAACCATCAACACTGTTCCATTCTGGAACATTTTTATCACCTCAAAGAATAGGAGGGTTTCAATTTTTCCACATCTTCACAGTCACTTGTTAATACCTGTCCTTTTTGTTGTATAGCTGTCTCGTGGGTGTGAAGTGGTATCTCATTGTGGTTTGGGTTTGCATTTCCTTAATGACTAATCGCGTTGAACACCTTTTCATGTGCTCTGTTGAAGTTTGCTTATAATTTTGTGATGGCAGTTGTTAGAGCCAGTACTTGGATACTTTTCGTATCTCCTATAACCCTTTACTTAAAGCTTTGTAAATTGTGGGACTCAAGATGTGTTTATCAAATGAGTTGTTTACTGCTGATATCGCCCACGAGGTATCCTGATGTGAACTGACTATAGGAGAGAAGAGTGAGAACAGAGAAAGTATGGCGAAAAGATTAGAGCAAAATATCAAAGAATATGATGCCTATTATTCTGAGAGTATACAAATTATATGTTGAATAATGCTTTACAGCTATTAAAGATATCCTGATATTTCTACCAGCTGATCTGCTTTCACTGTATTTTTTTCCTTGATTACTTGGGCGGCTTCAATAAGGAGGTATTATATACAAATTGACGCTTTAGTTTTAAGTGAGAAAAAAAAAAAAGAACTAAACTGGAAAATGTAATTTTCAACCGATGATGATAATTGGAGCACAAGGGCTTTTTATTCCTTCATGCTCCTGCAAGGTAATTTTAATTATTTAAAGATTTTATTTATTTGACAGAAAGAGACCCAGCAGAGAGGGAAACACAAGCAGGGGGAGTGGGAGATGGAGAAGCAGGCTTCCCACCCCGCAGGGAGCCCGATACAGGTCTGGATCCCAGGACCCTGGGATCATGACCTGAGCGGAAGGCAGACACCTAACAACTGAGTTGCCCAGGCGCCCCGGCCTTCGAAGTAATTTTTAAAAACAGGAGCAAACCTGTAACTCAATTAAAGTGCTACCGCATTCTAGAAAATCTAAAAAATATTTGTTAGATACTTTCTTTAAATAAAAGGAGACTCATTTGAAAGAAAAAGAAAGGCAACCTCCAATTCATGAAATGCGAAAGCAAGACCCAGGGAGTGAGAAAAAAGAGTTTGCAGTGGAGTCTCATGGAGTCCCACCCATGCTGGAAAGCCTGGAGCTACCGTGGCCAGGGAGGAGCAAATGGATCCCTGCAGAATCTCTCTGAAGTGTACCAACAGCAATACTCAGAGTTATATCCCACGACCATGGTCAGAACTAGCTGCTAAGGGGGACTGTTGGACAAAGGGCCCAGCCTAGCTAACAGTGAAACCTCACAGCCACTCTCCAGGGTTACCTCACTGCCTTGGAGATCTGTTGAAGTTTCATGTCTACCTCCTCAGGCTGCTGAGCTGATGTGCACTAGTCCCTTCTTCCAGCATGTACATGGTGTTTCAGTGAGGCTGTAATTTTTGGTTGTAAGAAATAGAGGCTTAGTTATACCAGTTTGAGCCGGGGGACCAGGGAGAATTACTCTAAAACGTCATGGAAAACAGAGCTGTCCAGGAAATTCAAGAAAAAGAATACTAGAATGACAGGAGCTCGTGGACATCTGTGTAAAGATGTGACCCCACATAAGCTTCTACCTGTCTGTCCCACTATAAAAAATAATAATGCTTCCTAAACGTCCTCAACACCAGGAAAAAACATTTCTTTCTTCCTTTCCTTTCCTTTCCTTTCCTTTCCTTTCCTTTCCTTTCCTTTCCTTTCCTTTCCTTTCCTTTCCTTTCCTTCTTCTTCCTTCCTTCCTTCCTTCCTTTCTTTTTGTAACTGCATGTTATGATGGATGTTATCTAAAGATATTGTGGTAATTATTTCACAATGGATGTAATTCAACATTTTTCTGTCCTCCTTAAACTTGTACAGTGCTGTATGTCAATTATGTCTCAATAAAATTGGGGAAAAGAAAAGAAATATAATACCAGTGAATGAGAAAGGTATTAGTATTGATATATCAGATGAACTCTAATTCATATATACATCAATTGCAAGTTTAAATATTTATTATTAGTGAAACTTTATTTTGCAACACACCATACAATAGTTCACAGTGACTGAGATCCACTGTACTGGACAAAAAAGAAATGCCCATACATTTACTAAAGTAGAAAAATGTATAGGCCACATTCTGATGACAGTGCAATTAAAACTAGAAATGAATAAAAATGAGATTTTTAAAACCCACAGAAAAATTTAAAATACTCTCCCTGTGTACAGTAAAGATGAAAATTCATATAAATGGGAAAAGATAGATTATGCCATCAACAGGGTTGGAACAACCTGATAACAATTTGTAAAATAGCAAAATTAAATTCCTACCTTGAGCAATATTTAAAAATAAACTCCATATGGATGACATATTTATTTTTTTTTACTCAATTTCTTTATCTTTATTTTTATCATTTAAATTTTTATTTCAATATAGTTAACATAGGATGGCAAATTTAAATGTGAAAAGTAAAGCTACTTTTATTTTTTTTAGTATAAGAGAAAACATAGATTTAAAATTTTGTATAATCTTGAAATAGGCAAGGCTTAGCTAAGCAGAAACCATAAACGAAAAGATTGTTAGTTTTGAATTCATGAAACAACTGCATATCAGGAAGACATCATAAATAAATGGGAAAGTAAATGACACACCAAGGTAACATTTGCAATATAGTTGATAGATAAATGATTAGGCCATAGGTATGTAAAGAGTTCTATAAACCAACAAGTAAAGATGAATCCAATGAAAGCTGATCAAAGATATGACAAAATAATTCACAAAGAGGAAATATAAACTATTAAAAAAATAAATTAAAAAGTTCAATGTTACTAGTGTTTAAAGAAAATAAACATTATGCCACTTTCTCTGTACATAACTGGCAGATTTTTAATAATTACTACGCTTAGGTTGCAGAAAATTTAGAGAACAGGCACTCTCATATACTGGTCATAGAGTAATTTATCAATGCATTTATCAATGCATCAATGCATATATCAAAAGCATTAAAAGTTTATATGGCCTTTGCCCTAACAACTACTAGCCTTCTAGAATTTAAACATAAAGAGTTATTCAGAGATGTACACTAATGTATACCATGTCAAGGTGTTTTTAATGATATGGGGAAATGTTTATGCCACATTATACTATAAAAGAAGATATCAAATTGTATATATAACATGATCATAATAAGCTTAAAGTATATACATATGGCTTTAAAAATATTAAAATGTTAAGAATGGTTTCTGTGGTAGAATTTGGGGTAATTTCTTCTTAAAATACATTTTCTCAGAAAAAATTTTTTCCTCCATTTTCCAAAGAACCTATTTTACGTTTATAGTTACAGAAAAAGGCTGTTAAAAAAGAGTCGACTAGAGAAGTATAGCTCTTGAGATTGGAAACGACCTTTAAGATTTTTAATTCAAACCGCCATTCTGCTCACTGCTAGCCCATCGGCACTTCAACTCATACTATAAAAAATACATTTTGAGGTTGTTCTTTCTTCTATATTTGTTTATATAGCATTTTCAAAGGCGAGTCATACAAATAATTCAAGGATCAGAACATAAGACCTACGTGAACAGATAAAGATGCTGGTACAGGAAGGATGAGAGGAAGGAGAGGCTATTTTAAGTCTTTGCTCTCTTTGCAGCAAATATTCTGGCTCTGCTTTTTCTAGGTTGTCTCTGAGCCTGTTGGGTAGCAGAGATGGCTTCTATGGCAGTAATGAAAATGCACGTGCGGACCTCCAACCAGAGAGAACACGATGAACCAGGGCCCCAGCTTTGCAGCGCTCTGAACCCCATTGCTGTGTCCGTGCGGAGGCCAAGCTTCCCAGTGGTCTGCTACAAGCCAGTGACCCAGTGCCTTGAGGTACTACAGCGGACCCACTCCTGGGAGACCCAGGACTCATCGGACCCTGATGTTGCTCCCAGGACTCGGCGCTCTTTGCTGAACCAGTGCGGCACACTCTACCCCAGCAGACGACACCTCCCCAAACTTCTGTCCCTCCCTCCCTCACCACTGCTCTTACTGGCTTCCCCAGGCCTCTCTGGGTCTCTCCCCCATTTTTTTTTTTTTTTTTCTCATTCAAGTATTTTCCCTAACAAATTCCTTGCATATTTAATCCCATCTCGGCTGTTTTGCTTCTCAGGCGACCTGAGCAAAAAGAGCTTCCCAGCAGTCTTGAAATCCTAAACCTTGCTGCCTCCCCCTCCCCCACTCCTCCCTGTCAGCGGCCATCATTGTCACCAACGCCTGTCAGGGAGGCAGAAGGAAAAGAGTAGGAACGGGATTAAGGGGACAGACAGCCTGTTGCAGTTTCGGGCGCTGGTAGGTAATAGACACAGATTTAGTCACATTTCATCTATTTAGACCCACCTTCCATTGCCATCACCGGGCGTTCCTCATCCCGAATTCTTGGAGTCTGGATAAATTTCTGCTGAACACACATTCAGCGACCAGACCAGCGCCGTCCAACAGAAGCATAACGTGAACCACATCTGTAATTTAAATTTTTCCAATAGCTGCATTGGAAAATAAAAAGAAACAAGTGAGATTTCTTTTAATAATACATTTTATTTAAGCCATTGTATCAAAAGATTATTTCAGCATGAAATCAACATAAAGATTATTAATGATAGATTTTACTTTTCCTTGTAGTATATCTTTGAAATCTACCACATATTTTATATTTATATATGGATTATATTTATATATATGTGGCATTTATTTATTTACTTATTTATTCATAGCGCCTCTTAATTCAGACTAACTACATTTCCAAATGCTGCTCTGGGAGTGCCACATGACTAGAGGCTGTATTGGGTGGTACAGAACCAGAATATTAAGTACCTTTAATATAAGGATGAGTTTTTTTCCTATTTTTGGCTTAGAAGAGCACCTGGGACCGGCATGGGCATTTTGTAAATGCTTCAAAAATACTTGGTTGGTGGGACGCCTGGGTGGCTCAGTTGGTTGGACAACTGCCTTCAGCTCAGGTCATGATCCCGGAGTCCCGGGATCGAGTTCCGCATCGGGCTCCCAGCTCCATGGGGAGTCTGCTTCTCCCTCTGACCTTCTCCTCACTCATGCTCTCTCTCACTGTCTCTCTCTCAAATAAATAAATAAAATCTTTAAAAAAAAATACTTGGTTGGTTATTGTTAAATGAATATAAATAAATAGTTGGTTATTGTTACGTGAATGACATAGAATGTGTGTGCTAGGAGTGTGTCTTACCCACATGGCTTTAGGGCTGCAGAGTAATGTGGATGATGGCCATGGGCTGGGTGGGGACTGAGGTGCATGGGGTCGCCTCTCAGCCCCAGGTGGTTATTGACAGCTGTGAAGGTGAGTCCTGTGTGCATTATCAGGAGAGAACAGAAGTCTTGATTTCCATGTGAAATCTTCCACCTTTTAATGTCGGCAATCATTTCAATTTTTTTTTTTTTTTTTTTAATTATTCGACAGAGAGAGAGCGCAAGTGAGCACAAGCAGGGGGAGCAGCAGAAGGAGAGGGAGAGGGAGAAGCATGTGAGGCTTGATCCTGGGACTCTGGGATCATGACCTCAGCTGAGGGCACACCCTTCACGGATGGACGGAGCCACCCAGGCATCCCATCAATTCAAATTTAATATGCGTATGGGTCAGGGTTTGCTTGTGGAACACACATGTTTGTGACTAGTACTCTCCACTATATGAAAGTCCTTCGAAGGCAGAAAAAATATAGTCACAAGTTAATTAGCATTAGCAAGAGAATGAAACAAACAAACAAAAAAAATCATAAAAGCTGCCATGCTGCTTTTTGTGGGGGAAGGGGAGGTGAAGTATGGTCTTCAAAACTTGGGTTAGCCTATTTCAAAAATGTTAAAATCTTGTGATTTCAGACTATGATTTCTTAATCTTTTTCTGTATGTGTACATATAGATATACCTTTAACATTTCCCTGTAGAAATATTATTAGATGGGACACAACATCTTTAAGTGCTTGATATCACTACTGCTAACTGAACCCATGTGGCTGAAAATGATTATTTAAATGAGGCAATGTCAAAGTCCGTCCCGTTCTCAGCTACAAAAGAGCTTCAACCTGTCGGTGGTGGAGAGAGCCTGTCAGGAAGTCACCTTGTGAGGCGCTATGACTGTGCCACACCACAGCTATAACCCACACTCCCCAGAATTTGCCTGAGAAGTGTCACCTCTGGTGAGGGTTGAGGAAGGAGCCTGTAGTAGGAAGCCCCTCCCTCCATAGTAAGCAGCAGGCTCTGATATGAAATATGTGTCAACCCT
Organism: Lutra lutra; assembly: GCF_902655055.1. Classification (NCBI taxonomy): domain Eukaryota; kingdom Metazoa; phylum Chordata; class Mammalia; order Carnivora; family Mustelidae; genus Lutra; species Lutra lutra. The sequence continues at coordinate 20,235,245 of NC_062292.1, read as the reverse complement.
GCTAACCAGTACTTGAAACATTCTGGATGCAATCCTGCGCATCAGCCAGGTTGATAGCCAAGACGATTGCCACATTCCTGTGGGGGACAGGTTCGGCACTGACTCCGTGTGCAGACCTGCCATTTCCACTGGAGGTAATGCTTCTTGAAGACAGACAAAACACAGCGGCAAAATTCTGTGAGAAGGGTAGGAACCAGCATTCCCTTCACCACTGGTACTGCCCTGCTGTCACTCCACTTCCGGTTCTTAATGAGAAGAGGCTGGAAGAGCTAGTCAAGAGAATACTTCAGGATTTAAACCCAGAATTTTCTGATTCCAGGGCTAGGAGGCTTCCATGAAGCTTACTGGTCTTCATATCTTGCCCTCATTGCTCTCAGCTGTGCCACCCCGTGTCCCCACATCCTTCCAACTGTTTTAGATCCAACTGGACTTTGCCATTGGATATGGAAGTAGGGTAGTAATGATTGAAACAGCTCATATGTATCAAGGCTCTTGGTCCAGTACTGAATGTTTGACCTGAGTCATTTCCATTGGGTCCTCATGGCATCTGCATGAGGGAGATGTTACCATTACACCCACTGAACAGACATGGAAGGACTCAGAAGCTCATGGAGTTCAGGTCACTTTTCAAAGTTGCAAAGCTAAAACATGGTGATCCAGATTTGAACCTGAGTCTATTTTTTGACATCTATTCATGATCTTACATCCTTCCAAAAGGATTTGAAGTTGGTATGATCGATAGTGATGAATCATAGAATATACTAGCGGAAAGTGGGGGTGAGAAGGGAGATTCAGGGCAGGCTCAACTAAACCACTCTTACAGGGGTCGACACATCTAGACTAGTCTGTGTCAAAGACTGATGCTGATTTAATTTAGGTTGTTAACTGCAAATTAAGGTAATATTTTACTGGGCTGTCCATGCTTGGAGCCATCAATCACTCCTCTCTTTCCTACGCCTGTCCAATCAGTTAGAACTTAATCTCCTCAAATTTGTCTCTTCTCTGTCCTCCCTGCTGCTCCTCCGATTCAGGCCCTCCTCATCTTTTCTTGAATAGGGAAGTAGTTTCCCAACCCTTCCTCCCTCTGTCCCTTTTTTCTCCACTATCACCATAATCTGGTGGCGTTTACTTCCTAAGCAAGTCTTTCTTTCCATTTCTTCTCTATTTGTCCCCGCTTAGAGCCTCCTATCTCTTGCCTGGATATTGTGGTCTGTCTCCCCAGCCCCCTGACCTTGCCCCACTCAAATCCACCCTCCACAGACCAATTGAAAAATATTTGTTCTCTGCTTAACATTTTGTATTGCCCTTTTGTGCATTAAAGGGCACCATTAAACAAGTGAAAAGCAACCCACGTAGTGGGAGAAAAATCTTTGCAAATCATATGTCTGATAAGCAATTAGTAGCCAGACTATATAAAGAACTCCTGCAATCCTATAACAAAAAAAAAAGCAAACACCTCAGTTAAAAAAATAGGCAAATAGGAAAATAGACATTTTTTTTCCCAGAGAAAATATGCAGGTAGTCCGTAAGCTCATGAAAAGAGGATAAATCACCAATCCTTAGGGAAATGGAAATCAAAACCACAGTGAGATAGCACTTCATACCCATCAGCATGGCTACAATGAGACAAAAGAACAAAAACCAAAAAACAGAAACTAAATGTTGGAGAGATTATGGGGAAACTGGAATCCTTGCGCATCACTGGTGGGAATGGAACAGGGAATGGCTGCTGCGGAAAAGAGCTGGATGGTTCCTCAAAAAGTGAGACACAGAGTTACCGTATGATCAAATAATTCCACCTCCGGGGGTACACCCCCCAAATTAAAAACAGGGACTCACAGAGATACTTGTACACTGATGTTTGTAGCAGCATTATTCATGATAGCCAGAAAGTGGAAACAGCCCAGATGTCCATTAACAGATAAGTGCAATAACAAAATGTGGTGTGTGTGTGTGTGTGTGTGTGTGTGTAATTCAGCCTTAAAAGATGAAATTATGAAACATGTGACAAATGCATGAACTTTGAAAACATTATGCTAAATGAACTGACACAAAAGGACAAAAATTATGTAATTCCACTTATCTCAGGTACCTAAAATAGGCAAATTCATGGAGGTAGAGAGTAGAATAGTGGTTGAAAGCAGACTGGGGGGGAATGGTCATTCTCCATCAAACATTAATTCCATGTTTAATGAAGAGAGTTTTTGTTTGAGATGATGAAAATTTCTGTGAACAAATAGTGGTGATGTACGATAGTGTGAATACAGTTCAAGTCTCTGCTTTATGCACTTAAAAATGGTCAAAATAGAGGTGCCTGGGTGGCTCAGTGGGTTAGGCCTCTGCCTTCGGCTCAGGTCATGGTCTCAGGGTCCCAAGATCGAGCCCCACATCAGACTCTCTTCTCAACAGGGAGCCTGCTTCCCCCTCTCTCTCTCCGCCTGCTTCTCTGCCTACTTGTGATCTCTGTCTGCCAAGTAGATAAATAAAATCTTTTTAAAAAATGGTCAAAACAGTAAATTTCTGGTGCACATTTTACCACAATAAAAGAAATATTTACTCTCAACAAGACAAAGTCCAGGCTCCTTAGCATGGCTTTAAACAACAAAAACGTATCATCTCAAAATTTCAGAGGCTAGATACCCAAGGCTAAGGTGTTAGCAGGGTTGTTTCCTCTTGGGGGCTTACAGAAAGACTCTGTTCTTTGCCTCTAGCATCCCGTGGCTTGGGGGCACCCTGTGTTATCCTGGTTTCTAGAAACATCACCCTGATCTCTGCCTTCAGCCTCACCTGATGTTTTCCCTGAGTATGTATGTCTATATCCAAATCTCTCCTTTTCATAAGGAAACCAGTCACCATGGATCAGGAGGCCACCTTAGTCCGGGACGACCTAATCTTAACTGATGATGTCTGCAGTGACCCTCTTTCCAAATTAGGTCACAGTCTGGGAGTCAGGACTTCAACGACATGAACTTTTAGGGGCCATAATCAACCCACAGCACCGCCTCATTTAATCTCCCCGGAGAGCCCCTGAGAAATTTGTTGTTCTCCCCATTTCACAGAGGCTGAAACTGAGGCTCAGTGAGATCTACTAATGCAAAGTAGAACCACCAGTTGCAAAGTTGCAAAGCTGGGATTTGAAATGTGGTCTTTCTGATTACAAATCGCAGTTTCTCCTCATTATATAAGCAAAATACCATTGCTCACAGTTTCGGCCTGATCGTTTCTAGGCTTAGTCAACACGTGTCAACTTAGGGAGCCTGAGCCTCTTCACTATTACCTAATGATCTAGTTCCATCTCAAAACATTTAGTGAGAGCCTGCTACTCCAAGTATTTCAGACATGGGGTTCAAAGATGACTTGCAACATGGGCCAGGTTTCAAGGCACTTAAAATGTAATGGAAGAGGCAGATGTCTAAACAAGTCACTATTTTATAAGGAAATCATAAGTGTTAGGTAGAGATTCAGACAACTCTGCTGTGGAGGGATTAATACTAATTAATAAGATTCAGCCAATAATTTGTATATCCTTGCACGGATGACAGGGGACCAAGGGAAGCACGTTTAACCCACACATTTCCTTTGCTCTAGCATGCTCTCCCCGCCTCCCTGGCACTATTGTACAAGAGCTACCCGACAAGGAATTAATTTCTGAAGCATAATAGCTTCAGAGAAGCCTGGACTCAGCACGATGTTGCTTTCTCTCCTTTGAGGTCATTCAATCTCTCTCAGCGAAGAGGATCTGGTTCTTGAGACATTTAATCTTAGCATGAAGCAGCTTCCCTTCTTTGAGTCCGATGATGACGTTTCCACAAGAAAACAAGGGGGTCTTTTCTTCCTCGCCCAGGCTCACCATGAACATCACAAGTTGGCCCTTCTCTGGGGGAAAGTACACAGGACGTTGAACGGAGCCAATCTTTTCTTTACTCTGGCCACCAGAGTCAGTCTGATGGATGAATTAGTTCCAAGGAAGGCACGTCTTCAAAGCAATGTCACAGTCTCTTGCCTTGGAAGTCATCCACATAAACCAGTTACTATAGAACAGATGCAAGTGCATGGCCCCCTCAGAATGCACACACACACACACACACACACACACACACACACTCCAATATGTTACAGACTCTCAGCGAGCAATGATGGAATTCTTTGGGCTTCAGAAAACAATCTTCTTGCAAACATGAAAATAACTGTTTTAAACTGTTTCACAGGATCAGATCATTTAAGATTCTGAAACTTCCAGACAGAGCAAGCATGAGACTCAGAGCAAGAGAAAGGGGGGAGGATGCTCTTCGCTCCTAAAAAGGGGAGCTGTCACACTTTGCACACTGGGTTTAAGTAGTTGTGGCAGAAAAAGGCTACTAGTATTTGGGTTTCGACCTCAAAAACAGAGCCTCAAATATTTTCAATTCTCTAAATCCTCCTGGCTGTTATATTTACAAATAGTTTATTCACATGCACATCCAACAAATATTTGTTGCACTACTACTATGTGTCAAGCGCTGGGTGTATAGAGAAGGTTTGGTGGAACTCAGACTCAGGATTATGGTAACACCAATGTCAATGTTAACCACAAACCGATAAAAATGCTAGCTGTTGCATGCTAAGGATTATCTTTCACTGTGTGTGTCTGGGGTGGATGGGATTACCATTCTGTTGTAGGTTGAGGCAGGACCAAAGCTAGTGGCTCACTCCTCTTCATGAAGAAGAGTGGTAGGTATAAAATACTCAGTGAGACATAGCTCTGTATTGGAGACAAGCTATGTCAGTAAGGGAGGAAACTAAGAAAGAAATGAGTGAAAAAAATCTTTTTTCCAAAAGAAAAATTGCCAGTACCAATACTGGCTTTTAGAGTAAGCAGACACTAAGTATAACCCAGGATTCTTCACATTTGATTATATGGCTAACACAGATGTATTAGTTAGGATGCTTTGGGCTCTAAAAACAGACAATCCACCCAAAGTGGCTTAGATAATAAGGATATTTATTATCTCACACAGGAATGAAATCTGGAGGTCTGCTGTCATCTGAGTCTTTAATTCAGCAGCTAATGAGTTCATCAGGGAAGCCAGATTCTTTCCATATTTTATTATCTCCTTCTCACTGTGTTGGCTTTTGGCTCCAGAGATATTCCCTCATGGTGGCAAGATGGCTATGGCAGCTTTAAGCATCTTGTCCTCACAAAACTGTATCCGATGGCCTAAGAAGAAACATCTTCCTTTGCCTTCCTTTTCAACAGCAAGGAGAACCTTCCAAAAGCTCCCTCTGCTGACTCTCAGTCTGGTCTCACTGGCCAGAATTACGAATCCCATGCTTATTCTTAAACCGATCACTGGCAAAGGAAATGAAATTATTATGATTTGCCCAAATGATCAAGATTTTGTCCCTGGGGCCAGCCTCCCTGAAGAAAATGGGTCTCGGACTCTGGAACAAATTGGGAGTGCCAATGGTGGGAGGGAAAGGATAGAAGACAGACAACCAGAGGCACCAGCACAGAAGGGTTACAAAGCATAAGTACCTCCAGGTAAGGAGCGATTCCATTAAGGGAACCTTCTCTAATGACCACTGGACTTGACCTTGCTTCACAGATGAGCTGCTCTTACAGGAATGAGTTTTGCTGATCTTTAGGATAGCTGCTAAGGACACACTGTGCTGTATAGTCTGCTGGTTCATATTACACCACCTTGACCTGAAGCCAAATTATGCATAAGAGTTCTAAAATGGTTTATGGCTAGAGCAGGCTAGCTGATGTCATTTGTCAAATGTGGCACTCTAGAATTATCTTACCAATATAAAACCATACAAAGACTTTTCCACAGAATATTTATAGGAAAATGCGATTTTGCAACAAGAATAAAACACCCTACCGCTTGCTTTTTTGTGGAATAATGGGGCAAAGGACTCGACCCACTCTTAGTGATGGCGAGGGGAGTGAAATTAGTGGCCAACGAAGATGTTTCAGTTTGAAACTCAGTGACAAAGGAAATATGGGCGGTGCTCCTTGAATTGTTCTCTCCCAGTAAAACTGAAATTCCGGGTTTCTTGAAATGGAGAGGTTCCCTTTTTATATGCAAATTACTCAAAGTAGAAAAAAACCCATATTAATGTACTTTTTTTGTATATTCCCGACATACCTAACACAGTGCTTTGGGTGAGTACTGAATAGCTTTTTTTTTTTTTTTTTTTAGATTTTATTTATTTCACAGACAGAGATCACAAGTAGGCAGAGAGGCAGGCAGAGAGAGAGAGGAGGAAGCAGGCTCCCTGCTGAGCAGAGAACCCGATGCGGGGCTCGATCCCAGGACCCTGAGATCACGACCTGAGACCAAGGCAGAGGCTTTAACCCACTGAGCCACCCAGGTGCCCCTGAATAGCTTTTTTTAAAAAATATTTTATTTTATTTATTTGACAGAGATCACAAGTAGGCAGAGAGGCAGGCAGAGAGAGAGGTGGGGGGAAGCAGGCTCCCTGAGGAGCAGAGAGCCCGATGCAGGGCTCCATCCCAGAACCCTGGGATCATGACCTGAGCCGAAGGCAGAGGCTTAACCCACTGAGCCACCCAGGTGCCCCCTGAATAGCTATCTTGATAAACTGATCGCAGGAAGATTCCTTCAAGAAATTGTCAAAACAAGAAAAGATGCCAACGTATGAGATACCTTGGCAATTTGAGGACTAAATCTTTCTTTGCAGATGCAAAGGCTCCGCCCCTTTATGCAGGGGGCTCCCCACTGTGGATGCACAGTGATTCACCTGCAAGGTTTTTCAACACCCATGACTCGGTCCCACCCACAGAGCTCCGATTTGGCAATGAGTGAAGCCTGGTACCTGGTTACCTGTACCTGGTACCAGGTTACCTGTACCTGGTACCAGGTTACTGGTACTTGGTACCAGTACCTGGGTACTGAAACGTTTTAAATCTCTCTAGGTGATTCTGACGTGCAGTCAAGGTTGAACACCTACATCCAAATCACCTGGATGCCTTACTAAAACACGGACTCCTGGACCCATCTTCAGAGTTCTGGTCTGAGGTGAGGTCCGATAACCTGCACTCATGAGTTCCCAGGGAGATGCCGATCCTGCTGGTGGGGCGCACTTCAAGAACCCTGGCTCTAGGGCACAGTTTAGCAAACCCGTGATCCCATACAGGTCATGGGTCCAATTTGGACTTTTTTTTTTTTTAATAGCGCATGAGCTAAGAATGGTTTCACATTTTACAAGGGTTGTAAAGAGACACAAACAAAATGACGAAAACAAAGAATACGGAACAAGAACTACAAAGCCTAAAGACACCCAATATCTGGCCTTTTAGAGGAAATGTTTGCTCTTGCTCTAGACTCCTGCTCTAGAGTATCATGAAGTCTGATAAGGAAAAAGAGAAAGAATCTTAAAGAACAAGACAGAAACTGTGGGAAAGAGAAAAAGAGAAAAATTGTTCTGGTAGGTAGTGGGGGGAACTATAAAGACAGCTAAAAGATGATTAATCTCGGATTATGTGCCAGGAGAATGGCATACTTTCATTTATCCTAACAACAATTCATTATTATTACTCTCATTTTATAAAAGATTAAGAAATTGAGGCTTCAGAGACATTAACCTACTAGAATATCAAGGTAGTAACTGATAAAACTAGGATTCAAAGATTTCTCCCAACCACACTATGTCTGAAGAAGTTTATAATTCTGTTTAGAAGTGGTTGTAACTCTCAGAGTGAGTCCAAAAAATACAGTAAATACAAAAAGTACTATTTTTCCCCTAGTGGTTTAATTCAATTTGTTGTTGGCTGTTTCTCAGGTACTGTGCTATAAAAGTACATGAACTATTATGCCTGCTCTCAAGGAACTTACTGTCCAGCATGAGAGACAGACGTGGGAGGAAACCCATACAAAGTCCAACGAGGGCTTTTTTTTTTTTTTTAAAGATTTTATTTATTCATTTCACAGAGAGAGAGTCAAGCAAGGGAAGCAGCAAGCGGAGGGGGAAGCAGGCTCCTCACTGAGCAGGGAGCTCAATACAGGACCCTGGATCATGACCTGAGCCAAAGGCAGACACTTAACCAAATGAGGGCTTAAATGACGGAGTGGTCAGGCAAAGCTTCACAGAGCAGAGGCCCTTGAAGGAAGTTAGCTGTCCAGATGGAATGGCTCAGACATATTTCCTAGCAGAGAATACAGTATTGATAATCCAACAAAGCAAATCCCAAATTTGCAGAGCCTCCCAGGATCCCTGCTGCCCAGAGAGCCCACGGTGGCCTCAGCCTCTGGCTGTAGAGATGGGACAGTCAGGCAGCTAACAGAGAGGACACTGTGGCTTGCAAGGCTAGGAACAGCCCGTGACCACAGCAGTGAGTGTGTGACAGTAAACGTTCGTCCAATTTCAGTAAAATGAGAAGCTTTCAATTCTGTTTCATGGTTTGGGGCAGTCATTTCCAAGCAAAGTTATTAAAAGAAGGGCTTTTTTTCAGTTAATGGTTAGTCTGTTGATGGAAGGGGAGTAAGTGAACATGGGATAATGATACAAGGCTTGGGTTTCACACGTCACTTTTGGCCAGAACAGTCTGAAACCATCAAATTTATATCTCTCCGATTTGCCGTGCTGAGTGGAGAGGGCAGGACGGGTTTGGTACCATCCCCTGATGTTAGTTTCAAGAGACTAGCATTTCACTTCTCATATGAATTCTTTTTTTAAGTGTCGAGGGGCAAGTGAAGCCATTAGGCAAGAAGTCCCTTTTTTTTTTTTTTAAAGATTTTATTTATTTATTTGACAGACAGAGATCACAAGTAGGCAGAGGGCAGGCAGAGAGAGAGAGGAGGAAGCAGGCTCCCAGCCGAGCAGAGAGCCTGATGTAGGTCTCGATCCCAGGACCCTGGGATCATGACCTGAGCTGAAGGCAGAGGCTTTAACCCACGGAGCCACCCAGGTGTCCGCAAGAAGTACTTTTGACCAGGACAGTGTTCTGAGGCTACAGAGAGGAGTAAAATGGAGGTTTGTGCATAAGGAATTTGTAGCCGGGACAGGGAGGGGAGAAAGGCACAGGAACAGATTCTCTCATGAAGAGAGTAAATGCTGAGGGTAGGTCAGTGGGATACAAGAAGCCAGAAGAGGATCCCCTAACCCTCCAGGGGTTGAAGGAAGGCTCCCCCAGGAGAAAAGCTTGCTTCTAAAGTCTGACGGGGATCCCTTTGACTATTTCTTGGTGACACTCTGCCCTTTTAAATTCTTATTACAAGACACATCTGACGCATCAGATTTGACTTGGCTTTTAGTAATTTAGCTATAGTATTAGAGAAATTGTATCATCACTGAAGCATACCTGCCCTCGGGGAGGTAAGTTGGGAACAGATTAAGGACAGGAAACATCAGAATGCAGAACCCAGAGGCACACGAGGAAAGAAGTCATCTAGAAAAAGCTGAATGTTTATATGGAAGTATTCTAGTATTTTCCATTCAGATCAGGCATTTCATTTTGTATTTCACGTGCTGCTTTTTAAAGTTTGGGAGAATAATATATGGTCACTGTAGAAAATTTGGGGGAAATAAGGGAAAAGTACAAAGAAGAAAAAATGTAATTAGCAAAACATAGAATTAACATTTTGGTATATTTGCTTCTAAGCTTTTTCTATGCTTATACAGATATGTCAGTTTTAGGTACCTGAAATTACACTGTGTGTGTGTATATGCAACAGTTTTTCTCATTTAATATTATTTCCTGAATTTTCCCATGATTTCACAATTTCATCAGCCATTTTTTCCATTACAAGGCTTAATTATTTTGACCACTCCCTTTCTCTTTAGACATCCAGATATTTTCCCCCCAGTTTTTGGCCATTATAAACAATGTAATAAAACTAATGTGATACATACAACCTTGCCCTCGTTTTCCTGGGAGCCTTAAGTTTTTTGGTACTTATTGCCAAAATGCTTTCCAGAAAAATCTATACCTTTGCCAGTAGTAAGTATTATCATTGTGGAAATACGTACTAAAGTGGTACATCAGACTGAGTACTTCGTTTTAATTTTCATTTATTATTATTAGTGTTAACCATTTAAAAATGATTTTAATGGCTAGTTTTATTTTTTTCTTATTAAAATTGTCAGTGTCCTTTGCCAATCTGTCTGATGAGAAATTACTTTTCTTTTTTTCAAAAATTTTTAAAGATTTTATTTATTTATTTGACAGACGGAGATCACAAGTAGGCAGAGAGGCAGGCAGAGAGAGAGGGGGAAGCAGGCTTCCTGCTGAAGCAGAGATCCCGATGTGGGACTTGATTCCAGGACCCTGAGATCATGACCTGAGATGAAGGCAGAGGCTTTAACCCACTGAGCCACCCAGGTGCCCCAAGAAATTACTTTTCTTATTGATTGTTTGAGCGCTTTATAAATGAAGGCTATTAAATCTTTACCTATTAACGAAAGTATATTCTTACTTTCTGCTTGCCTTTAGATATTTTTGTGTACAGAAGTTTAACTTTAATGTGATGACATCTACAATTTTTTTTTAAATACCGTTTTTTTTTTTTTAAAGATTTTATTTCTTTATTTGACAGGGAGAAATCACAAGTAGGCAGAGAGGCAGGCAGAGAGAGAGGAGGAAGCAGGCTCCCTCCTGAGCAGAAAGCCCGATGTGGGGCTTGAACCCAGGACCCTGAGATCATGACCTGAGCCGAAGGCAGTGGCTTAACCCACTGAGCCACCCAGGCGCCCGACATCTACAATTTTTAAATTAATGTTTTTATGCTTAGATTTTGTTTTTATTTATTTTTTATTTTTTTTATTTTCTTTTAAAGATTTTATTTATTTGTTTGACAGAGAGAGATCACAAGTAGGCAGAGAGGAAGGCAGAGAGAGAGAGGAGGAAGCAGGCTCCCTGCCGAGCAGAGAGCCCAATGAGGGGCTTGATCCCAGGACCCTGAGATCATGACCTGAGATGAAGGCAGAGGCTTAACCCACTGAGCCACCCAGGCGCCCCAGATTCTGTTTTTAAATGGGGGAAGATAAATATTACCTACACTTCCCTTTAGTTTTTAAGAAATCATTTCACTTTCTACATTTCCTTCTTAAATTCCTCTAGAATTCAGTTTGGTTTATGGTATGCGGTAAGGATCATGCATAAATCATTGAGAGAAGATTCCAAATGAAAGCAAAAGACCAGGAAGTGTCTTTCATTCTCCGTGAGTGAAGTTCAGTAAGAACCAAATGTCACAAAAAATTCAGAGCTAACAGGGCCAAAGGTATATAGCCTGGTGATCTGAACATGCAAATGTATTATTCAAATGCAAATTGTTTACTAAACAGGCTTTCAAAACCTGAAGCATGTTGGAGAAAGTAATATAAGAGGGTCCTTGTCATTCATTTATTCAATGCATATTTACTGAGCACCTAGGTATACCAGGAGCAGTTCTAGATTGGGAAGCATCTGGAATTACAATTGCTATGTTTGAAGACAGCACCAGTGTGGGCTGACTCTGGAGTAGGAAAACATTGTCAAGTTAATATGTTTCATATGTTCACAAGGAGCAACTCTTCTAAAGTATAACTAATTCAGAAACGCCTTATTATAGGACATAGCAATGTTATGAGAGAATATAATGATGGAAGTTTCTGGCAAACTCTAAAAATTACTTAAAAGGGAGAGGGTAAGAGTATTATTTTATAAGGTCTTACTCAAAGACGATACTATTTTTTAGTAATACTGTCATTAGAAGTTATACTATGTAGTGGGCTGGCAGTAATATCCCAAATGTAAAAAATATTCTGCAAAACTATCAAATTCCCTTTGGGATTATCCACCCACACTTCTCAGTAGTCTATGTTCTTTTTTTGGTATCAAATTAGAGCACATTATCTTGACCCACTGTGGAAGCGTCTTCACCGAATTATGCCTAAGGCTCATGCCCTCAGCATTTACTGAGGAAAAACCTTATGAAGTTCATTGCTGCATTTGTCATTGAAATAAGGACACTGTGTAACAAATCACTCATCCCTCCTATGACATTCCGTCTAATAGCTTTTCCTCCCTCTCTCTCTTTCTTCCCTCCTTCCTTCTTTCATTTGCTTTCTTACCTTCTGAAAGCTGTTACTTTTTTTTTTAAAAAATGATTTTATATATTTATTTGTCAGACTGAGAAAGAGAGAGAGAGTGTGTGTGTGCACAACGCAGGGGGAACGGCAGGCAGAGGGAGAAGTGGGCTCCCTGCTGAGCAAGGAACCCAATACGGGCCGATCCCAGGACCCTGGGATCAAGACCTGAGTCGAAGGCAGACGCTTAACCAACTGAGCCACCCAGGTGCCCCAGAAAGCTGTTAATTTATATAAAGTTCTAATGACATTAACTACATAAAGCCATGCCCCTCCCATCTTCATTTCCTATTTCTCAAAAAAAAAAAAAATTCCTTAGTTCTAATTTATTTTCGCTTGTGTCATTTTCTTTCCTAAATGTAGTTTTTGGTAACTCTGATTTCATTCTTGCCAAATAATATTCCGATAAGTTTTTCCTTCCTCGGTACCATGATATCAGAAAAAACAGCAAGGGTAGTCAGGTTCTCTGTTGTGAGCCAGCACAGCACAATGGGCAATGTAGTCTACAGGGCTGCGTTAAGAAGGAAAGGAGCTCTACACTCCATTACCAACATCTGTTTTGAGCATGATATTAGAGACTGCTGGCACTTTAACCAGATATTTGACCTTTAAGTCTTAAATAGGACACATGAATATTTTAAAAACAAAAAAGCATAAATAAGTTGATAAATTACTTTCAGATGTATAAACCGGTGATTTCTAAGTTTCACTAGCCCTAATCCATTCCCCAAAGCAGGAACATACCTATGTAAAATGAAAAAAGTTGGGTTGTTAAACTTGACACAGAAATGGGATCTTTCTCATAAATCTTACTAGCAGTGGCTTCATGACTAAGCAGGTTGGGTTCCTTCCTAGAATTGGAGATTTAAGAAACTGGATCCCTAAATCTCTCCTAGTGACTTTTCAATATATGAAGGTTTACAATCAGAGATTCATTTCTATAGATTCTGAAACCTAGCTCTTAATGACTCCTTTACTAAAAGACAAACTGTCCTACAGAGGGGTACAACTTTAGCTCTTACCAGCTAAATGATTGGTTGGCTGCTAGTTAGGAAGGAAATGGGAGAGTTGGGGTAATAGGGAGTGGTTAAGAGGATATGAATACCGTAAAAAAGGAGGGAAACCAGGGTAGATTTTGCTTATTTCAGTCTTGCCTGATGGACTCATCAGCTCACTTGAAATAAGCACTGAATATGCCTATAGATGCATTTTCTTTAAGTAAGTCCAATATGGGGCTTGAACTCATGATCCTGAGATCAACCATAAAATGCTCCATGAACTGAGCCAGCCAAGCATCCCTATAGATACATTATTATTGGCCGTAAATAATGAAGTACACGGTAATTCTCTAACAAGGAGGTGACGTAAACATACAATCATTGATGACATAAGTAACAAGTTATCATATACAGATGGAGAATTCTTAAATTTTCAGTAAATCATTTGTTATTCTACTTCTCTCAAATCCAACAAACATGTCTGACAGAAGCTTACTTTTTAAAACTGGCATATTAGAAGAAATGGGCACTACGATTCATTCATTCATTCATTCATTCATTCTCTGTATTCTGTGAATGAATTCACAAATGTTTCCTCTGTGCTTACAGGTGTCAGCACCATGGAATGCCATTCCCTATGCAAAAATAATGGAAGACACAGTTCCTGCCTCTGAGGAGGTTACATCTTGTTTGGGAGATTAGTGATACGTACATAAAACAACTGGGGGAAATACCAGGCTGGATAAAATCAAGTGTTAGAATGTTTGGTTCAGATTGCAAGAAGTATAGAAATTCAGAAGCAAGAAAGATCGCACAAGGAGAGAAATCAAAGAGCAGTCACTTTGAAACAGCGAGAAGCTGCTCTTTCTGTCTCAGGTGTCAACAGTAAACCGTGGCTCTTCTCACCCTGGGAATGACTGAGATCAAGACTGTGTGATATTCCACACCTGCCCTGGACAATTCCAGCACATTCTACTCCAAGCTCAACCTAACCACCCAGAGAAGGAAATCAACCATGGACTCTTGAAAGTTCTGAAATAATTCAAAATGGGGGTGCCCGGTGGCTTAGTCTGTTAACCATCCGAATCCTGGTTTCAATTCAGGTTATGATCTCTGGGTCATGGGATCAAGTCCCACAAGGGTCTCCACACTCAGCACGGAGTCTGCTTGGGATTCTCTCTCTATCTTCTTCTGCACCCCACCTTCCCTGCCCCTCTTGAGCACTCTCTCTCTCTTTCTAAAAAAAATTATTCAATTAATTCAAAATTGGAAGAGCAAACAGTTCTTATTCTGGGTGTATGAGTTCTTTGTGCTACATTAGGAACTTCACCATTCTGGAGAGAGCATCAAACATGAGTTATGTGCTGGAGTGTAGCAGGTATAAATCTCAATCCAGACAAAGTTGCATTCATTTTTGTTCAAATTTAGGAAAATAGTGATATAATCCCATAATCTAATATGCAGTCCATATTCATATTCAAATGTACAGGCCAGTTGTTTGGTAGAATGTCCTTCAATTTGAGTTTTACCAATCATTTCCTCATAATTAGTCATTTTATGTTTTATATCTGAACTTAATTTCTATTTTATGCCCATATCAGGCCAGTCCCTTGGGTATGGCAACTGAAGTGGCCATTTCAGCTTCAAGCTTGAAGGGTTTATCATGAAGCATGGCACCTTACCCACATTTCCTAAGCATTGCTGAAATTGAATTTCAAAACTTCTGTCTTTAACAATATCCCAAAGAGCCTATGAAAGATGCTAACAGCATGGGCCCTTTCCAATGCACTACGTGGGTTGTATCCCCAGATCCCTTACTGTTTCAGGGATGGCCTTGGTCCTGTTCCTACATGGTGGTTAAAAACAATCTAAGTCCACTGGAAATTTTACCACTTTTCTTCAGTTCATGGCTGAGTTGTGGAGATTTCCGAGGTGCTAAGTTGTCAGGGTAGGGGGAGGCATATCTTCTCTATGAATTGATCTCTTCACACAGGTATCCATTGACATGTCATCACCATGCTTGTCCTTGGGCCTTGGTTCATGAAGGCCACTTTGAAGATTATCCACCTGGTCCTTTGTGGACTGCTGGATATTTCTACTGTTTTCCTACCACATGTGGAAGCAGGAAACTCAGTGAGAGAGCCTAAAACCCTTCCTGCCTAGACTTTACTGCCATGCCAGAGCCCAAAGTGGGCAGAGCATTTCTCTGTATAAATCATGGACATGTCTATGCAGGCATTACTTCTCTTTCCCATTCCCAGCTCCCCAACCCTTCAGTCCAGAAAATCCTTTTCTAAGGAGCCAAGGGAGTCTTGCATTTACTCAAGTGTTTTATGCAGACCAATGGTTCTCATAGTGTGACCCCAGGACCAGCGGCATCAACATCACCTAGGGACTTGTCAGAATGCAAATTATCTTCCCTTTTAGCTAGCCCTGTTGAATCAGAAACTCTTAGAGTAGGCTCTAGTGATCTTTGTTTTTAATAAGCTTTCCAAGTGATTCTGATGCAGGATAAAGTTTGAAAACCACTGATCTTTACCTTGACTTCTTTTTCTTCCCCTAGCACTACTGTTCTCAAATTTTAACACAGATCAGAATTACCTGGAGGGCTTGTTAAAACAGATTGTTGGGTCTTACAAAATTCCGGATTCAATAGGTCTAGGAGAGGCCTGAGAATCTGCATTTCCACCAAGTTCTGAGGTGATACTGATGCTGCTGGTCTGGGGGCTGCATTTCAAAGAATCATCACCTCCAGAGGTCTTAGCTCCATAATTATCAATTTTCTTCCTTCTATCACTCCCACTAGGATCTATCTAATTATTATTGCTAATGTAATAAAACACATTTTGTAGAGTCTGCTTATGTATAGTTATTTCCAATCCAGGACCATGGATCGCCAATTGGTCACGGGTGTATATTAATGTTTTTCAAAGCCAAGATCTGGTGTTAGGCCAACAGTGCTTAAAATTTTTCATTCCCAGTCCCTCTCCAATTCAAAGGCTCCTATACCTATTTTGTCTGTAAAATATCCACAAGATTCAGAAAGAAAAAAAAACAAAAAACAAAAAACCCACTGTTCATCTTGTAAGCTCTGCTTTTCAAACAGTAGATCAGAGTTCCATTGGCTCCTTCCCAGAACCCAGAGGCTGAGTAAAATGTGGTTCTTGGGGGAATACAGAGGAGTCAGACAAAAGGGAATGGACAAGAAGGTCAGGGGCAAAGGTATGAGAAAATGCTTTGAGAGTCTGTTATTATTTCTTTGAGGTGAAGACTTTTTGTCATGGTTTGGAGCTGTAGGGAGAAGTAATTTAACCCTGTGAAATATTGCAGTAATTTTTGGCTTCAGTACCTCCAGACTTGAGAATAGAAAGTGGCCACCACCTCTCCTTCCTGCTTGGTAGCATTTAAATCCACTTCTTTGCCTGAAGCATCATCAGGGTCCCCAAAGTCCTTGATCCCATTTATTTTTTGTTCTCTCTCTGGCCTCTTAAAGAGAGAGAAAGCCATTTTTTGCTTAATTACCACAGAACAATTACTTTAAGTATGCAAGGCACAGCCACGTTCTCAGACAAGAAGCCACTCCAGAGAACATTCGTCTTACCTTTGGTCTTTTTCTTTTTTTTTTAATGAAATTCTATTTTGTTAGGTAGCCCACTTGGTTCTGGATGAAAGTACAGACCAAAGAATATGCTGAATATTTGTTAACCATAATTATTTGGATGGTTCGCATCATTTATTAATACTTCTAGGCATTGCTATTATTAGGATAGTCCTGAGGGTTCCCAGAACATAAATAGGACATTTTCACTTAGGCAGAGTTGCAGAGACTTTTCTGCTGAAACAACACTCCCCTTGCCACTGGGTGATGGGTGCAGATTTCTTTCCTCACACTTCTGTTCCAACAGAATAGGATTATTTGTGTTCTTCAAATACTTGTGATTTTCTACTTTCATCTTTTTACCCTCCCTAACACTAAACTTGGCACCTCATACTTTATAGACACTCAATAACTATTTATTTGAGTTGAGTTGAATTAAATTAAAATAAAATAAATAGTAGAAACTTCCAATTAAAGATTGGAACAAGTGAACCTAACCATAACAAAGCAGTAATACCAAACCACAGAGAAGAACATGAAATAAAGAAGGAATGATGTTAGGGTATGAGTCTACAAGGAACAACTGTCAAGTACAGTAATATGTGGACCAAACACGGGAGCACAGAGAGAATGGGCACGGACCTTGACAGACCTAGTGGAGCACATGGTTGTCTTCAAGGTAGTTGGTTCAGGCTGAAGGCCAAACCATTATTCACTTTCTTGTTGACACAAGAAAAGGTCTGTAGGTCTGACAGGGTGAAGGTGGGGTTTGGGAGTACCCAAGCAAGGTTTAACATCATAGAGAATCAGGAAGGGAGGGGCTGAAGGGCCATCTGCGTGGACCTGCCATCTTGGCTAGAAAAAGCTGTCAGTTTGATGGGATAGTTGAGTGACCATACATGATAATCAACTCAGCTGCTGCTTATAGAGAAAGAAGATAACCGGGGCGCCTCGGTGGCTCAGTAGGTTAAGCCTCTGCCTTCAGCTCAGGTCATGATCTCAGGGCCCTGGGATTGAGCCCTGCATTGGGCTCTCTGTGCATCAGGGAACCTGCTTTCCCCCATCTCTCTGCCTGCCTCTCTGCCTACTTGTGATCTCTCTCTCTGTCAAATGGATGGGTAAAATCTTAAAAAAAAAAAAAAAAAAGAAGAAGAAGAAGAAGATAACCAGGAACAATAATCCCTAAATCATCATTAAAAAAAATCATTGCATAGAAGAGATAGTTGAACTTTCAGCTCAACTCAAAGGTAGCTCCAGAACATTAGAATTTGAGAACATGCAATATAGACATGAATGCAGGGAATGTGATAAAGTCATAAACCCAAGATACCTTGTCTCTACTCAGGTCCTGAACCCTTCCCACACAACTTTGAGTAATTGGTCTAGAACTGGTTCCATTCAAAGTTGAGTAGTAATCAGAAAGTGGCCACAAAGAAAAAGGTACCTGAGAAGCAAAAATTAGATAAAAAATAATTCAGCAGAATAAGAGTATGCCACAGGGTATGTTTCCTCCTGATATCAAATAAAGTAAGGAAAATGTAGTCTCTAGAAATACAAAGTTAAAAGGGAGATAAAAGTGTTCAAATATAAGGCGAAAGGAGATGGAGAGTGAGCAGTCAAAGCTTTGGTAAGAGTGAAAGTAAAGTAAAACCATTATAGATACAGAAGCAACAAGAGAAGCAGCAAGAGTTAATAAGGGAAAGGAAGACAGGAGAGAGCCAGACAGAAAATAAAAATGTAAAAAGACATATTTAAAGAGATTCTGAGACAAAAAAGAACACACAGAAGACCACGGAAAGCTACTTCTTGTTCTATTAGAGGAAAAGAACAAATTAAAGAGAAAAGTGCTAAATGCATCATAAGGAAGGGTTATGTGGATGGCAGAGACTGGGATCTCCTCACGTACCTTCTTCAGATCTCTTCTCAGATCTCACCACATTGGTGAGGTTTTCTCTGGGGGCCATATTTAAAACATCCACCTCAGGTTTATTTTTCTTCCATACTTTATTTTTTTCGGTGTAATTCCTGAAATAAAAAATTACCCAGAAGGGGATTAACAGCAGCTGGTCACCAGAAAATCAAGCCATGATTGCAGCTTGGAATTTTCAGTCCTACCCCTCCATTCTCCAGGGAGGGAAGAGGGGTTGGAAATGGAGTTAATGATTGATCATGCCTACCTGATGAAGCTCCCCTCAAAACCCCAAAAGTATGGGATTTAAAGCACTTCCAGATTGGTAAAGATGTGGAGGTTCTGGGGGGGGGGGCACCTGCAGAGAGTAGGGAAGCCCCTTGTGCTTCCCGCAGCCCCCTCCCCCCAACTCTCTGTCTGGATGTTCGTCTGTATCCTTTATTATGTCCTTTTATAATGAAGTGGTGAATGCAGTCGTAAACAGTAAATAAACTGTTTTTTTTTTTTTTTTTTTTTTTTCCCCGAGTTCTGGGAGCCGCCACAGCAAATTAATTGAACCCCAGGAGGGGAGCATGGGAATCTTTGATTTATGGCCAATCAGAAGCACAGTCTGGATTTGGCACTAGCTGTGGTCCCGTGGAACTGAGCCCTTAACCCATGGGATCCGACACTACCTTCAGGTAAGCAGCGTCGGAACCGAGTTAAGTTGTCGGATCCCCAGGTGGCGTCACAGAATTGCTTGTTGTGGGGACCCCCACCCACATCTGGTGTCAGAAGCCCTGCGAGTGTGGCAGTGGTGTCAGGGGGAAGGAGACCCCGGGAGAAGTGGGTGTGCTCGCATGTATTGTGAGGTTGACAACACGCATAGAAAGAAGGAAAATGTAAGACAACAGTGTATTTGTTAGAGGGGAGACGTTGGAGTACACGGATGTAAGGTTCTTGAAATACACCGGAAATGTTATAAAATTATTTTAAGGGAGACTGTGATGAGATGGAGACATCTATCACAAACTGTGGAGCAACTACAAACGAGAAAGAGGCGTTTCTAATACACGGTCGTGGGTCAAATGGAATACTAAATTTTTTTCTTTAAAAGCAAGTCAGAGGGGCGTCTGGGTAGCTCAGTTAAGTGTCTGTTTTCGCGCTTGGGTCATGATCCCAGCGTCCTGGGATTGAGTCCCACATTGGGCTCCTTGCTCTGCTGGAAGCCTGCTTCTCCCTCTCTCTCTGCTTGTGTTCCCTCTCTCACTGTGTCTCTCTCTGTCAAATAAATAAATAAAATCTTTTTTTTAATCTTTAAAAAAAAAGCAAGTAAGATAGGGAAAAAGGAGCAAAGGATAGATGGAACAAATAAAAAACAAATAGCAAAAGGGTAGGTTTTAAACCTAATCCTATTACAGTCCCGTAAATGACACGAAAGGTTTCTATAAGAAATCTACTTTTTACATAAAGACACAAAGGTTACAAATAAAAAGATACACAACACTGAGATAAAGTATGTTGACATATCTATATTAATATCAGAAAAAGAGATTTCACAACAAGGAATGTAACCAGGAGTAAATAATGCCTTTCAAGGTGCTGTGTATGCTTTGGTTAATTTCTAAAATTTGAAATAATTGTTTTTTTTTTTAAACAGTTTTGTCCAGTTTTATCATTGCTTTTTGGGGATATTATTTGCTGAGCTCTTCACTCAACCTTTCTGGAAGTCCCATTCCTTCCCTGGAGTGTTATAAGAATGATTGTTGGATGTCTTAAATGTCTTTTTTAAAAACGTCTTTGATATGATCACATTTTGCCCTTGTTGCTATAAGGAATTACTTTGGAAGACTTCCTAATGTACAACCACCTTTGCATGACTTGAATAAATCTTAATTATTCATGTTGTTATATTCTTATATTACACTGCTAGATACTATTTGGCATTTAAAAAGAAAATTTTGCATTTATATACCTAAGGGAGCTTATAGTTATCTGTTTCTATACTTTCTTCACAAAATTTTGGTATTAAAGTTGTTCAGGTTTTATAAAATCAATCAGAAACTTCTATATTTTTTTCCCATGGCCTAGAATCATTTAAATATCATACGAACTAGCTGTTCTTTAAAGGTTAGATAGATTTCTGCTATGAAACCAGTAGGAAACATTTTTAGTGAAAGATATTTTTGACCTTTCTAGTGTCTTCTGTGATAATTAGTCTAGTCAAAGTTTTTTTGTCTTCTTCTTGGGTTAATTTTGGTCATTTAAATTTTACTGAGAAATTACCTATCTCCTCTAGATCTGCAGGTTAATGGCAATAGAGTTGTGTGTAATTTCACTTTATAATTTAAAATAACTCCTATATTGTAGTATGTCTCTTTTTCACTCCTAATCTTTTCTATTTTTACTTTCTCTCTTATTTCCTTAAGCAAGTTTGCAACAGGTTATGTATATTATTGATTCTTTTGAAATACCAGCATTTGGATTCATTTATTGTCCTACTCAATTTTGTTTCTCTTTGGTTAGGTTCAAATTTTATCTCTGTAAGTTCTCCCTTCCTAAATGGCAAAAAAAAAAAAAAAGAGAAGAAAAAAAGAAAGTTTTCCTATTCTTTTTTCCTATTCTTTTTCTATTTCCTAGGTAGATACCAAATTTTTTCATTTTTTATCTTATTTATTTATTTATTTATTTTTCCTGAGAGAGAGTGCGTGCACATGCGTGAGTGGGGTGGGGGAGGTGGCTTGGGTGGGTGGAGGGGTGCGGGAGACGGGTAGAGGGAACCTTAAGCAGATTCCATACTCAGTGTGGAGTCCAACGCAGGGCTTTGATCTCACCCCCAAGATCATGACCTGAGCTCAAATCAAAAGTGAGATGCTTAACCGACTGAGCCACCCAGACACCACAATTATTATTATTTTTTAAAGATATTATTTATTTATTTGAGAGATAGAGAGAGAGAGAAAGAACGTGCACAAGCAGGGGTGAAGGGCAGAAGGAGAAGTAGGCTCGATTCCAGGACCCTGAGATCATGACCTGAACTGAAGGCAGGCACTTAACCAACTGAGCCACCCAGGTGCCCTGTAGAGATTTTATTTTTAGCTAATCTCTACACCTAATGTGGGGCTCAAACTCACCACCTCAAGATCGAGATTCACATGCTCTCCCAACTGAGTCACCCTGGCGCCCCTCGTCTTTCTTATTTAAAATAATAAGGGCATTATGATGATTTTTTAAAGCTCTGAGTACATCTTTCATGACATGTTCTCCCTTTTAATTGCTCTCTATATAGAGTTCATAATTCTAGCTTTGAGATCTTCTTGATCTAATGGCTATTTAGGATGTGTTTGTGTGTATTTTAAGTAAGTTCTATGCCCAACGTGGGGCTTGAACTCACTAACCGGAAGATCAAGAGTTGCAGGCTCTGCAGACTGATCCAGCCAGGCACCCCTAAAAGTGTGTTTCTTTTTTTTTTTTAAAGATTTTATTTATTTATTTGACAGACAGAAATCACAAGTAGGCAGACAGGCAGGCAGAGAGAGAGAGGAGGAAGCAGGCCCCCTGCTGAGCAGACAGCCCGATGCGGGGCTGGATCCCAGGACCCTGGGATCATGACCGGAGCCGAAGGCAGAGGATTTAACCCACTGAGCCACCCAGGCGCCCCTATTTAGTTATTTTTAAGGATTTTATATATTTATTTATTTATCAGCGAGAAAGAGAGAGAGAGAGAGAGAAAGAGAGAGAGAAGGAGCAAGCTGTAAGCAGAGGGAGAAGCAGGCTTCCCGCTGAGCAAAGAGCCCCACGCAGGACTTGATCCTAGGACCCTGGGATCATGACCTGAGCTGAAAGCAGATGCTAACGGACTGAGCCATCCAGGCATCCCAGTTCATTGCATTTTACAAAGTGAACAACACATCTTTATAACCACTACCCAGATCAAGACATAGACAATTACCAGCGCCCTCGCACATTTCCTCAAGCCCCTCCCAGGCCCCACCCCCACAAAGTAAACCATTATTCTGATTTTCATAATCATAATTTAGTTTTGCATATTTTATCTATAAACTGACAATAACATTATCTCTTTCCTAGTGCTGTTTGAATATTAAGTCAGATAATGCTTCTAAGGAACTTGGCACAGAGCCTGGCACATAATACGTGTTTACTAAAGGCCCTTGTGACTGGGGAACAGTGAAGGGAAAGACAACGCCGGTGACAGAGGTTGGGCATGGAGAGATCACGTCAAGGTTAAATAATTTTCAGTAAGTGGCTCTTAGGGCTTGTATGCAGGGAGTCACGTGACCTGGCATTGCTAATAGTATTGACAGATTATTTAAGGGTTCACATTCGACATTGTTTTGTCAGACTGTGGATCAACAGTCTGGGTTGTTGCAAACATGTACACATCCATTTTAAAAACTTTGATTCTATGAAAATATGCTTAGAAATGATAACACGTTGCTTGGGTGGCTCAGTCGGTTAGACAGCTGCCTCCGGCTCAGGTCATGATCCCAGGGGTCCTGGGATCGAGTCCTGCATTGGGCTCCTTGCTGGGCAGAGAGACTGCTTCTCTCTCTCCCTCTGCCTGCTGCTCTGCCTGCTTGTGCTCTCTCTCTCTCTGTCAAATAAATAAATAAAATCTAAAAAAAAAAAAAGAAATGATAACAAATGGAAGCATTTTTATCTGAAAAGTATTCAGATTGTCCTGTCAATTCTTGAATCTGCAGCATCGCCCAGGGCTTGGCTGCCAGTCCGCACATCATTCTGTTTTGTACACTGACTGTTCCAGAATAGTAAGCAATCGGAGCTTAGGGACAGCAGGCACTTTGCAGCTAAGCAGAGCTCTGGGCCCATAAAGTGAAGCATCAGTGCTTTCTATTTATCATGCTGCATTAAGACAGATGCTGAAGTCAGATGTTGCCCAACATTTCAGAAAATATCTTCATTCTGACGCAGCCAATGGATTATACGTATCCAGGAGATGATTCCGTTTCAAAAGGGCTACTTTTCATAGGAGACCTCTATAAATATCTAGTTACTATACAAAAATCTCCAGTTTGTTTGATTTTTGGGTTCGGCAGGCTGTGGATCACCTCCACGTTACCTTCAACACGGCGAAGAGCCATCAGCAGCCCAGGAGCAGCCACTGAGCAGGGGACCCTGCTGGTTCTATTTTCACAGTTCTCTTTATTTATAGATTTGATGTAACAAGTGATGATGGGCTTCCATAATTCTTTCAGCTGTTCGTCCTTCATTAAGCCCACGAGTGGGACAATTATAGCGTTACATCTGGAATACTACAGAGAAAGGTTTCCATGAAGCCTTGAAAGAAATCCCAGCGGCAACAGAGATGGGGATGCCCTTTGATCACTTTCCAGTGAATTACTCCTGCATAACAAAGTACCCCAGGACTTGGGGTTTTAAAACAACGACCTTTTCATGATGACTCATGGTTTTGTGGGTCAGACGGGCGGGCGAGCTGCGTGATGCCTCTGGGACTGTACTAGGTGACGTTGTGTGAGGTCACTCAGTGATGTCCACGCAGAGGGTCTTCTGATCTGGATGGTCTAAGACGTTTTCACTCACATACTTAGTATCTTTTGAAGAATGGCGGGAAGCTGGGATCAACAGAGTGGGTGGGAGCAGGGTGGTTTGACCTTGTAAGACACCTCAGGGCTCCAAGACACCAATGTAGAAGGTGCCAGTCTCTGAAGGGCTATCCCAGAACTGGAAAAGGGCCCTTTTCTGATTCACTTAGTTGATTGGAGAGCTCACGGGCCAACCCAAATTCACAGAAGAGAATCTGCCCCTTGATGGGAGAACTGTCAAAGGATTTTAACCCTCACAATTAGGGACAATTCTT
The DNA here is from genome assembly GCF_902655055.1 of Lutra lutra. Classification (NCBI taxonomy): domain Eukaryota; kingdom Metazoa; phylum Chordata; class Mammalia; order Carnivora; family Mustelidae; genus Lutra; species Lutra lutra. The sequence goes on along the minus strand of NC_062292.1, from coordinate 20,210,829 downwards.
TGGACTAATAGGGCCCAAATAGCTCTGATAGGTGACATTGTCTAGTGGGGAGAGTACAGACTCTAGAGTCCAACTGCCTTATTATGTTAGCTTTGTGACTTTTTACATTTTTTAAAAATCAATTTTGTTGAGATATAATTTACATGCAGTGAGATGTTTTCACGTTAAGTGTTTGTCTCTGTGAGTTTTCACAAATTTATATACTCGTATAACTGCCAATACTATCAAGATAAAGAATATTTCCATTATCCTAAAATGCTCCCTTGTACTTGTTTCCACTAAATCTGGAAATCTCCAACCCACACAACCACTGATCTGCTTTCTATCATTATAGATTAGACTAGTCTGCTCTGGGGGCGCCTGGGTGGCTCAGTGGGTTAAGCCGCTGCCTTCGGCTCAGGTCATGATCTCGGAGTCCTGGGATCGAGCCCCGCATCGGGCTCTCTGCTCTCTCGGGGAGCCTGCTTCCTCCTCTCTCTCTGCCTGCCTCTCTGCCTGCTTGTGATCTCTCTGTCAAATTAAAAAAAAAAAAAAAATCTTTAGACTAGTCTGCTCTGGAGTTTTATGTAAATAGAATCATACGGCGTGCACTGTTTTGCATCTGACCTCTTTCACTTAGATTATTTTTGAGATTCACCCATTTTTATATGTTTCGCTATCAATTTTTAGTGTTCAGTGTTTTGTTATATGGATATGCCCAAATTCCCGGCATATAGTGTGTTAGTTCACTATGGCAGCTACAACAAATTAACAGAAACCGAGAAGCATAAACAACACAAATTTATTGTCAGACAGTTCGGTAGGTCAGATGCTCTACACAGGTTTCACTGGGTTAAGACTGAATTGTTGTTAAGCCTGTGTTCTTTTCTGGAGACTCTGGGCACAGGGAGGCTGTGTTCCCTTTCCTTTTCTAGCTTCTAGTAGTCATTGACATTTCCTGGCTCATGGGCACTCTTCCTCCATCTTCAAAGCCAACAACAATGCATCTCTCCATGTCTTTCTTCTTCAATCATGCCTCCTTTCGACTGTCTTTTTCTACCTCCCTCTTCCACTTTTAAGGAATCTTGTGGTTCCTTTAGGCCTACCCAAATAATCCACGATAATCTCCCTAGTTGACTAGTTGATTAGCAAATTTAACTCCATCTGCACATTTAATTCTTCTTTGCCATGTATCATAACATATTCACAGGCACCAGGAATTAGGACAGGGACATCTTTGGGGCCCCTTATTCTGCCTAGCATACATAGTGAGTGTTGTATAAATGTTCGACTTTCTTGGTATTATTAACACTATTATTACTAAAGATCCTTAGGGTTAAAGACTTGCATTCAAATCCTGGCTTTTCCATTTACCACCTGGGTGGTGTCGGGCAAATTAATCCTTTTTGGAATTTCCATTTCCTTAACTGTGAAATTTCAGACATCGCATCAGCCATCTTCACTGTGTGTTTGTGAGGAACAATTGAGACAGGATAAGTGAGTGCTGTATTTACCACCAAAACAAACACATCTGATTTCCAATTAAAACAGCAAATTAAACACACCAAATCATCTTATCTCCCTATGGGAGCCCCACTAAAGTGAAATAAAGGAATCAAAATGTGAGCAAAAAATGCCAGCACATTGTTGATAGAGGATAGAGGAGTCAAGGAAGCGGTGATCTATGTCCTAGCAGAAAGAACACTGCTGAGAAGTGCACTCACTTGAATTGGCAGGCCTGTGGGGAGGGGAAGGCTGAGAGGCACGGGTTGTACAAGGTGGGGATGAAGCCCCAGATTGGAAATAGGGAGTTGGTGGAAAAATCTGTTAAACTCCTATGCCTTTCTCAGGAGACCAGCAATTTATTCCCTGGAGACATGGAATCAGAGTGGAACATGGTGCAGAGAATTATCAGTGGAACACCTGAAGGGTCCCAGTCACATATTTTACCCCCACCCCCACTCCACATAGGAATACAAAAGTAAAAAAGTGTCCTCTGCAGAAACCAAGTGTCCCCAGAGAAAAGACTTTAAGATACCGACACATGAACTTCCCTCCTAAGGGTTCCACTGGCCTTATTACTCTGCAGTGATATGAACAGCCAGCCAAGTTTTTAGTGTCTTGCTCCTAAGCATGAATAGGCAGTCAAGGATCATAGATATTTGAAGAAAGTCTTCAACATGAGGGACAGAAAAGGAAGCAAATAAAGAAGAAAGGACTTGGATGAAACAGAGACAAGGCAGGGAGCAGAATAAAACTGGAAAGAATCATACACTCTCAAGAAAGAAAACATTGCCTTGATTAGGAAGAACGAGGTAGTGCAAAAAACACAAAGTCAAAGAACAAAAAGGTTCTTGGGTATTCAAAATATAATTGCTAAAAGTGGAACTAAACTCTTACCTACTATAATTGGAAAACAATAGACAATGTCAAAATTGTAAATCCGTAGATGCCAGTACACCATAAGCATATTGTTTGGAAATATGCAGCAGATATCCAAATAATCAGTTACCTGAAAACCAAAGGTTTAACTGGACGCTTGTGGACTAGAGAACTGGGAGTTACAGATCAGTGGAGCAGAGGTTAACCACTTTATTACACTCCGACTTTTAAGATTTTTACTTCTATTTGTCTTTTTAAAAAATTTATTATAGTAAATTACACATCACATAAAATCTACCTTTAATGATATTTACTACATTCACAAGGTTGTACCACCATCACCACAATCTCACCTCCAGAATATTTTCATCAATCCAAAAGGAGATCTTGTAACCCATTGAGTAGTCACTCCCTACTCCTCACTCCTCCCAGCCCTTGGCAATCATGAATCTTGTTCTTGTCTCTATGAATTTGTGGACTCTGGATATTTCATATAAAAGGAATCGAACAATATATGGCTTTTTGTAAGTTGCTTTGTACACTTAGTATAATGTTTTCAAGGTTCATCCACACTGTAGCATATATTAGTATTTCCTTTCTTTTTATGACTGAATACTATTCCTTTGTATGGATATACCACATTTGGTTTATCCATTCATCAGTTGATGAACATTTGGGTTTGTTTCCACCTTTTAGCTACTGTGAATAACACTGCTGTGAACATCTGTGTGCAGGTTTTTGTCCAAACACCTGTTTGCAGTACTTTTAGTGTATACACCCAGAAGTGGAATTCCTGGGTCATTTGACAATTCCATGTTTAACTTAATGTGAACCCACCAACTTTTCCCATAGTGGCTGCACCATTTTACTTTTCAACCAGCAATGTCCAAGCGGTCTGATTTCTTTGCCTTCTCACCCACAGTTGCCCATTTGTCTTTTAATGGAATTAAAAATTAATGGAACTCTTAATAGAGCTAAAAGCTATGTGTATGCAGCAATGTGATAAATCAAAATTATTAAAATAAAACCATAAGATATAATGAATAAGATCATGAATATGAGAGAAAAATTGGGGTGCTATCAGAGCCTTACCAGGCATATTAATTCCCTGTTCCTTCTGTAACAAATCAGTACAATCTTAAAGGTTTAATCCAGTAGAAATGTGTTCTCTGCAGGTGAGAAATATGAAATGGGCCTAAAATCCAGGTGTTGGTAAGGCTGTGTTCCTTTCTAGAGAACCCTGGGGAGTTCTCTGGGGAGAACCCGTGTTTTTGTTGTGTTGTGTTGTTTTGTTTTGCCTTGACTTCCTTGTCTACTTCTGGAGATTGTCCACATTCCTTGACTTGTGGTCCCTTCTGCCATATACGACACAGCAGTGCAGTGTCTTCTCTCTTCTCTGACTTCTGTTTCCATCCTCATATCTCCTCTCTCTGACTCTGGTCCTTCTGCCCCCCTCTTACAGAGACTCTATGGTTATATAAGGCTCATATGAATCATCCAGGATAATTTCACCCTGTCAAAACCCTTGCTTTAGTCATATCTGCACAATCACTTTTGCCATATAATGTCCCAGATTCACAGTTTCTGGGGATTTGGATGTGGACATCTTTGGAAGGCTCTTATTCAGCCTTACATGAAACCACTATAGACCAAGGTCTTCCTCATGGAGGAGCAGTCAGAAAGGGTTCTGTCAAGTAGAAAGTGACAAAGTGACTTCGAGAAGTGTGTAACCTTCCAAATGTACTTTTTTTTTCCCCAACCTTCCAGACTTTGATTTTCTGTTTTGTAAAGGGATAAACATGCTATCTCATGCACACATTGGGCAGGTAAAATAAGAAAAGTACATACCTATGCTACTCAAATTTCCACCAAGCATCCTTAATGCTCTTAGCTGGCTACAGGCAAAGCTCATCACTGAAATTTTAGGCACGACATTTCTTTGAAGTCTCATGGTTTATCTGAGAAGTTCATGTGAATTATGCATTATATTTAATAATAGATGTGTTTGTTTTAATACAAAGTAACATTTTAAATGTCTCACCAGTGGGAACATTAAATGGATGCTCTTTATTCTTTGATCTTGTATACCCCCTGTCACATCTCTGATTATCTCTGTTTGAAAAACACAACATTATATAAAAGAAAGCACATTGTAAGCCACAAGGGGCAACAAAAACTCATATTGTTAGATTCAAATATCAAGTATTGAAAGCATCATATTGGTCTCAGCTCCACATAATGAATCTTAGGAGATGAAGGGCATTTTTCCCCCAAAAGTTAGGCAAAGCAGAACTCCACAAAATGTATGATTCCTAGAATTTACCTTTTATTAATACAGAATGACTTATTTTTGACTGGGCACAGTAGGTTTTCTCAGTCTGACTCTCAGAGAGGTGCGAAGGGGTTAGTCTCAAGGAAAAATACATCAAAGGAGATCAAGGCCAATGTACATGAATTTGGGAGATGCTGGGATTCTAGGCCCACAGTCTCCATAAAACTCTTAAACATCACTCTTGGAGAGGGGCCAACTGATGTTTTCATAATCTTCCTTTGAAGTTCGTGCCGCTTCAAAAACCTCACTTCCCCTCTCCACATCACTACTCTTTTTAGAAATTCCAACGCCATCATTTTTTAAAATTGTACCTTAAAGATTTAATTAATTAGTTTATTTAGAGAAAGAGAGACAGAGAAGGCACGTGAGCAGGGGGCGGGGCAGAGGGAAAGGGAGAGAGAACCCCAAGCAGAAGGTGCTCAGTGCATGGAGACTGACACGGGGCTCTATCCCAGGACTTCACTGCGTGAACTGAAACCAAGAGTTGGATGCTTAACTGACTGAGCCACCCAGGTGCCCCTCCAGTGCCTTCCTTTTTTAATCAATAAGATCAGTATTCACAAGGGCACTCTGAAAAGAGGATCTGGGCTCCCCAAGACCTCTTGCATAATGGCAAAGAATTGAGTAATTCAGACTGCTGGACGCCCTTCCGGAGAGCTGCGGGATGCGTGTGTGTTTTCTTCATTCAGTCTTAAAGGGGCCTTGGATCTAGTCACCCAATTAGCCAAGACTACAAGTGAAAAGGAGCAAATTCCATCAGGGACCCCAGAAATCATTTCCATAATGAACACCACTGGAGGAGTATCTCATCTGCTTAAACTTCTTTCATCTCTTTTATTTCTCTTAGAGAGTGTCATAAGGACTTGGAACATGGCTCCTTCTCAAGAAATCCTTAAAGAAAACACCCCCCCCCCCACTGTACAACAATTATAAAATGCACAGTAATGTTATTCTTAGAAGGATATTGTTTTAACGCATTAAATGATAGAGCTATAGCACAACAATTCCATATTTTATTGAGAAAATCACCATCTAATTTTGGCAAATAGATGAGCTAGATAATATTCTAAAATGTGTAGTCGGGGTTTAAATGGCTGAAAAATTGAAATCTGATGAGGATTTGTTCCTGGGGGAGGGGAGGAGCTTGGACAGTGCATGCAGAATTGCTAATGGGACAGTGTCAAAACAAGCATTCATGAGAGCTGATTGAGAATCCGCAGAATAAAACAAGCAGACACGGGCCTTTGTGAGTTCCCGTGAGTAAGCTGCTGTAGGGTATGGGTCCTCTTTACAAGGCAAAGCCTGCTTAAGAAGGCGAAAATGAGTAGCTTATGGCAGGAATTGTATTTTTGAATTCCTGCCAAATAACCCTCTGATTACTTTTCAAAACACAAAAAATATTGCATGTTCTGATGCGTGCCCCGTGGGAAAATAAATTCCCAATTCTTTTGCCTTCTACTGTGTAATAAATGATCAGTGTGCTTTTGCTTCCTTCTGGTAAAAGGAACAAGGCCTCAAATGCTCTGAACTCCATTCTGATTCAAACTCTGTTTTCCAGCAAAATAAACTCTTTTACTCTCTGTCCTCCAATAACCCGACCAGCGCTCTATTTTTATGTCTGAGCCCTAAAACGAATTCAGCTCTCAATTTGAATTTTCCTCACCTTGTCCGTGTTCTAAGTAAACTTGGCGATGTCTGCGTTTGGTTGACTAGTCACAGAACAATTCCCACCGGCTGGTGACTCCTTTGAGCTTCACTTTGGGTTTCCATTATTCATACATCAAATTGCTTCTAAGGGTATGACACTCTGAACGTGATGGGAAGGCCAAGTGAAAAATATTTAGCAGTGTCACATGACAAGGCCACTCGGACAAAAGGGCTTTGTCCATGTGACTTCACACAATGGAAAATCATGAACTTTTTCTCACCCTGCAGTGGCATAGTGCCAGAGTGTACTTAGAAGCTACCCTCTGGCATGCTTCTGGAAATCTTTTCAGTTCTGATAGGTGGCGTTTTTATACTAAAATATAAATTAACATTTGGAAGAACTTAATTATTTTCCATGGATTAAAACTATACGAGCTCCTAAATCTTGTTCAAGAACAGCAGCCTCATAGAGGCTGGAAATTTCACTCATTACTAACATCTTATTTGTTTATGGGGCATTTTTCCACATATGGAAATATATGTAAAAGAGAAGAGCATAATAAAGCCACAAGAATGGAAAAAACAAGAGAATAGATTTAAATGTATCGTTCATGGAAGTGAATGTTGTTCTTTCAGAAAACAACCTTTTTCATAAAAAAAAAAAAGTATTTCTGGAGCTCCCACTGCACGCTCTGAACTGGGCTGGGTGTTACAGAGAAATCAGGGGACTCCTACAACAAAGATTCTACTTTCAAGATGAATTTTGTAAAAAAAAAAAAAAAAAAAAAAAGAGAGAGAGAGAGGGAGAGAGAAAGGCAGTGTAGGGGCACCTGGGTGGCTTAGTTGGTTAAGTGGATGCCTTCAGTTCAGGTCATGATCCTGGGGTCCTAGGATCGAGCCCTGAATCAGGCTTCCCTGCTCAGTGAGGAGTCTGCTTCTCCCTCTGCCCTTCCCCCTGCTCATGCTCTCTCTCTCAAATACATAGATAAAATCTTAAATAAAAAAAAAAGGTGGGGCGCCTGGGTGGCTCAGTGGGTTAAGCCGCTGCCTTCGGCTCAGGTCATGATCTCAGGGTCCTGGGATCGAGCCCCGCATCGGGCTCTCTGCTCAGCAGGGAGCCTGCTTCCTCCTCTCTCTCTGCCTGCCTCTCTGCCTCCTTGTGATCTCTGTCTGTCAAATAAATAAATAAAATCTTTAAAAAAAAAAAAAAAAAAAAGGTAGTGTAATACAATTAAGAAAAAATAGGAAACCTTCAGTTAAATTTAGTACACACCAGACCTTTCATATACTTTGTCTTTTATCTTCACAACAGTCTTGCAAAGATACTATCCTTCTCGATTTATGAAGTAAGGACAAATGGTTTGAGAAGGTGAGGGAACTTCCCTGAGGTCACTCAGCTGGTAAGTTGCCAAAGCTGGATTCACATACAGATGTTTCTAACTTTAGAGAACCAAGTGCTTTTCACTGTGCCCAGCCGCCCCTATTTCTGGCATACCACTTTGTTTCTTAGAATGAGTCACTCAGTCATTTCACGTATTAGTTTCCTAGATGATAAAATGAAGAGGGTTCTTTCCTGTAGTGGACATAGAGGCTACTGTCTCTAGACTAGCCCATGAAGCCCTGACAGACTGGATGTCTAGGTAGGCTTCCCAGCCTCCACACTTAGGAGCAGGTTCATGAGTAGAGGGAACTCACAAATTTTGGTAAATGAATGAATAATGGGTGAGAGGAGTGCAGATTTACTTGGTTTTCCAGGAGGGTTAATGAGTTGACCCTAAGCTATACACTACCATCTGGATCTCCTAGGAAATCTCTCCTAGACCTCTGTGAGTGACACAGGGGCCGAATGAGGATACCTTGTGTGACTGTGAAGGTCATTCCTCTAGGGGAAGTGACTAGCACCATTCAGGGCTCAGCCCAGTGCAGGCCTGATGATGGCCATGCTCTAGCCAGCTCAGCTGAAGGACACGTGGGTGGCATAAAGTACCGCTTTTCATGCTATCACAAGAACCGTAGTCTCCTCGGCCAGAAAATGGTGCAAGGGGATGAGCTGTCGACTAGTTTGTCCTTTAGGATTCCCACAATGCAAGGGAATACTTGGGGATGGACGTCACAGACCCTTACACACAAAAACAAACTGGGGCACCTGGTGGCCCAGTCAGCTCCACGCTCAGTGGGAAGTCTGGGATTCTCCTTCTCCTTCTGCCCCTTGCCCTGTGCATGCATGCTCCCTCCCTCTCCTCTCTCTCTCTCTAAAAATAAATAACTAAACCTTTTAAGAAACCAAAGACAAATTATTTATGTTGATGAATCATAAGTGAAAAGTAGTTACCTAAGGCAATATTTAAACACAGCTGAGAAGAAAACAGATTCAAACCCTATCCTCATGGAGCTTACATGGTAGTGGTAAAAGACAGATAATAGAAACAACAAATAAGAATTTTTCAAAATATAAGGTCAGTTATCTCAGCATATTACCTACTTCGCCCACGGTTTTTGAAAGCCTCCTCTGTCGTTATCAAGTTACCGCATACATGTAGGTGTACACATGAAATAATCCATTCTGCTTCTTGGTGCCATTTGCCTATTTCTGCCTACACTCTGGATTACTATATAGCTTTAGAGTAAAATCTGATGTGTGTTATAGCAAGACTCCCAAATCATTTTTCTATGACAGTAGCTTAGCTATCTTTATTCCATGTTCCTCAATATAAATTTCAGAGTGAGTCTGTCAGATGCCACAAACACTCCCTGTTGGGTTTGGATCAGAATCGCATTGCGTTTATAGATCAATGTGGAAAACCGTGCAATCTCTACGATAACATTTTCACACAGGATAATGGTAAGTTTCTCTATTCTTAGGCTTTCTTTAACATCTTTCATTATATTTTTATAATGTTCTTCACAAGTTCTTGCACATCTTTTATTAGATTTTTTCTTTCTAACTTTGATGATGTTGACGTTGGTGTTACTTATCGTGAAACTACTTTCTTTAAGTGTTTATCACTACTATGTAGGAATGTGATTTTTAAAAAATATAGACTTTATAGTCATCAACTAACTTTGTGGATAATCCAGAATAACCTCCCCATCATAAAACATCATTAATTTGATCATATCTGCAAATAATCTATTGCTATGTAAAATAGCATTCACAGACCCTGGAGATGTGGGCATGCCTATGGCGGGGGTGGGGGTAGGACATGCACCTGGGGGAGGAAGTGTTTTGATGTGGGGGGGGGTCTTTATTCAGCTTACTACACTATTCTAAATGAAAAGTTTCTTTAAAAAAAAAAACAAAACAGGCAAATATTGAAAAAATCTAGTTGAGACAAAAGGGGAGCACTTGATTAAATATCAAAGACTAATGAGGACATAAAAACAAGCATGGAGATTTTAAGACTGTAAGAGAATAACACATATGACTCTGAAAAGACATTTCATTGTCTAGAAGAAATACAAGACTTCCTAAGGCTATTGGGTATTAGGGACAAAATACTAGAAAAAGATCTAAGCATAAATGGAAAATGTCAAAGAAGGTTTGGGGATGAGACTTTTAGTTATTTTTTTTTCAAGTAGGCATCATGCCCAACATGGGGCTTGAATTCACAACCCTGAGATCAAGAGTTGAGTGCTCTACCAACTGAGCCAGCTAGGGGCCCCATGGGACAAGACTTTTTTAAATGACCATGATTCTTATTTATTGAGTGCTACTAAGTAATGGACAGAGCTAGGCTTCAAACCAGCATTTGTGTGGTTTCAAAGCCCATGTATTTTCACAGAATTTTTTGCCTCCTGTACACATACGGATTAGTCTATTCATTCTTTCAAGGAACAGATTTTTACTATTGTATATATTCTCTTTCAGAGCCTGGAGAGCTACCCAGCTCATATTTAACTCTCAGAACTATGTAGTTCTTTTTTTTTTTTTAAAGATTTTATTTATTTATTTGAGAGAGAGCATGAGCGAGGAGAAGGTCAGAGGGAGAAGCAGACTCCCCATGGATCTGGGATCCCGATGCGGAACTCGATCCCAGGACTCCGGGATCATGACCTGAGCCAAAGGCAGTCGTCCAACCAACTGAGCCACCCAGGCGTCCCAGAACTATGTAGTTCTGACTACAGAGACAGGCTTGTCGAGCTGTATGATCCTAGCCTCAGTCAAGAACTTCTTTGGGCTTTAGTTCGTTATCTGTAAAAAATAAATAATACTATATCTAATTTTTTTTTTTTTTAGAGGGAAGAGAGAGAGGGGGTAGAGAGGGGCAGAGGGAGAGGGAGAGCGAGAACGCCTAGTGCTGAGCCCTAGGTTGGGCTCGATCTCACAACCCTGAGATCATGACCTGAGCTGAAATCAAGAGTTAGGCGCTTAACTGACTGAGCCACCCAGGTATCCCTCTAATTTTTAATTGTTGTAAAAATCATAACAACAAAATGCAGTGTTTGGAATGAGCTATGAACTTGTAAAATGATTACTATTGCTATTATTAATACTGATAATGAAACCTAACAAAGATAGGATAAAAAGAAATGAACTAATGTATTTTAAAATTCTCCATGATTTAGCAACCAACTGAACTAGAAAAATATTTGAAAAGAATAACCCATTTCCCCCCAAGTAGAAAATTAGTTTGGTTTAATATTAGAACATTATTGTTATCATATTATATTGATAGGTCAAAAAGAAAAACCCTATGATCAATTAATTTTAAAAGGCATTGACAAAGTACTACAGTCATTTCTAATGGAAAAAAATGTCTTTTTGTTACCTCTATTTTTTTTGAATTTTGATTTTATTTTATTTTTTCAGTGTTCCAAGAATTCATTGTTTATGCACAACCCCAATGCTCCATGTGTTACGTGCTCTCCATAATACCCACCACCAGGCTCACCCATCCCCTTAACCCCCTCCCTTCCAAAACCCTCAGTTTGTTTCTCAGAGTCCACAGTCTCTCATGGTTCACCTCCTCTCCTCCAATACCCCCCCTTCAATTTTCTCTTCCTTCTCCTAATGTCCTCCATGTTATCCCTTATGCTCCATAAGTAAGTGAAACCATATGATAATTGGCTCTCTCTGCTTGACATATTTCACTTAGCCCAATTTTTTTGTTACTTATAAATGAAGAATAATCCCTTAACACATTAAAGAATATTTTACACTCACAGCTTATATCATTATTTATTGTGAAAATACCAATAGAGACATTTCCATTAACACCAGGAATAAAACAAGAATGTCTGCTATCTTTCCTATTGTTTAATATTATTTTAAGAGTTTTGGTCACAACAGAAAGCAGAAATAGGAAGCGTGTGTACTGGAAAAGAGAAAACAAAGTTATCATTTTTTGCAGATGATATAATCATATGCCTAAAAAACCGTAGAGAATCAGCTAAAAAATAATTAAAAGTGAGCCCAGCAAGATGAATGAACATATGTATCAGTGGGCTTCAAACACACCAGCCACAGTCAGAAGATATAATGAGAAAGAAATACTCTTTTGCAATAGTAACAGAAATATAAAACACCTAGAAATATAAGCTTAATAAGAAATGTGTCAGACCTTTGTGAAAAATACTGCAGAACTCTACCAAGAAACATAAAATAAGGCTTAAACAAAGGAAGGCATACAGTGTGTCTGTGGGGACTGTTATAAATTTATCAATTTTACCCACATTAATTTTTAGGTTTAATGCAATCCAATACACTTTCAGTGGAATTCTTCTTTGGGAGCTTTGCTAGAGGAATAAACATACGAGAATAGCAAAAGAAAATTTGGAAAGGAAAGCTAATGAGGAGAGTTGAGCTTGTTCTACCAAACAGAAGATATATTGCAAGGCTGCAGGAAGGACTGGTACGCCAGGAGTAGGGATTGACAGAAGAGAATACAGCCCTCAACCAAGAAATCACCTTATTAGGTAACATGGGTCGAGATAACATAAAGGTGCTATTACAAAGCAAAAGGGATGGATGGGGCACCTGGGTGGCTCAGTGGGTTAAAGCCTCTGCCTTAGGCTCAGGTCATGATCCCAGGGTCCTGGGATCGAGCCCCGCATCGGGCTCTCTGCTTGGCGGGGAGCCTGCTTCCCCCCCCCCCCCACCTCTGCCTGCCTCTCTGCCTACTTGTGATCTCTGTCTGTCAAATAAATAAATAAAAATCTTAAAAAAAAAAAAAAGGGGTGAATTGCCCAATCAATGGAATATGGAAAATATCAAGCTGGATCCTAACCCTGGGCCATATGCCACACCTGGCAATCAATTCCAACCACATCTGCACAATCCAGTTGCAAATAAAACAACACAAAGAGTGGAAGAACGTAAGTACTACTCCCAGAAGAAGGACTTTTGGAACAAGGAAAAGATTATTAGATTCGATGATGACAGGACGTTCTTAACACTGTATCTTGAAACTATCATTTCTCAAACTACAAAGAAAATACCACAGACAACATTAAGTGACAAACTTGGAGAAATGTTGGCCACTGATGGCAGGTGAGGAGTTGGCAACATTTATGTTCAGTTTTTATTAATCTGTACAGAAAATACTAGCACTTCTTCAAGAAAAAAAAAAATGGGTAAAAGGGCACAGGCAATTTGTGGAGGAATTACAAATGGTTTCTGAAAAGGAGACAGTTGAAGGTGTTAATAGCCTCACAAATGTAAACATCACCTCTCACCTATTTAATTATCAAGTCAGGGCTAGAGAGGAGCAGGAAGTGGATAGTGTCAGGTAAGCTGGGTGAGGGAATATCCCATGTTGCCATCTTCCTGGGAAGGTAGAAGTCTGAAACCCCCTGTCATTTGACCCAGAGATTCTTCTAGAATTCTCTCATTACAAATGAGAAAGAGGGGTGCCTGTCTGGCTCTGTGAGTAGAGCATGTGGCACTAGATCTTGGGGTTGTGATTTCGAGCCCCAAGTTGGGTGTTGAGATTACATTAAAAAAAAATCTTATAAAAAAAGAAATGAAAAAGAGATGTGGACAACGCTTTTGGCGTTGGAATGTTCTTTATAGTCTATTGTATCAAAAACTGGAAAGAAATTGAATGAGAAATTCTACTAGAATGGTTAGACTATGGTACATTGATGGTTCTGAAAAAATTCTGATTTTGAAGAACTTTAATGATATGGCAGTGTTTGCAACATATTTTTAAAGTTAAAGTGTAGAACTCCAAAGTGCATCCTAGAGAGGTTATCTCTAGAACTTAGGGTAGGGTATTTTTTGTTGGAACCCTTATTTGCATTTTTAATACTTGGATATTTCTAGAATAAGGTACATTGCTTCCAGAATCGAAAAAATAGTGCATGTGGGCCTAGGTGTATTTAAGACACAATGCGTGTACTCAGTCAGAATGCTCTTGAAGGAATTAATTGAACTTCAAATATTGGAAGTGGATGTCTTTGGCATTTCAGGATGTTTTCTGTTTTATTTTGAAACATACAGTCTTCTCCCTCTCTCTCCAGACTTGTGCCGCTTTCTCCAAGAAACGTGGTCTTATAGGCAACCCTTTATACTTACCCCTCATTTATGACTTTAAGAGAAAGGAATATATTTAAGTTTGGTGTTTCTTTTTACAAGTTTATTAAAAGATTTTGAGATTTCACTTGGGCTAAAAATGAAAAGATGTTACAGAAAAAAACCATACTTTGTTGCCTAGGTAGCAGAAATGCTAACACTATCAAATATAAGATTTCTAAATAAACCTAGGCCTAAATTAAAGTGGTATTTCCAGATGGTTAAAGAGTTAAAATGACATGGAGAAAGCTAAAGAGTAGACTCAGGTAGTGAGTTGGAAGGAGGAAGTGCTGAATTCACACGAGAGCAATTCACGGGAGACGGGATGATCCTCACTGGAGCATCTTGGGAACATATTTTGTTAATTTTCAGACTTTTATGAATTTCTATAATAAATAGAAAAAAGTGACAGATATAGGAAGATACAAAGATAAAAAAAATCATCACCAAACCCCTCTCATCTGTGTATATGGAGTTGCTTCCAATTTCTCTTCTCTCTTTCTCTTTCCACATCCTTCCCCCCAACACATAATTTTTTAAAACTGTTTACTCATGACTCTAAATAAAATTCTGGTATCTCCATTGCTTTTCAGAATGAACCTTTTGGGTGTAAATCTACTTCTCCAGTCTCTCATTGGAGAGTCTCCCAGTACAACGGCCAGCTCTCCTCATGGCCAGCTGCCCTAAACCAACCACTCAAGCCACAGTGAAGTCTTGACAGTTGACAAACCCTAGACATGTAGAGGAAGCTTTTATAGCCTCTTCCCTTCTTTCTTGAGTATGAAACAAACATTTATTTAACCAAGATTTATTTATTTATAAAAGATTTATTTATTTATTTGAGAGAGAGAGAGAATGTAGGGGGAAGGGGCAGAGGGAGAGCGAGAATCTCAAACAGACTCCCCGCTGAGTGTGGAGCCTGCCATGGGGCTCGATCCCAGGACACTGAGATCAGCACCTGAGCCAAAGTCAACAGTCGAAGGCTTACCTGTCTAAGCCACCCAAGCAAGGACCCCTATTTTTTTAAAAAAATGGTTTGTTTATTTAGTTTAGACAGAGAGAGTATGAGCAGGAGGGGCAGAGGGAGAGGGAGAGAGATTGTCAAGTCGACTCTGTGCTGAGGGCAGAGCTGGTCGCCAGGCTTGATTCCACCATCCTAACCTCACGAACTGAGCTGAAACCAAAAGTCCAATGCTCAACTGACTGTGCCATCCAGGCGCCCCAACAAATATTTATTAAATACGTACAGGAGCCAGATAGAGTTCTGGGCATACGATAGTGAACAAAACAGACGCAAATCCCTGTCCTCTTGAAGCTTACAGTCTAGTGATGGAAGAGGAAAAAACAAAGTGAATTGTTCAGTGTTTTAGAGATTGATATGTGCTCTGAACAAAAATAAAGCAAGGAAGGAAGAGATTGAGTGCTGGGGCATATCTACAACTTCTGCTGGGTGGTCAAGGAAGGTCTCACTCAGATGATGACATTTGTGCAAAGATACTAGAGAATCACTACAAATTAGTGAAATATATAAATTCCTACAAAAAAAGAACCTACTGAATGACAAGAAGGCTAAATGAATGTTTGTGCCCACCTAGACATACGTGCGCAAAATTTGGGATGTGGGATAACAGAGTTTCCAGTCATCGGAGCAAGATTGGAGAGGTGAGGAGGGTCATATACATATGGATAAGATCCAGACTGGTATCAAAATTTTCAACAGTAATAGTGAATGCTACATGGATCATATCTTTGTAGTATGAGAGAAAATGTTTTCAATCTGGAATGTTCAGCCACATAATCAGTCCAATAATAAAATATACTCAGATATATCAGTGCATTGGAAATCTACCTCCCCTTGCATTCTTCTTAGGAAGTTACCCGAAGGTATGCTCCACAATAAATTGAGGGTATAATCTAAGGAAGAGTACAGATGAAATAAAAATAAGTATTGTGTTAATCAGAGTCTTCCAGAGAAACAAACCCAGTGGGATACATCTATGCATCTAGAGATTATGTGGTACTCACTCACCCAATTATGGAGGTTGACAAGTCCCACGATCCAACTGTAAGCAGGAGAGCTGGTGGTGTTATCTGAAGGCCTGAGAACCAGGAACACCGAGAGCAGGATAGATGTCCCATACCAAGCAGTCAGGCAGAGGGAAGGCCATCCAAACTTCTTCTGTCTTTTTATTCTAGTCAGGTGCCCCCCAAAGGGGGGAGGACTATCTGCTTTTCTCAATTCACCGATTCAGATGCTAATCTCTTCTAGAAACACCCTCAAAGACACACCCAGAAATAATGTTTATTCAGATATCTGGATATCCCATGACCCAGTCAAGCTAGTCATCGCAAGTACATAGGGGAAAAGAGGGGTAAGAAGTAAATTATGGACCTGCTTCAGCAGCAAAGCAATAACTAATCTAATGCTATTGTTGATCGGTCAAGAAATAATGGAAATAAATAAGCAACAAGATGATGGTAACCATCTCCATCGATGACATTTATGATGACCTTGTCAATGGAGGTAACCATCTCCATCGATGATGTTTATGATGACCTTGTCAATGGAAACTGTAGAGCAATGTGTCACCATCCGACTGGCTGTCAGCAGTGAGGAGCTCAGTGAAGAAGGAGAACACAAGATAGGGATGAAGCAAAAATTATGGAAGTTATATCGGGGCTAAATGGTTTGAAGTTAAGTAGAACAGAGAGGATTTCCTGAACTGAAAGGGAGAGTACTTACAAAAACCTTCTCTAGAGAGTGTGGGACCTAGGAAAGGAAAGAAGGCTTACGGGCCTTTTCCCATCCAGCCCATCATGCTGATGTGAATATAGAAAAGATAAAATACACTCATACATTTTTTTTGGTTGTGGTTTAAATTTACACGAAACTGTGAAAGCTAATTTATCAACATTTCACTCATTAATTCAAGATTTTTTATGCCCACTATATATCAGGCACTATTGGACTACTGAAACAATAAAGATTAAAAAACCTCTCTTTCAGTAAAGATAAAAGTAATTGTGTGAGGGGCTCTGGTGAGGGGAGATAGGCATGTAATGATTAAATTCTATGAATTGTTACAGATGCTGGGACAGAAATATGTTCAGGGTTCGAAAAAGACAGCAGGAAAAAAATAGTCCATTCTGTTTATGGGGAGGGAAAGTTCAGGAACTAACTGCCTGATAGTTGTTCTGCCTTGAAAAAGAGCTCACCTCCATGCCTTTGAAAACAGAGTTACTCTTGTGACTCTAGCCTAAGGAAGTAACCTTAAATAAAGAAAAAGAAGTACGTAAAACCAAAGCAAAACAAAACAAACGAAAACCTTTTTGGTGAATCAGCTTTAAAAATATCCTATAGCACTTATCCTCAAATTAATCCCCAATATTGAATAACCCTTGACCTAATGCACTTTCTTCATCAGTGTATTGGAGATAATGATACCTAGTCTAAGGTTTATGGTGAGAATGAGAAATAATATATATATAGTTCTTAGCATGTCATTGATACTCTGAAAGCTTCTGGGATGATGATGATGATGATGATGATGAAGAAGAAAATTTGTCTATAAGTCAGCAACGGTGTAGAAATGTCAAGAATGAATTTAGCATTCCATACAAAGACCTTGCAGAGAATCACAGAAACCCAAAAGCTAGAGCTGACATGTGCCTTCTTTTCATTTTCATTTTTATTTTTTTAAAGATTTTATTTATTTATTTGACAGACAGAAATCACAAGTAGTCAGAGAGGCAGGCAGAGAGAGAGGAGGAAGCAGGCTCCCCGCTAAGCAGAGAGCCCGATGCGGGGCTCGATCCCAGGACCCTGAGATCATGACCTGAGCCAAAGGCAGAGGTATCAACCCACTGAGCCACCCAGGCGCCCCTCTTCTTCTTTTTAAAGAAGATTTTTATTTTTGATTATTTATTTGAGAGAGAAGTCGGGGAAAAGGGCAGAGGGAGAGGCTGTCAAGCAGACTTTGAGTTGAGCATGGAGACCAACGCAGGGCTCCATCCCAGCACCCTGAGATCATGACCTGAGCCAAAACCAAGAGTCAGACACTCAACCAACTAACCCACCCAGGCATCCTGGGACCAGACCATTGTGAGTGAGTGTGTGTGTGTGTGTGTGTGTGTGTAGGAAACTGAAAGACACAGAAGTTAAATAACTTGCCAGAGAAAGCTGTGTGAATCCTCAGAACATTACATTCAAGGTCTTGAACAAAGACGTATGTGTTCTGAGGCAAGAAACACTAGTGAATTTGAGAGCCCTTCCCTTTTTCCAAATTATTTAAATAATGTGTCACCAAAGTCCTGTTTACAAGTCATAGACAAAATGTATTTTGAGACTCTTTGATCTTCCTTTGAAATCAGTTTCTGACCCATCAGTCATGTGCCAGTTGTGTTAGAAACTAAAATCAGAATAATCAAAACTTGCATCTTGGGGTATAAACACCGCCTGGATGAAAGTGATATTTCCCTCTTTTTCAGCGTTACATCCTAGCTTTAGGCCATTTCCTACCATGATTCTATAACTGACTACGTCCTGCACTTGGTGAGGGCTTCACGGAGACATAATGTGTCTAATAGAACTTTAGAAAGGAAAATATTATAAATTCTATTGTTACCTTTCCTTTTGTTGTACCTGAAAAACAGGGAAGAAATTCAGTCACTATGAATCGGGGTCTACATAACTCGGGGGGATAGCTGTGATCTCCTCACCGCAGCCCAGTAGTCAAAAGTAGGAAGCGATTAGGAAATGTCAGCGCATCACACGCATTCCTTCTGCCTTTCTCTCAGCCTGTGTCCCCTTCAAGAGGAATTCTGCCTCTCTTATTCATAGCCTCTTTCTCCAGTGTGCTAGAAATACAGGAGTTTACGTTCTTTGAACTTCAGTTTCTTCAACTCAAAATGGAGGATATTAATATCTTTATTAGTGGTTTGCTGGAATAACTTAATGAATCTCAATAGTAAAAGCTTTTGGATCTATCTATCCGTATATAACAAATATTACTTTCCTTGCTGTCCCCCCTTCCCTGCTTCCTTCCTCCCTCCTTTATTCCTTCTGGTTTTCCCCTTCTTCCTCGCTCTCTCCCTTTCTCTCCTCCACATGCCTATTGCCCACATGCATTAATCCTACTCCCAGGATCCTGAAGTGATCATGACTCACACAAGCCATAGCTCCTACTCTTACTGGGCTACGTCTTCCATTTTGTAAACTGTAAGGGAAGAGGTGCCTGAGTGGCTCAGTTGGTTAAGCGTCTGCCTTTGGCTTAGGTCATGATCCCAGAGTCCTGGGCTCGAGTCCAGTATTGGGCTCCCTGCTCTGTGGGGAGTCTGCTTCTGCCTCTCCCCAGTGCCTGTGCTCTCTCTTGCTTGCTGTCTCAAATAAATAAATAAAATCTTTAAAAAAAACAAAAAACAAAAAAAAACCTGAGAGAGAAACATCTGATTAGAGGCTTGGACCAAGACACTTCCATCTCTAAAGTTCTACAATTCTTTTTTTGTGGCACCAAAATATCTGGCGTTAATGGTAGGTACATTTCTAGGGACAGTTTGCTTATGAAAATTTTTGCTTTGGGATTTGGGCTTTAAACAGCTTCTGATCAGAATCATTCGTTCCACTTTTTAAAAAAGGAATTCAAAATCTGCCTAGGTGGGAAAGAGCACACATTTCCAATGGTGATTTTTCACATTTTTCTTGAAGGCAAGAAACTTAGATTTGTATTTCTTCCTTTTCCAAAAAGAAGGATGGATGTTCCATGCGAGCTTTTTTCCTACGGTGGATTTGGGGTTGAAACAATTCTTCAAAAAGATATATATCTTGAGAACTGGCCCGGAAGTTTGGTGGAAGTGGATTGAATTTGTACCAGATTTTTTCATTAGTTCAACTTCCCATTAAACCACACAGTATTGCCCTGTGGTATTTAGTGTTTCACTATTCTTTTCCTCCTAAGAACTGTGGACTTAGAGTTGTGAAACAGAATGCACAAAAAAGGGAGCCTTTCTTTAGGATTTTTTTTTTAAAGATTTTATTTATTTATTTGACAGACAGGTCACAAGTAGGCAGAGAGGCAGGCAGAGAGAGGAAGCAGGCTCCCTGGCTTAGCAGAGAGCCCGATTCGGGGCTCGATCCCAGGACTCTGAGATCATGACCTGAGTCAAAGGCAGAGGCTTTAACCCACTGAGCAACCCAGGAGCCCCCTAGGATTTTTTTGAAGGAGAAAATTATTCAGTTAGGTTCTTTGCACCTATTGCAGGGAAAGGATATAGTCTCAAACACATCATGACAGCAAAAGATGTATCATGAATATGGGAAATGAAAATGGGGTGTTAAGCAGAAAAAAATTCTCCTCTCCCCTTCAAGCTTGCCTAAGAATTAAAGCCACATGAGACAGATTAACGGGAGAAAATCAAATTGGATTACAGAAATATGGGGAATTCAAATAAACACTAAAGATTCCAAAGACAGTCAGGCAAAATGAAATATATATGTCATTCTGGACTATGGAGAAGGGATTATGGGTCTGGGGCTTCAAAGAGAAGGAAGACAATTTATAGGAAAAATGGAACGAGCAAGTGGTAATCAAATGTTTGCTGGGCCCTCCAGAAACAATGGGACACAGAAAAGAATTTAACAACAGCCTTTGCGAAGTTCCTTCCTGTCTAGCACACCTGGAGCATAGTATACTGCGGTTATCCACGGGGTTGGCTCCCTTCCTCCACTAGGTGCTCTAAATTCTTTTCGGCAGCTAGGGGGAAAGGTCAAAAAGAAAAAAATTCTCGAGTTTTCTGTTTCTTTTCTTTTCTTTTTTAAAAAGATTTTATTTATTTGACAGACAGAGATCACAAGTGGGCAGAGAGGCAGGCAGAGAGAGGAGGAAGCAGGATCTCCGCTGAGCAGAGAGCCTGATGCAGGGCTTGATCCCAGGATCCTGGGATCATGACCTGAGCGGAAGGCAGAGGCTTTAACTCACTGAGCCACCCAGGTGCCCCAAGTTTTCTGTTTCTTAAAAATAATCAGGGGCTCCTGGGTGGCGCACTGCCTTCGGCTCAGGTCATGATCCTGGAGTCCTGGGATAGAGTCCCACATCGGGCTCCCAGCTCCATGGGGAATCTGCTTCTCCCTCTGACCTCCCCTCTCGTGCTCTCTCACTCTCTCTCTCTCTCTCAAATAAATAAATAAAATCTTTAAAAAAGAAGAAAAAAAATAATCAGCCTAAAATAATCCACATGCCAAAGGGACACCTTTTGGGGTGACAGTGTTGTTCTCCTAAGGGGCAAGGGAGAGACAGACAGGAAGGGAGGAGAGAAGGGAGACAAAAAACACAGGTGAATGAAAACAGATTCTTTCCTAACCTCACAGGCATGACAACACTCAGCCATCCACATCCAAGCTTCACGTAGGGAAGACTTTAAAACTCATGGTAAATGTTATTTACCTTCTCCTCACACTGGGTCAGTGTCAGGATGAAAGCTGGGGTTTAAGGTTTGGGCTCGGCCCCTTGCTGCTTCAATGATGCGGAGGAAGGAAAGGATAATAAGCAAAAAGTGCTGGATCCTAGACCAGAAAAAGTGAGGAGAAGGTGCTGAGGACGATAAAGCTTTGTCCACCCGGTGCTAAGTTTTCCTTGGGGGTCCCCTATTCCTCCACCTCAAACCCCAGAAGGAAGGAAGATGGTCTCAGTGATATTCCTGCCCTAGAGTCCATACGAGCAAAATGATCCGTCCAGATGAATGTATAAGAAAAGGTGCTATGTACATACGACAGAATATTATTATTCGGCCTTAAAAAGACCGAACACACGCCACAACAGGGATGAACTTTGAGGACATCATGCTGGGTGAAATCAGCCGGTCACAGAGGGACGCATGTTGTATGATTCCACTTATATGGTACCTAGAGGAGTCCAACTCTTGGAGACAGAGAGGAGGAGGTCAGGGGCTGCGGGAGGAGGAGATGGGGAGGTAGCATTTAATAGGTACAGAGGTCTCATTTGGAAACATGAAAATGTTCCAGGGATGGATGGTGGTGATCATCGCATAGCAATGTGCGTATACTTGATACCGCTGAATGGTGCGCTTAAAAATTGTTAGAATAGTAAATTTTATGTTATGTGAGTTTTACCATAATTAAAATACTATTACTACTACTACTATTACTACATTACCTGTCCAGGCCAGAAAAAGTAGCAATGGAGAAACGTGCTTTATGGAAATAAGCTGTTTTCAGACGAACTCACACAAAGAACTGAAGGGGAAGAGGATAATTTTTACTGTACAAGGTTCCTGCTATTTCAAATATTAAGTTCATGTTATCTCACTCAGCAAAAACTCTGTAGGGCAAATGTCATCAGGAAACCAAGGCTCAGAGGTTCGTAGCCTGCCTCTGCTCCTAGCCTTGGGGTGGTCCACGTAAGGAATTTGATGCCAAGCCCCGCATCCGTGGCCAAGGCCACAGTCGCTTCTGCACTGTACTTTGTTTAAAGGGTTAGTTTTCACAGCGTTCGGAATACCGAAGCTCATAACTCTGTATGTAGGAACATTTAAGAAAACACAAACATTGCTCGAGCGTGGGAAGAGAATGCAGGAAGAAAGGATCCCGAAAAAAATGAGAGAGATGGATAATCTACAGCAGCATAAGAATGTCCCTGTTAACTTCTAGAGATCCTTTTGGGTTTCTTACTCCCCTTGACTTTGGAATTTGAAAGCTCAATAGCACATGTACCTACCGTTTTCCTAATCCTGCAAAAAGTGAAACAGGAGACCGAGCTGCCTTTTCTGGATGTTCTAATGATAATGGGGGGTTTGGTATTAGTTTTGATTTTTGAGAGAAAAAAGGACCAATTTGAAGAATAGACAGCAGAGCTCAAAACTAAATTAAAAACTGAGGGAGGAGGTCTCGCTTTAATATCAGCTATCTTCCCAATTAATGGTCTTTAAAAAATGAGTAAATCGTTCAGTGATAGAAAGAGCACCAGCCCTGGACCTATAGTAGGAGAGTTGTCTGTCCTTCAGTGCTTTCCAGTTACGTCTCTTCGAACTCCTCTATACCCTCTGTGAGCCTCAGTTTCCTAATACATAAAATGGGAATAATAATCCCTAATCTGTAAGATTGTTGAAGGACTAAATTACATTAAAGAAGATGATAGGGGCGCCTGGGTGGCTCAGTGGGTTAAGCCGCTGCCTTCGGCTCAGGTCATGATCTCAGAGTCCTGGGATCGAGTCCCGCTTCGGGCTCTCTGCTCAGCAGGGAGCCTGCTTCCTCCTGTCTCTTTGCCTGCCTCTCTGCCTGCTTGTGATCTCTCTCTGTCAAATAAATAAATAAAATCTTTAAAAAATAAAAATAAAAATAAAAATAAATAAATCTCTTAAAAGAAGATGATAGACGTTGAAGTGGGTGGCACTGATGTGGTGGATAATTCAGAAGGAAAAAGATTATTTTTCAATAGAAGCCCATGGTTTTCTGAGTGTCAGAATAAGAGTAAGCAAGTTCAACACTCTCAGATCCCATATAAAGCTACTGGTAAGGAAGGGAAATGTTTAATAATAATAAACCTAATAATAAATGTAATAATAAATTAGACCTTTTCCTGTTTTGAGGTGAAAAGGTAACCTGAAGAATCTTAACACCAAATGGAGATCCAAAGACCAAAATTAGGTCGTGTCCAGCCATCATACTGCATGGCAGGCTGGTTATTTTAAAAATCTTCCCATCTAAAATCTTTAGGAAAATTGATGGGTATTTATAAGAGATACTTTATAGTACAAATATTTTATTTATTATCATTCCACATGCATAGTGAGCGAATAGGTCACTTGAGCCAATGAATCGCTGGGCAAATTCAGAACACATCTGTTAAAAGTGAGATTAATAATTAAATATAAAGCCACCACTCCTTTTTAAGCTATAATCATTGGCTTCCGCAGAGTGAAAATTCTCCAGGCTTTTGGCTTTTCCAGTCTCTCATCAATCGCTCTTCAGTAAATGAGGGTGGTTTAAAGAAACTAGTTTTGAACTCCTGGTCAGAGCTAGTCAGTCAGTGTCATTGGGCTGACATGAGGCAGAGGATGGAAAAGTTGATGCCTTTGTTTCTGTTAAAACGTTCTCTATCTGCATTCCTAATTTGTACATGAGCACGAAGATAGGCAGAATTGCAGATTCCGTCCAGCACGACAGCGATCTTCCGCATCACTAATTACCCATCTTACTTCATGGGGTGGGAATCCTGGCTGGGGAGGAAAATCATAGCAAACCCGTAGCCAAGTGGGAAAATGGTACTAGTTCCATAAACGCGTCGTAGATGCTAGCAGGCTCACAATCATGGAAATCATTCGCTGTTTGCTGGCAATCAGTTTTGTTTGATTGCCCTCTTGGAAGAGAGCGATGTTACAGAGCATTGTGAGCGCGGGCAAAGCCAGCTTGCCGGCATTTTCAGGAAAGAAGCTGTACTGTGTCCTGCTTAGTCATACAACAATTGGGACACATTGGATCTCTGGGTTACGAAGTCCGTTAATACGCTTAAGGGACAAAAGAGCAGAGGAATTTCTTTTTTCTCCTTTGTCAGTGGACATTTAGGATTGATGCCAATTGCGTCTCTGTGGATTATGGTGAAATCACAATTTATTTCTTTATTGATAACAGCATTTGAGATCTGTTGGAGATCTGATACTGTATTGTTGGCTATTTTTCATGAAATATCTTAGTCATTTTCAGTTTTGATATTCATACTTCCGAGGAGTCACAGGGAGGGAAGAAAGCAAGCCAAAAATAAAAATTATGGACATTTCCCCCCCTCAATTCTAATTCCAATATGTCAAAATGTTCCCGATACAATCAGGTCCCTCTCTCTTTCCCTCACTCTCTCCCTGTTTCATGCCCTGAGATGGGTGATAGCAGTTCAGGACCCAAGCTGAATGAGACATCTTAATTTGGTCACCGGAGTCATTTGGAATTTGCTGACTGCCAAAATTCCAGCGATGATTTGGCATGTGTTAAAAAACCACTAAATAAGGAAATAATTTTATCTTACTTCTTATCCTCCTTTTTGTCCAAGTGGCTACTTCCGTGCTGGTTTGGTTATCTGTTCCATTCTAAGACCCAAGAGCCACATTTGACCCCAACTCTCTGGGACCTTATTCCCTTCTCTGGTTCATTTGACATTTTGAACAGACTTCAGTGAGTCCCCTTCTACATCTCTGAAAGAATGTGTTTTTAACTAGATTCCAAATGATGAAACCTAATGTCACCAGCTTTTTTTCCCCCCTATCATTAACTGCTCATTCCTTACTGAGGTTTGATATTATTATTCAACTACTGTAAATAAATGCTAATTATCAAAATGTCAATTGACTTTCAAAGCAGCTGCAGCTGGCTTTTACTTTTCAAGAATCAGTTTCATCTTGATCAGCAACAGATGAAGAACTACAGTATCTGACAAGGCAGTGATCCATCGTGGCTCCATCATATGCATTTTAAATTAGGCTCAATACAATGTCTGCTGAATGATATATTTTAATTGATTTAATAATGCCTAATGGGATTGTAATGAATGGGCCTCATTGGGTGGATTCTAAATATAGTTAAAAGATATTTTTTAAAGGAGTCACAAAAGAAAGGGAGAGATAGCAAAGGGCATATGAACAGATTTACATAGAATTGTCGCATGTTTTCATTTTGAAAAAAGTATAGGTTCAGGAAGGAAAGGACCAAGAAATTATTGGGGCCAAAGAAATGTTTGCAGAATAAATAAGAAAATTCCATTTCTGGACAGCAGGAAGAAGAATCTTCAATAAATTGGAGAAGTTTAGAAATCAGTAGAGATTAAGCTAAAACTTGAAAACAAAGATGAAGGAAATGTGTCTTCCCAGTCATTGGACTGGAAGCCCACACCACAGGTAACATGTGACGGCCACATTCTCTTACTTGAAGGTCTGGGCCTATTCAGAAGTATGATCTGGGTAGGCTTAGCCCCAAAGTAATGAAGCCATAAGACATTTAAGTAGTATGGGAAGAAGATTCTTATGTATCTGAGATGGGATCTAGAGCCAAATCTTTCTTGTACCCGACGAAAGAAGAAAGACGAAAGCAAAGAGATAAAAATTTTGTGTTTCTATGAGAGGAAGCTTATCCTACTTCCTGTTATGATGCAGTATCTCACAGACCAAGTCTCCTGTTGAGAACTCCTAGAAAATCCATATAAAACACAAAAGACACATTTTTGTAAGACATCAAAGAGCAGCCAAAATGTCTAGGACTTGAAGGGTCAAGATCCAAGAAAGAGAGAAGCTTACTGAGGTGAGTTCAATATTCCTGTTGCCACATTCAGGAAGTTTTCACATGGAAGGAAAAGCTGAGGATTGGGCAGAAGGTGGATGCTAAGAGGCAGAGACTTCAGCAGAGCTTTCAGTGGTCTCACACAGCTAGAGGACTTCAGAGCTGCTAAGACAGACAGCATCTGAGGAGACAAGATCTCTGAGAGGAGAGGTGTGGAGGCCTTCGCCTTGGAGCATTTGTTCAATTCTTTTTTTTTTTTTTAAAGATTTTTATATATTTATTTGACAGACAGAGATCACAGGTAGGCAGAGAGAGAGGAAGGGAAGCAGGCTCCACACCGAGCAGAGAGCTTGACGTGGGGCTCTATCCCAGAACCCTGGGATCATGACCTGAGCCAAAGGCAGAGGCTTCAACCCACTGAACCACCAAGGCACCCCTATTTGTTCAATTCTTTTTTTTTTTAAAGATTTTATTTATTTATTTGACAGACAGAGATCACAAGTAGGCAGAGAGGCAGGCAGAGAGAGGAGGAAGCAGGCTCCCCGCCGAGCAGAGAGCCCGATGCGGGGCTCGATCCCAGGACCCTGGGATCATGACCTGAGCTGAAGGCAGAGGCTTTAACCCACTGAGCCACCCAGGCGCCCCCATTTGTTCAATTCTTAAGGTGCACAAACAAGAGGTTAAAAAATCAAGCAGAAAGCATGTGAAAAGCAAAAAAAGAGTTTGAGGCAGTGTCATGAATATGAGGGGATAAAAATTGGAACCTAGGATTTGCCGAGGAGGAGGAGCTCTAGTAAATACACCAGGCTTTTGGTTGCTATGCCAGAGGTATACAAAACCTTACAAAGATTACAAATTGCTTGAATCATCACACTCTCGGGGTTTTCTATAGCTCTCTGCCAGAGGATAGGATAAATCCCCTCTGGAGAAACGTGACATCATCCTCAACATCTACAGTTTTCTATAAATGGTTGTTATACGTTCCATAAAATATTACTAGATATACCAAGAAACAGAATTAAAAACAAAACCAGCAATAGAAGCAGATCCACAGTTAACTTAGGTATTAGAGTTAGGGGACAGGGATTAAAATAAAAAGCTGATTAATATGTTCAAGGAAAAGAGATGTCAAAAGGGAGAATTTTACCAGAAAAATGAAGTCTATAAAGGCATCAAATGGAACTTCTATAACAAAAGAATGTAAAAAGTGAGATTAGGATCTAAATAAAGGATTTAACCGCATATTGGACATAACAAAAAAAAAAGGATGTGTTAACTGGATGATAGGACTGTTAAAATATTCAGATTGAAGTATAGAGAGGAAAATGATGAAGAATGCAGAGGGTCGTATAAGCAATACATGGAACATAGAGGAAAGATACAACATGCATATAATTGGAATCACAGAAAGCCTGAAGAGAGATAATAGTGCAGAAGCAATATTTGAAAAGATGATAGCTGAGATCTTTTCCAAAATTAATGAAATGTATCAAAGAAGCGTTACAAACTCCAAAGAAAACCATAATTAAGCTCACAACTAAAATTTCTGCAAACCAAAGTCTTTAAAGCACCCAGAGAAAATAGACACATTACTTTTAAGGCAGCATGAATCAGACTGATAGCTGTTTTCTCAAAAGAGAAATAAAAGCCAGAAGGCCATGCAATGACATCTTCAAAGTGCTGAAAGAAAAAAGATAAAAAACAAAAATGTCATGCTGGAATTATTTATCCAGTGAGACTCCTCTTCGAATGTGTAAGTGAAATAAGCATTTTTCAAGACAAACTCAAGCAAAGAATTCATCACCAGGAGACCTGCTCTGAGAGAAATGCTGAAGGGAATTCTTCAGACAGGAGGCAAGTTATTCTAGAAATCCAAGGAGGAATGAAGAACAACAGAGTGAACAGAGGGCAAATCTAATGTGTATTGATAGTCTTGCAGGGCTTAAAATATAGGGAGAATTAAAATTCACAAAAACCATAACAGAAAATTAGGACAGAGGTTTTATTTTTTATTTTTATTTTTAAAGATTTTATTTATTTATTTGACAGACATATCACAAGTAGGCAGAGAGGCAGGCAGAGAGAGACAGGAGGAGGCAGGCTCCCCGCCGAGCAGAGAGCCCGATGCGGGACTCGATCCCAGGACCCTGAGATCATGACCTGAACCAAAGACAGAAGCTTTAACCACTGAGTCACCCAGGCGCCCCAGAACAGAGGTTTTAATTGGACTATCATCTATCATAGGAAACAAATAATAATAATAATAAATAAAAACGAAATTAAAAAAATCCTATTGATTTGGTTAAGTCCTCAGAGTCCAGGTGAAGGTATCTGGGCAGAGTTCAACCACTGTGAAGATAGTTACAAAAGGGTCGGGGAACCTTGGGAGATACAAGGAATACCAGGTTAAGGGCAGCATACAGGGCTGTTTGAGGAACACGATTATGCAGCCCTCTCTCTGAGCAGTGCGGCTGCCAGTGGAAATTCATTCTCATGTAGAGAATTTCATTTCATGTATGTATGTATGTATATACATACATATGTATTTTAGACAGAAAGAGTGTGCGAGAGCACACAGGGGGTGGGGGAGGGGCAGGGGGAGTGGGAGAGAAAGAATCCCAAGCAGACTCCCTGCTGAGTGCAGAGCCTGATGCAGGGCTCCATCCCTCCACCTTGAGATCATGACCTGAGCCAGAATCCAGAGTCAGATTTCAACTGATGGAGCTACCTAGGCGCCCCCATCATGTAGAGACTTTTAAATATTTTTAGATGAAGAAATACATTTATTAGCACTTTTTTTATAGTTCTTCCCCCCATCCCCCTCCTCAACTTTGTTCATATTTGGTTATTAAACACAAGGGCCCTTTGATCAGAAGCAGGCTATTCTTCCTTCATCTCATTATCTAGAGCAAACTGAGACTCAGGATAAGAACTTGAATTCCTCTGTGGCAGATCAAGTGAATTTGGTCACGAGATAAAAATTCCTAGATAGGACAAAGACATCAATGTCTTGGTGGCCTGGTGAGGAATTTGTAGTTAGGAGACAGAATGTGGCATCGAAAATTGTCAGTTTGAGAAGGTGAGTTTTCCTCTCTCCCTTAACAATACAAACACCCATGGCCGCAAGGTCGGCCACAGATTGGGAAGTTTGTGGGAATTTGGGTTCCAAAGGGATACAGTTATCACTTTGGGGTACTTATTAATAGGGAGATATCGGGCCCCTCTTTTCCAAAAATGGGGTTGTTAATATCTCTTGATCTCCTTCAGTGTGTCTAGTCTGCTGTTAAAAACTCTTATTAAGTTTTAAACTTTTGGTTATTTCATTTTCCCTTTTTATAAGTTCATTGGTTGTATAAAGAAAAATTTACACTGTCCATTTTTTTTTTTTATGGCTTTCTGCTCTCAAGCCTATTCTCCCCACCCCCTTTAAGAATAGTAAACACTCTTGCTCTATAACGTATGTCTGATAATTCTACTAGCTAAATATTTGCAAATCTGTTCTAGTGACATCATGGTGCCTTGTTGAATTGTGCACCCAATTTTCTTGACTCTGTGCTAGGTCGTTGTGCTTGGAAAATCATTTAGAGGAGTAATTTGAGGCCCAGGATGAATTTATCTAACTTCTTTCAGAAAGAATTAATATTTGTTTCTGAAAGATCTCTGAAGGAACAACCACCTTAAATCAAAGTTCAAGGCCTGAGGGTCCTTGACCCACCTTCTTGTAAGCAGGAAAGCCACTTCACTTTTCTACTCTCTTTGACCCTAGGGGTTATTTCTTTGAGGTTCAGCTTTATTGTAAGGGTGATTTATTGGTAGACTTTGTAACTCAGACAGCCTCTAGGCTTCAATTTCTGTTCATTTCACCCCATGAAGTCACCAAAACGGAAGTTCCATTTTGCCAGGATCAGCAAATAGTATCAGGGCAAAAGTTGCTTCTGTTCTTCCTTGATAATTTCCCTCCATTTAGGTCTGGTGGTTCCTTTCTAACGCGTTAGTTTGGGGATGCTTTTAGGCAGATGCTTTTTGTATTATATTTAGCATTTTTGGTTGTTTTTAGTGGGATGGTTGGTCTGGATGACTTACCTACTTATTACCAGAAACTTAAAATCCAAGATAAAAAATTATCTGCGATACAATGATATTACCTCACAGAATTCACAGCTCAAGTAGATAATATGCACTTCGTAAGCCGAAAATAGCTGTTAAATTGTCAGTTATTATTACTGTTAGGAAGTGGAAGAAAGAGACCCAGTTATTATGTGCTGGCTACCATCTCATGTGGGGATATGTCATTCCTTCAGAATGACTTCGGTTTTGCAAGCTCCCACTAACAGTTTAGCCTAAGAAGAAAATTAATTAAGCCTTTATTATAAAGCAGAGATCAGCACACCGTGTCCTATGAGTCAAATCTGGTCTGTGGCATATTTTTATTTATAAATAAAGTTTTATTAGAACAGACACTCATCAATTTGCATATCTGCCCTTGTATCACACAGACAGAGTTGAACAGTTGAAGCAGAGCCTTTATGGCCCATGAAACATGCAATATTTATTCTCTGGCCCTCTGCAGGAAAACTTTGTCAGATGGATTGGAATTGGAATAAAATGAAGTTTTATCCCTCAGAGGTCTGTCTGACCCGTGTACATACTGAGAGCATCAACATTACCCACTTATTTTCTGCATTTTTTCCATTCAATTTTTAATTCCTGGAAGCTTGGACTCAAACTGATAGAGTTTTCAGATTGAGAAATTCACACAGAAAAGTGCACTAAAGAGCAAAACATCTTCAAATACGTTTACACGGAGATGAAATCATTCCTCTTAAACAGTTCAGGAAAATATTTTCTTTTTCCTTGCACAGGTATTAGTTCACTCAGTGTCTGCTTTTTGGGAGAATGCATTTTCCTCTTCATTTCTCAAGGTAAATTCTTTGTTTTTTTTTTTTTTTTTCAGAAACCTGTACTTGGGCTGGGGGGTGCTCCGGGGAGTAGAGAGGCTCAGAGAGGATTCACAGGCAGCGAGGGAAGACAGAGGCAGGCACCTGGCCCCTGTTTGTGCTAGAGTGGATTCTAGCGGCAGCACAGCCCTCTGTGGGGCAGGGGGGAACCAGCAGGGGTTTCCACCAAAGAGCACTGCACTCTCTGAGACAGTTCCTGCTTCTCAGGAGGAAGAGGTGAGACTTTAGCATAAAAAAAAAAATCAAACAAAAAGAAACTGGAAGGGAAAGTTATATTCAAAGCCTGGCACTATGGTGCTTTTCCCCTCCCCACCAGCTCAGAGGAGCAGATTCCCTGGTCCCCCTGTAGGATGTCAGTTACGCCCCTGCCTCGGGACCCCACTGTGCGCGGGCTTTCTCTGCATAGACAGTGGTGATGTCATGCTTGTAGTTGGTGCTAAGTCTGCATCACCGTCTCTATGCAGAATTTCGGTTGAACAGCGAATGTCACCGAGGCTAGAAGACGACCAGGTTGAGATGCATCTTTCTGAGCTGAATCGAGCCTTGAAAAATGCACTACCCTGTGGTGAAAGGGTTTGTGTTGCTAGATCAAAAACAACAGAACACAGTAATTCTCCCCACCCCCCACCCCCCCGCCCAGGGACCCAGGGTCTGGTTGGACAGATGCCTTCAGAGATGCAGAGGAGAGTGTATCCTAGGCAGTGGATCCAGAAGGGAGGAATAAAGAAATAATGAAATCACTTCTTTATAGAGAATCAGTTGTCTTACATGCAGGCCACTTTGTTTATTAATCCATCTGAAATTCCCCGGGGATTTGGAGCTGGCTCTTTGCCTGCTGATGAGTCTGTAACTCTGTAACAATTAACCGTAATGGCTGGGAGACAGACCCTTCTGAATCACCGCGGGGCCCGGGGCTGCCAAAGCCGTCTGCACCTGGGTGGCTGGCTAACAGCACCCCCATTTTATTCCGTTTCCCGTGTGGAGTCCACTGTCCTCTGTCTCCGCTGGACAGCCAAGACCCGCTCTAAATTCCCTTCTGTGATGTGGAGCGGCGGGCGAGGAGAGGCTGCAGCCCCCGAGGGGCGGGAGGGGATGGCGATGTGGGAAAAGCGAAGGGGCTGTCTTCTCGAGGATCGGGGCACAAAAAGGCCCTCTGTTCCCGACCACCTGGGCTCACCAGGCTCGCTCTGTGGGAATCCGAGTCTTGCCCGGGCAGTCAGAGAACCCAGGAGCGTCAGAGAAGGGAGTTCCTATGCGGCCAGTCCCGGGTGCCGGGTGGGAACCGCATGAGGCCGCTGGTAATTTTCCGGACGCTCAGCGGGCTCGCCGCTGCCCCTCACACAGGCGCGGACACAATGGCCACGTGGCGGGGGAGCCAGATGGGCTCTATTCTAGGCAAAGGCGGACAAGGGACCACAGAGTTGGGATTTGCTTAGCTCTTTGCCTTGCTGCTGACCCTCTGGCTTCCCACGCTGGATTTACCTTTCAGTAATCCCCAAAGGGAGGGCACATCCCAGCAGGTCCCCTGGAAGCTGTGGATTGGCTGATTTGCACCCTTCTCTGTGCATATTTTTATGTGGGCTGGGAAAACAGATGGCGCCATCCAAGTTGCTGAAAACCCAGCTGGTTATTGCTGCACTAGAATGACCTGAGTCTGGGGATCTGAGTTTTCCCTGCCAGAGCCCTGGGCAAGTTGGGAAATGTGCCTTTCTGAATCGAGCACAGACAGATGAGGCCTAAACACTGCATCCCACCCTCTCCTGTGTGCTCTGGGGAGCACAGGAATGGTGACATTAAACACAACCAGCTCCCCTGCTCCCTTGCAGTCTCTGTTTGACTTAGGTGGGTTAAAAATTAATTAAAAAAAAAAAAAAAAAAAAAACAGTGATAGAGTCATTTTCCTTTCTTTCCCACTTTTTTAAATAAAGATTTTATTTATTTGTCAGAGAGAGAGAGAGAGAGAAAGCACAAGCAGGCAGAGGCAGAGAGAGAAGCAGGCTCCCCACTGAGCAAGGAGCCCAACATGGGGCTCCATCCCAGGACCCTGGAATCATGACCTGAACCAAAGGCAGGAGCTTAACCGACTGAGCCACCCAGGCATCCCCTTTCCCACTTTTTAAACCAAACCTGCACCCCCGTCCCCACCACCACCACTTCTAGGTAAGGATGACGTAGACTTTCATAAAAGAAATTCAGAAAACATTTCAATCCAACCTTTACTGAGCACCTATTTTATTCCAGGCATGGGGTAGGTACTGGAAATACAAAACTGAGTAATACATGGCCTCTATAATCGGAGAGCTCACAGTCTCGCTGGAAGACATATGTGTGAGAAGAAGACAGCTACTAGAAAAAAGAAGACAGAAGTGCTGTCATAGAAGGAGAGAGGGAGAGGCATGGACACATAAAGGACTAGCAGGACCAACCCTGCAGGGGTGACACGTGGGGGCAAGTAAGGACCTTGGGGCAGTGAAAGGGACAGTTGCAGTTGTGAAATGTGGAGGCTGCTTTGACCCCACTGCCTGGTATGGCACCCAGTGGCCCCTGCTCGTCCCATCTAACCTCCATCTATGCCGGTGGTGACCTCGGTTCCCATGATCCTGGGGAGGCTGATGCCATCTCAGCTTCAGGGGCAGATCCCAGTCCATCTAAGATAATCACGGGCATCACGTTCCTATGTAGGTTGGATTTAGAAATGAGTACATGACCGTACGGTGGCCAATGACCATGACATCTCCTGTAGGGTATCTCGGAAAGCTTCCTCCCTCCTGAGAATACAACACTTGAAGACAGGGCTTCCCTCTCTTCCCACAGATGTCACCTTGCCTCCAATAAGCAAAGGGAGGGAGTTCCCCCAGGGGAGAGATATGGTTTGATGGTAGGGTTTAAGTGCAGCCAGAGCAGGAAGCACCATGGCAAGGGGGCCAGAAACACCTGCCGGAGGGCCTTGGAGGCATTAGGGGTTCTGCTTCTGAGAGCGGGGGATGGGGTTATCCCTGCAGTCACGGCCTCGGCTCAGCAGCAAGGAAGCATCTTGACTCAAGCTGACCTTGTGCTGGAATTAAAAAAAAAATTGGTGCAACTCTAAACACGGAGGTGGCTCCCCGTCACAAAGATTGTGCCCAAATGCCACCCTCTGTGGAAATCCCGAAGTTGCACATCAGCCTTTTCCGCCACTTCTGTTATAATCACGCACCATTAAAACAACATATGTAAGGTGCTTGGTGCGGGATCACATACATGGGAAGTGCTCAGTACACGTTAGCTACCAGCGCAGATCGCAAAGGATCTTTTCTGGAGACCAAGGATAGCAGAATAATTTATACAAATAATCCCAGGGGCTCTGTCTCCCCTTCTCTGCCAGCTAGGAGGTCGGTTTGCCTTGTTGCATTGTTACTTCATTTATGACGCTTGTCTTCTTTCTGTCAGTTCTTCCTCCTACCGCTGGGCCAACTGGACTGGTGTCTCTGCCTGCAGGGCCCCGGCTGCCAGCTGCACTTGGCCGCCCTGGTCCAAATCCACAGATTTAGGTTGCTGATCACACAAAGTATGAACCTTTCGGCTCAGCGTCGGGGCAGGAAACCAGGGTTGGGCAAACCTCCAAGGTTTCAGATGGGCCTTCTGTTCCGATAAGCTTCCAAGGATGTTTCTGCTTGGGAACAGTAACAGCTCAAGTTCTTTCCTGGGTTTTAACTTGGGCCTCTGTGACATACCAACAGATTTAGAACTGATGTTATAATTGGAGTGCAAATGCCCACATGTGACTTGAATTAAACAGACCTCCGAGGATCAGAGAGGCAAGGCTAACTAATCTCAGGGTGTTAAGCTGAAATTCTCTGAGAGGCACCAACCAATCTACTCTTTCATAGATAAGTCTTTGGCCTACAGGCATATTTTTAATTGAGTTTGGTTTTGGTTTGGGGTACAGAGAGTGGTTTCCTTAGCGTCTTGGAGCAGCAGCACAATCTGGTGGCGAGAGTGGCTTCGGGTCATTCTGCCCCGAGTTCAGATCCCTGTCCCGTCCCTTAACAAGTGTGGCCAAGTGATTTAATTTCTCTGATCATCAGTTTCTAGTACCTTTTTCATAGGATCGTTGTAACGACCATAACAAAACATGTGTCAGATGCCCGGAACATAATACATCATAATACATGCTCAGTAAGCAGTAGGTATTGTTTCTAGGTCGCCAAGAGAGGAGATTGCTACTGTACAAATTTATTTTATGAGTTCAGAAAAAAATCATGCTAATAAAAATAATGAAATCTGGAATGGAGAACTGACTATATGCTAGGCTTTCCTCTATACATTTACATGTTATGACTCGTTGAATCCTCTGAACACTTTTTTTTTTTTAAAGATCTTATTTATTTATTTGAGAGAGTGAGTGAAAGAGAGAAGCAGACTCTCCGCTGAGCAGGGAGCCCGACAAGGGGCTCCATCCCAGGACCCTGAGATCATGACCTGAACCAAAGGCAGACGCTTAACTGACTGAACCACCCAGGCACCATCTTGTAACACTGTTTATTGTCTCTGTTTTATAGATGAGGAAACTCAGGAACTCAGAGTTCTAAAGGGTGCCTCCATAATGATAATTCAAAATATTCCTAAGTCATCAGTCTTCTTGATGGGTCAGTTTGCTCAAGAGAACAGATTTTTTTCAGACATTCTCATTGTACTTGATTCTCTCTGGATCTTTCGAATGGGTTACCCAGTCTTAACAATTTCCCAGTGTCCCCCAGAAGCCATATATTAGGGAGAAGTTCTTTAAAGCACCACTAAAGCTAATAACAGAGTTTTTCAGCTCAGTTTGGAAGAATGGATATAGCCTTAGGGAAAGGAATTTCCTATTTTACCTTTGCAATATATTCAGTTTTATCAAAAGGCACAAGAAAACAAACTAACAAAAAAAAAAAAAGAAGAAGGAAAAGAAAAAGAAAACAAACTAATATTCAAAAAACAGATAACTCAACAGAGAGAGACTCTCTGTCACCACTCAGCGTTTGCCCCTTTTGGAAACAAGACAGGTACCTCAGGAGACACGGCGATCTCTTCATTCAGATTCAGATTCACTGAAACGTGTGAGGTCACAGTATCTGGGTGGATTTGCTCAGGGGCTGCTCTTTGAACACCTACTATGTTCATGACATCGAGGGGGTCAGTGACTGTAGAGAAGGAATATGTGCGCTTGGTCAGATTTGAACTTGAAGGATTCTAAACAGAGGCATGTTCAGCCAAGAATCTGAAATTCAAGATTCAAGAATACCCAAATAGAGGTGGCTCCGTTGGTTAAGCGTCTGCTTTCGGCTCAGGTCATGGTCTCTGGGATGCAGCCCTGCATTAGTGGGGAGTTGTTTCTCCCTCTCCCTCTGCCCCTCCCCCTTCTCATCCTCTGCTCATGCTCTCTCTCTCTCAAATAAATAAATAAAATCTCTCTCTATCTCTCTTTCTTCTTCTTCTTCTTTTTTTTTTTTTTTAAGGATGCCTAATTCCAAGAAGCACCACACATCCAGACTCTCGGGCTGGCCCTCTCCAGACCATGAGCCCGAGTCATCTTTCACCCATTCTTCTGCCTCTCCTTGTCCTACTGGAGTCCTTCAATTTTGTTTTCACTTTATCAATTATCTGAGAAATAGCTTTCTTTCTTTCTTTCTTTTAAAGATTTCTCTCTTTCTTTCTTTCACTTGAGAGAGAAAGAGCATGAGAGGGGAGAAGGTCAGAGGGAGAAGCAGACTCCCCATGGAGCTGGGACCCCGATGAGGGACTCCATCCCAGGACTCTGGGATAATGACCTGAGCTGAAGGTAGGTGCTTAAGCAACTGAACCACCCAGGTGCCCAGAAATGGCTTTCAAAATATAACTCATGGGACTCCAATTGGTAAGACGAGTTGCTTAAAGTTTGAAGTGTTTTTGCTTAACGTTGGACGATAACAATACATTTTCTCCACATATAATTGCATATTTTTTTAAAAAAAAGACTTTATTTATTTTTTTTTATTTTTTTTTAAGATTTTATTTATTTATTTGACAGAAAGAGAGATCACAAGTAGACAGAGAGGCAGGCAGAGAGAGGGGAAGGGAAGCAGGCTCCCTGCTGAGCAGAGAGCCCAATGCGGGACTCGATCCCAGGACCCTGAGATCATGACCTGAGCCGAAGGCAGCGGCTTAACCCACTGAGCCACCCAGGCGCCCAAAAAAAAAGACTTTATTTATTTAAGAGAGAGCGCACAAGCAGGCAGGGGGGCAGAGGGTGAGGAAGAAACAGACTCACTGCTGAGCAAGGAGCCTGATGCTGAGCTCGATCCAACAACCCTGGGATCATGACCTGAGCTGAAGGCAGACGCTTAACCGACTGAGCCCCGACACGTGCCCTATAACTGCTTGTTTTATCCCGTGCTTTCAAATCCCACGCAGTTGACTCCCTTTAGCATTATTCCTCTACTCCACCTTTCCCCTCTTCCCCAACACTCTGCGAGATCCTACCTCTTCCTGCCAAAGTTCTGTATCTTGTATCAGGACCCTGATTCCAGGAATACTTCCATAAACCATAACTGAAATAAATTAAAACTCTTTTTTGCCATTACAATGTTACTCTGTTCTCCCCACCAGTGTAGCTGAGGCATTGAAATGATTTTGAGGGCAAGCCATTGCTTGGTAGTATCCCATCCCCATCAAATCTGCCTGAGGCTAGAAACCACCAAGAACAAGTGGTCTAGTACCTCCACCTGCCAGGATTGTCGTGGGTAACTGCAATCTTGTGGGTTTCTGTGAAATGCCACAGGAGAGCTGTGATGAATTTATCTCTAATCGGGTCATCCCTAGTTGATATCTGGGGATGGCTGGCATTGTTTGTGGCTCACATGAGCACATCTTTGTGATCCAAAGAAAATGAACACTAGTTGCCGCTTCCAAAAATTTTAATTTTAATAACTAAGTGCAAATGGAATTGTTGGTGAAAATGAATTCCTTTTGAGTGCAGCCTGCCCCATTTACTTCTACTGTAGTGGACAAGCTTGCTAAAGGTCGAAAGAACCATTCATGTTAGAGATGAAGGCCACCTTTCCCCTCCAATCAACTCTGGAAGGTGCGAGTGTATCCTGGGTAGGGCTCTGGACGTCAAACCTGCCAAATTAGAGTATATCCTGTCCTAGCCAGGAAACAACAGAGACCTGCATCCTCAAAAACATGCCAGTTGCTTCTATGACAACACTGGAAACATGCAAATAGTATGCATTTAGCAAAGTCCCACATGATAGAGAGTAAACTCCAGGCTGTCTGAGATGCTTGACAGAATTCACTTTTATTTGACATATTTCTTTCAAGTCTAGCTTTTCAAGCAAAAAAAAAAAAAAAAAAGGAAATTGGTTGGCTGAGGTCAAGCTTTTACTTCTCCAACATCCGAAGGGGAATTATGTCACAAAATTCTGCAAGACTTTGCTACCAGGACTTTGTTCGAAAGCTCTCAATGGTATCTTTTTTCTTTGTTTCCGTGAAAAGTCCAAACCCTTGAGGCTTGCACAACCTGGTACCAATGAACATTTTTTCCTTCCCTATGTTCTGCTACTCCTTCCCTTTTCCCAATACCCATCATCTGGCACTTACGGGAGAACAGACAGGAATGCCCAAGAACAACAACAACAACAAAAACTCAAGTATGAATGGAAGCAAAGAATCCAGCTCTGAAATTTGCCTTAAATAGTGAAAGAGATTGCTGTTTATCCCTTCTCCAATTGATCTTGAAATCTTTAATGATGCATATACAGACAAGGTGAAGACATCATGCAGTGAGAATACAAATGTGAGCCCTTTGTTTGTCTGATAGATGAGAGAGAGCAGGAAAATTGTAGCCGGAAATGAATTTCTGTAAATCTATACTACCACCAGTGGCTCCTATGGAGATGAAATTGATTTAATGTTACTACATTTCCAGGTTCCGAATAAATTACCCAAATACCATCTAAGTGTCTAGTGGGCTAAAACTTTCAGGGGCACGATCAAGGATTGTCCATCAGTTATCAAAAACATACTGAGCTCCTACTAAGTACCAGGTGCTGTGACAAAATCACATGGGTTGGGGTAATGGTAACAGCCTAAGTGAATGTCAAGACTGATCGCACCGATTTTTTTGCAGACAACTCACGGAGGATCCATCAGATAATCAAAGCTAATGAAAGGACATTGTGTAAAAGCACGCTTATCATAGGCGTGAACAAACCAATCATCTCGACAAGAAGAGGGTTTTCCAAGGAGAGCGGTGACTGTGTTAGGGACATGGTATCGTAAGCTGCAGTTTTCCTGTTCTTTTGTGACTCTTCTGATGTTTTGTGTGCTTTAAGTCGATTTGCTACTGGAAGCATAACGTGGTATGGTACAGTCTTTAGTGTAAGGAAATTCCTCCTGAAATCCCAAAGATCCCAATTTCGTTCATCTCAGATGAGGTCTGGGCATCAGTATTTTTTTAAAAAGCTTCCAAGCTGATTGCAAAATGCAGCCAGGGTTGAGGACTGGTTCTGACCAAGAGCACTGTTGGAAGGTGGACATTTGGACCTAGGGTGTTAGCCCTACCAGTGGAATCTGTGGGGTCATCCTGGGGCTCCCACACTCCATGCACCCCGACCCTGTGCCCCTGAACCTGGCCAAATCACTCACACTCTGGCCATAATGAATGAATGTGGTGGCTAGAGTTCCATTTTCCAACTATTAGTTCAGATTGTCCCATGTGTCTTCTACTCTTGTTCCTACTCTGGGGATCCTCCAGAGAAAAGGCACAGGGTGGAGGGACTGGGGGTGGAACACTGAGGCCAGTCCTCTCAGGTGCAAGTCACCCTTTGGGGCTTTTTCGGAGTCAGGCTGATGCTGCTGGCAGGCTCCACGGCAGCATCATCCCTGGAAGGGGAAGCTTTCCTGTAGGTACTTCACCCTTCCCATTTTTTAAAAAAAGATTTTATCTATTTATTTGAGAGAGAGAGAGAGAGAGAGAGAGAGATGGAAAGAGAGAGAAAGAGATAGTGAGAAAGAGAGTAGGAGTGAGGAGAGGGAGAAGCAGGCTACCTGCTGAACAGGGAGCCCAATGTGGGGTTCGATCCCAGGACCCTGAGATCATGACC
This sequence comes from Lutra lutra, assembly GCF_902655055.1. Lineage (NCBI taxonomy): Eukaryota > Metazoa > Chordata > Mammalia > Carnivora > Mustelidae > Lutra > Lutra lutra. Next base: position 20,170,640 of record NC_062292.1, on the reverse strand, counting down.
TGAGCCGAAGGCAGAGGCTTAACCGACTGAGCCATCCAGGTGCCCCTCCCTTCCAATTTTCACATGGGTCTCGTGCCCTCAGGGGACTAGTAGCCAGCAGAAGCAGGGACAGAAGACTGGTGTCTCTTGGGGAGCAGATGAATTTGCATTCCCATCTCCCCGCTCCAAGAGCAAGAAGCAAGTTTTCATGGCAACATGGATGGGCAAGTGGGAGAGGGTTCCAAGTGGGAGAGTCAGCTTACAATTTCTGAAGATAGACACCTGAAGTATCATTTTGAACACAAACTTGAAGGGTTGGCTTCATTTATTTTTCTGAATTCTGCTCTGTTTTGGGAAAAGATTTCTCCTGCATTGTTTTGCTTCAGCAAAATATCTTAGTCTTCAGTCTCAGTCTTTTTCTCTCTTTTTTTTTTAAAAGATTTTATTTATTTATTTGAGAAAGAGAGAGAGGCAGCATGAGGAGAGATGCAGAGGGAGAGGCAAGAGCAGAACTCCCCCTGAGCAAGAAGCCCAAAGCAGGGCTGGATCCCAGGACCTTGAGACCACAACCTGAGCCAAAGGCAAATGCTTAACCAACTGAGCCACCCAGGTGCCCCTTTTTTTTTCTTGTAGTCTGTCTCACTTAAGAAAAACAGAGGTTCTTAACAGGTGGCCATAGAATTAAAATGAATGACAAAGTTACTGTCTATCTTCCTCTCCTTCTGGATTATAAAAATACTGTGAGGCCCTGGAGGACCCAAGGGCTCAGCCAAGCCTCGGTCCTCCTTTCACACACGAGGGAATGGAGCTCCTGAGAGCTGCAGTGACGTGCCTAACGTCGCCCAGCTAGTGGGTGCCAGACCCGTCTCCTTTGACCTCCCCTCGGAGGTTTTACTTTCCAGCCTTTCAATCATCTTGACAACTTTCCTCTGAAGCCTGTCCAAAATCTACTGCTCTTCTCAGTGAAGCTTCTGGAATTAGACACATGACCCCAGAGGGGCTGATTTCATCTGAGTATAAAGAGAAGATTGCTCCGTTGCTCCCACATTCAAGGTATGCGCTCCAGTGCCCTGCCTGCTCCGGTAGCTATTCCTGACAATGACCCTCTGGTCTATTTCTGACGTGCTTGAACACACTCTGCCCTCATGTGTCTCGGGGCTGGTTTTCCGCCCCAGGTGTAACGACGCCCTTATTGAGTCACATTGTGGAAATGATAAGACCTCTGATGTTCAAAACAGCTTGCTTTTTGGAAACACAAAGCACCTTTCTGAGACTACCAGCCTCCCTGATGCTTCTGGAAGGGAGGGTAGGCTGCCAAACTCCAACTTTCTGGACAGATTGAAGCCCAGAGTTTGATTAAGCTTGAATCATCTATGGAGATGGATGAAAATTATTCTGGAAAGCAGCGAGATGACTTTATCTCCTCAGCACTGAGCCAGTTAATTCACACTTAGGGCAACTCTGTACCCTTCCCTGCCCACAGCTGTAGCAAATGCCTCTTTCCTTCTCTTCCTTCCTCCCTCAGCCCTCCCCTCTCCCCTCTCCCTCCCTCTTTCCCTCTCTCCTTCCTTCCCATCCTCCCTCCCTCCCACCCTCCCTTCCTTCTTTCCTTCCTTCCTTCTTTTTGATTTACTCATTTATTTGAGAGAGAACTCGAGAAGCAGGGCTCAATCTCACGACCCTCACTCAGATCAGGACCTGAGCAAAAACCGAGTCGGACACTCAACCAGCTCTGCCACGCAGGCCCTGCATCTTGTCTCATTATTATAGCAGTTCCACTGTATTCAGTATACTCATGCTTTCAACTCCATGGCCGATAGGATGCAGAGCAAACCAAAGGTGCTTAAGCCTTGCCCCTGCAGGGGTTTACAACTCAGCAATTTTTAAATAATTGGGGGGTCTGTTTGCTTTCTAGATCCCAGAACCTATGTTCCTATACATAGAACCATACGCCCCCTCCACTGTGCTCCTGGAGCGTTTTGTACCTGATTTTCAGTCCCTGCATGTATCCCATTGTCTTGTACCTGCTCACTGGTCTCTCCCATTGCCCCCCTCCTCCTCACTCCAGGCTCAAAGCTGCGGCTTATGGGGATGGTCCATGGATGTTTCTGGAAAGTATGCATGCCCTGGGAAGAACCCCTGCAGGCCTCCGCCCCCATCCCTGGGTGCCACAACCCTGCTTTCCTGTGCGTATCCCTGGAGAACCCAAGAGCATTCCCTGTGTGGGGCTCGTGGGGTCCACTGATGACTTTGGATTCTGCTTCATCCACAAGCCCCCTGAGTCAGTGGCTGACTCTTCCAGGAGCCACCATCTCTGACATTTAGGAGCTGATGCCTGTCCCCGTGGTTGCGTGTCATAGAGTCATGGGAGGGATGTTAAGCCGCTGTGACCAGGCGTGGAGCAGGGAGTAAATGGCCGTGGAGCTGGCCCCGGGAATTCGAGGATTTTGGCCCCAGCAAAACCGCCTTGGAGAAAGGACGTGTGCAGTCAGGGCTTCCTGACGATCGTGAGTGTGATCTCCTGTCTGCTGTCTCCTGTCTGCTGCAGTTTCTCTAACCAGACTGCTGAGGACAGAGAATTCTAAAGCCAAGCTCTCTTGGGATGGTGCCCAGAGCAAGGTTCTGAGAACACAAAATATTTCTCTAATCCCTGGGGTGAAGCTACTGACGGAAGCAGCCGAGGTGGGGTCTCCGCGTGGGGCTGGGACTCCCCAGCCTTCCGTCCTCTGCCTTCCAGCAGGGCTCCAAGTAAAGCCAGAGGCCGGCTGTCCGGAGCTCCTCCACAAAGGGGCAGGTGGCCGTCATTGTCGGCCAAGGCCATGGTCTGGGGCTCAGAACCGCTGCACATTTACAGGTGAGAAGATAACATCATTGAGCAACTGGGATGAGCTGCGCTTCTCATGTGGGTTCTCTGCCTGAATGCAACCTGCAGAGTAGGTATTTTTTTTTAAAGATTATTTATTTATTTATTTGACAGACAGAGATCACAAGCAGGCAGAGAGAGGAAGGGAAGCAGGCTCCCTGCCGAGCAGAGAGTCTGATGCGGGGCTCAATCCCAGGACCCCGGGATCACGACCTGAGCCAAAGGCAGAGGCTTTAACCCACTGAGCCACCCAGGCTCCCCTGCGGAGTAGGTATTTTATGTCTGAGTCACAGTTGAGGAAGGTACGTGGATTTCCCAGTGTCACACAGTTGACTGAACTACAGAATGGGGAGTTCTACCCAGTATAGACCAGGTGTCCACGGGCCTTCCTGTTTCCATGTCAAGGCACTGCCCCTCCGATGAGAGCCAAAGGCGGCAGGATGGAAATGGGGCAGAATCAAGAGTTCACTTGGGGAAAACTCAAAAGTAACATGAAAGCTTCATCCAACAGATGAAGATCCTGTGCGGTGACACGATACTCAAAAAGCTTCTTAGATTAAAAAAATTTCCTTGGGGAGACCCAGGGGTGGGCTGCACGGCCCTGGCAGGCTTTCCAGGAATCTAAGATGCGTGGGTGTGTGTGCCCCAGCAGCTGCTGATGCCCTTGTTAATGGGGTTATCTTTACCGTCAGCCCCGTACGGTGCGATTCTGTTTTTCTGAAAAATGTTTTACAGGAAGCCACGTTTATCATGTCACATTAAAAAATCACACGGCTCTTTTAGAAATTCTCCACTTCTTTGGTTGGAAATCATACCCAGATGCCAACTCTTTCATTGTGCTGCTCAATGCATAGAAAGTTTTCGCTATGCAAGATAATTAAGCAGTGTGTTGTACAACACGATGTCTCTAGTTATCAACACCGTGTTGTACCCTCAAAGATTTGTTAAGGGGCGCCTGGGTGGCTCAGTGGGTTAAAGCCTTCGGCTCAGGTCATGATCCCAGGGTCCTGGGATCGAGCCTGCTTCCCTTCTTTTCTCTTTGCCTGCCTCTCTGCCTACTTGTGATCTCTGTCAAATAAATAAATAAAATCTTAAAAAAAAAAAAAGACTTGTTAAGAGGGGAAATCTCAAGTGTTCTTGCCGCCATAAAAAACCCTTACTGCGGGGGAGGGGTTGGGAGAGGGGGTGGGGTTATGGATATCGGGGAGGGTATGTGCTATGGTGAGTGCTGTGAAGTGTGTAAACCTGGCGATTCACAGACCTGTACCCCTGGGGATAAAAATATCTGTTTATAAAGCTGTAAAAAAAAAAAAAAAAAGAAAGAAAGGATGAATCCCCAAGTTTTGTAGCAACATGGACGGGACTGGAAGAGATGATGCTGAGTGAAATAAGTCAAGCAGAGAGAGTCAATTATCATATGGTTTCACTTATTTGTGGAGCATAACAAATAGCATGGAGGACAAGGGGAGATGGAGAGGAGAAGGGAGTTGAGGGAAATTGGAAGGGGAGGTGAACCATGAGAGACTATGGACTCTGAAAAACGATCTGAGAATTTTGAAGGGGTGGGGGGTGGGAGGTTGGGGGCACCAGGTGGTGGGTATTGTAGAGGGCACGGATTGCATGGAGCACTGGGTGTGGTGCAAAAATAATGAATACTGTTATGCTGAAAAAAATAAAAAAATTAAAAAAAAAAATTAAAAAAAAAAAAAAACCCTTACTGCTTTCTCATCACATTGGCATGATCTTTATAGAAAATTTGGAAGATATTTTAAGCAAAACGAAGAAAACACAAATCGTCCACAATTCTGCCAATAATTCCAATCTCCAGAGAAAGTCACACCTACCATTTGAAAAATGATATATTTCTAGACAGCAGCATCATACTGATTACCGTCACGATTTACTGAACACATCCTAGGCGGGGAGCACTGATTTAATGGCTTTACATGTAATTATTTCATTTAATTCTGAAAACACTCCTGTGAGGTAGGAACTAGTACTAACATCATTGTGCACATGAGGAAGCAGAGGCAGAGTTTAGGAAATATTATAACACTGCCCAGTTAATAAATGGTGGCATCAGGAGTGAGAACTAGGTTGACTCTGGTGTACCCACATCCAAAAATTTAATTTTAGGATAAACATATTTCATAAATCAAAAAAGTTCAAAAATATGTAATAAAAGATTTCACTCCCACCTCTGTCCCCAACTGTCCTATGTCCCCACTCTCATAGGTAACCACTTTCATCAGTTTTTGGAGTGCCTTCAAGTGTTTTTTATCTAAATAAAACCAGATACAAATATATTCTTTATTTTGTTTTTGCATTGCTTTTTAAAAAATAGACTTTATTTTGAAGAGCAGTTTCTCTTCTCAGAGAAGATCTCCCTGTCTCCCTTAAGTGATAATACTTCCCTCTCTTGCTCATTCTCATAGCTCCCTAGATGTACGAACTACAATAACCTTAATTCATATGTATTTATATGATGATCTGTTTGCCATTGTTCCATGATGGCAGTGACCTTATTAATGATGTCTGTCTTCTTCCACCATTTCCCTGGCATCCAGCCTAGGGGTTTAAAGGAGTAAGTGATTGATAAATATTTGTAGAATGAATGAACATCAGATCCCTAGGCAACTGTCTCCTTGTCCTTCAGATCAATTCTATCTTTCAAAAAAATGTTTTAAATTTTTAAAATCTTGCTTGCACTGAGTCAGGTTTGAGAAAAAGCAAACACCTCAGTTGGCTTTGAATCAGGAGACACGACACTTTGGAACAGACAAGCGAAGCATTAGCAACCGGAGTCAAGAGAACATCGGCCTGTAGGCTTTCCATAGACCTCCAGATTGTTCTTCCACGGAAAAAGTACCTGGGCACTAGCCAGCCTTAGCTTCTAAATGTGTCTTGCATACCGGTTCCTTGTCTGTGTCACAGCTCGGGTTCTAAAGATTGGGATCACCACTTTATATTCTGGGGTTATGATCGTGAATCTTGGGTAACTTCCAAAGCAATGAGTTGAGGGAAGGAAAACACATGGTATGGCCATATGGATTGGTGACAGAGAGTTTAGGAGGGAAAACAAATGAATTTCACCGCCAGGCAACTATACTCTTCCCAGGAGAGAAAGAGGAGTCACATATTCAATTCTTGGGCAAATCCAGACCTTCTCGCAAACAGCTAAATGCAAAGTTGTAACTATTATGACCAGCAATCCTTGCTGAGCTCTGTGCAAAGCACAAAGGAATTCCAAGAACAAAAGGGACGGCATTTGTTGTTATCAAAGTTCAAGTTTCTGAATATTAGGGGGAAAAAAAAGACCACAAACGATGTTGCCAGATCCCCTCTCTGCCTATTTCTGTGTGAAGTTATTTATTCTGATTCTGGACCAATGGCGTTTTCTTTTTCCAAACACTTTTTCTTTCACGTAACAAAAAATGACTCACGAGCTCCGCCAGAAGAGGTTAATGATTCAGTTTACCTCTCCAGGGGCCTGAGGAGAAGCTCAGCTAAATAAAGAGACGGTTTCTGTAAGAGAGCAAGCATTCACATTACCTCTCCTCCCACAGAGGCCCTGAACCACAGAAGAGGGAGAATAAAAAAACTTGCTCTTTTCTGTCTCCTAATTAGCCTCTGTAAGGATTAAAAGGGTACTTCTTACTAGAGTACTTATTAGAGTACTTCTTATTAGAGCTCCAGAGGGTCAGGGAACTTCAAATGAAATAAGATTCGATGTTGACTGGGCACTTCTTCCCAGGAAGATCATCTCAAAATGTACAAGATTTCCTCGGCTCTGCACATACGTTCCCCATCACAAGTCTATAGAATACACATTACGTGACAGGCAATGAGGTTTTTATTACCTGTTTGTATCCGTAGCTTAAGCTATGGAGAGTCCAGTCTGTGTTAGGAGCAGGCAGAGGCAGTGTGGGGGTGTGACAGAGAGCATAGATTGGGGAGGGAGGTGGGCGGACGTTCATCTCCTCCTACCCTGGGAACATGGGCCACTTCCATAGCCTTTTGGAGATTTAGTGTTTCCATTTGTAAAACTGGAATGCTTGGGGGGCGCCTGGGTGGCTCGGTCGGTTAACATACTGTGCTTCCACTCACATCATGAGCCCCACGATCCTGGGGTTCTGGGATGGACCTCATGTTGGGCGCCCTGCTCAGCAGGAGAGCGCGCTTCTCCCTCTCCCTCAGCCCCTCCCCTCAACCCCCAACAACTCCCCCCCAACTTGTGCTCTTTCTAGCACACTCTCTCACACACAGATAAATAAATTAAAATCTTAAAAAACAAACAAACAAACAAACAAACGCCACACTGGATTGTTTGCATGGACTCAGTAAAACAATGGATAGAAAGTGTTCACCAGCGTGCCTGGCATACAGTTAGCATACATATCATTCATACATATCATCAGCAGCTGTTCTCGCTGTTGGTATTATGAGACACTGAAGAGAAGACACGCAAAAATCCGCGGCAAGATGGGCCTGGGCCAGTAGGAGGATGACGAGAACTACAAGGTCCTGCACGAGCCTTGCCGCTGACTCTTTGAATGACGTGGCAGCACATTGTGCCACAAAGTCTGAAATTTTTATGTAGTTGCGGATGGAACAGTCTCAGACTTTCATAGCCTATTGCTATTTGATTTCAACTCTTGGAATTATTAAAAATTTTGCCTCCTCTGGAAACTGGGGCGGGGGGTACACCTAAGGTCCTTCCTTACTGTGTGTTGATGGCATCTTTTTTTCTAATTCATTTCAGTTTACTGCAATATGGCTGGCTCACAATACTGCACTGGCTCACGATCTTAGGCAAAATGCATTCCGTTAGATGCATCAGGTGTTATGAGAATAAGCACAATACGTTAAGAAAGGTGTGAGAAGATAGTATATTCGTTAAGAAGGATAGGAGGCTCTCGTCAGTTTTATGCTCCGGGAAGCAAAAGTCAGGATAAAGTAGCAAGTATAAGAGACGTATTGGGAATTCACGCCGATGAAGGATAAACGGGAGAGGGAACAGGAGTAGGTGAAGCTTCTAGTCTGTGGTGCAGGTCTAATAGCTTTGAAAGAAGAAAGGAAGAGCTTCAGATGGCAGGGTAGCCAGAGAAAGTCTCAGCCAGCCCCCCGGGTTATTTCCAGTTGACAGAACTGACTCGGCTCTCCGGTGCCCACCTTGCTCAGTCACTGCGTGGAAGCTTCCAGTGAGGAAAGGCTCCGGGCAGATGTGGTGATGGCTTCCAAGGCTACTGCACGTGAGGCTTTCGGCCAATACTACTTCTAGTAGGTTCTGCCCTGAGACAGATGGGAGAGGTACACCCCCCTAGCTGCCCCCCCCCCCCCCCAGGTCTACAGAATGGAACAATCAGAGAAGAAAGAGCTCTCAGACATTGAGTGATGACTGAAATTAGACATTCAATGAAATACTAAAAGTTCAAGTTGAGAAAATCTCTCAAAAGGTAGACTAGGCCTAAGAGATAGAAAATACAAAATATATAAAATTTGAAACCGAGAGCTTCGAATAGTAATCCAGGAAAGCCATTGTTTTATTAATAACAGCTTCAGAAAAGGGGAGGAGAGGTGAGAAAGGAAATGATATTCCACATTCCTAGAACTGAAAACAAGGCAGAGTCCTCAGCAGGACGAAGCCTGGATGCGTCCTCATAAAATCCCCGGCACTGAAAAGAGAACATCAAAGCTTTCTGAGAGATACAACAGTTCACGTGGAAGGGGATGGGAGTCAGACTGTCATCAGACGTGTAGGGAGTAGGGCCGAACGCTAGAACACAAAACATAGAGGGCCTGGAAGATGTTAAAGACAATTACCTTCGTCCCCAAATTTGGGCCAATAAATAGTGAGAGAAGATTTCAGTATAAGAGCGTTCAGAAAATGTAACTTGCAAACAATTTGTCTTTGTTCCTGGAGGATGTACTCCTGAAAGGGGAAATGGAAGACATAGGATTCAAAAACAGTTGATCCAACCAAGTTAAAGGATGAGGGGAATTTTCAGGGTCACATTTGCAGCAGATTTAGAACCTCAGTCCCAACTGGAGAGAGAGGCCAGCTGGGACCGGGACGGAAGTCTCAATGGAAGAAAGTAAGTGATTAAAAATGGCAGTAATTGAGAATAGTAATAAAAGGCTGAAATCCCAGCGTCTTATCACAATGAAAGAGGGCAAAAAAGACTCTGAGAAGAATAAAGACTATAAGAAAAGTGTGACTCAATAAGAGGCAATCCAAAATGTGGTGTCTATTTCAGCAAAGGACAGAGTGGAAAAAGGGAAATCTATTTGGCTTTGATGCTAGGAAGAGCCTCTTTAAAGTGGCTCCCCCTGCCCCGGCACTATAAAACCCAAAGAAAATGAAAAGTAATTCTCATATACAAGTTTGTCAAGCAGTGGCCAATATTTACATTGTTAGACGAATGTAAACATTATTTCTTCACTTTAAAATTTCAGAGTCAATCTGTAAACAAAGCAGGAATATTGGTGATGTTTCAGGACAAAATGTGATTACTAATGAGCATTTGATAATGTAAAGTAATAGAGAGTTGAGAGGGGAAAGCGGGGTGGGGGATCCATGCAGAGGAAGGACAAGGCTCTTTTCCACACTGGAATGACACCGTAGAAAATCAGTAGAAATCAGTAGAAACAAATGATTTAATCATATTATTTCATGTTACAAAAGTATCTAATGGAAGAACTAAAAATAAGATGAATACTAAATATTGGAAAGGAAATGGGAAAGAAGAGATTAATATGAGGTGAATTTTCATTTCTATGTGTTAATTGATCACGATTATAAATGACATTAAGAATATAGAGCTATAGGGACTCCTGGGTCACTCAGTTGGTTAAGTGACTGCTTTCAGCTCAGGTCATGATCCCAGAGTCCCGGGATCGAGTCCCGCATAGGGCTCCCAGATCTGCAGGGCATCTGCTTCTCCCTCTGACCTTCTCCCCTCTCAGGCTCTCTCATACTTGCTCTCTCAAATACATAAATAAAATCTAAAAAAAAAAAGAATATAGAGTTATAATGATATAACTATACTTGTGGGAATAACTAGCTAATGAATTAAATACAGAAGCAAAAGAGATGAAAATATATCAAGAGGTGGCTGGGGAAATATCAACTCTTGTGAATTCTTTATTATTTGGTTTTTACTACATACAATCATTATGTTGAGAAAAACTAAAATTAAAAACAAAAGAAACCCTGAAATCTTGGAATGTTTAAGGCAATAGTGATTGCCATAGCAATATATTATATCATGGAGATGTCAAACCCTTTAGGTTCTGTCCCTTCAGTGGGGCAGAACATTATGTAGCTCATGCATTCACTTCTTCCATGTCTGCACACTCCTCCTGCCCTTGCTCTATCCCTCTGCCCCCTGCTCCACCACACCCCCCACCCGCCATGTACCTGAATGGATAAGAAAATTGTCGCACTTCTTAAGGAGACAAAAATATAGTAGTCACCATTTTGAACTGCCTGTCATTATTAAATTATTATTTCATGTCCTAAATAAAAATGTGCCGACATTGGCATATTGTGAGCATCAAATCTGTAAGTGACAAAACAATTAGAAGAGTATTCTGTACTCACTGACCTGGACATCATCCAAGTCTCAAGGCTGTTTCTTATTTAGTCCTCTCTTCAGGCTTTTCAGGGCTCAGGGCAAAAAAGGATAGTTTTTAATCTCATTTTTGGGTCAGTAGTCAACTTGGTTAGGGAAATGGCTATCATTGCTAACATCATCATCATGGCACAGAAGAACAGCTTCTCTGTCATTCAGAAGAAGGTCATCTTTCTTCCAACTTCCTTCTACAGCATACAATGGTTGGATCCCAGAAAATCTAGAGTATGAGCTTCCTTCTTGGGCAATGGGGCCACTTGAAGCATGACTAGCACAATGACAGGCATCCTTTCCATATAGCTTGACTTTTACACCTTTGTAGGAGCCAGAAAGAAACTCCTTTGCCACATCCTCCACCAAGATGTCATCTATGAGAAGGACACTAGCCGTTTTCTTTTGGTCTGCTGTTGAGGGATGTGTCTCTGTGCTGTGTACCATGGGAGGCAATTTGCACGTATTATTTCACTTAATTTTCAAAATAACCTTAGAAGGCAAGAACCATTATTAGAGCTGTTTTTCAAACATGAGACTGAGACTTCAGGGAATCAAATAGGTATTAAGCAATGAAATCCGGATTTAAAGCCTACGTGCCGATTTCAAATTCTAGACTGAAAAAGAACATCTGGTCTGCTGTAAGCTTATGGTTGAAGTTTATCTCCATTCTCCTGCTCTGTATTTGTTAAATACAAAAGCTCTTTACCTCAGAGATACTTTATCAAATATACTATTCTTCTCTGTTTATATCATCTTGTTTCATTCCTATAGGCTCATCCTTTAAAAAGTTTTTTTTAGTAGAACTGACTAAAATAACTTCACAGGCTTGCTTGCTACCATTGTGGTTTTTGTTTATTTGTTTGTTTGTTTTACATTTAAGTTGTTGAGCTTGAAAGCACTTTTTTAAAAAAAGATTTTATTTATTTATTTTTGAGATAGAGAATGCACAAGTTGGGGGAAGGGCAGAGGGAGAAGCAGATTCTCTGCTGAGAAGGGAGCATGATGCCAGACTCCATCCTAGGACAGGGGCGGGGGTGGGGGGGGGAGGCGGGGAATCCATGACCAGAGCTGAAGGCAGATGCTTAACCTATTGAACCACCTGAAGGGCCCACTACCATTGTTTTGTTCACTGAGACTATCTTCCCTCTGCCTTTCTCTAGTGTTTTGCTAATCATTAATTTTACATCATAGAAGCTCAGCCAGAGTCACCTTTCCTCTACAGCTAACGAATTTCTTTGGAAGGAAGGAAGGACGAATTCCAAACCATCATATCTCTGAAGTAATTTAAAGCATTTTACTCCCATATGAATTACCTAAAAATCTGTCTGTATTGGATAAAATTCTCAGAACACTTCTAAAACATAAGCCGAAATTTTGCGTCACTTCCAAAATATTGGAGTTTTAATTTTTTAAATAATTCAACAGGAAACAAAAAGGCAAATTATAAACACAACATGTTGATTTTACAGCACTTTCATATTCATTGATAATGTATGAATATTTAAAAAGTGGAATTTTATATAATCTGCATTTTAACGTATAGTAACAGTAATATATCCAATGAGTAGATGCAGAAACTGCCATTCTATTAAGAGATTAAATACTGAATGACAGGAGAAGCCGTGTAGTTGGGTGTATTTTGTGTGAGTGAACTTGATCTCACTAGATTGAGGTCTGCTATTAAATAAGGGGTGGGGGGAGGCAAATAACATGTCATTTGTGTGTCTAAATATTTCATTTGTGGTCCAGTTTATTCTTTTTGCAGGTAGGATTTCTATGAATAAGAATATAAAGGCTAAAGGCATGAAAATAGGACCGAAAATAAATTAGGATGTCTGAAGCATTATCTTGACTAAGTTATTATCTCTAGTTTTGTAAGTCAACTTTATTTAGAAATAATCTGCACACAATAAGATGTACACATTTTAAGTATACGGCATGATGAGTTCTGACAACATACAGCTGTCAGCCACCTTCATGGTCATGATTTTTGTTCCAGGAGGTAATTTAATTGTTAACTGATCACCTTGAATCTATGTGGACTTGTTTTATGCTTTGTTATGGCAGATATGTGGAAAGGGCTGTTTTTTCCTAAGACTCTGTAATCTGGGTAGAGTCAACATCCAGACTCTGATGGTTCTATAGATCTTAAGTCTTGTTTTTAGGTTTTGTTAGGGTGGGCCTATTGGAGGCTTTGCTATATCACAGTCACATCATTCTCTAAGTTCTCTTGTGATTCCTTCTGGTCAACTTTCTCCCTCCAGTCCCAGACCCAGGGAAGCACTTGTCTGTTTTCCAACACTATGCATTAGATTTGTCTTTTCATATCTCATACCCAGTAGTTTGACTATGATGTGTCTACATGTGGTTTTCTTAATACGCTTAGTAATCAATATACTTGGAATTGAGTATGGTTCTGGGCTCTGTGAGTCAATGTTAATCATCAAAACTAGGAAAATTTGAACAATTACTTTTACAAAATGTTTTTATGTATCTTCTTCACTTTCTTTTCTTAAATTTTTTTTAAAGATTTTATTTATTTATTTAACAGAAAGAAAGAGATCACAGGCAGGCGAGGGCAGGGAAGCAGGCTCCCCACTGAGCAGGGAGCCCTGATTGGGGGCTCGATCCCAGGACCCTGAGAACACGACCTTAGCCGAAAGCAAAGGCTTAACCCACTGAGCCACACAGGCACCCCCTTCACTTTCTTTTCTTTCTGGCATTTCAATTACACATACGTCAGAATGTTTTATAATATCCTACATATCCCTGAGACTCAATTTTTCTTTACTATTTTTACTTAACATTCTTAACATTTGATAATTTCTACTAATTTGTCTTCAAGCTCACTGATTACTTTTTCTGTCATTTCTATTCAGTTATGAATCCTTTCCAGTGAACTTTTCATTTAAGTTGTACGTTTTAGTTCTAGAACTAAAAGATTCCCTATCTGATAGCTGATTAAGACCATATGATATTTTAAATCTTTGAAAATCTTTGCCTGCAAATCAAATATTTGGACTTGTAGTCAATTTTTCTTTTCTTTTCCTTTTTTGGCAGGGAGGGCAGAGAGAGTGCGGAAGAGAGTTGTTTTTTTTTTTTTTTTTTAAGGATTTTATTTATTTATCTGCAAAAGAAAGCACAAGCAGAGAAGGCAGGGAGAGGGAGACACAGACTCCCTTCTGAGCAGAAAGTTTGATGCGGGGCTTGATTTTAGGACTCTGGGATCATGACCTGAGCCAAAGGCAGACATTTAACCCATTGAACCACCCAGGCACCCTGAGTAGAGAGAATCTTAAGCAGGCTTCACACCCAGTGTGAAGCTTAATACAGGGCTTGATTTCAGAACCCTGGGATCATGATGTGAGCCAAAATCATGAGTTGGACACTTTAACTGAGCCAGCTGAGCCACCCCTCTTTCCCCTTGATTTTTATTTTCTATAATCTTCCTCTGAAGAGTGTTGATTTTTGTTCCAGGAGGCAATTTAATTGTTAACTGATACCTTGAATCTATGTGGACTTGTTTTATGCTTTGTTATGGCAGATATGTGGAAAGGGCTGGTGTTTTCTAAGACTCCATAATCTGGGTCGAGTCAACATACAGACTCTGGTGGCTTTACAGATCTTAAGTCTTGTTTTTAGGTTTTGTTAGGGTGGGTCTATTGGAGGCTTTGCTATATCACAGTCCTTACTCCTAAAGCATGGTGTTTCCCATGTCTTAGCTAGGTACCTGGAGTATCAGTGAGGTCTCTACTCTCTCGTTAGCTGGCACACTAGTATTTCCCAGCTTCGTCTCTAACATCCTTTTCTCCCACTCTCATAGTAGGCACTCTCTGGTAAACCTAGCATGCTTTTACCAGAACATGCCCAGCTCAGTCCTAGGCCAAGGTCTCATGAAGAACCCTCACCCAGACTTTTGCGTCTCATTTCTATGCAACTTCTCCCTACCTAGTAGCCTGTTGTTGTTGTTCTTGTTGTTTGTTTCTTTGTTTGTTTCTATTTTTATTCTAAAAATCCTAACCAGTTCAACAACTTCAAACTCTGAAGTTGTCCCCAGACAGAGAGAGATGACAACTGTTAGGATCACCTTGTGAATTTTCTTGGTCTCAAGGATCACAGACTTGTGCTGTCTATTGCCCAATTCTTGAAAACAGTTGCCATATGCATTTTGTGCAGTTTTATAGTTGTTTATGGAAGGAAGGCTAATGCCATACTAGTTGTTCTATCATGGCTCAAATCTTATCTGTAATTTGAAAGAGCTATCTAATGACATCTGAGATCATTAAGAAGAGCTTCTGAGGTTTTATGTTGGTATTCAGGAGAACAAAAAAGGAAGGTATAATAACTGAATTAGAAAAAAAAAAAAAGAAAGAAACGAGAGTCAAATTATGGACCAGAGAATCATGAAGCCTCTTAAAGTATGCATTATGTTTCTGTCTTATCTGTGTACCTCTCTCTCTCTCTTTTTTTTAATTTTTATTTATTCATTTGACAGAGAGAGACATAGCAAGAGAGGGAACACAAGCAGGGGGAGTTGGAGAGGGAGTAGCAGGCTCCCCATTCGGCAGGGAGCCCAACATGGGACTCGCATGACTGAGCAGAAAGCAGACACTTAATGACTGAGCCACCCAAGTTCCCTTCTGTGGCACTTTCTTGAAACAAGCATCCTTTCTCCACTTCCTGGGTTATGAATGGTTTTCAGTTATGGTGTCTGCCTAACCAATCCCCATCACAAATGTGGGACTGTTTGTCCAGGCTGAGCCAATCAAAATCCTCCATGCTAGTGACCTCAGTGATTGGTGCAGGGATGAGAACCTAAACAGTGTGAAAATATTTCCTGAGCTTAACACATGCATATTGTTAGAAAGATGTTCTCTTTCTGTTGGGGTTGCTACCTGGGAAGATTTGAGCTGGATCTCTTGACAGACAACTTTTCCTCCCAAAGGACAGAGCCTGTATAATAAGCATTTGTTTGTCTTGGATGGCTCAGCGTCCAAACCCTCTTCCAATTTGAGATCTCTGTTGTTTGACCCTTAATAGGTGGCAGCATCCTGTCACCCATCCCAGTAACCAAATAGTCTCTCTCCTTACCTCTGGAAGCTCTGATTCAGCTAGTCAGACTGAGTGTGGACAATCCAACTCTTCTACCCAAGACCGCAGATATGAAGGTTGGGATGTAAAGATGCAAAGAGAATAGGGACCATTTGTGCAACAGTAGAGGAGTAGAAAATGTGAGCAGAGTTGTTAAGTATCCAGTGATGGCGCTTTCAAGTGTATTTGCAACACGTATCCAGGCGTGGCACCAACCAGCAGCATCAGCTTCACCGGTCATTTCTGCGGCATGAACTTGGTGGTGCTCAGAGCTGTCTGGAAACCCTTAGGTGTTTGCCTGCTTTTCTATTCCTGGTTCTCAAGCCTTCCTTGATATATATATATATAGTGGAGGTAGAATATATATATATATATAGTGGAGGTAGAAAGGGAGAGAAGGAGGAAGAGAAGAGGAGGAGAAGGAAAGAAGAGAAGGAGGAAAAGAACGATAGAGAGAGAGAGAAAAGAGAAAAACTTTTGCTTTTAACTTTCTAGTATTCCTTACTGCTTAAATGTTTCAGAATAATGAGCATGTATTGTTCTTAACCGTTTCTGAAAAAAAAAAAAAAAAAAAATCAAGTGAAAAAGTTTACCTTGACCTCAATTATCCAGATTTCAGTCACTGTGTGTCTAAAAATGCCTTCACTATTTCTTGCCAGTGAAATTATTCTACTGACAAATGCAGTGCAGAGCCTTGGAAGGGAAGTTCTTCCCCAACTTCACTTTGAAAAGAGAGCAACTACTCTCTGTGTGGTCCTTCTTTCCAGAAGCTTCAGAAGTAAGGATTTATTGACTTCTGTGTTCTGAGGAAGGAAAAAGAATTTTTTTCTGCATTGAGTTTTCCTTGGAAGACTTTCCTATTTGCTAAAATGCTCTTTCCTCTACAACTATGTGTTTCTCTCTCTCTCTCTCTCACTAGAAATTTCTCCACTGTGCAGAAAGCTCTTTTCCCAGAACCAGTATTTAGCCAAGCTGGTGGTTTTGTCTGGTTGGTTGGTAATTTTTTCATGCACGTGGCATGTGAGCAACCAACCCACACATGTTGGTTTCTTTGCTCTCCCTCATTTTGGACCTATATCTGCATTGTAGTTATTGGAAAAAATGGCATGATGTGTCTGGGTAACCACTAGCAAGATGAAAAGTGATATAGAACCCACATACACTGCCAGACTAACATTTTGTTCAGGATGTGATGCTGACCACCACTATTTATTCATAAAGTCCTGGTGAAATGATAAGAAAGTTATGATTCCTTTATGGCTAAACCTTTTACATTAGGGCTACCACTGCTGTGATGAAATGAAATCCTCCCTGTCCATGTATTTCTGTGTATATATGGTACCCCTTGATTTTTATTAGTTGTAGATGCACCCGTTCTATAGTGCAACTTCACAAATAGGACTTCCTTTAGGCCTTGCAGCTCCAAAATATTTCCCCATAAATTCCACCCGTAGATTAATTTGGGCCAAACTGGCTATTTGAAAATACACATGCCCCGCTGGGTGGTAGGCTCCATTTCTCTTTCAGTAAGAATTATTTAACTTATTAATGTGTGTATAGTCTGCCCCTGCAGACCAGTTATGTACCTTTCTCCACCTGCCTCATGTCCCGAGATGCTGTTTTTTTTTTTTGTCCACATTAACCCACTCCCTTGCCTTCTAGACTAGGTAGACTTAGCCAATGGGCAGCGCTGGGAGGAGATCGAAGAGTGAAAGGAGAGGTTAGGGTATTTAATCTCCTGCTCCTTCCCTTCTGGGCCATCATTTGGCACTGGCTGTGTTTCTCTACCTAAGGCCACAGCCCTCACCTGGTTCTGGTAACTGCTTCCTCCAATCCTTGCTCCTTTCTATTATTGTCTTTAGGGCACTTTATTATCCCTTGCTGGTTTCCTTTAACCCTGCCCACATCTTTGAAAATTGTCTCTTCATTAAAAGTTTTCTAATCATCCCTTTTGAATGTACCACGTGTTTTCTGGCAGGACCCAGACCGATGCAGTAAGCCCACTATGAATGGCCTGAACAAATAGATCTCCAAAATTGTATATTGGGATTGTACTGTGTGGTAGGCAGAATAATGTCCACCCCAAAATGTCCACATCTTAATCCCTGGGATCCATGAATATGTTACGTGGTAAAAGGGAATTAAAGTTGCAGATAGAATTGAGGTTGCTATTCAGCTGACCTCAAGAGAGGAAGATGATCCTGGATTATTCAGGTGGACCCAATGTAATCACAAGGTCCTTACAGTGGACGAGAAAGGCAAAAGAACCAGAGTCAGAGTGGTGTAATGTAAGAAAGACCGACCAGCCATTTCTGACTTTGAACATGGAAGGAGGTCATGGCCATGAAATGAAGGCAGCTGCTAGAAATGGAAAAGCCAAGGAAACAGATCCTCCCCTAGAGTCTTCAGTAAGGATATAACCCTGCTGACACCTTGATTTTAGCTCGGTGAGAACTGTGTGATTTTTTTAAAAAGATTTTTTATTTTATTTACTTATTTGAGAGAGAGTGAGAGAGAAAGAGATCATGAGCAGGGGGGAAGGGTAGAGGAAGAAGCAGACTCCCCACTGAGCGGAGAGCCCAATGCAGGACACTATCCCAGCACCCTGGGATCATGACCTGAGCCAACGGCAGATGTCTAACTGACTGAGCCACCCAGCCGCCTGAGACCTGTGTGATTTTTGACCTACAGAGCTGTAAGATAATAAATATGTATTGTTTTAAGTTGGTTAGCTCATGGTAATTTGTTATGGTAACAATTGGAAACTGATACAGATTGCTAACATATGTGATGAGAACATAGAACTTTCCTGGTATAGGAAAATGGAAATGTATAATCCATTGTATGCTATTCAAATTATTACTAGTAACAGAGATTGGGATGCAGTGCTGGTGGAGGGTCCTTAAGTGCTATGGTCAGTTAGCTATGGTCCTTAAGTGCTACCATGACAGTGGAAATTTTCAAGACAGTGGCGTGAGGTGTCATTTTCTGTCAGTCCTAAATAACGTTCTCAGAAAAAAGTGCCGATTCGGGACGCCTGGGTGGCTCAGTTGGTTAAGCGGCTGCCTTCAGCTCAGGTCATGATCCCAGCGTCCTAGGATCGAGTCCCACATCGGGCTCCTTGCTCAGCGGGGAGCCTGCTTCTCCCTCTGCCTCTGCCTACCACTCTGTCTGCCTGTGCTCATGCTCTCTCTCTCTCTAACAAATAAATAAATAAAATCTTAAAAAAAAAAAAAGTGCCGATTCGAAGATCTAGTCAGAGCACAAGTAGAAAATTAGAAAACTTCTCTGGCAGCTTTAAAAACAGTACTTACCCTCTTTAGAACATGTTTGTTATAAGTAAGGATCGATTTAGAGTCTGACAGTTGCTTCTTCCGTATCTGATTTATTAAGGAGCAGAGGAGGGAATGGGACCTTGAGACATAGGACGGGAGCATTTGGGTAGACACAGAGAAGACTAGGAACTTTGAACCCTGAATTGTCTTAAAACTTTCTTGCGTATAAGCACCCTGATCTGGTTGAGAGGTGGTAGATGAAAGAAGTTGTGCTTCTCAACTTAGTCGTCAAGGTTAGCCTCAGAAACAGGACTGTGCAACTATGTTTTATGTTAGTTACTTTCCCTCTGCTTTATTTCTCTGCAACCTTATATAACAGGCACTGGTAGTGGCTAACAACTTCGATTTAGGTAAGAGTTTGAATTCATACCACATATAATGAATGTGGGTCCTCTGCCTACCACACAGACACAACTTTTTGTAAGATTCATTTTTTCATTTTATGAGAGAGGGAGAGAGAGAGCAGGGGAAAAAGGCAGAGGGGAAAAGAGAGGCAGAGAAGAAACTCCTTGCTGAGTGCAGAGCCTGAGACAGGGCTCCATCCCAGGACCCCGGGATCATGACCTGAGCTGAAATCAAGAGTCAGATGCTTAACTGACTGAGCCTCCTGGGGCGCCCCACAAATTTGTGGTTTTTTGTTTTTTGTTTTTTTTTTTTACCCAAATAAAAGGATGCTGAGGTAAAATGTATCTCAAGATCAAAGTGTGTCTCCAGTTTTCTCCACCCTTCCTTGTGTCCTGAGGAGCTGATCTCTATGAATGGCATCAACCAGGCTTCCTTGTCCTCTGGCTTCTGGCTAGGTTTGGCCAACTCAAGGCACTGGCTGGAGATTTGGAGGTGAGCTGGGAGGGAAAGGACAGGGTATTTCCTCTCCTGGCTCCCTCCTTGTAGCACTACAGTGGACTGTGTCAGGCACAACCCCTATTTTAGAAGCACAGCGAGAGATCCCAGCTCATGCTGGACAGCCATTCTCCACAGCTTGCTCTTGTTTCTAGCCCTGGGGTCCTTCCACCCAGCCCTTTCTGGGTTTCCTAAACCTTGCCCTTACTTTTCTAAACAGTTCCTTCATCATTCTCTTCAAATACCCCCTTTCTTCTTGCTGGGACCTCTCTGATTGGAGCATTTATTATGTCCTAGCCACTGTGCCAGAACAACTCACAGGAATTAGCTTATTTTATCCTTACCGCAATTCTGTGGTCTACAGGACTATTGTTATTCTGTTTTAAAGAGCAGGAAATTGACATTTAGAAATTGGTACACACCTTTCCCATACTTACCTAGCCAGAAGAGATTGGAATCCGGTCTGCTGCATTTGAGAGAGTGTGGTAGAATAAGTACAGAGGCAGGTTTTGGAGTCAGATAGACTCGGTGACAAGTGTCAAATGGTGACGTGAGCCAAAAACACTCAATCCCTCTGAGTTCAGGTTTCCTTATTTCCAAAATGGGAACTACATCGCTTCTGCTAGTTAGAGTTCTTTGTTTGCAAGCAACAGAAACAACATTAGCCGATCCAAATGATAGGACTCCGGAGAGTTCTAAAGGTAGTAACGATTAATGAATGCATTCTTGAAGGCTTCCATGTTTTCAGTTCCAACCATTTTCTATCCATGACTGACTGCTCAAGATTCAAATCCCCTGAAGAAGATACTGATCTGGCCTTGCTCATGCTACCTTCCACACCTTTAACTCAGTAGGGATATGTCATCACATCTGCATTCAGTGATGGAGGCTTAGTCTCCTTGGGAAAACTGGTGTGCTTTTACCCGAAAATGGGTTAAGGGATGCTCTGAAGACAAAAAGGAAATGACCACCAAGAAACATGGTTTCATGCATGCTACAAAAAGGAAAGGAGAGAACTTAGGCAAAGAACTTCACAGGGGAGTCACAGCTTTCTCTTCCCTCCCACCAAAGCATTCAGAAGAGGGGAATTGAATAGTATTGAAAGAAATTGTATTGAATAGAATTTATCCTCCACTGGCTGTCTTGATGGTCTCTCACAGGAACTGTCGGAACTAACTCCCCTCTTAGTCTGCCCAGTGACTGCCAACATTACCCCATAATGCCTAAGTTTATGCAGACTTCTCCCCATTGTTTATGGGCATCTTCCAACGGTCTGTCCATGTACTAACTTGCTAATCTGACTCAGCTCATTGTTGAGCATACTGTTTTTTTTTTCTCCATTGTTACATTTTGAAGAATTTCAAACATATACGAAAAATGAAAGAAATGGACAGTGAACACCCGTAAACATGCCACCTAGATTCTACCATTAATATTTTAGGTTATGTGCTTTAATGCGTATCTATCCAATTGTCTGTCCACGCATGCATCCATTCAAACCCCTATTCGACAATAGTGTATCTTAATGGATTAACAAAGATGTTTTACAATGAGCCAAAATCTTTTCTATCAATGTTAGCAAAGAACCAACTGACAGAGGTCTCAGCAACAACTAGGGGTTGGGCCAGTTTCTCTTGGGTTTAATGCTTTGAATAGAAGAGGTTTTTAAAGCATTTGTTTCTCACAGAATGTAACCATCTGTTCTTTTTGACAGGTTCCTTGACTTCTATCATTTCTAACTATGTCTCTAAAATAGATTTTTCAGAGAACTGCTTTTGAAATGACTGGGGAAGAATTCTTAGGAAGAATTCACAGACTGAAGTGAGCCAAAACCAGAAGGGGATGTGGATGGGGCATTTCCTAGATAATAGTAATAATAGGTTTTGCGAAATGTCTGAAATCTGTTTCAGAATTAACCACAGAGATTCTCACATCTGGTCATCAAATCCTAGAGGAATGAAAGACCCTAAGAGGGACAGAGGGATACTCCCAATCTTGAGCAACAGATAAACATCCCAACTCCTGAGGGCTATTGAAATACCAAGATAATTTACACACCCTACATTGCATTCCACTCTTTTCTTTCTTTCTTTCGTTCTTTTTTTTTTTTAAAAGAGAGTATATTTATTTATTTATTTGTTCTTTTTTTTTTTTTTTTAAAGAGAGTATATTTATTTATTTATTTGAGAGAGAGCGAGCGAGAGTGCACAGGTGGGGATAGGGGCAGAGGGAGAGAAACCAGCAGACTCCCTGCTGAGCAGGGAGCCCATTGAGACCCTGGGCCCCATCCCAGGACCTTGGAATCATGATCTGAGCTGAAGGCAGATGCTTAACCAACTGAGCCACACACACCCCCGCATTCTATCCTTATTGACTATATTTCACTGTGAGATTTGTGGTTTTCATTCAAGCTCTTAAATTCAAAATTCCTACATCTGGATTCTTGTTGAACTGCTTACTTATTGAAAGGAGATGTTGAGCCAGGGCTGGTCAAATTTTCGGTGCAAAGGTAATAAAGTGGAAAAAAAAAACATAACATAGCCATTTTTGAAATGGAAACACAAATCAGTTCACATTTCAGTCTAAAATATGGAACATCTACTCTCGGTGCCATTAATCTGTGTTCCGGCTGATGCGTGAGCAGAGGTGGAAGAGTGTGTTTGGGGAGTACTAAGGTGGAATTAGCAGGCAGCTGGGGAAAACTTGTTAAGAATAAAAAAGACGGAGGAATAATCCTGCCAGAAAGGGAGAGAAGGTCTCATCTGTACTGCAAAAAAAACCCATTAGCACATAAACAGAATCTCAGGATATGTCAAAGAGGAGGAAATAAAGACACAAAGGGGGTGACATAGGAGAGACAAGCAAGCAACACATAAATAATATATATGAATATAAAGTGACTAGAGAAGAGACATCTCTGAGTTTAGCTGAAGAATTCTGAAGTAACCAGGCATGATCTGATAAGGCCTGGCCTGGGGTGATTGGATATACTAAAAAAGAAATGAGTACGACAGGCGGGTAAAATACCTCTGGAGAAGCTGACCCAACCCAGAGTCCCAGGGGTGAGTTTCTACATGTTTAAGTCAATCAGCAAAGCCTGTCAGCCTGACCCCAGTCGGCTCAGACATGGCCACATAGTCTTCATTACAATGGGTGGAAAGCAAAGTATTCTCTCCTGGTTGATATGCTGTGTGGATTTAAAGCTTGGGACTGCTGCAGCCATGATGACACCATGAGGGAAGACAGCCTTATGATAATGCTTACCCATGGAAGGCAGAAAAATCAGGTCATCGAGGACAAGATTGAGCCACTAAATCAACCTCCTCTGAAATTCAAACAATTCCAGGATTTAATAAATTCAGCCTCATCATTGAATTGCTACAAATTGATAATGGTGTTGGTCTAGCCCAGAAAGCATCACTAACAGTTAATAGTGCAAATTTTACATCCTTCTTGGAAAATAATCTACCACATCGTCTAGCACATAAACAATGTTTGGTTAAAATATAAATGGAGGGCAAAAAGCTCATTTCACCCGACCGACATTTATATTGCTGCTAAAAACCAAGGTTGAAAGTGAAGGTAAGATATCATGTTTGTGGTAGCAAGATGGTGTTGGGCAGGGGGTGGGAGGGTTATGGCCATGTGAAGGTAAGGAGGAATTAAAGTGAAAAATTATATAGGATATAGTGTTCCCATTCAGCCTCTGTGACAGAGAAAGCACCTGAGGAGGTAGGAACAGTGGTCAGCAAACAGGTTTTCTCACATTTCTAAGCTCCTCTTTCAAATTCTTTCTATTCTTGCTGGCCAGGAATTTATAAGATCGGGAAGATAGTATACTTCTCTTCTAATTTTTCAGGCAGAGGGAACTACCTAAAAAGGAAATTAATATTCATTAGTGGAGTATGGGAGCTCAGTTCTGACGGTGACTTTTCTGAGGAACCAAGGTATCCCCAAATAGTCTCTATCATTGGTGACTGCACCCCCTTCTCCAAAGCAGGGATGATCAACTAATAAAATCTTGCCAGGATGCTCGGAACGTTTGCAAATGCAAACTACTTGAGAAGTATTCAGATACAAACTGGGTGGAGAGAAGAAATTTCACCCTAGAGGAAGTAAGAACAGCATTTTCTCTAGTCTTTATTTCTAAAATTTGTGGGCAAGGCTAGTGTTCGTCAGCTATCGACACTCCGGAGCCCTTTCTTAATGACCATAAACAAATTTCCCAGATCAAACAGGGCATCATTCTGGCTAATAAACAAGGTCATAAAGTGAATACACGAGTTTCCAACCTACCATGGTGTGGGGGAAGATTTTTTCGTTATGAACTAAACACATTAACTTTTATAGCTGCTGGTTTCCTTCTGAGAGGAGCCATGTGTCCCATTTATCAAGTCTGTGTGTAGCCTTGACATGTGTGTTATATTGCTGGGAGACAGAGAGTTAATAAATATGATGCAGATTAAAAAGAGAGGCTCACCCGATGGGGAGGAATAAATGAGATGAACAGAGTGATTAAAGAAAGAAAGCATCTTACTCAAGCTGAGTACTGAGACAAGATTCCCTAAGAGCTACAAGGGGCGTGGGTGCTAATAGCAAAGGACAGAGACTAGCTACCAAGTAAATGCTTGGTGTCTTCTAGAGCTGAGCCTGGAAGCACAGAGAGGTTGATGCTATCATTGAAGCAATGTATGCATAAAGTACATAGTGAGGTCAATAAGAGAGTCTCTGCCCTCCTGAGATTTGTACTCTAGAAAGATTGATACTCTTAGGAAGACAGATTATGTATATAGAAAGGTCTATGGTATGTCCAATATTGACACATCAGGGCTAAAGGTGTTACAGTCCTGATGTTGTGGGAGCTCAGGGGATGGCTGTAGGATTGGGTGGTTGGGGAGAAAGAAGTGGTTTTGAGCTGGGCTTTGTGGAGAGAGTAATTCTGAGTGGTTGAGTGGGTGAGAATGTGTGTGAAGGGAAGTAAGAAAGGTAGAGGGGAAAGACAGATGAGATGGCCTCCTGTATAGACGGGGACATCTCTGGACCCCTTGCATTTCCTCATCCCTCCCTTTCAAGCAATAACGCCATGTTTAAAGGAAGATGATTTGAATGAATAAAAAGAAGACCAAGTGCCAGAGAGGTCTCCTAGAGTTCCATAAAGGAAATAATTCTCTTGTAGTGCTGACTTGTGGTATTTCTATGCGCATATTTGCTATATCAATGCAGACATTATGAAAAAAAGAAAAATGTAGACTCTAATCATAGTCATGATGGTAACCAACTAAAAGGCAAGAGCAATTCTTCCCAGGAATTTAATAATATCTGGTACATCATCATTTGAGACTCGAATTCACTTCAGGCACAAAGTCAAATACTATAAAAAAATTTTTCTGGACATGTGTTCCAGTCATAAATGACATTAAGGAATTAGTTATTAAGAACCAGGACAAATCCATTCCCAGGTCAGTCTTTGTGGTCAGCTGTCATATTGCCAACACAGACCTGAACATCATCATGGGATCAGAAGGGAAAAAATTTTAATATGGAAAATGATGAGTACAACTCCTGTAAGTATGAAAGATCTCAGAGATCTTTCCTGGAATCAGTGAAAGATTTCCATCTTCTCAGTGAGCAATACCTCTTTAGGAAGGCAGTAGTTGATGTCATCTGGGCTGTAGAGTCCTATTAAAGAAGAGTTCAACTCTTTTAAATAATAACACTCTCATCGCTTGAAATATTCAAGCCATGTGTACAAAGCTTATGTCATGATATTATCCCTTTAATTTCTTCCCTTACCCATAGCAACCTTCCCTAACTTTCCTGGAGAATGGTACCATCATCTATCCAGTGCCCTAAGCCAATAACCCAGATTCCCATGTTTTTTACTCACGGCAATTCCCTCTTCTTTCATTTTCACTCCCTTAGCATTTCTCTTATCTGTGTCCTCCACCCTATCCCTATTACTGCCATTAATCAGGATCTCACCATTGCACAACTGGAATAGTACAACAGTCTCCTGACTGGCCTCCTTTGCTCTTCTATAACCCATTTTCCATAACAGATCAGGAGTTATCATTCAAAAGTATGATTCTGTTAATGGTATTCCCATAGGTTAAATCTTTCACTACTTCTAAGACATGGTTCAAGTAATTCCACTGGTATAGAAAAGTCTTCATGATCTGACTCCTGCTTACTTCATGAACCTTATCTCTTATCTTACCTCCCATTTCTTACCTCACAGTCCGGCCAGGCTGAATTGTCTTTATGATTCTGATTGTATCCCATTCCTTTGTCCAGGCTGTTCTTGTGTGGAATATTCCTTTCAGCAACCATGTCTACCTGGTCAACAAAGTCAACTTTTTCTTTCAGATTTATTGATTGGGGGTGTTTGGGTGGCTCGGTCGGCTAAGTGTCTGCTTTCAGCTCTCGTCATGATCCCAGGGTCCTAGGATCAAGCCCTGCGTAGGGCTTCCTGCTCAGCATGGAGTCTTCTCCCTCTCTTTCTGTCCCACACCCCACCCTTGGTCTTTCTCCCCCTCTCTCAAATAAATAAATAAATAAAATATTTTTTAAAAAGATTTTTAAGAAGATCTTATTTATATCTTTTAAAATACATTTTATGTATTTATTTGAAAGACAGAATAAGAGAGACAGAAAGCATGAGTAGGGGGAGAAGAAGAGGCATAGGGAGAGAGAGAATCCACGAGGACACTCCCTGATGAGTGCAGAGCCCACCAAGGGGCTGGTTGATTTCAGACCCTGAGCTCATGATCTGAGCCAAAACCAAGAGTCAGCCACTTAATTGAACCAACCAGACACCCCAACAAAGCCCACTTTTTTTTTAATTCTTTTTTTTTTTAATTTGTATTTTTTTTATTTATTTGACAGAGAGACACAGCGAGAGAGGGAACACAAGCAGGGGGAGTGAGAGAGGGAGAAGCAGGCTTCCCACCAAGCCGGGAGCCTGATGCGGGGCTTGATACCAGAAGCATGGGATCATGACCTGAGCCGAAGGCAGACGCTTAACGACTGAGCCACCCAGGTGCCCCAAAGCCCACTTTTGAAGAGTCAGCTAAAGAATGATCTAGGAAGTCTTTCCTGTTTATTCCTTTAAGAAGAATCATTTCTAAACAGTGCTCCCCTCAAGCCTACACAGTCTTCTGGTATCACTTATAGCCATTGTGCTGGGGCGCCTGGGTGGCTCAGTGGGTTAAAGCCTCTGCCTCAGGTCATGATCTCAGGGTCCTGGGATCGAGCCCCACATCAGGCTCGCTGCTCAGCCGGGAGCCTGCTTTCCCCTCTCTCTCTCTGCCTGCCTCTCTGCCTGTCTCTCTGCCTACTTGTGATCTCTCTGTCTGTCACATAAAAAAATAATAATAATAAAATTAAATTTATACCCATTGTGCTTTCTGGTTTCCATGTCTGTCTTCCCTTTTAGGCTGAAGATGAGGGATGATGATGCCATATTTATCCTTATATTATATTCATTTTTATACTGCCAATTGGTTCCATATTACGTGAGGAGAAAGAAGGGACTTGCTCCTTCCTGTCTGCCACCTTTTGGCTTCTTGTCTGCTTCCTGTTCTTGTGAGCAGCACTCCAGCAATAATTCCTTGCCTTCCTGAAGTAGCAGCTGAATCCCACTTGCAATTTCTCTAACCCTTGCAGAACCAACCTCACTGGGTCCTTTAAACCGACACCAGCTTCAGTCAGCAGCCACCTTTCTTGGAGGTCTGGGTCCCAGAACCCAGGGAGTCCTTCTCCAAGCCTCCAAGTTTGAATAATTCCAATTTCTTTCCCTGTTCTCCCAGGCTTGGAGGTGGGAGCTGCTTTCTGCAGTTGCCTCTTCCATGGTCCTGTAGAGTTCTCTTTTTTACTTTTAGTGATCTGGTTAACAGCTGTATCTGGTTAGCAATTCCTTATATTACGTTTACTGTGTGGTTTCCATTTTTGACTGCACCCTGACTGAAAAACAGTTACCGAACCGAAGAACTCCTTTAGCGGGAGGGTGTCTAATTCAGATTTCTTCCCATAACAATACCAATGGAATAAAAAAATATTTTATAAAACATGGAACCATCACAAAAAGTTTTCCTCTAGGGGTGCCTGGCTGGCTCAGGCTGTAGAGCATGCAACTCCTGATCTGGACGTCAGGAGTTCGAGCCCCGCACTGGAGGTAGCGATCACTTAAAAAAATAAAATCTTAAAAAAAAAAGTTTACCTTGAAAACATCCAATGAATTAGTAATGTTTGTGCAGGGATCTTTATTCAGTATACCTTTAATCTCTAGGTCTTAAACTTGACATCACTGTTCCAGAGAACACCTGGCTAATTCACATTGGTCACTTCTCGCAGGTCCTAGACCAAACCCTTTGTGACAAGTCCCACCCTGGACCAGCCACGATGCTCTTTCTTCTCACTGCAGCCCCGTGATGACTGAACCTATCATCTTGAGCATCTGAACAAAGTGTCTGCTGGTTTTTCATTTGTATATGTGTTCTGCCCTTTCCTCTCCAGCCTGAGAACAGGATTGTTTTATCTGTTTCTGGGAATCCCCAAAAGCTCAGTAAATGTTGTATAGACAAACACATGAAGGAATGAAGCGAATAATCAGGCAAAGGGAACATCCATTTACATTCAGTTACCACTTTTTAATTGATTGGAAGAGCTTGGGCAAAATAGCGGTTGATAAAGACTGTTAACTCCTCTTTCATCGGTATAATGTACGATCCCGGTTTCTCATGAATGCTCCTGACTGCTTTAATATGGTTATTTGGATCTAGATCTCTTCTAGGAAAATTTATTTTAATTTCTATTAATAGTGACAGAGGACGTCATAGCCAGAAGAACATGAGCTTGGAGTCAGAAAAAACTAGGTATACGTTCTGAATCTGCCACCTGTTTGAGCTTGGGGGTAATTTATTTAAGCTCTTGGAGCCCCAATTCCCTCTTCTGTAAATTGGAATAATAATAATAATAATAATAATAATAATCACCTATTCATTGTTTTATGCCAGATATGTTGCCATACATATATTAACTAATTTAATCCTTACAACAATCCCATGAGGTATTTACTATTATTACCCCCATTTTATAGACAAGAAGACCAATCTCGGACAGGTTGAATAGCTTGTCTAGCATCATCCAGCTAGGAATTTCTTGGGGACCAGTCTGGCTCTAGAGCCCAGCTTCCTAACCATCTGGTCTCTGGCCTGTTTCCTTTCATGATTACCAGGACTCTCATTCAATGAGCTAATATACATTGAGGGCACGGCCCATATAAGTGCTGCATAAACGGTGCTATTCTGACCCCCTGGAAGGGAATTCAGAAAGACCTTGGGTGTAGTAGCACAAGTTCAGATTAGATTGTACTTATTGAAATGACCTGGCTGGTATGAACTGTTATTTTTGTTATGAAGAATTTGGCAAAAGCCTTGGCCTCAAATATAGCAGAACATTTTCCTACCATCCTCAGTGGTCAACGTGATGAAAAGTATTTAGTTCGGTAATGCTTATTCTGTGTTCCATTGCTAAGGAGAAGGCGATGTAGTCAGATCCCACAGTGAGAGGCAGTGTCCTGAGCGAACCTTCCCTAAACCAATACTCGCTATCTTTCCCCGGCTCTGTTTCCTTCCAGTACCTCTCACTGTCTAGCGTCATAAACGTGTTCGTGTGTTGTCTGTCCTCCCACCAAAATGTGGGCTCCAGGAAGTCCAAACTTGATCTGTTTGGTTCCCTGCTCCATGATCTTTGCCCAAACCAGCGTCCCGCCGAGGACGGGGGGTCCCCAGTCCCTGTTGCATGAACCATGAGCGATGTCTTCAGTACCAGTTTTCCAGCAAACACAGGACGACACTTCATGGGCATACCCGTTCCTGACAGGGCTTGAGGACATGACCCTAAACAGCAAGCAGGTCCAGAGACCGTGGAGAACCAGAGCTCAGATCTCCTTTCACTCTCCAGTAAGGCTGCAGTTCCAGAAGGGACTGGCAGACAGGAGCACTCAGAGGACAGCCCTGAGGGAAACATGCCAGTGGTGCTGATGTTAGTTCCTCGAATAAGTCCAATTTGAGAAATTCCTCTCAGAATTTCATGCCAGGGAAGATGTCTCTCTCAAACAGCAATAAGGGCTCCGCAACTCTGTGACGTACTCTTTTGCTTTGCAGCTTGGAAGCTGAGGACCTACCTTAATGCTCAGAAGTAGTAGTGAGAGTGGCTTATTAGGCCACAGGTTTAATACCTCTCTTTGATACAGACATTATATTCATTATCTTTAATATAATAAATAATAAATATGTACCATGTATATTTCTTAAGCTTAGCATAATAATAGATTTGATATATATGATATGTGTCATCTGATATGGATGTAATCTGTCTTTATTGTAATACATTGATTATATATATCTTTCCTATTGGAAAGCACTTCAAGTTTCAAAAGGAGGATATACATGTAGGTACACGCATAAAAAAGAAGCCAGCGGAGTGCAGAAGTAAATCAGGCACAGCAGGCCGCGAAGCTGAATCCGGAAGAAACTTCCCACGCCCAGTCTCCTGCCCAGGGGCGTGTAGTTCTGCCCCTCCCTGCATCCCTGCCCTGTCCCCCAGTCTTGTCCCTCGCTCTGGACTGGCAAGGAATGTTCCCACCCAGCACATTTATCTCCTTTTCCCTCTTCTTCTAGGTCACCAGCACCAGCCACACGTCCCGCCAATCTGATCCCAGGCTCTTCCATTTCACCTTCTTCGGGACTCTCCGCTGCTCAGCAGAGAACGATCCATTGAGCCAAATAAACTCTCCAGCCACCTTCCGTGTCATGTCCCTCTCCAAAAGTAGGTTTAGTTAACGTGATTCTGTTTATAAAAATGTACTGGGTATGTCCCACCTGCCTGGCACCATGTCCTGGGCTTAGCCGATGGGGAGGCTCCGCTCTCCCTGGGAAGGCCCCTTAATACCCTTGAGTTAATCTCTTCTCCATGGATCCTACCTCATGTACCCAGTGGATTCTTTGGTTATTTTGCTCTAATCCACACTGTTGGACAGGGACTGGCTAAGGTTTAGGGTTTATTTCCTCTGCCACCCTCTGCGTTCATGGAAAGCAAGAGAGATGAGTCAGGAGCGGAGCGAGGGCAGGACGGGAAAGGGGATGTGTGAGAGTGTACACGTGTGGGAACCCTGTGTTTTGGAGGAAGAACAGTGGCTGAACTTTTGAACGTGTGTGTTTAGCTTGATTCAATAAGTGTTTCTTAAACATCCACTATAAAAAGGAAAGCTGCCTGGGCAGCTGGGCTTGGAGCGACACACAAGCATCATCTAAAATTGTGAAACACGACTGCATTCCAGACGGGGATTCTGGAAGCAGACGAAGCCTGGTCCCATCTCTGCTCCACCATGTGCCGACTGTGTATCTTCAGGCGAGTTACTTACCCTTCCCAAACCTCGGTTTCCTGCATGAAAGAAGAATAAAAATTACTGGGGTGCCTGGGTGGCTCAGTGGGTTAAGCCTCTGCCTTCGGCTCAGGTCATGATCTCAGGGTCCTGGGATCGAGCCCCGCATCCGGCTTTCTGCTTGGCAGGGAGCCTACTTCCCCCTCACTCTCTGCCTGCCTCTCTGCCTACTTGTGATCTCTGTCTGTCAAATAAATAAAATCTTAAAAAAAAAAAAGAATAAAAATGACCTAATTCACAGGTTTAATAAGTTTGAAATGAGACAGTTCATGTGGTATGTAAGGCACACAGAGAGGATGCCACGAGTAAGTGTGAAAGCTCAGTGCCAATAACCAAGCAAGAGATAAAAACCGTGCCCCAGATTTAGCATCTAATTCACAGAAAGAGCCACGTTAACTTTTCAGGCGAGTATAAAGATGTTTACCAAACATCATGACATTTAAGTTGAACCATATGAAATGATCAATGGCCCACTGGTTTTTGACTTACTGAGACAGTTAATATCTTTTTATGGCCCAGCATTTCCTGGATGGCCCAGCTGGTCACGGGCCATTCACAGGCACGTTACTTAATTTCCTCTTTCCTCTCAGCCAACTTGTTCATTTATGCCTGTTTACAATGCATGTCCCGCTTCCTTCCAGAAAGGACCAGAGGAGGCTCCACTCCCACAGCCACGAGGCTGCCTGTGTCGTTTCTTCAGCCATTAATCACACACCGCCCTGTGACAAATCCTCCGCTGCCTCAAACTGTTATGTAAATCTTGTGCTGGTTTTGGCTTTGGCAGGCCAAACGCTGTTAACGGGGAGAGAGAATAACTCGGCCACCTTCGAAGCTGACCAGAGAAAGTACCCTGTGTGTCGCCGGGCACTGGCTGCCGGAGCCGGGGGACCAGGAGCCCGGTGAGGGGGAGATGCCAAGAGCTGTCACCAGCATCCAGACAACGGCCGGAGGAAGTAAAAGGACTTACTCTCTTTGATTTCAAAGAAGGGGTGGGATCCGCGCCAAGGATCTTGAGCAGGAGGGTGGGAGGCGCCTCACGTCTTCTCAGAAGGAAAGAGAGCCTTTGTTCAAGAGCGTTGTCCGGGACACAGCACGGCAGATCCACGGAAAGTGGACTCTCCAGACGTGGAGCTGCCCACGGGGACGGGACATGTGTGAGAGGCGGAAAACGGATGCACTAGAAGATGCTGCATGTTTTCTGGTTTGCAGACTGCTGACCCCCTGCTGCTCTGCGCCTACAGCCTTGCTCACCGGGTGGCGGGTGCCTCGTTGTCCCGCCAGTCTCAGGGGCTATGGAACAGCGGAGCTCCGGTCCGGGAAACTGCACGGGGTGACCCCAAGGAATGGGGGGAAGAAGGGGTCCGGGAGGGCTGGATGGAGGCAGGCGAGAGGATCTCACGGATTCAGTTTCAGCATCTGGGCCTAGAACCCGCCGCCTCCCCAACCTTGCCTGATCCTCCTTTGAGCTACTGTCTTCAAGCCCTCCCGTGCGGCTGCCACAGCCACACGCGGCCCCTGGCTTCCAAAGGCTACATATGCTCCCCCTCATTAATATGGGATGCGACGTCTCACACTTTCGGGGCTGCCTCTCTGTCGAGTGAAAGGCAGATGACAAGGGAGCTTTTTGCCGTTCACATGTCATCTAGACTGTGACATGCCCCAGTGGACAATGCAGGCAGCCGTGGGTCTCTCCCTTCCCTGGGAGATGTGACATGTGTCATGAAAGGGAGCTGGCTCGCTCTTCAAAAGCTTGCTTCTTGCCGAGTGTCTGGGAGAGCGACCAGGTGGCTCGCTTCGTGTGACGTGTGACGGGCCAACAAAGGTGAGGCCGCTCCACCCCCGCCCCGGCCGACCCGGAACAGCCGCCCTTCTCAGCAGCGGAACTCGACAGTAAAGATCCGGGCCTCCTGCTTGATCTGTGGCCTTACGCCGGTCACCAAAGCCGTCCAAGCCTCTGCTTCCCCAATTGCGCAACGGCAGGCCTGGAGTTTGCCGTCAGCTCTGGGCACGAGTTAATAAAACACATGGTGACTCGCGTCAGTCAGTATTAATGATGACGGTGATGGTTTTGCAAACCTGCCCTCAGAAGGAAAAGACCATCTGATTCTTCTGAGTGATTTCCATAAGGTTGGGCTGGTTCCCAGATAATATTAGGGAACTGTCACACAAAGAAACTGATATTTACACTTTATCCTCTGAGCTCATCCTGCTTTATTTGTATTTAGATAAGGGGACGCCATCAATATCTTGTTAGTTACGACCGGGGGAAATAGGTGTCTCCGTGTCAGGGTATGTCTGTCTGCGACATCAGCACAGGAACACCAACCAGGGTGCCAGGGGTTGGGCTGCAGGTACCCCACCGTGGAACACAGTGGATCATTAACACACCAGGAGCTTCCCAGCCCAAGATTCTAGTAAACCCCAGAAGTCGAATGCAGGTTTTGACAATATATGTTTCTTG
The DNA here is from genome assembly GCF_902655055.1 of Lutra lutra. Classification (NCBI taxonomy): domain Eukaryota; kingdom Metazoa; phylum Chordata; class Mammalia; order Carnivora; family Mustelidae; genus Lutra; species Lutra lutra. Next base: position 20,136,997 of record NC_062292.1, on the reverse strand, counting down.
AGAAGAGAAACCTGGGCAAGAAGTTCAAAGCCTTTTGTCCCTAGTTTTTTCCCTTTCTTTCTTTCTTTCTTTTTTTCTTTCTTTCTTTCCTTCCTTCCTTCCTTCCTTCCTTCTTTCTTTCTTTCTTTCTCTTAAAGCTCAAGAAAGCCTGCTGCTGAATTTAAAGAACTTTTTCCTAGGCTGAAGTTACTTATGCACTCAGTAATCTTTCATCGAGCTTGTCCCATGCACTGTGAGCACCTTTCCTGAGCCCCGGAGCTGTCAAGGAAGAGAAAAACACGATCCCTGACTGCAAGGAGCTTATGGTCCCATCAGGAGGAATGACGGAGATCGGCATTCTCACTGTGGGGCGGCGGGTGCCGTGGAGAGGCTAAGTCCAGTGTGTGGCGGGAGATGGACCGCAGGCTTCCAGATGCAGTGGGAGGAAGGACTCCCTGTCAAAGATCACCAGGCAGCTCCACGTGGTTAACTTGTCTCTCTCCCGGGATATAAGGGAGAGAGAACTGATTACAACCAATGACTATCATGAAATCAGCTTGTGAGTATAAACCCGCCATGATGATGTCAAAAAGGGGAGAGATGCCTTCAGACCAGAGATTTCTCAAAGCAACGGAAGAAAGAAGGTGGATACAGAAGTGGATACAGAAGGCAATTAGGATGGTGGCCCCGGGTGCCCAGAGCACGGAGGGGGAAAGGTGAGAGAGGGGAGCGAGCGGGAGGACATGACTGAGAAGAGAGGCTCAGAAAGGCTCAGAAGTTTGGACTCAGGCTCGACAGAACTGAGCCAGCAGGAAACAGGAGCGTTCAGCAGAAGTCTTCATGAGAGAGGCTGTTTATGAGACCACCTCACTCCCCTCCAGCATATTCAGCACCTGAGTACCCATCTCTGAAATAAATTAAGGTGTCCTTCAAAGCCCTGCATGGCCCCAGAGAGCAGACCAGCACCTTCTAACATTTAGAAGTCTGTCTACCCCAACACCTCATGGGGCAGTTCTCGGCAGGGAGGATTTTGCCCTGTGGGGGACATTTGGCAGTGCCTGGAGAAGATATTTTTGGGTGTCTGGGAGGACAATCAACTTGGGGGAGGTGCTGCTGGCATCTGGAGACTGGACGCCAGGGCAGCTGCTAAGCATCCTGCAATGCCCAGGAGAGAGCCACACCACAAGGGATGACCCGGCCAGAAATGTCACCAGTGCTGAGTTTGAGACACCCTGCTCTGACATAAAGCCCTCCAGCTTACAAACCCCACAGAGAGCTCCATCACCATTTCAGACGCCAAAGATCAGCTTCCTAGAAAGCTTCCTTTCTAGCACCCTAGATGCTGTGAGAGAGGTGTCACAGCAGGGCCATGAGCCCATCATTGGGAGCAAGGAGCAAGGGGATGTGGGGTGTCTCAGGGTTGCTTGTAAAACCCTGAGACTCTCCACTGACTGTTTTAAAAAGAAGGAGGAGAAAACACGAGGATCAGGAAAGAGAAAAAGAACAGATCCTGGTGCACACTATGCGTGACAAGGGGGAACCCATGGATGGCCAGTGGGGACAGCTGGGGCCACAGAACAGGAGGAGGAGGAGGAAGAGACTCTGCCCTCCCAGGAGGCAATTCTGTAGATGAGAATTCAGGATCAGAAGCCGGGAGTTCACCTGGAATTACAAGCCAGAAATGGAGAAAGCAGTTGCTCATGGACTACAGGATAACAACACAGATTTCACATGGTTGAAAGATGAGACCTGGAAGAACCAGGAAGCCAGTGGCTGATGGGCCCAGGGAGGGCGTGGTGCTCCGGCTGGGAGAGCCCAGTTCATTGCTGGGTACCGAGCTCACAGTGGAGCAAATGCCTCAGGTGGCAACTGGGTGCTGGTAGTGCTTACGTCCCCTCCATATTGGCCTTCTTTTCTTCTTATAGGCCCAGTGCCTGGTGCAGCCATCAGAGGACAAGAGAGAGGATGTCTCTGCAGGCCGTGCGGTGATGTGAGTACGTCTAGAAGAGGTGAATTCCGAGTTGGTGGGAAAGTGGATTCCCGGCTTGGGTTGGAACCTCCTTTACAAGTCACCTTGCAGATGCTTTTGGTTCTGTAGAAATAAAGCAAGAGAGAAGAGGAAGAATACCTCTAGGGGAGTTTTCAGGAAAGGCCTGGAGGTATTCTGGGACAACAAAAGTGAAGTTCTGATGATCAACCAAACACCAGGGCCATCTTCCAGACTTCACTGTTATCACTGAGTTACTCATTCTCCAAGTGTATTTCATGGAGGTCTGAAATAGAATCAAGTGTGAACATCTCAGAAAATCTCCCTTATTCATAGGGTACATCTAGCGAAGTGGGTGATGAGAAGGTTGAATGGCCAAGAATTTGGGCTGGAGCTCGTCTAGCCTCTATGGGGCTGATAGGGTACAAAACACTGACCTATTCTTGAAGTGTAATTAAATGGCAACATGATTTGTTGTTTTAAAAAACACTTTTGGCCTGATTTTTTTATTAGGACCGGAAATAAAAGCCTTCTCATACCAAAAAAGTAGGAGGAACTGCATTTTATTTAAGTGCTGGGCACTGTCCTAAGGACTTTATTTATTCTGGTATTTATCTTAAGAACAGCTGTTTGAGGTAATATTACTATGCTGCTTTACAGATTAAAAAAAAAAAAACCCAAGGTTCTTTTTTTTTAAGATATTTTTAAAGATTTTATTTATTTATTTGACAGAGAGGGAGAAAGATCATAAGTAGGCAGAGAGGCAGGCAGAGAGAGAGATGGGGAAGCAGGCTCCCTGCTGAGCAGAGAGCCTGAAGTAGGGCTCGATCCCAGGAACCTGAGATCATGACCTGAGCCGAAGGCAGAGGCTCAACCCACTGAGCCACCCAGGAGCCCCCAAAAACCCCAAGGTTCTAAGATATCGCTATAATAACTGAACACGGTTTTATTAATTATTAAGTCTTCTATGTCAGGGCCTGAGCTATAGTCTGGGGGGAATAGACAAAAGGCCGGTGTCTCCCCTGTTTGTAGGACATGTTTATGTACGCCATCAATTACATACTACAAATATTATAATGGAAGCGAGAGTTCCTGGGATCTGCCCAAGGGAGTAAGGGACAATGTCCTAATGAGGTGACACCAAGTGACTTTTGAAGGAATAGGGATTTTCCAGTCCTTCTGTCTACCTTCCTCCTGTCCTATTGAAAAGTCGTATCTTCCATTTCCATAGGAACTCCCTGCAAGCTAATTAGAATCCAGCTTTAAATTTAAAACAGGTAGAGCTTGATAATTCTCTGACACACACCAGTGTCTACTTCCTTTTGGTAGATTTCCATAGCCCAGCAAGAAACTTTTGCCTATCCTTAAGGAAGACTGATGAAAGAGCTCACCAGCTAGATGTCACCAGCCTTCTTTTTATCTACCAGGGGTACTCACCTAGAATACCACACAGGGCAACTGAGCCACCAATCTCTTCCCCACTGCTGTCACTTTGGGACTAAAGCGCTCTCTGCCCCTTGGCTGGTGTTCTCAGGTCAGCCTTGGCCAGCCTCCCACTGGCTTTGTCTAAACTTCCCCACTGGAGTCCATTTCTGGAAGAAAGTCAGGAAAAGAGGCTCATGTCAATGGAGACTTGCAAAGTTCATGATGGCAGAATCTCTGAACAGAAATGCTATGATTTCTCCAGTAATCATCATTTCTTTTCAAACATCAGTAGAAGCTGAAAGGAAAAGTCAGGGCTGGATGTGAGAAAGCAGATTTTCATCCTAGATGTTGCATGGTGGTGACTGTTCCCATCACAGAGCCTGCTCACTGTGGGGTTATTACACTGAAGAATATTTATTGTTGTGACACACGTCATAACAATCCTCATTCCATTGGATTTCTTTGAATATAATGTTAATCCAAGGGCACCAGGGTGGCTCAGTGGGTTAAGCATCTGACTCTTGGTTTCAGCTCATGTCAAGGTCATGATCTCATGGCTTGTGGGATCAAGCCCCACGTCGGGCTCTGTGCTCGGCTGGGAGTCTGCTTGAAATGTTCTCTCCCTCTACCCCTCCCATTACCTGCATGCATGTGCACGTGCTCTCTCTCTCTCTCTCTCTCTAAAATAAATAAATAAATTTTTTTTTTAAAAAAAAGGTCAAATAAAATGTCAGTTCACAATATGTGCTCTAACTTCTTTTAAAGACTTTAAATCAAACATTATTGGTGAAGAAGTTGCATGGGCATAGCTGCGTGGTTAAGGTGGCTCATAGACTTTAGCTCCACAGAAATAAGTAAAAGCTGAAACTCCCTTGGCTTGCCTGGAGACCTTACAGAATATTAATGGAATGGGTTCATAATAGGCAATATAGTTCATTTTAATTAGGATCCCACAGTCCTAGAAATTAAGTTGAAAAAGAGCTATTAGGTCATCTGGCCCATCACCTCCCCTATTCCCTCCTCAATGCAGGATTGTTCCCTGGGGTCTGCTTGGAAATGCATGGTTTGGTCTAAATTTAAATGACTGCAAAACTATGAGGTTTATGTCATTCCCCTTGGGAAACTATTACACAGTTTAATGGATTTCACCATGAAATTTTTTCCCCAGAGATTCAGCCCAAATTTCTCCTTGCTTGAATTTGTCACATTTGTTTTCTCATTATAGACTCAGAATCAGAAAAAATCACAAAAACAACAGTCAGAATGACCAAATCTATTTTCTACTCTTCAGCGATAAAGATGGGAATCTTGGCCCAGACCACTTTCTCAGCTTCACATGTATAGGTGAGCTGGGACATTACTAACGCTTTTTAACCATGTCAGCTACTCTCCTTTCCTCATAAAAGGAATCCACACACTCACCAGGGTGACGGTACTCTTTAGTTCTAATAGTAGTGGTGCATTGGACAAGATTCTCGCCACCCTGACTTGTCCAAACTGCCATATGTAAATCAGGATACATGTGCCAAGATTTGAGATGCCCTCTGCATCTTACTGAACAAAGAAAATCATTCTGGCTTTTGGGGGCTGGAACTGAAGACTCTACCTTTATTAGCACCATTACCAACCAATTAAGTTACCATATTATGTTTCCTTGGAGGACACCCAGAGAATCTTAGAACTGCGAGCTGGCTAGGTGAATAAAGAGGTATAAATCTTTGTGTCCAGGGGTGCCTGGGTGGATTAGTGGGTTAAAGCCTCTGCCTGCAGCTCAGGTCATGATCCCAGGGTCCTGGGATCGAGCCCCGCATCGGGCTCTCTGCTCAGCAGGGAGCCTGCTTCCCCCTCTCTCTCTGCCTACTTGTGATCTCTGGCTGTCCAATAAATAAATAAAATCTTTAAAAAAAAAAATCTTTGTGTCCATATTTCACATGTGTTGATATGCATGTATAGAGAGAAGCCACAGCACCAGGAGCAAGAAATGAAAAGCAGCAGGGATACAAGAGGAAACACGCCTACGCTCACAACGCTTTATTATAAAGGAGAATCGAGTCACCTGGATGGTAGGACTGTGGCTCATTAGAACCCCTTAGTTAAAAAGAAAGGCCTCCCTGGTGATTTTACTTCCTCGGGTTTGTTTTTGGTTATGATTATTATTATTGCTATGATATGAGAAAGACAGCAATGCCCTAATCTGAGAGAGGATCGTTCTTCTGAGTCCCGCACTGTGCTGGAGAAACGCTAATGAATTCAGAGCATGGCCAGGACTGATTTGCAAGCAGTGATTACCCTGAAGGTAATCCCTCCGAATTATTACACTAGCTGGCAACTCAGGCTGAGTGTGATGGATGGGAGGAAAATGACTCTCCTTGTGTGATTTAATGACAGGAAAGGCAGAGTGAACTTATGACCAGGACTCTTTTTCTAAGGACAGACCCCTTTATCTATTCACTTTTCCCATCTTCATTGACTCATGTCCTCCTGGAGCCAGGCATTGTGGTAAGTGCTGGGGATGTTGTTCTGGGCTATTGGAAGGAGGTGGCCAGTGGCCGGTCATATATTAGCACTTGAATGGCAAACATTCCTCATCTTCCTGTGCTTTGGAAGCAAAAGCCAATCTAGGGGTGGCTGGGTGGCTCAGTTGGCTAGGTGTCTGCCTTTGGTTCAGGTCAGACCCCCATGTCCCGGGATTGAGCCCCATATCGGGCTCCCTGCTCCCTGGGGAGTCTGCTTCTCCCTCCCCCTGCTCCTGTGCTCTCGATTGCTCTCTTTCTCTGTCTTTCTCTCAAATAAATAAATTAATAAAATGTTTTTTAAAAATTTTAAAAAGTCAATTTAAAATCTTTTACAGACTACAGAATCCTGCAAAGATATGCAACGTGAGAGAAAATAACATAATGAACACTGGCATGCCCATCATCTAACTTTATCAAATCTGAACACTTTGACCTATTTACTTTAGATTTTTTAAAATAATAAAATATTACAACCATAATTGAGGTCTCCTGTGTCCCTCTTCACTAAGCCAGCCTACAGGCAGTCATCATCCTAAATTTGATGGGTATTGGTCTCATTCATGGTTTTTTTTTTTTTTTTGAGATTTTTATTTATTTGTTTGACAGAGATCACAAGCAGACAGAGAGGCAGGCAGGGAGAGAGAGGGAAGCAGGCTCCCTGCTGAGCAGAGAGCCTGATGCGGGGCTCTATCCCAGGACTCTGGGATCATGACCTGAGCTGAAGGCAGAGGCTTTAACCCACTGAGCCACCCAGGCGCCCCTCATTCATGTTTTATACTACTCTTCACATGGACTTCGGTGTCAGTCTATAAATAATAAGTAGCACTGTTTCACATGCATTTAAGCTTTTTATAAATGGTATCCTATTGTCCTTATTCTTCTGACATTTGCTTTTTGTCATTGAACATTATGTTTGGGGGATTTCTCTGTGTTAATACACGTAATTCTAGTCCATTCATTTACATTTCTGTATGATATTCCATCATATGACTATACCAAAACTTACTTATCCATTCTTGATGATCATTTAGTTAGTTTTCCCTTTTCCCCCCAGGACTAATAGTGTTACAACCAACATTCCTCTATAAATCTCCCAAGCAGATGTGACAGAGTTTCACTAGATTATCTGTCTACAAGGACTCAAATGGGTTATACCTAAGTACAAAGTAATATGGGAGGATTTTCATCTATCTGTTATCCTTGATTATTTACTATGATCAGACTTAAAGTTTTGGTTAATATGATGAATGAGTAATAGTATCTCGCATCGGGCTCTCTGCTCAGCAGGGAGCCTGCTTCCTCCTCTCTCTCTGCCTGCCTCTCTGCCTACTTGTGATCTCTGTCTGTCAAATAAATAAATAAAATCTTTAAAAAAAAAAAAGTAAGTTTAAAATTTAATGTTAGTGTAGCCAAATTTGTCACTATTTCCCTTATGGTTTTTCTTTTCATACATTGTCGAAGGAACTATTCCTTAGCCCTTAAGTCAGAGATGCTTTCCTATATTTCTTATAAAGTTATTACATTCCTTTTTTTTTTTTTTTTTAAGAGAGAGAGGTGTGGTGGGGATAGGTGGGGGGAGTAGGGAGGGTAGGGGCAGAGGGAGAGAGAGAATCTTAAGCAGACTCCACGCCCAGGGCAGAGCCAAGGAAATCTCAATCTTATCTCATCACCCTGAGATCACCACCTGAGTGGAAATCAAGAGTCAGACATTTAACCGACCCAGCCACCCAGGGACCCCCATTTTTGCTGTCATGTAGAGATTTTTAATGCACTTAGAATTGATTTTTTTGTGTGATATGTTTTTATACTTCTCTGTATGTATAACTAATTGTCCATCCTTCTTCTGCTTTGTCATCCTTTTTCTGCTTTGTCATATCAAATTTTCAAAGCACAGGATATTTTAGTTGTTGCCCTCTGGTCTATTAGTCTATTTTTCTATTCCTACACCAGTACCATCTCTCTTCATTGTTGTAACACTATAAGAAGTCTTGATATTTGGCAAAGCAAGCTTCCTATTTTTTTTTCCAAACTACCTCACTTGATCCTTTGTCCTGTGTTCTTCCATAAAAATTTTAAGATCAGCCTGTCAAATGCCATCAGGCAATGAATACACTACACCCATAACTCTATTCATCTAAGCTAGCTTATTTTTGCTCGGATTACTATACAATACTAAGCAATAAAGAAATGCCAAACATAGAACTCTAAGTGCTCTGTATACATTGACTCATTTAAACCTCACACAGCCTATGAGGTAGGTACTAATTATTACTTCCTTGTTCTAGTTGAAAGGACTGGGGTTTGATGGTATTAGGTAATTTGGTCAAGGTCCCCGGGTTATTAGGAGGCGTAGCCAGAGCACACCTGCTTAAACTCGTTCTGATCATATCCCAGGCCTTACCTGGACATTCAAATGGTTAAAAAATATTTTGCACTTACTGACAAAGCAACCAAATTAAAATCAGTATCCTCTTTATTTTACCAAAGAAGAAACTAAAGCAAAGACCAGGTACGTGATTTGTCTGATATCCTATATGATGTCCATTACAGAATGCAACTTACAGGGGCGCCTGGGTGGTTCAGTGGGTTAAAGCCTCTGCCTTCGGCTCAGGTCATGAACCCAGGGTCCTGGGATCAAGCCCCGCGTCCAGCTCTCTGCTCGGTGGAGAGCCTGCTTCCCTTCCTCTCTCTGCCTGCCTCTCTGCCTACTTGTGATCTCCGTCTGTCAAATAAATAAATAAGATCTTTAAAAAAAAATGCAATTTACAAAGGGAAACCCTTTCCACTCCTACCTTCTGTTCCTGCCACTGTGTTTTCCAGGCCAGACACCTGGGTTGCGCTGGCAAGAGGCTACAGTGAAATCCTCGTCCCTACTGCATGCTCTCGAGCCCTCAGTGGGCCGTGGCACTGGGCAAGCGGAAGTCAACTCCAAAGATGAAATGGTTCCATCAGCCTGTGGTTTCTGGGATGCTTAGGGACAATTTCATTTCATTTTGAAAAATGAGTAGTAAGGTGGGAGTGGAGACCGACAGGACAGAGATCTCTCCTACCTATGACAGTGTTTGCCAAATGACAGAACACGCACATTTTTAAGGAAGTGCATGAAGGAGGCAGTAAATGCTGGCAAGAGTGAGGGTAAGTGCGTAAGAACAGATTACACAAGAAGTAATTAAATAAGACCACATCGATTAGATGCTATGAAAGGAGTCAAAGAGAAAAATATGTCAGAAAGAGATACTCATGAGCCCAGACTGCCGGCTGGAGGACAGACTTTCTCATCAGCAGCTTCTAGTAGAAACTTGACTTGGCCACCACATGCTCAGTGGCTCGAGCAAGTCACTCCAGACAGCCTGGACATATCTGTTCCTTTCTGTGTGAGAGGAGGCCCATGGGGGGGCTTTTATTAAGGTAAGGAAATCAGTGTAGTCTGAAAGAAAGAGCATAAGCCAATCCGTGGGCTCTTGCAGTGCTAGGGACACGGGGGACACCTAACATTTTGAAGGCTGGAAGTGAGAAGGGCAATGAAGGAGAGTCACAAAATCAATCAAGAGTACTCTGGGTTGGTCCAAGGACAGTTTGTATGCCTGCAAGCTTGATCTCCTCCCATGTTTTCTTTCACTGTCTTCTACTGCAGACAAGTTTGGGCAAGTCACGTCATCTGTCCACAGGTCAGTCCTTCATCACTACGGTAGGATGACAGTACCGCCGGCCCTGACGGGGGGCAGCACGTGTACAAGCTAATGTCAGGTACTACGAAGTCAGTACCTACAGCGATTAGAGGAAGGCGAGGGCTGGAGGTGGGATGCTGGGGCTCTCCAGTGGTCACAGCTCCTCTCCCACAGCTGCAGGGACTGGAGAGAGACTGCAAGCCAGTCCCACACCTCAGAGGACTTAGAACACTGGCCAGAGGCTCCTCGAAGGAGCCTGGCTCAGCCCAGCCCTCTGGAACGAGTTTTTTGATATGAATGAAGTAATTATTGTGCGTGCTTGTGCACCTGTGCCTTATTCTCAGCCTCTCTGCATTTCTTCTCTAAGCAATGTGCTTCCTTAGGCACTTAACTTCTAGCAAGAGTAGATTAAAAAGGGAGGGGGACGAAAAGAAGGTTTTCTTTTCTTTAGTTTTAGCTTTAACTTCCGACTTTATCTCTGGTCATAATATGTATAGTCTTAGCCACCATAATAGCAGCCACTATTTACTTTACTGCCTGAGTACCTGCTCAGATCTCAGGGAATCAAAGGAAGTTCCAAACCATTCTCACATGCACCTTGCTCTTCCAGATAATCTGTGAGCAAGTGAGACCCCCTTAGGCCCATGTACTCTATACCCCAATACTATATCCCAGGAGGCAAATGGGGAGGCCTCCCGGGGGCCAGTAGGCATCAGGCTGGCGTTCTCTGAGCTCTACACACAGGAGCTGTGGCCACATGACTGGTTGCCAATGAAGCAACAGCCAGAGCCAAGGTCATGAATAGTGATTTACTCAGTTACTGAGCCAGGAATTATTGTGTTAGCAGTGTGCAAGGAGCACTGTAAAGCAAGAAATGATGATGTACTAGATGGGATCCCTTCCCCCAAGGACTTTCCTCACTGGTAGTGGAGATCACACATGGAAAAAAGTAAACAGACACCCTAGACTGTGCTCTCTTACAAGTGACACAAACCAAGTGCCCAGGGCCTGAAGAGGGGAGAGAAGTCAGGGACAGCACCCTGTAGGAGTGAGGACCTTGAGGCCCTAAGAGGAAGGATTCAGAGTTGACAGTTGACAGTAAGGGACACCAGTCAAAGAAAGATGACTAGAATACAGGACTCACAAGGAAGAGGGGGTAAGAATAGAAATAAGTTAGGAGAAATGGCTCGTATGCTGGGTTAGATTATGAGTTTATCAGGTAGGTAATATGGAGTCATTGAAGAATCTCAGGGAAGACAAGTCAGACAGTGTAGGGTCTTTGTTGAGGGCTTGGGGAAGAGAGAAAGCCATTCATCAGAGAAGACTGTAAAAGAAACAGATGTTTAGAAAGATATAGTATGTGAGAATCCAGGGTGAAGAGGGAATACGGCTGTGGTAGGAGGATTCCAAGTATGTCTGAAGCTAAACTGAGGTGGGAGGGTTACTGTGGCAACCGACTGAAGAGGAGGGACATGGGAATTGGGGGCAAACAGAAGGCATTTTCGTAGGCATGGGGGAAGATTGCCCTTCACAGGCCCAGGAGGCTGACCTCTGGAGGGGAAGATGGGACTCAGAGCAAAAGCTCTGACTCTGTTGGCTCTGTGGGTTCCTGGCAGTGTGGCCTCGTCAAGCACGGAAACCAATGGGAGCCTTGGTTTTCTCACACCTAAGATGGCAGTAATCACTCCTGCCTCAAAAGTGGCTGAGGTAGAGAAGTGTGGTCAGTTGTGTCAAATCGCGCTACACACTCCAGGGTGTCTGTAAAATATTAGGAATGGTGAATTGTTTTCTTCATGTGGGGTTGTGAGTGAGCAAGTTCCCACATGCTGGCTATGTGCTGAGGGGGTGTCAGGGCACACGGTTCTGGTTTGTGCCAATGCTTCCCGGGAAAAAGTGACTGGAAATGTTGAGTGGGGGTTGTGTGGGCAGGAATCTGTCCAATGAGGGCACTTCTGTTCTCTGTGGGTAGGAAATGGGCCCTGTCACTGAACAGGGAGAGAAGTGGGGAGTCAGATGATACTTGATTGTTTGGTGGGGGGCCAGCATACTGAATGTGGTGCTTTGAGGAGACCCTTGTCCTCACGCCTGACCCTGAGAAAAATTTACCAAAGGTCTTGGGACTTTAAGACATGTTAACATTAAGGAGGTGGTAAAAAATGCAAGGCAAGACCGTGGCTGGGTCAGGGAGGGGCTACCCTAAGGATTTGATGTCTCCAGGTGAAGATTCCTCTTCAGACCAGGGTAACCTCTGGCCTCGCTGCTTCCACCCCGCAAATCGCCCTTCTGAACTCTCCCGGAGCCTGGGAAACATCTCCACCACCTGCTCAATGCTGATCTGCCAGTACACCCTCCTCTTGAAAAAAACACATTTTAAGTCAATGAAAAAGATATCTTTTACCTAATGGGGCCACATCATAAACCCACTTTCTGTGAAGCAGTTAGAAGTCACTGAGGAACAGAAGAGGTTAAATTCTCATCTCAAATGTACAATCGTTCCAAAGGAAGAACCATGCCCCATGGCCTGCCTGTCCTCCAATCCTGAGCAACTGACATGGCATGCCCAAACCCTTGAGGATTCTGGGGGTCATGTGCCCCAGGAGACCCACAGGATCTTGGCAGTGAAGGAAGTCCAACCAGTGACCCAGCTTCTGCCCCAAACCAGCATCTCCTGAAAGGAGGATGGGCCAGCTAGCACCTGGCGCTTGGTTCCAGTCCCTGTCCTTCAGAGCTTTCTGGCCACCCATGGGACATAACATAAAGATGCCTTCCAGATAGGTAAAAATGCCATTCATGTCCAAAAGGATGACTTACAGTCATAACAGGAAACACAGTCCAAAATTTCTGAATGATACCAAACTGTTCAAATTATAACTCTTGGAATTTAACCTCACATGCCATGGATATTTCAAGCTAATATGGTACGTGTACAAATTCTTAAGTAAGAATAACTACCATGCCCACCACCAGATGGTTCAGAGAATGACCAGGTTAATCAAGGATTGAAATGGGTTGGCGAATATTGACGTTATAAACTGAAAATGTAAATTAGAAGTAATGCCATGGGCCAAAGGAGGCAGAAGGTAGATATATATGGAAGCAGATAATTGGGTTTTGGCTACTACTAAGAAATCAGCATAGGCCAGATCTCATTAAAACTGACACCATTAGACTAGAAATTTGTATATTAGCAAAATTATTCAAAAGTCCCTGGTTGGCCCCTTATTGTATAAGGCAACAGACAGATTGCTTGTGGTCCAGAGTAGGTGATAAACTGACTCTCCCTCAGTTCTCTGCTTAACTAGCTGGCAAGTCCCTGCCTACTGACTCAGTCTGCACATCTCTCAAATGGGGGTAGTAATGCCTGATCTCCTTCTAATGCAGGAGAAAACGAGAAAATGTCATCATATCACTATAACCCTAGTAAAAACAAGCATTAGTACTCATGTAGTACTGACGAAGTATTTGCAAATAGCTCAGATCATTTAATCCTCACAATAAAGCAGTGTGTAAGACTCTTTGAGATGCTAGACACCCTTTATATAACAAGTATTTCACAATGTCCTCTTTACTATTACAAAGTGTAATTAACTGAAAATACAACTTCAATACATATAATTATTAAAAAGATAATTTTCTAATAAAAGGAAAACGATTCATTAAATGTGCATACGGGGGGCGCCAGGGTGGCTCAGTGGGTTAAAGCCTCTGCCTTTGGCTCAGGTCATGATCCCAGGGTCCTGGGATCGAGCCTCGCATCGGGCTCTTTGCTCAGCAGGGAGACTGCTTCCCTCTCTCTCTCTGCCTGCCCCTCTGCCTACTCGTGATCTCTGTCTGTCAAATAAATAAATAAAGTCTTAAAAAAAATAAAAAGATAAATGTGCCTATGGGAACTCAACCCAGTTCTTCTGAAGGCACTGCCATTACATTCCCAACATCCTCTGAAGTTATTTTTAAAAATTAAAGACAATTAAAATGAATGTTTCAGAATTCCTTAAGGCCATCATTTTTCTGTTCTCAGAAAACAGGAAAATATTGCTTTTTCATCACAGTACTCTTTTTCTAGCCAGACTGGTCTTGCTGTATCAGGCAGTTTTACTACAGTGACAAATAATTCCCCAGTTCTCAGTTGCTTAGAACTGACTTACTCATGTTACTGAAGGCTGGGAGTTGGCTGCTATTCGGTCCAATGTCTGGCTCAGCTCCAACCTGTAAGTCAGTGCTGGTCTGCACCACGTGTCCTTCTACTGGGATCTAGGCTGAAGGCTACGTTATTCCCACGGCAGAGGGAAAGAGCCAGACAACGGGGGATAACCCACAATGCCTCTTAAAGCATCTGTTTCAATAATCTGCACATAGTCACATGACAATGGTTCTGAGATGTCTAATCCTCTTCTAGGGGAGGGGAGTTGAATAACTACAAACGTCAATGCAGTCTTTCATAACTGATCAGATCCATTACAGTAGCCCAGCAGTCCTACTAACAGACGTGAGTTGGCACACAGAAACACTTGTTTGCCATCTTTCTCAGGTCCAGGCGTTACAGATTCAACCATTCATGGGACATGGTGGAAACTGTGGCAAAAAAGCCTTACCTCATTGAGAAGAGCGGACCCTGGCAGGCCCAGTAGGTGGTACAATGTGCAAATGAAAGCCTGAGTTTTCTGATTTCTCAAGAAAAGTCAGACAAATCTGTTGTTTATGTAAAACCTCCTATTTTAAAAATTTTGGGGCGATTATTTTCATTAAAAAAAAAAAAAACAACATGACTCTGTAGGCCAAACGAAACATCCAAATCCAAATTTGAACCACAACTTCAAAGTATTCATACTCTGTTTTAGGGAAGTTTTGGGGATGTGGCCAGCTGGGCAGAGGCACTGCTGTCCCAGTAAGGAGGTGAACAGATTTTTTCTTACGTGTTTGGGTGACTCAGAGAGAGTCAGTGCTCACCCGGCCCAGATTCATTCAGACTCCATTAACTGACTCAGGACTCGGGTCATGGTCTTACTCACGGCCTTCGGTTTTCCTGTCCTGGGCTTGGCTCTCTGAGCTGTGCCATCTCCCCAGAGACACCTTTCAGGCTGATTGACTTAAAAATTAGACCTCAGATGGCAAAAGAAGAGGGGAATAATAGGGCGAGAGATTGCACTCGTTTGCCTCTTTAAATTTTAATACAGAGTGCGATTTGTTAACAAGGGGGAGGTCCCAAGGTAGTGAGGGGCATCAATAATTCAGCAGAGGCTGTCAAGCTGCAAATAGCCCCATGGCGCCCAGCTGATGCTCCTGCTTGTGGTACCTGCCACCCTCTCAAGCTCTAAGAGAAAGGGTCAGGTTTCCAGCATCCTGCCCGTCCTAGTCCTATCTTTCCCTTATCCCTAATGGAACCGAAGACCACTCTACTGGAGGCTATGACCATGTACGGACCCTGAGGCTAGCAGTCCTTAATGCTAAACCGATGGCAGCTTAAACACAAAAATCCCCTGAGGACAAGGGTGGCTACACCAGCCCATTTGGTAGGATCCGTGGTGCTCATGCTACCGCCCAATCCCATGCAGTACATGCCCAGGACTTCGTAGATCCCTAACCCCCAGCCCCAAAATGAATGTCTCTACTTCCTGTTGGCCAGATCTCATTTCTCTCCTTTTTCAAACTCAAAACTCCCCCGGACCTGGTCACTGACTTTCCTGGATGAGAGCCCCCAGGGCAGGGCAGAGGGACATAATAGGACCAAGCCTAATATGTTGGAACATTTAGGCCTAGGATCACAAATATCCGTATGCCGTTTCCAACCAATATGTATGACTTTGGTGGACAAATTTCTAAAGCCTTTGAGTTTCAGTTTTTTCATCTTTAAAAGAAGGATAAAATACCTATCTCATTTAAGGATAATGATAAGATAAGACACCACATGTAAATTTATTATGATTATCACTACAACTTTCTGGATTCCAGTTGTCTCCTTCCTTAACCTCCCTTTGTTGTCATTTAAGGCCTGAAGTCCCATGGATGAGATGGGCATGTTTATGCCAAAGCACCAATGAATCAGCTTCTCTTTTTTTTTCTTTTTAATTTTTAAAATTTTTTGATAAACATATAATGTATTATTAGGCCCAGGGGTACAGGTCTGTGAGTCGCCAGGTTTATACACATCACACCACTCACCATAGCACATACCCTCCCCAATGTCCATAATCCCAACACCCTCTCCCTACCCCCCTCCCCTCGACAACCCTCAGTTTGTTTTGTGACATTAAGAGTCTCTTATGGTTTGTCTCCCTCCTGATCCCATCTCGTTTCATTTATTCTTTTCCTACCCCCCCCCCCCACGTTGCATCTCCCCTTCCTCATATCAGGGAGATCATATGATAGTTATCCTTCTCCGATTGACTTATTTCGCTATCAGTTTCTCTTTTTGATCACAAGGAGAAGAAATAGATAAAATTAATGCCAATCAAATGGTAGCAGGGACTGCCTCGGGCTTTTGTCCTAGAAAAGTGGATGATAATCAAACTCATAGTGTCCATAAACTCAACTTTCTCTGGAAGGCCCACCGAACGTCAGTCCCAAAGTGCATTTAGCAATGTCATTCCCTATCACTGTTGCTGGGCAGAAAGAAGCTTTGGATCCTATAAAGCCTCTTCATACAGCGGGACAGGGCCAATGATGAGGAGAGAGCAGGAGAGGGGGCAAATGTTAACCAGTGGGTTCTGCTTAAAGCACCACATTGGCTGGGATGGATTTCATAAAACATTAGCAGTTGAAGCTATTAGCCAGCAGTGGGTCTGGGAAATGCTGTTCAATATTTTTTTCCATTTCTGAGTGAAAGAGAGAGCTGAGAGAAAAATACTGTAATCAGGAAAGCTTTGCTCTTGGCAAAGGGCATGTCCTCTCCCTCATTGTTGTTTGGTCACTCGCTGGAGAACAAGAAACAGAAGCAGAGCTAGGGATGAGAGCGGAGCAGAGGGAAGCATTTGTTCTTTGGAGCAGGGAAAGGATGTTAGTCAATAGTTTTAAAGATTTGCTCTTCTACCTTACAGTTCTGTTTGGCTAATTTAATGCTTCAGTAAAGTGTGAGGTCCCTGTATCACTTGGTGAAGTGGTGTCATGTAGAATGAAGGGATGGAAAAGTATCAGAAAGAAGATGTGGTACGTATCTACAATGGAATACTATGCAGCCATCAAAAGAAATGAAATCTTGCCATTTGTGACGACGTGGATGGAACTAGAGGGTATTATGTTGAGCGGAATAAGTCAATCAGAGAAAGACAATTGTCATATGATCTCCCTGATATGAGGAAGTGGAGAGGCAATGTGGGAGGTTTGGGAGTAGGAAAGGAATAAATGAAACGAGATGGGATCGGGAGGGAGACAAACCATAAGAGACTCTTAATGTCACAAAACAAACTGAGGGTTGTCGGGGAGTGGGGGGTAGGGAGAGGGTGGTTAGGTTATGGACATTGCGAAAGGTATGTGCTATGGTGAGTGCTGTGAAGTGTGTAAACCTGGCGATTCACAGACCTGTATCCCTAGGGCTAATAATACACTGTATGTTAATAAAAAAAAAAGAAAAAAAAAGTATTAGAGATGTTTCTTCTCCCCCGCTCACACCTTCGCTGGTCTGTTGGGTGAAGGAAACAGAATCTTACCCCCTACTCCAGCATTTCTGGGAAGTGAATGGCAGTGAGGTGAATGGCAGCCAGTAGCAGGCCAGGGATTGGCAGTCAGAAATATCAGGAAAGATGGACAATGAGCCCCCTTGTTTCTGAACACATACATGGGAAGATAAGGAACACAAATAATAAGGGGCTGGTAGGAAGGGCTGATCCTAGGGTTATACTTTCACAGTCATATAAAGAAGATCAAAACAGGAAGGACAAAATAAGCATGATTTTATACTTTAAATATGATGACTTCTCCTTCTCCCTGGAAAGTCTTCCGTATCTAGAAAGATCTCTACTGCCGGTCATGCTGCCTACGATTCCATGATTAAGTTGATTTTTTTAGTTTACAAAGAACTTCTACTTGGAAAAACACTACATATTGCCTTTGACATATGACAGATAGGAGTGGATTTCTCAGTCCGTCCAGTGTGTCCATTCCCCTGCCATTAGTTTATCATCTCTCTTGCCATCCTTGCTAAGTTAGTATAACAGCCTTCTTCCTCACCAGCCTCCCTGCCTCTGATCATGCTCCCTTTTAGCCCCTTCTCCACAGAGCAGCCCAAATGGTCTCTACTAAGTGTAGTCCGTATCTCACCCACCTGCTTCAAACTTCAAGGCCTTTTTAGTTATTTCAGGAAAAAGACTAAACTGAATAATATGGGTTGCAACAGTCCCTGCCGACCTCCAGACTCACTCATCATCACCCCCATTTTGTGAACTGTTTGCAGCCCCTGCTCTTATCCCCATCCCTCTGTACCTGTGGTTCTGTCTGTCCAGTGTGCTCTTCCTGTTCTCCTACCTCCCCTGGACAAGCCCAGTGAATCCTCCTGGTCTGGGTATGGGGCTCCTCTCACAGATTCCTGTGGGATTCTGCACAAATTTTATCACAGCTTATGATGCTTTCTTGTTGTTGTTATGGTTGTCTCCTTGTCCATGTCTCCATTTAGACTATATATTCCTTGAGTGTTGCACTTGCTTATGTCTCTCCAGCATCTGTGCATGGCTCAGTCATTAAATGTCTGCCTTCGGCTCAGGTCCTGATCCCAGGGTCCTGGGGTCGAGCCCTGCATCAGGTTCCCTGCTCCGTGGGAAGCCTGCTTCTTCCTTTCCTGCTCCCCCACTTGTGTTCTCTCTCTTGCCATGTCTCTCTTTGTCAAATAAATAAATAAAATCTTTAAAAAGAAAAAAGATGGTTCCCAGTAAATAACTTTTGGATGAGTAAAAGCATTACTATAATAAGAAAATTAATTCTCAATGGAGTGTTGGGCTTACTCAGAGTCACTCAAGCTATTTTATCACTTGAGTCAGACAGGCATCTGTAGTTTTTCCAGTTAAGAGATTAATCTTTTCTTCTTAAACAAGACACAAAACCCATAGTCATGAAGGAATTGTTTGTCCATATGAAAGAAGACACCATAATCGGAGTTAACATAGTTGTGAAGGATTGGGCGAAAATATTTGCAACATATATGAAAGGCAAAGGATTAAGAGCCACAATATCTAAAAAGCACTTATAAGTCAATAAGAAAGAATATCATCAACCTTGTATAGAAATAAGGACAGATAAATATTCCATTTGTAAATAAGGAAGAAAACGTGTAAAAAGGTTTTCAAGCTCAACAACAAAACAATAATGAATTTTCACCCAACTAAATTATTAAAAATGAAAAAGATTGATGAAATCCAGTGGTGGTGATGGTATTAGGAAATGGGCTTTCTCTTATACTAATGATTGAATTGTAAATCAAAACACTTTCCTAAAATTTTATTTAATCTTTTTTTGGTTGATGCCATTTTCATTATCCATCAAAATTTATTTATTTTTATGTTTTAAAAGATTTTATTTTTTTGAGAAAGAGAGAGCACCAGGGGCAGAGGGAAAGGTACAAACAGACTCCCTGCTGAGCAGGGAGCCCAAAGTGGGGCTCTATCCCAGGACCCTAAGATCATGACCTGAGGTGAAGTCAGATGCTTAACCAACTGAGCCACCTAGGTGTCCCATCCATCAAAATTTAAATACACATTTCCTAGGACCCAGTATGATTGTATCCTGTGGCTTGCATTTTAAATTATTACCAATGCAGTTAGTTAAAACAACATAAATTTATTACCTTTCAGTTCTGTAGTTCAGAAGAATGAAATGAGTCTCACTGACCTAAAATCCAGGTATTAGCAAGGTTACACTCCTTTCTGGAGTTGTGGGGGGCTAATCTGTTTTATTCTTATTCTTTCCAGGTTCTAGAGAACACCCACATTCCTTGGCTTGTGGACCTCTTTCTCATCTTCAACACCATGAACTTTGGGCATAGTCCTTCTCACACTGAGATCTCTCTGGTTCTTTTGATACCTTCTACTTTTAAGGACACTTGGGATTATAGTAGGCCCACTTCTGATTAAGAATCTTAATTCCGTCTGGGGCACCTGGCTGGTTCACTCAGTTAAGCAGCCCACTCTTGATTTTGGCTGAGGTCATGATCTAGGGTCCTGAAATGGAGACCTTCCTTGGGCTCCATGCTCAGCAGGGAGTTTGCTTGAGGATTCTCTCTCTCCCTCTGCTCCTTCCCCCACTTGCACTCCCCCTCTCAAACAAATAAATTAATTTAAAAAAAAGAATCTTAATTCCATCTGCAAGGTTAGTTTCCCTTTGCCCTGAAACCTAACATATTCACAAACCCCAGGGATTGGGAGATTAGACATTTTGGCGGGGGGGTGTGGGGGGGAGGGCATTATTCTACCTACCACTCCAAGAAATTCCTCTTTTAGGAATATACCCTACAGAAATACACAAAAATGTGCCTAAAAATGTATGATCAAAAAATTTATACTGAAGCAGTATTTTTAATGGTAAAAGAAAAAGGGAAAAAACCTAACTATCCATCAAAAGTAGAATAATTACATAATCCCATGTGATGGTTAATTTCATGTGTTAACTTGAGTGGGCCATGGTTACCCAAATATTTGGTCAAACAGTATTTTAAGTGTCTCTGCAAGAGTGTTTTTGGATGCAATTAACATTTTAATTGATACACTGAGGGAAGCAGGTTATCCTCCTTAATGTGGGTGGCCCTCATCCAATCACTTGAAGGCCTGAGTAGAACAAAAAGGCTACCTTCCCCACAGTAAAAGAGAACTCTTGCCCAATGGCCTTCTAACTAGGACTTAGGGTTTTCCCTGTCCCTGGACTCACACTGAAACATCAGATCTTCTTGGAGCTGGAGCCTACAGACCTTTAGCCTGGACATCCACTGGCTCTCCTGGGTCTCCCGCTGGCTAACTCATGCTGAAGATCTTGGGACTTCCCAGCCTTCATTATCATGTGAACTACTTCCTTACAGTACACCTCTCCTCCCCAACCTGGTCTCTAATACGTACACCTTCTGGGTCTGTTATTCTGGAGAATGCTGATTAATATATCCTATAAAGAAAAAAAACAACACGCGGCCATAAGGAATAAGAAGGCAGAGCTTTGTGCACCCATGAAGAAGGATTCTCATGGGAAAGAGTTCCATGAAAAAGGGAAATGTTTAGTATGATCTTATTTGTATAAAAATTGAAAAGGACATTTATAAATATATAAACTCAAACATCTCTCTATCTAAATGCATAGAAAAACACTGAAAGCTGCATATTGGACTCATAACAATGATTATCTCTGGGACTGGGAATTGGATGGGGGCCTGGTGGTGAAAGGGGCTTTTGTGTATACTTATTTCAACTATTTCAATCTCTTAAAATAAGAAAGTATATATGACTTATTTGTGGGATTTTAAAAAACGAAGGCATCAAACTCAAAAAAATCCATTCAACTCTATATAGGAGAATTCTTCCCAACTAATGAAATTGAAAAGAAATTGGCTTAAAAGCTGCAATACCAATGAATTTACAAGAAGGAAGTCTTCCTTCTAGTGACTGGAATACCCCTATCTCGTATCAAGAGTATATTTTTCTAATAAAAAAAAACATGTTAAGAAGCCAAATTAGTGAACAGAAGGGACGTGTTAAGCATGAAATCGGAGCACAGAAAGTCAGATGTCCTTAAGGGATATTTTATCTTCACTGAGGTTTTACCTCCAGTGAATAATCCAATTGACCCTAACACTTGGGCCTCTAGGCACGGTCTTTCTGATAATAGCTGTCTCTCTCCACTCTGAAGAGTCACTTGAGAATTCTTGGCAAACTCTCACTCTCCCACTGTCATTTTGAGAATCTACATTAGATCCATCTTCCTATTTGCACATAGCCCTGCACTGCGCCCATTCTCTTTCCTAACAGATTCTTCCAGGCTATATCTTCCATCTCTTTTGCTACTTGTAGTTTCCCGAGAGTAGACAGAAGGTCATTTGCATTGCCCCAGTGAACACAGAATAGAGTGGGTAACTTCATCTTCTGCTAAACAACTATCTTCATTCATGGTGGGGCTTTTTCTTGGCCTTCCCAACCTTGTCCCTCGATCTATGCTTCAGACTTACTTTGGGAAATTGAACTTCTGTTGACTCAACTGAATCATCTTCCTGGCTACAAGCCAGACCTTGGGTAATGTTGTGACTCTTCGTCATACTTGTTTGTTTATTTCTTTTAATCTAAGATAAGGAAGTTGGTGCAGTAAAATAGGAGTAACACTCAACTTTTGCCACCTTGCAGCACCACTGAGATGTTACAGTGAGGAAACATTTACCCACTCAGTGGATGTTTGCTGAGGTCCTTTCCTCTGCCCAACTCCATGCTTGGTTCTAGGGATGCAAAAGAGAATAAGATAGTTCCTGCCTTCATAGTGTACACAGTTTTGTGGGAAAGACACAAAATAATAAATGGTAATGTAGGGTGTTCTTTTATACACTGGAGGGCATAGGGTTAAGAAAGACTTGGGGAGATAACTCTTAAGCAGAATCTTGAAGAAAGAGCAGAAAAGAGACCAAGGTGAGAAAGCCATTCAAGACCAAAGGGACAGCATGTGAAAGACTAGGAAGCAGAGACAGGTTGGCAAGAGTTTGATTGGACACAGACTATGGCAAATCAAAGATAGCCCTACATACTTTGGTGCTCTCCATAGAGGCAGGGTTCCATTTGAATGTGGATGGGCTCTGTGACTGCTTGACCAACAGAGGTAAGGCTGTGCCAGTTTTCAGGCCCGGGCCCGAAGAGACCTACATATTCCCCTTCCTGTCTCTTGGAACACTGTTAGAGCGTAGCCACGGCAGTGCACTGTGAGGAACCCAAAGGAGTCCCAAATGGAGAGGAACTGAGACACTCTGATCAAATGCCCTGGGTAAGCAACCTACTGACAACCAGCATCATCTTGCCAGCCAGGTTGTCAGTCATCTTGGGACTGGATCCAGTCCAGGTAGAGCAGGTTTGATGAGTAGAGGAGGGAAAGCGGGCATTGGAGGGGAATAATAGGTTCAGGCTGGGACCTATTGAGTTGGAAGGACAGTGGGCTATCTTGGTAGAGAAAGATGGTGTAGTTGGACGTATAGATCTGAAACTGAAGAGAGTGCCCTGGACTGGAGCTAGAGATCTGCAAACGATTATTGACGGAAGGAGAACGCACGATCATAGATACAAAGTCTTATGGGAAATACGCACAGGAGAAGAGAAGATGGTTCCAGCAAAGAGGGATGCAGGGGAAAAAAAAAAAATCAATGAAGAAGCCTCAAGAGTAGGGAAGCAGTGCAAAAGGTTTACTCTTTCTACTCCGGATGAGAAGGAGAGGCCACATGGAGCAACCCAGGTTCTTGCTTTGTACGGAACAGGAATCCACATCCAGCAAGCGTCCATGACAGACAAAGGTTGGCTCCCTGGGCCCAGCCTTCTTACTGGCAGGGAAAACTCAGCTCAGCTTGAAACTGGGAGCACTACAACCGGCAAGCCCATCAGCAGCTCCCCCTTACAAAGGCGTCACGGCTTCTCCCGGCTGGGAGCCCATGAAGACTGGCCCTTTGGGAAGAGGACAAGAAACCTGGAAGTTCTGCCTCTGGGCCAGACATGAGAAGAGGCCCCTTCTTTTCTTCTGCAAGCTGCACACCTAGACAGATAGGGGAGCACCGGTTTATTGATGCGGCGGGACAGTAACTGTGGGAAAGAGCGGATGAATATTTCATGGGCACCAGTGGCAGTGAATAAATCATGAGTTGCTCCAGCCGAGCGCGTCGCTCGTTCCACCCTGGACAATGGTTGCTCAGCTCTAATCAAGCAAAACCCCCTTCTCTGGCATTGTCCAGTCTGTCCTCAGCACTGTGGGGAAGCTTGTGCGTCATTTCTATGGGCCTTGATTTCTCCATTCGATATACAGAGAGGATGGCCAGCTATTGCATTTTTAGCCAACTCGATGGATATGATGTAGGGAAATTCAGAGAAAAATAACTTAGGAGTCCAGAGATGGTTTCTGGTCCCACCTCTGCTACCTGTGTGACCCTGGACTATATGCTAAGTATCTTTGAAGGATAGGTTCCTATCTCTAAAATAAAGGCACGGATGAATGGGTAGTCCTGAAGTTTCCTGTCAGTTTTCTGATTTTCTGAAACAATGGGTTTCTTGAAGTAAGAGTTAATGAGTCACGATGTTGAGTGATTGTTTCATAAATAATTACTGATACAAGCGTGTGTGCTGTGTGCTTTGTGCGTAGGGAGCATTGACAACCTGCTTTCTGCTTCTAGAGACCAGGGGTACTTATGCCTAACTTTTTGTTTTATAATGTTTTACCATTTATTTCCAATCTATTAAGATAAAAACCCACTGTATGCGGCTGATATGCCTAACTTTTTAAAAAGACAAGAAAGCCAAAACACAGACCTACTCAGTAATTAGCTTTGGAAACAGTGCCATTTGGCCAGACTCAATCTTAGAGGTCCATTTGTTTATCTATTGATGACTTAAAACTTCATAACCAAAAGTTAATTTTAGCTGAGTACACTAGTAATGAAAAAGCAACAGCTGGTCACATAAAGAGAAGTTTCAGCATTATTAAAATTGCCAGTTTTAATAAGAAAAATAATACCACCACTATCGAATGTTTGCTGTGTGCTAAACCTTACATAGAGTATTTTACAAACATTATTCTAGTTACTTCTCATTAGTCCCCAAATAATGGCACACTGGTAGGAAAACTGGGCTGAGAAAGATGAATTTCCTTGCCCAAGGTCACCCAATTAGTGAGTGACTGAGATGAGATTCAAACCCTAGCCTGACTGCTTCCAGATAGGCTATTATTGTAACAATACATCATAGCTAAAATTTACATTGAATTTACTGTGAACTAGAAAGTAAGCAGCTCACCCATATGGATATTCTCCATCTTTCTTCTTCTTTGAGCTGTTCTGCAACCCTGTGCGTTGTGAAGCCGGATAATAATGCAAATGATTCTTATCTATAGAAATGCAAATAAATTGATTATTGCCCTGTGGGTGGGCACATCTTGCTTCTCTTAGTAAATCCATTTCGGAGGTTTCCCCCCTGTTTCTATGTGGTTCTTGGAGTTCTTTAAAGCAGCGGGAATGTCTTCTTGGTTCCCTCACTTATTAAATTAAGCACAATATTTGACAGGTCTTTATTTTATTTTATTTTATTTTATTTTTTTAATATTTCTAAACAATATATTACCCACACTCACAGGACTCCGGAGAGGAAGAGGATGACACAGTCCTGCAATGCAGCTGCTGCTAGTGTAAGCACAGCGGGAGATGAGAAGGCCGGGACACCTCACCAGTCATTTCCACCCCTCCTGGGATGCGGGGCCTCTTGCTAACTAAGCTGGTTGCAATCAGAGGCTTGGCCGCTCTGCCCTCTGGGAGGCCTGTCTGGTGATGGCGCCTACACCTCTCATTGATGCAGCTGCTTCCACAGCATCACCTGGTACCGCTTCCTACCCTGCGGGTCTTTGTAGGGTCTTTCCATGGCCTTCCAGAGCCCTGCTCTCTCCAACGGCACTAAAGACAAGGACAGTACAGACTGAAGGACAGAATTAACCAGCTTCCTGGGACCATCCCTTTTCTTTCCTGTAAATTGCCATTCAGATTTAAAGATGATGAAGCCCCACATCGTGAGCATAACCAAATCACCACACCAGTGTTTCTCATACTGTGTGCCATGGAACACTGGTGTTCCACAAATAACCTGCAGATGTGCCAGGAGTAAATGGGAAGATACTTTCAAATCTTATAATTAAGAATTATTTTATCATGACAGTGAAAAAGAGTGAAGGGATTTTATTTCCTTACCTTTCAAGATCAAATTACTTTAAAAAAAAATTTTTTTTTTTTTTTACCATATATTACTTCGGGGTTTCTGTTGTTATCTTAACAGAATAAAGAGTTTTTAAAGAAACACTTTATAATTCTATGCATAAAAATATTATCAGTTGGTGTTTTATGATATGAAAACATTAAGAAATGCTCTGTTACAGACCAGAAGGCACTTCATCATGTACTAGCGAAGGTGTGAAAGTAAGACTTCTGAGAAGAAATGGCGTTCTTTTTAGCAGCACAAAACTTATATATTTTTTTCTCCTTTCAGTTTGGGAACCATAAAAACATTCCTGCTCCTCACCTCACCACAGGACAGACCAGAGTGGAAGCTACCAAATGCCCATTATCAGCAGGCTGCTGCTTGTCAATTCATTGACATTGGGTTTGGGTTTTTTTTTTTTTTTAAGATTTTATTTATTTATTTACTTGAGGGAGAGAGAGAGAGAGAGAGCGCGCACGCGCACTCAAGCAGGGAGAGGGGCAGAGCAAGAGAAGCAGATTCCCCGCTGAGCAGGGATTCTGGTCCCTCCCCACTCCCGGTCCCCAGGCAGGGCTCAATCCTAGGATTCCAGGATCACGACCTGAGCCAAAGGCAGATACTTAAAAATTGACTGAGTAACCCAGGTGCCCGGCAATAGGTTCAGTAAGGAAAAAACCATGTTCCAACCAGATCTTGAAAGTGTTGAAAACAGCTGTTGAAGATGCTATTCTCAAAAATCAGAACTTCCACCAATTGTAAACTCTGCTGTTGGCATTTAAATCCCAAAACAGGAGAATCACCCTTCTGGTGCAAATCAGCTTGGAAACAGAAGAGAAGGCAGAAGAAGAACGGACTCTTGAATGTCGGGCATCTTTAAGCATCTGGAAAGAGTCCTCTTCTCTGTATCCATTATATGTTCTCTTTCTAGGATTTAAAGTCACTCCCTAGACTTCACCCACCGTCTTTGGGGAACTGAATTCCACTCCC
Source organism: Lutra lutra (assembly GCF_902655055.1). Lineage (NCBI taxonomy): Eukaryota > Metazoa > Chordata > Mammalia > Carnivora > Mustelidae > Lutra > Lutra lutra. The sequence goes on along the minus strand of NC_062292.1, from coordinate 20,110,557 downwards.
ATCTCCAGCCCAGATTGTTTGCCTTTGTGTCAACCCTGCTGGGTAACTGTTTAGATATTGTTCAGACATTATTTTTCCTTTATCCTCCCTAACTAGTTCTTCCCCTTACATTCTGTGTTTTGGAGAATGACCCCACCACCCACTAAAAATATGGGAATCATTCCCTCCATTACTAAATCTATTTATTCTACTTCCAAGTATGTCTCCAATGTCTCCCTTCCTTTTCACCTCCACTTGCTTTTATGTGCGATCAGAGCCTCCTAAGCTGTTGCCTGGTTCCGGAAAGTTCATTTTCACCAGCTTCCCTGCTGTACATTGCTTTTTAGTGAATTCTCACCAATGGCAGATCGACCTCTCTGCAGTGTGGATTTGATAAAGTCACTCTCCTTGTGGTTTCCCATTGCTTCTAAGATGGTATATTCCATGATCTGAGCTCTGTTTGCAGTTTGAGCTCATATTTTGCCAAGTTTCCATCCCACCATAAATTATACGTCAACCACACTAAATTGCTTGCAGACTCCCAAATATGACATGTTCTCTCTCATGCTTATGGCCTTTTGTCATTCTACCTTCTCTGCCCCCTGTACTCCCCTAGCCAGTCAGCTAACTCCTTCCTCTAGAAAGCCTTCCCTGAACCTCCCTTTAAGTGCCCCTCTCATGTCCCCTCTATCAGAGCCCTTCACACACTCTACCAGAATTACCCACATGGAGGGAGAGCATTTAGGAAAAACCTGTATTCCTTTCCCACATACTCTCCTCTTCTTTCCCCATTTACAGCAAAGGGGCATACTATACTCACTAACCTCCAGAGTTAGACTGTTCAATAAAAAATTCAAAGAGCAGGAAATGAGTTAATACAGCTTTTTGAGTTTCCCAAAATAGACCCAAGTTGGCAGTTCACGGCTTAAAGGAGGATATTTTTAAGGATCAAAGGCCTAGGTCTTCAATGTTTTACAGCACAAATTTTTTTTTCCCCCTGAACAACTAATTTGGAAGAGGCTATGGACCAGGACCAAGAGACAGTAAGCCACTAGTGAGGGACTCTGAGGACGCATGAGGGTGGGCTAGGGTGCACAAAGACAGGCTACAGGAGAGGTGGCCCAGGAGGGTAGGAGAGCCTGGACAGTTTTACTTCTTATACCCAAAAAGGGAACCGGAGGACTGGGAGTGGGTTGGTGACGAGGACTCTGAGTGGGAATGATAAGTGGAAATCAGACAGGAGTCCACACACCACAGCTGATGCCACGTGCTAGACAGTGATGCTCCTCCTGCTGGTGTCATAGAACTAGTGGGGTCTAAATGCAGACCCAGGGAGGAGGACAAGAGGGAAAACCTGAATTGTCTATGACTGTGCATTGACCAAGAGTAAACTTCTCACTACAAACACAGTGAGGGACCAAGGTAGAAATTAAATGTGATTAGAGGGAAAAAGCTGACAATTTTTGCTATCCTGAATTTATGGCCCAAGACTCCCACCTGTGGCCCCGATTTAAAAGGCAGCTCTCGGGTCGCCTGGATGGCTCAGTTGGTTAAGCATCTGCCTTCAGCTCAGGTCATGATATCACCCAGGGTCCTGAGATCGAGTCCTGTATTGGGCCCCTTGCTCAGCAGGGAGCCTGCTTCTCCCTCTGCCTGCCACTCCCCTTGCTTGTGTGCTTGTGCTCTCTAGACAAATAAAGAAATAAAATCTTTAAATAAATAAATAAATAAACAAACAGCAGCTCTCCATTCATCTGGAGACTCACTGAGGACACGGACCATTTATATCCATCTTTGTAACCTCAGTCTGGGCAGAGAGTAGAGACTCAGTACATGTTGTTTAAGTGGAAAAAAATGACTGAATGAGCACCCCTGGATGGTGAAGGATGAAGATGTGGACAGAAGGAGGCAGAGTCGTATCCCTTGGCCCAATGTAATATTCTTTAACAGAACTGGAGTTGAATGTCAAACAAACGGTATATTATCTGTTCCTTCATCTGTTACATTTGTTCAAATTAACTACTAATTAGCTCTTTTTTTTCTAATTATTTTTCCATATGTAATGTGCATTTAATCCTCATTTAATCCTCTTGTTGACATTATTATGACAACTAAACTGAAGATTTGTTTTATTGTCCACTTCTTACATAGCCTGATTTTCCCTGAAATACTTCGGTGTATGTATTGTGATATAAGTTATGTAAGTGTGTGTGTTGGTGTTAATCTGTATGCTGGGGGTACCTGACTTGAATTCCTAATCGGGGATAAACTGCCCAGGGGTGCTAAGTTACTATTTTAAAAGGCCCACTCAGGAGATCACAGTCCAGAATACTATGAGAACTTCAACTATCTCTATCTCCATCTGTAGTCGAGGGGTTATTCATTAGCATAATGAGTTAGAAGTAATTTTTCAAAAGCGATGTGAAGAGCGTTCAGTGTACGTGAACTGACTGGTGAGGTTCACCCCTGACTGGGCGTGAACCTGTGTCGCTCCGCAGTCCAGTATCTCCAGTAGGATGCCCGAGCCTAGAAGTCCCATTTGGTCCTGTGTTCCATCTCTAAGCAAGGATTTATTATGCATCTGCCATGAGTGAAATCGTCATGAAAGGGAGCCAGCACAGGGAAAAAGGGAGGGAGCCAATAAGAGCATATTGTGTGACTCTTTGTGTTTGTGTGCTATAAATGTTTAGGTTTGTTTTGTAGGATTTAGCCTGAGGTTTGCTCTCCTTGTAACGTACCACTTGGCAGCAAATTTGTTGGGAACAAGACCTAGACCCTTCTTCTACCTTCAGTCATGGGCGGTCACTGTTACTTGTTTAAAGAACCCAACAGTTGTGAATGACTGAATTGTTTTAGAATCGTTGACAACAGAGAACTTAATACAATGCATATTATCAATGCTTTTTCCTGATAATGTTTTCATTTTCTGTAAAGATAAAGATACACACAGATATCACAACTAAAAAATTCCCATATTATTTCTCTTCTTAATATCCTGACTCTTACATTTTCATATCATGGCTGACCCTTGGATACGTCATCCACTGGAATGTCACTGCGCTCCTCATTCAAATTTCTTTCTGGCTTGAGACTTTATCTTACTTACCTTTGACTGAACCCACTACAATATCTCACTAAGATCAAGCCCGTATTGGTAAATGTTTGCTGGCTGGAACGTCAAACAAAAAGATAGATGAAGAACTCTTGTTGGTATCAGAGTTTTCCTCACTGCAAAGTTCTAATACCCACTGGGGTAATACTTCCAAGAGGGAAAGCGAAAAACAGTATTGTCATGAGGTGGTAGACCCAGGTACAAAGTAATTGGGGGGCAGAATTACAGAACAGATGCCGTGTGGCCATCAGTTGAAGAAAGAGAAAGCACTCTGCTCTGATTATAGGCTGCCTTCCCAACCCTGAGTAGATAGCAGACTAAGAGAAGATTGTTTAGCTTTTCTGGGAGTAAGGAGAGCACCATGGAGAAGGGATAGGTATCCCAAGAGAACATCTTTGTTAATAAGTAGGTTTTTTCACCTGGTAGCCGCATCTGTCAATAAAATACGAGCCCCTGAAGAAGGCAGAAGAGGTCCCGAGAGAAAGAGTCTGGCCGCAGAGGCTGGAAGGGAGGCCCAGAAAGACAGTAGGCACGGCAGAGCTCGGTTACAGGTGGCTCGGCAGTTCCTGGCATGGAACATTGTTTTGATTAAAACCATTTGGGTGGGGCGCCTGGGTGGCTCAGTGGGTTAAGCCGCTGCCTTCGGCTCAGGTCATGATCCCAGGTCCTGGGTTCGAGCCCCACATCGGGCTTTCTGCTCAGCAGGGAGCCTGCTTCCTCCTCTCTCTCTGCCTGCCTCTCTGCCTACTTGTGATTTCTCTCTGTCAAATAAATAAATAAAATCTTTGAAAAAAAAAAACCATTTGGGTTACAAACCTACCCAAACTGTCTTTTTTTTTTTTTTAAGATTTTATTTATTTATTTGACAGAGAGAGAGATCACAAGTAGACAGAGAGGCAGGCAGAGAGAGGGGAAGGGAAGCAGGCTCCCTGCTGAGCAGAGAGCCCGATGCGGGACTCGATCCCAGGACCCTGAGATCATGACCTGAGCCGAAGGCAGCGGCTTAACCCACTGAGCCACCCAGGCGCCCACTACCCAAACTGTCTTAAGGAAACGGGGCAATCTGTGGAAAAGCTCAGTGGGAACTTGAGCCAGGCTGTAAAGACAGAACCGGGAATGGCTGTTATGATAAGCAGCCGTTGTTTCTGTTTACCCGCAGTCCCACAGGGGTTCATGGGGGTGGCCGGTTTCTGGCCACGAGCTTCACGCTTCACTCCTGCGTGGATTCATCTCCCCAGACTGACTGTGCTTTGCTTCCTCAAACACGGCAGGAGGGGACGGACGCAGACTCTCGAGGGAGACGTTAAAAAAGCAAAGATGAGCCCTGACAGTGGGGGCTCAACTCTTGACCTAAGTCACTCTCAGGATCATTCAAACCCTCATCCCCTCCCTGACCACTACCATCCCTACCACCAAACACGCCACTGGGCAGTCCTTCTAGAACAGCATTTCCTGTATTTGCCAGACCTTCGCAGTCACCTGGGCATGCCTATTAAAAATATACATCCTCAGGCTCCTCCCTGGAAACTGTGGGCTGGGGCCCAGGAACTCTGTTATTGTTAAGCATCCCCAGGCCATTCCATAATCGGGTAAACTTGAGGACTTCCCTAGAGCAGTTCCAGAATTTTACTTAGTTAGCATCAGAGTAACTGAGTGCTTATTACAATGCAGAGTCTTACTCCAGAATCTGCCCACCCCCCCCCCCCACGCCAAAAGAGTCTGCTTCCAAAGCTCTGGGGGGACTCTAGGCTCTGCAACTTAATAAACACTCCTAAGTGATTCTGATAAAGGGGTTCCTTGGCTACACTTTGAGAAGCACTGTTGTAGAGAGAAACCCCATCCAGTTACAGACTCAGCCTACAGCCAGTATGATCTGGGAGTAGCCCATTCCCACCCCACCCTGTGATGCAAGACTTTAGTCCTTGGGAGAATCCCAGAGCCCTAGAACCAAAATCGCTGGGCAGGACAGAGAGTGGGCCGAATGGTCACCTTAAGGCACAGCATTAAAGGTAGATATCACACTTAAACAAGACACAGAAAAGCTGTATTTAAATCAGAGGTGAGTAAACCAAACTTAACAAATACTGTAATAAGACTAACACAGTGAGCCCTTCCCGTGTGCTAGGTGCTTGAGCAATGCTATCTCATTTAATACCTCCAACAATTTTAATTTGTATTTTCGAAGGGATAAGAAACTTGTTCAAATGCATAGCAAGTAAGCTGCAGAGCTTGGTCTCAAATCTAGGTCTTATTTAAGTTAAAGAACATGGTTTCAATTGCCATGATGTACCGTGGCTGGGAACATGTATTACTTCTGAAGTCAAGACAAATCCACAAATGTGATGTTACATACACCACAGAGAATCATGGATTAATAGAAGGGACCTTGAATTTGATCACAAAATCCCTTTGTGGTTTAAAAAAAAAAAAAGCAATCCATCCTCATAATCTGTCAATTTTGTAAGCTCAGATTTTTAATAAATGGTATTTTGTTAAAAGTACACACCTGTACGGTCTGCACACCTGTATGGTCTAGGAGGGCCCTAGAGCTCCCCCAAAGGGCAAATAATTTTACGACGCGGAAATTAGGTAAAAGGAAGCCAGCTAAGGAGCTGAGAAGAAATAATTTGCCATTCCCGCGGAAACACTATTGCTGGAATAAATCAGACACCTGTTGGGGCCGCGGTGGGCCCTCCGCCTTCAAGGAACGCATCGCATTCCCAGAGCCTGCTTGGGTCCTTCCTCGGGGGGCTCCCCAAAGCCACAGGGTTCAGGGCCGTGTTCCCCCTGCTCTGCCCAGTCACACGCGGGCTTTGCAATAGTTGCACAAGGCCTAGGGGAGCCACGACGAGAAGCAGCAGCGGCTAACCTCTAATTCTTTGCAAACTCTGTGTGTTGAGAGCAAACACCGACAATCAACACGCCTCCTATTGACTTTGCAAAGCCTTCGGGGAGGAGCTTACAAGGGCTGAAGGCACGTTTTGAAATCCTTGTCTTGGAAGTAGTCCTTTAGTATAGAAACGTAGAAGGGGGCTCTCCGGGTTGGAAGAACAAACAAGGCAGCAAGGTCTGGTGGTCCAAGGACAAAGGCGAACTGAAAAGTAGGCGTGTCTTCAGACGCTCTTCCTGCCCTGCCCCCCCCCCCGCCCCCGCCAGCAGGGCAATTCCTCGCCTTGGTGAGGGCTGTGGATCCCTGGGAAAGGTCCTTCGTACTTTGGTCCAATCCGATCATAAGCACAGATGAGAAACAAGGCAGTGCTCCCTGAAGCAGTGGGTTTCCTTAAACTCTTTGACAATGGATGACAAGAATGATAACATACAAGTCATCCCTAAACTACAGATAAGCCCAAACCTTCCTGATGTCAGGGATCAGCCTGGATAATTGTTTCCTAAGTCGTGGACCTCTCTGGTTCTTTCATTAGTCACTTTATTAACGAGTATTTATGGGCCACCAACTGTGAACCTAGCACGGAATTGATCAAGAATCAGAAATACAGGAACTGGGTGTGCCCGCAAGAATGTCTTTGTTTAGAGAAGATCCTATAATAATTAGGAGACCAGGCCGCACTAAAATTTGAGTGCTACCTGGGAGAGAACTCAAGATACTGGCTTTTCCTTCAGAAAAAGAAAAAAAAAAAAAGATTAAGATGGGCCAGAGGTATGGAGGGAGGCTTCACTGGCCAAGGCAGGCCCTGAATTTACGAGGATTTGGAGAGCAAGAGAAAAGAGCGTGGAGGGCATTCCAGTAGCCCAGAATAGGGTGAAAGGCATCTCTTCCTTCCAGGCCAGCTCAGATCTGGCTTGCTTCTTCTGTCTTCCACCATGAAGGATGTGAGGATTAACGCCTCCAGACTTCCTTCAGTCTTCAGAGAAAACAAGCCTGGTGTATGTACAGTTACCTAAAACATCAATGGGATTATATTATATCGATTGCAATTAAAGAATTACAGACTTTAAAAAAAGATACGAAATAGCATAGAATTTAAAAAGCTAGCCAACGAGTACCTTTCACCTTTCTCTTTGCCTGGATACATTTAAAATGTTAACTTCTAGAGGAAGTCATTAATTGGGTTGATAAGAGCAAAAATGCCTTTCTATACGTGGCGACTTATTTCCTCTGCACTGTCTCATCCAAACAACTGCATTTAGCGCAGATACAGAAGACTCCGTTATAATTACAGACATTCCTAACCTGCCATTTCTCTGAACATTTGAAACATCAAAAAATGGAGCTGCCATGATTGTTGGCATCATATTTGATTACAAAGAGGCACTATTCTATGATGTTAGGTGAAAGCTATATTGAAACCTTACACCTGCTTGCAAATAGAATTTTAACTGGCAATTTGGCTTCTCGGTAGCATATTATGACTTATAAAATCATTTTTTTTCTTTCATAGAGAACACAAGGCCACAATCAGTGCCAAGTCTCTTCCCCAGAATTGCTTGGCAGTGTTCCCAGGTGTTCTAACAGCCTTGGAGCAGATTTCCAACCCCCTTTGCTAGGTAGTGCTTTAAGTTTTTTCTTTCCATTTAATAACTTGCACTATGTCCCATCCTTCCTGGTGTCATTGGACAATAGTATTTTCAACTCTCCCTTAATGTCTTACTTTCCCAGACCTGAGGTCTTGCTAAGATTGACCTCCTTACTTGAGTTTGTTACACTCTTCACGCCCCCGTGGTTCTATTGATCCCTCCAATAGGGAAATCAAATGCTAGTAGATTCAGCTTCAACTTGGAAGGTGTTCTCTAGCCTGCAAGTCTCTCAAGATATTAATAAATATTCAGTGAGCTAGAGGTTCTGCTGTCAAATAAAAAAAGGAAAATCTGCAGATTCTCTACCATCTCCATCTGGGGATTTATAATACCCATTATCTGAGAAAAAAACTAGAGAAATCAAGCAGGAAATCTATTTTGATTAAGAAAAACAACTGGGGGCGCCTGGGTGGCTCAGTGGGTTAAAGTCTCTGCCTATAGCTCAGGTCATGATCTCAGGGTCCTGGGATTGAGCCCCAAGTCAGGCTCTCTGCTCAGCGGGGAGCCTGCTTCCCCCTGTCTCTCTGCCTGCCTCTCTGCCTACTCGTGATCTCTGTCTGTCAAGTGAATAAATAAAATCTTTTTTTTTTTAAAGAGTTTATTTATTTATTTGACAGACGGAAATCACAAGTAGGCAGAGAGGCAGGCAGAGAGAGAGAGAGAGGAGGAAGCAGACTCCCCGCTGAGCAGAGAGCCCGATGCGGGGCTCGATCCCAGGACCCCGGGATCATGACCTGAGCCGAAGGCAGAGGCTTTAACCCACCGAGCCACCCAGGCACCCCAAATAAAATCTTTTTAAAAAAATGGATTATAGAATCCTTTTCTCTTTCTCCCTCTCTTTCTTCCCATAAGATCCCTAGAACATAATAGTTATAATTATAACAATAGCAACAATTATAATGATAAATGCTAACTTTTATAGTTATTTCTATTCCTTTAATGATTTGCCTAGAAATTTTAACATGCATAATTAACAGAGTTTAATATTACTAGTTTTACCCTTCTTTGGAACCATGTAAGAATCAGAATGTTTCAATCCAATCATTACCCTCCTTAAGTTATTATGTGTTATTCTCTCTTGTTATGTAGCCTCACACATTAGCACCAATTTTACCATTGCACACAGTCAGTATTTATGCTTTCCATTTTCATGTATCAGAGATCTTCCTTCTGACACAATATACCTTCTTGGGAAGTTTCTTTTGATAGTAAACCTTTCTGGGTTTGTGTCTGAATATGTTTTTATTTTGCCTTTATTTTTGAAAGGTTTTATCACTAAATACAGTTGACTCTTGAAAAACACAGAAGTTAGGGGTGCTGACAGTTGAAAATCTGGGTATAACTTTTTTTTTTTTTAAGATTTTATTTATTTATTTGACAGATAGAGATCACAGGTAGGCAGAGAGGCAGGCAGAGAGAGAGAGGAGGAAGCAGGCTCCCTGCCAAGCAGAGAGCCCGATGCGGGGCTCGATCCCAGGACCTGGAGATCATGACCTGAGCTGAAGGCAGCGGCTTAACCCACTGAGCCACCCAGGTGCCCCTGGGTATAACTTTTGACTCCCCCCAGACCTAACTACTAAATAGCTTACTGTTGACTAGAAGCCTTACCAAAAACACAAACAGTTGATTAACACATATTCTGTAGGTTATATGTATTATACACTGTATTCTTACAATAATGAAAGCCAGAGAGAAGAAAATGTTATTAAAACTATAAGGAAGAGAAAATACATTTACATTATTGTACTGTAAAAAATCAGTATATAAATGGACACAATCAGTTCAAACTCATGTTGTCAGAGGATGAACTGTATAGAATTCTAGGTTGAAAGTTATGTTCTGACAGTACTTTGAAAATCTATTTTCAATTCTTTTGAGTTCCACTGTTGTTTCTGAGAAGTCAGCTATCAGTCATTCCTCTTTTTTTTTCCCTTTCCTATTTATATATATATATTTTTTTAATTTTATTTTTTATAAACATATATATATTTTTTTTAATTTTTATTTTTTCAGCATAACAATATTCATTATTTTTGCACCACACCCAGTGCTCCATGCAATCCGTGCCCTCTACAATACCCACCACCTGGTGCCCCCAACCTCCCACCCCCCACCCCTTCAAAATTCTCAGATCGTTTTTCAGAGTCCATAGTCTCTCATGGTTCACCTCCCCTTCCAATTTCCCTCAACTCCCTTCTCCTCTCCATCTCCCCTTGTCCTCCATGCTATTTGTTATGCTCCACAAATAAGTGAAACCATATGATAATTGACTCTCTCTGCTTGACTTATTTCACTCAGCATAATCTCTTCCAGTCCCGTCTATAAACATATATTTTTATCCCCAGGGGTACAGGTCTGCGAGTCGCCAGGTTTACACACTTCACAGCACTCACCATAGCACATACCCTCCCCAATATCCATAACCCCACCCCCCCTCTCCCAACCCCTCTCCCCCCATCAACCCTCAGTTTGTTTTGTGAGATTAAGAGTCACTTATGGTTTGTCTCCCTCCCAATCCCATCTTGTTTCATTTATTCTTCTCCTACCCCCTTAACCCCCCATGTTGCATCTCCACTTCCTCATATCAGGGAGATCATATGATAGTTGTCTTTCTCCGATTGACTTATTTTGCTAAGCATAATACCCTCTAGTTCCATCCACGTTGTTGCAAATGGCAAGATTTCATTTCTTCTGATGGCTGCATAGTATTCCATTGTGTATATATACCACCTCTTCTTTATCCATTCGTCTGTTGATGGACATCTAGGTTCTTTCCATAGTTTGGCTATTGTAGACATTGCTGCTATAAACATTCGGGTGCACGTGCCCCTTTGGATCACTACGTTTGTATCTTTAGGGTAAACACCCAGCAGTGCAATTGCTGGGTCATAGGGTAGTTCTATTTTCAACATTTTGAGGAACCTCCATGCTGTTTTCCAGAGTGGCTGCACCAGCTTGCATTCCCACCAACAGTGTAGGAGGGTTCCCCTTTCTCTGCATCCTCGCCAGCATCTGTCATTTCCTGACTTGTTCATTTTAGCCATTCTGACTGGTGTGAGGTGATATCTCATTGTGGTTTTGATTTGTATTTCCCTGATGCCGAGTGATGTGGAGCACTTTTTCATGTGTCTGTTGGCCATGTGGATGTCTTCTTTGCAGAAATGTCTGTTCATGTCCTCTGCCCATTTCTTGATTGGATTATTTGTTCTTTGGGTGTTGAGTTTGCTAAGTTCTTTATAGATTTTGGACACTAGCCCTTTATCTGATATGTCATTTGCAAATATCTTCTCCCATTCTGTCAGTTGTCTTTTGGTTTTGTTCACTGTTTCCTTTGCTGTGCAAAAGCTTTTGATCTTGATAAAATCCCAATAGTTCATTTTTGCCCTTGCTTCCCTTGCTTTTGGCGATGTTCCTAGGAAGATGTTGCTGCGGCTGAGGTCGAAGAGGTTGCTTCCTGTGTTCTCCTCAAGGATTTTGATGGATTCCTTTCTCACATTGAGATCCTTCATCCATTTGAGTCTATTTTCGTGTGTGGTGTAAGGAAATGATCCAATTTCATTTTTCTGCATGTGGCTGTCCAATTTTCCCAACACCATTTATTGAAGAGGCTGTCTTTTTTCCATTGGACATTCTTTCCCGCTTTGTCGAAGATGAGTTGACCATAGAGTTGAGGGTCTATTTCTGGGCTCTCTATTCTGTTCCATTGATCTATGTGTCTGTTTTTGTGGCAGTACCATGCTGTCTTGATGATGACAGCTTTGTAATAGAGCTTGAAGTCCGGAATTGTGATGCCACCAACTTTGGCTTTCTTTTTCAATATTCCTTTGCCTATTCGAGGTCTTTTCTGGTTCCATATAAATTTTAGGATTATTTGTTCCATTTCTTTGAAAAAAATGGATGGTACTTTGATAGGAATTGCATTAAATGTGTAGATTGCTTTAGGTAGCATAGACATTTTCACAATATTTATCCTTCCAATCCAGGAGCATGGAACATTTTTCCATTTCTTTGTGTCTTCCTCAATTTCTTTCATGAGTACTTTATAGTTTTCTGTGTATAGATTCTTAGTCTCTTTGGTTAGGTTTATTCCTAGGTATCTTATAGTTTTGGGTGCAATTGTAAATGGGATGGACTCCTTAATTTCTCTTTCTTCTGTCTTGTTGTTGGTGTAGAGAAATGCAACTGATTTCTGTACATTGATTTTATATCCTGACACTTTACTGAATTCCTGTACAAGTTCTAGCAGTTTTGGAGTGGAGTCTTTTGGGTTTTCCACATATAGTATCATATCATCTGCGAAGAGTGATAGTTTGACTTCTTCTTTGCCGATTTGGATGCCTTTAATTTCCTTTTGTTGTCTGATTGCTGAGGCTAGGACTTCTAGTACTATGTTGAATAGCAGTGGTGATAACGGACATCCCTGCCGTGTTCCTGACCTTAGCGGAAAAGCTTTCAGTTTTTCTCCATTGAGAATGATATTTGCGGTGGGTTTTTCATAGATGGCTTTGATAATATTGAGGTACGTGCCGTCTATCCCTACACTTTGAAGAGTTTTGATCAGGAAGGGATGCTGTACTTTGTCAAATGCTTTTTCAGCATCTATGGAGAGTATCATATGATTCTTGTTCTTTCTTTTATTAATGTGTTGTATCACATTGATTGATTTGCGGGTGTTGAACCAACCTTGCAGCCCTGGAATAAATCCCACTTGGTCGTGGTGAATAATCCTTTTAATGTACTGTTGAATCCTATTGGCTAGTATTTTGGCGAGAATTTTTGCATCTGTGTTCATCAAGGATATTGGTCTGTAGTTCTCTTTTTTGATGGGATCCTTGTCTGGTTTTGGGATCAAGGTGATGCTGGCCTCATAAAATGAGTTTGGAAGTTTTCCTTCCATTTCTATTTTTTGGAACAGTTTCAGGAGAATAGGAATTAGTTCTTCTTTAAATGTTTGGTAGAATTCCCCCGGGAAGCCATCTGGCCCTGGGCTTTTTTTTGTTTGGAGATTTTTGATGACTGTTTCAATCTCCTTACTGGTTATGGGTCTGTTCAGGCTTTCTATTTCTTTCTGGTTCAGTTGTGGTAGTTTATATGTCTCTAGGAATGCATCCATTTCTTCCAGATTGTCAAATTTGTTGGCGTAGAGTTGCTCATAGTATGTTCTTATAATTGTCTGTATTTCTTTGATGTTAGTTGTGATCTCTCCTCTTTCATTCATGATTTTATTTATTTGGGTCCTCTCTCTTTTCTTTTGGATAAGTCTGGCCAGGGGTTTATCGATCTTATTAATTCTTTCAAAGAACCAGCTCCTAGTTTCGTTGATTTGTTCTATTGTTTTTTTGGTTTCTATTTCATTGATTTCTGCTCTGATCTTTATGATTTCTCTTCTCCTGCTGGGTTTAGGGTTTCTTTCTTGTTCTTTCTCCAGCTCCTTTAGGTGTAGGGTTAGGTTGTGTACCTGAGACCTTTCTTGTTTCTTGAGAAAGGCTTGTACCGCTATATATTTTCCTCTCAGGACTGCCTTTGTTGTGTCCCACAGATTCTGAACCGTTGTGTTTTCATTATCATTTGTTCCCATGAATTTTTTCAATTCTTCTTTAATTTCCTGGTTGACCCATTCATTCTTTAGAAGGATGCTGTTTAGTCTCCATGTATTTGGGTTCTTTCCAAATTTCTTCTTGTTATTGAGTTCTAGTTTTAGAGCATTGTGGTCTGAAAATATGCAGGGAATGATCCCAATCTTTTGATACCGGTTGAGACTTGATTTAGGACCAAGAATGTGATCTATTCTGGAGAATGTTCCATGTGCACTAGAGAAGAAGGTGTATTCTGTTGCTTTGGGATGAAACGTTCTGGATATATCTGTGATGTCCATCTGGTCCAGTGTGTCATTTAAGGCCTTTATTTCCTTGTTGATCTTTTGCTTGGATGATCTGTCCATTTCAGTGAGGGGAGTGTTAAAATCCCCTACTATTATTGTATTATTGTCGATGTGTTTCTTTGATTTTGTTATTAATTGGTTTATATAGTTGGCTGCTCCCACGTTAGGGGCATAGATATTTAAAATTGTTAGATCTTCTTGTTGGATAGTTCCTTTGAGTATGATATAGTGTCCTTCCTCATCTCTTATTATAGTCTTTGGCTTAAAATCTAATTGATCTGATATAAGGATTGCCACTCCTGCTTTCTTCTGATGTCCATTAGCATGGTAAATTCTTTTCCACCCCTTCACTTTAAACCTGGAGGTGTCTTCGGGTTTAAGATGAGTTTCTTGTAGGCAACATATAGATGGGTTTTGTTTTTTTATCCATTCTGATACCCTGTGTCTTTTGATTGGGGCATTTAGCCCATTAACATTCAGGGTAAGTATTGAGAGATATGAATTTAGTGCCATTGTATTGCCTGTAAGGTGACTGTTATTGTATATTGTCTCTGTTTCTTTCTGATCTACTACTTTGAGGGTCTCTCTTTGCTTAGAGGACCCCTTTCAATATTTCCTGTAGAGCTGGTTTGGTATTTGCAAATTCTTCCAGTTTTTGTTTTTCCTGGAAGCTTTTAATCTCTCCTTCTATTTTCAATGATAGCCTAGCTGGATATAGTATTCTTGGCTGCATGTTTTTCTCATTTAGTACTCTGAATATATCATGCCAGCTCTTTCTGGCCTGCCAGGTCTCTGTGGATAAGTCTGCTGCCAATCTAATATTTTTACCATTGTACGTTACAGACTTCTTTTCCCGGGCTGCTTTCAGGATCTTCTCTTTGTCACTAAGACTTGTCAATTTTACTATTAGGTGACGGGGTGTGGACCTATTCTTATTGATTTTGAGGGGGGTTCTCTGAACCTCCTGGATTTTGATGCTTGTTCCCTTTGCCATATTGGGGAAAGTCTCTCCAATAATTCTCTCCAATATACCTTCTGCTCCCCTCTCTGTTTCCTCTTCTTCTGGAATCCCAATTATTCCAATGTTGTTTCGTCTTACGGTGTCACTTATCTCTAGAATTCTCCCCTTGTGGTCCAGTAGCTGTTTGTCCCTCTTTTGCTCAACTTCTTTATTCTCTGTCATTTGGTCTTCTATATCGCTAATTCTTTCTTCTGCCTCATTTATCCTAGCAGTGAGGCCTCCATTTTTTATTGCACCTCATTAATAGCTTTTTTTATTTCAACTTGGTTAGATTTTAGTTCTTTTATTTCTCCAGAAAGGACTTTTATATCTCCCAAGAGGGTTGCTTTAATATCTTCCATGCCTTTTTCAAGCCCGGCTAGAACCTTGAGAATCATCATTCTGAACTCTATATCTGACATATTACCAATGTCTGTATTGATTAGGTCCCTAGCCTTTGGTACTGCTTCTTGTTCTTTTTTTTGTCGTGAATTTTTCTGCCTTGTCATTTTGTCCAGATAAGAGTATATGAAGGAGCAAGTAAAATACTAAAAGGGTGGCAACAACCCCAGGAAAATATGCTTTAGCCAAATCAGAAGAGATCCCAAATCGTGAGGGGGGTAGAAAGGGGATAAAAAGGGGTTCAGAAGAAGGAAAAAAAAAAAGAAACTATTAAAAAAAGTAAGTCGATAAAAAATATAAAAAGGAAAATATATATATACATATATATTAGATAAACTAAAAAACGTTAAAAAAAGAAAACGGTAAAAGTTAAAAAAATTTAGCAGAAGAAGAGAAAAAAAATTGAAAAAGAAAAAAAAAATTAAATTAACTGAAGGCTAAAGAATCATGGGGAGAAAGCCATGAGTTCCATGCTTTGCTTTCTTCTCCTCTGGAATTCTGCCGCTCTCCTTGGTATTGAAACTACACTCCTTGGTAGGTCAACTTGGTCCTGGCTGGGTTTCTCGTTGATCTTCTGGGGGAAGGGCCTGTTGTAGTGATTCTCAAACGTCTTTGCCCCAGGCGGAGTTGCACCGGCCTTACCCGGGGCCGGGCTGAGTAATCCGCTCGGGTTTGCTTTCGGGAGCTTTTGTTCCCTGAGCGCTTTCCGTAGAGTTCCGGAGGATGGGAGTGAAGATGGCGGCCTCCCGTTCTCCGGCCCGGAGGAGCTGAGAGCCCGGGGCCCCACTCCTCAGTGCGCCCTCAGAGAACAGCGCCCAATGACTCCCGTCACCCTGGCCTCCGGCCGCGCTCCGAGCTGACCGAGCCTGCGACCGGTTCAAGGTAACCCCGAGCTGAGAGTCACTCCTCGGCTCTGTCTCTGTACCCGGCTTCCCTGTTCTAATACCAGTAAGCTCTGCGACACTCAGACACCCCCGATCCTTCTGTGACCCTGTGGGACCTGAGGCCGCGTTGACCCCGCCTGGGCTTCACCCCAGTTAAGCCTCTGGAGCGATGTCCCTCAGCGGGACAGACTTTTAAAAGTCCTGATTTTGTGCTCCGTTGCTCCGCCGCTCGCCGGGAGCCGGCCCCTCCCCCCACGGTCTATCTTCCAGTCGCTTTGGATTCACTTCTCCGCCAGTCCTACCTTTCAGATAGTGGTTGATTTTCTGTTTCTAGAATTGCTGTTCTTCTTCTCTTCAATCTCCCATTGGATTTGTAGGTGTTTGCAATCTTTAGATAAGCTATTTAGCTGATCTCCCGCTACCTGAAGTAGTCTCAGCCTGCTACTTCTCCGCCATCTTGACTCCTCCCTCCTATCCATTCATTTTTTGATGGCTTTTTAAGTTGTTTTGGCTATAGTGAATAATGTTATGAATATTTATGTACAAGTTTTTGTGTGGATATGTTTTCATTTCTCTTGGATATATATATACCTGGAAGTAGAGTTGTTGAGTCACACAATAATTTTAATTTTGAGGAATTGCCATACTGTTTCCCAAAGTAGCTGCACTGTTTTACATTTCTACCAGCAGTGTGTAAGGGTTCTAATTTCTCAACATTCTTTTTATTGTCTTCTTTTTATTATCTTTCTTTTCTCACCATACTAATGGGTGTGAAGTTATACCTCACTGTGGTTTTGATATGCAGTTCTATGATGGCTAATGATGTTGATCATCTTTTCATGCGCTTATTGGCCATTTATATAACTTCTTTGGAAAAATGTCTATTCAGATCCCTACCCACTTTAAAAATGGTTTGTCTTTCTATTATTGAGTTGTAACAGTTTATATAGCTTAAATGTCCCAGGAACATTAGAAAAGATACACAATTTACAAGTA
This sequence comes from Lutra lutra, assembly GCF_902655055.1. Classification (NCBI taxonomy): domain Eukaryota; kingdom Metazoa; phylum Chordata; class Mammalia; order Carnivora; family Mustelidae; genus Lutra; species Lutra lutra. The sequence goes on along the minus strand of NC_062292.1, from coordinate 20,093,767 downwards.
TTTGTCCATACTGTGGATTGTCTTTTCATATTTTTGATGGTGTCCTTTGAATCAAAAAGATTTAATCTTGATGATATCCAATTGATCTATTTTTCCTTTTGTCACTTGTGCCAAATCTTCCATCATTTTCCTTTAATGTATCTGTGTGCTTACATGTAACATAGGTTTCTCATAGATAGTGTATGACTGGATCTTGTATTTTTATTCAATCTGAGAATTTGTCTTTTAATTAGAATATCTAGACAATTTACATTTAATGCAATTTTCAATATATTTGGGTTTAAACCTATATATTTGTTACTTTTTTCTACTCTTTTTATCTGCTATTTATCTATTTATCTATCTATTTTCTCTCTGCCTTTTTTGGTTTAATTCATTATGTTTTACAATTGACTTTTATCTCTATATCAATTTTAGCCTATCAATTTTCTTTTTATTTACCTATACATAAAAGAAAAATTGGTTGCCCTAGGGTTTATGTCATACAAATTTATCAAAACTGCTTTCAAATAATATTTTATTAATTGACATACAAGACCCTTACATTATGTTTCTACTTTCCTCCTCCTTGCTGTTATGCCCTTATTGTCATTTGTTTTATTTCTACATCTGTTATAAAGCACAAGACACATTATTATTATTATACTGTACAAGGCTAATAATATTTTAAATAAATTTAAAGATAAGAAAATAATCTTTTATATTTATCTACATAATTATTATTACTGATTTTCTTAATTCTTTTAAAGAATTCTTTTAAATTCAAGTTTCCATCTTGTATGATTATCTCCTGTTAGAGCAACTTTTTTTCTAACTTTCCTTTTTTTTTTTTTTAGTTTTATTTATTCATTTATTTCAGAGAGAGAGTGAGCATGAGCCAGGGAAGGGAGGAGGGAGAATGAGAGAGATAATATCAAGCAGCTTCCACACTGAGCCTGGAGCCCAATACAGGGCTTGATCTCATGACCTCAGTCAAAATCAAGAGTTAGATGTCCAACCTACTGAGCCACCAAAGCGCCCCTTTTACTAAGTTTTTTCTAATGTAGTTCTCTTGATGATGAAGTGCCATAGCTTCTGTCTTTAAAAATGACCACATTTTGAAGGGTATTTTAGTTACATACAGATTTTATTTTTCCCCTTTTAGTATTTTTGAAGATGCCAATTCATTGTCTTGTGGTTTACCTAGTTTGTAACCACAAGTATTAATAATTCTTAGCTTTATTTCTCTATATAGACTATCTTTTCTCTTTGGCAGCTGCTAAATTATTTTTCTTTATCACTGGTTTCCGGCACTTTGTGATGCATCTTATGTCACTCTGTGGGTGTGATATCTTGTGTGAGGTCCTTTGAACTTCTTGGATCTGTGGAAATCTTCTTGGATCAAATTTGAAAATGTTTCGGCCATTGATTTTTCCAATATATTTGCTTTCCCTACCTTTCTCTCCTTCTTCTGTGATTCTTATTACATGTACTTGGAATTCTTGATACTGACTCACAGGTCCCTTAGCTTTTTGTTCATTTTTTTAAAGTTATTTTTCTCTCTACTTCATTTTAGATAGATTATATTGCTGTATCTTCAAAGTCGTTAGTTTTTTCTTCTGCAATGTGAAATTTATTGATAATCCTATCCAATGGCTTTTTTCATTTCAAATATTGGTTTTTGCATTCCTAAAGTTCATTCTAATTTATCCTTTTTTATATCTTCTGACTCTCTTCTCACATGTTCATGTCTTTCTTCATATACTTGAACATTATATTAATAACTATTCTATCATCTGTTACTTCCAGCATTTCTGTAATTTCTGAATCTGTTTCTATTATTGTTTTTTTCCCTCCTGGTTAGAGATCGCATTTGCCTTCTTCTTATTATATCTAGTAAAGGAAAACTTATTGGCTCTGGACATTGTAGATCATGCATTGCTGAGTGTCTGTGTTCTACTGTGTTCTTTTAAAGAGGGATGGGTTTTGTATTCGTAGATGCTTATGTCACTCTTAAATCAAAGTAATCTTCCTGAGGACTGTTTTAAGCTTTTCTAATTACTGCTAAAATAGTTTTCACTTCAGGAGTAGTTTAGTCCTACATCTAAGGTATGACCCCTCAAGACTCACTAATGAATGTCCCAAGTCATCTCCAACAATTCTCCACCATGGATAATCAAGTTTGAAAACCTTCATCTCTACACAAGCTGATAACTCCTCAGCATTCTTTGAACAATTTGTGTAATTTCAGTCTGTGCATGTGTAGTCCAGTACTTATCAACGATTTGAAGGAATCTTTATACAGATTTCTGGAGGGTTCCCCCCCCCCACAAAGCATCCTCATTCCTGAATATGTTAATAAAATTCAATAAATTAAATTAATAACTGATAGTTATTTCTTAAAAGTACCCTATAATAAACAATGAATCTGATTATCACTCAAATGATAACATGCATGACTATGTTATTCATATTGATAATTTACATGTCCTTAAGTCAATAACATAAGTGAAGAAATGAAGTATTATTTCTTTGGTATTTAATAACTGACAAATAATTTTATTATTATCCAAGTGATAAGATACATTTCTAGTCTCAGCTTTACCCTATCACCTCATGTAGCTCAGTGACAATTTTTAGGTGGCAGCAGCAGCAGCTAGTTCAGAAATTCTGTAGCTCCAAATGCTTGCTCTCCTTAAGAGCAAATGCAGACCCAGACATTTCAGGTAGCAAAATATGCCCCTATTTGTTTGGATTCCCCCAAATCGGAATCTAGGAAAAGAAATTTCAGAACAAGTCATTTATTTGGGAAGTGATTCTGGGAAGAACATTGTGGGAATAGGAAAATGACATAAAAGGGATAAAGCCGGGATGCCTGGGTGGCTCAGTTCGTTAAGCAGCTGCCTTCGGCTCAGGTCATGATCCCGGCGTCCTGGGATCGAGTCCCACATCGGGCTCCTTGCTCATCAGGGAGCCTGCTTCTCCCTCTGCCTCTGCCTGCCATTCTGTCTGCCTGTGCTTGCTCTCTCTCCCTCTCTCTCTCTGACAAATAAATAAATAAAATCTTAAAAAAAAAAAAAAGAAAGGGATAAAGCCAATACATTCCGAGTTAATGAATTGTAGGTGGCTGGGGCTTAATACTTCTGGGGTCATTATAAGAAAATGGATGGAACATGCCTGAGAACTTTCCCTGTGAGGGAAAAAAAACCTAAATTCTTTATTTATCTACTTCCATTCCTCATTGGTTGAGGACAGCTCCTGGAGCACTGGCTCCCAGCATTGTTGGCCTGCTCCAGTGCTGATGGCATCAGAGGACATAGTCAAGCTTAGTCCTAAAGTTAGACAATGTTCTCAGGCTGAGCCACTGGAATCTACCGAAACTGTGTGGGAACCACCGGTACTTGACGTTCAGGGTGGATGAAGGGGATATGGGTGGGGCATCATCAGGGCTCCCTCTTTCCTTGGAAACAGGAAACTCATTCAAATCTCCTTTTCTGTTTACCCTAATCAAGCACAACCACATTAAACAGCAAAAATGTAGAAGGGTAATAGAAGTCACTGATGGATGCTTTGACCCTGAACCATATTGTCAGGTAAAGAGAGAGACAAAACAGCTAACAATTGCTGAATGGCCAAAGGTTAAAAAAAAATAGCCTGTAAGCAAACCAAACTTTTGGCCTCTTCAGCAGATTCCTTCCTTTAACCTTCTGTTCATCTGGCATAAGTTTTGTGGTGCAGCTGGGTCTCCATGGCAGTCAGACTCATGGCTATTGTATTTATATTAGCAGTGGGTATATGTAGTGTGCTTTTTAAAGGAAGGGATATAGCCCTTAAGTCTGTTCCCAGAGAACAGTTGTGGCCATTGTTCTCTCAATTCTTCATGTTTTGCTCCAAGGGATGTGAAGGGGGTGGGGGTGAAGACTTCCTACAGCATAGAGTTGGCACAAAGACTAGTCAAGCCAATGGCCATTATGATCAATTTATTTTAATGCCTGAAAGAATCCTGTCCAAACTAAAACAATATAGTCATCCTTTTATTATTAATTTTAATTTTTAGATGAATTTTTCAAGAAATAGTATTGGGATAAATCCATATGAAGGCAGAATCACGGACCCCAGGGAGAATAATTTCATGGATACATTCACCTTCACCATATCTAAGTCCTGAAGTTTTTTGATAGGAGAGATGCCTTTATTTTTCCAATGAGAAATAAGTCTTAATTACTAGTAGGCCTGCTATAGGTAACAGTCTGATTTAACTTCATTCACTCATTCAATAAATTCAAGCATTGTTTGAGGTGCTTGGGATATTATAGTGAAAAAAATAACCAAAATCCCTGACTTCATGTGGCTCATAATTAATTGGGAGAGACTAACAACAAAAAGGTAAATATAATAATCAAGTATTATAATCACTGAGGCTTAAAATAAATCGAAATAAAGGGTATCAGGAATATAGAAATGCTGTGGTGTTATTTATAGTAGATGGTTTCTCTAATAAGGTGAATTTTGAGCATAGCAAAAATTAAGTAAAGTAAGAGTGAATGCCAGTCATGCACTTATCTGGGGAAGAGTGTTCCAGACTGAGAGATAGCATATGCAAAGACCCTGAGGTAGGGATATGACTCAATTCAAAAACAGCAAAGAGACCAAAAGCAATTGACCTAAGAGAAATTATAGGAGAGAGAGGTCAGAGAGATATCTGGGTGGGCTTAAAACATTTGCAAAGCACATAGAGCTTCTGAATCAGTGACGGAATTTGATCATGGCTCTGAGTGACATATGAAGCCACTGGAGAATTTTACTTATATTTTTAAAAAAGCCCTCTAGCTGTTGCAGTGGAGTAGGGTTGGAAAACCAGAGGAATTAGGATACCATTATAACAATCCAGGCAAGATGGTAGTCTTGGACCAGATCAGTGCAATAATTGTGGAGAGGTAAGAAGGCATGGGATTGTAGATGTAGTTGACAGTAGTGTCACGGAATTTGTTCAAATGAATATGGGATAAAGAGAAGAATCAACAATGATTTCAAAATTCTTGACTTAAGCAACTAAAAGGGTGGAGTTGCCATTTATGGATGTGGGGAAGACAGGTTTGATAGGAGAAATCACGCCTTTGGTCATGTGTGTTTGAAAACTTGATATCCAAGTGAAAATGTCAAGTAGGTAACTGAATATACATGTCTGTACTTGTGGGACAAATTCCTGACTGAGTATATAAATTCAGTCATCATATTTAAAGCCATGCAGCTAAAACAAATCACCAAGGAAATGAGTGTAGTTATGGAAGAGAAGAGGTCCAATAACCAAATGCAGGGCTGAGAGTTAGAAAAAAGAGAAGGAACCAATCAAAGAGACAGTGAAGTAACAATCACTGAGGTAGAATGACATTCAAGAGAGAATAGTACACCGGAAACCAAAGGAAAAAAGGATTTCCAAGGAGGAAGGGAGAGAGAGATCACTTATGTCAAATGCTGCTGATGGGACAAACAAGAGGAAGATGGAGAACCAAATACTGGATTTGACATCAGTATTTTTTGGATGACTATGGTCTTGACAATTAAGGGGTAAACACTAATACAGGACATTTTCCTGAAAATGGGTTTCTTTATTAAAGAGAAAGAGAGAGAATTGGCACTTGAAATGGAGTGAAGAGGAAGAAGATAAAGAATTATGAAGGAAATTTGAAGGCAAATACAACTTTAATAACTATATGCAAGTTCCCTCATCTCCCTTGACCTCAATACTGGGAAGTGCCCAGTGAGAGAGTTGGTCTCTATCCTCAGATTTATCTTCTGAATAATAATTGTACCTACCTTATAGAGTTATGCTTGGGAATCAATGAGTTGGAGCATATGAATTATTAGAATACTTCCTGGACATAATAAGTTCTTAATAAATGTTTACCATAATCATTGTATCATCATCATCATGTTTAATAATCTTGTTTTCCCTTTAGCTTGGAAATTTCATGACTCTGCGTCATCATTATCATCTTACTTAGAACTAACCACCCCTGATGGCTAGTTCTAGCTGTGTACTGACTGCCACTTAGAACTTGTGAAGAACTTGCCACGTGGGGCAGATCTGCTTCCTGCCCAAATATTAGTCATGGCTTCCTTGTTGTCTTCTCAGTGAGAGTCAATTATAGATCACAGTAAAGTAAGTTAAAAAAAAAAAAAAAAAGAAGAAGAAGAAGTTGGGATACTTTTCCCTTGGTTGAGTGGTTCTTTATTGTTAACCATGGATTCGTAGATAGAACAGGCTTTAATGTTAGGATTTTAATCTTAGGTCCACTTGGCTTGAGATAAAACATTCTCTTAGAAAACTGGTTCCTGCATTTGCTATGACTTTGGAAATGGCTGCTCTCCACAGTTTATATTTTTTTGCCTGGTTGTTTTTGAAGTGTTTACACTGACCTCTCCAGCTAAAATTGCTGGGCTGACTTTGTTTCATCTGGACTTTATATTATACCATAATGATTAATCCACTTGGTCTGTGCCAAAATCAGCTTGCATCTAAGTACTGCTTGTAGTTTCTACATCCAATGAAGTAATTCATCCTAGCTTGGAGTTTGTACTTGATAAATGTCCAAGCTTGTCTACAGTACACCTGGGACCTTCGGTATAACATCATGATGGTGAGAAATTTTTAAAGTTAATTTCTTGCTCTCTTTCCTCCCCTCTCCATTTTTCAAATTTGAGGAAGGATCTTTATGGATGTGGGACTGGTACTGATAAAACTCACAGCAAAAGAAAGGGCCAAGAGAAGGTTTGGTTGGTTTCTCACTGAATCTGATCTGCTTTCCTTCCCTGAGGCAAGGATGGCAACAGGAAGCTGCCCTTTGCCAAGGCACAGAGTTAGGGAGGCGAGTGCTGTAGTAGAGCAGGGACTGGAGCAGGAGCCTTTGGCTTCCAATACCCTGGTTCCTCAGGATACTGTCCGGACTCTTTGAGGACCGTGTGTGTGTGTGTGTGTGTGTGTGTGTGTGTGTGTGTGTGTGTGTGATCTTTATTTGTATTTCCTAGATTTGGAAAAGTTCAGAGAGAACTATGTGAGGAGTCATGCAACTAGTAAGTAGTGAAGTCAGGATTTGTACTCAGGTCAGCCTAATTCCAAAGTCTATGTATGTTCTTAAACTCTGTTCACTACTGCCTTCTGACTTCATCTTACTTGTTTAAGACTACAAGTAAGTGGGATTTAATATATTTAAGATATTATGTATTGTTGTTCAAACAGTATATTGTTCAAACATCACCACAATTTTACAGTATTTTCATCACCAATAGAGACTGTGTACCTTTTATCTGACACCCCTAACCTACTATTCTGCCAGCCCTCCGCAACCACTAACCTACTTTCTGTCTGCAGATTTGCTTATTCTGAACATTTCATATAAATGGAATCACAAAATATTGGTCTTTTGTAGCTGGTTTCTTTTAATTAGCACAATTTTAAAATAAAGACAATTTTTTTTTTTTTACCAGCAGTTTTAGGTTCCAAGAAAGACTAAAAGGAAAATACAGAGAGTTCCTATATGTTCCAAGCCCCTACAAATAAAAGCCCCCCCCCCCCCCGCCCCCACTATCAATATCCCCTACCAGACTGGTACATTTGTTACAACTGATAAACCTACACTGACACAGTATCATCAACCCAAGTCCATAGTTTACATTAGGAGTCACCGTCACTGCTACACATTCTCTGGGTTTGGACAAATGTAAAACGACCTACATCCATCATAATAGTATCATATGGAGTATTTTCACTGCCCCACCTACTCATCCTTCCCTTCTTCCCCCCTCCCCCACCCCTGGCAAGCACTGATCTATTCACTGTCTCCATAACTTTACCTTTTTCAGAATGTCATATGGTTGCCATACAGTATACAGCCTTTTCAGATTGACTTCTCTCACTTAGTAATATCATTTGCTTCCTTCATGTCTTTTCATGGCTGGATGGGTTGTTTCCTTTTAGCACTGAGTAATATCTGTTGTCTAGATGTGCCACAGTTTATTTATCCATTCATCTACTGAAGAACATCTTTGTTGCTTCTAAGTTTTGGCAATGATGAATAAAGATGCTATAAACGTCTGTGGACATAAATTTTTAACTCCTTTGGGTAAATACCAAGAAGCATGACTACTGGATCATATGGTAAGAGTGTGTTCAGTGTTGTAAGAGACTGTCAAACTGTCTTCCACAGTGAGTGTACGATTTTGCACTCACAGCAGTGAATGAGAATTTCAGTTGCTCTATATCCGCATCCTGGTGTTGTCAGGGTTCTGGATTTGGGCCATTTTAATAGGTATGCAGTGGTATCTCATTGTTGCTTTGATTTTCATTTCCTTAATAATATATGAAGTGGAGCGTCTTTTCATGTACATCTTTGCTAGCTGTAGATCATCTTTTGTGAGGTGTCTGTTAAGTCTTTGGCCGTTTTTCAATCTGGTTGTTAGTTTTCTCATTGTTGAGTCTAAAGAGTTCCTTCCATGTTTCAGATGACAGTCCTTTACCAGGCATTTCTTTGCAAATATTTTCTCCCAGGCAATGGCTTATCTTCTCATTTCCATGACATTGTCTTTCACAGAGGACAAGTGTTTAATTTTAATGAAGTCCAGCTTATCAATTATTTGTTTCATAGATAATGCCTTTGGTGTTGTATCTAAAAAGTCCTTGCCATACCCAAGATGATATAGGTTTTTCTCCTGTTACATTCTAGTTGTTTAGTTTTGTGTTTTACATTTAGGTCTCTGGTCTATTCTGAGTTAATTTTTGTGAAGAGTGTAAGATCTGTGTCTAGAATCCTTTTTTTTGGCCTATGGGTATCCAGTTGGTCCAGCACCATTTGTTGAAAAGACTATCTTTTACTATGTTGCTTTAACTCCTTTGCCAAAGATGAGTTAACTATACCTATTTGGGTATATTTATGGGCTCTCTATTCTGTTGCATTGATCTATTTGTCTTTTCTTTCACCAATACCACATTGCCTTGACTATTCTAGCTTCATAGTAAATGCTGAAGTTGGATAGTGTCAGTCCTCTTTCTTCTTTTCCTTCAACATTGTGTTAGCTATTCTGAGTTGGTTTTTTTTTTTTTTTACCTCTCTCTATAAATTTTACTTTATTTTTAAAAAGATTTTATGTATTTATTTGAAAGAGAGAAAGCAAGAGAGACCACAGAGGGAGAGGGAGAAACGGACTTGCAGCTGAGTGGGGAACCCAGTGTGGGGCTCAATCCCAGGACCCTGAGATCATGACCTGAGCCCAAGGTAGCCACTTAACTGACTGAGCCACCCAGGCACCCCTCTCTATATAAATTTTGGAATCAGTTTATTCATATCCACAAGATAACTTGCTGGGATTTTGATTTCAGTTGTATTGAATGTATACATCAAGTTGGGAAGAACTGACATCTTGATAAGAGTGAGTATTTCTCCATTTGTTTAGTTTAAAAACTAAATTAGTTTATTTAGTTCTTTGATTTCATTCATCAGAGTTTTGTAGTTTTCTTCGTAAAGATCTTGTCCAGCTTTTGTTAGATTTATACCTAAGTATTCAATTTTTGGGAGTGCTAATAAAAATGGTGTTGTTTTTATTTTCAAATTCCACTTGTAATTTCTGGTATATAGAAAAGTGATTGACTTTTTAATATTAATTTTGTATCATAAAGCCTTGCTATAAGCACTAATTAGTTCTAGAAGTTTTTTTTCTTATTGATTCTTTCTGATTTTCTGCATAGATAATCATGTCATCTGCAGACAAAGACAGTTTTATTTCTTCCTTCCCAATTTATATACCATTTATTTCTTTTTCTTGTCTTATTGGATGAATTAAGAATTCCAGTACAATGTGTTAAAGGCAGTAGTGAGAGGGAATTTCCTTACTTTGTTTCTTTTTTTTAAATTTAAATTCTAGTTTGTTGACATACAGTTCAATATTGGTTTCATGAGTACAGTGGTTCATCATATACTTACAATACCTAGTGCTCATCTTAACAAGTGCCCTCCTTGATACCCATCACCCATCTACCTACCTTAATACCCATCACCCACCTAACTTCCTCACCTTATTCTGATATTTGTGGTAAAGCTTCAAGTTTATCACCATTAAATATGTGATGTTAACTATAGGGTTTTTTCGTAGATATTCTTTATCAAGTTGAGGAAATTCCCTTCTATTTCTAGTTTCCCCAAAGATTTTTATCACAAGTGGGTACTGGATTTTGTCAAATGCTTTTTCTGCATGTATTGATATGATCATGTGATTTTTCCTTCTTTAGCCTCTTGATATGATGGATTACAGTAATTCATTTTTAAATGGTGAACCAGCCTTATATACTTGGGATAAATCCTACTTGTTCATGGTATATAATTTGTTTTTTTTATACATTGTTGAATTCTCTAATATTTTGTTGAGGATTTTTCCATCTATGTTCATGAGAAATACTGTAGTTTTCTTTTCTTGTAATGTCTTTGATTTTGGAATTAGTGTTACACTGGCCTAATACAATGAGACATGAAGTATTCTCTCTGCTTCTATTCTCTGAAAGAGATTGTAGAAAATTGGTATAACTTCTTCCTTAAATGTTTGGTAGAATTCACCAGTGAATCCATCTGGTTGAATAAGTATCCCAGAACATAGAGCAAAAAAGCAGAGAAGTGAATTATGAGAGAAATGAAAAAATATGGATAAGTAATATAAAAGCATAAATCTACTCAGTATGGTTTTTAAAAGGTCAAGAATTTGTCAAAAAAAATAATGGAGGAAATTTTTCCCTAGCTGAAGACAAATAAGAATCTTATGAATGGAGATGACTATAAGGTACCCAGCACAATTAATATAAAAAATGTTCACACTTAAATATATCTTTGTAAAATATATTAAGCCAAGGCTAAAGACAAAAATAATTCATGACTGTGTGGTGATGAGTGAGCAGAACAAGGTCGACTTGCTGGAGTGAAAATCAGGCTGGCATCAAACTTTTACATTGGGATAAGAGAGAAACACCTTCAGATTTCTGATAGAAATTGATTTTAGGGGCGCCTGGGTGGCTCAGTGGGTTAAGCCGCTGCCTTCGGCTCAGGTCATGATCTCAGGGTCCTGGGATCGAGTCCCGCATCGGGCTCTCTGCTCAGCAGGGAGCCTGCTTCCCTCTCTCTCTCTCTCTCTGCCTGCCTCTCCATCTACTTGTGATCTCTCTCTGTCAAATAAATAAATAAAATCTTTAAAAAAAAAAAAAAGAAATTGATTTTAAACAAATAATTCTATACCCACCAAAAACCATCAATGAAATGGGAGAGTAAGATGGTAAAAATAAAGTCCTTATCTGAATATATGATGCTTCTTGAATAATGATTTGAGAATTTATCCCAGCAAGGTAAAGAAAAGAGAGAGACAAGCAATTCAAATAGCAATTGACCAAGCCCAGCTTAATACGAGGCAAAACTGGAAGGAAAACAAACAAACAAACAAAAAAACCCCACAAAAATTCATGCAATAAAAACCAAAAACCAAAACCCCCCAGCAAAATGATATTGAAAAGTAGGATTAGAAAGTTAGCAACCCAAATTAGGTTAGCAAATGAGGAGGCCCTGGAAAGAACAGCTTCAAGAAGAAATAAATCTTTAAAGTTCTGCAGAGTCTAGATTATTATATTAGTGAGGAGGTGAAGCCGTATGATAATAACACAGGATCAAGCCCCGCGTCGGGCTCTCTGCTTGGCGGGGAGCCTGCTTCCTCCTCTCTCTCTGCCTGCCTCTCTGCCTACTTGTGATCTCTGTCTTTCAAAAAATAAATTTAAAAAAGTTTTTTTTTTAAAAATCAGTGCCCTGCTTCCTCTTCCCCCTCTATGTGCATTTCTTTTTCTATCAGCACAGGTTAAATGAAATAGCTAATCACTTTCACTCTGTCTGAGTCCACATACACATTAAAATGCAAGCTCTGTGAAGACAGGGATTTTTTTTTTCTCTGTTCGGTTCATTGATATATTCCATAGCACTTAACGCAGTGCTGGTACAATGTATGCAATTAATAAACATAGTTTTTTAAAAAATTTGAATAGAATAAAACTGTATAATCAATAATACTCATTTAAATAAAATCTTATAAATTCTGGCTATTTTTAGACTTAACAAACAGCCAAAACACAGAAAAATTAATTAAATCAGAAAGAATAAATTCTATGAATTTTGACAATGTAAATTAACTCTATGATGAACTGAAGCTGTGACCCTGGGGATGACCATGAGAGGATCAGGGCAAGGGACAACTATTAAATCTCTTGTTATCTTAGAGGGAAGTCATGAGATCCTGCCTAAAATGGATGGATCAAGAAATGGAGGGTTGAATATATTGGACATATCTAAAGGAATAATAAAAAATGAAATATATCTGGCCATGGTTGTTGAAGGAAAGCGTAAATGAGCCAAGGGCCTCATCTTTCATAAGGGGCCCATCAGCTATACTTTGAAGTTGATACATCAAAAATAAAGGGATAATAAGTTATTGTTGTGCAGGTTTGCCTCAGAAGGATTAAAAATAGAAAACTTTTAAGCTGTTATTTCTGGGGAATGCCATTGAGAAAGACCTTTACTTAAAAAAAAAAAAAATTACTCTCTAGTACCAACTGAATTTTTATTGCCATGTGCCCACATTTTAAAAGTGATATTTTTTAATTTAAAAATAGTTTCTAGAAAAGAGAAGAATTTTTAGGACAGAAAAAATGATCCAACTGTTTGCAATTACATACTGTCTACCAGCAAGGACCATCAAACATTTTGCAAACATTATCTGATGGTGAGTGTCAGAATCTACATTTACCAGATGGAGGCATCCAGACAAGGATGCAAGTGACTTACCCATTTTCAGTGCATCTGTGACCAGCCAGTGACAAAACCCAGGCTTCCCGGATTCTGAGGACAAAGATAGATTTGGATTGATTTCTTCTTGGAAAAACCACCACATATTAGTATGAGGATAGTTAAGGAAAAAATCCTAACTAATAGATGGCATACTCTGTGTTTAGGGCTTGGAAAATGCCTGTATTTTTCCATCTGATTTTCTGGTGCCAAAATGCACATTGCCTGTCAAGAAAAAGGCCATTGCTTCTCTGCAGCACCTGATGGGAATATATATCATTTCAAGAAGTTGTGCCTGCGAAGATAAAAAATAACCATCACTGCAACAACCACGATTAATTTTTAAATCTCACTGTATCTATAAAGATTTCTGCCATTTTGTGGCTCCGTAGGAAACTATATATGGCTAATTAGCTTGGTGACTAATTGTGATTATTATGCCATATGCTTCTATTATTAATTCAGACTACTAGCACAGGTGGAAAGGAGGAAAAATATTTGGTCTGGATCATTTTACTTACTGATTTCACTCTTAATGTGAATTTTAAAATATGTATTTACTTATTTGCCTGGCTTCCCGATTTAGTTAAAACACTGAAAAGGAGAGGAGGGAAGCCATCAAAGGATTATAGTAGGTTCCTCTTGTTTTGCCAGTGCAGTTTCCTCTCCCCTCTCCCATCCTATTCCTAAAGCCACACACAAACATTTCTGAAAACTGGTCCATATCAGGTGATACTGGTTCAATGGTCAAGGTGAGCCCTGGACCAAAGCAACTGCAGAATTTCCATGAGAATTTGAAAGAGGGAGTTGTGAGAGCCAGACTCAATGGGGCGGGTTTTTTGAGAAAAAGAGAGTCGCTGAAGGTCAGGAGCCATTGGTGGCCGTATTTTCTAGTGTGTGTTTGAGAAACAGAGAAAGGAAGAAGAAAGTCAAGGTACAGACAGGAGCAGAGGTGCGAGATGAATATAGTAACCATGAATTAACTTTTTATGTATTGTGGTATTATACGTATAATGTAGAAATTACTATTATAATATTTTTTTCTTTTTTTAGGGAGAATGCATGCTTGTGCATGCCCATCGGAGTGGGGGAGGGGCAGAGGGCAAGGAAGAGAGAGAATCCCAAGCAGGCTCCAAACTCAGAGTGAAGCCCAACACAGGGCTCGATCTCCCAATTCTGAGATTACAACCAGAGCCAAAATGAAGAGTTGGACACTCAACTACCCGAGCCACCCAGGCACCCCCATTGTAATCTTTTTTGAATGTACAATTCAGTGGCATTAAGTACATTACATTGTTGTATTGTTGTACAATCATCACTGCCATCCATCTCCAAAACTTCGCCATTGTCCCAAACCGAAACTCTGTACCCATTAAACAATACTTCTCCATTTCCCCCATACACCCAGTCTTTTGTAAATACTCTTCTATGTTCTTTCTCTGACTGTTCTGGGAACTAATCATTCTTACCAGGGTACTCCTGAAAGCTACACCAGCAGTTTATTGTCTCTCAGAGCCAATACAGGATCTGCAATAGCGATGGGATTCCTTTAAGCACTTCTCCTCTACAAAGAGCGCCTGTTATGCTTTCTCAGTAGATGGTACTAGAGGGATAATGCAGGAGGAAGGGACCTCCTGCCCGTTCTGACAGCCACCCTGTCAGCTGGTGGGACTCTGACCCAGCTGCAGGCCCAGAACTCATAGTCCCTTGGTGACTTTACAGACTCAACCTGGCCAATGATCACCTTCTTGTGGCCTTCTTAACATGGACACCATGTATTCCAGCCCTTCTGTCTACAGCGGCACCATATTCTTTCTGCATGCCCATGTGCCTGACCACTGGCTAGAGTTTCTCTATGTTCCTCCTGTACCCCAGAGAATTGCTTCCTGATTGCCCACTGATTGCAGACCAGCTCTGGTCTGGGCAAATCTCCCTGCCATCCAGTGGTTGCAGTCCCAGCCTTGGGAAGGGGGTCCCCTTTTATATCTGTCCCTCCTTAGGTACTCTCCCTCAGCCCTAAGGTACCATATAGAGTTCTCTTCATTTTTTAAGTGTTCTTTTATCAAAAATTTTAAAATATTTATATTAAACTTCCCTTATTTAAATCACAGTATGGTGATGTTTACATCTGGCAGATATAAACCAGAATAGTTCTGCACAAACTAGGGTATGTGGTTGCCATCTCTAGAGATGGGAGGAAAGTCCTGACTGTATATGAAACTCTGGCGCTAGTTTATTTCTGAGATCTACCATCTACCTACTAACTAAGATCTTCTTGAGACAAATTTGTTTCTTTAAAATAAATTCTAGCTTTTTGTCTTTAAGAGAGCTTATTTCTGTTCCTTGAAACCAAGAGAGTTATCACTGATAAAAATGTAGTTTCACATTCTTTCAAATGTGGCTTAGTAAAAGGGTTAGAGGAATGAAGAAAGGTACTCTAGAGGCAGAAAAAGAGAGGGAGGAAGACTATGCCAAGGACTAAAATGACAGCAAGTTCTCAG
This sequence comes from Lutra lutra, assembly GCF_902655055.1. Classification (NCBI taxonomy): domain Eukaryota; kingdom Metazoa; phylum Chordata; class Mammalia; order Carnivora; family Mustelidae; genus Lutra; species Lutra lutra. The sequence goes on along the minus strand of NC_062292.1, from coordinate 20,078,427 downwards.
TCGAGCTTGATGTCGATGTCAGGTTCTGTGACTCACCTCTCTTGTCACCACTGGGGAACTGACCCAAAGGGAGGTAAGTGGGTTACTGGGCCAGTGATTCTGAATGCAAAGGAACAAGGCTGAGGTCAAACAAAGCCTCCTACTGTCACTGCAACCAGACTTTGGGATCTGCTCACCCAGTGTGTATCCGAGACTTGGGTCTGAAGATCCAATCCAAGTTCACTCATCCGGCAGCTGTCCGGGCCAGGGCAGCCTTACACCCTCAACTACCAAAGGGTAGAGGAGAAACCCACTAGCTGGCAGCACAATTCCGGTGAAGAGAACATTCTGGACTGGTTTTGCTCGGCAGACAGAGTTAAGTCCCTGCCCATTAGTAAAACATGTCCTAGTAGTTGTCAGACTGTTGCCAGCCACATTTGCCATTTTTATCAAGAAGGAGTGAGCAATGGGGAGGAGAGAGAGAGGTAAAAGCTTCCTCCTCTTTATTTCTCCTCATATGAAGAAACTACCAAAATGTTAGTGTTAATTCCCTCCTTCATGAGCCAAGATGGGAATTTAGGGAGACAAAAAGAATACAAATGTTCTCCCTTCCAATGGTTACTTTTCCCTTAACTATCCAGTAAATTTCTTTTTTAATAAAAGAAGTCTGCAAAGTATTTGATGAATTATACTATTTCATAAATGATGCTCATCACAAAGAATAATTTTTATCTTTGAAAGTGCCTTTCTTCACAGCAAAAAAAAAAAAAAAAAGAAAAAGAAAAAGAAAAGTCATAATCGCCCCTCGGCAGAGTGTGCAACTTAACGATGCTTTTGCTACGAATGGAGTGAATCTGAGTGGATCTATCCACCCTCTTTCATCTAGAAGTACAAAGTTGGGTAAGATACAGGCCGCCTTTTCAGAAGTGGGGCACTTCCACTCATATTGTGTTTGTCTTGGCTTTGCCACGGAGAAAGATAATTAATTAAGTTTGGCTCCAACCAATCAGAGTGGATTGAGAAACAAGAATGCAGGGATGCGGGCTGCAAACGGTTGATCAGGCTGTATCATTTGTTCCCGGTGGATATAGCTCCGAATCTGTGAGAATCCAAGTCTAAGACGGTAGAAAGGACTGCGGGAGAGTTCTTGACTCTTCTGACTGAATTCACTGCATCTAAAGATACTGAAAAAGAAAAACCTGCAGTCGGCCAGGGATTTACCAAGAATATTTTCCCTGAAACCTCCTCTTCCCATAGCCTTAATCATATCAGTACATTGCAACATAGTTTTTCTAGTTACTCTGGCCAGAGCTCTGAGTCAACCATTTCTCGTCTTTTTCCCACATTAGATATTTCGTCTAATATCCCACATTAGCACTGTAAACCAAATCCTGCTCGTTACACCTAAAGAATATGCCCATTATCTGACTACTTCTCAACACTACTATTGCTATTTTCCAGGCTATGCTACCACTGTTTCTTGCCTGGCTGACGGCCATGGTCTCCTCACTGTCTGCTTCTCTACTTGGTCTATTCTTAACCTGATGGCCAGAGTGATTCCACTAAAACAGAAGTTAGGAGGTGTTACTCTTCTCCTGGAAACCTTCCAATGGCTTCTCATTTCATAGTAAAAGCCAAAGGACTTACACTGGCCTGGAAAACCCTGCACCATCTACATTCCCATTACCTTTCTGACTATATTTCCCATTAGCTCATTGTGATAGACTCATGACAAAAACTGGTCCTAATTCTCCTCCCTTCACTAGAGTCACAGCTTTTGCAGTGTGACTTTGAGGGTCTTCCCATGAAGTAGAGTTTGTCCTCCATCCCTGGAAACTAAGCTGATCTCATGAATTACTTTGGTCAATAAAATGTGGTAGAAGTGCCATTATTTCAGTTCTAAACCCAGACCTTAAGAGGTTTTGTGTGAACTCTCCCTCCTTCCCATCTCCTCTCTCTCACTCCCCTTCTCCTCTTTCTCTCTTTCCTCTCTTCTTTCTTTCTCCTTTTCCTTTCTCTCATCTCCCTCCTCCCTCAATACTCCTGCTATGACATGAGAACAGAACACAATCCAACTGGAGGAGGTGAAGCATGGAGGCACAGGGAGCAGAGCTGAGTCAACCCAGTAGAATCCAAGCCAGAGACATGTGAGAGAGCCCAGGCAAAGTCAGCAAAATTGTGCTGACTTGCAACTGACTGCATAGGCATGAGTGAGCCCTGACAAGCTCAGCTCATCTCAACAGAACCACCCAGATGATCTTTAGACTCATGAGTGAAACTAAATGCTATTGTGTACCACTGAGGTTGCCTGTTATTCACCATTCTTGTGGGATAGATGACGGATACATTCCCCTTGCCCATTCTTCTCCAGCCATAATAGCCCTCTGGAGAACACCAGTCACATTCGTATCTTAGGGGCTTTGTACTTGCTGTTCCCTCTGCCTAGATTCCTCTTCCCTAACCCACCTCACTCCCAAGAACCACATGCCTTGATCCTGAAACTCCTTCAGAACTTTTCTTGAGTGTCACCTTCTTAGTGAGACCTTGTCTGAACATATACAACGCAATCTTCTTCTAACACAACCTATTTTTCCCTTTCAACTTGAACTTCCTCCTTAGCACTTACTACACAATATATTTTACATATTCCTTATTTTTCTTGCTTATTGTCTAGCTCCATCACAAGCTCCTTGGAAGCAGGGATCTTGGCCTGTTGTATTTGCTACTGTATTCCCAGGACTAGAATAGTGCCTGGCCCATAAAAATAAAACAATACACATATTTCTCAAATAAGCAAATGAATGAATGAATGTGAACTCTCCCTGGAGTGGTAGAGGTGATCAGAAAATGTTTTAATTTTTAGAAACTGGCAAAAGTAAAAAAAATCCCTGAATTGGATTTGTCTTATCTAACTTCTCTTCTCCACCACCATGACCCTAGTCATAGCCATCCTGAACTTCTCTCTGGATTGTGCTCATTGTTTCCTGACTACTTTTTGTGCATTTGTCCCTGCTCCATACAATCCATCACAGCCAGGGGAGGGTGGTCTTTTTAAAGAGAAAATTTGATTGAGACTTGAAATCCTTAGCATCTCGCCAAACAGGACCTGCAAGATCCAGCTCGTCCCTACCTTTCCAGTGTTGGCTGACACATGCTCTTCTCATTCCCCTCGCTAGCTTACCAGTCCCAAGGTTTCTTAATATTGCCATGATCCTTCCTGCCTCAGGACCTTTCCATAAGCTGTTCTGGCTCCCTGGGAAAGCTCAACATCATCCCTTGGCCTTGTCAATCCCTCTTCATCCATCTGATCTCATCTCAAGGATCATTTCCTCAGGAAAACCTTCATAATTCAATGCTTTTTCTTTAAGGCACACAATACAGTTGCTGGTGGTAAGTTTTTGTAACTTGTTTAATATTTGCTTTTCCCAACATACTGTAAACTCAGTGAGGACCGAAACTATTCACCCGGTCATTTGGCTAAGTTTGGCCTCAGATCCAGATAAGCCCTTTGTAGTTGAGAGACTTGTCGTGTCAAACAGGAAACCCATGAAGAAAAGATCCTTTGCATAATGAGTTGAGCCTTCCAGGAAAAGCTCGGCCCCAGTGATATTTTTGTTCCTTTCTAAAGCCACAAAGGTCTATAAACCACTCCAGTCCATGACCACCACCAGTCCATTAGCAGTAGAAGCTGGGGAGAATAATCACATTCTATGGGATTTGTATTGAAGAATGGCACCTCTTGTCATTCTTGCATTGTCATGATTTCTGCAGTCCAGGACTGCTTTAGAGGACAGCCGTTAGCAAGAGCAAGGAGCATGGCAGGAATGGCAGAAGCAGTGACGATCAACTCCAGCTAGGATTTGGTCTTCTACTGCTCTGAACAAATTGCCACAAACTGAGCAGACTAAAGCAACATGAGTTCATTATCTTATAGTTTCGTGGATCAGGAGTCTGAGCAGAGCCCCTCTGGACCTTATGGGTCTCACAAGGCTGCGGGGGTGGGGAGTTGGGCTGCAGTTATCACCTGAGATTGAGCTCCTCATCTCAGTTCATCCAGATTGTTGGCAGAATTCCATGCCTTGTGGCTACAGGCATGAGTTCCCTATTTTCTTGCTAGTCATCAGCTAGGAGTCATGCTCAGCTTTCAGAGGCCACTGGTTTTCCTTGCCACAGGGTCCCCCCACAGGCCATTCACAACAAGGATGTTGACATTTTTCAAGGCCAGCTGGGACGCCCTTTTCTGACTTCTTCCCTGTGACCAGCAGAGAAAAGTCTCTGCTTTTGACCAGGTCAGGTCCACCATGATGAGCTCCCTTCTGCCATACAACATGACATTGTCGTGGGGGGTGATACCTCATCATATTCAGAGGTCCCACTGCACTCAAGGGGATTATACGGAGTGTCATACTGGGGGATCCCGCGTACTTCCGGCAGCTAGGACAGCTGATCGCAATAACGAAACACAACTGAGTATCCTTTGCCAGCACTGTGCTGAGTGCTTCGCAGCATTTAATCTTTAATATAACCTATGAGTTAAGTTCTACGATTTCCCTTGTTTTATAGGCTCTGATGCTCAGAGGCCAGCAGACTTTGTCCAATTTCACACAATCTGTAAGAAGTGGCACCTACATTTTGAACTCTGGTCTTTCTGACCCCAGAACCCATTCTTATCCATTTTACCTCATTGAACCTGGTTCTCCGTAAGGAATAGAATAATGACTATCACTGTTTTATGGCTGCAAACACTGATAGTCCTGCCCACACCTCAGGAAATGGGTCCTTCATAAAAATGTTCTTAATTAACCTTTAATTAATTAAAATGGGTCACATCCATCTCTGACGAAGAATCCTAACTGATAATGACTTTAAACTCTTTTTTTTTTAAAGATTTTATTTATTTATTTGACAGACAGAGATCACAAGTAGGCAGAGAGGCAGGCAGAGAGAGAGGGGGAAGCAGGCTCCCCACCAAGCAGAGAGCCCGATGCGGGACTCGATCCCAGGACCCTGAGATCATGACCTGAGCCGAAGGCAGAGGCTTAACCCACTGAGCCACCAGGCACCCGACTTTAAACTCTTAATGGAGTTACTGACTCAGGTATAAGCTGGAGGTAGGGGCTTTAGGTGTATGGTGATCAGGACACTGGACACTGGTATATTATCGCCAAAATAACACCACACTGTTTGTTTCCTGGCCACTGGGATGAAGACTTAATGCTCTGAGGGAAGGGTAAGACTGCCAGTTGCTTTCAGTGGTCAGTGCTAGGATTCCCTCATGGTAGGTCAATCAGAACATACATATGACAAAATGCAGTGTGAGGTTCACATCTCCTATGATACAAGCTAGCTAACAAGGCTTAACCTGAATTCCTTATGCCGTTGTGTTTTACTTCCAGTGTATAATAAGTGGGGTAAAAAAAACAAGCTAAATAATACCACAGAAAAGCAACTAGCCAAATCCAGGAGTTGGGATATTTTATAGATAATTGCCCAAATTCATTAAACAAGCATATCATGTCTATGCTTGCAAAAGAGCTTAAGAAACACCCATGCAATGATAATGATACACAAATTCTGCCTGAATAGGTCCCTAATTGGACAAACTATCTAGAAAGGACATTTGGGGGATGAATTGGGTAGTCAAATGTGGACCAGGTATTAGATAAGATGTATTGACATGGAAAGTTTCAGATTATTAACCTAAAAAAGAAAGCAGTTACAAAACAGTTTGTAACAGCTTAAAAAAATGTATTTTTCTCATTTGGGAAGAGAAGTAAAAATACATAAAAAATACTGGAAGGGTATACAATAAGATTCACACTGGTAATCTCTAGTTGATGGAAACAGTATTTTTATTTTCTTATTTTGGTTTACCTGCCCCTGTGATGTTTTGTAATTATAAGAAATTTTTAATTTAATAAGAGGGAAAGAAAGTCATCATTATATAAGTTTTAGCCTAAGACAAGGGAGTAAGTGAGATGGCCCAGGAAAGGGGCTATGAAGACTAAGAGGGCTAAGAACGCAACATTTCAGAAACGTCAAGATTTCAGTAAAGGAACCCTCCCCCCTTCCCAACTCCTTTATTTAGCGAGAGAGGCACTCCCAGAGGATGCCCAGGGAAGGCTCTCTGAAGCAGGCAGAGGGAAGAGTTGGAGGCCGGTGGGAATGAAGAGATTGAAAACCCAAGAGGAGAAGGAAGGATCATTCATGGCACGGGATGCCCCAGTGACAGAGAAGGGGACCGAGTGGACAGCAGTGGAGGCCCAAGCCTGTGTGGGACTGAGGCAGGCTTCCTCAGTATCAGAGCGAACATTCAGGACCCAGGGCCCAAACCAGGCAACTCTCAACTTCTGTTCACGCCACCAAACTGGTGATGGTTAGCAATTACAAATATACTTGGAAAGCAGATTTTCCAAGGGCTGGCGTGCTCACTTTGGAGTTCTGCAAAGCCCCATTAGCAGGCACTAGAGCATGTGGGCCTCACACGTTATTGGGGCAGGATGGGATTTGAGGGGTGGCCGAAGCCACGTCACCCTGGGCATATCTCCCAAGGGCTTTTCCTTAATAACAGCTGGTGTGATGAAGTGAACAGACAGTGCGTGATTTGGGGTCCACCAACGAGTCTACCATCCATCCCCTCTGTCATATATACTTTTTGAAAGTTTGACTAGCTTCAGTGAACATTCATCAAATACCCACAGGATCAAAAGGGCACTGTTCTCCGTACAGCCCATGACATTTCACTTGACCCAGAATCTGTTTGGAGAAGAAGCTGGAATATTCTGGGGCTGTGCCTGCGACAAGAAATATACCACAGTTACGTGCCTCGATCAGACAACGGCCTCCCTGAAATAAATAAGCCTGAAGGAAGAACAAAGGTGCACTATTCAGTCTGATCATTTCCTCTCCTTCTCAGTACTCTCTCCCCATTGCCCCATCACTAGATCAGAAAACCCCAGTGTCTTCTGTCCCCTTCTGCCCCACCCAGTCCCGCCCTGGTGCTGCTGACCACAAGAGCAAACTGTCCCCGGGTCAGAGGGTCTCAGATGTGCATGCAACACTCTCCAAACTGGGGCTTCGCAGAGACCACAGCCATCTTCCGGGGCATCTGACAGCTGCTCAGGGTCGAGCAGCTCAGAGTGTGTTAATCAGATGTTATTCTTCCCCACCGCTCTGCTCGCTGTGTCAGTTAGATCTGGGACAAGCTGTTGGTCAGAGGGTTTTCTCCCTGGTGCCTGTTTGTAGACACTCGTCTTTCCAATTTATCCTTCAGGCGAAACTTTGTAGGACAAGAGCAGCAACCCCCCATTTCCCTCACAGCTTTAGGAGCTCTGGGGCTTTGCACAAATGTGTACCAAGTGGAGAGACTCCAGCCAAGAGTGGAGAGTGGGAAGGAAAATTGCAAAGGGAGGGTAAGCTGAAAGGTGTGGGGCCATTAATTACAGCTCCGTGGGGACAGGGAAGGAAACAGCAACTCAGAGTGGAGCTCCAGAGCAAAAGCAAACAGGAAGGTTTTAATGAGAAAGTCCCTAAGAGGAAATGACTCAATGGTCTGGAAAGAGTGAGCTCCAGCTGTGGGGGTGGGGGAAGGGGCAACACATGTATAGCCCCATCCAGAGGGAGGGAGGGGAGAGTCAGCCCAGGGAGGAAGTGGGGGGAGCACCTGGGAGGGGCAGGACTTTCTTTTTGGCACCAAGACAAAGCAACCAGCCTCACTGTCCACTCAGGGTTTTGCCCCACATGGCCCCGGAATGGGGGCTGGAGAAGGGAGTCTCGGGGCAGAACAGCTGTTCATCTGCAGCCAGGTTGACTCTCCATGTGGGAGAGGAGGTTGAGACTGCTTCCTTAGTGATCTGTTTGGAGAAGGGACTGGGCTGGGGTATCCAGGGACCACACTGCAACGAGGGGTGCACAACAGCATTTCCAGGACCTGGAACAGAGAACTGCCTCCCTAAGAAAAATGCCGATAGATGAACCAGGACCATCACATTACAGCCTTGGTGTGTGCCTCACCGAGAAAAACATTTCCTGATATTAAAAAAAAAAAGAAAGAAAGAAAGAAAAGAAAAAATCAAGGCATGGCATCCAAGAAAAAAAAAATTCTGCTTTCTGAATTTTTGTACTTGGAATGCCTTACCATGGTATGAAATGCAACCAGACTGATCATAAATGTAACAAAATGGATTTATTACAAATTATAGCACTGTACGAAATTGGCAGTGTCCTGGAGAATCTGGCGTGAACGCACACTGTTTTGTGAAGCCGATCTGAGCAGAGCTGAGGAACAAAATTCTACATATCATGGATTTGTTAGTTTCTTCATGAATCAGGAGTGGGTGGGGAGGGGAGGAGTGGGGAACAAGTTCCCTTCTGCTTGGTAGGGGTGTGGGCAAAGAAGCTAACGTCCCTCTGGATACTGGGACCAGGGACCTTGACTTGAAACCTTGCTCTTCTCTGTCCTAGGTGTGTCTGTGTCTCAGGCAAACCTGGGGTCCCTCATTAGCAAAGCCAGGACAGTACTGAGCCCACCAGGGACTGTGAGAGTTCCAGTCATTCCCCTGGGCACCTAGTCCAGTATCTGGCATGGCTGGGACATGCATAAATACCAGCTCCTGTCCTCCCTCCATCCCACCTCCAAAATGCATGGAAGATGATGTCTCAATTTAGGAAGGAGCCAGTCCCTGAAAACACCTTGCAATGTAGCAGACATCTGGGGGCTCTTTGGGAAGCACTCCTTCTCTCAGGCAAGTGGGTGAGGAGAGAACACGGCTGCAGAGCGCCCACCTCCAACCAGCAAGGGGCTAGGCTGCTTCTCGCTGGCTGGAAACAGGGCAGAGAGGAAGCAGCAAAGTCTGGGAGGAAACAAAGTATCCTGTTCAATGAGGGGCAGTAAAGGGGGAACATGGGAACCCAAGGGGAACTGCAGAGCTCCCCTGGGTCATTCTATCTACCAGACCGCCTGAGCAGCCTACACGGAGAGAATGTGTGAACCTCAATTATGTTACAAACTATCACAAGGAACTTCCAGCCTTTGCTGATCCAGCAGGCAGCTCTTTTCAGGACTTAAAAGGGCATTTAAAAGCCACTCACCAAGGCCCTCCTACACGGGTATGGGGGAGGACTTGTCATTTCCACCCAAAGCCAGCTTTTGGTGCTGTCACTTCTACATACCCGGGCTTTTTCTAAAAAGGTCTGTCTTTGAAATCTCATCATTTATACCACTTGCTTCAATGATTCTGAACTTGGCATGCTGCTCCATGATTTTGCTACTTTCTGAATCACAAGATTTTACCTACATTAGGTAGTGGGGCTTGGAGTCCAGCCTCAGAAGGAGGTTGCCAGCGCCTCCCCTTCCCTTCCCAAGGCGAGCCAGTGACACATGTTGTCAAAAACACTCTCTTCCTCAAAGTCTCTTTTTCTAATTCTAGATAATCCAGGCTGGGCCATGACTACCTAAGAGTTCAAAACAGTTCAGATGATTACCTATTTAGGCATCTACTCTATGCCAGGCATGATGGGGGTGAGGGGGGTCAAAGGTAAGGACCCCTAGCTTCCACTCTAAAGGGCCTTGCTGCCTATAGAACAATATATAGGGTCAACAGGGAAGACCCAATTCCTACAGGCTATGAGTAGAGGCAGATTGGCACAATGCAAACAGGTCACTGTTCTTATATTCATTCCACACATATTTGTTGAGTACCTGTTATGTGAGAGGCACTTTTCGATAATCTGGGGTTACTGTGAGGGACAGGAATGTGGGGTCTGAGGTCAGACAACATTGAATCAAAGCCCTGCTTCTGACATAAGTAATTGTATTTCAGGCAAGTTTCCTTTTTTTTTTTTTTTTGAAGAATTTATTTATTTGAGAGAGAGAGGAGAGCACAAGCAGGGTGATGGTGGGGGAAGGGGCTGAGGGAGAGGGAGAAGCAGATGCCCCGTTGAGCAGGGAGCCTGATGTGGGGCTGGATGCCAGGACGCTGGGATCATGACCCGAGCTGAAGGTAGATGCTTAACCAACTGAGGCACCTGGGTACCCCTTAAGCAAGTTTCTTAAACTAAGCTCACTGAGCTCCAGATTTTTCATCTTAAAAATGGAATCACAATAATAATAATATTATCTACAGAGTTCTTAAGAAGTCGAGAAGCAGTTATGGTAGATGCTCGATAGATGTTGGTGATTGACTGTTCTAGAAGAAATGAATAAATAAGTCTGATGGTTAGATATGCAAGCGAGGGAGGTAAAGATAATTAGTTTGATTTCTTTCTGGGTGTGAGAAAATGCAGAGGGAGAAATGAAGCTGTATATACACAGAGGTGGGATTCCAGATCCAGCTGTGCCTGAAGCCATGTTTCCTCAAGGATTCACACATTTTCTAAGAGCATGTTTTAATTTTTTATTTTAAAATTAAGTGTTGATGATCTTATATGGATATATGCATACAAATGTATACATGATACATTTATATTTTTACAAGTTTATGTATTTTAAGTTATCGGTATGTTGAATCCAATCACTGTGTGATTTCAGCTACATTTGTGTTTGTGATCACATTAATGCCAAGTAAAGTTGCTTTATTTATTTTCCCCTAATGAGGAAAGAATAGAGGTAGACTTAATGTATAAATGCATTTGTATCCGCTGAGAGCTAAAAGAAAGCAGCAGGGTGCATTTTATGGAAAGGAAGGTTTAGAAATAGTTTGAATTGAGGAAAGCTGAGCATGAGAGGTTGTCCGCACCTGGCGGTTGGTAACGTCGATGGGCTGATTTGGAAAGAGCCTGGGCTTGGACAGTGTTTTAGCAAAACAATCTCATGTCACATTTCACTCTTGTTATTACTTTTAATTTTACTGGTTTGGCAAATTGTACTGGTTTTTTGAATCAGAAATGTGTTTTAGTGCTTATTAAGCATTAAAGTAAAAGGGATGAATACTTGGTATTCTATTGCACAAGTTTAAATAACATATTAATAAAAATCATTGAAGCCTAAGCAAGAGGTCTGCTAGATCTCTTCAAGGCAGGGCGTGGCCCAGGTACAAGAGCAGGCTGCTGGAACTCCAGCTTGGGTAGGGGGAAGGGCTGACCGGAAATGCCACTTTTCCAGGTGAGAGCTTGTGGCCACAGATTCCTGGAATCTACAAGCAGGTTCCAGGAAGCGTGATCACAGAGGAATTCAGAAGGGTCCAAAGGAGCATGTGTTACTGAGAACAGATTCTCTTTTCCCAACTTTCTCCTGCTTAACCTCCTGGCTCATAGAGACCCCACCTCCTATTGCTTCTCTCAACTTGATTCACTTACTTATTCAACGAGTGGCCGATCTGCCCTGTGTCAGCTCCTGCACTAGCACAGGGATAAGCGTGAGCATGATGGGCTCAGTCCTTGCCCCCAAGGAACCGGCACTGGCGTGGACCATCGTATTTCAACTCTATTCTCAACTCTGCACCCTTTGCCACAGACTAGGTCTTTAGAATCCTGCATGGAATTCCCACCCCAACTTTTTGCCCCCAAGAAACCATCATGCTTTCTTTGATTTGTTCAGCCACATACCGACTGGGAGAGTGCAGTGCCTCACCACAGTGGATCAGTCTTCCTAAGGGATTTCAGGCGAGAGCAAGTGTTAGGGAGCAGTGAGCAGCGCTACAGAGCATGGTTGCCTAGGGAGCTGGGGTTTCCTGATGAGGCAACCAGGTCTCCTTTTCTTTCTTTTTTTCTTTCTTTCTTTCTTCCTTCCTTCCTTTCTTCTTCTTTTTTAAAAGATTTTATTTATTTATTGTCAGAAAGAGAGAGAGAGCACAAGCAGGGGAAGCAGCAGGCAGAGGGAGAAGCAGGCTTCCCACTGAGCAGGGAGCCCGATGCGGGACTTGATCCCAGGACTCTGGGATCCTGACCTGAGCCGAAGGTAGATGCCTAACTGACTGAGCCACCCAGATGTCCCTAGGTCTTATTTTCTAGGGTAAGGTAAGCCACCTGAAATTGAGCTGGAGGATTGTGCTTGGTGTTTGTTAAGTTTCCTTGACAAGCGCTTCTGGGAATGGCAGGCTGACTTCGGTTCAGCTTTATGATGTGGGCAGGGCCACTGCAGTGGCCTCCATTTCATAGGTCGTGATATACACATCAGTTTTATCACAACTTAGGTTGAATTCTTTGGAAGCAGAGTCCGAGGCAAAGTTCTGGGGACGTGTGATTTATTGATTTATTCAGGAAGAACTTGGAACTAAAGAAGGGAAGCAGAAAAGTGAAGGGAGGGATGGAGCAAGGCTGTGGTCTCAGAAAAAGCCAGACTTGATCCACAGCAGACTCTGGGGCATAAGTTGTATCACAGAAATGGTCCCACCATGAGGCATGAGGGCAAGACTTCTGTGGGTTGGGAAGGGGTATGCGTGTGTGTGTATGTTGTGGAAGCATGACCTCACAGCTGAGGCATCTCCCATCAACTCTAAGGGTAATTTCTAGAGAAAGGGGATCCTAAGAGCTGTCAGCACACTGCTGCTATAGGATGGATGCACCAGTCCAGTGAGAGGGACCTGAGTGGGACACCAAATGAATCCATCACACACACACACACACACACACACACAGGTTCAAATGCATGGTTCACCTTCACAAGTTAGCAACACCCTTATAGGACGTGATTCAGAAAAGTACTTGGAACAGTAACTGTCCCTTCCTCTCCCTTCAGGCACAAGAGGCAAAAGTTCTTGACAGATGGAGCCAATCCAAAAATCTACCTGATTCATACTCTAGCTGGGTGAGAAGGTAAAACCCATCATTGTAACCTTACTCCTCTGCGCCTCCATCCCAACCATATGGAGGAATTGAACGTGCACCTGATCTCCTACTCACCCAGGGCCTTGGCTATTGTCACTGCCCCTAAAAAATTAGTGTCTTTCCTATCTATCAGTTAGCCCTTTTGATACCTTTGAGCAGTGTAGTGCTTCCCAAACTGTAGTCCATTAAGATCTAGGTTAATGGAGGTTAGGGAATAAAGGTTGTGTGGTAGGCAGAATGCTGTCTCTCCTAAGGATGCCCATACCCTAATTCCTGGAACTCATGACTGTGTTGCCTTACAGGGCAAATGGAACTTTGCAGATGTGACTAAGAGTACAGACTTTGACCTGGGGGAGATCATCACTGATTATCCAAGTGGGCCCCAATCTAATACATGAATCCTTATGTTGAACAACTTCTTTGGATGTGGTCCAAGAGAGATGAGAAAGAAGAAGAAGGACGAGAGATTCAAAGTTTGAGAGGGATTTGACCCATCATGTCAGACATTGAAGATAAGCGAAGACCCCAGGAGCCAAGGAATTTAGGCAGCTCATAGAAGCTGGGAATGGCCTTCAGCCATCAAGGAAATGGAAATCTCATTCCTGTAACCACAAGGAACTCAATTCTACCAAGAACTGGAATAACTAAGAAAGTAGATAGCTCCTCTCTTTGAACCTAGAGAAGGGAACACGGCCATGCCGACAACTTGATCTTATCCTGGTGAGAACCACACCAACCTTCTGATCTACAGACTGTATAATAATACCTTTGTGTTGTTTAAGTTGTTAAGTTTGCGAAAATTTGTTACGGCAACAATAAAGAACTAATGCAGAGGTCTTGAATGAATTAATTTGGGAAACGGTGTTATAGATTATAGAACAGCTTACTCATCTTGTTATGAGAGTCTTAGTAAAAACAGAACAAATAACAAGACATTAATTGGATCAAATAGCAGATTACTTGTTCCCTACAAAGGGAGAGGCTGACGCTACCCTGATTCATGACTCTGTGTTCTGATAGCATCACATGTTGTGTGCAAATAGAGGGCTGCTGCAGACCCACAGCATCACGTTCCGTTGTCATAGTTACTCTCTGAAAAGAAAGATGCCCTGACAAAGACCAGATTGGCTGCTGTAAGTGGTGGGAAGGTACCCTGAGGGTGGCCAGATGCTTCTACATTCATGTCAGGGACTTTTTTCCTGAAATTTGTATTCAGTCAGCTCTGCCCCCAGTGGAAACATGGTCATTTACATTTAGAAAAAAAAAAGGAAGCCTGTATTAGTGATGGATACTTTCTAATGAAAATTTGTCCTTCCATCCTAACACTTAGGAAAACAAATACCAACAAAAACAAGGTTTTGAAAAGGATTTGGCCTCAAATTAAGCACAACCTCTAGCAACTTCTTATACAGAACTTCCTATCCTTCTCCAACTCATTCTCTACACTCTAAGTACCCTGGGCTTCCTGTTTGAATACACCAAGCTTATCCCTCAGCAGGGACTTTAAACCTGCTTTTCCCTCAGTCTAGAATGCCCTTCTTCCAGATGTTTGCATGCTTTGCTCCCTCCGTTCATTCAGGCCTCTGCTCAAATGTTCCCACCTCAAAGAGGTCTTCCCTAAGCAATTTATCTAGAATAAAAACTCTCTCCAATATTGTCAGTGTCCTTTCTAACTTTATAGCTCCTAGTGGCATTTCTGTATTTATTTCAGTAGCTGCTCATTGTCTCTCTACCAGACCATAACCTACATGAAGGCCAGGACCTTGTCTTTTATTCACGGTGTGTCCCCAGTTTCTGGCTCATGGTGAGTACCCAAGGAAGTCCAACATTTGTTGACTGAAAGAATTTCTTGGAGTCTTGTTTCTCCACTGCCATGCTAACCTCCAGCACTCAAATGCTAGCTACCCCACCTTCCCTAATTTCTTCCAAACCCAAATTCTCCCCCTAGTCCAATGCAGTTGGTATGAAAGATTGTATATTTCAAAGATAGTCACCATAATGTATATCCCATTTCACATGTCCCTCTTAAAAATTGATGTTGATACCTCTTCTTTGAGGAGTGTATACTGTTCTCTCCTCTTGAATCTAGGCTGGTCTGTTACTATTATGGTACTATAATGGGACACCATGTGACTTCCAAGGCTAGGAGTGTAGCCACTTTCTTCCAACCTTCATACCAGGGTGATTTAGTGAAACATACTTATCTTCAGGAATTGTGCTTAGAAAAAGGTAGATATATCTGTATCTCAAGACTTTCCTATTATTACAGTTCAGAATTCACTTAGATTTAGCCACTCTGAAGATTAATAAGTTACCCAAGACAGCTGGATTAATGAACTTCATCCCGATGTCTGTCTTCTCAGTCCCAGCCCCATGCCAGTCCCTGGGGCCGTTCCTTCCCCAGCAGCCCTTGTCAGACGAAAGCCAGGTTCTGTACATCTCCAGTCAAACTCACCTCTGCAGCTGGGGCAGCCTCTCCTAAGGCTGCTCAACTGCTTCTGCCCACCAGTCTTTACTCAAGGGCAAGGGCAGGTCCCAGAGCCCCATTACCTCACTGGGCTGCTGCTGGACTCAATCTGGGGGTGGGTATTTTGTCACAGTAGAGTGCGTAACAAACTTGCGGTCAGAACGGCTCAAATGCAGTTCAGCATTGAGTCTGGAAGGAAAATGAAGATGGAAATAGATGCCAAAAGCTCTAACGTCTATAGCTGGGGAAAGAAAACAGGAGGACGGGCTGGGTAGGGCACATGGAATGGGTCAGCATGATAATAATGGCTAAGATCCTGAGGTCTGGCTTTCAGTGGGCCTGAGTCCTAAATCTGACTCTGCAAGTCCCTTAGGTTGTCTAAGCCTCAGTTTCCTTAGTTGTGAAGGGACTAGGACTAGAACTGCCCTCATAGGGATGTCATATGGACAAAACAAATGCTGAATGTCCAAGCCAGCCGAAAACTGGCACAAGGGAAGCCCTCAGTGAACAGGAGCCCTTGTCTTTCACTAACATGGACCAACAAGGCTGTATGGGGGTTTGTTTAAGGCTGTAAGGGTCTATGCAGGAATTTACGGAGCTGGAGTGGGGAGCTCTGAAATGGGTGAGGCCGTCACATTGCCTCAGGGATGCTGGGGAAGAGTCTTGGGTCTTTTATAGTCCTTTTCCCCCCTGCCACGACTTCCACCACCCCCTCTACAGTTGCCACTCTTGGATGACTCTTGAGCCACTAAAACGTGTGGGCCCCTGGGACCAACACCCTGGGAAAACACCGCCTCCATCCTCTCCCCTATCTCATGCGAAGGTTGGCTGAAGGGCCAACCCACAACACTTAACATAAACACCAGAAAATCCACTTCATGCCCTTGGTTTCCCACGAACTAGTGGTGGAACAGTGGCATTTGCACAAAACGGCTTGTACTAAAATAGGCCGCTTGAAATATTCCTGGCAGATGGGGCTAAATATAGACACAGTGACAGATCGGCCCCACAGCTCTTCCCCCGAGCGTTAAGAACGTGCTGGAGCCAAGAAGCTTCTCTTTTCCGGAAGACTGTGGCAACAGCTCCAGGATCTCACCATGCCAGGGAGCTGCGAAGATGTAGAGAAGGGAGGTAGCTTTGAGAACGGGCACCAGCCCCATGGTAAGAGGTTGCCACATGCCACAAGTGCTGGGATGAAGAAAGGGGTGAAGATATGGTTTGATGAACTGGAATTTCTTTATTAGATCTTCTGAGGGATCAACTGCTCCTCCAAGAGGTATCTTTCATGAGCAAAAATTTGCTGAATGAAAGTAGAAGCCGTATAATACAATGGTTAAGAGCAGAGGTTTGGGGGTTCAGAGTGCTCAGGCTTGAACCCGAGTTTTGCTCCTTACTAGCTACATGAGCTTGGCCAAGTTACTTAACCTTCTGGCGCCTCAGTGTTTGTTGTTGTTGTTGTTGTTATTATTATTATTATTATTATCTGCAGAATGGGATGATAATACTATCTATTTCATGTGAAGATTAAATATCCTAATGTACGTAAAGGCCATGCACAAAGCCTGGTACAGAGTCACTGTTGTGTGGATGGGAGCTATTTTATTTAACAGAATAAGAGTACCTAAAATGGCTGAAGAGTTTTAAGGTTTGGAGGTGTTAAGAAATAAAACTCAACTGAGTAAATTTTAAAGATCTTACTGGCTTTACTCAATGATTCATGAATTAGGCAGCATCCCATCTAGCAGATAGGAAGGATCTCCAAGGAGCTGTACAAAATGAAAGGCACCTACAGGCAGAAGGGAGCAGGACTAGTTAGACCACCCTAAAGCAAATTGGCTGTGGTCAGGTCACCTTTCTTTTTTCTTTTGTTCCCTTCTGTTGCAAAAGTTAATGTGTATCATCAAAACAGCTTCTTCTTCTTCTTTTTTTTTTTAAGATTTTATTTATTTATTTGACAGAGATCACAAGTAGGCAGACAGGCAGGCAGAGAGAGAGGAGGAAGCAGGCTCCCTGCTGAGAAGAGAGCCCAATGCAGGGCTCAATCCCAGGACCCTGGGATCATGACCTGAACTGAAGGCAGAGGCTTTAACCCACTGAGCCACCCAGGTGCCCCCAAAACAGCTTTTTAAGGGGAATGATTAAGAACCAGTGCTCCACAAGGGCACCTCTTTAAATTTTTCAAAATTGTCAATGGCCAAATGTTCAAAAATAATAATTGGAAGTATCATCTGCACCTTGGTTACCATTTCACCCAATTAAAAAATATATTTTGGGGCGCCTGGGTGGCTCAGTGGGTTAGGCCTCTGCCTTCGGCTCAGGTCATGATCTCAGGGTCCTGGGATCGAGCCCTGCATCGGGCTCTCTGCTCAGCGGGGAGCCTGCTTCCCTTCCTCTCTCTCTCTGCCTGCCTCTCTGCCTGCTTGTGATCTCTGTCAAATGGATGAATAAAATCTTTAAAAAAAAAATTAAAAAAAAATTTTTAAGTTTCTTTTTAAAAAAGATTTTATTTATTTGAGAGAGAGAGAGAGCTTGGGAGAAGGTCAGAGGGAGAGGGAGAAGCAGGCTCCCCACTGAGCAGAGACCCCGATGTGGGGCTCCATCCCAGGACTCTGAGATCATGATCTGAGCCGAAGGCAGCCACTTAACCAACTGAGCCACCCAGGCGCCCCCTCAAAAAATTTATCTTAAGGTCACCTTTCTTTAGGGGATGGCAGGAAACTATCAGGCAGATTAGCCCACTAGTGCTGACTGGGTACGTCCAGATTGATTGGTTTAAGATTCCATTCTGGGGAGAGGCTAATTAAGTCAAGTAGCAATTCTGGGTTTGGTGATGTGGGGCTTAGCATCAGTGACTTCATTTTTGGCCTACTGTCTCTTTTTAACAGAGGAATATTTTGGATAAGAACGACAGCAAAATTAAAAATAAAGTCAGGTTGCAAATTCTTAAATAGTTTCTATATCCGCTGAGATTATATTTGGGATGGGCATTACTATAAATAGCTACCCAGTGGAAAGTAATCACTCAGTGGTAAGGTGTTGGTGTGTGAGAAACTGCCCTCCATGGGAGAGAGGAGATATTTAGAAAAGGCTCCATCATCATCTTAAAAAAGAAGGCAAACCTCTCTCTTCATAACTGATAAGGACTAGGATTTTGAACATTGTGAAATTTGCTATCTGTTCCATACAAACATTTAAAAACCAGGAGGATTTCTCTCTTTGATTGTAATGACAGCATAGGCCAGCCTGAGGCAGGTGAAAGTAAGGGGCCCAGAAGATGGTCCTGTGCTCTGGGTTCTGTCTCTGCTACACTCTGGGCTCTGCTGTGGCTGTGCCCCTGGTTTCCTTCTATCTAATTTTGTTTGCTCCAAATTCTGGAGTTAGAATTTCTCGGTATTTTTTCCTCTGTGTGCTGCTAGGACCATGTTCCATAGGCCAAGAGAAATGTTGGCTTTTTTTTTATTTTATTTTTTTTTTATTTCACAGAGAGAGATCACAAGTAGGCAGAGAGGCAGGCAGAGAGAGAGAGAGAGAGAGAGAGAGGAGGAAGCAGGTTCTCCGCTGAGCAGGGAGCCCGATGCGGGACTCGATCCCAGGACCCTGAGATCATGACCTGAGCCGAAGGCAGAGGCTTAACCCACTGAGCCACCCAGGTGCCCCGAAATGTTGGCTTTTGAATTGTCCTTTCAGGACTGCATTATTCCTGGAGCCAGAGGATTCTTTTCTAGAGGGTTTTCTCACTGCGGGGTTGTGGGAAAAACCACCTCTGCGAGAGAATTATGGAACTATATTCAGGGCTCTGGATCCAGAAATAATAGGCCAGTGCCTGTTCTCATGGCACAGACTTACCTATATCCTTACACCCTATATTAGTTAATGTAGGCTAACTGCAGTTGCAGACAAGCCCCAACATTTCAGAGGCTTAGAAGAGTGGAAGCTTGCTTCTCTCTCAAACGAAGCGCATTGGCATTGAGATGGGGGAGATTAGAGTTGGGGATTTCTTTGCTCCATACAGTTATTTAAGAACCTCGGCTAATAGGGGCCCTTTAATTTTCAACTTGTGGTTTTCAAGCTTGCCTGGATGTCGTTATGCAGCTAACAGAGAAGGTGCTTGGCGAACCATGGTGGGATGTTTTCATGGGTCAAACCTAGAAGAGGTGTCTATTGCATCATCTCTTGGCTAGAACGTAGTTACGTGACCATATAGCCTGAAAAAGAGGCGGGGAAGTGCAGCCTATCTCCGTGCCCACGGAGGAGAGAAAGATCAGGAATGCTGGTGATCAGTGAGCCCTGTGTCACACTTCTTGATGCTAATTCAAGAGACCAAGAGACCTTTTTGAAGCAACATTTTGAAGAAACTATAGAACTCTTTTTTTCTAATACTCTGTGCTATTTTCACTGCTTTTGTTTTTTAAATTAATTTTATTTTATTAGGTTTGTTAAATAGTTGCTTCTAATCTGTATCTCTTCCAGTAACTCCTTTTTTTTTTTTTTTAAGATTTATGTATATATTTCAGAGAGAGGGTGCATATACGAGAGAGAGAGAACAGGGGAAAGGGGTACAGGGAGAAGGAGAGAAAGACTCTCCAGTAGAGTCAGCACTGAGCACAGAGCCTGACGTGGAGCTCAATGTCAGGACTCTAAGATTATGACCTAACCTGAAATCAAGAGTCTGATGCTTAACTGAGCTATTGCGTCCCTATTAGGTCTTGCAGTCAAAGAACATCCCAGGTTCCCTACAATAAAAGCAGAGGTGATCTGTCTCTCACAGCCTAAGTGTCCTTGTGAGTGGCACGGTGAATGAGTACTTTCTTTGAAGAAGAAAACACTGACTATTCTTTAAAAGAAAGCTTGTTTCCTTCAATGTAAGACTCAGAGTATTGCACATGGCGTCATTGCTAGGGTTTGTAGAAACTGCTGTGAATATTCCTGTAGTGCTGTTTGAACCTGTCCTATCAACAGGAAGCCAACGAGCCTAGTAGACAAAGGAAAACAAGAAAAGGAAAGAACACTTTCATTTACGAGAGGCCCAGCCCCATAATGACCATATAACAGGCTCCCCAGGGTTTAAGTAGGAACTGCCAGATGCTTTCCTCATTCCTGCTAAAGTAAGTTATATGCACAAATATCATGACATTTGTATGTTTAGATCATTCTCTAAGCTTTATGATTATTTACCAAGACACCAAAAATTTCTCCAATATGAATGAAACTAAATCATACTTCTAAAGCTTTAAAGACCTAACACCGAATTCCATTATGGTTGAAAATTGCAATAATACTGTTGAATGTACAGTCTACTGCTATAGTAAGATATGAATATAATAAAATTTAATAGACACTCTACCCCCTGCATACTTCAATTCAATGCCTCTTATAGTCTATTACATTTAAATCTCTCACCAATTTTTTTTACATAGACCAATAGCTCTAAAACTTTGTTGTGCTTCATAATCACACGGAGAGCTTGTGGAATCTCCTGGAAACTACCCTGGACCTGCAGAATATGAGGGGGTAGATTGGGGCACACATATTTTTAACAAGTTCGCCAGCTGCTTCTGAGGCACACCAAAGTGGAGAACCATGCCTGGTGTGTCTAACACTTCCAGCATCCAGCATATAGTAGGCGCCAAATATATACTCAGTGGATGGAGGAGTAAGTAGGTGAACCAAATAAAATAGTACTCTTACAAAAAAATTTGTTACTGAGTCTAAAGCAATAAAATAAAAATTCATTGTGAATTTACTGCCACAAACATTAAACACAAAAGTAAGATATATTTGGATTCCTGGGAATGCTGCACTAATAACTCAAGTTGATTTGTACAATCCTTGTTTGTCATGTTTCACTGATATCGAGTATTCAGATTACTACTAGAATGCCAACGTCATAGATGGGTATAGGGCCATCAGGAAAGGGTATGTCACACTTAAAGGGGGACACAAGAATTGGAGTAAAGTAATTTTGATGAAAACACAGCATGTTAATAACACCAAGTCTTCATCTTTCCAGTGGTCTAGATACCTCTGACTGAACTATTTAACTAGTGTCAAGAATAATTTCAAGATCATTCACTTAATGAGAATTTACAATGAAATGACAGATACTTTACTGAGAGTTAGACTCCCCCAAAGCCAGGTGTGTCATGAGAATGGTAAGTTTTCAGAAAGCTGACAAATACTTTCCTGTATATACTATCCTCCCACTTCTCCTCCTGCCTCTCTGGATGCTTCTCTTTCTCTCTTCTCTTCTCTTTCTCAGGCTCCTCATCCTCTATTCAGCCATTAAGAGTCAAATTCCTCAAAATTTTCACCCAGGTACTCTCCTCCTCCCATTCGCAAGGGCATATTATCTATTCCTACAGCTTTAATTATCACGTATTTATACATGGTGCCCAAACTGGTGTTTCCAGCCCAGACCTCTCCTCTGAGCTCCAGGTGGTTATACAGACCTTATAAGAACAATCTATGAAACTTAGGCCTAACTTTAATGAGTAAAAGAAAAAAAAATATTAGTCAATTTTTTATTTTGCACTGACTAAGTATATAGACATATAAAGTATCTATTATGCCAGATACATAGAAAACATATCATATGCCAAGCACTCAAGAAATATTATACACTGGGTTTTTTTTTTTTTTCTGATGTTGTACAATATAGCCCTCGAAGGAGGGTAAACATAAAAGTTCAAAGCTACCTCAGGTGTGTGTCTCAGGAGACGGTGTCAGTCATGCTGAGATGGAATGATATTTGGCTGGGGTGCTGAACACCCTATCTTGGACCACACACCCCCCCTCTCAGGTTCAGGAAGGAAATCTATATGTAAAAGAAAACCATTCTGTTTATTACTCTGAAGTTTTAGCCCCACCTTGCCCTCTGCACTTGGGAATTAACCCCAATGAGCTATACAGGGTTGAGCTACACAGGGCCACTTGATGTCAGTGAGATTCCCTTGCCTGGAGAGGAAGCCACATAACCTGGGTCGAAATCAAGCACAGTAGCCTATTTCCTCAAGACCTACATGTAGTCCTGGTTCTTGAGTGCCTACTAAATTTTATGACTAGAAAATTCGAGGAGGGATAAATCCAAAGGAAAAGCATATGGGGAGAGGAAGAGTTTCCACTTGTGGCCAAAAGCATAAGTACCCCTTATATCTCCCACACTTTGCCTTAAATCTATCTCAGTATTCCCATGGGTATCGACCCATTTCAGAGCTCCTCCAGAGGGTGAGGATGATTTTGCACTTGCCCAAGAGAATAGGGGATGTCATTTATTTTGTAACCTCTTTAGTCATCCAAATAATATGTGTTAGGTACTGTAAAATGTGCCAGAAGCATAGCAGTGATGAAAAATGACAAAGATCCCTGCTATTATGGGACTTATATATTCTAGCACATAAGTAAAATATATCCTAGGTCAGATGATGATTAAGTCCTATGCAGAAAAATTAAACAGGGAAGGTGGACAGGGAGTGCTAAGTTATTACAATAACCTAAGCAAGAGATGATGGTATTAAAAAATGACAGTTGGAGATTTTAATACTCCACTACCAATAACTGATAGAACAATTAGACAGAAAATCAGCAAGCACATAGAAAATGTAAATAACACTTGACCTTGCTGTTATTTATAAAACATTCCACCCAATGACCAGCAGAACATTCTTCTCAAACACACATGGAACATTCTCCAGAATGGATTGTATGTAAGAGTGTATGTTAGTTTAAAAGTTTCAATAAACTAAAAAGGTTTGAAATCATACAAAGTGTGTTCTCTAATTACAATGCAATTAAATTAGAGATCAACAACAGAAGGAAACAGTTAGCAAATACTTGGAAATTAAAGAAAACTCTTTTTAATAACTCATTTGTCAAACAAAACACCAGAAGGAAATTTTAAAAATATTTTAAGCTGAATGAAAATGAAAAGTTAACATATAAAAATAAAATGTATGGGATATAGCTAATGCAGTGACTTGAGGGAAATATATAGCTATAAATGCCTATATTATAACAATAAAGATCTTGAACCAATTACTTAAACATCCACCATAAGAAACTAGAAACAGAGGAATTAACTAAATCCAAATATTTAGAAAACAATGAAGTAGAAAACAGAAAAATAATAGAGAAAATCAATGAAACGAAAAATCGGTTCTTTGAAAAGGTCAACAAAGTTGATAAATCTTTAGCTAGACTGGGGTGCCTGGGTGGCTCAGTGGATTAAAGCCTCTGCCTTCGGCTCAGGTCATGATCCCAGGGTCCTGGGATCGAGCCCTGCATCGGGCTCTCTGCTCAGCAGGGAGCCGGCTTCTTTCTCTCTCTCTCTGCCTGCTTCTCTGCCTACTTGTGATCTCCGTCTGTCAAGTAAATAAATAAAATCTTAAAAAAAAAAAAATCTTTATCTAGACTGACCAAGAAATAGGAAGAGAAGACAGGAATTATCAAAATCAGAAATACAGAGGAAAAATTTTTACCACCATTCCTACAAAAAAAATTAAAAGATTATAAATGACTATTATGAACTACTTTGTATCAAATCAGACAACTTATGTGAAATGGACAAATTTCTAGAAAGAGGCAAATTACCTAAATTAACTCAATAAGAAATAGAAAATCTGAATAGAATATTAACTAAAAAAGTTGAATTAGTTATTTAAAATCTTCCCACATATACATCTACACATATAGATATATACATATAGATACATAGCTATACATATAGATACATGATGGAATATTACTCAGCCACCAAAAAGAATGTCATTGCCGTTAGCAATGACATGGATGGAATTAGAGGGTATTATGCTAAGCGAATTAAGTCAGTCAGAGAAAGACAAATACCATATGATTTCACTCATATATGGAATTTAAGAAACAAAACGATGAACATAGGGGAAGGGAAGGAAAATAAAATAAGAGGAAAACAGAGAGGGAGACAAACCATAAGAGACTCTTAACTATAGAAAACAAAATGAGGGTTGTTGGAGGGGAAGAGGGTGAGGGGATGGTGTAATTAGGTGATGGACATTAAGGAGGAGGGCATGTGATGTAATGAGCACTGGATGTTACATGCAACTGATGAGTCACTAAATTCTACCCCTGAGGCCCAAAATACAGTATATGTTAACTAAATTGAATTTAAATGAAAAAATTTTTTAAATCTTCCTACAATGACAAAGTCAGGCCCACATGGATTCATTGGTAAATTCTACAAAATATTTTTAAAAAGAAATAATTCTAATAATTTGCAAATACCGAAAACAGAGGATAAGGACACACTTCCAAATACATACTATGAGCCTGGTTTACCCTGATATAAAAGTCAGGCAAAGATAGTTCAAGCAAAGAAACCTACAGATCAGAATCTTTCATGAAAATAGGTGCAAAAATCCTTACAATTTTAACAAAGTGAATCCAGGAACATATAAGAAGAATTATAAGCCATCACCAAGTAGAATTTATATAAGGTTGGCTTAGCATTCAAAAATCAGTTAAAGGGGTATCTCGGTGGCTCAGTCGTTAAGCATCTGCCTTTGGCTCAGTTCATGATCCCAGGGTCCTGGGATTGATCCCCACATCAGGCTCCCTGCTTGGTGGGAAGCCTGCTTCTTCTCCCTCTCCCTCTTTCTCTGTGTTCCCTCTGACACTATGTCCCTGTCAAAAAAATAAATAAAACATTTTTTAAAAAATCAATTAATGTAATATGCCACATTAACAGAATAAAGGAAAACCCCCACACGATCATCTCTGTAGGTGCAAAAAAAGCAATAGATCAACATATTAATAAAAACAATAACTGTGCTTTGTTTTTCCTACCATGGATGTTACTGCAGATCTCTGTTTCTTAGGAAATTCTGAGAAAATACAAGAAAATTTGCATTCATATACCATGAAGACCCTTGACATGAAGGCTCCCAGATCTATCATTGGGGTCCTCAGACTTGAAAGTGAGGAAGCTAGCACTTACAATGCAGTAAGTTCTCCTTGGACTATAATATTAGTTCTTGCCTCAAGTCCAGAAGATGGCTCTGATTGGAGGATGCTGAAACCATGTTTGCAGGAGGAGGACTCCAGAGTCCTCTGAAAAGGGGAGTAAGGAAACATACATTGCTTCTATTACAAGGTAATTCAGCTGGTCCAAGGGCATCTCACTCACAGCCAAGGTCTTCACGTAGGCCCCCAAGTCCTTGGGGCCTTACATGATTTGCCCCCCATGATCTCTCACCTCATCCCTTAATACTTTCCCCTTCTTTCTGCTCCAGCCACATCCTCCTTCTTGGTAGGTAACCTTAACCCACCCGACACGCCCTGACTCAAGGCATCTGCACTGGCTGTTTCCCATCCTTGGAATATATTCTTCCCCCCAATATCCACTGTGTTGTACTCTCTCACTTTCTTCAGGATTTGACTCAAAAACCACCATTTCAGTGCGAACTTCTCTGCTGACCCCATTTAAAATTGAATCCCTATAACTCCTCCAGTCTCCCCCTTCCCTGCTTTATTTTTTCCATACTATTTACCACCATCTGACATACAAGGCATTTTTCTTATCTTTTTAGTCGTCTATCTTTAGTTGATAATCATTTAAATTTTTTTTAAAAAAATTTTTTTTAAAGATTTTATTTATTTATTTGACAGAGAGATCATAAGCAGGCAGAGAGGCGGGCAGAGAGAGAGAAGGAAGCAGGCTCCCTGCCGAGCAGAGAGCCCCATGCGGGGCTCGATCCCAGGACTCCGAGATCATGACCTGCGCCGAAGGCAGCGGCTTAACCCATTGAGCCACCCAGGCACCCCATTTGCCCTGTTTATTCACAGCTGTTCACCCAGAGTCTGTGACAGTACCTATCATTCAGGGGCCATCAATAAATGCCTGTTGCAGGAATGAGCAGCTGACAAGCAGGGGACAGAAAGTAGGAGTGCTCAAGACACTGACAAGGTCACCCTAGAGGCCCTTTGACTCGAATCACTTTCTGCACCCAGGGAGATCTGCTCGCTCACACTCCCGTACCTGCTCCATCTACAACACCTCACCACGTTTCATGACCGTGTGTTTCAATAAGTGACTCTGATCCTTTGGAGACCAGACCATATTTTCATCCTATCTGAACATCTTGTGAAAGTTCAGTCTTGAAACAGGGTGGTCAAGAACGCCTCCTGGGAGTCACACCATTTCCTCAAGTCCTGCTACGCTGATGGCTCGCTCTTTCTTTCTTTCTTTCTTTCGTTCTTTCTTTCTTTCTTTCTTTCTTTCTTTCTTTCTTTCTTTCTCTTTAGAATTGTGCTCTGTTCTTTTGCATTTCTGACTGAAAGAATGAAATATCTCTCACTTCCCATCTTTTAAGAATCCAGCAACCCAAAGCATGACAACTACATGTTTAAACGCATGTTTTATTTGGAGAATGGTTTTCTTGTCTCCCTGTAGCACTGCGTTGTCCCACCGGGCTCCACTCCCGTAGATGTGCTGTTTACAGCTGCACCCAGCCTGACAGCTCACTGGGTACCAGCCTTGATTTAGATCCGAGGTCTGCTGGGGGACCACCTACAATGTCAAGCTCTTTGTCTTACCCACAGACTCCCAGACTGTGTAAAATTCTTCGGACACTGGTTTCCCATTAATTTTTTTTTTTTAAATGCAAGAAAAAGAAAAATAGAACAATCCTAATGTAAAACCCTCCAAGCCCTATTTCTGTCCCACCAGCAGCATGTAGCTTCTTATCTCTGCATTTTTTGCGTGTGCTGCCCTCTCCCCCACCACCACCATGTTCATTTTTCTGCTTGCTTGTTTGTAGCTAGTTTTCAGTCCCAAATGTTGGAGCTGGATTCTACATTCCATTTATTAGTGTCACTGCCGAAGCCACACATCTTCCTGAGCTCATTCGTCATTCCTCCTCTTCTCTCTGCCTCGCATTAAATATGCAAGGTCTCATTACAGTCAGAGCTGTCCTGGTCTGCAAAAGGAAATAAAGGAAAGATCGCAGGAACGCAGGGCTGAGACGCTCTGCCTTGGACTCAGTCATTCATTTTCCACATAGCCAGAAAATTGTAGTAAGTTACTAGCTAATTTGTGAAGCTCACCATGGAGGTGCTTCAAAAATGCTAAGATAGAAAACTCTTTACCTTCAAGGAATTTCCTGGCAGGCAGGGGACATGCGAGGGAGATGAAAGATACTGGCGACCAGAGAGCACAAGATCATTTCAGCTGGGCTACTGAGAGGAAGTCTCATGGAGACAGTGGCTTAGTCATGGCATTTAAACTGGGACTTGCAGGTTGAATAAGACTTTGAAAGACAGAGAAAGGGGGGGTGAGTTGGCCGCTCAGTCGGTTAAGCATCTGCCTTCGGCTCAGGTCATGATCCCAGGGTCCTGGGATCGAGCCCCGCATTGGGCTCCCTGCTCAGCGGGGAGTTTGTTTCTCCCTCTCCTTCTGTCTGCTGCTCCCCCTGCTTGTGTGTGCACGCTCTCTCTAATAAATAAATAAATAAAATCTTTTAAAAAAGAAAAGCCGAGAATGGAAGGCAAAGGAGAAGGAATTTTAAGAAGAGGGAGGAATATGAACAAAACCATGGAAGCAGAAAGGCTTAAATTGTGTTTGAGGATGATAAAGTTAATTTGTATATGGGCACCCACAAAAGGGAGGCCACTCCAGTGGCCCTGCCCACATCACCAATCTAAACCTAAGTCAGCCTGCGCTTATGGGAAGCACCAGTCAAGGACACCTAACGTACACCAATCACCATCCTCTGACTCAGTTTAGCTAGCTCACCTTACCCTAGAAAAGAAGACCTGGTGGCCTTATCAGAGACTCCCTGTACTCCTGGCCAATCATGCCCTGTTTCTGAGTTGCCTCTTCTGATGTTCTGTAACATCTGCTCTTGCCCCAAATCCCTTGGGAAGTGTTGCACTGCTGGTG
The DNA here is from genome assembly GCF_902655055.1 of Lutra lutra. Lineage (NCBI taxonomy): Eukaryota > Metazoa > Chordata > Mammalia > Carnivora > Mustelidae > Lutra > Lutra lutra. The sequence continues at coordinate 20,050,306 of NC_062292.1, read as the reverse complement.
AGGCACTGCACTGACCCGATCCATGGAGTTTTCCCTTGAATAAAGGACATCCAGCCCATTCCTATATTGTACTTGTCTTGTCATTTTGCAAGGACAGAACATCATCAAACCCAGAGGCTCCTTCATTTGAAGTACCCAGAAAACAGCAGCAACACAGATTCCCACATCTCACCCAGAGATTCTGCCAGAATGTTCTTCCCTCTTCTCTCTGTAGGACTAACTCCTTGTCATCCTTCAACTCTCAGGTTCTACATCACCTCCTCAAAAGAGACCTTCTCTGACCACCACATCCGCGACTGGGCTCCTTCCTGTCAATGTTCTCTCTCACTCTCAGTGTCTCTTCCTTTAAGTTATAACATGTATCATAGTTTATCCTCATTATGTTGATACATTTACTTGCCTGTCTCTAACAGTTGCATCTAAAGTTTCTTCTTTAAAAAAGAAATTGTATTTATTTTATTTATTTGAGAGAGAGAGAGAAAGTGGAGGGGCAGAGGGAGAGGGAGAAGTGGACTCCCCCACTGAGCAGGGAGTCATATGTGGGACAGTTCCAAGACCCTGGGATCATGACCTTAGCTGAATGCAGACGCTTAACCAACTAAGCCACCCAGGTGCCCCGCATCTAAAGTCTCTGATGACAGAGGCCGTATCTGTTTGCTTGGTGGTGCCTGGAAAATAATAGGAGCTTAATTAACATTCATTGGTCGTATGAAGGAAAAGCCAGGGCTGCATTAGGACTTTCTTTTTTCTTTTTTTAAAAAGATATTTATTTATTTATTTGTCAGAGAGAGAGAACTCAAGTAGAGGGAGAAGCAGGCTTCCTGCCAAGCAGGGAGCCTGATGCAGGGCTCAATCCCAGGACCCTGGGATCCTGACCTGAGCCGAAGGCAAATGCTTACCGACTGAGCCACCCAGGTGTCTCTGCATTACGATTTTCATGCTCCCTAGATAATTTGCTTTTTGGCTCCTTCCTCCACAGAATATATTTCAAATTACGTCTTATAACTGTGTTGGTATAAATATGAATACAATCCAAGCTGGAAAATAGTTTTTTGTTGTTCTGATTTGAAAGAAATGAAAATATTTTATGGACCCTGAGAAGCATTGTGGGCCCTAGGCATTGTGCCTCCTGTGCTCAATGGATAAGTCAACTCTGTGAATAACAGAGTATTTTTAAAGTATTATTAGGTAGCAGGGCTAGACAAACAATATGGAGTAAGATTGTGGAAGGTCCTGTACATCTGCCTTCAAATTTTATACATTTGAACTTTATTTAGTAGGTGTGATATTGTACTTTATAATAGGAAATATATATTTGGTCTTCCTCCTCGTTCTAGACATAAGACTCCTAAAACCCTTGGTACTTCCTAGGTGATGAACATGATAAAAGTATTTTTATTATGTTAATGAGGTAACTATTAGAAAACTCTGTATTTCCAAAGGATAGGGCCTGGTTGCCAGAGGAGCCAACCACAAGTGTAGAAGGTTGGAACTTTCAGTCCCATCCCAACCTCCTCCAGGGAGGGGTGAGGGGCCAAAGATTGAGTTTAATTGCCAATGGCCAATGATTTCATCAGTCACGACTATGTAATGAAATCCCCACAAAAACCTGAAAGGACGGGGTTCGGAGAACCTACAGGTTGATGAACCAGAACACTTCCAAGTAGCAACATCTGGCCCCAAATTCCAGAAGGACTGAGGTTCCTTTGTTCAGAAACTTGTACTTTGTGTCTCTTCATCTGGCTGTCCACTGGTATCCTTTAATGCCTTAGTAATAAACTGGCAATCTAGTGGGTAAACTGATTTCCTGAGTTCTGTGAGATGCTCTCGAAAACTAATTGAAACCCAAGTGGGAAGCCATTGGAACCTCTTATATTTAGCCAGTCTGTCAGGAGTATAGGTGACAATCTGGACTTGGAGTTGGCATCTGTAGTGGAAAGCAGTCCTGTGGGACTGAGTCCTCAAACTGTGGAATCTGATGCTGTCTCTGGGTAGACAGTGTCAGAAATGAGTTGAACTGTAGGGCACCCAGTTGGTGTCAGAGAACTCTCCCGTACCCTACACACACACACACACACACACACACACACACACACACACAGGAATTGAGCTCAGAACATTTTAATAGACAATAAAAATCATGAGAGATTCTGAGCTAAAGAATAATATGGTTCCAATCTGCCAGAGCCACTGTAAGAAAAAGCCACAGAATGAACAAAGGAAAGAGACGTTAGTCAGGAAGTTCCAGAATGGGGTCCAGACACCATGACATGGAAAGGGATCTGAACTGTGGTACTGATAGTGACAGTAGTATTGGAAGAATAAAAGCAGAGCTGGGAGAACTTGTGAACTTGTGTACCCTCACAGCTGACTAAGGAGGGTGCATTCAAAGATGGCTGTGGTTCTAGACTGGCCGAATGGTGTGGTGGTGAACAAAAACTGTCATCCAGAGAAGACAGACTTGGTGGGGAACATGATGGGTTTGCTTTGGGACACAATTTGAGGATGGGATGTTGGCAGAACAATCTTAGCAGTCAGACAGAAATATAGGTCAGGAACTCTGGGGCTTCACATTTTTAAACAATCTTCAGCCAACTTCAATGTTATTAAAATCATAGGATAACAATGAAATCAGAAAAGAGCATTTCTAACCAACCATTCAAATATGGCCCCCTCTTTGGGCTGGCTGATTTGTCCTAGTCACTAGGCCCAGTTAAGGGGGTCCCCTAAGTCTCCTGCCTCTTTGTTCTTCTTAGCCAAGGAAATGAAAGGGATTCTAATGAATTCTATTATAATGGAGAGTAAATTCAGTGAGCTCACCCTTATTCTAAATCGAGTCTAATTAAATGAGCTAACTGACCATAGATGGTTAGCATTATATTTTTAATGAGTAGAGGCTTAAAAACTCCTATTTCTATAAAGCTGTTAGGCAAGTATGAGGCCTGCAGCATTTTAATAGTACCCTGCCAAAGAAAAAGTTGGTTGGGAAAAGGGCAACTTCTTCATTAGAGGCTGGGCCCTATGAACAAAGCTGGACTAATGGGGCTTCACGGTCCCCAGTCTCAGTGTTTGCACTGTGTGAAACAGACTCCAGGGCAAGCACTTTCCCCCAAGCTCCCTTCCTACCCTAAGGTACCAGGCTGGCATGAATTTTTAATGTTAGAATCAAGCGGTAGGAGTAACGGTTCTCCCTCTGGGTGGGATTTGAGCAATCTGTCCCTTTCCTGCAAAGTTCTTTGGAGATATTAACATTTTTACATTTTACCAGGAAACCAGGATGTGATATCACAGGTCTTCTTAAGCAATCTGTGCCTCTGTTACCCTATTGGTAAAGCGGAGGAAATATCGTGTATCTCGTGGGACCATGGTAAGGGTTCAGTGAGGTACTTTATATACAACACTTTATGTCTTATGATAATTTACGCATAGGAGACTACCTCATTCAAAGTAAGTGGTCATTAAATTTTTTTTAAGATCTTATTTATTTATTTCAGAGAGAGCATGTGTGTGCTTAAGCAGGGGGGAAGGGCAGAAGGAGAGGGAGAGAGAGAGAAAATTAATCAGCATGGATGCTCAGAGTGGAGCTTGTCTCGGGGCTTGATTCCATGACCCTGAGATCATGACCTGAGCCGAAATCAAGAGTGGCTCAACCAAATGACCCACCCAGGTGCCCCAAACATGTTAGCTTTTTAATTTTGATCACAGTAGCTCTCTTCTCTTCTACCGTATTTTCCCCCTAAAAATAGAAATTGCACATATCTGCATCAAAGTCATTTAAGTGTTTATTTGAATGCAGAGTCCTGGGCACCACCCAAGACCAAAGAAATAGTGATTTTCAGGAATGGAGCCTAGAAATCCACCTTTGAACAAATTTTCTAAGAGATTTTAGTCTCCCTGGAGTTTGAGACCCACTAGTCTGCTGGGTTTACAGGAAATACGGATGAAATTTCTGCCTTGGTCTCCATGTCCTGCTGCCTGGACCAGCTATGGAATGTATTTTTCAGCACCTAGAAAACCCAAGACCCGAGATGTGTTGGTTTCCTCAGGCATGGTGTAGCCTGGGTCAGGATACGGTCAACAAGGTTGCTCTGAACAATACCTGATTCCTGCTCTACCCCTCAGTCTTCTTCGAGAAATCAACCTCATGATCTGTTATGATCAATTCCCTGCAGCCGCTGGAGGGAGCCTCCCATGACCATCAGTTTTCCTAGAAGGAGGTCTGTTTAGGGAGCCTGGTGATGCTTTGAACACATTCGTCACCACATCAATCAAGGCGTATACACAACATACATGACTCCGGCTGCCTCCCGGCTGTATATTCTCTGATTCCCTGGCATGTCACTGTATGAGATAAGATTAATACTGAACCACAAGCTGACTGGATGTGACATTCAAAATTGACCCCGCTAAGCAACCTGACCCCACAGCAGCTATCGCGTGCCTCATATTTTAAATATGAGGATCTTGCGACATCATCATAGTGATCATAATACAAAATAACAAGTCCTTCTGTTTCTACAGGATTTTATGGTTGGTTATCAAAGAACTTTCATAGCCATTACCTAGCATGCCCTTACAATGGGAATTAAAAAAAAAGAGGAGTCCTTTCCACTTCACAGCAAGTAAGGAGTTTGTGTGATTTACCTAAACTCACCTAACAGACTGAAGGCTAACAGGACAGGTGATCTCCATGCTCCGTGCCCTGGCATAGGTTTGTCCTGCTAACCCACACTGCCTCCAGCCGTTGTAGCTCCAGGGTAGAGAAGAGGTAAAGAGCACTAGCTCTGGAATACACTTTGAATCTAGAGTCCATCACTCACTAGCTGTGTGACCTTGAGAAAATCTACTTCCTGGGGATGAGACGAGGGTAAAATGTGAAGCACTGTGCTTGGCACACAGTGAACACTCACAGTTGTTTTATGCCATATGTTTTATGTTTTATTAAAGCTGTAGATATCCCTGACAATCAGTGATGGTGGTTCTGATCAAAATGGCGATAATTTTGTCTTCTCTCCTACATACCATTTTTGAGTAAGAAGACAAATGGTTATTATATGCCTGCCCTCTTTCTTTCTTTCTTTTTCTTTCTTTCTTTCTTCCTTTCTTTCATATATATATATACATGTATATATATATGTTTATATAATTTATATTATATTTATATAATATATAAAAAATATATATTTATATATATTTTATATATTTAACTTGGCAAACTTTCCCTGTCCTTCAGATCAAACTCAAGTGCCCCATCCATTCCGAAGACTTCTCTCAACAAATTGTCTCCTGAGCTGTAGCTTTGGAGCCTTTATCATTCTTCCTTGGTTTTTTCCATGTAGATTAAATTAACATTGTGCTTGGGATATCCCCATGCTCAGTAGCTATATGGACAATAAGTGAATAAGTTAACTACCTAATTAATCCATGAGTTAACCAACTAACTAATTAACGAATTTCTTCCCTCTCTATACCTCATTTACATTTCCTGTGGAAACATATATATATATGTTTCTGATAAATAGAGAAATTTATTTCTTTCTCTGATAAATAGAGAAAACATTTGGGATTTATTCTCCAGTTTTCAAAAACTTTAGACTGACTTGTCATTATATGATATTATGTTTGACTCCGGGAATAGAATTTTTTTTCCCCCAGAGAACAGAACTTAAACTTTTATCTCAAATCCAATGAGTTCAGCTACTCTGTTTTGTTCCATTAACTTTCTGACCCATGTTAAAAGCAAATGAGGTGAACCATGAGAGACTATGGACTCTGAAAAACAATCTGAGGGTTTTGAAGGGGCGGGGGATGGGAGGTTGGGAGAACCAGGTGGTGGGTATTAGAGAGGGCACGGATTGCATGGAGCACTGGGTGTGGTACAAAAACAATGAATACTGTTACACTGAAAAGAAAAAAAAATATTAAAAAAAATAATAAATGCTTAAGAGACACCACTGGATCAAATCAGCAGGTGAGCTATGATCAGGCAAGAAAAAGACATTTGTTTCCCTGATGTCTGCTTGATTTTGGTGAGTTGGTCCCTGACCAATTTCTGAACAACATCTCGAAACATAAATAAAGAATAAGTTAAAAGAAATAATAAATAAAGAAATAAGTTAAAAGATTGACACTCAGGGAACCATTTGCCTTGGATGATAGAAATATCACTGTGAGTTAATTACAGTCAGAGAGGTTTTATGCCTTTTCTCACAACCACTTCCCACTAACGACAATTCCATCCATTGCCACACCTTACACTTTTCTGTCCCACGTACAGCACCCCCAGGAATGTCATTGGCCCTGCGGGGAGACTGCAAAGTGACCGAGGTGAATGTGCCACCTGTCAGGTTAAGGGCCATGGAGGTTCTGAGTGCAGAACCCCTGAAACAGGCCCCACCAGAGAGGATAAAACATATCAAGGCAGCAGCCTGTATTCTCACTACTTCTAATGAGGACGGTCTTCTTCCCGCCTGTCCCTGCCCCATCCATGCAACTCCCCGAAGCGGCTGGAACCAGGGGAATTTGCTCACGTCCACACAAATGAAAGCATGAGACAACAGAAGACTGGGAGCATCACAGCGGCCATCTGACGTGCAGAGAAGCGATCCACGAGGGGAATGAAATCCAAGAAAATAACTCAAAGGAAAACCGAAAGATTCCCAGCAGCACTATTTTTAAGGAAAAACAAAAAACAAAAAACAAAAAAAACAAAAAACTACAAAACCACACCAGTGTGCAGAAGGGCCAGAAATATCCTGATGGAAACCATGATGGGACAGCATACAGCTATTAAACATAACAAGTTTATGGACTACAAACCCAGAAATGTTTATATAGAATGGTCCAAAGTGGAAAGTCACAACTAACAATGTCAAAGTTAATTTATAAGACTGCATTTAAGGCTGACCATGGCCGTAAAAAAATCTTACAACCCAAGAGATTAGAATCTTTATGAGTTTATCCTATCTCAACTTAAATGGATTGCACAAGTCTATGACTGCATTTTTCTAGTAAGTTCCTTTTTGCAATCTTGTTAACTGCTCTGTACTTCCTCCACTAGGTTCAAACTTCCCAGCTCTCTCATAAGAGAATCCTAGGAGGCATCTGCGACTCCTGTTTTGCCTGCCCGAATTTGGCAATGTGATCCTTCTTTCCTGTGTTCCAGCCACCCTGGCCTCTTGGTCTTTGAGTTTGCTAAGTGTGTTCCATTCTCAAGGGTCTCCCCTGTGTTCTTCCTGCTGCCATGAAGGTCCTTGTCCCAAGTCAGTCAACTCAACCAAATCTCACATTTATGTACCTCTGCTATTATCCTCACTCATGGCTATATGCCCTTCTTCTTCACAGCACCTAGTACACTTTGTAATTATAAATGCATTTGCATGATTATTGGTTTACAGTGTCCCCCTCCCCTAAATAGACTGTCAGCTCCATGAGGAATAACATCCGAGCTGTTCACAATGGCTTACCTGTCTAGCACAACACAGCGCCTGGCCCGGATTGCTTGTCTCATCAAACTTGGCTGAATGAATGAATAGGTTGGATGAATGGGTGAAGGAATGAAATGATGTAAATATAATGTAATATTCATTAGTTGTTATTTTTTCCACAAAAATAACCATGTGGTGTAGACTACTGAATAATACTTAGCTCTCACTTGAGTAGTATTTTCTATTTTTCAAAGCATTTTCTCATGCAATAATACATTTTTTGATGCCTAGAGCCCTATGAGGTAGACATTATTCCAGATTCACAAGCCAAGCTAAGAGGTAGAGAGAGGCCTAGAATCCAGACCTGCTAGACTCAGGCCAAGGATTTGGACCCTCTGCCTCTGTGGCTCCAAGTATGTCACAGAGTGCACTATAAGGCACACTGGGAGCACTGGAGGGCTGGCAGGTGCAGAGGCACCATCTTGATAGGTCTTTGCTGCTCAGGAATGACAGAGGTGACAGTGCTCCAGTCTGGGGAGAGGGTCCTGGCCCCTACCAGGTGGGACTAGAGGGGCGAGTCAGTGGGCAGTGAGCCTGAGACGCGGCTGTCAGTTCACTGGATCACATGTGACCTCCAGTAGTTCAGTGTCTTACTGTCCTTGTTCCTCGGGCGATCAAGATTAATGATCATTGTACAGGTGGTTCCATAGTCACTAAACTCAGATGCAACACAACAGCATGGATAGAGCATGGGCCTGGCTTGAACGTTCCTGGGTTGAACATCAAAGGTACAGTCGGAGAAGTCAAATTGCCCGAGGAAATCAGAGAGAGTCAACATGTACATGTCAACACGGACAGTCACTCTGGCAAAGACATGACCCTATTTATCATATTGTTTGTCCTGTCTGAATATGTACAAAAAGATAAGCTCAAAGGGCAGAGACGTGGTGGGATGTGGAGAAAGAAGACGACGACTAAGCAAACAAAGGTCTAATGCTAAGGCAGAAAATCCTTCCTCCTGTCATATGCTTTCAGTGCACACTTGTCATCATTTCCACTTGCACATCCTGTTAGAGCCCTCACTTCTTCAGCCCCTGTCTACAGCAGCTTTCCATAAAGAGCTTGATGACAGCTGTGTCTGTGGGGAAAATCAAGGCCTCATTTTTCTCTCTTCAGGAGTATCTGAACACGGTGATGCTTGCCACCACTTAACGAGGTGGGGTTGTAAGGTCAGCCGTGTTCAGGCTGGGGATTTCTTCCCTTACAGAGAAGGCCATACTTCCAGAATTTTATAATTCCTGCAGCTGCCGCTAGACAAATGGCAAGTGGGACCTGATGTTGACTGCACATAATCAAGGCTGAGAGTCACCCCAAAAAACAACTAAAACAAACTAGGAGTTGAATCCTCATTACTTCTCTTCATGCTTTTCGTATTATCAAATTACTATTTTTTTGCATTATGCTTTTGTATTACTAAAAGAATGAAATGGTTGTTATTAATAACATAATTACTTGAGGGGACCCTGTAAGATTGAAACAAATCCAGTAATGAAAATGGCTACCATTTTTAATACTTTGTCACTGTTAATTTTTCATTTCTCACAATAACTCTTTTTACTACTAAGGAAAACGAGATTTGAGATGCTAAAATAGACTTAACCCAGTAGGAGGGAGTGGAGCAGGAAGTCAGGATTGAGTCTGTTCTCAGCCGTGTTATTGAGTAGCTATGTGGCCTTGGGTAAGTCACTTTACCTCTCTGGCCTTTGGCTGCCTTCCTAGAGAAAGGAAGAGTGAGTTAGACTTAGAGATGATGCAGATCCCTTCTTGCTCTGAGTGTTGTTTTGTGCTGGATTTTATTGCTTCCCTTCATCAGCAATGGTTCTAGTTCTTGTTTGGGGTTTTTCTTTTTCTTAATCCACACAATCTTCTCATCATTCAACTCAACCTGTCACTCAGAGTTTTTCCCTGACCAATCATGCTAAAATAGCCTGTCCACCCTCCTCCACGGTTTATTACAAATTCTAAACACCTTAGCATGTTACACAGTCACCACAAATTGGCCCTCATTTTCTCTTCTAGAACCCAGAAAATAATCAATAAACCTTTGTTGATTGACTTAATGAATATATCCAATGTGTTAAAAATTCTTTTGATTCTGCCACAGAAAACTCTAGTTCCATGCTGTTCCATGTGGCTGTTCAAATTTAAATTAATTAAAATTAAAAGTTCAGTTCCCTAGTCTCACTAACCACATTTCAAGTCCTCAAGGCCACATGTGGTTAGTGGCTAGTGTAAGGAACTAGTGGCACACAGAACACTTCCATCACTAGAGTGCTGTTCTAAATACCGGCCCTTCCCCCCCAGCCCCTCTGTGGACCTTCACTTGGACTCATAGGTCTCAGCCTCTCAGTTGGGTGGACAGTAGTCTCCTCCCTCGCTAGTCCATTCTCCACTCTGCTTACTCATTGAGGTCGCTGATTCATGCTGCTGATATTTAGGGAAGACCTTCTCCATGCCAAGTCTTCCCAGGAGCCTGAGCAGCGCACAATTCAGACCTAGTCCTGACTCAGTGACTTCCAGCCTAGACACCGTGTGTCAGTCCCATGCTTGAAAACTCTTGTTGTGTCGTCTTGACCAAAGCACCTTATAGTGTTTCTCGAGTGCTGGGCTCTGGAGGGTTCCACAGAGAGAGTCACCTCTGCTCTCAGGAGGGGGCTAACTGAAACAAGGGCTCCTGTATGTGTGTGTGGCAGGAGGGCCTGGATCCTGTGAGGTGCACTTGTAACTTCTGTCCCCTGAGGCGGGCCTCAGAGGCACACTGGAGAGTGGAGACCCTCCTAGAGGGGGTGGAGGGCCTCCTTGGGCACTGCGGTTTCTTCCTCCCCACCCCTCCTGCACCTTCTGGAGCCAGTGCCGTGTCCCATCACTTCAGCCCCGCTCCCTGTCCTCTGAATGCCCAGTCATGCCTCAGTGCTGTTGAACTGCCTTTCCCTCAGTGGGTTTCCTTTCTCGTTCCTTTCACCTGCTGAATTCTCATTCATCCTTCAAAGCCCACTTCTAATGTCCGTCTCTGTGAACTCTTCCCCAGCAACCCGAGAGGAGTCAGGGGTTCTGGTTTCTGGTGCCCACAGCCACCTGTTGCTCAATCTCGTACAGCACCTGTGTTTACCCTGACCAGCTATTTGCATACACCTCCCTCCGGCCAACCAGAATTCCTCCAGATGAAGGACTTCTTACTCATCATCACAGCTCCAGGGCCTGAAATATAAGAGGGCCCTAATCAATGATTTGGGACAGATGATCAATGAACGCATAAATGAGTGCATAAATGGATGAACATCATGAAAGTGCCTGTCTGGGTTCTCCAGTGAGACTGTGCTGGTTACAGGACTTCTAGAACTTCTGTGGTCTAAATAAAAAGACTGTAACAGTCTACTTATGCTGATCAAAGAGAAAATGTTATCTTTCTTAATATTCTTATTTTTAACCTACTCTAAATGTCCCCTTTGCCCTTTTTTCCCCATAGGGTAGATTATTTTTTCTTTTCTGTCCCCACAAGCTTCCCTTTGTGGGTAACCAAAGCTCAAGGATCAAATGCATCCTCTCTAAATGCTAAGTGGCCCAGCGTGCTCTTTCTTCTGATTGGAGATGGCGCGGTGCTACTTACTGTCTCCTCCTTACTTGCTGTGTCGAAACTGCTGTATGCAAAACACACAACTTCTTCAGTAAACATTATTACACCACTAGGTGTTTCATAAACTAATAGGAAGCAGGCCGAACATTTTTGGATTTTTCCCAAATCTTTAAAAACACAATCAGACCAAAGAGAAAATTCATAAACTGTCTCCACAGAGGTTCCCTTCTAGGTCTCCTGGGTATGACCCCTGATTCACCCAACCAGTTTGTAATTTCCGTGGTCCTTCAGAGGAGAGGAAAGGTGTCCCCTGAAATCCCTCAACAAGCCAGTTAGACACATGGAATACTGATTAACCCATTCAACCACCTCACACAGTTTCTGAGATTCACATCTGATTTTCTTGCCATGTCAGGGTATTTTAAGTAAGAAGATTATCTCCCTCACATCTGCTTCTCCAAACGACTCTGCAGACACATCATCCTGAGAAGGGAACCCGGCTGTCCTTACCTAACGTATACGGCCCCAGCTTCTTGCTTCCTCAGTGTTTGGAGCTCCATCCCTTTTATTACAGGCTAGAGAAGAAAAACTAGGTTGAGATACATCTATAATCCCCATTCCTTACAATTACTTCTGCTAAATCTGCTGATGTCAATCACATAAAAACAATTTTGCGTCACTGGAAAATCCTAGTTGCTGAAATCTTTTTAGGAACTTAATCAACAATACTCAGACACTAAACCACATCTAGCCTTTGCTACATCCATGATTTTGTTACAATCCCTGGACTTCTTAGATTATTTTCTGGTAAGCTCCTGTTCTGATTTTAGGAATGACTCAATAATGTGCATAGCTGTGACCAAGTTTATATAAAATGTGTGTGTGTGTGTGTGTGTGTGTGTACATGTGTGTGTGATATCCTCAGGGCTTCAGCAGATATTAACTCACAACCAGGTGAGGGAGTTTTTGTTAAAAAATAAAGTCTTGCCAAAAGCTCAGGACTTCCCAGCTTTTGAGGTCTTTTCTTTTATGACTCTATATTAACTTATGTGTGGCTCATGTGACAGCAAGTGTGAAATGATTTAATAAACAACCCTGGGCTGTTGCCCTTCAGATGAATATTAGGTGGTGGTGGTGGTCATCTTAGTCTGTTGCAATTGCTATAACAGCACAGCATAGACTGGTTGGTTTATAAACCATAGAAATGTATTTTTCATAGCTCTGGAGGCTGGAAGCCCGAGACTGGGGTACCAGCAAGGTCGGGTCCTCTTCTGGGTTGCAGACTTCTCCTCACATGGTAGAAAAAATAGAGAGAGGAAGCAAGCTCTCTCTTGACTCTCAACGGTTCCATCCTCATGATCCCATCTCATTCCAATTACCTCCCAAAGACCTCATCTCCTAATACCATGACATGGAAGGACAGGGTTTCAACACAGGAATTTTGGTGGTGGGGGGAAGGACACAATACTCAATCTGTAACAGTAGTCAGCTACTCAATAGCCTTTTCCCTCCATCCGTGCACACAAAGTCCACTTCCAGGATAGAAGCCAGTAACCCTCTCAGCTGCATTACTGGCCGCAGAGGCATGGGAACCTATCCTGACCCATGATTCTAAGGGGAAATTTACTAGGGGGTATTTTTTGGGAGAAGTTTTCCTCCTTATTTAAAAAAAGGAGGGAACTCTAAGGGGATGAGCTTTCTCATTGTCTTCCTTTGGATGTTGTAGTGTGAAGACAAAAAAATAACAGATAAGTCAATCTGGAATCCTGATAACTTTGTTACTATATTCATTATGCTCAGAAAATAGATACCTCCTTGTTTAAGCCAGTAGTTAGATATTCTGTTTACTGAATCTGATGACTCCAACCGATGATGGTGTTACAAGGACTGTTCTATGGCACATGGCAGGGAATCCATATTTAGATGTAGTTTACTTTTCCCTTCACCAGCAAAAAGGTGTTTATTATTCTTTTCTTCATTACACAGAAGGCCAAAGAATGAATATGAGGAGGAGGGCACCAAGACATAAAGAACGCCTAGTGCTGGGTTTGGAAAAACACAGGAGCATCAGCAAATACACCGCCAAGTCAACAAAGCAAATAGCCAGTATTCTGCCATGCATTAGAAAGAATCAAATTCCCCTTTGTAGACAGAGGTTGTATATAAAGGGAAGATTGGGGAAGAGCATAAACAAAGACTGAAGACTCTGGAGGTGGAAGGGTCCAGAAGCAAGAAGGCAATAACTCAGGGGAGACATAGTAGGACCCTAACAGTATAAGCTAAGAAGAGGAACAATGAAATCCAGAAAAAGAGAAACTTAAAATTCATGTCAGAATACTGCCTTCTTTCAACTAAGCTCTGTGGGTTTCAGTAATTCTCAACTAAGTTTTTGCTTTTCTTGTAAAGACCAAAAATAAAGTGCCCAACATACTGCTATAGATAGATACCAGGTATGCGTGGGTTTGCTGTGATTGTTGAAATAAAGATTCTGGTACTCTTTTATCAGATTTTTCTATCAAGGTGAACATCTTTCTGGAGGTATTGTAATTTAGATATTTATTAAGCACTTGTGTTAGCCGGTGGTATGATAGTCACCTCCAGAGATGGTTAAACCTACACAGCCAAGGAAGGAAAGATGGCCCCATCTGTCCACTAACAATTCTGGGAGCCCTGAGACAGAGGTCCGGGCCTGGGGCAATCCATCACATCCCAGCTATGGATGTCTTATGGGACTTTTTAATAGGAACCAAGGTGCTACACTAGTCAGCTGGCCCCTGAGAATGGGACTGCTTGACCTGAGGCAACTAGAATTAAACCACTTCTTCAGAAAAGAAAACATGCATTCCTTGATATGGCCTACACCCTTCCTCACATTCACATGCCAGTTTCTTTAAAAAGGGAACCTCAAGTTCCTAACAGGACACTGACCCTAATGCTTCGTAAAAGATCATGCGAAACACAAACAAACAAATAACCCTCAGAGCTATGAATGAATGCGTACGAAAGTCCTCATACGCTGAAGCCCATGTGAAATATGGCTGGTCCAACCCATCAGGGAATAGTGAGCCTTCCCACAAAGTTCCAGCTTGCTTTAGAGCTAAAGATGGAACTAGAAACTCTGATTCATATCATCTGATTCTGATCAAGGGTAGAATCTTTTGGCCATTCTCTCAGCATTCAAAGACTGTGATATGATTCCCTCAATAGCACACAAACCCTCCCTGAATCACAGGGTCCCAGTGGGGATGTAAGTGTTTGCCTCTGGTGAAAATGGGATTTTCCATGGAAAATGTGACACGAACACTACCTTTTAGATCTCAAATGTATCAGGTTTTATACCAGAAAGACTTTTCCCATTAAAACTGTACTTTGGGGAAGTGGCTTTCAAAGGGCCTATGGACTTCCTACTGGTCCCCTTGAGCCTTCCTGGGGTTCCATGACCAGTTCTGTTCTGTTCAAGTTTTAAAAGGGGAACAATGCAGAACAGTGGGAAGTATGGGCTGTGGAGTCAGATCTGGGTTGAAATTTGGAGCCTGCTGCTTCCTCATTGTATGATTTTGGACCAATTAACTAATTTTTCTGAGTGTCTACCATAGGGGGTTGATGTGAGGCAATACAAGTCATGTACCTAAGAAGGATCACAAAGGATCCTCATGTTAAAGCAGATTCATAAAAATAGGGATCTAACCCAGTATCAAGCTCTGCTAAGAACCTCAGGGAAGGAAGCAATCACAAAGCTCAGGTAAAGCAGCCAGTGGGCCGGGACTAATGCAGTTCCCCAGGCCTTTCACGCCACAGCAAGACATTCTCTTGCCCAGATTCACAGGAAAACTTTGAGCCACGTTGGTGGCCACATCACCTACACACCAAGTCTCTTCACATTATATTCAGGTCATTACATAATTCACTTCACCTTTTCCCAGGACCCATGCCCAATACATTCACGGATTCCAAGTTTGCTGCAAATGAGCAGCCCAGGCAGGCCAGGTACCTCCTTCCACAAGCATTTCATAGATAAGAACCTTACACTAGCAAACATCATTAGCGTGTGGACATGAAGTTTGATTGTTACCTTCCTTCTTTCTTTTCCATAGGCTTCCCCCTGGTAAAGAGAGAGATGGATTGCAGCCTTTATTACTAAACATTCTCTCCCCAGCGTCTAACCCAGACTGGGATATGACAGGTAGTAGCTTTTATCACATTATTTAAAATAATAACTATAACGT
This sequence comes from Lutra lutra, assembly GCF_902655055.1. Taxonomy (NCBI): domain Eukaryota; kingdom Metazoa; phylum Chordata; class Mammalia; order Carnivora; family Mustelidae; genus Lutra; species Lutra lutra. Next base: position 20,035,019 of record NC_062292.1, on the reverse strand, counting down.
GACTATGCCTGTTCTTCCATTTCTGCCTGACTTTCCAGGTCGTGCATAATTCAGCCTTTCTATTTTCTGCTGCTACTCATCTAGACCTCCTTTCCCCAACTGGTACAATTCCCATCTCTGCCTTTTCTTCTCTCTCTCACTCTCTCTTTTTTAAACATTTTATTTATTTATCTGACAGAGAGAGAGATCACAAGTAGGCAAAGAGGCAAGTGGGGTGGGGGGAAGCAGGCTCCCTGCTGAGCAGAGAACCCGATGCGGGGCAGAGATCCTGACCCGAGGCAAAAGCAAAGGCTTAACTCACTGAGCCACCCAGGGGCCCCTCTCTCTTTTTTAAAGATTTAACTCATTTATTGGACGGCAAGAGAGCACAAGCAGGAGGAAGGGCAGACGGGGAGGGAGAAGCAGACTCTCCACTGAGCAGGGAGCTTGTTATGGGGCTGGATCCCAGGACCCTGGGATCATGTCCTGAGCTGAAGGCAGACGCTTAACCGACTGAGCCACCCTGGCTCCCCTGCCTTTTCTCCGCTTCTTCTATTCCACTGCTCTACCCATCTCCCAAGGACAGTTATGGGCCCCTCCCTCCTGAAAAACCTCCATGTTCATTTCTGCTCTCTGACTTTGCCCTCTCTACCATGTCTTATCCATGTTCTAACACCGAACCTGGAGCGTCTTATATCACACTCATTCTTACTGGTGAATGTGTGACAGCGGTCTTTCTCCAAAGAGATTATAAATCCCATTAGAGCTGAGAATTCTGACTAACTTCATCTGAGTCACTTATACCAGGAAGCATCCCTTGATCAACCTCCCCAGCAGACATGGTCTCCCCGGTACTGACCTCAAAAGCACCCCACTTACCATATTATGATGTTCTCATAATTTCTTATAATTTCTGATTTCATTGTTGCCTCTCTTTACAAGCAACAAGCTCCAGGAAGACCGGGCCGTGCCTCTCTTGCTCCCTCTTTTTTTTTTTTTTTTTCTCTTACTCACTCTTATATTGCTAGTATTGTATCCCTAGATACAAAACCTGTCAGGGAGTAGATAATTCATAAATATTTTTTGAAGAAGTAGGTTTTCCACTAATATAATTGGTGGAACAAGGAAGCCTGTTGATTTAGACACTGAACATATTGGGCATCTACTCCAGGTACTCAGGATGTACAAACAAGATTTCAGTCACCTGATCTCTGGACTGAGCAAGTCTGAGTGAGCATCTTTACTACCATTATCTGGGGTGCCCAAATATGTACAAAATAGCCACGCAATATAATAAAGCCAGATCCCGTCAGTGAAGCCCAATGAGTTAATGGGATGAAAGGAGAAAACCAAAGGCATGTATTTCTGAAGGGGTATGAGTGGTTTCCGGAAGACTTCCTGTTCCTGCTGGCCCTTCCTCCCCAAATGGCCTTTATATAAGATCTACTACTGACCCCAATTCATACGAAAATCTTAGAGCAATCCTTTAACTGAGCTTTAACTAGTAGCTAGTAGATCTCTCTCCTGCCCTTCAGCTCCCTGTTCCTTATGAGCAGTACATTTGTGTAGGCATAAGCTAGGACACCTTTCTGGAAACTTATTTTTGGAATGACACAAACTGAACAGCATTCCAACGTGTCCATAACAGATTTTGGCCACCAGCATACAAATTCAAAGCTGCATGCTAATTCACTATAACGTTCAAACCATATCGTAGTATGTATTTAATCTTATCCCTCTTAATATCATCCTATATAATAAGACATCATATCATCATTGCTTTTCTTAAGTCAGTGCACTTCTCATGGGTTTAAGGCAAGGTCAATCCATTCCCCAATCTTCTGAAAAACAAGGGAAACAATGAATTTGGTGTTGATTAGTTGTATCTTACAAATATTAAAAGAAACTCTGGTAGACCAATCTCTGAACTCCTTCTGGCAAGAGGGGTTGGACTTATGGAATGGAGGCAGCCATTCATGTAGGATATTTTCTCAAGCTGGTGATTTTCTTTCTTCCCTCCTCCCCTCTTCCCTCGCTCCCTTCCTTCCTTTCTCTCTTCCTTCCTTCCCTTCTCTCTATCCTCCCTTCCTCCCTTCCTTCCTTTCCTTTCTTCCTTCCTTCCTTCCATGCTCCCTTTCTTGGCTAAATGATTGTGTAGTACTGTTCAAGATGAGAAAGTTTCTTCCATTCAGGTTTTCACCCACGGAGGCTACCTTCCTAGTGCTCAAACTAAACTTGCCCACAATCTACACCATCACCACCAGCTGCCTTCATCCATACATCAAAAAGATTGATTCTCTCAAAAACAACTTGCCGACTTCTTCTTTTTCATCATTACATCTTCCCTCCCACTAATGCTCCTCTCCTTTTCTTCCCTCCTGGAAGGTCACTCCATATCCTTTGGTACTCTCTTCAAAGACTTGCTCCGCATTCTGTCCTCCTCTGTGGTGATGTGTTAGGAATGAATTCTCTGCTCTCGCACTAAACGGGAGATCTTTGAAGGCAGGATCTGTGTCTCATTTGCCTTAGCATAACCACTGCCTTTAAAAGGGTCTGGAACCTGGCGAGTGTTGAGTAAATGTTTGGACTTGATGAAGACATTGAATCAACATTGAATCAAAGAACAAATACTTAGTGTCTGGGAGATACAAAAAGCAGTGAGTTTAATGATCCACATTTTAGCACTTCATTCATCTGTGACGGAGGAATAAATGACAAAAAATCGTCTAGGCAACAACATCATTGCCTGTGAAGCCAGGGTTGACAGAGAGGCAGTACCAGTAAAGGACAAGAGAAGTTTCAGTAGCGCCTTATGTAGTCTCTGAGGACAGTTGGACAACACTGGTTTGAAGAGAAACTTGAGGGGAAAAAACAGACAAAAGAATCATTTCAACTGCTTTCAATTAAGCCAAGATTACCCCCTTCCCATTTATCAGAAGCCACATTTTCCCCCTGTTTCTACACCATTGAGAGCTCTGACCAATGATCTCAAATGGTTCTGCTTTCCCCAACAGATTTCAGTACCATCTCCAGCGCATTAATGTGGATTGAAAATGAAAACAAAAAGAACTGCAATTGCTTGGGAGGCCTCCTCTTCCCCCTCCCCCATCTGCTCCTAGGAGGTCTGAGGCCCAGAAGCCTGCCTGGAGGGGCCTGACAGGGGTATCCCCAAGGAATGCAAACGACATTCAGAAGACAGAATCAGAGTTTCAGTGAAAGAATGGAGTTTGGGGAGGTCTCCCTCCCTGATGTGCCCATGAGTCAGTTAGCTGTATTTTGAAAAGGCCATTATTAGTTAAGGCCTACTTGAAGTAAAACCAGTCTTGGATTGTAAACTTAACTCCAAAATTCTTAACACCGACCAGCCTGGCCTGCTTCCAGACGGTCCAGCCTAAACTACAGAGAGAGCGGAGCAGACACAATTACCTTATTTTATTAGCGCCCCTCGGTACCCGGTCCCCGTCTCCGGCACCAGGCCATCCCAGACATTCCCTTAGCTCATCCTCAGGATGCGGACATTTGCCTGATGGATAATTAGTTGCCATAAGCACATTAAGCTCCTCAGAGGAAAGATGCAGTCATATTATTTGACACAAGTTATTATGCCTTCTACACAGAAACAGGATTGGAAAATTTCGGTGCCTTCTTTCTGATGTCCTCGATTTCTCCTCAGAAGCTTCAGGTGGATTTTCAGACTGTTTGGTTGCAGGATTTCCGGATTCTCTTTCTCTTCTAGGAAGGCAGGTACTCTTACTCGAGGCTATAATAATGCCAAGAGCTGCACTGAATGACTCTCGTCCTTGTGTCAGGTTCTACAGGAAAGCCCTTCCCGTGAGTTGCCTCTGTATTAGTCTGCTACGGTTTCCATAACAAAAGCCACAGCCTGGGTGGCTTAAGCGACAGAAACCAATTTTCTGACAGTTTTGGCAGCCAGAAGTCCAAGACTAAGATGCCAGAAAATCTGGTTTCCTGTGAGGCTTCTCTTCCTGGCTTGCTGTGTCCTCACAAGGCTTTTCCTCTGTGCACAGAATGAGAAAGAGACCTCTGTTGTCTCTTTCTCTTTTTGTAAAGACACCAATCCTAGTGGGTGAAGGCCTCACCATACAACGTCGTTTTAAATTAATTATCTCCTTCTAGGCCCTGACTTTGAATACAGTCATGTTGGGGGTTAGATCTTCAGCATATGAATTTTGGATGGGGAGGGTACACAATTCAGTTCATAACCAGCTCACTGAGTCTTTACTCCAAGCTCAGGAAGTCAGGGGGCATTCTCTACCTTTATTACTGAGTAAACTGAGAGTCCAAAGTCCACTGCCAATAAGTATGTTGGTGATGGTAGTGTTTCTTTTCTTATAGAAGGAGAAGTGGTGATACAGAAAGTTCATTGGTATGAATGCAGGGTTGCTAATAAAAAAGTGAGAAAGGAAGCAGCAGGCAAAAAAAGAGAGCAGAGGATTGGATTCATGGCAGTTCTACTTAGTCGGGTCCCTGTGCTGAGCTCTGAGGACCCAGACAAGGAGACGTGGTCACGGTCTTCCCGGAGCTCACAGTCTCAGCAGCAGTGAAGGGAGTCTTCCTTCGCAGGCCCTGATCTGCATAAAACTAGGAAACAAGAAAATGTCCCTTTGGACCCCTTCCCTCTCCACGAGAGCCTTCTGGGTCACCCTCGGTGTTGCTCCCCTTTGTGTCCATCTGCCACAAGGTAGCTAGCACCACAGATAACCTAGGCTCTTCACTGGTGGTGACTCATTTCTCACGGTTCGTCCTTCCCTTTCACCTTTATCCAGAACTTTTTTTTCCTTCCATTAAAACATCTTTGTTCTGAGTCCCATTCCCTAGAGGCAAGTCTCTCAGCTAAGAGAGGAAAGGAACGTCAGAGCTCATTTGTTAATTCCCCTGGGTAGTGTACTGACATTTTACTGATGGCCTCTGGGGAACTGGGGACTTACAGCTCACATCTCAGGCACCATGGCAGGAAGCACAGCAGGGACTTTTTGAGGGTTTGCAGGTCTGTCTGTAGATATCAAACGCAGTGAGTGGGACACCATCCATCCATCTTGGGCTTTTCACGAATGAGGCTGTTCCTGCTACTGCACAGAACTGTCCCGAAGGGAGTGTCACAGACCCTGTCAGTGCTTCACTTATATGGTTTAGACCTCACATTTCAGAATGAGGAAGGCCATGCCGCTTCTGGTTGCCAGCCAAGGACATCCCTAGGAGTAACCCTCAATCAATGATTCTCCAGAGATGGAGTATAAATACCTCAGCTCCCTCATCCCTGGGGTGGGATCATTCTGAGGCATGTGTTTTATACTGTGACCTCACATTTCCCTGCGGAGTCTCAGTCACTCACTGTGGGAAATTGCATGCTCACATACCTATTACTGGCTGCCTTCCCTTCTCTGGTTTACTTCTCCACTACCAAATGGCAGATGGTGTTTCCTGTGTTTCACAGATCGCTACTTGCACTAAAATCCTTTTGTTATTGTCGGCTTTTGGAGAGACCCGAACAGACACAGGAGTGCAGCTGGACAGTGAGCAGGACTGGCTCTCGTCATGCCATGTGGCTGGCTGCCCTCCACTCTTCCCCCCTCTGCATGGCTATAGAAAGAGGGTGAAAAGCCCACAGAGCTAGTCTGCCTGTGGAGATGCTGGGAGAGGGCAGTCCCAGATTACAGTATTTCCTTAACCTTGGACCCTAATTCTCTCAGTAGAATCTTAACTCTAGGGTTGGTTTTGCTGGGGCATGTACAGGGCCCTGGGAATTAATCTGTTTCAACAGAATGCATGGAATTTGTAGTCAGAAATGCCTTGATTGGATTCCAGCTCTACCACATATGCTCTATGTGGCTAAACTTCTCTGCACCTTAGTATCCTCATCCATAAAATAGGATAATAATTACTCTCTCAAAGGGCTGTTCCAAGAATGACAGTCATAGCTAAAAAGGTTCCAAGAGGCTTACATGAAGTTAAGGTAACTCAAAATAAACTTAGGAGGGTGTATCACAGATCCCTTATCCCTTATCCCTTAGCCTGATGAGTTTTGGAATTCAGAATTCAGATTTAATAAAAATAACAGGGTACATGTAACATTATGGCCAAACCCCCATCAGGGGCTGAAGGAGTTCCCTAGACTCAATATTTCTGAGCCAAAAATATGAAGATCGATATTGTATGATAACACAATTGCAGATAAAGGTTATGTCCCAGAGAAGTTAAGCAACTTGCTCAAGATCACACACTAGGATTCAAACCCCAAGGACCAGTGCCAGAGTCCCTGCTCTAACTGCTACACAGCGCTGCCTCTGGTAATGAAACCCTATACCAGAATGAATGAAGGTAATAAGGAACTTGTATCTGATTCACAAGAAAGGTGAGAGCTGCTTTTCATTAATAGCATAAATAAATTTATATAGGTTATTTCTCCCAGAAACAAAATTAAAGATGTGATCATATTTAAAACATTAATACTATAAAATATCAGCCTACAAAAAATAATAGCTACCATTTCTTGAAAATGTACTGAATAATTTACATATATTCATTTCCTTTAACCCCCATAAGAACCATAGAGACAGGTTTTATTAGTATCACCCATTTTCCAGATGAGGTTGAGTAGTTTACCCAAGGTCACCCTAAATAAGGTGGATGGGGGGCATAAAATGGAGGGCAGGAGACCCAATCTGGGTCTGCTGATGCCTGGGCCCCTTCCAGGACATCACCCTGCCTCCAGTGGGCAGGTGTATGCTGCTGACAATCACTGTGTGGTCTGCCCAAGGTCACAGGAGAGCCAGCGTCCCAAGCATCGACTACCTTGGACTTGCTACCTTGGAAGGTCTTTCAGTGATTGACTTCTGCTTTGGAAAGTGCCACAGTTCAATATTTCTTTCTGCTGCCCACTCTCGCCACTCTGAGAAAAGAACAGTACTGAGTGTTCACTAGAAGATGCAAGGGAATTGATTGGAAAGAAAATTTTATCTTATTCCAGTCCTGTCCACAGTGTTGTACCATTCTATATTTAGATAAATGCTCTGCACCACCAAAGACAATAAAAACAAGCTGAAAAGGTACTAGGCTCATGCCGGGAAATAATAAGAAGTTGAAAGTTCTCATTCTTTGCCCAGAGAATAACTATTTTTAAAAAACAAGAGACAATAAAAACAAGTAATCTCTGCAAACACTGTGCTTTAAGGTCTAGGGCATCTCGTACTCTGCGGGCAATTGAAGAAGGAGGAGGACAGCAAGGTCCTCTTGTGCCTTTACAAAAATGAGTCTCTAAGAGGGGAATCTATTCAAGTCTCAGTCCAGACTACTTGTAAAGAAAGTAAGAAAGTCAGTAGAGAAGTCATGGGCTGGCTGAAGGGACCCCCTCTATGCTAGTACCCCACAGACCAAATATGAACCCTCAAATTTCAAAAAGGTGAAAATGAGTTTGAAAGATAACTGAGATTCATTCATTCATGGGTCTGAGGGCTTGATGGATAACCAAGGTCCATGCTCCCCGTTCCCCTTAAGAACCCTATCCCGGGCTACTCCTAGAAGGTTGTAATTCTTCCATCATTTAAAGGAACATGTTTCAATCATTAACTGTCTTTACCACAGTTATTTGTGCATATCTTCTACTTCTACTACTACTGCTACTACTACTACTACTACTACTACTAGTACTACTTCTACTACTACTTCTCCTTCTTCTTTTAGTAAATTACAAACTCATTGAGGGTAGAGAACAATCCCGAGTTATTTTATAATCTCTGTGGAAACTAACATGGCATTTATTAAACAGATTTTTTAAGTGGACCTCTGTTGCTCAAAGCCTTTTTCAGGCTTATCTTCTACTAGTTGGGGTCAATAAGTAGTTTTCTTTTCTGGTCCCACGAAGAATCACATTTCTGGACTCTTATCTAGTCTCCTTCATTTCTATTTTCATACAAACCAAATCTTGCCTGAGCATATCTCTGTCTTGTTATACTTTGCTGAACACAATAAGCAACAACCAGCCTCTGGGGACAAAAAGCTTCTCCGGCACTTGGCCTACTTTTAAATTATTACCAGCAACAGATTCACTAAATGCTTTGCCATCACTTCCATGGGTCTCTACCTTCCCAGCCTCAATACTCAGACACTCAATCAGTGTCTGAGCCACCCACCACCCAACTGCGGGCAATGCAACATATTTTAGGTTTCTCTTGGATTAACCCCTCACCTCAAAGTGCCAATTTCTAAATTCACTAGAGTAATTAACATGAGCTGATATAATAAATAAACTCTGGGATCAGGGACCTAACACAAAATAAGCTTGTTTCTTCCAATGCAGGTGTTGCTGGTGTCAGAGATGGTGGAGAGGCACCCCTTCTTCTAAAATTCTTACCCCACGAGTGACACACTGCAGTCACATTCCATGGTTTCCATGTTACAAGTCCACACTTAGATGCAAGAACAGGCTGGTGGCTGTTATTGTCACCAGAGTCTAATAACCATCATAGCTAGAATATATTCTGCATCTTCATTTTGTAAATGATATATTTTAATTATCTCATATAATATACTCAAGAACCCTAAAAAGTAGGAATTAACATAAATTCTAAAAGTACATAAATATAAATATCAATCACTTAAGCCTCACTGACTATACACACACACACACACACATAGTTATATATATTGACCTCATTGATTAAATATATATATATTTATATATACAGGGCCTCAGAGAGGATAAATAGCTTGCTCAAAGTCACATAGTGAATAGCAGGTGAAATGCAAACACAGACTTGTATGACTTCCAAGCCCTTTTCCCTTTTTTTGTATCAGGTAACAAGATATATACAGATCTGCTTTGAGACTGATCAGTGGAAAGGATTAGGGTCAATGACTCAACCTGAACTTTGAAAAGTAAGCATTTGGCCAGCCAGACAGGAATTAAGACTGGAGAATGGCATTCTGGGTTGAAGGAATAACATGTGCAAAGGTCCTGGGGTCTGAATGAAAATGGTATATCTATGGAAGACTTATCTTAGAAATAATTATGGTGTTTAGATGGCATTTACCCAAGGGTCCTAGAAATACCCAAATCATGTCATGTTCTAAACCTTAGTAACCCCTCTCCGAAATGCCACTGAGGGAGCTATCCACCTACAGAATAATGGTAAAGGCAAGCAAAGTAAGTGTCCTATTCTCAGTCGAATTTGGGCTCCTACACCATTTATCTCTCCACCTATTGATACAGACTACTTGTAAGCTGGGCTAGAGTGCCTGCATAAGGCTGAAAGCTCAGAGCAGGAACACTTTTCCTCCCCATAAGCCCAAACCCAACTTCAAGATTTCAGCACACCTCATCTGCCAAAAGTGGAGATAGAAATGCTTGATGATTCAAGGTGGGACCCAAAGGTTGGCTGGCCATGTCCCAAGCAGAAAGGCCCTGTCTTTCTCCCCAGTTATGCCACATGGAAGCAGAAAGGAGAACTAGGTCTAGTAACTGTTTCTGCCGCACAGGTGAAAAGGTACAGGAAAGCATCAGAGAGAATGATACCCTTTGTACATAACCCTTTTGTTTAAATCAACTCTATTAAGGTCTAATTTACATAAAATAATATATACTTGTTTTAAGTGTAAGTTTGGTGAGTTTTGAAACTATAACTGCACATGTAACCTCCACCACAATCAAGATAGAAATCACTTCTGTCACCCACCATTCCCCCCAAATTCCTTCATGCTTTTTTTGTATTCCATGCCTACGACCCCAAGCTCTAAGAAATCATGGATATATTTTCTGTCACCATAGATTAGATTTGCCTCTTGTAGGGTTTCATATAAATTGAATCATATAGTATGAATTCTTTGGGCTCTGACTCTTGTTCAATACAATGTTTTGTGTGTCATTCATGTTCTTGTGTATATCATACTTTTTGTTCCTTCTTAATGCTGAGTACTATTCCTTTGTATGGATACACTACTGTTCATTTATCTATTCACCTACTGATGAACATTCAAGCTGTTTCCAGGTTTTGGTTATTAAGAATAAAGCTTCTATGAATACTTGTGTCTAAGTCTTTGTGTACACAATGTGCACCATCTTTCAATGAACAGTCCATGATCTTTTAATGGACCTACAGGCAAATAAGGTCCAGTGTCCTAGAATCTCACCAATCTACAGCAACTCTGTCCATAGGCAGGAAAGAGGGAGGAAGAATAAGGGAGTGTGATGAGAGCATCACTTCTCTTCTACAAACTTAAGGCACACAGCACCACAATATCCATGGGTAATGCATAATAAATCCATTTATCCCATGTATTTGTCTCCCATTTTCCCTCACCAGTTTTCTTCTTATATTTTCTTTCTTTTTTTTAAAGACCTTATTTATTTATTTGATAGAGAGAGAGAGAGATCACAAGTAGGCAGAGAGGCAGGCAGAGAGAGAGGGGGAAGCTGGGTCCCCGCTGAGCAGAGAGCCCAATGCAGGGCTCGATCCCAGGACCCTGAGACCATGACCTGAGCTGAAGGCAGATGCCCAAGCCACTGAGCCACCCAGGTGCCCCTCTTCTTATATTTTCTATTTTACTTCCTTCTTCAATTTTTAAAAAGAAATGTTTAGTTTTGAGCACTGGAAAATAACTTTTTTTTCATCATAAGACCTAATACTCTCACAAATGACTCTGATGTTTCATTTTATTATTAAATACAGATCTGCTTTAAATTATCTTCCAGTTTATTAGAAGAGTCATCAGCAAAATATTGCCAATTGCATCTTTAACTACCCCTGTCTCATCCCAGTTCTGAGACCTGAATCTGCCAAGGGTATGTGTCATTTTCCATATGGTCTGCCATTTTAGGTCTTGGAAGAATGAAGGGTCTCAATGCCTCCGTAGCTCTGTCCACCTTCCAAATGTGAAATTAATCAACAAATAGGGTCTGACCCACTAGAAAGGGAATGAAAACAAAGAAGCAAACAAACAGAAACAATCCATACAAAAAATTGTGGTTGCAGTAGGAAACATAAGTAGAAAAATACAAGAAAGCATGATATATTATGATATAAATAAAGCATTTAGACCAATGTCAAAAACTGGTGGCCTGTGGGCTGGGAGTCCACAGACATATTTTGTTTGGTTTGCAGTGTTTAAATAAAATTTATCCAATATTTAAAACTCAGAAAATGTCACAAAAAAATTCACACGCACACAAAGATCAGACTACCTGGCAATTAGACTCTTGTTGCCATTCACAAAAATCTCCTGGAGCTGAGTGGCAGCTGGTCCCTTTGGCTGAGCCCGTTGTGCACTCTCTGTATTCACTTCGCTCCCCTAGAGGACCTGTTGTTTGGTCCCTGCAGGCCTTCCAGTTTGCAACCCCTGAGCTAAGGCATCATTTCTAGTAACAAAGAAGTGGCTGGACACGCTTCACTCATAGGATAGGTTCTATCAGTCAGAGGTGGAGACAACCACATTCCAGGACAGAAATTCTTAACTTCCAGACATTCTCTTCCTCTATTCCTCCTCAGAACACAACACAGTATTCAGGCAGAGGGGCTCCTGCATTCCTCTAAGATGACCACTCCGTGTTGTTCCCATAGCGTCTCTCCGGCTCCCAAGAAACTAGGTCATGGGGCTAGGAAAGCAGGCCTCCCAGACAGGCGCCCATTGCTCAGAGGACTATACCCGATGTGGTTCTGCTCCTTCCTCCTCAGCTAATTCTGTCTCCACAATGAGCAAGGAGAGACTGGAACTCTCCAAAGTGCTCTGCAGTTTCCTAGTGATGTTACATAGAAGGAAGAAGCACAGTAATGATTCTGCTTGAAGGCGGGTTTTTCTCTGCTAAGCTCCATATTTACCCATTGAGTTGACTGTGAGACATCTCTCTTTCTCTCCTGCACAATTACCTCAAACAAAACTTTTCCAAATCTACACATGTCATCTTCTCCTGCCATCTTGCCAGGGCAAAATATGTTGTGTCCTGTATTTCCTTTTTATATCCTGTCAATCACCCAAACCTTAAAAGCACTCTAAGCTTCTCTCTCTTCTGACCACCTACTTCCCCACATCCAAGTGATCAGTGAACCAAGTACAAACCACCTCCTTGCTATCTATCTTATTTACATCTTCTCTTCTCCAATATCACTGTAACCAGCTTTGTTCAAACTCTCACACAGAATATTCCAGTAGTCTCGTGGAACTAGAGGGCACTATGCTTAGCAAAGTAAGTCAACCAGAGAAAGACAATTATCATATGATCTCCCTGATATGAGGAAGTTGAGAGGCAACATGGGGAGTTTGGGGGTAGGAAAGGAATAAATGAAGCAAGATGGGATCGGGAGAGAGACAAACCGTAAGAGACTCTTAATGTCACAAAATAAACTGAGGGTTGCTGGGGGGAGGAGGGGAGGGAGAGGGTGGTTTGGTTCTGGACTCTGGGGAAGGTATGTGCTATGGTGAGCGCTGTGAAATGTGTAAACCTAGCAATTCACAGATCTGTACCCCCTGGGGCTAATAATACATTATATGTTAATAAAAAATTTTTAAAAAAGCATATTCCAATAGTCTCTTAGGCCAGTCATGCTTGCTCATTCCTCCAGGTCCTAAGCACAGGCAGTCAGAGTGACTTCTGAAATAGATGGAAGTCTGATCATATCACTGTTCAGCTTAAGCCCTTTTATTGGGCCCACTATTTGCATATTGGGTTGTGCCCAAGGTTCTTTCTCAGTGGCCTGATATGGTGACCACTAGCCACATGTTGCTACTGACCAGTTGGAACAGTGTTAATCCAAGGTGCTATAAATTTAAAGTGTTATAAGTTTAAAATGCACATCAGATTCCAGATGGTTAGTATAGAGAAAAAAGAATATAAAATATCTCATTAGTAACTTTCACACTGAGTATATGTGAAATGAGAATATTTTGCATATATTGGGCTAATGATATATTATTAAAATTAATTATACCTGTTTATTTTACATCTTTCAGTGTGGTTACTAGAAAACTTAAGGTTACATTGTGGCTTACATTATGTTCCAGATATTTTGCTCACCACATCCCCCTATGCTTCATCTTTTCCACCCTGTTCTCTGCTAAACATCAGGCATGCTAGAGGACTAACAAAGCAGGCCCCAGTATTCTATAATCTTACACAGTTCAGTTCCTGTGAAAATTAGAATGTCCTTGAACTATCACATCCCATTCTACCTGTGGTGGTTTAAAAATATATCCACATAAAGAAGATGTGGTATATATATCTACAATGGAATACTATGCAGCCATCAAGAGAAATGAAATCTTGCCATTTGCAACGCCATGGATGGAACTAGAGGGTAGTATGCTGAGCGAAATAAGTCAATCAGAGAAAGACAATTATCATGTGATCTCTCTGATATTAGGAATTTGAGAGGCAGGATGGGGGATCGTGGAGGGTATGGGAAAAAAAATGAAACAAGATGGGATTGGGAGGAAGACAAACCACAAGAGACACTTAATCCCATGAGACAAACTGATGGCTGCTGGGGGTGGAGTAGGGGGATAGGGATAGGGTGGCTGGGTTATGGACATTGGGGAGGGTATGTGCTATGGTGAATGCTGTGAAATGTGTAAGCCTGATGATTCACAGACCTGTAGGACTGAAGCAAATAATAAATTATATGTCAAATAAATAAATAAATAAATAAATAAATGAAGTTGCCCAAGTTCCTTAGCTGAGAGGAAGAAAGCATGATTTTAACCCTGCTTAAAAAATAAATAAATTAAAATTAAAAAAATATATATTCACAGTCTCCTTTCAGAAGATAGACTCTAAATTTCCTCCCCTGCAGTATGGACTGTACTTAGTGACATGTGTCTATGAATGAATAGAAGAAAGCTGAAGTGTCATATATGTCATAAAAGGCTCTCTCTCTCCTCCATTCTCTCTCTCCCTCTCCTTCTTTCTCTCTCTCTGTCTCTGTCTCGTATCACTCACTCAGTGAAGCCAGTTGCCACATCATAGAGAAAATCAAATAGGCATATGGAGGGTTCTACACAACCGGGTACTGAGGCCTCCTGCCAACTATCTTGGATGCCCCAGCCAGCACCAGTCAAGCCTTCCGATGACTATAGTTTCAGCCAATGTCTTCAAGATGACTTCATGAGAAATCCTGAGCCAGAGCCACCCAGTTAAGCAGGTCCCAAATTTCTAAATCACAGAAACTGTAATATAATAAATGTTATGTGTTTTAAGTAGATGAGTTGTGGAATAATTTGTTACACAGCAATAAATAACTAGTATATTACTCGTGCCCCACATCCCCTCCCCATTCCCACAGTAGAACAGGAAAATAAGAGAGAAGTTGCTAAAAGCCCAAACTTATGTTTCACCTATTTAAATATCAAGATTTGGTTTAAAATCATCCCCTCTATGAAGCCTTTCCTAAGAAAACCCTGGCCTATTCTCGTATGTCTATACTTTTTTTTTTTTTTAAGATTTTATTTATTTTTTTTTCATTTTTTTTAAATTTTTTAATTTTTTTCAGCATAACAGTATTCATTATTTTTGCACCACACCCAGTGCTCCATGCAATCCGTGCCCTCCACAATACCCACCACCTGGTGCCCCCAACCTCCCACCCCCAACCCTTCAAAATTCTCAAATCGTTTTTCAGAGTCCATAGTCTCTCATGGTTCACCTCCCCTTCCAATTTCCCTCAACTCCCTTCTCCTCTCCATCTCCCCTTGTCCTCCATACTATTTGTTATGCTCCACAAATAAGTGAAACCATATGATAATTGACTCTCTCTGCTTGACTTATTTCACTCAGCATAATCTCTTCCAGTCCCGTCCATGTTGCTACAAAACTTGGGGATTCATCCTTTCTTTCTTTTTTTTTTTTTTTTACAGCTTTATAAACATATATTTTTATCCCCAGGGGTACAGGTCTGCGAATCGCCAGGTTTACACACTTCACAACACTCACCATAGCACATACCCTCCCCGATATCCATAACCCCACCCCCTCTCCCAACCCCCTCCCCCCATCAACCCTCAGTTTGTTTTGTGAGATTAAGAGTCACTTATGGTTTGTCTCCCTCCCAATCCCATCTTGTTTCATTTACTCTTCTCCTACCCCCTCGACCCCCCATGTTGCATCTCCTCTCCCTCATATCAGGGAGATCATATGATAGTTGTCTTTCTCCGATTGACTTATTTCGCTAAGCATGATACCCTCTAGTTCCATCCACGTCGTCGCAAATGGCAAGATTTCATTTCTTTTGATGGCTGCACAGTATTCCATTGTGTATATATACCACATCTTCTTTATCCATTCGTCTGTAGATGGACATCTAGGTTCTTTCCATAGTTTGGCTATTGTAGACATTGCTGCTATAAACATTCAGGTGCATGTGCCCCTTCGGATCACTATGTTTGTATCTTTAGGGTAAATACCCAGCAGTGCAATTGCAGGGTCATAGGGTAGTTCTATTTTCAACATTTTGAGGAACCTCCATGCTGTTTTCCAGAGTGGTTGCACCAGCTTGCATTCCCACCAACAGTGTAGGAGGGTTCCCCTTTCTCCGCATCCTCGCCAGCATCTGTCATTTCCTGACTTGTTCATTTTAGCCATTCTGACTGGTGTGAGGTGGTATCTCATGGTGGTTTTGATTTGTATTTCCCTGATGCCGAGTGATATGGAGCACTTTTTCATGTGTCTGTTGGCCATCTGGATGTCTTCTTTGCAGAAATGTCTGTTCATGTCCTCTGCCCATTTCTTGATTGGATTATTTGTTCTTTGGGTGTTGAGTTTGCTAAGTTCTTTATAGATTTTGGACACTAGCCCTTTATCCGATATGTCATTTGCAAATATCTTCTCCCATTCTGTCAGTTGTCTTTTGGTTTTGTTCACTGTTTCCTTTGCTGTGCAAAAGCTTTTGATCTTGATAAAATCCCAAAAGTTCATTTTTGCCCTTGCTTCCCTTGCCTTTGGTGATGTTCCTAGGAAGATGTTGCTGTGGCTGACGTCGAAGAGGTTGCTGCCTGTGTTCTCCTCGAGGATTTTGATGGATTCCTTTCTCACATTGAGATCCTTCATCCATTTTGAGTCTATTTTCGTGTGTGGTGTAAGGAAATGATCCAATTTCATTTTTCTGCATGTGGCTGTCCAATTTTCCCAACACCATTTATTGAAGAGGCTGTCTTTGTTCCATTGGACATTCTTTCCTGCTTTGTCGAAGATGAGTTGACCATAGAGTTGAGGGTCTATTTCTGGGCTCTCTATTCTGTTCCATTGATCTATGTGTCTGTTTTTGTGCCAGTACCATGCTGTCTTGAGGATGACAGCTTTGTAATAGAGCTTGAAGTCCGGAATTGTGATGCCACCAACTTTGGCTTTCTTTTTCAATATTCCTTTGGCTATTCGAGGTCTTTTCTGGTTCCATATAAATTTGAGGATTATTTGTTCCATTTCTTTGAAAAAAATGGATGGTACTTTGATAGGAATTGCATTAAATGTGTAGATTGCTTTAGGTAGCATAGACATTTTCACCATATTTATTCTTCCAATCCAGGAGCATGGAACATTTTTCCATTTCTTTGTGTCTTCCTCAATTTCTTTCATGAGTACTTTATAGTTTTCTGAGTATAGATTCTTAGTCTCTTTGGTTAGGTTTATTCCTAGGTATCTTATAGTTTTGGGTGCAATTGTAAATGGGATGGACTCCTTAATTTCTCTTTCTTCTGTCTTGTTGTTGGTGTAGAGAAATGCAACTGATTTCTGTGCATAGATTTTATATCCTGACACTTTACTGAATTCCTGTACAAGTTCTAGCAGTTTTGGAGTGGAGTCTTTTGGGTTTTCCACATAGAGTATCATATCATCTGCGAAGAGTGATAGTTTGACTTCTTCTTTGCCGATTTGGATGCCTTTAATTTCCTTTTGTTGTCTGATTGCTGAGGCTAGGACTTCTAGTACTATGTTGAATAGCAGTGGTGATAACGGACATCCCTGCCGTGGTCCTGACCTTAGCGGAAAAGCTTTCAGTTTTTCTCCATTGAGAATGATATTTGCGGTGGGTTTTTCATAGATGGCTTTGATAATATTGAGGTATGTGCCGTCTATCCCTACACTTTGAAGAATTTAGATCAGGAAGGGATGCTGTACTTTGTCAAATGCTTTTTCAGCATCTATGGAGAGTATCATATGGTTCTTGTTCTTTCTTTTATTAATGTGTTGTATCACATTGATTGATTTGCGGATGTTGAACCAACCTTGCAGCCCTAGAATAAATCCCACTTGGTCGTGGTGAATAATCCTTTTAATGTACTGTTGAATCCTATTGGCTAGTATTTTGGCGAGAATTTTTGCATCTGTGTTCATCAAGGATATTGGTCTGTAGTTCTGTTTTTTGTTGGGATCCTTGTCTGGTTTTGGGATCAAGGTGATGCTGGCCTCATAAAATGAGTTTGGAAGTTTTCCTTCTATTTCTATTTTTTGGAACAGTTTCAGGAGAATAGGAATTAGTTCTTCTTTAAATGTTTGGTAGAATTCCCCTGGGAAGCCGTCTGGCCCTGGGCTTTTGTTTGGAGATTTTTGATAACTGTTTCAATCTCCTTACTGGTTATGGGTCTGTTCAGGCTTTCTATTTCTTCCTGGTTCAGTTGTGGTAGTTTATATGTCTCTAGAAATGCATCCATTTCTTCCAGATTGTCAAATTTGTTGGCGTAGAGTTGCTCATAGTATGTTCTTATAATTGTCTGTATTTCTTTGGTGTTCGTTGTGATCTCTCCTCTTTCATTCATGATTTTATTTATTTGGGTCCTTTCTCTTTTCTTTTTGATAAGTCTGGCCAGGGGTTTATCAATCTTATTAATTCTTTCAAAGAACCAGCTCCTAGTTTCATTGATTTGTTCTATTGTTTTTTTGGTTTCTATTTCATTGATTTCTGCTCTGATCTTTATGATTTCTCTTCTCCTGCTGGGTTTAGGGTTTCTTTCTTGTTCTTTCTCCAGCTCCTTTAGGTGTAGGGTTAGGTTGTGTACCTGAGACCTTTCTTGTTTCTTGAGAAAGGCTTGTACCGCTATATATTTTCCTCTCAGGACTGCCTTTGTTGTGTCCCACAGATTCTGAACTGTTGTGTTTTCATTATCATTTGTTTCCATAAATTTTTTCAATTCTTCTTTGATTTCCTGGTTGACCCATTCATTCTTTAGAAGGATGCTGTTTAGTCTCCACGTATTTGGGTTCTTTCCAAATTTCCTCTTGTTATTGAGTTCTAGCTTTAGAGCATTGTGGTCTGAAAATATGCAGGGAATGATCCCAATCTTTTGATACCGGTTGAGACTTGATTTAGGACGGAGAATGTGATCTATTCTGGAGAATGTTCCATGTGCACTAGAGAAGAATGTGTATTCTGTTGCTTTGGGATGAAATGTTCTGAATATATCTGTGATGTCCATCTGGTCCAGTGTGTCATTTAAGGCCTTGATTTCCTTGTTGATCTTTTGCTTGGATGATCTGTCCATTTCAGTGAGGGGAGTGTTAAAATCCCCTACTATTATTGTATTCTTGTCGATGTGTTTCTTTGATTTTGTTATTAATTGGTTTATATAGTTGGCTGCTCCCACGTTAGGGGCATAGATATTTAAAATTGTTAGATCTTCTTGTTGGACAGTTCCTTTGAGTATGATATAGTGTCCTTCCTCATCTCTTATTATAATCTTTGGCTTAAAATCTAATTGATCTGATATAAGGATTGCCACTCCTGCTTTCTTCTGATGTCCATTAGCATGGTAAATTCTTTTCCACCCCCTCACTTTAAACCTGGAGGTGTCTTCGGGTGTAAGATGAGTTTCTTGTAGGCAACATATAGATGGGTTTTGTTTTTTTATCCATTCTGATACCCTGTGTCTTTTGATTGGGGCATTTAGCCCATTAACATTCAGGGTAAGTATTGAGAGATATGAATTTAGTGCCATTGTATTGCCTGTAAGGTGACTGTTATTGTATATTGTCTCTGTTTCTTTCTGATCTACTACTTTTAGGGTCTCTCTTTGCTTAGAGGACCCCTTTCAATATTTCCTGTAGAGCTGGTTTGGTATTTGCAAATTCTTTCAGTTTTTGTTTGTCCTGGAAGCTTTTAATCTCTCCGTCTATTTTCAATGATAGCCTAGCTGGATATAGTATTCTTGGCTGCATGTTCTTCTCATTTAGTACTCTGAATATATCATGCCAGCTCTTTCTGGCCTGCCAGGTCTCTGTGGATAAGTCTGCTGCCAATCTAATATTTTTACCATTGTACGTTACAGACTTCTTTTCCCGGGCTGCTTTCAGGATCTTTTCTTTGTCACTAAGACTTGTCAATTTTACTATTAGGTGACGGGGTGTAGACCTATTCTTATTGATTTTGAGGGGGGTTCTCTGAACCTCCTGGATTTTGATGCTTGTTCCCTTTGCCATATTGGGGAAATTCTCTCCAATAATTCTCTCCAATATACCTTCTGCTCCCCTCTCTGCTTCCTCTTCTTCTGGAATCCCAATTATTCTAATGTTGTTTCGTCTTATGGTGTCACTTATCTCTCGAATTCTCCCCTCGTGGTCCAGTAGCTGTTTGTCCCTCTTTTGCTCAGCTTCTTTATTCTCTGTCATTTGGTCTTCTATATCACTAATTCTTTCTTCTGCCTCATTTATCCTAGCAGTGAGAGCCTCCATTTTTTATTGCACCTCATTAATAGCTTTTTTGATTTCAACTTGGTTAGATTTTAGTTCTTTTATTTCTCCAGAAAGGGCTTTTATATCTCCCGAGAGGGTTGCTTTAATATCTTCCATGCCTTTTTCAAGCCCGGCTAGAACCTTGAGAATCATCATTCTGAACTCTATATCTGACATATTACCAATGTCTGTATTGATTAGGTCCCTAGCCTTTGGTATTGCCTCTTGTTCTTTTTTTTGTTGTGAATTTTTCCGCCTTGTCATTTTGTCCAGATAAGAGTTTATGAAGGAGCAAGTAAAATACTAAAAGGGTGGCAACAACCCCAGGAAAATATGCTTTAGCCAAATCAGAAGAGATCCTGAATTGTGAGGGGGGAGAAAGGGGATAAAAAGGGGTTCAGAAAGAAAGAAAAAAAAAAAACTATTAAAAAAAAAGAAAGCCGATAAAGAAAAAATATCAAAAGAGAAAAAAAAATATATATATATATTAGATAAACTATTTAAAAAACGTTAAAAAAAGAAAACGGTAAAAGTTAAAAAAAAATTTAGCAGAAGAAGAGAAAAAGAAAAAAAAATTGAAAAAGAAAAAAAAATTAAATTAACTGCAAGGCTAAAAAATCATGGGGAGAAAGCCATGAGTTCCGTGCTTTGCTTTCTTCTCCTCTGGAATTCCGCCGTTCTCCTTGGTAGGTGAACTTGGTCCTGGCTGGGTTTCCCGTAGATCTTCTGGGGGAGGGGCCCGGTGTAGTGATTCTCAAGCGTCTTTGCCCCAGGCGGAGTTGCACCACCCTTACCCGGGGCCGCGCTGAGTCATCCGCTCGGGTTCGCTTTCGGGAGCTTTTGTTCCCTGAGCGCTTTCCGTAGAGTCCGGAGGACGGGAATAAAGATGGCGGCCTCCCGGTCTCCGGCCCGGAGGAGCCGAGAGCCCGGGGCCCCACTCCTCAGTGCGCCCTCAGAGAACAGCGCCAAATGACTCCCGTCACCCTGGCCTCCGGCCGCGCTCCGAGCCGACCGAGCCTGCGACCGGTTCAAGGCAACCCTGAGCTGAGAGTCACTCCTCGGCTCTGTCTCTGCAGCCGGCTTCCCCGTTCTAATACCGGTAAGCTCTGCGACACTGAGACACCCCCGATCCTTCTGCGATCCTGCGGGACCTGAGGCCGCGCTTACCCCGCCTGGGCTTCACCCCAGTTAAGCCTCTGGAGCGATGTCCCTCAGCGGAACAGACTTTTAAAAGTCCTGATTTTGCTCCGTTGCTCTGCCGCTCGCCGGCCCCTCCCCCCGCGGTCTATCTTCCCGTCACTTTGGATTCACTTCTCCGCCAGTCCTACCTTGCAGGAAGTGGTTGATTTTCTGTTTCTGGAATTGCTGTTCTTCTTCTCTTCAATCTCCCGTTGGATTTGTAGGTGTTTGCAATCTTTAGATAAGCTATTTAGCTGATCTCCCGCTACCCGAAGTAGTCTCAGCTGCTACTTCTCCGCCATCTTGACTCCTCCCTCTCTATTTATTTATTTGACAGAGAGAGATCACAAGTAGGCAGAGAGGCAGGTAGAGAGAGAGAGAGGAGGAAGCAGGCTCCCTGCTGAGCAGAGCCCGATGCGGGACTCTATCCCAGGACCCTGAGATCATGACCTGAGCTGAAGGCAGAGGCTTAACCCACTGAGCCACCCAGGTGCCCTATACTTATTTTTTTTAATTTCGGAAATTTTGTGCACATTTTGAACTCAGGGTCTTAAGTAAAGACATATGATACTTTGTAAATTAACTTCTTAAAAATAATTTTTGCGAAGATGTTGGAGAAGTAGCAGGCCGAGACGACATCAGGTAGCGGGAGATCAGCTAAATAGCTTATCTAAAGATTGCAAACACATACAAATCCAACGGGAGATCGAAGAGAAGAAGAAC
Organism: Lutra lutra; assembly: GCF_902655055.1. Classification (NCBI taxonomy): domain Eukaryota; kingdom Metazoa; phylum Chordata; class Mammalia; order Carnivora; family Mustelidae; genus Lutra; species Lutra lutra. The sequence continues at coordinate 20,013,475 of NC_062292.1, read as the reverse complement.
AGCAATTCTAGAAACAGAAAATCAACCACTATCTGAAAGGTAGGACTGGTGGAGAAGTGAATCCAAAGCGACGGGAAGATAGACCGCGGGGGGAGGGGCCGGCTCCCGGCGAGCGGCGGAGCAACGGAGCACAAAATCGGGACTTTTAAAAGTCTGTTCCACTGAGGGACATCGCTCCAGAGGCTTAACTGGGGTGAAGCCCAGGCGGGGTCAGCAATCTACAATTTAATGAAATCTACACATTTAATGAAATCCCTATCAAAATCTCACCCATTTTTTTCAAAGAAATGGAACAAATAATCCTCAAATTTATATGGAACCAGAAAAGACCTCGAATAGCCAAAGGAATATTGAAAAAGAAAGCCAAAGTTGGTGGCATCACAATTCCGGACTTCAAGCTCTATTACAAAGCTGTCATCCTCAAGACAGCATGGTACTGGCACAAAAACAGACACATAGATCAATGGAACAGAATAGAGAGCCCAGAAATAGACCCTCAACTCTATGGTCAACTCATCTTCGACAAAGCAGGAAAGAATGTCCAATGGAACAAAGACAGCCTCTTCAATAAATGGTGTTGGGAAAATTGGACAGCCACATGCAGAAAAATGAAATTGGATCATTTCCTTACACCACACACGAAAATAGACTCAAAATGGATGAAGGATCTCAATGTGAGAAAGGAATCCATCAAAATCCTTGAGGAGAACACAGGCAGCAACCTCTTCGACGTCAGCCGCAGCAACATCTTCCTAGGAACATCACCAAAGGCAAGGGAAGCAAGGGCAAAAATGAACTATTGAGATTTTATCAAGATCAAAAGCTTTTGCACAGCAAAGGAAACAGTGAACAAAACCAAAAGACAACTGACAGGATGGGAGAAGATATTTGCAAATGACATATCAGATAAAGGGCTAGTGTCCAAAATCTATAAAGAACTTAGCAAACTCAACACCCAAAGAACAAATAATCCAATCAAGAAATGGGCAGAGGACATGAACAGACATTTCTGCAAAGAAGACATCCAGATGGCCAACAGACACATGAAAAAGTGCTCCACATCACTCGGCATCAGGGAAATACAAATCAAAACCACCATGAGATATCACCTCACACCAGTCAGAATGGCTAAAATTAACAAGTCAGGAAATGACAGATGCTGGCGAGGATGCGGAGAAAGGGGAACCCTCCTACACTGTTGGTGGGAATGCAAGCTGGTGCAACCACTCTGGAAAACAGCATGGAGGTTCCTCAAAATGTTGAAAATAGAACTACCCTATGACCCTGCAATTGCACTGCTGGGTATTTACCCTAAAGATACAAACGTAGTGATCCGAAGGGGCACATGCACCCGAATGTTTATAGCAGCAATGTCTACAATAGCCAAACTATGGAAAGAACCTAGATGTCCATCTACAGACGAATGGATAAAGAAGATGTGGTATATATACACAATGGAATACTGTGCAGCCATCAAAAGAAATGAAATCTTGCCATTTGCAACGATGTGGATGGAACTAGAGGGTATCATGCTTAGCGAAATAAGTCAATCGAAGACAACTATCATATGATCTCCCTGATATGAGGGAGAGGAGATGCAACATGGGGGGTTAAGGGGGTAGAAGAAGAGTAAATGAAACAAGATGGAATTGGGAGGGAGACAAACCATAAGTGACTCTTAATCTCACAAAACAAACTGAGGGTTGATGGGGGGAGGGGGGTTGGGAGCGGGGGGTGGGATTATGGACATTGGGGAGGGTATGTGCTATGGTGAAGTGTGAAGTGTGTAAACCTGGCGATTCACAGACCTGTACCCCTGGGGATAAAAATATATTATATGTTTATAAAAAATAAAATTAAAAAAATAATAATAATAAAAAGAAAAATAATAATTTTTGCAATATTCTAAAGAGAATTTGCATTAGCTAAAATGTGACCTCACTAAGACACTATATTTTAAATATCCATCTTTGCATACATATTTTATATAGAAAAGGTTATTTTGCATATGCAGTTTTTTATCCTCTTTTTCTCATGCAGTGACCTCATCTCTCAGTTCTATGACCTCCTCACTTTAGCTACTGACTCCATGATCAAGCTCTAGTTTGAATCCTTACTACTGAAAGCGTGGTTCATGGAACCAGCCACACTGGCCACACCTGAGAGCTTATTAGAAATGCAGAATCTAAGGGTCCTGAATGGCTTAGTCGGTTAACCGTCTGCCTTCCGCTCAGGTCATGATCTCAGGGTCCTGGGATTGAGCCCTGCATCAGGGTCACTGCTTCTCCAGGGAAGGCCCCCGCAGGCCAGGGGGGCCTGCTTCTCCCTCTGCCTGCTGCTCCCCTGCTTATGTTCTTCCTCTCTTTCTCAAAAATAAATAAATAAAATCTTAAAAAAAAAAAAGAAGAAGAAATGCAGAATCTAAGATGCCACGCATCATGCTTTCACTTCAGGACATTTGCACATGCTGCTCCCTTTGCCTATGAGGCTAACCCTCCAGTTACTTGCATGTCTAACTCCTTCACTGCATTCTGGTCTCTGCTCCAATGTCATCTGCAGAAAAAAGCCATTCCTGACCAGCCTACCTGGAGTTGCACTCTTGTGGCACCCAGTTCCCTTACCCTGCTTTATTTTCTTCAAGTATTATCATTATTTGACATTATTTTATATGTATTCATTTTCTTAATTTCCTTCCACAAATAGTTTTGGAACCCCACTATGTGTCAGGCCATGTTCTAAGCTCTGGGAATACAGAAAAGAACAAAATAAAACCCCATACATCCTCCACTCTAATGGAAGCATGCTACACAGATATAAGTTGTTACTTACTATTTCGTGTTTCTTTACTTATTCATTCCTTCACGAAGAGGCCCAATCCTCACCATCAACAGAAGGCTCCACGCCAGGTCCCATGACTTAAACCCACCCTGAACAGTCAGCTTCTATTTAGAGAGAATTTTTCAATGTGCTTTTGTGCTCTGTTGAGCTAAGTTTAACTTGGTTGTTTTTCTTCCCCATGAATTGTCCCAATACAGCTTCCTGCAGTGGAAATTTCCCCTGCTTAATGTGAGTCTCCAACTACATAGCTGATCTTATTCTTGTGCAATTTATCTGAATTCAAAGGGTTTCCCAAAATGGGACCAAAAAATCTTATCGTCATCACCATCATCATCACCACCACCAGGAGCTACAGCAGCAGCAGCAGCAGCAGCAGGGTTAGGCCTGATAACATTTTCAAAGGGCAGAGTTAGTCTTCGGCGTGCTCTCACTTCATCTGGCATCTTCTTCCTATCCCGTTGCTCATGTAGGTTCCATTTCTCAGAGGCCTGGCTCTCAGCTGGTCATCATGCATTTCCTCCCAAGGTGGTAGTGTGCCCCTCATTAGGAAGGGCTTGGAGACTGCAAAGGAAAGGGAACCTGGGTAGTTTCTCATGCACCAGGCTCCACTTACCCCCACAAGCATTTCAGTGTGTGAGGAAAACACAACCTAGAAGGACATATTCTGTCCATCATTTTCCAGGGGAGAAATTGAAGCTCAAGGACATTACATAACTCTTTTTATCACCCTGGATGGTCTAAAGTCAAAGCTCTACCTTCCAATCCTCCTGAACCTCAAAAATTCAAAGGAGCATGTTTCTGATGATGGATTATCCATGCCCAGGAGGGAAGGAGTTTTTTCAAAACCAGGTGGAGGTATAAGAGAGTGATGAAGGGGTTCATGAAAAGGGAGGCCCACCAAAATGCAGAGACAGACTATCTCAGGGAGTGCCTGCACTGACTCCTTCATTTTGCAGAAGTGGAATGGCAAGGCCCCATGTGGGTGAATTATATGCATTTAAACTTAAAGAATTAAGATGAGAATCTACAGTCCAGGAGAAGCATACCTACATGATTATATGTATAGGAACCACATTTTCTAATAGGGGATAAGAAAAGAGGTGACCAATTTTCGCCCACAGTAGCCTCATCTGTAGTCATCAATAGAGATATAATCACCATAATTTTATAGCTGAGTAGGAAATTACCATTTCTAAGAAGAATTTCTAAATTTACCAGTGTTCACATGTCTTCGTTCCCCTCCAAAATTGTTAGATAAATAAAAATGAACAGCTTTAGCATAGAACAGAATGTGTAATAAAATATTAAGTAAGCTTTTGGGGCAGATATACTTTCGTTTAGAAATCCCTGTCTTGATTTCTCAAAATTACTAAGGCAAAGGATCAAAATATAACAGATCTCATAGCATAAGCATGTTTACAAGAGCACACAGCATGGGATGAGGTCTCTCCGGTGGCCCAAGGAACTTAGGGCTCCTTTTTCTATATGGGGTTGACAGGGCAGAGAGGCAGCCAATCTGTGTCTTGTCCTGCAAATGTTAAGAATAGGATGGGCTGAGAAGGAGTTTGTCTCTACATTTGAATGCTAGCAAATAAAAGATTTATTGAACTCCTACTCTGTGCTCAGTACTGTAGTACTGATAGGTAGGATGTAGTTTGATGGGTAACATAAGATGTACACTCAGAAATTAAATAGTTCTTATGAGTATAACTATGCATGTTAATGATAATTAACACCTGTTTGTGAATGTTGCAGGATAATATTTTGATATATTAAATGATATGTTTTCCCTTCTCAGTAATGCTTGTTACCTGTGAACTGTTTCCCATACAGGATTTCTTGGCCCGCTGCCGCAGGGATGGGATTATACTACAGAACAAGAGAGGCAAATTCTTGTCTTTTGAATTTCAAAACCCGAGATCTTGGCAAAAACAATATGTTTGGAAGAAAAATAGATCTGGAAATGGTTATAGTTCTTCTAACCCTAAGGTAGGGTAAAACTAGGGGGAAATTGCGGGAAGAGGGGTGAACAAAAGCAGAAGAGGTAGACGACTGAATGGGTCACTAAACAGAGACCCGTGTTCTGTTCCCTGCACCCTGTCCTGTCGGGCTGAGTTCCTGGGGGGCAGAGGGACACAAGAGATACTCCAGGACATTGCGCCGATCGCCTCATCCACGTGAGGGGAATCTGCAGCCAGCTCGCAGCCTCTCACCTCTGCCTGCTGCCTCTAGGCTCAGGTAAAGCCTCACAGGCCCCAGGCCCTTAGGGTCACTTACCCTGCATTTGGGGAAGACAGGAGAGAAGAAAGCCTGGCTGAGAAGGTGTGTCTAGGTGAAGACTGAGAAATTTCAAGAAAGCCTGAAAATTACCCCACATGTCCACGGAGTTCAGGGACAGAACCAAGTATGTCCCAAGTGCCTGAGAGGAATATCTAAGAGAAACAAAGCCAGAAGACCTTGTAGCCAGGGACTGGGAGGGCACATTGGTGATCCGCGCAGAGCACGGTCACTGCGGCATGACGCTCTGTTCAGCAGACTCCAGCGAGGACTGATGAGAACCCTGAGGACTGGTATCTACCCCCCAACTTTCTCTCCCTATCCCATGCCCATGCACCCTCATAGCCCCCTAGATCTATACAAATACTTCAGGTTCGTGATCCCACTAGATAATTCTCCATCCCAGAAAAGAAGCCCCCTTCTTTTGGGATCTTTCTCACAAACCCAACCCCATCCATGTACCCATGTTTAACTAGCTTCCTTCAGAAATAATCTCACAGGGCTCAATTACACCCCCTACACTGTAGGCACCAATGCTTTTTTTTTTTTTTTTCATTCTTAGGAAGTAAAAAAAAGACCAGGCAACATATTCTGTGTAACAACCCGCAAGGCATCAGAAAAGAAGAGTAGGTTTACAGTGATCCTAGTTTCCTGATACATACTGTATCTCTCTTCTTAGCTCAGATACTAAATCCAGAATCTGAGCAGAAAAGTGGGGAAAAGTTTGTCTTCCAAGCTTTCCTCTCCTCACCAGCCTCCTAAGGTGGCCCTTTTCCCACTTTGGTTGTGCCTAGTGCCCTAGCCTTCTTGCGATGTCCTCCATCTTCCCAGTGTAACCTGACACTCATTCACATTAAAGCAAAGGACTCAGAACAGCTTGAGGTTCAACACTTCCTTTTCCCCTGTCCCCCTCAGTTTTCATAGCTAATCAGCTGTTAAACCTACCTCCTTGCTATTTCTCCTCTCCTTCCTGTTATCTGAAAATGCTGTTCTCTATTTCTTCTCCTTGGTCCAGGAACATGGCGGAATTGTACCTCCTCTCCTTGAAGTTGATCAGGGCCAGCCATATGGCTTGTTTTGGCCAACAGAAGGTGGGCGGGGCTGACATCTGTTGCATTTGGAGGAAGTATTTAGTTGTAACACCACCACACTTTTTTCTTCCTGCCTTGGACCTGACCACATTCCAGATGACAGAGGCTCTGTTGACTTGATTCCCAGAGTAAGAACTCCAAGTCTATGTATGATGGATTTGTAATGTGAGGAAGAAATAAACATTTGTTAAACTAATTCACTGGTTATTACTGCATATCATCAAGAGGACATGACCACAGGTTGACCTAAGAGCTGGACCAGGTAATCAGAGGCTCCTCACCTTTTCCCCTATCCTTGGCACATACACTCTGCCCCCCATTCCCACAGTGGGAGCCATCTCAAGGATGCAACCTTGAGATAGCAACATGTGGTTGAAACCATCTGAACGGCAGATATGACTGAATCTAGGTAAGGCCCCTGTATAAACTCCTAAGATTTTGGCAAGGTGGATGGGGAGACCTACTCATCTTGTGGTCACCCAAGATAAATCTTGTATATAAGTTTCCTTGCTTATTAAAACTGCCAATCTGGAGTGGTCTGCCTCTTTTGTTTTCTCCCTGTCCTCTGCGTATAAGGCCAGTTTCAGATTTCATCCAGGGAAATTCTTGGGTTGTGAACCAACAGCATCATAATCCAGTGCATCCTGACTAATACACCTGGGCTACTGGTGGGGTCCAGGGGTCCTGGTTACTTCTCACCTGAGCTCTTACATGTGCTACTCAAAGGGTGGTCTGCACAGGGTATCAATCCACAAAATACTGCTGCTCTGCAATGAAGTAAGTACAGAAATTGAGAATAAACATTTAGAAATTCTTATAATAATTTATCAGATTAATTTTATTGACTGAGTCTAATAATAAAATATTTGAGCTTATAGTCTCTTCAAATCTTAGTATGGTGACTTACCCAATGGTGTACTATAAAACTGCCTGTCAAACTAAATTGGACCAAACCTTCATGATTAAGAAATAGAATTATGGTAGGAGTTCAAGCAAGAGAAAGCAAAACCAGGGCATATTTAGGGTGTAAGACCCTTTCTCGTCGAGTGTGAAACCCTCATTCAAAAGTTCCTGGAGGGGCACCTGAGTGGCTCAGTCATTAAGTGTCTGCCTTCAGCTCAGGTCGTCATCCTGGGGACCTGGGACAGAGACCCACGTCAGGCTTCCTGCTCAGTGGGAAGTGTGCTTCTCCCTCTCCCACTCCCCCTGCTTGTGTTCCTTCTCTCGCTGTCTCTCTCTCTGCCAAATAAATAAATGAAATCTTAAAAAAATAATAAATTAGAAGAAATAAAATTTCCTAGAGTCTACTCTTTGTGTGAGCACACTTAGCTCCAACAAGCAGAGAACCTTCCTGAGCTCTTTCTCTTTCTCATTTAACACTAAATCTAATTTTAAGTTTGCTGATATAAAAGCATGGACATGAAACTATTTGGTCTTTGGAATAAAACTTTGTAAATATATTGACGATGAATATGGTTTTCCAAATTATCCACAGACAGATTGACATTTTGACACATTCGTTCAAGAGAAAAAGAAGTTAATCTAACTGATCCCTAAATCACTTCCCAACTCCCTCTAAGACTAACTAGAGCTATTTTTCTTTTCCTAAAGGCTCTTTGACGTTAGTATATTTCTCTGCACTATATGTAGTATGGTATCCTGAAAAGAACAATGAGCTAGGTGTTGGGAGAGCTGGGTCTAGCCCTCATTACCCACTCACCTGCTACCACACAAAGCCATTGCTTAACAACTTGGTGCACTAATTTCTCCATCTATTAAATGAGAATAGTAAGTTAATAACAAGTCCACGATATCAGCTCTACTGTGCGAATCAAAATAAAGAGTACTGAAGCACTTGGTCATAAATAGAGGCCTACACAATGGTAGCTCAGCATTCATATATAACACTGCCTTGAAATGCTCTCGAATTATCTCATACACATAGATTTTCTCCTCTCTAGCCAGATAAGTCCCAAGAGGTGCGTTGTGCACTATCTTTTTGTATGGTATCTAATCTTCAGTCCCTTAGGACAAATAATATACATTCCATGACTGTCTGAAAACAGTTTAATTTACCAAAAGTTGTTGAACCCCTTCACCACTAAGGAAAATGTATGAACTTTCATAAACATATACTGCATGACAGGTGTTCCTCACTCACCTGTCATCCTGACAACCTTTTAGAGTTCTGGTTAAGGAGAGTTGTAATTGCTTATCTGAGTTCCTTGAGGGTACACGTCATATCTCATTAACCTTCATATTCCACATTTACCTTAGTCATGCAAGCACAGAGGAGGAGCCCAGCAACGTCTGCAGATAATTAATAAATGCATGAAGCGAACTTTACTTAAATACTTCCTCGTATTACCTCCATTCAGTCTCCCTGAAACCTAAAGAGCCAATCTTTGTTTGATTTTGGTTAAGTTGGTTTTTAATTCTGCAGAATCATCTAAGCATTTTATGAGTATACCTCCCCGGGAAGTCACATGATTTTTCTCTTCTCTTTCCTTCGTGAGCACAAGCAGTTCTTATTCAAAGATCATTAAAAGGATTAGACTGCAGGAGTGAGAGTGGTAAGGACCAGAACAGCTATTGGTCTGAAAGAAAGGAAAATGGTACTAATTGTTCAGATACAGCGCCATCCTGCACATTAAACATAAATACAGTGGCTGAATAAAGAGCTTCTATAGAGAACTCCAGGCTCTGGCAGGAATACTGGGCTGCACCAGTAAAAGGCCTCCTGCTAGGGCTGCGGTGGAAAATGTGACCTCAGAGAGGAATTCAGCACAGAAAGGCTCAGAAAAAGATGACACACCATGAAGTTTTGGTTAAGTCATCTGGTTTCAGGCATATAAAAGTTTCAGTTAAAAAATAATGCAGATTACATGAACTTTGTCAGAGATTGCTATTCTCAGTAGAACTTAGAATGCCGAAGTGCCTCTACCCTCATGTTCTTCACAAGAGATCAATACCTTTTAGGAACACATTCATCTAGAAAGGCCTGGAGGCCTGGGAAGCAAAATAGGTTAGTCTGGATTCCTCAGACCTAGGTCATTCAGTGTTCCACTGAGCCCTCCCAGCACAGAGGGGCACTGACTAGGACTCCAAAAAGCAAAGGCAAAGACCACACTAGAGAGAAGTCAACAACGTCCTTCCCCTCCTCCTGCTCCCACCCAGAGAGGGCCCCTCTTATGGGAAAAGTCTGTGTTTATGATGGCCGCAATCTATGACTTTCACCACCGGTATGTAGCCAGTTCAGTGTTTCAGAGCTGGGGTCTCTTGCTGGGGGACAGGAATTCTGAAGTTTATTTAATAAGTTAGGCTTTTGCAAGGAAAAAAAAAAAAAATGGAATGCATCATTTTATATGCTTAGTAACAAAACCACAGTTTAGAAAAAAACACGCATCCCACCAACCTTTGCCCCAAACGTGTTTTTGTTTTTTAAATAGAGATCTACATTTTGAACAGAGCAGGAATCAAGCCGCATATTTAATGTCCGTGGAGTATAATTTTAGAGGCATGCCAGAAAGGAAAAGAGGGGGTTGCAAGCACATAAAACTTATTTATATTTTTATTTATGCCTATTTCCCACAGATTGAAGATAAACGTTGAAGAGCGCTGCTTCTCAAGCTAACCCACTGAAAATTCGGTGCTTATCTAGCACTGCCCTCTGGTGTCCACATGGATCACTTTAGGTTGCCCTGAGGCTAAGAGTAAAAGCTACTGTTAATTAACAAGTCTTCAGTCTGCATTCATTCGTTCACTAAACATTTACTGAGAGCCTAGTGTGTGTGGGTTTGTGGTATGTGGTGGGAGACACAGACTTGGTTCTTTGCTGTGTTTTTAAGCAGCCCAGAGCCTAACAAGAGACAAAATTAACTGCAATTACACAGTGACTTGATTACACAAGACAAATCACTTTACCTAGTGAAATGAGACAGTCAACAGCTGGGTTGTCTCCCTTTCCAAACTGTTCCAGACCATTATTCCTATTAGCAGGTATCTGGCTGGCTTTGGGCAGAACAGCTATGGCAAGGTATGCAGGGAATATTCTGAAACAGAGAAGACATCCCAGGACATACAATGAGACTGAGGCCTAATCTGAAGCATTTCTGTGGGAATCCTCTTTTCGAGTCAACTCCAGAAGATACTTCAGGTCTTGTAGTTGCCTAGGGGCTCACTGGTCACCAGGTCATATATACAAATCTAACGTTCATTAAGCCTTACATTTCTTTCTGAGAATGCAGACTGTTTTTCTCACACTGTGATGAAAAGCCTCAGAAGGAATCAAATGGCAGAGACCCCAAGAATTGATCATAAACCGTTTTAAGATCCTTAGATCTGCAAAGTGCCAACCAGAGTCACAGAAACATACATCGTTCTGAATGGGTACATCTTTAGACCTTCTGGGAAAGCAGAGGGAGTCCAAAGGAATTGCCAAGATATTCCATCAAGAATAAATGTGAAATTCAAATATCATCAAAGGAAAGCAGTCAGGCACTACTACAAACCAAGAATGATACTTTACACCATTTTATAATGTTTCCACTTTTTGCCGTTTTTCCATTCTTGTTCTTGTTGTCTTTTAGAGTAGGTAGCCGTGACTTGCTTCTAACCAAGAGAACAGGATGTACTTGACTACATAGTATGATTACGAGATCCATCTTGCTGAAACGCTCTCCCTTGCTGGCTTTGAAGAAGCAACCAGATGTGCTGGCCAGGCCCATAGAGCAAAGAGCTGAGGGCAGCCTCTTGCCAACAGCCCCCTAGAAATAGACATCAGTCCAACAGCCCACAGGGAACAGAAAGCTGTGAACCACGAGGGAGGAACCTGACCCTTGCCCAGACAAGCCTCAGAGGAGATTGGCTTGAATGCAGCCTTACAAAGGACCCAACTTTGAGATATTAAATGGGTGTTGTAAGTTACTAACTTTGTGGTAATATTATGCAATGACAGATAGCTAATACAGATCTCAAGATTTTTTTTAATTTTAAAACATTATTTAAAAAGTAATACAAATAAAGAAAAATATATAATACTAAAGAAAGATGAAGTCACCCATTTATTGCTCTGCCACCCTATTATAGGAACAGTAATTTACTTTGTCACCCTTTTACTATATGCTTGGTGTGTTACTGACAGCCATGATCTTACCCATTCATATGCCATTCATAGCTTGCTTTTCTAATTAAATATTTTCTCATGTTTTTCATTTATTATTAATTTTTAATGAGTATATAATATACCATTCATTGGCTATCTATCTGTTTATTAACCATTTCCTTTACCAGGGGTTGGCACATTATGGCCACGCATTTGTAAATGAAGTTTTACTAGAACACAGCCATGCCTATTTATTTACATATTGTCTATGGTTGTTTTTGTACTATAAACGCACATTGGAGAAGTTTTAAGAGAGACTATATGGTTTGCGAAGACTAAAATCTTTCTTTTCTGCCCTTTGCAGAAAAAGTTTGCTGACCCCTTCCTAAAACTTTTAAGGGATCTATTATTTTGGCCATTATAATTAATGCCACTTAGAATGTCTCTGTGCATATAATTTTCATACTTTAGGCAACATAACTGGGAGGTATTGGGAGTAACTCCACAAAAGTGGAGTAACTGAGTCTATTTAATAAAGATGTCTTTAAGTCTGACACCATCTCTTACTATCTTTCTTGTAATATTCTAACTCTGATATAATAAGGGTGGTGGTAATAAGAATGGAAAGCAAGGCCTAGTACTTCCTTTATTAGGTAGGAAGTAATTAATCAGTAGCACCTCTCTGGTCCCTATGAATCTAGCATGTATGTAACTTTATACTCTGGATAAGCATACCTTTCTTCTGATTTAAAGTCAACAGTAAATGCCACATAAAAACCAATAGAAAGGAAACTGTTACTTTCTATTGGGGATTTAAAAGCAGACTGAGCAAACTCTCCAGTTGTCCATGTGTCTAAGAAATGCCATCACGGGCTACCTGTAGTGGCCAAAAGGCACTGAGAGAGTTGAATTAGAGAAAGGCAACAGTCTCAACAATGTGTTAGCAGAGATAGCAAGGAACATGAGGCAGCTATGAGTGGGGGATGAGAGAAGAAACACATGTGTTCCACCTCTCTGAACACATCCTAAGCACCAACTTGCATATAACTGTAATTAAACTGTGTCCAGGTAAAAAAGTTTTAGAGCAACTACCCTATACTTACGAACAAAAAAATTCTTCTATCTGGGAAAGTTTTATTCTTCAAAAAGAAAAACTTATGGAATGGGACCAGCTAAGTCAACCATAACTATCTCTGAGATAAAAGATGAACCAGGCTGATGGATCTCAAATCCAATCCCACAGTGAGCATCAGGGAGTACAGGTGTCATCTCCTAAGGGAAATATTCTGCAACATTAAAAAAAAAAAAAGATCAGGATGGACTTTTCCCCCAATATATAAGGTATTTTAAAAGCAAAATCAGAAAGATATTTAATGTAATTATCCCAAATACACCAACAAAGTATATAAGAAAATCATACATAACACATTTATTTCATTAAAAGGTTTCTGTCAAAATGTCAACCAATTTAACATTTTCTAAAGAAGTATTCTTTTGGCTAAAGCATATTATAAGTCTTTACATCCCATCTCAATTAATTATCAAATAATATCATGACTTTATGAAGTACTCTGGGAGACTAAGAGTCTAATTATTTTTGTGGAAACTAGGAACGTATTACTTTAAACAAAACAGACAAATTTCTGAGGTGTGAAAATCAGGTCATTATTTTCTCGAATTTTCATATTGCAAAGGAAGCTAAATGGCTTGATTCACATTTAAAATCATGTCATTATTTTCCTCTTTTTTTCCCACTGTTTACTGACAGTTGCTCAAAACTGACCTGAGGGTCTGGTAGCATAAATCCATCAGTAAGTTTATAATAGACTATTGTGGAATCGGACTCCACTATGGCCAAAGTAAAAGACATTGGCAAATCTGGATCGCCTTGCAATTTTCGAGATGCCTTCAAAATCTCCCTTATCCTGAAAAACAAACAAACAAACAAACAAACAAACAGTATATTTAGGATTCATAGTCACGCAATCAATAATAAGATCAAATGCTGTAAAAACCTGGGGAAGAGGTACACAGTAACATTATATCCATAATACTAAGGAAATGTCTGAAGGCTCAAATATAAAGCTCTAAAGTTGTCTCATGTAGAAAATCCTGCAAATAAGAGCCATTTACTGACTTTCAGTCCTCTTTTGGATTGACCCATC